>NC_037353.1:7503300-8753300 GCF_002263795.3 Bos taurus | reverse complement strand
GTGCTGGATTGCTTGAGTTTGGGGATTGGAAAAAACCTGTCAATTGCATTTAAACATGTACTGTATATTTTTTTTGCTCATTTCCCCTTCTCTTCTGACCTCCCTGTAACCTTTTGCTTTCTCATTTTCATCCTGAGGTATCAGCCCACTGCAGGCCAAGGAGAGAAGCTGGGATTTTCCTGTATTTTCTTTGAACACACCTGTCTTGTCTTTTCTCTTTTCCCTGCCATGTCTTATTCTTTTATTAATGTTTGAATTCTCTTTTATATCATTAGTGTACTCACTTAACCACCTCTTTAAACTTATTTTCTCAAGCTCGTGTTGTTTGTCACACCTGCTAGGTTTACCTCATGGTGGATTATGTCCTTATGTGATTTATACTTTTCAGTAACTTGTTTATCCCTAACTGAGATCAGTTTTTCCGTGGGAAATCTGTGAACTCTTGCTTGTTGAAGAGTCTCTAAGGGGCTGTTATGCATTTACTTCTCTTTTGTAATTTACATTAATTTCTTGAAGTTTCTTTAAAACAGAAGATAGTAAAACATGGCCTCATCTTTTTTCCTAAGCCAGTGACTTTTTTCACAGCCCTCATTTATGATAGATTCAGAGGGATGTGCAATCTTTTTAATTCTAGCTAAACAAGGAAGGGTTTTAGCTCTTATTTTGAAAAAGCAGAATGGGAAAAAAAGAAGAGAGATGGAGTGAGGTGTGGTGGAAATAAGAGCCTGGGTTACCGGTTCCCAGGCTTCTTGAGGCAGATAGATCACTACTGTGCACATCAGCTGGACATGAGGGCCAATGGAATTTGGCAACATCAGTTATGTCCTAACAATCTTGAGTGCTGCCAGATTGTGTCCATGTCCCAGAAGCACAGATTAACTTGATGAATGTTATAAAATAGCCCTGCTGTTTCAGACCTAGAAAGGCAGTTCATCAGTTGAGAGGGAATAGACTCTTCAGAGGTTTGGTAATTGTGTTCTAAGAATGAAAACCCAGGGGAGAACTATCGTGATTAGTTGTCATTAGTGTTATGCAAAGTTTTCCTTATTGTAATGACAGTAAGGCAGAATTTTCACATGGGTTTTACATTTTGGCAGTAGGCTGGAGAGGTGGATATTGAAGAAAATCTAGATGAAAGAAGAGTTGTCATTCTGATGGTTTGTTGTTGTTTTCTCTCTGGATTGATAGACAGTATCTGAGACCGGAATTTTTTTCTGTGCTTAGGTTCAGATTTCAGCTTTATCCTTGTCAGTGGTTTGGCTCATATCCTGAGACTATTATGTTTGGGGAATTTGATGGCCTTGGAACCTAATTATACACAGAGGGCAAAAGTTCCAATTATTTAGAGAAGTCTGCAAGCCCATTTCATATTTTTAAAGAAAGCAGATGTGGGAAGCATCTATTTTCAATTTTGCAATGCTGCCTGTGCATTTAAAAACATAAAACATACTTGAAGGAAAAACAAGCTTTTTCTTTTCTAAACACAAGTAATGTGTCTTTATCAAGGAAATTAGAGAACACTGGAAAAAATAAAGTCGAAAATTATTTCATAGTTTTGTCACCCAAAGGTAGTTTAGAGGTTGGTATACACCTTGTAGACTTTTCTGCTATGGATATTTGTGATTCATGTTTCCACAAATGGTATCATTCTCTTTGTAACCTGTTTGACAAAACTACACATACATACATACATATAAATACGTATCAGTAAATATAGAAGTACAGTCTAGTCTTCATTGGAGGCTTCGTATTCTGTTATATCATGATGTACTTAGTTCTCAATTTCAAGGATCCATTTCAAAAGGAATGATTTTATTTGCTAACCAGAGTCTGGCTATGGAATTGTGAACACTGTACATAATAGCAATTTAAAATAAGTTATAGTTTAAAGATTAAGGCATCAGAAGTAATTTGAAATTTCCTCAACAGTAGATTGAAGCTATGTGATTGTTATTCTAGCCATTTTTTCTTCTTCTGATAAATACAGTTTTATAACTTCTGCCTATTTAAGTGAATTCTTTACTTGTTAAGTAACAAAAAAAAATTTTATAGCTACTTAGATTGATTTGGAGAGACGATGTAAACACCTACCTCATGAGTCTTTCATTGGGCTGCATTGCCCTAAAACGTCCATTAGGTTCAGTTCAGTTCAGTTCAGTCGCTCAGTCGTGTTCGACTCTGCAACCGCATGAATTGCAGCACGCCAGGCCTCCCTGTCCATCACCAACTCCCGGAGTTCACCCAGACTCACATCCATCGAGTCCGTGATGCCATCCAGCCATCTCATCCTCTGTCATCCCCTTCTCCTTCTGCCCCCAATCCCTCCCAGCATCAGAGTCTTTTCCAATGAGTCAACTCTTCACATGAGGTGGCCAGAGTACTGGAGTTTCAGCTTTAGCATCATTCCTTCCAAAGAAATCCCAGGGCTGATCTCCTTCAGAATGGACTGGTTGGATCTCCTTGCAGTCCAAGGGACTCTCAAGAGTCTTCTCCAACACCACAGTTCAAAAGCATCAATTCTTCAGCGCTCCATTAGGTTACTGTTGACTTTTATGGAAAGTTCTAGTAGATGTAAAGACCTTTATCTGGACTAGAAGTGTTTACAAAAAGGCAGTTCATCTATTTCTTAATAAAATGACATCAATACTTTGTGTTTCTCTTTAGCAGATTTCCACAGGTAGTTTCATGTTATAAAATCTGAGCTAAATATTACATGCTCACCAAATTTTGATCTTGTATTAAGTTGATTCTGTAAGCCAGTGGAGTAGAACCACATGTATACCCCAGGTTGCTTTTGCTTTTAGAGATTTGATACATGGAGCCAAAAGTTTACTTTGCAGTTATGCATGCCTTGTTTCCTACTTTCTTTTGCCGTTATCAGCATTTAGAAACTTCTGAAACTTCCCTGTAGTTTCTTCCCTGACATGCCAGCTATATTTGTTCAATCTTGGGTCCATCGTGCCTTTAACAACTCATAAAAATTCAGTTCTTTGTATTAATTTTATATACTGCAACTTTACTATATTTGTTGATTAGCTCTAGTTATTTTCTGGCTGTCTTTAGGGTTTTCTATGTAGAGGATCATGTCATCTGCAAACAGTGAGAGTTTTACTTCTTCTTTTCAAATCTGGATTCCTTTTACTTCTTTTTCATCTCTGTTTGCTGTAGCTGAATCTTCCAAAACTATGTTGAATAGTAGTGGTGAGAGTGGGCACCCTTGTCTTGTTCCTGACTTTAGGGGAAATGCTTTCAATTTTTCGCCATTGAAGATAATGTTTGCTGTGGGTTTATCATATATGGCTTTTATTATGTTGAGGTATGTTACTTCTGTGCCTGCTTTCTGGAGGGTTTTTATCATAAATGGGTGTTGAATTTTGTCAAAGGCTTTCTCTGCATCTATTGAGATACACAGATGGTTTTTATCTTTCAATTTGTTAATGTGATGTATCACATTGATTGATTTCCAAATATTGAAGAATCCTTGCATCCCTGGGATAAACCCCACTTGGTGATGATGTATGATCTTTTTAATATGTTATTGGATTCTGTTTGCTAGAATTTTGTTAAGGATTTTTGCATCTATGTTCATCAGTGATATTGGCCTGTAGTTTTCTCTTTTTTTGTGTGGCATCTTTGTCTGGTTTTGGTATTAGGGTGATGGTGGCCTCATAGAATGAGTTTGGGAGTTTACCTTCCTCTGCAATTTTCTGGAAGAGTTTGAGTAGGATAGGTGTTAGCTCTTCTCTAAATTTTTGGTAGAATTCACCTATGAAGCCATCTGGTCTTCGGCTTTTGTTTGTTGGAAGATTTTTGATTACGGTTTCAATTTCTGTGCTTGTGATGGGTCTGTTTTCTGTTTCTTCCTGGTTCAGTTTTTGAAGGTTATACTTTTCTGAGAATTCGTCCATTTTTTCCAAGTTGTCCAGTTTATTGGCATATAGTTGCTAATAGTAGTCTCTTATGATCGTTTGTATTTCTGTGTTGTCTGTTGTGAATCTCCATTTTCATTTCTAATTTTGTTGATTTGATTCATCTCCCTTTTTTCTTGATGAGCCTGGCTAATGGTTTGTCTATTTTATTTATTTTCTCACATCCCTTGAATTCCTATACATTAACAGTGAGAAAACAGAAAGAGAAATTAAGGAAATTATCCCATTCACCATTTCTATGAAAAGAATAAAATACTTAGGAATAAATCTACCTAAAGAAACAGAAGACCTATATATAGAAAACTATAAAACACTGATAAAAGAAATAAAAAATGACACAAATAGATGGAGAAGTATACCATGTTCATGGATTGGAAGACTCAATATAGTGAAAATGAGTATACTACCCAAAGCAATCTATAGATTCAATGCAGTCCCTATCAAGCTATCAATGGTATTTTTCACAGAACTAGAACAAATAATTTCACAATTTGTATGGAAATACACAAAAACCTTGAATAGCCAAAGCAATTTGAGAAAGAAGAATGAAACTGGAGGAATCAACCCGCCTGACTTCAGACTATACTACAAATCTACAGTCATCATGACAGTATGGTACTGGCACAAAGACAGAAATATAGATCAACATAACAAAATAGAAAGCCCAAAGATAAATCCACACACCTGTGGACACCTTATCTTTGACAAAGGAGGCAAAAATAAACAATGGAGAAAAGACAATCTCCTTAACAAGTGGTGCTGGGAAGACTGGTCAACCACCTGTAAAAGAATGAAACTAGAACACTTTCTAACACCATACACAAAAATAAACTCAAAATGGATTAAAGATCTAAAGGTAAGACAAAAACTATAAAACTCCTAGAGGAAAACAGGCAAAACCCTCTCTGACATAAATCACAGCAAGATCCTCTATGACCCACCTCCCAGAGTAATGGAAATAAAAGCAAAAATAAACAAATGGGACCTAATTAAACTTAAAGGCTTTTGCACAACGAAGGAAACTATAAGCAAGGTGAAAAGACAGCCTTCAGAATGGGAGAAAATAATACCAAATGAAGTAACTGACAAAGACTTAATCTCAAAAATATACAAGCAGCTCATGCAGCTCAATACCAGAAAAATAAATGACTCAATCAAAAAATGGGCCAAAGAACTAAACAGACATGTCTCCTAAAGAAGACATACAAATGGGTAACAAACACATGAAAAGATGCTCAACATCACTCATTATCAGAGAGATGCAAATCAAAACCACAGTGAGGTACCATCTCACTCTAGTCAGAATGGCTGCTATCAAAAAGTCTACAAACAATAAATGCTGGAGAGGGAATGTGGAGAAAAGGGAATCTTCTTACACTTGGTGGGAATGCAAATTAGTACAGCCACTATGGAGAACAGTGTGGAGATTCCTTGAAAAACTGGAAATAGAACTGCCATATGATCCAGCAAGCCCACTGCTGGGCATACACACTCAGAAAACCAGAATTGAAAGAGACACATGTGTCCCGATATTCATCGCAGCACTGTTTACAATAGCTAGGACATGTAAGCAACCTAAATGTCCATTGGCAGACGAATGGATAAGAAAGCTGTGGTACATATACACAATGGAATATTACTCAGCTGTTAAAAAGAATACATTTGAATCAGTTCTAATGAGGTGGATGAAACTGGAGCCTATTATGCAGAGTGAAGTGAGTCAGAAAGAAAAACACCAGTACAGTATATTAACACATATATATGGAATTTAGAAAGATGGTAATGATGACCCTATATGCAGGACAGAAAAAGAGACACGGATAGAAAGAACAGACTTTCGGACTCTGTGGGAGAAGGCGAGGGTGGGATGATTTGAGAGAATGGCATTGAAACATGTATATTACCATATGTGAAATAGACTATTAACATATGTGAAATAGACGACCAGTCCAAGTTCGATGCAGGGCACTCAAGGCTGGTGCACTGGGACAACCCAGAGGGATGGGATGGGAAGAGTCGTGTTCGGGATGGGGGACACATGGGGGACTCCATGAACAGAGGAGCCTGATGGGCTGCAGTCCACACGGTCACAAAGAGTTGGACACGACTGATCAACTGTAACACTCAAATTCTGTGGTGTTATGGAATAAAGAGTTTATGTGCAGCTTTTATTCTTCTTTTACATCTTCCTAGTTCTGAGAGCTAAATTTAAAGATTTGAGCTCTGCATTATTTCTCAGCTTTCTCCCAGTAATGGGTTCAGGGTAGCACCTCTGGATGATGGTGGTAATAGTAGTTTTCTGAGTCCAGCCTTACATGCGGTCTTCTGGGTCTAGATGAGAAAGCACTTTGCCTTTCCCGTCTCAGACACAACAGTATGCTAGAAATTGACTGTGTAGGCCCAAGGGATAGTCACTGTCTCACTTCTCCTCCCACAGCCAGGCTCTGGGGTCTCTGAGTAAGTCCTCATCTTTTCGCTGTGGCCTTTGAAGTGCTCATTGTATGCATGCTCAGTCATGTCCGACTCTATGGACTGTAGCCCACCAGGCTCCCATGTCCATGGAATTTTTCAGGCAAGAATACTGGAGCGGGTTGCCAGTTTCTACTCCAGAGAATCTTCTTGACCCAGGGATCGAACCTGCATCTCTTGTGTTTCCTGCATTGGCAGGTGGATTCTTTACCACTGTAGCACTTGGGAAGTACCCATACTACACTTAATCTTAGCCTTAGCCAAAAGGCTGGAAAGTACTGCTGCTGCTGCTGCTGCTGCAGCTGCTAAGTCGCTTCAGTCGTGTCCAGCTCTGTGTGACCCCAGCCCCCATTGCCTTCTCCAGGAAAGTACTGAGTAGCTACCTAATGGTTACTTCCATAGAAATGAGTTTTTTCCTTATCGTGTGATTTCAGTATTAGCTTCAAGAAAGCTACATGTATGCCTTTATTTTCAAGCTTCAAATCTTGCTTGAAAAAGAAACTTTATTTTCTCATGAAATTTGGAAAGATGTGCTTACTCCTGTGTCCCAATGATTTGGGCTTTTAAAATTGCCATTTGGGAGTGGCTGCTTCATTTAATAGTAATGAGATGTCACTATGGGCCCTGGTGGGCATTAGAAAGAAAGCAGGATGTTACAAAAAGAACAAGACATATTTCTTGGAGTATTTAACAGCTTTCATTCCTTCTACGTGATCGTCACAGCAGTAGCAACCCATGTGAGAGACAGGTAAGGTAGTTAGTTGTTAATGCCATTTCCCATCAGAAGCTGAGCTTGAAGAGGTTAAAGGATTTTGTCAAGAAAGGAGGTAGCTGGAGCTCTTCTGACCACATCTTGCACACAAGACGGTTAAATTGTATTTTGTGGCAATGATATTAGAGGTGTACAAATTCAGAGAGTGGGGAAAGATTGTGAAGGAGTGACCAGGAAAGGCTTTGCAGAGGACCTTACAGACTAAGGGAAGAATCTGGACTTGTTGAAGAGGAGTAGATGGAGCACTCCCAAGTTAGGGGTGGCGGATCACAGGGATTGTCTTAAGGAGTGAAGAGTTTTTTTTATTCCAGTTAATTAATGGAAGCTATTGGTTTATTTTGCTGTTTCTTTAAGAATTCCACTGGTTATTTCAGACTGCCTGATGGACTTGTTATTTGCAAGATTAGTGTTCTTTCATTTGGATAGAAGCTTACAGTGCCAGAATGTGTGTGTGTGTGTGGTGTGTGTATGTGTGTGGATCTCATGGCCCTGTATTATCACCTACCATTTGATATTTTTCTGCTTTGAAGAAGATTGTGTCTGAGGAGGATATTATCTGACTGTGTTTCCCCATCAAAGAGAAGTGAAATAATACCTTGTCCTTGGTCTGGTCTCTGTGGTTCTGAGGGGTTTTCCCCTCCTGGTAGACTTCCTGTACTGGGCAAGGGGAGAAATGAAGAACTTGTATATATGAAAAGCCCATGTTCATTTATTTGAGCCTCAACATTCAATCACTAATTTTTCTTTAGAGTTCTCATAGCCACTTCGAGGTGTTGAGCCTTCCCTTGGCTCTGTCCTGATTGCTGAGGGGTATCTGGGGAGAGGCCCGGGTCTGATGCCAGGAGGTTTCCTTTCCTACGGGACCTTCTGCTAGGACTCCCGTTTCCTTTCATGCGGGGCCTTCTGCTAGGACTCCCGTTTCCTTTCCTACGGGACCTTCTGCTAGGACTCCCGTTTCCTTTCCTATGGGACCTTCTGCTGGGACTCCTGTTTCCTTTCCTACGGGGCCTTCTGCTGGGACTCCCGTTTGGCAGATGTCTTCTTGTCACTCTAGGTGGGTTAGTGGCGATTGAAGCCCCTCTGTAGTGGTTTTCAAGTGGCCAGAGATTCACTTTGGTTTCATTTCACTTTCATTTCTCTCTGGAGGATACCCATCTTATTCTCCTTGACCATTCAAATTTTTTGGAAGTAGTTTTGAGTATCAGTGGCATTTTCCGTAGGTTTACTTTGCATTAAACCATCTACATGTTGCTAGTTGTAAGGGACATTTCCTTGGATACTGAGACAACATTGACTGAGCACCTTTTGGCCCCTTTGGAGTTGAGACGTGTGGATGCTTAAGGTTGTAGCCCTTGCGTGGTCCCTCAGAGTCCCCTGGGGCAGTCTAGACAGACCCTTAAGCATGAGGTGATACGTCAGGAAGGTGCCAAGCTCTATGGGCTCTCAGAAGAGAACTCTTTCCCAAAGCCTGGACTAGCTGTCAAGCTCTACCACCATTTGGTTGGTTGTTATTTAGTCTGGAAAGTTGGGAGTTAGACATACTGTCCATTTTCATACCAGAGCTGGGTTTGAGGGCTTCGGTAGACACAGTTTGGTCTTTGGAATCGGAAGGCCTGAGTTCAGGTCTTGTTTGTGCCTGGACCTCCCAGTGGGTCCATTGGGAGCTCACAGTTACTAGGGAGGAAACAGGATTTAGAGCAGGACAGCCCGGATGAGGTCAGTTTGAGAAATCCCAGTAGAGTTTCTTTACTGGAGGATTTCCAAGTGCTTCTGACATACTAATGTGTACTGCTAGCCCTTGGAAGGATTACTCTGCAGTTCCTAGTCTCATTTGGATTTTTAAAACATGGAGCATTTTCTCAGATTATTATTCCACCAAGCATACTTAGGGAACACTGTCATTCCTAATTTCTAGCTCTTAAACCTACAAATCTGTGCAAGTTGTTTTCAGTTAACACAACGTTCTTTTGAGAAAAGAAGTTAATCCACAACTGGCCAGTGCATTTCATCATGAGCTGTACTGAACAGTAGCTATTGGTTATGATAGGAAATTTGAGAAAGTAAGAAAATATCGTTTTATTTTTAGGCATATTGGCATATAACATTTTAGTTTTATATTTGCAGCATGATTTGTTACTTGTATATACTACAAATTGATCCCCACAGTAAGTCTGGTTATCATCTGTCACTGTATAATCGACTTCTCCTTTGTCTATTTCACTTACCTCCAATCCTCTCCCCTCTGGTAGCCACCAGTCTCTGCTCTGTAAGATTTGTTGTGTTTATTAATTTGTCTTTTAGATTTCACAGGTAAGTTATATCATACAGTATTTGTCTTTCTCTGTCTGACTTATTTCACTTAGCATAATAACCTCTAGGTTCATACATATTGTGATAGACTTGTCACAGATGGCAGTATGTGCTGTTGGTGGGAATGTAAATCGGCGCAGTCACTATGGAAAACAGTATGGAGGGTCCCAAAAAAATTGAAAAGAGAACTACCATGTGATCCAGCTATTTCACTTCTGGTATTTATCTGGAGAAAACGAAAACACTAATTCACAAAGACATATGTATATTCCCTTTGTTCATTGCAGCATTATGTATAATACCCAAGATATGGAAATAATCTAAGAGTCTGTCCATGGATCCATGGATAAAGAAGATGTGTGTGCGTGTGTACACACACAGTGGAGTATTACTCAGTTGTAGAAAACAGAAACAGTGCTGGATTGTGTATCCTCAACTTTCACATACGGATTTTAAAGTACTGACAGCAGTCCTGTGAAGGAGACATTTGATCATGGCCATTTTGCACATTAGTAAGCTGAAGTTCAAATAGTATGCATGGAGATGCTGAAAGTCAAACTATGGTCTGCCTTTTGCCAAAGGCCACATTTCATTAACCATAATGCTTTGTTATAGAGCTCAGTCTTTTATTTTTAACTTCTCTTGCTTTTTTAAAGTTTTAAATGATTATTACAAAATTAATATATATTTACTAAAGATAAGTAGGTGAGAGAGAATTAGAAAATGCCCCCCAAGCTCATCATCAAGTAGAAGAACTTCAGTCTTTATTTTCCGTTGTTTTATGCAATGTTATATTCATTAACCATACTTGTGGTTAAATATATGTATGTACAACATATATACATTTTTATACTCTATATATATAATTTTTAATCTCCCTACAGATGTGCATTTTGGTTATTGCCACATCACTGATAAAGTATTTTAATAAACACACTGAACCAGGACTTGGAAACTTGTAGCTCTTTTATACAAGCTGCTGCTTGACTGTAGGCAGGTTCATTGACCTTCCTGGAACTCATTTCCTTGTGGATAAGTGAGGATCAGATCACTGGTTTGGAAGCTATGGTTTTCTACACAGTTTCCTGCGGGCTAGGGGTAGAGATGTCATCAGAGCAGAGAGGACCCTGGCCCTTTACTCCCATCTGTTTTCACTCAAGCTTACACTCTTATAACTCTTTTATAGATTTGGGGTCCAAGCACATTTGCAAAGAGGAACTCACTGATTTTTTGTGGAAGAGTATAAAATTTTTGGACCTGATGATCCTGAAGCTCTCCACTTCTATGATTCTCTTTTATGATGTCTGTTAAGTGTGCTCTGTACATTTAGAACATTTCTTCACCAATCTACACTAATCTAGAGCGGTAGATTAAGCAGATTTGCTGCAGTCTTTCAGCTGATCTCAGGAACCACGTAATAAGCACAAAAATAATCCCTGATCAGTGCTGAGCAATGTTCAAAGCACTGTTGAATTGTTTCTCAGCAAATTTACCACTGTCTTTGACTTGATCCATCTCAGGTCCAATTTAATGCCTCTTTTGGGGAATACTAACCAGGGAGTCATTGGTTCCTTAAAACAAATATATGTTTGAAAACTATGGACTCCACCAATAACTGGTTTTCCATTTTCCTTATGCATGTGAAGGTTATGAATCTTGAGGGATTAATTTGAAAGTCCCAGTAGCTTGACTTGTTTCTCTTGCCTCCGCAGAAGGAAGAATGTTCTTCAGAAATGAGGTGAATTAATGCTCAGGCACTCAAGAACCCTGGACAGCTTACATGAGGTGTTTAAAACCTGCCCTGACCATCTCGCCACACAGCTCTGTTATGAGGCCTGACAGGATGAACGCAGCGTGGAGGGACAGTGTCCTGCCCTGTCGGAACGGTGACTGCTGACCCGCCGGGAGCAAGCAGGGGGCCTCACACTGTCTGCCAGCACAATGAAGGAAGTGGTCTACTGGTCACCCGAGAAGGTGGCAGACTGGCTGCAGGAGAATGCTATGCCAGAATACTGTGAGCCTCTGGAACATTTCACAGGCCGGGACTTGATCAACCTCACCCAGGAGGATTTCACAAAACCCCCGCTGTGCCTGGTCACCTCTGACAACGGGCAGCGGCTCTTGCACATGATAGAGACCCTGAAGATGGAGCACCACTTGGAAGCACACAAGAATGGCCACGCCAACGGGCACCTCAGCATTGGCACCGGCAGCCCCTCCCCTAACGGCAGCTTCAGCATCAAGGTCAAACCCAACGGGATGCCCAATGGGTATAGGAAGGAAATGATCAAGATCCCCATGCCAGAACCGGAGCGCTCCCAGTACCCCATGGAGTGGGGCAAGACTTTCCTGGCCTTTCTTTATGCACTTTCCTGCTTTGTTCTCACCACAGTGATGATCTCGGTCGTCCATGAACGAGTACCTCCCAAGGAGGTGCAGCCTCCACTACCGGACACGTTTTTTGACCATTTTAACCGGGTGCAGTGGGCCTTTTCTATTTGTGAAATTAACGGCATGATCCTTGTGGGACTCTGGTTAATTCAGTGGCTGCTCTTAAAGTACAAGTAAGTAAAGCACAAGTCTGCAGTTTCAGGGATTGGGAGGTGGCACGACCGATGTTTAATATTCATTACTGGGAAATGAAATTGATCAAGCAGTAGGAATCAAAGCACATTCTTTCTTTTTTGTTTTTTAACCACGTAGTCTGTTGAACCAACCAGAGCTCTGGCAGCTTTAAGGAAGTGCTCTGTTTTATACCAGATTCATACAGTGATGAACAGGATTGTTAGAGATGAGGTTTTTTATGTTTTCACATCACAGGAAGGAAAACCCTCAGACATTTTCAGAGAGTACAGGCTATTAAACCACAGAAAACTATCCAGTCTTGGTGTGTGTAACCCATCAAATCAGTGGTTGACAGTTGGCCTGTGGGCTATGAATGACGCTATAGCTTTTTCCACACAGAATCAGATATCTGAACCATTGTGATATGTATCTGAAGATGCTTCACACAGAGAATTCACAACAGCTGGTCCAGAGTGACTTGAGCTAGTGGAGAGTGATACCCAGTTTAGGTGGGATGTGGATGAACCTGCATGGCTTTCCACCTTTCTTTAGAATGTGTGGCATTTAGAGCAGTATTTCATTCTGGTTTCTCAGGATTTTCAGTAGGCATCTCCTTTTAGTTTCAGGTCAATCCAAAGTGGCTTTCATGTCCCAGGCTCTAAACTCAATGCAGCAAAGTTATTTGCCTGAGTTGCATATAGCAAACTGAACACATGCTTTGCCCTCATCACGGGTGTCTGATTTTTCCATTAGCAGAACATCTTTATGGCTTCCACGCATGGGAGTTGGAAATTGGTTTGCTAAGGAATGAGTGTCTCTCTGGTAGACTCTGTTGCATGACCCACAGTGTGGTTGAATGTTAAGGAAATCATCTTAAGTAAAGAAAACAAAATGCAGACTGAGAATTTATGTTGAACTTTAATGGAAATGATGAGTTTTTTCTTGTATGTTTTATAAAGTCTGTGTTTTCTTCCCTTATACGTTAGATATCTACAAGTGGAAATAAAAGCAACTCCCGAGTCTTTGCCAGTAAAGGACTATCTTTATGTTGTATGTAGGAAGCTATTCAAGTAGTCAGTTTTCATCTGGGGGCTGGTTTGGCTATCCCAGAGTTGAAGCAGGGAAGCCTGGTGTGCCACAGTCCATGGGGTCACACAGAGTTGGACATGACTGAACCACTGAAAAACAAGAGTTTAAGGTAAATTTGATACAGGAGCAACAGTCTGGGATGCGTTTGAGTTTGTGGAAGAAAGACTGTTTCTTGTTCGCTTTAGTTTTAAGAGGCTGAATAGGTAAGAATAGGCCGTAGAAGTGTGAGATGCTAAAAATTTACTAATTATATTCTTCTGTCAGACTTCAGTTCTGCTTTTGACTTTCAAAATTTTTCCCCTAGAAGCTCATTAGAGGGGAAAAAAAAAATGTCTATATATTTTCCCTTAACAAAGGCAAGGTCAACTCTAAATTAGGCTTCCTGGGGTTTTCCTGATTTTTGTTGTTTTGTTTATATGAGTTTGTTTTCTGATTTTTATCAAAATTCTTACATGCCAGCTAATAATTTACTGCCCAGAAAAGAACATTTATGTACTAGTATGTACACATCAAAACCTTTCACAGAAATGTGAGTTTTGAATAATTTTATTCTTGTTCTAAGAAATGTCCTAACCACAGGGATAATTTCTTTAAAGTATATTACTGTTGGTATTTCTCTCAGCAGGGACTTTTCCTCTAATCTGTTTCTCTTGAGGCTTTCTAATTTTGTCTTTTACTGGTATTTGTTGCTAATACTATAGTCATTTGCACGTTTAAATTGTTCTACAGCCATAAATCACTTAATTCATGCCTGGGGCAAAATTAACCCAAGGCTGGGACACAGGCAGCCCTGGCCCCGGCCCCAGCCGTGTGCTAGCATGCTGATAGAGTGGATGAATCTCCAAATCTCAGGAGCCTTGTTTTTCTCACAGATTCAGTCAAGACCTCTCAGTCTAGATGATTTCTGTTGCTCTATGCCACTGTCTTATTTGATTACAAAATCACTGACTGAGCCAGTTACATTTGAGTGTTAGTAGCTGCAGAGCGTTTCTAGTTCACAATATGTCCAACTTTAAAGATTCTTTGCAGTCCTCTCTCTGGTTTCCGCGTTGGCAGGATAACCCCGTCATTTTCATGCGAGTCTTCAGCATCCGCCCCCCTGTCCTACTACTGGGGCACATCCCTAGCTTGCCATCTCCCTCCTTGAGACCTCTCTGGAGTGTGTGTGGAACACCGGACCTGGGAAGGGCAGGAAGAAAGATGCAGGTGGACACACCAAGCAGCGGCTATTAATGAGCCCCCTTTCCCTGGCCCTCATGAGGGCTGAACTGTTTCCTAGTGCAGAGAGACACCCTTATTCCAGTTATTTGGCTCTGACAGTGTAGCAGTCTTATTCATCATGTTGGGAAAATGGATCCTTCTGGTTATGGAATATTCTGTTTAAAAGCAGTAACCCTCTCATTTTTTCTGTGCTCAACTCCTCTGACACTTGACCCCTCTCCCTAGCCTCCACTCAAACTCAGCTTTTCTAAAACCAGATTTATCATCTTTTTCTTTCAACTTCTTCCTTTTTTGTAGGCAGTGGCATTTCCTAGAAACCTAGAACTTCTCAGTTCCTTTCGTATAAATAGTCACTAAGTTCTGTCGATTCTAATCGCAGATTCATTACCTCTTTTCATTCCTACCTGCTGAGTATAGTGAGTACTCAGACGGAGGCCCAGTTCCCTAGCCTGAAGCTCAAGATCCTCATATCTGGCCCCAGGCTGTTCGACCTCATCTGTAGCTGCTCTGCTCAGTGGTTTCCCTTGAACCCTCCAAGCTCATGTCACATTCCATTCTGTTCTTTGTGTGTGTGTGTGTGTCTCCTTTACTGCTGGACTTTACGTTCCCCAAGGGAAAAGACCAGATCCTATTTGTCATTTATCTTGGTATCCCACTGCCTCATATAGAGTCTGGCACATAGAAAGTGCTTGTTTAAAGTTCATTCACTGAGACCCTCCTGTATGCGGGGCTGCTGCAATGCTCAGAGGCCCCTTGATGCTCACACGGAGCTTGTATTCTCACTAGGGTGAAACAGTTTGTGAACAAATGAATATATACTACCAGATGGGTAAGAGAAATGCAGAAAAATAAAGCAGTCTAAAAGGTTAGAGAGTTTTGGAGACAGTAGGGAGGGGGTGGTATTTTAGATGAAGTGTTTAGAAAAGGCCTCTAATGAGGTGACCATTGAATAGACACCTGAATCAATGAGGGGGATACCAGTTGGTGTTTGGGGCAGGAGTCCCGGTAGGAGACACAGCAAAGGCAGAGTCTCTGAGGTTTACCTGGGGAAAAGCCACAGGCCAAGCAAACTGGGAGAAAATGGCCACACAGAATCAGGGAGGTGTGGATGGCATATGGGTCATGGAAAAAAGAGGCAGGATTTTTGTTCCAGGTGTGGTGATAAGTCATTAGGGAAGAATGATGTGGACAGATGTGTATTTTAAAAGGAGCACTCTGGCTGCAGTGAAGAGAACAGGTCAACGAGACTGGAAGCAGGGGATGGGTTAGGAATCTATTACAAATGGTCCAGTTGGGAGATGACCATGAGATAGACTCATGTTTCGCCAATGAATACGTTTGGTACTGGGATGGTGGGAAGGGACGAACTCTTTCTAGAAGCCATGGCTTCTGTTACATTTAGAGCGCCTTATCATTTATAGCCACAGGGCTGGCTTGCGTTACAGAGACTCACATAAGGTTTTTGGGTCTGTCTCTGAATCTCTGAATTTTATATGAAGTTTAATGAGGAATGAATCGAAGACTGAGATTGAATTCACTTATTTGGGAGCTCTCACAGCTTTGCTGGAATATATTTTATTTCAGAGCAAAGTCGGGTGATGTGTATATTCTGATATTTGTTTTCTGTCACGGCTGCTTTTGGATCAGATATTTGCCTGCAGGGCTTCCCAGGTGGTGCAGCGGTAAAGAATCCACCTGCTAACACAGGAGACAAAGAGACAAAGACGGCGGTTCAGTCCTGGGTCGGGAAGATCCCCTGGAGGAGGAAGTGGCACCCCACTCCAGTATTCTTGCCTGGAGAATCCCATGGACAGAGGAGCCTGGTGGGCTACAGTCCACGGGCTGTCAAAGGGCCGGTCAGACCTGACTGAGCAACTGAGCACACACATTTGCCTACAGTGAATAGTAGTCATTTGGGGGGTGGGAGTGGATGGTATAAAGATGAATTAAACGTTGCAGGATGCATTGGTCCACTGGTGGTGAAAAGATTTGAAGAAAGAAAAAAGAAAAGGAGCCACAGGATACTTGGGACATGAGGTGGAGTTGAAAGAACTTCGTGGTTGAGCATTTGGGGCATGGGGTAGCATAATCTGGCATAAACCGTTGTGCGACATTGTGGAGAGAACGGTCACCACGTAGGTTCTTTGAAAATTGATCTCAGGCCAGAAGGGAAGGAACTGGAGAAGGGAATGGTGTTGGCCGATCCTGCATTAAGACTTGATGTCTCTATTCAGAACTGTTTGTCGGGGCTTCATTGATCCCGCAGGAAGGAACAAGTACAGGTTTCCAGCGTGGCTTCCCAGGATTGCAGTCTGAGAGTTTTTAGGTGTTTGGCAGCAGTGTGTTTTTTATGTTCAGAGACCGCTTCGGAAAAGACTTTGTATTTTATCCTTTGATAACATGCCCTGGGTTTGGAGGCCTTATTTGTTAGGAGGGTGTCTGCGGTGTTTGCCTCTCTCCTGTGGATGAATCTAATTTCCAAGGACATGATCCTTGTGCTGATTGGCAGCTGCTGCTCTCAGGTGCTAATTTAATGTTGTTGTTTTGTGTTTTATTCAGTAGAGAAGATTCTCCATCAGCATGTATCTTTCATTTCACCCCTGTTTAATTCCATCAGTGTCTCTTTTCACACTAAGTTGATTGGTTTAAAGTACTTATCTCTTTCATCTTCTAATCCTCAAAGTAGTTTATGACCACAGTTATTGTCAACATTTTTAAAATTTTGTTTTCAAGTCTTTGATGATTGTGATTAAGTAAAGTCCTTAAAAGCTGTTGATGTAGAGCATTTAATGTGAAGGAGTTCCCTCCAATAATGTTTATTCTTCAAGTTCCAGAAGGGCCTTTTTTTTAAAAAAGCCATTTCACTTTATTAGAAATCAACGGTGCCCTGTGGGCCACTAGGCTGGTCTCTAAATGGAACTTCAGGGCGTCTTTACGTTTAGCAATTTATCAAGGACTATTGAAGACTAGTGCTAGAGATGTCGCACTGAGCAAACAAAGCCTCATAGAAACAAAGCTACATAGTTATCTTCTGGGAGTTTTTGTGTGTTCTCATGGTAACATCTCAGGTTTTTGAAGTGTGGGTTGTCCCACACTATCCTAAAGTACAAAAGTCATGAGGACAAAAATTCCCTTCTGCTGTTGCAGCTGTAGGGTCACCTAGTGCCTTATTTAATCAGCTGATAAACCAGCATATTCCTCTCCAGCCATAAAGCAAGATAAGAGCTCAGAAGTCATCATTCCCCTCCCTTGCTTCTCTCTCTACACATGTACCTGTATCTATTATATACTTAACTCAGAGTCTGTATTCTTCTGTCCCTTTTCATCCATGTTGTCAAAAATCATTATCACCCTGTTCACGTGGCACATTCCAGACATTTGAGTAACAGGAATTTTTTTTTCTTACATGCGTTGAGTTATTTGATCCAGTCAGCTCTTAAGACGAGCAGTACTATTCTCTTGTCTCTGTGAAGATAACTGAGACACAGAAAGTATGTTGACTTCCCCAGAATCCCACACTGAATATTTAGAAAATTGAAAGTTTTTCAGTGTAAGTCCACGGAAATGTCCTGGGGAAGTGTATTTTCTTAGCAGATGTAGTACCATTGATCAGACAAGCAGAGGACCGGTAGAAGAATGAAAACAGGTAAGTCCTGCTTTGAATAATAAGGTTTATGCAATGCATACAAACCAGGAGACATTCCTACTTGCGCCAGGATTGGACCTGCCACACCCGCAGGCCAGCCTGTCTTGCTGTTCCACCGTCGTTCGTGGACGTGTACTGAGTTCTGTCCCAGCTGACTGCTGTCCTCTGACCTGCCGGGTATGGTGTGGTCCCTGTTCACCACGGGTCTCGGAAACCCCCGGTGCCACCAAGTGCAGTAACGCTTTTCCACTGCAGACCACCAGTCAGGAGTGCCCAACCTTGTTCTTTTATTTTATTCAGTTTTAATTGGAGGATAATTTGCTTTACAGTATTGTGTTGGTTTCTCCCATACATCAACGCGAATCAGCCGTAGGTATACGTATGTCCCATCCCCCTTGAACCTCCCTGCCACCTCCCACCCCACACCAGCCCTCTAGGTTGTCACAGAGCCCCAGGTTGAGCTCCCTGCATCACACGGCAAATTCCCACTGGCTGTCTGTTTTCCCCTTGGTAACGTGTATGTGTCCGTGCTGCTCTCAGTTTGTCCCACCCTCTGCTTCCCCTGCTGCGTCCACAAGCCTCTCCTGTCTATCTGCATCGCTGTTGCTGCCTTGCAGATAGGTTCTTCTTCTCCTTGATGTCTCCTTGCTGTCTCGAGCTCGTTTTCGCCCCTTGAGTCTGACCCCATTGTCCGTCTGGGCTGCAGAGCCTGGGCTGAGATCCTGCTTTCATTCTGGGGACCTTTCCTGTCTCATTATCCTCCCGTGTAATCTGGACCTCCTAGGTGTTTGCCGGCTTCTGCTCCAGCTCCCTGGGAATGGGGAAGAACAGCCACTCTGAGCCCTCAGTGATGGATTCGCTGCCAGGCTTATTTCTCATCCTCACAGTAGCGAACAGATGGTCTTACCTGCTCTCACCTTTATCAGTGTCAGTCTCAAGACCTAAATATTAGCCTGAACTCTAGGAATTGTCAGGAAACTAAATTCAGTAATCCCAGCAATTTAGGTTTTAAATGAGCATAAATATTCTAAGTGGCTTTTTAAACTGAGAGGATAAAAGGGAGAGAAAGAAAAAAAAATACAGAGGTGCAATAAATTACAGTTTTCATAAGTTAGTTTTTATTTATGACACTAAAGAAACTAATGTACCTCGCTTATAGGCAGATTAGAAAGTAAAAATAAAAAAGAAAAATTTACTGATGGTGCCTAAGATAAATAATGCTAACATCTGGTTTCATATTTGGCTTAATATTTTCCTGTATGCTCATATAGGTGTAATCTGTATATGTGTGTATTTTTAGTACCATATTTGCCTTGTATTTTACAATGTGCCTCAGGATCATCTCTGTCCCTTTCTCTTAAAAAATCGTCATGGATGTCTGTCTAAGTATTCATGATCTTATTTAGAAGTCATTGCATCTGTCCCTCCCAGCCTGTTTGTATCAGGGCAGTGGCAGTTAAGCATCAGTTATACTGTAAATCTTAGTTTAAGATAATCTACAGGCACCTATTGACTTGAGGTGAGTTTGGCCAGGTTACTTAACTACTTGTAGTAGCATTGTTTCCTCATCTACAGAATGGGGACAATAAAAATAGTGCCCGTCTCAGCGTCGTTGTGCCGATGGAGTGAGATATATGTATGGAGCACTTAACGAGTCCTTGGTGCCCTCCTGGTTCCTGTGCCTGCCCCGCCCCCGTTCCCATCTTACCCTCAGTCGGTCAGTGCTGTCCGACTCTGCAGCTCCACGGACTGTAGCCCACCAGCCTCCTCTGTTCACTGGATTTCCTGGCAAGAATACTGGAGTGGGTAACCATTTCCTCCCCCAGGGAATCTTCCTGACTCAGGGATTGAACCCACATCTCTCGCATCTCCTGTATCTGCAGGCTTCTTCTTTCCCCCTCGCACCACTTGGGAACAGCGTGTCTGTCTTCCCCCGACTCTCAGGCCAGACGTCTCGGTCACCACGTCTGGTCTTCATCCCCCCACTTCTCACCAAGTCGCTGCCCTGCAGTCACTGGTGCCGTCTCTTGCCTGGGTGGTTACAGGAGCTTTCTCCCAGTCTGCTTCCATTCTTGCTCCCCTTACGTCATGTGTCAGCTCCGCAGACAGAACGTGTAACTTCACAAGTGAGTGGGTGTGTGTGACCCTTCCTCATCTCATTACAGCGTTTAGGTTGGAGGTGCTTATGGTGACCAAGGAGGTCCTCCCAGACTGCAGGTCATCATGTCCTGCTTCCCCCTGACCCTCCTGCCAGTCTCCAGTGCCCTCACGTACTGACCTCTGTTTAGAATCTCCTTCCGAAGAAGGCGCTGCGGGGCTGGGGGTGGGGGCTCAGGATGGAGGGCTGAACAAATGTATACCTGTGGCCGATTCATGTTGATGTGTGGCAGAAACCAGTACCACATTGTAAAGCAACTACCCTCCAGTGAAAATGAATCAATTAATTTTTAAAAAAAGAAAAAGAGAATCTTCTCCCACAGATATCCTCATGGTTAACCCTCCTCACATGTAGGGACATTCTCTGATCAACTTACCCCCAATCTGTAACGTCCTATCCCCCAGTGACACTCTCGCTTAATTTTACCCTTTAGAATTTTCCCAGCATGCTCTATATTTTACTTATATGTTTATTGTCTGCTTCCTCTCCTAGAATATACATGCCGTAAGGCCAGCTTTTTGTCCATTCAATTCACTGCTGTAGTCCCAGAATAAGGCCTGGCACATACGCATGTTCATTAGGAGAGTAAATAAATAATAACAGCAGCTAACATTTATTGAGGATTGCACTGTGCTGATTACTATGCCTGCTGCTGCTGCTGCTAAGTCGCTTCAGTCGTGTCCGACTCTGTGCGACCCCAGAGACGGCAGCCCACCCATCCCTGTGATTCTCCAGGCAAGAACACTGGAGTGGGTTGCCATTTCCTTCTCCAATGCATGAAAGTGAAAAGTGAAAGTGAAGTCACGCAGTCATGTCTGACTCTTAGTGACCCCATGGACTGCAGCCTACCAGGCTCCTCCGTCCATGGGATTTTCCAGGCAGGAGTACTGTGCCTAGAATTTAATAAATGTTAGCCATTGGTGGTGATGTATGTGCTTATGCTGTTTCTAGAAACCAACCCCCTGTTAAAGCAAAAGTGTTACTATCAAGGGTGATCCATGAGCTTAAGGGCAAACATGAATTGTTGAGTTCAGCCAGCTGTAACTGAACAGACATTAAGAATGTGATTCAGGGTGGGTAAGTTTTCATGAAGGAAGGGAATGAGGAAAGATACACATATTTGCATTATGTGTACACACTCATGGGCTTCCTAGGTGGTGCGGTGGTAAAGAATTCACCTGCCAGTGCAGGAGATGCAAGAGACTTGGGTTCAATCCCTGGGTCAGGAAGATCCCCTGGAGGAGGAAACGGCAACCCACTCCAGTATCTTGCCTGGGAAATCCCACGGACAGAGGAGCCTGGTGGGCTGCAGTCCATGGGGTCACAGAGAGTCGAACACAACTGAGCACGCACGCACACACAATTACATGTATTTGTATTATACACAGGCATGTATGTATGCACACATACTATTTTTGCTAATAGCCTGAAATACTAACAAGAAAGGTAACTTCTTCTGTTTGATACATACGTGTGCTGCGGTTTCTGGAGGATGCTTGATTGTGATTCTTTTTAACTCTCTCACATAGACCATACAATCTTAGAGGGTAATATTTTTTTCTTTATCTCATGTTACAGTCTATATTTAACTCAGGAAATAAATTTTTTAAGGTGGCTTTAGTGCAGACAGTTTTATCATCTGATCTGTTCTTTACAGATTCCCTAAACCAGTACAGATCATTTTCTAAATCTAATCATCTGTTGCATTATTTTGCAGATCTTTTACATGAGGCTTAGAAAAAAATATAAGTCGGTACCTTTTTTTTTTTTTAACTTGACAGCTTTGTTAGTGAAAACAGCAGCTAATCAAAAGTATTATTATTGTTGTTTAGTCGTACGTGACTCTTCGGGGCCCCACAGACTGTCACCTCACCCCCTCACCCCCACCCCCTCCACCCCCAACCGGCTCCTCTGTTCTTGGGTTTTTCCAGGCAAGAATGCTGGAGTAGGCTGCCATTTCCATCTCCAGGGGATCTTCCTGACCCAGGGAACTAACCCACATCTCCTGCATTGGTAGGCAGATTCTTTGCCAGGAGTCAAAAGGGAAGCCCAATTGAAAGGATAAAGACTTGGTTTTTGTTGGTTTTTGTTGGTTTTCTTTCTTGACTGACTCTCTGGCCCCAGGCTAGAGAGTCTTTACATCTTGATTCTTCCTTCTGTAAAATGGGATGACAGTATATGCTGAACAGTAATGTGGTTAAAATAATTAATACCAAAAATGCAAAGGTCTCTTTGAGTTGAACTTTTGTAAGGCGGAGGACTGTGCTTTACAGACTCATTTCTGAGCTGGGTGCATAGTTCCATCTCATTCTCCTGATTCGCAAACTGCCATCCTCCTGTGTACACACTAGGAAATAGTAAATGAGTTCTGTATTTCCCCGGAGAGCATCTATTTTTACTTTTCTGTTTATTCTGCTTTCATTCTATGGCATTTATTCTTTCCTTTTTGTTTTACAACCCCTTCCTTGGGACTTTCCTTCTTAAAGTATGAAATTAAGCCCTGGGTTTTCGTGATCCATCGTCTGGAGAGTTGTGACTCCTGTGATGGGTAGAAAGGCCAGAAGGGCCTTGAGGGCAGTGAGGAGACAAGGGAGGCCAGGGAGAAAGATGGCAGGACCCACAGCCCTGCTTGGATGAATGCAGCCATCTTGACAACTGCTGTCAGTTAAAGTGTAGGAACGATGCAGAGTGAAGGACTGGTGAGCGTCAGCAGAGGTTATTTCCAGCAGAGGAAGGAGTTTAAAGGACAAACATTTGTGGGAAGAAGCAGGAAAGCGCTATCAGAAGTAGTAAGAAGTGAAGCTCTAAAGCATAGAGCTGCGGGATATTGCCCATGTTACAGGCACCGTCAGAAGTCTCACTAGTACTAAAACATAAGTAAGGAGCAGCTTTCTTTAGGGGCATTCTCTGATAGAAGGGACGAAGGCCTCTGTTGATAATGGTAATCCCAATTTCACTATTAAAAAATACCATAAACTAGAAACCAAGTTTTGAAGTGATCTGGAGAATGAAGTGGCTCTCACCAGTTGGAAACTGGTAGGAAGCTGCATGCAGAGCTGTTATATGAGCTAGGTGGTTTGGGTAACAGGAAAGGCCAGGCAAAGAGATTTGCTGGCAAAAACAAGATACTTGGTGAGTGGAGCCTCTTTGGCCCAGGGTGATAGAATTCATATCTGCGAGATAAAATGGGAAGTAGCTTGGGCTCATGTGGAGAAGAGCCCGTGATGGGAATTGGAACGTCAGATGATGACAAGCGGTTACCATAATCCAGGGAATCCCAGGGCTAGTAGCCAGGAGTTAAAGGGAGGAAAACAGATTTAAGAAACTTGTTGGCGTTAGCTTCAGCAGAGTGTGGGCATGGGAGTGGGAGGCTCTGAAGAAAGGGAAGTGGGTGAAGGTGGCCCCAGGTACCTTTTTTAGAGTCGGTGGTCTGTCAGAAACCTGACAACGGGCAGTGTTTCCAGGGTCCGGCAGAGGGCATGGCTGGCACAGAGGTCTGCCTAAGGTGGAGGGACTTGGTGCGATGTGTTCAGTCGCACCAAGGGCATCAGACTGAAGTTTAGGAATGATGGGGAGAGCAGAGGGAGGGGAGCTTGGCCCAGATCATCTGGGGCCTCGTGGGCTTGGTAAAGGATTTGGATTTTATTCAAAATATATTTGGCAACTATTGGGGGGGTTTTAAAGGGTGTGCTTTATTTAACTTTTAAAAAAGATGATTCTGGCTTCTCTCTGTAGAAAGGCTTTTATGGAGGTACAAATGGAATTAGGGACAGTAGGTCAAAGGTCACAGTAGCAGTTCAGGTGAGACAGAATGTTGAGAAGTAGATAACATCTCAGCACAGTGTGTTAGTTGCTCAGTTGTTCTGACTCTTTGCAACCCTATAGACTATAGCCTTTCAGGCTCCTCTGTCCGTGGAATTCTCCAGGCAAGAATACTGGAGTGGGTAGCCATTCCCTTCTCCAGGGGATCTTCCCGACCTAGGGATTGAGCCCAGGCTGTCACATTGCAGGCAGAGTCTTTACTGTCTGAGCGACCAGACTGATCAGTCATTGGAGGGATGTAAGCAAACCTTACTGGGCACAGACTGTGCAAACAATAATGGAAAATGAACAGTTTCCTGTTTGATACCTAGAAGAATCTTTTTCAGTACTTTAATAACTAACAGCTTATCATTAAAATAACTGTCAAAAATGCTTTGCAGAGGTCTGGGTCAATATGAAATATGACTTAAAACCCTAAGTGAAAAATGTGAGTTAGGTAGATTTTGTAACTTAAATGAGATCGAATGTTGGCTCATCTATTGGTTCACAGCAGTGTAGTCTCAAAATAAAATTGGGATTTCTTACACAATCTGAAGCCATTTCCTGAACCTTTTTGTCTTGGGTAATATATTTATATTTCAGCTTAAATTATCTGAACTGCAGTTTTCCCATCTGTAAAATAAGGGTCATAGCATTGCAATGCAGGTTGTTCTAAGAGCTAAATGGCTCAGAGTTTGGCATAGAGGAGGAATTTGGCAAAACCCTAGTTACTGTTAATAACAGTCTGGGGAAATTCTTCAGTAGCATTTCTCTGAATCATAAGGAAAATATCCTTTTGCTGGTTAGGAAGCCAGTTTCCAAGGAAGTTAATTGAGATGATTCAGTTCATCAAGCTGGCCTTTGTGAAAGGCAGAGCCAGCATCTGTGTGTAGATGAGCTGGAGACGCCGTGTCCCTCGGCAGTACCGGAAGGACCTGAACCGTGTGCGCTGGCTTCCGTGGCTTCTCCGGAGACGCGGGGCCCCCGATCCTTGCCCACAGATTCGTGTGCCCTCCCCCTTGTTGATCGCCTCCTGCTTTGGAATTGTCACTTGGATGCACTGCCATGTCTCAGGACCTGTTTGTTTCTAAAAGTCAGTAACTTCTCAGGAGCTGGGAGAGCAGGTCTGAGCGCTGAAAGAACTATGCGTATTCTGGTTGTGGCTTAGTTGAGAAAACTTGTGGGAAACAATGGAACTTCCCAGTATTTTCCTTTTACTCTCCAGTGTATTCATTTCTTTCTTCGTTTTTCCTTTAGAACTTTATAGACTATCATTTCAAATGCCAAAAACAATGTAGTACTGCTCTTTTAAGCCTATATTTGGTGTAGTAAGTGATCAGGTTCTGAATACTCTTTTCTCTTTTGAGTTGGGAGAATAAAAAGTTTAATAAAGTTATTCTGAACATAGCATACTCTTCTTGCAGATCTTAAAAAATATTAACACTTTTATTCATATTTCTTTATGTATATATTTATATATTTTTTTTATATATATATATATATATCCGATTTAACACGTATGTTTTTCTTTATGTCAGAGAAAGTAGTAATGACCCTATTACTCAACTACTTGGGAGAAGAATAGATAACCACGATCATACACAAGTGTCTATGATATGACAGTCATTGCAGAGTGTGAGCAGATAGGAAATAGACTTCTTTCTAACACGAAAGAGACATTTCCCATGTGAGAAGAACGTAACTGTGGTTTTGAGAATTGTAATGTGCGTCTTGTCCTTGGCATTTGCTTAATCTCTAGAAATACCTCATTAATGTTTCTTCTGTGCCTTTTTTGTTGCCTTAGTTACATTTTTAACTATTTTAGATCTTTAAAAAAAAAAACACATCTTGAACTTTGAAACTTAAGAAAGAATTCTACTGTGTGAAATTCTTTGATTAAGTAAATAATACCTTAACAGGATACAAGATTTTGAAACACTTTTATATATATATATATATATATATATATATATATCTCCTGCTTTCTAAAGTGCACAGTAGGAAATTCTTGTTTAAAATTATGCACTGAAGATACTCTAAGCATAATTTCAAAAAAGATAAGTAAATGCCAAAGATGAGAAGATTCTCAGTAACAGCCACTTCCATCTCGTCTCCGTGTTAATGTTGACGACGTCACATGGGTGTGAGTCATCTGATTTTTTCACTTCAAAGAGTAAATGTGACTGAACCTTTAATGTTTGTTACCTTTAAAATGTTTTGCTTTGTTTTTTTGTAAACAAAAACTTTTCTCATCCTCTATCCTTTTTCTGTATACCTCATTCTCAGGTAATCCTGAGTCTTTTCACTGCTATTCAGATGTGACTCAGGTTTGAGCTATGGAAATAGGTGGTTTGTGCATGTATATGTCTCGTGTGCACCGTGAAACCATCAGGCAAAGTGATTTTAAGGTAAAAATATTCATCAAAATGGAGCGATAGCCGTCATTCTGTTTCTCTTCCTCTGAAGAGAGAGACTGGCGTATCTAAATAGACTGAACAGTTTTCTGTTGTAGATGTTTCTTGTATCATTCACGTAAAATTGAAAGTAATTTCTGTTTCTTTGAACAGGATGGCGTGAGAGGGCATTTTCTTTTTGAGAAAAATGATCATTGTATCTTACAATGTAAAATTCAGTTGGTTATTTCAGGTATTTTGATCAGACGTTTATAATCTAGTAATGTGATCTAGTATTGTCCCTCTGTATATGGCTTAATTATACCATGCTTTTCATAATTCCTGGAATTAGAGGCACATACCTTTATAAAAGACAGCTTTGTACTGAATAAATTCTTGTCCTTGGGGGTGACAAGCACAGCTTTAATAGAAAATAAGACATTTCTCTGTGGTAAGCAATGTTTGGACCCGGTGTCTAAAATTGGGGTTAAGAGTCACAAGACCCGAACCGTACCTTTACAACCTGAGGACCTTACATGGACTGTGTAGTTATGAATGGAACACCAATACGGTCACATGGATTATTTTTAAATTAATTTTCAGTCAACCAAGTGACATACCACTTCATCCCTCTTGTTAAAAAGTACAGATAACACAGATACTCCTCCAACAACCAGACTCCAGTAGGAATGTCCATCCTGTATAAAAATAGAGCTACATTGTACAATTATGGAGCGATTAAGTGTTCAGTATCCTCAGAGGAAAGCCTGTTCATTGTTTCTAGAAATATTTGTGTTTAAGTCAGAATGCCCTGGGCCAAGGAAAAACTTGAACTTCTCAAAGTTGAGGAGGAGGAGACCCACAGGACTGAGATTTTGGCCTGTGGCAAATCCCATGGATGGAGGAGCCTGGTGGGCTACAGTCCATGGGGTCGCTGAGGGTTGGACATGACTGAGCGACTTCACTTTCACTTTTCACTTTGATGCATTGGAGAAGGAAATGGCAACCCACTCCAGTGTTCTTGTCTGGAGAATCCCAGGGACGGGGCAGCCTCACACAGAGTCGGACGTGACTGAAGCAACTTAGCAGCAGCAGCAGCAGCAGAACAGGCTAGAACAGGTTGAAGTAGAGAGGGAAGGAACATTCTTGTCCAAGGAGACACTGAAGTTTGTACAACTTAATCTAGTTAAAGCCAAACCTACGTGAGACTTACTGTTACGAGAAGCTATCAGACTCAATATACATGCTCATGTGTACCCATCAAATAATTTCACCAGAACCACCAATAAATTTGAAATGGAAAAGATGCCTAATTCTTGCTTATTTGGTTATTCACCCACGTAATCCATACACTTGATGACTACCATTGTGCGTAAATGGCAAAGATTGTCCATTCCTTATTTCTCATGTTCTTATCCCTGGTTTACAGACTAGGAAACTGATAGAGAGTGTCAATAGCCTATCCCAAGGCCACACTGTTAGGAGAGAGAGGTGTGGGTTGGATGCTGTCATTCAGACAGGCTCTTTTCTTGGCATCATGCTTCTTTGGAGATCAGCTAAGATAAACAGTTTCTGGGATATACAAGTCCAGTGGTTTAATGCCTTTGACTCACTAAATGTCAGAAAAGTTTTGAATTCTCTTGGCATAAATTCATTACAATCTAATATCATTGTAATTTTCTGAACATCTTCTTTTTTATGACAGAAAAGACACTCCCTAAATGTTTAACCACAGACCCTGACTCAGCTCTGGCCCATCAGTTTAAACCCTCCTTGTCCATCAGTTGAATGTCAACTGGTGTTTCAGGCCTCAGGAAGCCCCATTAATAGCAGTGCGGAGTGTTTTAAACTCCCTTGACCTTAAAGTTAATGTAAAACAAACAAACAAAAAAACACAGTATCATTCTCAAAAGCTTCACCTTAATCTGCTCTTATAGTTTCAGCGTTCTGATAGCAATGTCTCAGGTTGTTTGGGGGTTTGTTTGTATTGTTGGAGCACTGAAAACTTCAATGAACCTGCAGAATTTGCTGACTGAGTGTCTGCCCTGTTTTTCCCTTTTTCTAGGTCTATTATTAGCAGAAGATTTTTCTGCATAGTTGGCACGCTGTACCTGTATCGGTGTATTACAATGTATGTAACCACACTCCCAGTGCCCGGTATGCATTTCAACTGCTCTCCGAAGGTAAAGCTTTCCTCGCTGTAATTTCCCATTTTGTTTTTTCTCATCCTGTTCAGGGGGTCCTTTGATTTAGGCCAGAGGTGAACATTTCTTTAGAAGCAACCCCCCTCGCCTTCATCTGGGAACATTACTGAGCAATACAGTTAGGTGACGCCACTCCTCAAAATTCCCAGACCCTGCCAGCGCTTCCCAGCTGGGGGAATATGTGGTCTACTTAGTTTGATGGAAGCAGTTCAGCTTTGTGTGTGGGTGTAGCTGTTTGGTTTCCTGCCAAACTTTTAAAATATCATTCGCTCCCTTGTTAACAGCTCCACAAGCTTTTATATGCTTTTACCCTCTCTTAGATGGAAAGTTCAATTTCAGATAATATTTTTTCCTTCTTTCTATTAAGCCCTACAGTGGGGATGCAGAAGAGCAGAGCCAGAGACACTCTTCTTGTTTCCTTGCGCCCTTTTGTTGTTGCTCTTTGCGACTCCATGGACTGCAGCACGCCAGGCTTCCTTGTCCTTCACCATGTCCCAAAGTTTGCTCAAACTCATGTCCTCCACCCACCAAATAAGATCTCGCCTCCCTGGTGGGGCACTTCACTGTCCTGATCTTCTCTAGTAGCAAATAAGCTTTTCTTTAAAATAAACTATTCCTCTCTCACTGTCTCTACCTTCCCATCAGATTCACCTAACACTCCTTACCCCAGCCTCTGCCTTGGCATAATTTCAACTGGGAAGATCTTCCTAACTTTATGAAAGAATTAGCAGGAGATTTAGTTTTTAAAATGTTTAACTTCATGAAAGCTCTTCAGTGCAAAAAGAAGTAGAAGCAGCTCATTTCCTCAATCTGGGTGGGAGAAAATGTGGAATGCTGTGATTGTATGTTTGAAATGTTTGGAAGCATTTCTTTGTATCACACTTGTGCTAGTGAAACACCCTTTCAGTTTCATTCATTTGCCCTTGTGTTCCTTCCATAAGAGACATTCTTTTTGATAGAATCTTGGAAGAGGGCTGGAAAAAATCAGTCCCTTGAAAGAAGGATTTTTAAAGTGGTACTTTATCATTTGAAATTTTGGATTTGTTTAGGTTGCTTGCTTATTGTGGGTCCCCTTCCTTCCTAGACGTAACACATGTGCTCAGAGGTATCTCGTTTCTTACTCCACTCTTGCATTCTTGCTGCAATCTGTGTCTGTAACTAGAGAAGCCACCCTAGAGAAGGAATGGTCCCGAGGGTCCATTGTCTCCTTCAGCAGTACTGCCTCCCTGCACCCCCTTCTTGCTCTTCAGCCCTTCTAGAGAAAGCCAGGCTCATATCTTCTTTATCCTCAGTGAGAACTCTTTGGCGCTTGCCTGAAGCTCCTGACTCATAGGAAGTTTCTTGTTGTCACTGAGGATCCAGTGAAGTAGACTCCCTCGGTGAGGCTGGCTTGACAAGCAGTGTGTTTTCAGTAGTCAGCTGATTGATGGTTTAGTTCAATCCTTTATATATATATATATATATATATATATATAATCTGTGCATGGGAAGTTTTTCCACCAGGGAGCATGTCATACCAGTTTAGGTACAAGTGGAGTCTGGTCAAGCCCGTGTTGAAGATAGACCCAGCAGCAAGGAGTCGTGCTGTATAGCCTTTCTCCCAGATCCGGTTGCAGCCTGTTTCTTCTTAGGACCCCTGCGGCTCCACTAGTCACCAGCAAAGCCACTGTTGGTTAGCACTGGCACTTACATCTTGAGTCATCAGCAAGTCTAAACCAAGATCCGGCAGGTAAAAATAGATTGTGGGTTTTCTTGGTAAAGATAGAGGTTAACAGGAACTGTGTGCCCAACCAAACCCAAACATGTCACTTGCTTATCACGCTGCCAGAGACCCCAACTAGGGCCATCTTTCTGTGACAGTCTTCTGGACATTGGAGTCTTTAAAGTGAAGTATACAGGAGGGAGTGAAATGTTAGCAAAAATTATGAGTAAAAACTCATTAAATCTAATTCTTTTGTAGAACAGAACTCATGGAAGAATGGGTTCAAATGACAGTTTTTTATTCTGAAATTTTCCAACTGTGTCCCAAGGAAGAGAAACCAGTATAAGGAACCTTCATATACTAACACCCAGATTCAGTTCTTATCAAGATTTGCTTACATTTGCTTCATCTTACTTTCTTTTTTTCTTTTGAAGTATTTTAAAACAAATCCCAGACAATGTTACTTCATTGCTTCATTCACATTTAATATGCATCTAAATTTTTGGACATTTTAATTCTGTTGATACTTCAGCACAATTAACCGTAATTTTTTGGTACTGGCAAGTACTAGTTCATGGAATATCTTGATTGTCTTTAAAAATGCCCTTTTTAAAAAACAGTTTGTGTCAATTAGTGTAAATTAGGATCCAAAGACTGTATATAACATTTAGTTGTTCTGTTAAGTCTTTACATTCTAGAGCAGTTCTTTCTTCCCCACCCTGCTGCTAAGTCGCTTCAGTCGTGTCCGACTCTGTGTGACCCCATAGACGGCCTCCTACCAGGCTCCTCTGTCTCTGGGATTCTTCAGGCAAGAACACTGGAGTGGGTTGCCATTTCCTTCTCCAACACATGAAAGTGAAAAGTGAAAGGGAAGTCGCTCAGTCGTGTCTGACTCTTAGCGACCCCATGGACTACAGCCTACCAGGCTCCTCCGTCCATGGGATTTTCCAGGCAAGAGTACTGGAGTGGGGTGCCATTGCCTTCTCTGCTTCCCCACCCTACCCTTTTTTAAATCCCATCAGTAACTGGTAGAGATCTAGCAGTTGTCCTGTAGAAGACACCACATTCTGGATTTGTCTGTTTGTTTCTTTGTAGTTCAATAAACTTCTTCCTCTCTCTTCCATATTTCCTCTAAATAGAAGCTGTCGTGGAGACTTGATTCAGTCACTTTAATTTTTTGGCGAGAACACTTCATGGGTAAACAAGGGTGATTTCTGAAGCTAGACAGAAGCGTTGGAAAAGGTCTTGAAGGCTTGGTGGTACCTCTTGGAGTCAGATCAAGCCTAAGAAATTGGAGGTCAGACAAGGGCCAGAATATCGCAGTGGGGAACAGTGTCCAAAGGGGATTGCTAGAGAGATCCCAGAGACCAGGTTTGCCTGCCTTGGAGCCATAGCTGGGGCTGGGTTAGTCAGAACAGAAATGAACCTTACTGAAAGTCATCCAATCCACTGTCTTGATATCCTCACCCCACCATCTTAATCAAATTCTGTCTGAACCTTTGCACAGAGAGGGAGTTATTACCTGTAACAGTGCAAACCTGCCCAGCAGTAGAAAGAGTGCTGGGGTCAGAGTGAGGGTGATGTCAGCCGGCGCGTGCTAGTTGTGTGGCAGTTGCGTCTGACATCTCAGAGCTTCGGTCCCTTTGTTGGCAAGACAGGGCTTACGACACTTTTTGTATCGTCATAAGGAATTGTGAGAGTGAAAGACGGAAGTGAATACACAGGGTCTGTCGCTGTAAAATGCTGTACGGAAGGAAGGAGGCTTTTGGTGTCGCTACCATGCTTTCACCCCTAGAGTGTGGTCCATCCCCTGAAAATGTACTTACCATGCATGAAGCACCTGCTGTGACTGAGGTGCTGGAGAGCAAGGGCGAGCAGTCGACGGAAGTCCCTGCCTTTGTGGAAAACGCCTGAAGACCACCTCAGCCAAACTTGCATCTTATATAATGTGGGAAATGCTGTTATCTGAGGGCCTTAAGCTAAGCCACTGGCCCTAGGGATAGAGAGGAGGAAACCAATCTAAGCAGCTGAATCAGTGCAGCTTCGCAATACATTTGATACAGGGAATGAGGAGAGAAAGGAAGGATTTCAAAGGTGACTTTAGATTAAACAAATAGAGATTGAGGTACTTGTGAGACATCTCACTGGTGGTATCCAGACCAATGAATAGTGTGCGTCTGAAGTTGAGAGTGGAATCAGTGCTAGAAATGAAATATTTGTGATTCATCATACCCTGGATGGGATGGATATGGATGAAAAGGCCAGAGACAGGACACAAAAGTACGAGGCTTCCAGAACTGGGTATCCCCTGACTTTAAACACCATCCAAGGCCTGTTGGCTGGTGGATACTCTTAATGATTATCAATTATCATTAAACTCCAAGGGTAGAGAGTTGATCTTTAGAATATGATTTCGTTTAACATAAGTGTGTGAACTTAAACTTGATTCTGTCATCATACAAAGCTCCATAATTAGTATATTTTAATTCTTCTCTTAATGCCCATTCTCAAAACGCATGGCTTCTAAGAAAAATGTTCCAACAGGTATACAGTATTAATTATGAACATCGTCCCTAGTGCTCATTCATTTGATGGCAGTGTTCTCTTTACTTCATAAAAATGTTACAGCTCAGGGAAGTAATTGTTCTGTGAAATGATGAGGTGAGGAAGAGGAGGCATGTCATCAAATACTCCTGTAACAGAGATGAGCTGCTGGGGCGTGGGAAGGGAAGGAGGCATTCCCTTCCTGGGTCAGGAGCTTCTGGGAGGCATTCGACTAGTGTCCCAGTATGTGATGTGCTGGGCTTAGGAGGTGGCCAAGTTTGTGACCCTTTGATTACCCCTTGTTAATTATCTCAGCACAGCTTTTCTCCAAGGAGCATGTATCCAAACCAGAAAACATCCTCTTGTCATCTTTTCCAAGTTTCTAGGATTCCGTTTTTAAAAACAAACAAAAAAGCAGAAGCATTCTTCTGTGTCCTAAGACTTCTGTAAGAAAAAATGTTGCTGTTTTAGCAGACTCGTCAAGAAAAGGAAAAAAAAAATCCAAATCTACCCCAGGCCCCAGATATACGGATACACTAATGTTATTGAAAGAGAGGGTATAACTTATGCTGTTAATCACATGTGTTAATCGAGTGGCTGCGCTTTAAAGTGAGATTCACGTTGGTTCTGTTATTTGGTCTCCACGGTGACCTTAGATTTGAAAACCTTCAAAACGAGAGAGTTATGTTCCTGCCTGGGTACTTAGCTGGCTAGGGCCTTAATCTGACATGGTGTTTTCAGTGAAATAATTCTCTTGAACTGCAAAGATATGTCTTTTTATTTTTCCTTTCAACGTACATGAACATAGCCCACTGTTGGACAAGGATTATGTTTGGGTGTCATCCGAGAGTAATTGTTAAGCGGAACAATAAAATACACATATAATAACAGAGAGATCTTCGTATTCTTCACTGCCACTCTCAGCTTTTTGTGTGTGTGTGTGTGTTGCACAAATTAGAACGATCAAAGCACTCCTTCAGTTCACTGCTAAGCCACGGTGTAGTAATTCTCCCTCTCCCGGGTCTCTTTACTGGCATGTGTTCAGTCTTATAAGACACAGGATTCATTGCTTTTCAGGATTTTATTATCTTTTTAAGTTCTTTCCTGCTTTCTTAGGTAACGGCTTGAATGTTTGAAAGCTGCCCTCCTAGCTGCAAATTTTAATATTCTGATTAGCTTCTGCTAACCTTATCTGCATTTGAGAATATGGCTGGTGCTCTGTTACCAAAATAACTTTATGTCATCGCATTGAATTGTGTGGAATTTGAATTGTCACTGCTTGATTTTACCTGATGTTCTGCTTGCCTCCCAGTTTCTTTTTGTCAGTATAGTTTTCATTTTGTTCATTCTAATTTTTTAAAAAAATTCTTGCTTATGATTTCTGATATCCTTCCCCATTCCAAGTCTCCTCATCACTTTCCTTTTTCTCTCTTCACTGTTCTGTTCCTTTTCAGGAATGAAACAGAAAAAATAAAGAAATGTACTAAGTCACACATTTTTTTCTTTAAAAAAAAAAAAAAAAGATGTTTTTTCCTCCATTTTAAAGAAACTCTTCAGTTGTTGCAGAGACATTGTAAAAAAAAAAAAAAATTTATACACTCTCCACCTTATGTTTCAATATATTTCTTAGTTCTTTATGCATATTTTTCTTGCATAGTTCTAATCATGCTTTCTCTGCAGTTATTCCTGTGTCATTATATTTAATGTTTGTTATATGCATTTTTACATGATCTTATAAACCTTCTAAATGGTTTTAGTTTATGAGAAGTCACTAGGGATTGTGAGGCAGAGAGAGTATAGATGACTTCTTTTCATAAACAAGCAGATTGCTGACTTCCATTTTTTTAAGATTCGTCCATTTATTTATCTATTTTTTGGCTGTGCTGGGTCTTCATGGCCGCATGCAGGCTTTCTCTAGTTGCTGCGAGCAGGTGGGCAGCTCTCTAGTTGTGCACAGACTTCTCATTGCAGTGGCTTCTCTTCTGAAACGCAGGCTCCAGGCATGTGGGTCGGTAGTTGCAGCTCCAGGGCTCTAGAACATGGGCTCAGTAGTTGTGGCACACGGGCTTAGTTGCTCCTTGGCATGTGGGATCTTCCTGGACCAAGGATGGAACAGATGTCCCTTGCATTGCAAGGCAGATTCTTAAGCACTGAACCACCAGCGAAGCCCAGATTGCTGATTTCTGAAAAAAGATTTCTAGAAGACTTGTCCTGTGTGGGGTAAACTTTGAGGGTACACAGATGTATCAGTCAGTCACAAAATATGAAGTGAAAGTTGCTCAGTTGTGTCTGACTCTTTGCAACCTCATGGACTATGCAGTCCATGGAATTCTCCAGGCCAGAGTACTGGAGTGGGTAGCTGTTCCCTTCTGCAAGGGATCTTCCCAACCCAGGGATTGAACCCAGGTCTCCCGCATTGCGGGTAGATTCCTTGCCAGCTGAGCCACCAGTAAAGCCCAAGAATACTGGAATGGGTAGCCTATCCCTTCTCCAGTGGATCTTCCCAACCCAGGAATCGAACCAGGGTCTCCTGAACTGCAGGCAGATTCTTTACCAGCTGAGCTACCATGGAAGCCCATATCAAACCAGTCAATCCTAAAGGAAATCAATCCTGAATGTTCATTGGAAGGACTGATGCTGAAGCTGAAGCTCCAGTACTTTGGCCACCTGATGTGAAGAGCTGACTCATTGGAAAAGACTCTGATGCTGGGAAAGATTGGGGACAAGAGGAGAAGGGGGTGACAGAGCATGAGATGGTTGGATGACATCACTGACTTGATGGGCATGAATTGGAGCAAACTCTGGGAGATAATGAAGGACAGGAAAGCCTGGTGTGCTGCAGTCCATGGGGTCGCAAAGAGTTGGACACAACTGAGTGACTGAACAATAACAAATGTATCAGACAAATGGGCATCCAGAAACCGTGAAAGACATGTAACATGTAAGATTACTCTCTGACTACAGTCCCCACTCTAACAGACGTTTGGAGCTCAGTTGCCATGGAAACAGGGAAGAAGGTGGCAAACTCTCCTGTGAGTGTTGGCTGCACTGAGGGGGTGCTGTCCGAGCCAAATCTGAAATGGATGAGAGGCAGTTGGCCAAGTGGAGTTGATTGCTAGGTGGAGAAAACAGAGAGGGTGTGAAAGGGAGTCTTAAGAACGCAGTAAAGTTAGACACACCTGGCATGTGATCCTGTGGGCTGCGTGGCCAGAGATTACGCCAGAGAGGGAAGTTGTGGGCAGATTTTCAGAGGTCTGGTCACTTTTTCCAAGGAGTCTGGCCACAGGAAGCCAAGAAAGGTTGAAGCAGGGAATCTGATGTGATGACATCTGTCTCTTAGAAAGCCATCTCTCCTATAATATGGAAAGTAAGCTATTTGGGAGGTGGGGAAGGAGGTAGACTTCGAGTAGTGCCAGTTTATGTGTACCTGTTTTCATGCCAGGTGTGATTCTAGATGTTTCTTCATTGCATTCTCACAGTCGTGAATGAGAGGAAGTTGCAGTTGGTCCAGAGATGCCAGACTTGCCTGTTGTCCTGCAGGTACTAAGTGGCAGAGGCAAGAAGTTCGGCCTTGTCTCTGTTCCTGGCACTTCACGTGAGGGAGACAGACGAGGCTGCTTTTGTGCAGTTTTTTTCTGAATTTAGAGAAGAGGAAGATCTAGACCAGGGCAGACATGGGGAAGGTGACAAAGGTTTCCTGCATGGCAGCGGCCATCTAGTGTGAAGAGAGAGAGCATTCGCCAAAGATATCCAAATGAGCTGCAGAGCTGACGCTGTGTGACTGCCTGAAGCGCGATCCACAGTACAGGCAGCTGGACGGCAGGGGTTTCATCCCAAGGAAGTTTCCAGATACTGCAGGTCAGTGGATTTGACTCAGAAGCCATAGACCTGCTCGAGAGACTCCCACAGGCCACGTGTGAGACAGTTTGAGCATCACAATGAAATCATGACAGTAATTATACATTAATAAGAAACATTGAAAAAATTAGTGATAAGGGAGAAGAAATTAACTACTAGATATTAAAGAAATACTGGAAATACTAGATATTAAAGAAATACTGGAAATAGCAAGTCTCCATTTTTCAAGCGCTATAGTAATATTTTAAACAAAAATCGTCCATAGATGCTAAAACCATTGGGTGAAAGATGGGGCACCACAATATTTAGATCATTTCAAAAAGTCACATACAGCTTGTTAATAACAAAGGGGCAAAGGTGTGTATTTGATTGAGAAGTCCGTCAGACATTCTGGCGGCCACCTGATAAACCAGCTGTGGGACAAGCGATACCAGACGTTCTTTGATTTGACACATTGGGTAGGGCACATCATTCTGTGTATGCCTGCCAATAGCATTGAACCTGGATTAAAACATAAGGAAACAATCCGATAAAACTAAGTGGAAGGGCATTCTATTAAAAAAAAACAACAACAAAACTAGATTGCACTCTTTAAAAATTGTCATTAAAAAGTGACTGAGAAACTGTTGTAGAACAAGAAAATTCAAGAGGGCGACAGGTACCCTCTATTCATCTCCTCTGATTGGATCCTAGATTTGGGGGGACGCTATACAGGACACTGTTGAAACTGTGGGGGAGTCTGAATAAGGATGTGTGTGAACCCCAGTGGTATTGTATCACTGTTAAGTTTCATGAGTGTGATTATAGAAGAAAATCTCCTTGTTGGCACCTTTAAAGGTGAAGTGTCATAAATATTCAACTTAATTCTCATGAGGCCCAGGGGAAAAACTAGGAGAAAGAGGAGAAGCAAATGTGGCAAACCATGATAATTGATGAGTCTGAGTGAAGAGTCTAAGGATGTTCATTCTTTTCTTTAGATTTACACATTTTCAAAGCAAATATCTGAGGGAATATTTTTTCACTTCATGACCAGGTAGGCTAAAGGACCTAAGTGATAATTTTTGTTGAAGGGAAATATTACCTGACTGACATAATGGAATTTCTTTAATGTGGCAAATAAGTATCTGGATAAATGGAAATCCATAGCTGATGTTTGTTTAAGATTTTATGAAGCTTTTGGTAAGTCTCATTACTGACGGCCATGACAAAATTCTTTACGTTTTTTTCCTGGGGAAAAAGGAGGCTGATTGAGGATTAGTGTTTCACTGCTTGCAATTATTTCAAATGGGCTTCCTGGTGGCTCAGGGGTAAAGAATCTGCCTGCAGTGCAGGAGACACAGGCTTGATCCCTGGATCAGGAAGATCCCCTGGAGAAGGAAATGGCAAACTATTCCAGTATTCTTTCCTGGAGGATCCCATCGACAGAGGAGCCTGGCAGGCTACAGTCCATGGGGGTCACTAAAGAATCAGTCACAACTTAGTGACTAAACAACAAATAAATTATTTAAAGACCCCCTCCCCACCTGGCCTAGCCAGCGTAGGAACTGGTGGTTATATTGGATAATGGGGCAGAAACAAACCCCTCAGAACTTAGTGGAGGGAAAGTGTTTTTTCAGAGTTATATGTCTGGGTTCTAATAGGACAGGCATAGGGGACTCTCCCTACTTCAGATCATTTGAGGTGATATAATATTTGCAGATGAAACAAAATCTTTCCAGGGGTGAAACTAAGTCTTTCAGATTACCATCTGAGGAAGAATTCATAAAAGTGATCACAGATGAACATGCATGAGGCCTCTGTATTTAAAAAGAACAATCCAAATTTCACTTTTTGGCTTCTAGGCATTGAGTTCTCACTTAAGGAACCCCTCGCCAAAAAGATGGACCTAACACGGACATTGTAATGCTGTCTGATATCGTATAGCTCTTTATAATTTTGGCAATCACTTTTGCAAACATTATCTCCGTTTGATGGTGAGGGTTGAGGGTGAGGAGGTAGTGTTGTCACCATTTAACAGATGAGAGAACTGGGGCTAGAGTGGATAAAATGGTTTATCCAGAGCCACCTGGATAGCTGGCCCCAAACTGGACTATGCTCCTTGTCATTCTTTTTGTTTGTTTTGTTTTAATTGGAGGATTCTTGCTTTACGGTATTGTGCGGGTTTCTGCCGTGCATCAACAGCCACGTGTCCCCTCCCTCTTCAGCCTCCCTCCCATGCCCCCCAACCCCTATAGGTTGTCACAGAGCACCGGGCTGAGCTCCCTGCATCACACGCAAATATGAAAGTAAACTTCAAGATCTTTGGAGCCTTCCTCCAATACAGCACAATATAAAGCAAGGAAAGTTAAAATCAAACTGAAAACACCTTGTTTAAGAAGGCAGAAGATACGCAATTTGTTTGTGAAGGATTCCTATGAAAATAGCTTTTATAAATGAGAAGTCTGATTTAAGTGGAAAAGCAATGAGAAATCTTTAGTGAATAAGGAACAAAGTTTTTAAACTATTCAGCTATGTTTAATGGCACGTGTAAAATAAAGCCTGCCTAGCTGATTTTTCAGGGCTGCTGTAAGATGAGGCATTGGTAAGAGGCAATGATTATATTAAAAAGCATTTCCCCTCTTGAGCACTCACTTTCAGCCCGCCCTTCAAGTTACACCAAAGCCCTGGAATCGTGCATTGTTGTTTGATGAGTTTGGGTTCCAGGTTCTCCCTCTCCTGCCAGGAGGTGGTGAAGCATTAAGTGTAAGTGCTGGCTTTTCAGATGTGGTTAAGAGATAGGCAAGTATACAAGGCCATCTGCACAATGAATGGTGTTAACAGCCCATTACTAGAGAGCTGTGTACTCAGCGTTGAAAACATACTTGGGGGAAACCTGTGTTTAGTAACCAAAGGCTCACTGGTTCGAACCCCTCTGGAGTGGTCTTTCTCATTCAGAGGCCTCTCCCTCTGCCTTCTGCTCTCAGTTCCCATGTCCTGTATTGCTTAAGTGCTTTGGCCAGTTTACTTAATTTCTTGACCATTTATTAGAAGTCAAAGAAAACTGCTTTGTTTTTCCTGAAAAGTGATTTTCCTCTGACCCCGGGAGACATAAGCATGTAGATACAAGACCTTGTCACAGCTTTGAAGTGCCCACTGGGAGAGTGCTTGTGTGAACGTCCCCCAAATAGCTGTGCTTTCAGAAATGAACACTTGAAAGCCTCCTGGTGGGGAGGTTACAGCTCCAGGGATACTCCACCCTCTTTCCCACTGAACACAACCCAACACAGGCCGTGATGTCTGGAGCAGCTCTTTGATGACTCTGGAAAATGGTAGGGGCAGAGTGGAGAAGGGAACTGAAATGAGAAGTGAGAAGTAAGGAGAATCCAGCTGGGAGTCTCCTGTTTTTGTTGCTCCTGCTTCTTCCTCTTCCCCTTCCCCTTTCTCCCCTCCTCCCTCTTCCTCCTTTTCCCTCCTCTCTCTTCCCCCTTCCCTTTCCCCATCCTCTTCTGTCATTCTCCTCCCCTCCTCCTCCTCTTCTGTTTTCGTCTCATATCTCCTGCCTATACTCAGAAGCAGCCTACATCTCAGAACTGCACAACTCCAGGGGAATTGAATGGAAGTTAACCTTGGGGCAGAGACTAGGAGAATTTCTACCAATTCCCATGCAAACCGTGCTAGCATGGAGTGTGTACATCCTAGACTTTTTCTGTGTATGTTGTTTTTACAGTGATACTTATACCAAACATTTTGTTTTGTTTTTTTCCTCTTGGTAGAAGAAAGTATTTATGATATTTTACTTACTACATGGTCACTGTATACTTACTTTTGAATAATTTATTTGTTATAATTATGGCCTAGTTCAGTGCGTTTGAATTGCTATAGTATACTTCTGAAGTACTTCGGCTTCTGGTTCATTAGGTCCTGAGAGGGTACAGACACACCTCATTTTATTGAACTTCACTTTGCTAGACTTTACAAATACTGCAGTTCTTAGAAGCTGAAAGTTTGTGGCAATTCTGGGTTGAAGCAGTCTGTCAGCATCAATTTGCAACATCACCTGCTCACTTCGTGTCTGTGTCATGTTTTGGTAGTTCGCACGATTTTTTAACTTCCTGTGTTTGTTATGTGCTTTGTGGCCAGTGATCTTCGATGTTACCACTTGCTGAAGGCTCAGATGATAGTTGGCATTTTTAGCAATAAAGTATTTTATAATTCAGGCCTGTTTTTTAGATATAATGCTATTGCACACTTAATAGACTACAATATAGTGTAATGTAACTTTTTATGCACTGAAAACATAAAAATTAGTGAAATTGACTGAACTGGAATATTCACTTTATTGTGGGGTCTGAACCCAAAATGTCCCCAAGGTCTGTCTGTAATCACAGCCACCTCCTGGAGTTGCCAGTACTCCCTTGGCCCAGATTCTGAATAGCAAGGGAACAGTTATTTAATAATTCCCATTTAGGTTGTTTCCAGTTTGTTGCTTTTATAAATGCTGTTTTTCATAAAGGTTTTCTTCCTATTCCGTATCATTTCTGGGAGGTAGATTCCTAGAAGCAGTTAAGCACTGACTCACACACAAGTCTTGGCTGTTTGGATTGCTGGTCAACATTGATGATTATTTTTGCAGAGGATTTTTGCCAGTTGTAATAAATATATTATTCCCCAGGTTGATGATGAGCAAATTGAGGCTGAGAATGGTTCGGCTGCCCAGGATCAAACACCTGATGGGTAGAAGAGCCATGATTTTAGCCCAGCCTGTCTGCTTCAGAAGCCACCCTGCCTGTTCTCTGCATACTGGCTGGCTGGCTGGCTGCTGCAGCCACCACATTCGTTCCCTCCTCTTAAAGGAGCCTTTTTGAGAAGATCAGTGACATCGCCTGTGCCGCACAGTTGGCTCTTTCCTTAGCCTTCCTAATTCGATATAGAAAAGAATGAGCTCCTCTTAATGTTAATTTTTATTTCTGTTTGACAGAGCCCGGGCCTTCAGCTGGTCACATCCTCTGTCCTTTGATAAATGTTAGTTCCTAGATGGTCTTATTTTACTTGATTGATATGTGCTGTGTACATGATAAAGATGTTAACTTGTTTCTATTCCAGTTGTTTTGTAATTTGTCTTATAGTTTATTTGCTTTTCTAAAGCATAATTAAACATTTTAATGTAGCTATAACTATCCATTTTCTTTTCCTGTTGCTCTCTGAGCTTAAGAGATTTCCCCCTTACAGAGGCTTGACAATCATAGATAGATATTTTTAAAAAGAAAGCATACATAGAGGTATTAAGGGTACTTGTAAGAAATGCAGCAGTTTGGGGCTGTTTTTCCTCAAGGCCATGTTTACCTCATAATCTCTCCCTCTTTTCCTTTTCATACAGTTTCCCCACAGACATTTTCCTGTGAAAATGGGAGGGCAGATTTTGGGAGGGATGGTGCTCAAGGATGTGATTTATAGTTTTCAGAACACAGAGGGAGTTTGGGAAGGACAATTTGAAATAATGTAAAATGAAGAATTCCCTAAGCATTTTTTACCATAATTTTCTACTGTATATTATTCATTCCTATGATAAGCTTTATCATAGCAATCATAAGCTTTATGTTAAGCTTTCAACATAAAACTTTCAGAAAATTTTTATCATGTTTATACATGCATGTAATCTAAGAAACAAAATTGTGTTACACTACTTATTATGGCAAACAGTAGTCCCCAGCCCTTACCCTAACCCTATTCCTCTATTCCAACCCTCTTTCCTACTTTCTTGCAACTCTTTTTAACTCAATCTCATGGTATTAATATTTACCTTCATTTCCCTTTTTACAGGATTTTTTGTGTATGTGCTTATCCTCGGGTGTCTAAGTGACATGGCAATGCTGTTTCTGTATCATTTCTAATACAAGCAGTTACCCACTTCCTGCTGGTGAAGGTCAGGATTTAGAGCCCTGTCGCTCTACATCCCCACATCCACCAGCTTGCATGCATTCAGTGCCTTTTCCTTGCCTTCTTTCCCTCCCCAACCAGCCCACTACCAGAGTTAATGCTTCTTACCTTATCTCCCCAGTGTAGTTTTCTGTCTTTGGTTTAACTGAATATTCAGTACTTACATTATTATAGTTTTGTAAATGCTATTCATAGCCTAGTCATATACTTTCCTATAATTACTTTTCCTTTCCATCACAATATTTTGTTTCCTACAGAGTTGGTAATTGCCTTGCTTTTTGTTCCGTTAGTTTTCTGTGTACTTATTCCTCCCACCCCCAACCCACGTTATGACTCAGTCCAGCCACAGGACTGGGTGTCCTGTTAGGGAGGGCTCCCTCTCTAGGCTGGAGCTCTCAGTCCTCCCTTTCTTAGCATCCTAGCAAATCCCATTTCTTCTTTTTTCTGTTTACTCCTTTGCTTTGTAGAATGTATATTATGTAATTTCCTGCAAGAAGAGTCATAGGTGATAAATGTTTTGAAATCTTGTATATGTGAAATGGCTTTAGTTTATCTATCCTTGATCTGTTCTTTAAGTTTATGCTCAGTTAATCATGGGGCTTCCCTGGTGACTCAGTCGCTAAAGAATCAGCCTACAGTGCAGGAGATGAGAGTTTGATCCCTGGGTCAGAAAGACCCCAAGGAGAAAGGAAATGGCAACTCACTCCAGTATTCTTGCCTGGGGAAGCCAATGGATTCCTGGCAGGCTGCAGGCTACAGTATATGGGGTGGCGAAAGAGTCGGACATGACTTAGCAACTGCAGCACCATCACCACAGTTAATGATATGGCTGGGAATAGAATTCTAAGTTGAAAATCATTTTCCCTCAGAATTTGGAGGCATTTTTCTGAAGCCTTTTCTTTCCTTTTACTGCTTTTGAAAAAGCCTGATTCTTGATCTTTCGTGTGAAGCTTGTTTTTGATCTCTGGCTGCTTTATGGTCTCTTGTTAACCCCAAGTTTCTGAAGTTCCTAACACAGCTGAGTTTAGCTGTGTTATCTGTTTGCTTCTATCGAGCCGGGCTTTCATTGATCCCATGCAGTTTAGAAATCCATTTCCTCTATGTGATATGTTCAATATGACATCCTTAACTAGAAATCTTGATCTGTTTTTAAAAGGGAAATTATAATAAAACATGCTTCCCAGAGCCTGAAATATTATCATTTAAATGTCAGAAGGGGATTATGGTCATTAAATTGGCTAACCAGAATTTAAGAGAGTGTTGACAAACATAGAATGCAGATAGTCATGCATTTCATTTGCCAGAGCAAATAAAAGCTTCAGTGAATAAGTTGTTCTTGCCATTGATTGCTCTAGTATCCAGTCTTTCAGAGAAAGACAGATTTATTTATAAACTTTTATTAAAAGGAAAAACATACACTTCTATTTTTCTGGGCTCCAAAATCACTGCAGGTGGTGACTGCAGCCATGAAATTAAAAGACGCTTACTCCTTGGAAGGAAAGTTATGACCAACCTAGACAGCATATTCAAAAGCTGAGACATTACTTTGCCAACAAAGGTCCGTCTAGTCAAGGCTATGGTTTTTCCAGTAGTCATGAAGCTTCAGTACTTTGGCCACCTCATGCGAAGAGTTGACTCATTGGAAAAGACTCTGATGCTGGGAGGGATTGGGGGCAGGAGGAGAAGGGGATGGCAGAGGATGAGATGGTTGGATGACATCACCGACTCAATCATCATGAGTTTGGATAAACTCGTGGGAGTTATTGATGGACAGGGAGGCCTGGCATGCTTCGGTTCATGGGGTTGCAAAGAGTCGGACACGTCTGAGCGACTGAACTGCACTACCCACATAATTTCAGAAGGTTGAAAGTACATTCTACTCAGTCCCTAGCTTTAGTTTGGTCCCCTAAAATCACATACCCCCCAAAATTCATTTATTTGATTTCCCAGTCTCCACGTGCTTTAGCTGTGAAATCAGCGGAACATTTGTCCTCTAGGCCAAGGGTCCCCAGCCTCCGCGATCTAGTGCCTGATGGTCTTAGGTGGAGCTGATGTAATATAATAGAGATAAAATGCACAATAAATGTAATGTGTGTGAATTATCCTGGTACCGTCCCCATCCCCAGTCCAGGGAAAAACTGTCTTCCATGAACTTGGTCCCTGGTGCCAAAAAGGTCGGGGACTGCTGCCCTAGGCCAAGTGTGTGAAATAGATCTTTAAATTTTTCTCAGAGTTTTCCCCCCAAATGTCAGTTAAGGTAGTAAGTTAGTCAATGTTTACAGTATAAAGAAAAATATTTAGTAACTAACCATGACATGGTTGGATGGCATCACCAACTTGATTTACATGAGTTTGAGCAGGCTTCAGGAGTTGGTGATGGACAGGGAAGCCTGGAGTGCTACAGTCCATGGGGTCACAAAGTTGGATATGACTAAACAACTGAACTGAACCATCTGCTAACACTTGCTGTAAAAAGAGCTGACATCTAAGGAAAGCTCTGAAGCTGCATGCTTCATCTCTAGGACCACACTCTTCTGGGGGCCATTGAAACAGCAGTGAATGTTGAGCAGGCACACTTCATTGGGGGGTGGGGTGGATTTTACACGTCCTAATGTAAATTTATAAAGGAAAAACACTCCAGTGTGTCTCCTGTCGTCTCAAATCCCCTGCTGAATACTTCTGTAACTAGATGTATGGGTTTTTATCTCCAAACAAGCAACTGTCTCTATATAAGTCCATTTTGGCACTCTCTACCTGGAAATAGATCCCACAGGCTAAAGGCTCAGTCTCACACCAAGTGCCTCCCCCACCCCACTTCAGAATGCTAATTGCTGGTTCAGATGGTTGCCTGTACTGCTTATCAGCTAGTTGTAAATCGGAGGTTCCTGTGACCCCCTCCTTGGAGTCAGTTAATTTGCTAGGGCTGCTCACAGAACTCAGGAAAACATGTTACTTATTAGTTGAGCAGTTTTGTTATAAAAGAGTATAACTTAGGACCAGTCACATGGAAGAGACATGTAGGGTAAGGTATCTGGGAAGGAGTGTGTACTGCACTCCCCACATCTTCACATGTGCACCAGCCTAGAAACTCTCCAAACCCCCATCCTTTTAGATGTCTGTGGAGGCTTCATTATATAGCCATGGTTGATTAAATCATAGGCCATTGGTGATTCACTCAGCCCCCAGCATCTTTCCCCTCTTTGGAGGTGGGAGGAAGTGGGAATGAGACTCTAACCCTCTAGTCACCTGGTTGGTTCTCCTGGCAATCACCCCCTATCTTTCGGGACTTTCCAAAAGTCACTTTAAACTCAGAAACACTCGGGTGTGGGTGAAAGGGCTTTTATGAATAACAAAAGGCTCCTTGGGCTTCCCAGGCGGCACTAGTGGTAAAGAACCCACCTGCCAGTGCAGGAGGCATAAGAGGTGCGGGTTTCATCCCTGGGTCAGGAAGATCCTCTGGAGAAGGGCATGGCAATCCGCTCCAGTATTCTTGCCTGGAGAATTCCGTGGACAGAGAAGCCTGGCGAGCCATAGTTCACAGAGTTGCACAGAGTCAGACATGACTAAGATGACTGAGCACGCATGCAGACACCTTTATCTTGTCCTTCTTAGGAAGTTGCAAAGGTTGTAGGAGCTCTATGCCAGGAACAGGAATGAAGACCAAATATATATTTCTTACTATAAATCACAATATGATAAAACTTAATTCTGAACACAAATTGTAATCACGGCATACTTGTGTGTGGGTTAGTAATGAGTCTGATTTCCTCTTCTCCCCCCAGCTTTTTGGAGACTGGGAAGCCCAACTGCGGAGGATAATGAAACTCATCGCTGGCGGCGGCCTGTCCATCACAGGCTCCCACAACATGTGTGGGGACTACCTGTACAGCGGCCACACGGTCATGCTCACACTCACCTACCTATTTATAAAAGAGTGTAAGTCTAGAGCGACCTCGCGTGAGAATCTCCTCACCTGCCGTTCCCCACGGGAGCAAGGTGGGATCTGGGGAGGGCAGCCCCTCGTCTCACGAGCGTGCTCACAGGCACCCAGGGAAATATATGTCACAGGTGCCTGCACTTCTTGGGAGAGGTGTCTCGTTTCCTTAGCTGTCAGCTGTGGTATCAGGGTGTTTTATGACTGCTGGAAGGAACCAGAAGGGAGGAGACAAAATTCCAGGCCTGGCTGGATGATGGTAGACGTTGTGTTCACTTGGCAGCCATTTTTCAGGCATGGGCACTGTCTCATCTGCTCCAAAGAAGTGCGTGGGGGCTGGAGGTGTCTCTTCCCTCAGACAGGCTCTGGTCTCAGGGGAGCTAAATGATGCAGACATTAAATGGGAAGTTTCTATAAAAAAATGTACTTAAAATATTTTATTATGAAACATACAAAAAATAATATTCAGGTACCCCTGTATGCTGCTCAGATATAAGTATTTGTCAGATCTGTTTCAGATGACCCTTGTCAAAGCAACGGTCCACATTTATTATATATAAATTATATATTTAATATATTTATATTTATTAAATATATTTATAATATATAAAATTATTATATATAAATTATATATAAATATATATTAATACATATTCTCTTATTATTAATATATATTAAGGCAATAATTATAATATGTATTATTAATATAATGGAGAAGACAATGGCACCCCACTCCAGTGCTCTTGCCTGGAAAATCCCATGGATGGAGGAGCCTGGAAGGCTGAAGTCCATGGGGTCGCTGAGGGTCAGACACAACTGAGCGACTTCACTTTCACTTCTCACTTTCATGCATTGGAGAAGGAAACGGCAGCCCACTCCAGTGTTCTTGCCTGGAGAATCCCACGGAAGGGGGAGCCTGGTGGGCTGCCGTCTATGGGGTCGCACAGGGTCAGACATGACTGAAGCGACTTAGCAGCAGCATTAATATAATAATAATAAAATATTAATATGTATCTAAAGTTTTCATTCCTTCCCCCTCCCATTTTCCTCTGTTATTTCTCAAGTATGTTTTAGTCCTTTCTCTACTTGTAGAAAATTCCATTGTCCTTAATATTCTACTGTTAGAAATAGTTTCAGTGAGCTTTATCTAGGCAGTTCCCATGAAGAGCAACAGGAGAAGCCAGGCTGCGGGTATCACAGAGGCGGGACACACATGCGTTCTGAAGGTATTTGAGAGCCTGTGGCACCTGTTGGAACGTCATTGTGGTTGGAATTCAGAGCAGTGGTAATAATGAGAATTGGAAAGTGAACTGGTGAGTAGGAACCAGACTGTGGAACATGCCTTGAGTCACAGGAAGGAGTCTGAATTTGCATTCTGAGAGACATGAGGTGCCCATTGAGAGGCTGTAATCACTGGGGCGGTGTCATCTGACTTACCCTTTAGAGAGGGAGAAACCAGTCCTGTAATGACTCACAGGACTGATTGGAGAGGGCAGAGCAGGAGTAGAGTTCGCAGACTGGCTGCCGCTATAGTCCAGGAAAGAGAGGGGAGTGGCCCAAACTATCAGGATGACATTGGTGTGGAGAGAAGTGGGGGAAACTGGGAGGAATTCACAAAAAGGCGTCTACAGGTAACAGGATTGATTGTGGGGGTACAGGGGGACAGGTGATGGATTGAAGGGTGAAAGCCCAATTTTGGTCTAAAAACTGAGATGGGGAACACAGGAAGAGAAGGGAAGACATACTTTGGGGCACTGAGTGAGAGGAGAGACAGTGGGTGCTCTGCTTGTTCTCAGTAAGTGACCAGATAGAGTGAATTCGAGCAGTGTCTGTTCAGAACTGTCAGGGCGTGATCTGGCCCTGGCACTGGAGTATAACTGGGCATGGAAAAATGGGCACAGAACAGGCCTAATGTCAGCAGCCCTGGAGCCAGATTCCTACCTGCTGCTGGTTGGTCCCTGAAATACTTCAATGGGGTTAAGCTTTATTCTTGAAGATGAGCCTGTAAACCAAGTTGGATGACGTGGGCCACAAACTGATTCTGAATCCTGGTGCACTCACTCACTCTGTGACCTTGGGAAAACCTCTGATCTCTTAGTTTCCTTATCCTTAAAATCAGATACTGAGAGCTCCTTCATGACTTTACCAGCGGCTCAGCAGATAAAACCTCTGACCTTGGGAAAAACCTCTGATCTCTTAGTTTCCTCATCCTTAGAATCAGATACTAATGGCTCCTTCATGGCTTTCCCACTGGCTCAGCAGATAAAAAAATCCACCTGCCAGTTCAGGAGACACAGGTTCAGTCCCTGGGTCCAGAATCCTTGGAGGAGGAAATGGCAACCCACTCCAGTATTCTTGCCTGAGAAATCCCATGGACAGAGGAGCCTGGCGGGCTACATCCATGGGGTTGCAAAGAGTCAGACACAACTGAGCAGCTAAGTATACTCACACAACTTCTTCATCAATGAGGGAGAGGTTGTGAAAATAAAAACAGATGGCATATGGGGACACTAATAGAGGAGCTGGGAGAATGAACAGTAGCTGCTCTTTGTTGCTGTATTGTTATGTTATCAAATACAACTGTTCCTGGATAGGGAACATGGAGCCCTGTACATATACTCAGACTTCTGCCCCAACCCCTGACCATGCCATTTAAAATTGCAAACCTCCTTCCCTTCACCCTCTCTGCTGCTAATCCCACTTATCTTAAATCCAAAGCATTTGACACCTTCTAACATAGAGTACAAGTTACTTGATGATAATTATTATTAATTGTCTCTTTTCATTAACTGGGAAGGGATCTCCCCACAAAGGCAAACTGTTTGCCTGTGACATTAGTTGATACCAAGATCTAGTGACTAGATCTTGTCCTGGCTACATTGTAGATGCTTAATAAATAGTGGGTAAATGAATGACTGATACTTGGACCCCCTGAGAATCCTATAAAAGGCTAAACTATCTTCCCCAGGGTGAGGAGGGTAGGCAACATTTTTGTCTAATGTGTCAGACCCTCTGAAGCCCATTCATGGAGAATACAAGGTAGGAGGGCTTACAATCAGTAGAGGTTTTGAATCTCCCATCAAATGACTTCCCAGACACTGTCCTGCCCTTGGGAGTGGACATGGGCTAGAATTCCTGGTCACTTGGATTCTCTTATTTCTATTTGAGAAAAGGACACCTCAAAGACTTAAAAAGTAGAATATGGTTGCAGAGCTTGGAAAGCAAATAGGGTGGTTGTATCCATTATAATTGCCTAGTCTGTGTATAAGGATCCATAGACCAAAAGGTATCGATTTTTGTACAGAGCATTAACCCCATATTATTTCCAGGTAAATTTAATTATCAATAGATAGTTTTGGTTTTAATGGAGTGTGATGCATTAACCTGTCCTTGTTTGTCCTTTGAAACTGTATTTGTGGTTATATGGGTCAAGTAATAACCACATATAAATTACTGTGGCTAATACAATCACTTGATGAAATAAGCTGCTTCCCTTCTAACCTTGATTACATAGAAGCCAAAGCCCTTGGATTTGCCACCCTAAGCGATCTTTTTTCAGTTGAGGCGTGGTTGGGTGCCCTTCGTCATACTTGAATAATAGGACTCTTCTTGCACATTTCTCCTTTTCAGATTCCCCTCGACGACTGTGGTGGTACCACTGGCTCTGCTGGCTTCTCAGCGTGGTGGGCATCTTCTGCATTCTCTTAGCGCATGACCACTACACTGTGGATGTCGTGGTGGCATACTACATCACCACAAGACTCTTCTGGTGGTACCACACTATGGCCAATCAGCAAGTGAGTTTTTCTCCTCCTCTGGTGTTAACTCCTGATGCTCTTGACTAGCTGTTGCTGGTGTGGCAACAGGGGGAGTCATCTGAGACTATATTGTCTCCTGTGGTGCTGATCCACTTCTGAATCAAAGCTGAACCAGAAGTGTTTCTATAATGACGTAGGAGATGGCATCCTTCTAGAACAAGTATCACATTCTCATCGTCCCTGGAAAATACTTTTTTAAGCTGTGCCCACCTCTTGCTTGATCTTGCATTCCTACCTTCTTTTCCATCTTGGGCCCCTCACCAGCTTAATACTCAACATTTAATTAAGTCTCTCCATTTTCATCATAAGAGAGTAACTAAAGCACTAATTGAAGTATTTATTTATAGACAAGAGACTTAAGTAAGCCACACGTTCTCCATGTACTCCTGGCATTGGAGTTGTTTGTTTCTCTGCTAGAGAAACAGGTGTGGTCTGGTTTGCAGTTGGGTACAGAGTGTAGAATGGTGGTGTGAGTGTGAACCTGGGGACATAAAGGTGATCAGGGGCTGGATCTGGGGGCCTTTGTGAATTGTCATATGGAAAATATTTGAACCTAAAGTGAAAAATTATAAGAATCATGCGTATGTTCCTATCGGGGCTGAAACAATCAGTTGTTCTTCCTGACTCGGTTTTCTCTTTCTGTGTTCTCTTAGGTGCTAAAAGAAGCTTCCCAGATGAACCTCCTAGCCAGAGTGTGGTGGTACAGGCCATTTCAGTACTTTGAAAAGAATGTCCAAGGAATTGTACCTCGATCTTACCATTGGCCCTTCCCCTGGCCGGTAATCCACCTCAGTAGGCAAGTTAAATACAGCCGACTGGTGAATGACACATAACAGTTCTACATGGTGGAGAAAGAGGAACTGTCCGAAGTGCTAAGAACTCCATGAGAGAAGATGCCATAAAATAAACAACTCCCTAATCCTATTATCTTTCAACAATTACCTTGACTTAACCTATTGAGTTACCTGGTCAGCACTGTGATCTTTTTTTCTCTCCAAAGGACCTGCGTTGGACAACAATAAAGAAAACTCAACCTATCATACACTGTACACATTTCCTGTCCATAAGTTTGGGATTTACATAATCTGCGACCACCATGTTCCTTTGTATATGATGCAACAGCATAAATGTAAGCTTTTATATCATCAGTTCTGGTCTTTCCAGTTACATCTGGAAATAAAGCGTATTATTTTCTTGGGAAAACATACTTTTCATATCTCTTGCCCCAAAGATTGGGCTGTAAGCCATTTTCTAGCAAATGTCTCTATGAAGGTTTCTTAAGTACCTGAATGGGGTTCGATTCTGAAATCTTTCTACCTGTTGCACCGATATTCAAATAAAAATGACAGACACAGGAAGGTTTGGTAACTTTGGGTTTTGTAAAAATCAGCAGAGACAGTGTGTCAAAAGTGCAAAAAAAAAAAAAAAAAAAAAGATTCTGTTATAAAGTGATTTTCTAAGTATTTCCTAACTTTATTTTTCAAAATGATGTTATGAAAACCAAATTTAAAGATTTTTACATGTCAGAGAACAGAGAGTTAAAATTTAAAAATGCTTCTTGGGAGAGAAATTTGTCTATGTTTCTAGTGCCTTTCTTGTCTTGATTGTATGGTCAGTAGGCAATCTTCAATGTTTTTATTTAAAATAAATATTCCATGAAAATATAAATGTATGTATACACTACTAAATTTTGCATTTATAGCTAAATTCAATCAGAAGACTGTTTATGGTTCTCAAACTGCTATGAATTAAAGAATGGGGGAATTAATTGGAAAGTCAGAGCCTGTTCCCATATTGTGAGCAGGCGGCGATGACATGTACCACTTCAATTATTTTACCATCTATTTGGTAGTTCGATTTTAACTATACAACGAAAACAGCCATGAATACTTTGTTTTTAAAAAGAGAGTTTTGAAAATGATCACTTAACTAAAATTTGAAAGCTATAAATTAGTTATCCATACTCTCATGACAATTTTGTTGGTGAACAACAAAAAAAGAGATCTATTTCTTTAAAATATATTTGTGCAGGAACTGCATGTAGTTCTAAGTTTTACTCCTAACAGAAGTATGTTTGGGGAAGTATTCTATTCTATACTTGCCAATGTGGAGAACAAAATAGTTTTTTAAGGATGAAGAAGTATATATATCCATTCTGTATTTTATGTGCTGCAGAATTATCTTCCGTAGGGTTTTTTGTGTATTCACAAGGTGATATTTGTATTGTAAAACAATAATGGTGAAGGAAATAAAAAGGCTTTTAAAATTTTGTTTGTTTTAAATCTTTGTACAGTTATTATTCCAGAGAGTATACTGATTATCTTAACAGCTTACCTAGATCATAAATTAATCAAGATGCACTTTTTAATAAAAACTGGTACTTAAAAAATGTCTATTCTTTCTCATGTGTTCACATTCTTCACAAGAGTCATAAACGAAGTCCTTGAAGCAAGATGTAAAAACAAGTTTTGGCATTTCCTCGCTGAGTTTCTTTGAGAGAGGGCCTTTATAATCATGTTTCTTTTCCCTTGAGATGCCTTGAAATGTACTCTAAACTTCAGTATAACCTCTACAGATAGCATATATTTTAAAAAACTTAAGAAAAGACTCACAGGTAAGTTCAAGCTGCAGACCACTGTTTACCAATAATTTTCAATCCTCCAATTCTCAATCAAGTCACTGACTTTTTCCCCTATAACTGAAAGTAATATAAGTTTTTCAGTTTAGATGGAAAGGGAAAGTAAATTCCGAAATGAGAATATGGTCATGGTACTTTGAGAATCAATGGTAAGAAAAACTTTTTAAAAAGGAAAAAAATATGTTATTCTTGATGTGGGGAAAAAATGATGTTAACAGTGGAAACCTGTTCTTATGAAGGGAAGCTGTTGTCTTACAGCTGTAAAACCAGAGAGAGTTCCTGCATGGGACCAGGTGCTGTATATTAAAAAGGTAAGTAACTTGAATAATGGAAATGAATTCTTGACATATGCTAAAAACAACATTTTCCCTTAAATCAAAAGTTACATTTAAAAGATCATTATTTTAAGTTTACCTACTACATTTGTACCAAGAAGTTCCCTTAATGGTTGTGCTTCATGCCTGGCTGTGTAGAATCATGAACTGACATATCTTGTGGCTCTCAAGTCTGCAACTTCCAGGTAGGAAAAGAGAAATCTTATATTCTGGAGAATTGTAGTACACTTGATCATGACTGGCTGAATGAGGACACATGCTTTTCTGTGCTTCGGTTTTGTAAGCCAGAGCCCTAGACCATAGCTTCTTTATCTAACCCTCTTTCAGAGTTAGGCAATTCTCAAGCATTATCTTGTTAACCCTTACATCACCACAAGGTTCCTTATTAACCCCATTTTATGGAGGTTGATTTAAGTATGTTTAATAACGTTCCCAAGGGCGTGCAGCTGATAAAAATCTGATTGAAGTTTAAGTTTTCACACCCTCCTCGACACCCTCTCCACCCACTTAACTGTGAGCTTTCATGAATTCTTCAGCAAGAGTCCACATGTATACCTGTGGCGGATTTATTTTCGATATTTGGCAAAACCAATACAATATTGTAAAGTTTAAAAATAAAAAAGTCCACAGCGAGAGAAATCTGACTGTGGTAGTCAAGCTAAGTAGAGTGACTTACCGTGAACCAAGTAGCAGGAAATTCACACCATGAGGTAGAGAGACTCATTTTGCCAGTTTCTGATCATTGTATTTGTTTTATTTGTATCCCAAGCAAAAACCAAAATTGATAAATACAAGTATCTCAAAATTATAAGTATTACATAAAACGAGAGTGCCTGCTTTTTTTTTTTTAAGTTGATTTACAATGTTGTTTCAGCTGTACCATAACGTGAATCAGTTATACATGTATCCACTCTTTTTTACATTCTTTTCCCATATAGATCATTATATAGAGCATATGGAGTAGAGTTCCCTGTGGAATACAGTAAGTCCTTATTACCTATTTTATATCTGTATATGTCAATCCCAGTTTCCCAGCTTATCTCTCTTATCTCTCCTCTGGTAACCATGAGTTTGTTTTCGACATCTGTGACTGTTTCTTGTTTTGTAAGTAAGTACATTTGTACCATTTGTTCAGATTCCATGTATAAGCAGTATCACCTATCTGTCTTCCTCTGACTTCCTGCACTCCATGTGACAATCTCTAGGCCCATCCATGTTGCTACAAATGGCATTACTTCATTCTTTTTTATGGGTGAGTAATGTTCCATTGTATATATGTACCATATTCTTTATCCATTCCTCTATTGGTGATAATTTAGGTTGCTTCTGTGTCTTGGCATTGTAAACAGTGCTTCTGTGAATGTTGGGGTGTGCGTATCTTTTTGAATTATGGTTTTCTCTAGATATATGCCCAGGAGTGGGATTGTTGGGTCATACGGTAGTTCTGTATTTAGGTTTTTAAGGAACCCCCATACTGTTCTGCTTAGTGGTTGTACCAATTTACATCCCACCAACAGTGTAGGAGGGTTCCCTTTTCTTCACACCCTCTCTAATATTTATTGTTTGTAGATTTTTTTGATGATGGCCTTTCTGACCTACTTGAAGTGATACCTCATTGTAGTTTTGATTTGCATTTCTCTAATAATTAATGTGAAGAGTTGACTCATTGGAAAAGACCCTGAGGCTGGGAGGGATTGGGGGCAGGAGGAGAAGGGGACGACAGAGGATGAGATGGCTGGATGGCATCACCGACTCAATGGACATGAGTCTGAGTGAACTCTGGGAGTTGGTGGACAGGGAGGCCTGGCGTGCTGTGATTCATGGGGTCGCAAAGAGTCAGACACGACTGAGCGACTGACTGAACTGAATAATTAATGATGCTGAGCGCTTTTCATGTGCTTTTCGGCCATCCATATGTCTTTGGAGAAATGTCTGTTTAGATCTTCTGCCCATTTTTTGAATGAAGTTTCTTTCTTTCTTTTTTTTTTTTTTTTTTTGAGCTGCATGAGCTGTTTGAGATTAATCTCTTGTTGGTTGCTTTGTTTGTAAATATTTTCTAACATTCTGTGGGTTGTCTTTTCATTTTGTTTATGGTTTCCTTTGCTGTGCAAAAGCTTTTAAGTTTAATTAGGTCTCATTTGTTTGCTTTTATTTTCATTATATTAGGATGTGGATCCAAAAAGATGTGCTGTGATTTATGTCAAAGAATCTTCTGCTTTTATTTCCCTCTAAGAGTTGTATAGTGTCTGGCCTTACATTTAGGTCTTTAATCCATTTTGAGGTGGTTTTTATGCATGGTGTTAGAGAATATTTTAATTTCATCCTTTTACATGTAACTGTCCAGTTTTCCCAGCACCACTTACTGAAAAGACTGTCTTTTCTCCATTGTATATACTTGCCTCCTTTGTCAGCCCGCTAACACTAATTTGACCACCACTATACAAAAAGTCAGGTTTTCAGTTAACTGGGAAATGGCATATGCTCCTTGGAGCCTTCACATTGACACACTTTTTCTCTTTTTGGTGGGGAAACTCGTTTTGAACAAATCAAAGCTGAAATTCTGTTTATCAGCCTCTTAACATTCTTGTCTGTCTGCGAGAACAAATAAGCAGAAACTTAAACAATGCCTGCCTTCACAGGGCCCAGACTCCAGCTCCCACAGGAGGGCAGAGATGGCTGTAAAGAGTGAGAGGTGGACTAAGTGAGGGGAAGTGACAAGAAGGCTGGAGTTGGGCCCCAGAGGACGTAGAGGGTTCAGAGAGTGGCTGAGGCCGCAGCGTTCCAGGAAGGCACAGAAGGACGTTGCAGATGGCTCTGGTTTGCTCTTGGTGAGAAGAATGTAGTGCGGATTTATTGTAAGAGTTCCTACTTATCGTGTGTTTCAGAAATCCTGTTAATTCTGGAGCCCTGATGTGGCACAGTGCTATGGTTTAGCATCAGATGATTGAGAAAATGCATGCTTACGAATTAGAAACATCCTCGAGAGAAGCTGTGGTTTATTAATCACAGGACCATACATGGACTGTGGTCACTGGGAGCAGTACTTACTTATAAGAGCCATCACTCCATTAACACACCAAGGCTTTTGTGTCTAAAGATTGGAGGATCTCTTGAGACTTCCTGGGGAAAGCTTACCGGAGATTATAAGGCAGAGTTCCGTGAAATAGGCAGGGTCCCTTTTTTTTTTCCCCCAGAAGTTTAACAACAACCAAAAAAAAAGAGTGCAGATCCAGAGGCCTGTGTAACCTCCAGTGTCATGGTTTCTGTGTCAAAGGTGTGTGGCCACAGGGAGCAGGAATGGCATTTCAGGTGAGGGTAAGGAAAGGTTGCAGCACCCCAGAGGAGCCAACCCAGAGTCCCCTCGTAACCCCATGGTGGCCCAGAACCACACGTATTTTGATGTTTTGTTCTTAGGTGTGCACATATTAGGGCTGTTCTCATTTTCTTAGAGAACTGACCCCTTTATTATTTTTTTTTGAACTTTTCAATTTGTATTGGGGTGTGACTCAGGTGAACAGCAAAGGGACTCCGCCATACATATACATGTATGCATTCTCCCCCAGAGTCCCTTCCCATCCAGGCTGCCACATAACATTGAGCAGAGTTCCATATGCTATACAGTAGGTCCTTGTTGGTTATCCATTGTAAATATAGCAGTGTGTACATGTCCATCCCAAACTGCCTAACTATCCCTTCCCCCTGGCAACTGTAAGTTTGTTTTCTAAGTCTGTGAGTCTCTTTCTGTTTTGTAAATTCGTTTGTGTCATTTCTTTTTTAGATTCCACTTAAAAGGGATGTCATACAGTATTTCTCCTTCTCTGACTGATTTCACTCAGTATGACAGTTGGTTCATCCATGTTGCTGCAAATGGCATTATTTCATTCTTTTTAATGGCTGAGTAATATTCCATTGTATGTATGTACCACATCTTCTTTATCCATTCCTCTATCAATGGACAGACATAAAGGTTGCTTCCATGTCTTGGCTGTTGTAAACAGTGCTGCAGTGAATATTGGTGACCCCTTTATTATATCATCTGTCATCTCTCTGTTTATTTGTTCAGTCACCCAGTCGTGTCTGACTCTTTGTGACCCCATGGACTGCAGCACGCCAGGCCTCCTTGTGCCTCACCATCTCCCGGAGTTTGACCAGTTCTTGTCCATTGCATCAATAATGCCATCCAGCCGTCTCTCTCTTTATTCCTGATCATTTTTGTTGTGAAGTCTGTTTTGTCTGAAATTAAGGTAATTTAAGATAACTGAGCTTTCTTTTGACTAGTATTTGCATGGTAGATCTTTCTCCATCCCTTTATCTTTAGACTCTTTCAGTCTATATTTAAAGTGGATGCAGAAAGTGAAGAGGAACTCAAAAGCCTCTTGATGAAAGTGAAAGTGGAGAGTGAAAAAGTTGGCTTAAAGTTCAACATTCAGAAAACGAAGATCATGGCATCCAGTCCCACCACTTGATGGGAAATAGATGGGGAGACAGTGGAAACAGTGTCAGACTTTATTTTTCTGGGCTCCAGAATCACTACAGATGGTGACTGCAGCCATGAAATTAAAAGACGCTTACTCCTTGGAAGGAAGGTTATGACCAACCTAGATAGCAGATTCAAAAGCAGAGACATACTTTGCCAACAAAGGTTCATCTAGTCAAGGCTATGGTTTTTCCTGTGATCATGTATGGATGTGAGAGTTGGACCGTGAAGAAGGCTGAGCGCCGAAGAATTGATGCTTTTGAACTGTGGTGTTGGAGAAGCCTCTTGAGAGTCCCTTGGACTGCAAGGAGATCCAACCAGTCCATTCTGAAGGAGATCAGCCCTGGGATTTCTTTGGAAGGAATGATGCTAAAGCTGAAACTCCAGTACTTTGGCCACCTCATGCGAAGAGTTGACTCATTGGAAAAGACTCTGATGCTGGGAGGGATTGGGGGCAGGAGGAGAAGGGGACACCAGAGGATGAGATGGCTGGATGGCATCACTGACTCGATGGACGTGAGTCTGAGTGAACTCTGGGAGTTGGTGATGGACAGGGAGGCCTGCCATGCTGCGATTCATGGGGTCATGAAGAGTTGGACACGACTGAGCGACTGATCTGATCTTATAGATAGTATATGATTGTTTTAAATGTATTTTGAATCTCTGCCTTTTAATAAGTGTATTTAGATCTTTCACATTTAAGCTACTATATATATGTATATATATTTGAATTGATATCTACCAAGTTCTACTCTTTATATTTGTACAGTATCTTCTATTTGTTTAGTCAGTAGCTTCTCATTTCTTTTGATGAGTACCCTGTTTTAGTTTGAACTATGAAGACCTACAAGACCTTTTAGAACTAACACCCCAAAAAGATGTCCTTTTCATTACAGGGGAATGGAATGCAAAAGTAGGAAGTGAAGAAACACCTGGAGTAACAGGCAAATTTGGCCTTGGAATACGGAATGAAGCAGGGCAAAGACTAATAGAGTTTTGCCAAGAAATGCACTGGTCATAGCAAACACCCTCTTCCAACAACACAAGAGAAGGCTCTACACATGGACATCACCAGATGGTCAACACCGAAATCAGATTCATTATGTTCTTTGCAGCCAAAGATGGAGAAGCTCTATACAGTCAACAAAAACAAGACAGGGGAGCTGACTGTAGCTCAGATCATGAACTCCTTATTGCCAAATTCGGACTTAATTGAAAGTAGGGAAAACCACTAGACCATTCAGGTATGACCAAAATCAAATCCCTTATGATTATACAGTGGAAGTGAGAAATAGATTTAAGGGCCTAGATCTGATAGATAGAGTGCCTGATGAACTATGGAATGAGGTTCGTGACATTGTACAGGAGACAGGGATCAAGACCATCCCCATGGAAAAGAAATGCAGAAAAGCAAAGTGGCTGTCTGGGGAGTCCTTACAAACAGCTGTGAAAAGAAGAGAAGCGAAAAGCAAAGGAGAAAAGGAAAGATAAAAGCATCTGAATGCAGAGTTCCAAAGAATATCAAGAAGAGATAAGAAAGCCTTCCTCAGCGACCAATGCAAAGAAATGGAGGAAAACAACAGAATGGGAAAGACTAGAAATCTCTTCAAGAAAATTAGAGATACCAAGGGAACATTTCATGCAAAGATGGGCTCGATAAAGGACAGAAATGGTATGGATCTAACAGAAGCAGAAGATATTAAGAAGAGGTGGCAAGAATACACAGAAAAACTGTACAAAAAAGATCTTCACGACCCAGATAATCACGATGGTGTGATCACTGACCTAGAGCCAGACATCCTGGAATGTGAAGTCAAGTGGGCCTTAGAAAGCATCACTACAAACAAAGCTAGTGGAGGTGATGGAATTCCAGTGGAGCTCTTTCAAATCCTGAAAGATGATGCTGTGAAAGTGCTGCACTCAATATGCCAGCAAATTTGGAAAACTCAGCAGTGGCCACAGGACTGGAAAAGGTCAGTTTTCATTCCAATCCCAAAGAAAGGTAATGCCAAAGAATGCTCAAACTACCGCACAATTGCACTAATCTCACACGCTAGTAAAGTAATGCTCAAAATTCTCCAAGCCAGGCTTCAGCAATACGTGAACCGTGAACTTCCTGATGTTCAAGCTGGTTTTAGAAAAGGCAGAGGAACCAGAGATCAAATTGCCAACATCCACTGGATCATGGAAAAAGCAAGAGAGTTCCAGAAAAACATCTCTTTCTGCTTTATTGACTATGCCAAAGCCTTTGACTGTGTGAATCACAATAAACTGTGGAAACTTCTGAAAGAGATTGGAATACCAGACCACCTGACCTGCCTCTTGAGAAACCTATATGCAGGTCAGGAAGCAACAGTTAGAACTGAACATGGAACAACAGAATGGTTCCAAATAGGAAAAGGAGTTCATCAAGGCTGTATACTGTCACCCTGCTTATTTAACTTACATGCAGAGTACATCATGAGAAACGCTAGGCTGGAAGAAGCACAAGCTGGAATCCAGATTGCCGGGAGAAATATCAATAACCTCAGATATGCAGATGACACCACCCTTATGGCAGAAAGTGAAGAGGAATTAAAAGTGTCTTGATGAAAGAGGAGAGTGAAAAAGTTGGCTTAAAGCTCAACATTCAGAAAACAAAGATCATGGCATCTGGTCCCATCACTTCATAGGAAATAGATGAGGAAACAGTGTCAGACTTTATTTTTTGAGGCTCCAAAATCACTGCAGATGGTGACTGCAGCCATGAAATTAAAAGACACTTACTCCATGGAAGGAAAGTTATGAGCAACCTAGATAGCATATTCAGAAGCAGAGATATTACTTTGCCAACAAAGTTCTGATTAGTCAAGGCTATGGTTTTACCAGTGGTCGTATATGGATGTGAGAGTTGGACTGTGAAGAAAGTGCCGAAGAAATGATGCTTTTGAACTGTGGTGTTGGAGAAGACTCTTGAGAGTCCCTTGGACTGCAAGGAGATCCAACCAGTCTATTCTAAAAGAGATCAGCCCTGGGATTTCTTTGGAAGGAATGATGCTAAAGCTGAAACTCCAGTACTTTGGCCACCTCATGCGAAGAGTTGACTCATTGGAAAAGACTCTGATGCTGGGAGGGATTGGGGGCAGGAGGAAAAGGGGACGACAGAGGATAAGATGGCTGGGTGGCATCACTGACTAGATGGATGTAAGTTTGAGTGAACTCTGGGAGTTGGTGATGGACAGGGAGGCCTGGCGTCCTGCGATTCATGGACTTGCAGAGTTGGACACGACTGAGCGACTGAATGGAACTGAACTACCTAGGCTTAAGGCATATGAATCACGGGTTAACTTTGATTGTCAGGGAATTTGGGGAGGTGGGGTTGTGCACGTACACTTAGGGTATATAAAGTTTTCACAAAAACTGGTCGGGGTCCTTGGCTAAGAGAAGACTCTGCCTTGGGCCCACCAGTGTAATGAACTGCCCTCCACTCTCTGCATTGTCCTTCTGAGTGAGTTTATTTCCCGGAACACATGGCTACAACACTTTGTGGATGAGCCAGGGCAGCAATGAAGAAAAACATGGATGGGCTACCTTGATTTGTTGGCACTTAAGAGTCTGCTCACTAGGCTAGCTCTGTGCTGTCACATGAAAGAACTGTATTTGTCTGAGTTGTTTTCTGCTAATACTATTTATCAGCCTGAAAGAGGAGAGGAAAAGATGGTTTCAGCCAAAGCAGTCTGTCTTTTATGCATTCTCTTTTATGTAATGAAGAGCCTGTGACCGTGGAAAGACAAGTATTGTGTTTCCCACTGGGATGTGTAGCAAAAACTTCCTGATACTTTAGGATGGTGGTTCAAGTGGGGAAAAAGTCATTTTGGAAAATGCATGATCTGACTTAAAATGTTTGTTTTGAAGTTGTCTCTGAAATCATTGGCCTTTAGGGGTTTTGTCTGTTTCCTTTTTTTTTTTTTTTTCCTTTTTGGTTTTAAGAGGCCACAGTCAAATCACTGCCACGCTTGATAATGTATTCATTATACACCTTATTGGCCGAGAGACTTTTGACCTCTGGCTGGTGTTTGGCTGCAACTGAGGCCCCTGACAGGGGTAAGAAGTGAGAAGACAAGAGTGTTTGCGGCATAAACTTCCTTTTTACAGCAGGCAACATTACACACTATTTCAATGACCCTTGCAGGCTCCCTACCAGAGGCGGGCAGATGAATCTGCAGGTGGTTGCTAGCTCTGTTTCTTCACGGGCTCCAGGGATGAACATGTAAAAGCAAATGGCTTGAAAGGAATTGTGTCCAATTAGTGCCCCTGGCACATATGTGCTTTGGAAGCATTGCTGGTTCTGGATTCTGGAGCGCATTCCTGAGCTCGTGAGCTGACACTGGATGATTCCACAGAGCTCATGTTCCTGTTCACTCAGCTTGCAGTGGACACTCAGAGCCCTGGGGAGATTTCCCCTGGGGCTCCTGTTGCCTGAGCCCTGAGGGAAGCTGCTGCTGGAGGCAGAGGAATTGAAGCCAGGAATAGAGCCAGAAGGTCTTGTTCTTGTACAATCCTCTGCACGAATTGCACCCAACACACAGCAGAAGTTGTTGTTGGGGGTGTGGGGTGGTGATACGATTCTTCAGGAGAGAAAATGTCAGTGCATTCAGCACATATAACCTCCACACAAGTCCGAATTCAAACAAAGTCACCAAAATTGGAAGGTAGCAGAAATGTCACTTTAACACATGGTGAGTATGGAGAACTGTGACAATTTGGCTTCCCGTAGATCTGGGCCATCAAAACTGGCTTAATTTCTCAAGATGTTCAGAGCTTAAGTACCAATTAAAATCAGTAATGACAACGAATTTGCTTGGACCCTAGGAAATCCATTTCCTTCTTGAGAATGAAAGGAGTCTGAATCCAGGTCTTTTTCATTTGACAAAAATGATGAGGAATGGATGGCAATCTTCCTTTTGCTGAAAGGAGGTCAGAGCAGGAAAGGCAGCCAAGCTCACTAGAAAGACCTGCTGGTTTCTGTTCTGATTTAGAGCAGCTTGTATCATATGCCCAGGACTGAAGGCAAATGAGCTGGTGGAATTGGGGCTGAGGCCTTGGGGACGAGAGGCATTGGGTGGTGGTCTCTGGAGGGCAAGGGGCCATTGGGGACCGGAGAGCACAGCATTCTCTGCTTCCCAGTTCTCCCTTCCCTTGCAGTTTGGTTTCAATGTTGGAGAAAATCTAAGTTAGAAAATACACACGGGCACACACACACATGTATATAAATTCAGCATTCATATCAGTGTATTTAAGACTCTAATAAATCTTCCCTTTAAAGAAATCTACTTAAATTTCATTAACTAATATTTTCCAAATTTATCTGGCGTTGAAATCCTTTTTTTTGTAAACTCATTCCTTGCCAATGTTTTATTATGAGAAAACATAAGTGTGCACTAAATTGAGAAGAATTTCACCTTGAGAACCCCTGGAGGCACCACCCAGCTTCTACCTTAATTTTTTTTTAACTTGCTGTAACACATACCGATCCATTTGTCTGTTTATCTGTCAGTTATTCTTATCTTCACAAATTCATTTGAAAGTCAATTGCTGACATCAGTTTACTGCTGCCTAAATACTTTGGCATTTATTAATCAAAATTCAAAATTTGTTCAGTTTTTTTCAAGGTAAAACTTATAACTGAAGAAATACACAAATCTTAAGTGCATATTTACCAAGTTGACAAATGCAACTCAAACACCTGTTGTGACCTTGAACATTAGTATCTCCCTGGAGAGCTCTTTGCCTTCCCAGTCAACCCTGGCCAGTCTTTCTCCCTCTCACTCCAGAGGCATGTATCCTTTTTTTCCGCCATTGATTTTTTGTCCCTACCCTGTACTGTGTAAGCACTCTGTGTCTCGCTTATTTCACTCTGCATAATATTTTCAGATTTATTCATGTTGTCATGTGTACTGATAATTTATTTTTTATTAGTATTTCATTGAATAAATATATCGCAGTTGGTTTATACACTCTTCTATAGATTGATACCTAGACTGTTTCCAAATTTTGGATGTTATAAATCAGGCAGGTCAGAACAGTCTTGTATACGTTTTCTGTGTGTGCATGTGTATACGTATATGCTTGTATATATAGACATACCTCATTTTGTTGCACTTTGCTTTATTGTGCTTCAGAGATACTTCATTTTTACAAATTGAAGGTTTGTGGCAACCCTGCACTTCATCAAGTATTAGCACCATTTTTCTAACAGCTTTTGCTTACTTCATGCATTTGTCTGACATTTTGGTAATTTTTGCAATATTTCAAACCCTCCACCGGAAAGGCTCAGATGACAGTTGGTATTTTTTATCAAGAAAGTATTTTTACATCCTGGCATATGCATTTTTTAGACATCATACTATTATTGTACCCTTAATATAGGATAGTGTGAGCATAACTTTTATAAGCATTGGGAAATTCATGTGACTTGTATTATTGCAATGGTTTGGAATTAAACCTGCAAGATCTCTGAGTTTTGCCCATGTGTAGATATGTTGTTTTTTCGCATAGGTAAATAGCCAGGTGTGGAATTGTTGGGTCAGGGTGTGTTTGATTCTGTAAAAAATTAGCAGACCTATTATACTTTTAGGAAATTTTTCTTGCTCTTAAAAAGGGACCCAACATTGAAAATACCCACTTCACGTTGGAAAGGTTGAGTCTAGATATAATGCCTAGAAGTTCTGAGGGCATAACTGACTTAGTATCATTGAGGAACTGGGTCCTTAATGATTTTATTAGATGCTTAAGTAACCAACTCTGGGGCTGCCTTCCTTGGGCTTGTTATGTGGGTTAACAGTGTTCCTTATTAAGTCAGTTTGAACCAGAGATACTTACAAAAATTGAACAGAGTGCAACTATTTTTAGAAAATCTACCAAAGTATTCCAGACACACAGAAAAGTATACACAGATTAATTTTCACAAACTGAGCATACCTGCGTAGCTGGTCACCAGATGGAGCAGCAGCATTACCCGTATCACAGGCCTTGAGGAAATAGGGCTGTATCACACACCATCAGAATTAAATGTGAAAAAATTAAATTGGAAGCCCCATGGAGTTTGCTGGTTAATTCTACCAAACATTTCAGGAAGAAGAAATTATACCAGTGCTCCACAAAGATGAAACTGACAGCCACATTAGAAACCCCTCACTCCTCCTCCAGCTCTCTCCCGGCTTCTCTCTCCCCCAAACCTCCTCTTGCAGCCCCCCTACTGGCACAGGTTTCTCTTCTGTATTCTCTCTCCATATTCCTCTCCGTTTGTATGCTTTATTCAGCAAGGCAAAAGCTTTATCGTTAGCTAAAATAGTAATCCCTGAAAATATCCCCCAAGATGTCCTGGGTGCCGGGTGAGGGGAATTGAGAAGGAGGCAAAACTATGAGAAAGGGACCCAGCAAAATGCTTGCTGTCTCCACTGAACAGTGAAAAAGTAGGGGGCAGAAAACGAGTTGTGTCACTCACCAGCCGTGTGACTTTGGTTGTGCCAGTACTTGAGCTTTGGGTGTTCATTGTGAGTTGGGTAGATTAATAGTAGCTACTTCACAGGGGTTGCTTTGAGGATTGAGGGTGAAGAACTTACGTGCATTTAGGGGGTGCAGTAGTAGGGTCATATTCTGGGATTTGTGGGATAACTTCTTTCCAGTTCCTACCCTAAGCAGGAAGGAATTCTTCCCAGGAAATGCTGTTGGCTAAAGCACTTTTGAAAGTCCCTTGGACTGCAAGGAAATCCAACCAGTCCATCCTAAAGGAGATCAGTCCTGAGTGTTCATGGAAGGACTGATGTTGAAGCTAAAACTCCAATACTTTGGCCACCTGATGCAAAGAACTGACTCATTGGAAAAGACCCTGATGCTGGGAAAGATTAAAGGTGGGAGGAGAAGGGGACGACAGAGGATGAGGTGGTTGGATGGCATCACTGACTCGATGGACATGAGTTTGGGTAAACTCCGGGAGTTGGTGATGGACAGGGAGGCCTGGTGTGCTGCAATCTGTGGGGTCGCAAAGAGTCAGACAGGACTGAGCAACTGAACAGAACTGAACTGAAAGCACTGAAGATCATGGGGCCACAGGAGCTGCCGACAGACTCAGGTGAGGACTTTTGCTGGGATATGAGGATGGGGGGTAAGGCGGGACTTAGGAAGCAAAGCATCTTCTTTTCCAGAAATGAACTACAAGAACGGCAATTAGAGTGTACTTTGAATAATTGCATATAATCTCCGAATGAGATGGAGAAGGAAATGGCACCCCACTCCAGTATTCTTGCCTGGAAAATCCCATGGACGGAGGAGCCTGGTAGGCTACAGTCCCTGGGGTCGCAAAGAGCTGGACACAACTGAGCGACTTCACTTCACTTCCGAATGAGAATTATCTACAAATGCTATATTTGGCCTTTGATATAGAACACACCCCTCCTGCACTAATCTCATGTGAAAAAAAATTATGTTTGGGGGAAAATTACCGAAGACAATTAGTCAACAGTAAATGAGTAAGAATTTGGATGGAACAGAACAGATTCAATGGTCAAGGCTTCTCAGAGACTGACCTTTAAAGATACTTAAATTAATTGGATATTAAATTATATACCAGTTTGTCCCAAAGTTCATCCATTAGTGAATAGTTGATATGATTTTTTCCCCATAACTGTTTATCATGTACTATTAATTAATACCTTTCTTGCAATAAATTCTTTTAAAAATTGCTTTAGCCTGACTCTATAATTTATATTTCTAATTCACTCTATAATTTATATTTCTAATTCACATCAAAACCAATTCATAGCTATCAAAAATGTCCACCTTGTAACACATAGAATCCTGTTACCTTCTGGGACAGAGTTTTGCTCTCATTATCTTTGCAGATATTACATCATTTCTGACTAGCCTCTGCTGGTCATTTTCGTAAGGTCTTGAGCTAAAGAATCCCTCCAGAATTATTTTTACAGATACCCAGTGCTTGATTCTCTTCAACCAAACCTACTTCTCTCATATTCTTCCCCATCTCAGCAGAAGTCAACTCCATTCTACCAGTTCTAGAAATCTTTGGAATCATTCTTGACTCTTATTTTCTCTGTTGTTTATGAATCCCAACAGGAGACCCTGCTGACTCTGCCTTCAAAACACATCCGTGTGATAACCACTTAACATTATCTCCTCTTCTAGCGTTCTAGTCTAAGGCTCTTGCTTGGGTATTGCAAAAGGCTCCACATTAAAACCTGTGCATTGTGTGTGCTTTGACATAGAATCCAGGTGATGGATACTAGAGTAAGCTTTCTAAAAGCCAGATCATGCAGCTGCACTGTTCCAAAGTCTGTGATGACTTTCTGATCTGGAGCAAAATCTCCATGCTCCCTGATTCATGAATGACTAAATGAAACCTAGTAAGATCTTTACATTGTACTCAGTTGAATTTTGTTAATATTTCCAAGAGCTAGTGTTCTAGGAAACGTGGATGCTGCATGCCTTTTTACAACCTGGCCTCAGAAGTCACGTGGCTTCACTTCTACAGTCTCTATTGTCAGACATAAGCAGTCACTGGCCCTCCAGACTCAAGGGAAGATGACATAGATCCCCACTTTTCTATGGATGGCATGTCAGAGGATTTGCAACCACGTTTTCAAACTGCTTCAGCAAAGTATGATTCAGTTAAGTGAGGAGTAGTTGGGAAAGTGTTCTGGGTGAGGGTAAAAGTTTGAGCAGGGGCAGGATACGACAGGTGCATTTAGGAACCGTAAAGAGAATCCATGTGCCCAGAGTGGGAGACTGAGCAGGAGAAATATCAAAAATAAAGGAAAGGGCTTGGACTGGGTGAGTCTGAATACCTGGCTAATGGGTCTAGTCTTTGTTCTGTAGACAAGTGGTCTTTAAAGTGTTCTGCTTACATATCTCTAAAAGAATTCAGAAACATGCATTTTTAGGTTGGCATCCAATTTTTTCCCTCATATTTAAAAACACAGGCATACCTCAGAGACATTGTGGGTTCAGTTTTAGACCTCTTCAATAAAGCAAATACTGCAGCACCATGCAGAGCCACATGAAATCTTTGGTTTCCTGGTGCACATAATATTTATGTTTATATAATACTGTAGTCTATGAAGTGTGCAACATTATGTCTAAAATAACAATATATATACCTTGATTAAAAGTAATTTATTGCTAAAAATTGCTAACCATCATCTGAACCTATAGAAAGTTGTGATTTTTTTTGTAATAGTAACTTCAAAGATAACTCACTGATCACAAATCACCATGACAACTGATCATAATGAAAAAGTTTGCAATATCGTGAGAATGACCAAAATGTGACACTGAGACAGTAAGTGAGCAAATGCTGTTGGAAAAAATGGCTCCTTTAGACTTGCTCCTTTCACGGTCCTCACAAATCTTCCATTTATGAAAACTGCAACAGCTGCAAAGCACAGTATAGTGAAGCAATAAAATGAAGTATGCCTGTCATTACAAAGGTTAGCCACTCTCTCTATGTGGTCATTCAGGCTGATGGAAGCTTTTCACTTTCTTCTTTCCATAACCCCAAGGTCACTAGCAGTATCTCCCTCCAAATCTTTGCCTGGAGCCCAGAAGATCACACACAGGAAGATTTTATAGGTTAAAAATGAAATTGGTACATACTACTTCTGCTCACTTTCCATTGGTCAGACTTCAAGTTGCATGGTTATTCCTGATGGCAGGGGAGGCGAAGAAGAGAGGAACACAGATTCTGTAACAAGAACTACTGAGTTCTTGCTACAGAACATAGGTAAAGCATTTAGTTCATTGGCTGGCAGACAGTAAGCATTTAACATAGTAGCTGTTCCTATTGCTACAATATTACCATTATTACACAGTCAGTTTACAGGCTGTGTTCTGTGCACAGATGGATTTGTACTACCTTTGCTGGAGCTTACAGGCCCCCAGGTAGATGCAACTTTATGCAAAGGAGGCCCAAGAGCTTTGGAGCCCAATTAGTAGCTGATAAACCTGAGCTGGCAACTCTGCAGCTACAGTCAAAGGGGGAAGAAGAGGGAACTCTTGCACTAAGTCCCCACACAATTGGATGTCTATTTCCTGCCTGCCTGCAATAATCATTTCCAAACAAATGCCCATCCCTGTACACTCCTCTCTCCTCAACTTCCTCTCCATGTGAATCCTAGGCTAGACTCAGCTAGAGCCTGAAGAAAAACAAGGACTTGACCTAGGCTGGGAGCAAGTTTTTGCCCCGGAAGCTTCTAATTCAAGGGGCCCACCAATAACTGGAAAAGCAGTATGGGTTTTCTTTAGGAATTCTAACCTTCTGTGCCTTCTGTGTGTGACCTGGGTGGAATGAAATGGACTTCAAAGACTTAATCAAGCCTTAGAAATATTTGCTTTGCTCTCTTTTCCCTGCCTTCGATACCTGCTGATCTGGGCCCCAAGGGGTTAGAAGAATGAACAACATTTTCACTAGGGATCCTAGTAACCATGTGATGAAAACAAAGACACTTGTGGGAAACTGATGTTTGGTTTAGCCTGGGAAAGACATCAGGGAAAATGTAAACACTGTCCCAGTAGATGCTTCTCCAAATTACCAAGGTGACTATGTATAATCAAGTTTCTCTGGTCACGAGCTTTCTAGAAAAGAAGGGGCATCTCCTTGCCCAAAGTGTTGGTTGCCTAGTCATGTCCGACTCTTTGCAACCCCATGGACTCTAGCCCACCAGGCTTTTCTGTTCATAGGATTTTCCAGGCAAGAATAGTGGAGTGGGTTGCCATTCCTTTCTCCAGGGGATCTTCTCGTCCCAGGGATCAAACCCTAGGTCTCCAGCATTGCAGGCGGATACTTTGCCGTCTGAGCCACCAGGGATGCCAAGCTGAAATCATTCATCTAACAAGGTCCTAACTTACATCTCTGTGCTGATTTGTCCTGCAAAGTCTTCTCTTAGTGTTGTGTGGTGGGTGTGGTGGGGGAAAAATTTAGTATTTTCCAAATCAAATGGAAGGAGCAGTTCAGTGTCAGACAATGAATGATTCTTCCCCGACTATGCAGGATGCAAAAAGATGAGATGAGCTCCAGGTGTGACCTTTCAAGGATGGTGCAGGACTTCAGTCCGTAAGCAGGCTCGGCTGGGGTGCACCCTGCCCCGTGCGTGAGTCAGCACGTAAGTAGTTAAGTTGGTTGGCGAGCCTTGGCTTTCTGGGGTAGAGCATTCAGCCTCGGAGCATTAGCCTGCAGCCTGACTCAGAAGAGCAGGGGCCGAGGATTCAGAAGCGTCCTGGCACTCAGGCTTGAGGGAGCAGTGACACGCGGTTCTGAACAAGCAGCTGCCGCAGTGGGTCTAGGTACGTACGTAGCTTTGCTTTGATTGATAGTGTTTTGTTTTCTCCCGTGAGAACAAAGCAGTGGTTTTTCATGTTTGCAAACAAGAACCCTTGCACACTGAAAAGGAACAGCTGTTTATTAGCTGCTATTTGTAACGAAATAATAGAGGGGCAGGGAAACAGATTCTTAATACTCATTATGTTTCTGATTGCAGTGGCTGAGTTTCTTTAATTTTTATATGAATTCTGGTGCTGTGTGGTCAGGTCATTTGAATGTCATGGTTATAGTAGAATTCAAAAGGTATCATTTTGGCAATTCTTTCAGTGAATGATCATATCTACATTCAGAGATATGGATTGAGTTTGCAGAATTATTTGCTGAATGGATGAAGCCAAGTGGCAGAAATCCACTTTCCTACTTCATTTTGGAAAGCGAGGTTCATATTCTTAAGCTTAAAGAACAAACTTCTCCAAATTTACCAAATGCCTGAGTGAGACCAGTCGCATTTGAATGTGGTATTTATCTTTCTTACAGCTTGACTTTCATCTCAGGTGTGTGCAGCATGACCTGAAATAACCTTTAGAATCTCAGTTCTTTTTTTAAATGAATCCCCTCATCTGAATCTCCTGGGCTTTCCCAATACTTTTAGTGACTTTCTCTATTCTGTTGATTTTAGAACAACTCAGATTTAGAGTGGACTAGAACTACTCCCAAAACTTGGATTTGATGGAATTTCCAGGGATACAGGGACTTAAGTTTGTCTGCATCTCATTGTATCTCCATTCTGACTCTGCAGCAACATCGATCAGCTGACACTGATGACCTTTTCACCAGTTAGTACCTGCAAGATTTAAAATGGTGGCAGGGCTGGGGGGAGGGGTTGCTGCTGCTGCTGCTGCTGCTAAGCCACTTCAGTCGTGTCCGACTCTGTGCGACCCCATAGATGGCAGCCCACCAGGCTCTGCAGTCCCTGGGATTCTCCAGGCAAGAACACTGGAGTGGGTTGCCATTTCCTTCTCCAATGCATGAAAGTGAAAAGTGAAAGTGAAGTCGCTCAGTCATGTCCAACTCTTCGCGACCCCATGGACTGAAGCCCACCAGGCTCCTCCGTCCATGGGATTTTCCAGGCAAGAGTACTGGAGTGGGGTGCCATTGCCTTCTCCGGGGGGGTTGCTACTTGTCGAGTTTATTGTTTAGTCACTAAGTCATACCTGACTCTTCTGAAAGCCATGGACTGTATCCCACCAGGCTCCTCTGTCCATGGGATTTCCCAGGCAAGAATACTGGAGTGGGTTGCTATTTCCTTCTCCAGGGGATCTTCCTGACCCAGAGATTGAACCTGTGTCTCCTGCATTGTCAGGATTCTTTACCACTGAGCCACCAGGGAAGCCCTTGTCAGGCTCAGACCCTACTTAACAAGTTACTGCTTCTCAGCACAGTGATCAAAACTGGTCGTTAATCATCCTGGAATTAACCTAGAATATTTCCTCCCCAGTGCCCACTGAAGTGGGTAGCCTTTCCCTTCTCCAGGGGATCTTCCCAACCCAGGGATCAAACCCAGGTCTCCCGCATTGCAGGTGGATTTTTTTACCAACTGAGCTATGAGGGAAGCCCCCAGTGCCCACAGCTTCTCATATATTCACCTGAATTTCCAGCCCATGGGAGACTCCTTCTGGTAAACAAGTTTTTCTTTGAAAAATGCAAACAATACTTTAAGATTTAGGTGAGCTGTCTCAGTCCTTAATACCTTCATACAAATCAGTTTAGTGCTTCTTTAAAATCCCTCTTCCTGAAGTAAAGGCGTTTTTCCAGAATGAAGGAAAGGTGGTGAGAATCAGGAATTTGAAGCCTAGGTTCTGAAGGCAGAGGGTTAGAGAGAGAAATCTAGATGGGCACTGCAGTAGTGGCCAGGGGGCCGGTTTGAGAATCCTGAGTCATGAAAGAGGGAAATTTGGGATGTGAGAGCAGAGTCTAGAAGGCATCGTTCGCAGCGGTGCAGGTGAAGGTACCTAAAGATTTAAGGGGCTGCTGGGCATAGTTAGCATTGAAGGGGATCAACTTCCAGATTCTCAACTTGCATTTGAACTGTTTTCCAAGAACTTTTTTTGCTGGAGGATCCATATGAGTTCTGCTTCAGAAAGTAAAGGCAAACGTCTACTCATCTGGAGCCTCACTCCGGGCGTATAGCCTCACTCCGGGTGTATAGCCTCACTCCGGGCGTATAGTCTCACTCCGGGCATATAGTCTCACTCTGGTTTCAAGACATATAGAAATCTCCTGGGCATCACCCCAGAGATGATTTCAGAGCATATTGTTCCAGAGAGGGAGACTGGTAAGCCCAAAGCAAGCGGAAACAGACCACATCTTGTTTCTCTAGGTTTCAAACTCGTGCCAAGTACTGTGTCTTGTCTTAGAGTTTCAGTGAAGGAGTGAGAAGGTTATCACATAGTTGAAGTGTATATATGAATATGTCTATTGAAATTGAAACTGAAGTCTGATAGTTTCTAATAGTAATTCTGGTTACTATTTGGCAGCCCAATTTGATAAAAATGGGTTTGACTAAGGTCTGTGGCTATTTTTTTGTAAATCTAACATACAGATTCTTCTGCTTATGTTTGGCCAAAATAAATTTGAAATATGTGTACAGTATACAGGAATTTAGAAAATACAATTTTTATAAGTATTTCAGCATGTAAGAGCTTTAGATGTCCTCTTTTGAAACACACGAGAGTGCTCGCTTTGGCAGCACATATACTAAAATTGGAATAATACAGAGATTAACATGGCCCCTACACAAGGATGATACTCAAATTTGTGAAGCATTCCATATTTTTATTTATTTTCAGGGAAGTAATGGAGAAACAGACATAAAGAACAGACTTATGGTCATGGAGAGAGGGGAGGAGAGGGTGAGATGTATGAAGAGAGTAACGTGGACACTTACATTGCCATAAATGTAAAATAGCCAGTGGGAATTGCTGTATGTCTCAGGGAACTCAACAGGGACTCTGTATCAACCTAGAGGGGTGGGATGGCGAGGGAGGTTAAAGAGGGAAGGGACATGTGTATACCTATAGCTGATTCATGTTGAGGTTTGACAGAAAACAACAAAATTCTGTAAAGCAATTATCCTTCAATTAAAATATAAATTAATAAAAAAAATACACAAGGAAGTAGAAATTTCTTTTAGGGGTTTCAGGAGCCAAAGCTTTTGAAGACCACTTGTCTGTATTATCCTTGAGGATATGCCTGGATATGCCTGCCTGACAGCAAGTGCCTCTGCCCTCAGAGAGCCCCAGAGTCTCCTTGTTTTTTGCCTCCTGCATCTTTACTTACCCCCAACCCCAGCTTCAGGATCCTGCCATTACCATCACTCAGCCCCCATATCATTTCCTCTATGAACCAGCTGATTGATTGATTTCTGTATTTAGTAGTTGCCTGGTGATTTGAAGATAGAGTGTGAATGGTAGAGCAAAATTTTCATCAGGCAAGGGCTGAAGAAGAGGAGGGTTTATCGGGCATGTTATTGATCACCTCTCCTGTGTCAGGGTGATGTGGCGGCTGCAACTGGAATCCAAAGATGTGAATTCACATCCTGTATCTGCAACTTACTAGCTCTTTGAACTTCCTTGAGCCTCAGTTGCGTCATTGGTAAACCTAGGGCTCTGTGTGTGAAACTCTAGGATGGTACAAGTGATAGAGGGAAGAACAGAATGGGACTCGAACACCAAATTGACATATGCTCATTAAATAGTAAGTTCCTGAATAGAAGAGTGTATAAAGTTTAAGAGGAAGAAATACATTAAGCCCTTGACTCCATCTGGGGGATCACTGTTAGGATAATTAATGCCTTTCCAGCACTCTGCAGCTTTCACAGCAATATCAACATTTTCTCTGTGTACAGCTCCCACATGCTGTGAAGTAGGTTCTCAGCAGGAAGATGAGGAAAGGCATGCCCCCCACCCAGTCATCTTTGCCAAAAGGAAACAGTTGTGCTGTGAAGGCATACCAGGAGACTGAGCCCCATTGGTTAAAGCAGACATGTCAAGAGCAAGCTCCAAGTTCAGTTCAGTCACTCAGTCGTGTCCGACGCTTTGTGACCCCATGAATCGCAGCACGCCAGGCCTCCCTGTCCATCACTAACTCCCGGAGTTCACCCAAACTCATGTCCATTGAGTCGGTGATGCCATCCAACCATCTCATCCTCCATTGTCCCCTTTTCTCCTGCCCTCAATCTTTCCCAGCATCAGGGTCTTTTCAAATGAGTCAGCTCTTCACATCAGGTGGCCAAAGTATTGGAGTTTCAGCTTCAACTTCAGTCCTTCCAATGAACACCCAGACTGATCTCCTTTAGGATGGACTGGTTGGATCTCCTTGTAGTCCATGGGACTCTCAAGAGTCTTCTCCAACACCACAGTTCAAAAGCATCGGTTCTTCAGCACTCAGCTTTCTTTATAGTCCAACTTTCACATCCATACATGACTACTGGAAAAACCTTAGCCTTGACTAGACGGACCTTTGTTGGCAAAGTAATATGCTTTTTAATATGCTCTCTATATTGGTCATAGCTTTCCTTCCAAGGAGTAAGCGTCTTTTAATTTCATGGCTTCAATCACCATCTGCAGTGCTTTTGGAGCTCCCCAAAATAAAGTCAGCCACTGTTTTCACATCTATTTGCCATGAAGTGATGGGACTGGACGCTATGATCTTAGTTTTCTGAATGTTGAGCTTCAAGCCAACTTTTCCACTCTCCTCTGTCACTTTCATCAAGAGGCTCTTTAGTTCTTCACTTTCTGCCGTAAGGGTGGTGTCATCTGCATATCTAAGTTTATTGATATTTCTCCCAGAAATCTTGATTCCAGCTTGTGCTTCTTCCAGCCCAGCATTTCTCATGATGTACTCTGCATAGAAGTTAAATAAGCAGGCGGACAATATACAGCCTTGACGTACTCCTTTTCCTACTTGGAACCATTCTGTTGTTCCATGTCCAGTTCTAACTGTTGCTTCCTGACCTGTATACAGGTTTCTCAAGAGGCAGGTCAGGTGGTCTGGTATTCCCATCTCTTGAAGAATTTTCCACAGTTTATTGTGATCCACAGAGTCAAAGGCTTTGGCATAGTCAATAAAACAGAAAGAGATGTTTCTCTGGAACTCTCTTGCTTTTTTGATGATCCAGCAGATGTTGGCAATTTGATCTCTGGTTCCTCTGCCTTTTCGAAAACCAGCTTGAACATCTGGAAGTTCATGGTTCATGTATTGCTGAAGCCTGGCTTGGAGAATTTTGAGCATTACTTTACTAGCGTGTGAAATGAGTGCAATTGTGCGGTAGTTTGAGCATTCTTTGGCATTACCTTTCTTTGGGATTGAAATGAAAACACCTTTTCCAGTCCCATGGCCACTGCTGAGTTTTCCAAATTTGCTGGCATATTGAGTGCAGCACTTTCACAGCATCATCTTTCAGGATTTGAAATAGCTCCACTGGAATTCCATCACCTCCACTAGCTTTGTTCTCAGTGATGCTACCTAAGGCCCACTTGACTTCACATTCCAGGATGTCTGGCTCTAGGTGAGTGTGAGTGATCACACCATTGTGATTATCTGGGTCATTAAGATCCTTTTGTACAGTTCTGTGTATTCTTGCCACCTCTTCTTAATATCTTCTGCTTCTGTTAGATCCATACCATTTCTGTCCTATATTGAGCCCATCTTTGCATGAAATGTCCCTTGATATCTCTGATTTTCTTGAAGAGATCTCTAGTCTTTCCCATTTTGTGTTTTCCTCTATTTCTTTGCATTGATCACTGAGGAAGGCTTTCTTATCTCTCCTTGTTATTCTTTGGAACTCTGCATTCAAATGGGTATATCTTTCCTTTTCTCCTTTGCTTTTTGCTTCTCTTCATTTCACAGATATTTGTAAGGGCTTCTCAGACAGCCGTTTTGCTTTTTTGCATTTCTTTTTCTTGGGGATGGTCTTAATACTTGTCTCCTGTACAATGTCATGGACCTCCATCCATTATTCATCAGGCATTATGTCTTTCAGATCTAGTCCCTTAAATCTACTTCTCACTTCTACTGTATAGTCATAAGGGATTTGATTTAGATCATACCTGAATGGTCTAGTGGTTTTCCCCACTTTCTTCAATTTAAGTCTGAATTTGGCAATAAGGAGTTTTGATCTGAGCAACAGTCAGCTCCCTGTCTTGTTTTTGATGATTGTATAGAGCTTATCCATCTTTGGCTGCAAAGAATATAATCAATCTGACTTCAGTGTTGACCATCTAGTGATGTCCATGTATAGAGTCTTCTCTTGTGTTGTTGGAAGAGGGTGTTTGCTATGACCAGTGTGTTCTCTTGGCAGAAATCTATTAGCCTTTGCCCTGCTTCATTCTGTATTCCAAGGCCAAATTTGCCTGTTACTCCAGGTGTTTCTTGACTTCCTACCTTTGCATTCCAGTCCCCTATAATGAAAAGGACATCTTTTTTGGGTGTTAGTTCTATAAAGTCTTGTAGGTCTTCATAGAACTGTTCAGCTTCTTCAGCATTAATGGTTGGGGCATAGACTTGGTTTACTGTGATATTGAATGGTTTGCCTTAGAAACGAACAGAGATCATTCTGTCATTTTTGAGATTGCATTGAAGTACTGCATTTCAGACTCTTGTTGACTATGATGGCTACTCCATTTCCTGCCCACAGTAGTAGATATAATGGTCATCTGAGTTAAATTCACCCATTCCAGTCCACTTTCATTTGCTGATTCGTAAAATGTTGATGTTCACTCTTGCCATCTTCTGTTTGACCACTTCCAATTTTCCTTGATTCATGGACCTAACATTCTAGATCCCTATGCAATATTGCTCTTTACAGCATCGAACCTTGATTCTATCACCAGTGCCATCCACAGCTGGGTGTTGATTTTTCTTTGGGTCCATCCCTTCATTCTTTCTGGAGTTATTTCTCCACTGATCTCTAGTAGCATATTGGGCACCTCCCGACCTGGGGAGTTCCTCTTCAGTGTCCTATCTTTTTGCCTTTGCGTACTGTTCATAGGGTTCTCAAGGCAAGAATGCTGAAGTGGTTTGCCATTCCCTTCTCCAGTGGACCACATTCTGTCAGACCTCTCCACCATGATCCGTCCATCTTGGGTGGCCCCACACAGCATGGCTTAGTTTCACTGAGTTAGACAAGGCTGTGGTCCATGTGATCAGATTGGCTAGTTGTTTGTGATTGTGGTTTCAGTCTGTCTGCCCTCTGATGCCATCTCTCAGTGCCTACCATCTTACTTGGGTTTCTCTTACTTTGGACGTGGGGTATCTCTTCACAGCTGCTCCAGCAAAGCACAGTCGCTGCTCCTTACCTTGGATGTGGGGTAGCTCCTCTTGGCTGCCGCCCCGACCTTGGACGTGGGGTAGCTCCTCTTGGCTGCCGCCCCTGACCTTGGACGTGGGGTAGCTCTTCACCACCGCTCCTTCCAAATAGGCACCATTCCAGAGTTCTTCTGCAGTGAGTTCTTTGCTAGTCTCTCCATTTCCCCATCAGAGAAGGAGATGCCTGGTTCTCTGCTAAGAGCCAAGGACAAGTCAACACTGGGTGAGAAAAATGGAGAACATGTCAAATATCGAGTGCAAATACCTTATTGAGAGGAATGGGAGGAACTAAGCTTACGTGGACCATCTCTCAGGGCAGGCATCAGGGCAGAATGGGTATCCCTGAAAAAATTGTAATAGGAATTTTGATATGGCCAGTTTTCCATTCCCAAGATCAAAACTCCAAATCAGGAGGACAACTACCCCATGTCACTGGACATGAATGTGTGAAGTCACCCTAAAGAGATGGATTTGTGACACCCAGGCTCCCTGCAGTGCAGGATGCTTCTGGCTGTGCCTCTCAGCTAATTTCCCATTCAGATGAGGAAATTTTCCCCAAACTTTTCCAAAAGGTGTCCCCCAGGACAGCAGTGTCATCTGAGACTATACATGAGAAATGCATCCTTAGTGGCTTAAGAGGTGGTTTGGGTAGTGACAATGATTTATTGAAGAAAAAGTTTTTTTTGGCCCACTGGAGCAAATTGTGCATAGATCTTCCAACTTAACATTCCTTTGGTTGCTTGAAATCAGCCATGGTAGGAGTAGTTTTTGTGTTGTGTGCTTTTAAAAAAAAATTGAAGTATAGTTGATTTATAATGTGTTAGTTTTGGGTATACAGCACAGTGATTCAGTTATACACACACACACACACACACACATTCTTCAGACTCTTTTTCCTCATAGGTTATTAGTATCCTGTGTTTTATGCAGTAAGTCCTTATTGGTTACATATATTATATCAGTTCAGTTCAGTTCAGTCGCTCAGTCATGTCCAACTCTTTGCAACCCCATGAATCGCAGCACGCCAGGCCTCCCTGACCATCACCAACTCCCGGAGTTCACTCAGACTCACGTCCATCGAGTCCGTGATGCCATCCAGCCATCTCATCCTCTGTCGTCCCCTTCTCCTCTTGCCCCCAATCCCTCCCAGCATCAGAGTCTTTTCCAGTGAGTCAACTCTTTGCATGAGGTGACCAAAGTACTGGAGTTTCAGCTTTAGCATCATTCCTTCCAAAGAAATCCCAGGGCTGATCTCCTTCAGAATGGACTGGTTGGATCTCCTTGCAGTCCAAGGGATTCTCAAGAGTCTTCTCCAACACCACAGTTCAAAAGCATCAGTTCTTCGGCGCTCAGCCTTCTTCACAGTCCAACTCTCACATCCATACATGACCACTGGAAAAACCATAGTAGAGTGTATATGTTAATCCCAAACTCCTAATTTATCCCCTGCCCTTTCTGCTTTGGTAACCATAAATTTGTTTTCTTTGTCTGAGTCTCTTTCTGTTTTGAAAATAAGTTTATTTGTTCTTTAGATTTCACATATAAGCAACATCATGTGATATTTATCTTTCTCTTGTCTGGCTTACTTCACTTAACATAATAATATTTAGGTTCATCCGTGTTGCTACAAATGGCATTATTTCATTCTGTTTCATGGATAAGTAATTGTCTGCCTAACTTCCTATACAGGAAAGACACCTCAGAGTGGGGAGGCCTCTGAGAATTCCCTTTACTGAAGGCATTAATTCATTCATGGGTCTTAAATACTCATGCCAAGTCAAGGGAAATTTTTGTTGTAGAAAATAGGAGATCTCATGGGTTAAGACTAAAGTATGAGAGGAATTATTCATTAGTGCTCGGTAAAAGTATCTACACCAAAAAGAGTAATTGTGAAGCAATCCTATTTAATAATTTTTAAGTGCACTTACCATTTGTTTCTCAATTAATCCTCACAACAGCCGTTAAAGGTGGTTGTTGTCTAGTCTCTCATCATTTTACAGATGAGAGACTAGAAGCATAGAGAAGTTAAGTGACTTCCTCTCGTTAGGACAGTAGTGGGATTTGAACTTACCAAACCCGTATTCTAAACCACAGTTATTTATCCTCTCCATGCGAATTTGATGTGCGTGCATGTTCAGTCATGTCCAACTCTTTGTGACCCCAAGGAAAGGGCTAAAACTCCAGCCTCTTTCCTCTGAACATGAGACCCCATTTTTGTAGCATGAAAACCTATCTCAGCCAGCAGCAGATTTCATAATTTACTGGAGTCTCTCATGTATCTCATTAAGTGCAAACTTCAGACACAGAGCAGAGGTTGGAAGATGGAATGTGAAACATCAGGTTTCAGCTTGCTCAGCTGTGGTCCATTAGGCAAAACAGGAGTCATTCCTCCCGGTGTTTCTTATGCAAAAGTAAAACAACACTCTTGGGCAACCATGTTTTTTCACCTTTTCCCCTTTTCTGGATTCTGCCAGAAATCTTGAACAAGGTTGTAATACTTTTAGGGGAAATTAAATCTATTTCTCTCCCATATGCATTTTTTAAATTCCAATTTGCTAGAATCTTGGAAGAACTGCTATATTCATGAGATTTTTGTTCTGCATTGTAGTCACAAACATTAACCTCAGGTTTCACTCTAATGCTTTTAGACCTGCCTGAATAGCCGGTACTCAAATTGAATCCGTTTTAACAATTTGTTTTCCCACATCTCCTTTGGTTAGTGGCATCAAATTCTCTCAATCTTAAAAAAATTAAAGTGACGTCTGGTTTCCCCCGTCCTTCACCTCCCACACTGAGCAGTTGTCAAATCCTGGTGACAGGCTTCACCAGTACTTCTCAAATGTGTGCCCTCTTTCCATTCCCACTGCCACCTCCATGCACCACCTTGGTTCTGCTTCCCTCCCAAATGGGATTCCACCTTTCTTTATAAACGGTTGTCCATCTCTAACCCCAGGTTCCAAAATGTTTTTTTAGCTTCCAAAATATTTTTCAGCATCCCTTTTTTTCCTTATTATCAATTTTTAAAAATTGAAATATAATTCATTTACAATTTTGTATTAATTTCTACAATACAGCAAAATGATTTAGATATATATATACATTCTTTTTTAAAATATTTTTCCATTATAGTTTATCATAGAATATTGAATATAGTTGTCCGTGCTTTATAGTAGGACCTTGTTCATCCATTCTATACATAAAAGCTTACATCTTGTAACCCCAACCTCTCTCTACATCCCTTCCTTATCTGACTAGTTTTTTTTTTAATTTTTCATTATTTTTTTATTTTTCACTAGTTTTTTCATTTTCATTTTTATTGTTTTCTATGTCTGTGAGTTTATTTCAGAAAACAATTTTGAATAAAGGAAGCAATGGATTAAATTGGCAGTTGCAACTTGTGGTTGACAGGTGTTAAGTTTGTCACACATAGCATTGACCTAAATAATGATAAAATATTTATTCAGAATCGTTTGCCTGCATTTGAAATCAAGAAATTAAGATAAACACTGATATCACTGGCTTTTTGGACATAACGGTTATCATACTAAGTGAAGTCAGAGAAAGACAAATATCACATGATACCTCATATGTGGAATCTAAAAAAAATGATACAAAGGAACATATTAACAAAACAGAAACAAACTCACAGACATAGAAGACAAATTTATGATTACCTGAGGGGAAGGGAGGGGAGAGATAAATTAGGAGTTTGGGATTAGCAAACTCACTACTACATAAAAATAGATTAACAAGGACCTGTTGGAGCATAGGGTGCCATATACAATGTCTTGTAATAAGCTATGATTTAAAAGAATCTGAGAAATACGTATATGTATGTATTTGCGTGTGTATATGTATAATGGGATCACTTTGCTGTACATCTGAAAGTAACACAACGTCATAGATCAATTATACTTTACCTACTGACTTTTCACTAAAAAACGAGAAAACCCATCAACACCGGGCTTTCGTGCCCTTCAGACGGGCACACGCTTTCTGACTGTGACAGTCCTCACTGATCCCGTTTTCTCCTCAGCACCAAGTGTTGCTATGATACTCTTATCTTGCAGATGTCTTTGAGTTTCAGTCAGCTAAAGCACACCTCAGTCCTTGGGAGAGTTGCTGATACACACGTCCACTCGTTTACTTCCACCTTCAACGCGTGTATGATGCAGGCAGCCTCCTTCCTGGGCAAGATTTTAAGCATCGCTTAGCGTCTCATTTTCTCCTCTACAAATTGGGTTTGTTTTTTCTCCCTGCAAAGACTTTTCAAGGATAATTTGGCTTATGACCTGCTTAAACTAGAGCAAGATGTTTTCTTTTGTTTCATAATTCAGTTTGATTATGGCAGGACTTGTGGTTTGGCTAGAGATGTCCTGTCCCAGCAGTGCTGGCCGGACTGTCAGGAACATCATGCCAATTTTCTGATGGTTTTTTCTCCCTTTAATGGTGCTGTTAAGGGCTTACATAAACCTGCTATTGGTGGCCTGTCTCTTTCAAGATATTTTGAAGTAGTTTTTCAGCAGTGTGAGGTGAGATCGGAAGCCCTTTTTCTTTTTTTTTTTTTTGGTTGACTGCTCATTCTATTTAAAAGGCTTATAGCTCAATAGTTTGGTTTTTGAAAGAAATAGTTCCTCAGCCAATTCACAATTCCAGCTTTGAAAAAGAAACTCACTAAGGCTGATTGATGTTCAGCAAGAATGCATTGATATAAACAGACCGGTTGTTTACCCTGGCATCTCTTCAAATATGTCAGTGATCAGGCTGAACCTCAGTAATTAAATCTTCTGAGTATACCAACGTGGGAATTGACACACTGGAATGGAAACAATATGAATCTTCCATCCCGTCTTTATCTGTGGACTCATTTGTTAGGCAATGGTTAGAGCCCTATGTCACATTGTGGTACCTGTTCTTTTAGGAAAACACCAATATCCTTATCAAATTCAGGATAACCTTGCTCTCTTATGATGAATCCAAGGTTTAGCTCACCTGGGCATGAAGAGGCAGCTCAGCCTGTTTACTGATTAGAGAAATTAATAAGTAGGTAGAACCTGTTCTGTTCCATTAGACCTGACTACACTAGTTGATGCCTTAGCTTTTTCTAAAAGTACCACATGATCTGATCATTGATGGATTGGTTGGTTAGGAGCTCAACCAAGATGGAGTAAGGTGAGCACTGTCTGCCTCGTTTCCAAGGAAAAAAAACACAAAAAACTATTTTCAGTGGAGTTTTTCATTTGATGATGCCTAAGATTGGCTGATTGCAGCCATGAAATTAAACTCCTTGGAAGGAAAGTTATGAACAACCTAGATAGCATATTCAAAAGCAGAGACATTACTTTGCCAACAAAGGTCCATCTAGTCAAGGCTATGCTTTTTCCAGTGGTCATGTATGGATGTGAGAGTTAGACTGTGAAGAAAGCTGAGCACCAAAGAATTGATGCTTTTGAATTGTGGTGTTGGAGAAGACTCTTGAGAGTCCCTTGGACTGCAAGGAGATCCAACCAGTCCATTCTGAAGGAGATCAGCCCTGGGATTTCTTTGGAAGGACTGATGCTGAAGCTGAAACTCCAATACTTTGGCCATCTGATATGAAGAGTTGACTCGTTTGAAAAGACCCTGATGCTGGGAGGGACTGGGGGCAGGAGGAGAAGGGGACAACAGAGGATGAGATAGCTGGATGACATCACCAACTCGATGGACACGAGTTTGGGTAAACTCCGGGAGTTGGTGATGGACAGGGAGGCCTGGCGTGCTTTGATTCATGGGGTTGCAAAGAGTTGGACATGACTGAGCGACTGAACTGAACTGAATATTGGCTCAGTGGATAATGAATCCGCCTGCAATACAGGAGACACAGGAGATGCTGGTTTGATCCCTGGCTCAGGAAGATCCCTTGGAGGAGGAAATGCAACCCATACCAGTATTCTTGCCTGAAGAATCCCATGGACAAAGAAGCCTGACAAGCTACAGTTCATGGGGCTGCAAAGAGTTGGACACAACTAAGCATGCAAGCATGTCCTTGTCCAAGAGTAGATTAGCAGGGTTGACACCATTTTTTTAACCTAGTTGAATTAGTTACTCAGTGTGACTTTTTCATACCCTGCATTCATCCTTTAAAAAAATTATCTTTGTATCACAAAAATAATACATGATCATAGCACAAAAATTAAATGTTTAAGTAAAATGCAGAAAATAAAAATTCTCCAAATCCCGACTTAATAAAACCTTGTAGCATTTGGAAACAGATTTGTTTGTTTTTGTCTCCATCTTCATTTTTACTTTCTAAATAGCTTTAAAACATGAAGTTCTTTCTTTTAAACCCCAAACTTAAAAAAAAAAAGTCTTGGAGGAAAATGTTTTCAAATATGGTACACATTCTTCTGCTGATTTACAGACTATCAAGCAAAAATGACTCAAGCTGTTTCTGTGATCACTGACTGTTGTCATAGACTGAGTCATTTTTCATCTCAGCCCTCTTTTAGCTATCGCTTTTGCTACCTGCGTGCCTGCTTCTAGAAACAATCTGTGATTGGAAGACAGAGAAAGATTGGTTAGAACTTTATGTAAATTAAAAATCACCAAGCCCTGCATGAGCTGAAGAGACTCTCCTGTGGTATAAAATGCATGGATTTCCTTTCATAAGTTTCTATGACCTGGGAGCCTTTTATATTTCCTCCCTATTTTAGCCATGTCTTAGAGTTGACAGTACATGAAATGTGATCTCTAAATTAGAGAAATTTTAATATATTTCAAAATGTAATGTGGAGCATCCTTTGATATACCCTTTCATCATTTGGATGTCTTTGGGGAAAAAAAAACCATCTATGTGTTTCCTCTGCTTATTTTTCAATGGAATTGTTTGTTTTTTGGTTGTTGAGTTGTATGAGTTCTTTATATTTTGGATATTAACTTCTTATCTGACATATGGTTTGCAAATATTTTCTCCTGTCTGTAGGCTGTCTTCTCATTTTGTTGATTGTCTCATCTGCTGTTTGGAAGCTTTTCCATTTGCTGTAGTATTGATTTTTGTTTTTGTTGCTTGTGCTTTTTTTGGTGGGGGTGCATATTCAAAAAAATTATTGCCAAGATCAATGATCTTCCCTATATTTCTTCTAGGAGTTTTATAGATTCAAGTGTTATGTGTAAACCTTTCATCTATTTTGAGTTAATTCATGTGAGTATTGTGAGATAGGATTTCGATTTCAATTTTCTATATGTGGATGTAAAACCATTTGATTCATGGCATTTATTGGACTGAAGGAAATTCTAAAAGAAGATTTATAATTTGGATAAGGAGTCAGTGTCATTAGCTGATTTAATCAGGTGGCTGTGTTAATCATGATGGATGGGGGTCTTTGCCGTGGTAAAATCTTTATTTGCTTAACACATAGGCATTTACTTCTTTATGCAAAGCACACTCCTGTCTGAGGACTCTGAGGTAGATTTCTTCCAAATGGTGCCTTGGAGATCTTGTAACCTGGGGGATATGCAGTTACCATGATCTCTCTGAGATCATGGAGAACTCACACTTGGTCTCAAATGCCTCCACATTAATACTTCAATCCAGAAATGACACCCGTCAATGCCATCTCCAGTCCATTGACCAATGAAATGACTGCCAGAGGGCTGGAAAGTGTGAACTTCCTGTGTGTCTGCAGAGGAATGGAGAATCAGATATGGATGAGTATAAAGTCTCAATGACAGTGACTTTGGGCAAGTAACTCATCTATATGACATGGGGGTTGGACTAGATGATTTTAGAATCCTTACCTCTTCTCACAATTCCTGAGTCTAAATATTTGACCTCCTATTAGCCTTGGTTTTATAAAAAATATTTATGTATTTATTTGACTGTGTCGGGTGTTACTTGCAGCACTTGGGACCTTTCGTTTGGCCCATGGACTCTCTAGCTGTGGTGCATGGGCTTAGTTGCTCTGTGGCATGTGGGATCTTAGCTCCCCAACCAGGGGTCGAACCCATGTCCTCTGAATTGCAAAGCAGATTCCCATCCACTGGACCACCAGGGAAGACCCAGCTCTGTGCTTTTGACTACTTTGTAGGAATTATTTGATTGTTACCCTAAGGAGGTTGGTCTTTCCTGGTCATTCAATTGGTAAAGAATCTTCCTGCAGTGCAGAAGGTCTGAGTTTGATCCCTGGGTTGGGAAGATCCTCTGGAGAAGGAAATGGCAAACTACGCCAGTATCCTTGCCTAGAAAATCCCATGGACAGAGGAGCCTGGTGGGCTGCAGTCCATGGGGTTGCAAAGAGTTAGGCACGACTGAGTGGCTAACACTTTCACTTTCACAAAGGAGGTTGGGTATGTTAATACTATTAGTAGTAAAAGACTTGTATTGCATGGTGTAGCTGATGGTCAAGCTGGAAGGCTCTGAAGACGGATGATCTGGTTTTGAATCCAGCTTCATCTCCTACTGGCAGTAGGAGTCTTGGCTATTTAACTTCTCTATGATTGTTTTTCTTTTCATCCAAATGGAAACTAGGGATAGGAATAATACCATCCTCCAAGTATGAGTATTAAATGAGGCAGGTTGTGCCATGTTTTTAGAAGAGGTCAGGAACATACAAAGAGTTCCATAAGTTAATTTCATTTTATTTTTTATTATTATTTTAAAAAGTCCTCCTTGTCCTATTTTAATAAATTTCTACGTGGCAGCAGCTCAGAAAGTTGTCACCCTTTGTGTTGGTGTGATTAGCCAGCCCAACCCATGCAAATCTCCTTAATCTACTGATGTGCAAAATGGAGTCACAAACACTACCTATAGGTGATCTGGGTCTTTACACAAGACTGCTCACCCTTTGGGATTTGTGTCTCATCTGCTTTAGCTTAGACTTCATCCCTGCCTGGACCTGTCTTGACTCCATATCTGATGGATCCTGCCTTTGACTCCTGCAAGCTTGAGATTCCTGCGTGGTTCTGACTTCATAGGCCGACCTCCTTGATTCTTGGGGAATCCACTTACCTCCAGTGGGGCCTCCCTACCCTAATCTCAGCCTCTCAGGATCAAAACCCTTCCTCAGCTTCTGGTTCACAGTGAGGCTTGGTTCTGGCTTCACACAGTGGAGGGAGTATTAGACAGTTACCCCTCTCAATTCATTGGCCATATCATTTGAGTCTGGCTGTCTCAGAGGCCACGTAAGATTATCAGATCAGATCAGATCAGAGCAGTTGCTCAGTCATGTCCGACTCTTTGCGACCCTATGAATCGCAGCACGCCAGGCCTCCCTGTCCGTCACCAACTCCCAGAGTTCACCGAGACTCATGTCCATCAAGTCAGTGATGCCATCCAGCCATCTCATCCTCTGTCGTCCCCTTCTCCTCCTGCCCCCAATCCCTCCCAGCATCAGTCTTTTCCAATGAGTCAACTCTTCACGTGAGGTGGCCAAAGTACTGGAGTTTCAGCTTTAGCATCAGTCCTTCCAAAGAAATCCCAGGGCTGATCTCCTTCAGAATGGACTGGTTGGATCTCCTTGCAGTCCAAGGGACTTTCAAGAGTCTTCGCCAACACCACAGTTCAAAAGCATCAATTCTTCGGCGCTCAGCCTTCTTCACAGTCCAACTCTCACATCCATAAATGACCACAGGAAAAACCATAGCCTTGACTAGACGAAACTTTGTTGACAAAGTAATGTCTCTGCTTTTGAATATGCTATCTAGGTTGGTCATAACTTTCCTTCCAAAGAGTAAGCGTCTTTTAATTTCATGGCTGCAGTCACCATCTGCAGTGATAACCATCCCAAATCGATGACGAACCCACAATGTTAAGTTCTCCTGCAGACATTTTATCACTCCAGGTAGAACACATGAGTAAGAACTTTTTCTTCTTTCCCCTAGATCTTAAGTGGGTTATCCTTGGGAAAAAGTCAGACAGACTGCAACAAGAAAGAGCATGAGATTGGTATGTATTTGCTCCATAGCATGGGGATGGCCTGCTTTCCTTCCCCTTTGCATTTTGGCTGATCCAAGGCGGGGGTGGGTGGTGGGTGGGAGGGGGGATAGAATCCTCTGTGAATGGTTCAAGTACATTTGCTCTAGGCAGGGGAGACAGTAGTTCTCACCAGGCAAGCTTCCTCCTCAGGCTGGTTCTGCTCAATACAAGAAAGACAGTGTAATAATAATAATAAAAAAATTTTTGATTATCTCTCTTTTTAAAAAATTTTACTTTTATTTAGTTTTGGTTATGCTGGGTCTTCATTTTGGCTCATGGGCTCTTTGTTGCTCTTTAGGTTTTCTCAGGTGGCAGATTTTCTCTAAAGCAGTGGAGGGCTGCTCTCTAGTTGCAGAGCACGGGCTCTAGAGTGCACAGGCTCAGTAGCTGTGGCACTTTTAGTTCAACCAGGGATCGAGCCTATGTTCTCTGCACTGGCAGGGGATTCTTAGCCACTGGGACACCAGGGAGGTTCTGACAATGTGCTTTAGGCCCTAAAGAGCATTGAGTCCCATTGGACTTTGATAAGCAAGTTGCTTTCTGTTTCACTTGGTCCTTTTTTCCCCCCAAGTTCTATCAAAGGATTGTGTTGGGATTTTTCTGGTGGTCCAGTGATTAAGACTCTGCACTCCCAATGCAGGGGGCACAAGTTTGATCCCTAATTGGGGAACTAAGATCTCAGATGTGGTGAGGTGCAGCCAAAACCTCAACAGCAATGAAAAGGACAGTGAGGTACTTTTCCCCACAAGTGCACAGTACAGGTGGGAGATGCTATGCATCTGAGATTTATGTGGAAGGAAAAATTACATCAAAGATATTGTCCTTTGTCCCTGAAATCATCATGATAAATGCAACTGTAGCCCGCTTTCCTCCAATCGGCCTTCATAATCTTGTATGGCAAACAGGTCAAATTTGTCACTGCCAAAGGCAGTAGATTCTTATGGGTGGTTTTGGAAAGAGACAAATCATCAGAAAAATTTCCAAATGCTCTGCCAAGGTATATAGCTCCACACTGTTTATCTAATGGTAGAGAAATAGGGAAGTTTGGCAATTTCAATTTTATCTAAATTTTAAAACCCTCTGGAAGTTTTGAAAAATAGCAAAAACCTCCTTCTCCCCAAGGTTGAGTATGTCAAACTCTAATAGGGAGATCTATAGAACCAAGCTTGAGGAATACACCAAGAAAATGACTGTGCTATAAGGTTTTAAAGGTACGGAACCTACCCACTTGGGCATCCACATTCAATTTAATAACTAATTTGCATCATGCTGTAGAGTTAGCGAAGAACTTAAAAGAAAACACCTATATTAATCAGGTGATTTTTGTGTTAGTCTTTATTTTTCACACAAGGAAAATGAAACTTGGATGAAGATCACTGAGAAAAAAGCCTCAATCTTCAGATTCCAAATCACAATCTTTTCCATACCCCCTATGTTTCTGTTTATCTTTTGCCCTTTGTGTTGAAAGTAGGATTGGGGTAAATTTGTGAAGAGGAGCTCTGTAGACTTGGAATAGTGTGTCTACCCTTTTGTCTGAGAAAAGCAGGACTGTCAGTATTGCTGGGAATGTGTGTGAATGTTAAGTTGCTTCTGACTAAGCTAAGTCATGTCTGACTCTTTTATGACCCCATGGACTGTAGCCTGCCAGGCTCCTCTGTGCATGGGGTTTTCCAGGCAAGAATACATAAGTGGGTTGCCATTTCCTCCTCTGGGGAATCTTCCCAACCCAGGGATCGAACCCACATCTCTTATGTCTCCTGCACTGGCAGCCAGGCTCTTTACCACTGGTGCCACCTGAGAAGCCTGGGAACATGCCTGGAAATATGGGTTTGGAAATTCCTGGGGGAAGGAGAGCTATGGTGAGTTCCTCTATCACATGCAGTCTTCCTTCCATTATGGTCAGAGCTGGGACCTCCTTTATAGAACTTGGGCTCCCAACTGAAGGGAATGACATTCCTTAGTTGTGTTTTTAGGTTTAACATATGACAGGTACATAAGGAAATCAATAAACATTCTCTCCAGTTTGGAACAGTGAGAACTCTCTTCTCTCTTCTATTCCTTGTGGTTTGAGGTCGAGATTCAGCTGCAACAAGTGAAAACATCAGTCAGCTGATGATGGGACTGCTTTTGGGTTCAAAGGGATTTTTCAGTCCTTTGTAAAACCCATAACGTGGTAAGGTATCACTATGTCAGCCCTGTGTACTTAAAATTAATCTCTTTGCTAGCATAATGAAAAGTTCACTGTGCCAAACTGCTCATCAATTTTAACTTTAAAAGTGTTCCCAGAGGTGGTTTGGCGTACACAGTGTCCAATGCACATATTCTCCAAAGAGGTCCAATACTCATTCTTGTGAGATTTAGCTTGGATGAGTTCTTTACTGGAGATAACAGAGTCCCCTCCTGTTAGCTAAAGAAGAAAGGACTTTATGAAGGGAGAGAGATCACTTGCAGAATCTTTGTGAAGGTTGAAGACAGAGAATTAAGACCTGAGCTTCTAGGAACATCTCCCCACCCCCGCCACCATCAACTTAAACTGCAGAACTCATCTGGTTAGGGATGGGCTGTCTTGGTCATAGTCATGGAATAAGGAAGCAGCTCAGAGTCATGCTGCCATGCCATAAACTAGTAAGACGGATGTCCCATGCCCTCTCTCCCCAGGTAGCTCAGTTCTGAATCAAGGTCTCACCGAGTGCCTCTGAAAGGCAAAACCTAAACTACATCTGGCATTCAAGGCAAATGAGGATCCAGCCTCTGCACACAGGTGGGCCTAGAAAGGGTGTGGAGTGAAGTTTGCCACAGTAGCTGCTGCAGGGCTTTAAACTGCCTCTCTGCTGTCCACCGGCATGTTAAAGAGCACAGCTGACTTCCCTGCCACTGGTCCTCTCGTCTGTCCTCTCTGTCTATCACCCACCCATTGATCTGAGTTTTGCACTTTTGGTATCGTTTCCTTTTGCAAAACAAAACAAAACAAAAACAAAACCTGATACTGAATGTATTTGAAAGATACAGATTTCAAAGAATATATAATCACATCAGCATTATCTCACTAACATTCTAAATAATAATCCCTTAGTATCACCAAATAGCTAGTTAGTGTTCACATTTTCCCAATTGTCTCATAATTTTGAAAAAGAGTGTGAATCAGGTTCCACGGAGACCACAATCTGGGTGTTATACTAAGTACTTCAGTTCAGTTCAGTTGCTCAGTCATGTCCAATTCTTTGCGACCCCATGAACCGCAGCATGCCAGGCCTCCCTGTCCATCACCAACTCCTGGAGTCCACCCAAACTCATGTCTATTGAGTCGGTGATGCCATCCAACCATCTCATCCTCTGTCGTCCCCTTCTCCTCCTGCTCTCAATCTTTCCCAGCATCAGGGTCTTTTCATGTGAGTCAGCTCTTCGCATCAGGTGGCCAAAGTATTGGAGTTTCAGCTTCAGCATCAGTCCTTCCAATGAACACCCAGGACTAATCTCCTTTAGGATGGACTGGTTGGATCTCCTTGCAGTCCAAGGGACTCTCAAGAGTCTTTTCCAACACCACAGTTCAAAAGCATCAATTCTTCGGCGCTCAGCTTTCTTCACAGTCCAACTCTCACATCCATACATGACCACTAGAAAAACCATAGCCTTGACTAGACGGACCTTTGTTGGCAAAGTAATGTCTCTGCTTTTTAATATGCTGTCTAGGTTGGTCATAACTTTCCTTTTTAAAAGTGAGTTATTCTTCAAGTATTCCAAGAATTAAAGAATGAAAAAGGATGTGACCATTAGCATGGAGCATATGAAATTAGCATGAAACCTTTTAAGGCCCCTACCCCGCAGGCATAAGTAAAATATTAAGAGAATACATAGTGTTAATAACTATTGGTTAATGGTTTAGGAGTTGGGTACTTTTGAAAGTCTCCCTCAGTGTCAGGATGTTAAGAGACAGAGGGCATGGTCAGCTTTGTCATCTGCTGAAGAGGAGTGAACACATAACTTTATCTATCCCCAGAGGCTGCAATGCCAGGGCCAGGGTGGGAGTGCGGTAGACACTTGATGAAAGGCAAGAGGTCTTGTCTGGGAATCTGGAGACCTGGATTCACATCCTAGAATAATTATTATTTAATCATGCTCACTTTTAACCATCCTTACTTGTTCTGGAAGCCCTTTAAACTTTGTGTGTTTCCTCATCTGTAAAATAAGTAGAACATAAGTGAGTGTCTTGGGGTGATGAATTGAAAAGGATAGCCATCCTTATCCAAACAGGATTTGTCTGGCCATTCACAAGGCAGAATACTAGCTACTATGTGATCATGGCTGTGTGGCCATTCAGATGGAAATAAAACACATGTACAAAATATTCACAGTGATTACATTTTCCCCTCACCCAGAGATAGTCTTATTGCTGACTATTGGAGCCCAGTGTCTTGCTGGACACCACAAATCCCCTTGGCCCAACATTTTTCCTTCACTGACTGTGTCACAGTGCTTGGAATCTCCTTGATTCTCACGTCCTTAGTGTTCTGGTATGGGCGTTCAACTGTTGCATGGGAGAAATGATATATTATGCCATGATTATCTTCTAACACCCTGGTTAAAGTGATCTTATCTGACTCCATGGTGGATCATCTTGCTAGACTCAGTGGGAACGATCATGGCATGTTCCATATTATAGAGAGAAAGATGGCTGGAGAGGTCCCGAAGAGACCACATTTTAGATCAAAGGGCCAGTGTAGAGGGCCTCCCCCGTAAGAGGGAAGGATGGGGGAAGGACATGGAATGCCAAGTCACTAGTGGATATGTTGTTTCTGTTCTACCTTGATTGTATTTTGGAGAACTAACCTTCCCTCTTCGGGTGTGGTCTTGTTACATATCCCCCCAGTGGAATATGGGGATGGGGAGGTATGTATATGGACAGGTATATGATCTGAGCTAAGTCAGGCAGATGCTGTCTCTTAGGTACTGAATCCAGACTGGAGCAATCGAAAGACCTAACATAGCGGGCATGGATCCATCTTGATGGCGATGCCCTGAAGAGATGATTCGATAGCTCCTGCCACATAGATCCTTAGAGCTTCCCTCTGGCCTTCCTGAGCCTTCATTTTGAACTTCTTTTGATGCTTTCTGGTAAATTGTTTTCTTTCTCTTTCCCCAGCTATCTATAAGTTAGCTAGATTTGGTCTCAGAATTCTTGGTGTCAAGCAACAAACAAAATAAGCATGAAAAGGTGAAACAAAATCTTATCTAATACTATAGTTTAGCCTTTTCCACTCTGTTGTAGCAAAGAGGTAGCTAAGACACATTACTAAATGCCCCATCTGAAAGCACTTAAATCTAATGTTTCCATAGAACTTTGGTCTCTCTTAAAACTCTGTGTAGAACTTAGCAGCCTATGTGGTCTTCAAATTGCTTCCTGAACAACATGGATTTACCAGGAAAGAAGGAGAACTTTGGTCTGTTTCTTGTCTCTGTCTTTTGTGGGCCATTGATTAACTTCATGCTGTTATATAGGATACATTCTCTGAGATGAGGTAAGACAGATATTTACAAAAAAAGCTACATGGCTTATAGAAAATGCCAAGAACCAAAAAGTTGAAAAAAAACTCACCCATGATCTTCTCACCAGATAATTGCTTCTTAATATTTTTTTGCTATACTTTTTTATAGTCTTTATGATCACACATAAGTATTACACATTTTATATATATTGTATATTTTGCAAAATATTGTAAATATTGTATATTTTACAAAAATGAGGTCATAATGTTTTGAAAATTTAATGATGTGAAAAAAATTAAATGTCTTGAAATTGTTGTAAATGTTGCCTAGTGGAGCCCATAGCCCACACTAAGGTCCGGCATACATTTTCATTCCCTCTTGATAAACTGGTTGAGTGACCAGGGGTAAATAAGTAAATTGGGTACTTTGTGTGTGTGTGTGTGTGTGTGTGTGTGTGTGTGTGTGATCCAGGTTAGAGCTATTGCACAGACCTTGATGGGCTGGAAGAGTTGTGTTGAAATCTGAAATGACCTTCAGCCTGGCAGGCCTTCTGCAGTTCAGTTCCTCAGTATCAGGCTGTGCCAGGGAGAATTGGCTAATAAGCCATTTGTTATCAATACACTAATCTCTTCCAAATACCAAACCCACAAAACTGTGCTAATGAGAACTCTTAACTTGCTTGAACGTGACTGTGAAGATCTTTCCTGGGTAGGTTTCAGAAAGTGCTGAGCAGTCTCAACTGAGCAGCGTTCCAGGGGACGGGGGACGAGATTCTGGGCCACCATTTGCTTTACCAGGACACACAATTTCATCTGAGTGGTTGAGTCGGTAAGAATGCATTTTTTTGGAGGGAGGGATTTTGAATCATTTTGTCTCAGGGATCTTAATTACACCCGGTTTTCTTAGCTTTGGAAACCTTTTTTGCCAAAACACTACTTTTTACCGTTGCAGTCCTGAAAAGTAGGGGACCTCAGGGTGATATGGCAAGTGACATGCTAGTGTATCATTAGTGCCCTACCATTGACCTTGCAGGATTATGCTAGAGTAAGTGGGAAGTATTTGAAAATGTACAGTTCTTTATTTTTAAAAATTTACTTATTTTTTTACTTTTTGTGGCGAGTGGGCTTTCTCAAGTTGCAGTGAGCAGGGGATGCTCTCTAGTTGCAGTGCGCGGCTTCTCATTGCAGTAGCTTCTTGTTGCAGAGCACGGGCCCTAGCGGCATTTGGGCTCAGCAGTTGCGGCTCATGGACGCTAGAGCGCGTGTGGCGCATGCGCTTAGGTGCTGCACAGCATGTATGATCTTCCTGGACCAGGGATCAAACTCATGTCCCCTGGCATTGGCAGGCAGATTTTTTACCGCAGGACCACCACGGGAAGTATAACAGTCCTTTAAAATATAATCACCGGTTCAACTCTCCAAGGCACATTTACCTTTTAAAGAGAGGTATACGGCATTTGCTTTCATGTTTAAATTCAGATTTTAATCATTTTCGAAGGATAGTGGGTTGAAAAAAAAAAAATGGTAATATTGGGTTGGCCAAAACGTTCATTCAGGTTTTTCTATATGAACTTTTTGGCCAACCCAATATGTTGGTGGTAGTTTTGGCAACTAAATAGAGTGGTGAAATACACGAGATATATCACTGTAATCCACGTAAGAAGTAAACTGTAATGTTAAATCAAGTGCCACTGTTGACTTGTGTAAAAGGTCAGTGGTGACAATTAGTTCAGCAGAGCAAAGGTGGAAAAGAAAATCTGTATACACACGGGCATGTACATATTTCATATCATGTCTATTACATAGGCTCTTACCATGTAGCCACATTTCCACATGTGATCTGCATATACATGCATTAGGGTTGAGGGGTCTAGCTGCCTGTCTGGACCATTTTTAATGGCCTTGTTTGTGCTATCTCAGCTAGCAGGAAGGCTCATAGGAACCAAAGCTTTAAGCAAGAACTAGGTTTACAAGGTCTGAAGTCTGCTACTGAAAACAACAGCAACGGACTAGCAAACTTCTTTGAGTTATCAAAATTTGAGTTATCAAAATTTTAGGTGCTCATCTTAGATGTACTTTCTGACTCAGGGCTGAGAGTCAAAGTTGTTTTGCCCTGAATTTGAAGATGTCCCTACCGGTGGTAGTGAGACTGACTGCAGTGGTGATAAATGGTGAGGGATGCCTACCCACAACCAGGAGGTACAAGAAGATGTTTCAAGCTCTTCGTCCACTCCCAGTTCAGCACTACCTCTGAAGTGTTTGCCGTCAGACCGATTAGTAACCTTTAGTCCAAGGGTTGCCAAATCAAATGATGACAAAGACCATATAGATAAGGCTCACTGGTACAGACAGTGGCAGGCTGCAGAAGGGCTGCCCCATCGAAAGGGAACAGCAGCTAATAAGCTTTACAAAACTCTTGGCACACAGGAATGCTGGCTCAGTGTTGCCATATATTATGGAATATTTTGAAAGGAAGCCTGAAAATTCATATTTGTAAATGTAGATTCTATTTTTACAGAATAAATTGTCACCTCTATCTTTCCTCTTGTTGACTAAGTCAAATTGAAACGAAAAATTGGGCCATAATAAACACAGCTGATTGTTGCCAATTTACAGCTCTTGGGGGTAGCACCATCTTACCCAAGGCTTGGGACTCCAGTCCCACCTAACTACACAAGCTTCCTTAAGGTTAAGAAAATAGATTCTGAAGTTCCCACCTTGGTTTTGTGATTCTTGAATACTAGTCTCATACAAACTCTCTTAGGCCAGTGAGGAGCACAGACCCTTTGCTATTTTAGAACCTAATTGATAAATGCTAACATTTAAACACTTACTACATTCCTTGTAACAAAGTATTACTGTGTCATCTCATTTTTATAAAAACTATACGATAGGTACCAAAAGTATCATCGTCACATCCCTATTTCCAGATGGGGAAACTGAGGCTCAGGGTCAGGCATAATTTCCCGGGGTCATCTAGTAAGTGGCAGACGTGAGATTTGAACTCTGACACCAGATCTCACAACCCAATTTGTAACCATATTATACTTTCTCCTGCTGCATTATGTGAATCTGCATAATTCACATATTTATGAAGCTTCTCTAGTCCCTCTGAGTTGTGATGAATTCCAGGCCTAAAATGTCTTCATGAATCAGTAAGGACATTTTCTGCTTTTGTAGCACACAATAGCATTCTCTTTATCCTCATCCTTTGACTTGGGGTTTGCAAAATGTGTGGGATCCTTCCAATCACTGAAGAGAGAAATTTCACAAATGCCTGGCTTTAGATCAGAGATGCCAATCTCCTTTTCCATGTTGTTTTCTATTCGGGTAGAAATCAAAAGTTAAGACAGGAGGTTTAAAGGCCAGGGTTAGGTGTTTCACCTCCTTGTTGACAAGTTATTTAACTGGCCACGAAGCACGGCCCTAACCTCAGCCAGCTTTCTCACAAGTACAAGCCATGTGGGTACATCAGTTATCCTTGTTGGCAGAAATGCTTCAGCCTAGACCAGTATACAGAGAGCAGCACTTCCGTAAATGAAAGCAGTATGATGTATCCTAGGAGTACATATAGGTTTTAGCTTTGGTGTCAATACCAGATGATGGGTGGGGGCTCCCAAGATGAGCACTGTGCTGAAAAGCATTTGGAAACCCCATGTGAATTCATCGCACAGTGCTGTAATTGATTGGTCATGTCTTCCACGAAGACATGGAAGATATGGGACGTGGACCTAGCGGCATTCCTGGCACAATCTGTTCTATGAAAGAGCTAAGATATCTTTGCCTTTGCAGCTTGAAACCTGTGTATTTTGTTTTTCTTTTACCTGTCTCTTTCACAGTTCTCCTTCTGACTCTTTTCCTTGGAAAAAATGGCCAAACGCACCTTTTCCAGCTTTGAAATATTCCTGATTTTCCTCCTTGTGATAACGACAGGGATCACGGTGGCTCTTCTCAGCCTGTTGTTTATCACCAGTGGGACCATTGAAAATCACACAGGCAAGTATCGTGAGTACTCTTAGATGCTGTTCCTAGCCAGTAGGAAATGTCTTCATTGTGGGGAATACCAAGGCAAGAAACAGTGTACTGATACTGCTGATAATAGGGCAGTTCACGGTGTACTTAAGCACCAAGGGATGGTCATCCAACCTTTCCATTAGTTGCTCTTTACACAATGATAGCAATTTTTATCACGTTTACCTTTGCTCCCAAATAGCCAGTGTGGTGTTCTGACATGCACTTATTTGTTTCGCTTTTCCATTGATCTAAGTACAGCTTAGGAGTCTTCAAGGCCCAGTAACTCCTGAGCCTCTTCTTTTTCTCTTTGCCTTCTTTCTGGCATCATCTTCTCCTGGGGGGCAAAAGGAGAAGGAAAGACCTGCTGAATGTCAATTAGTCTGTGAAACTTTAGAGAAGGGATCTTGAACTCAAATGCTGTGAAGGTCAATCAAGTTCCATAAAGGAGGGGAGGTGGCCCACGGTGGGGGCAGGTGTATTTCTGGTGAAGAGGGTCCACAGGCCCTCCTGAGTGCCAACTGTTGTCATGGTGTCACATGGACTCAACTCTCCTGAGTTTTCAGTGAAAGCTAGAAACTGGGGGAGGCAGTTTAGATCCCTTCCAATTTTTTTTAACCTTGGAAACTAATTTAGATTTTGGAAACTATCTAGGCTACATTTACAGGCAATCAGGTCCATAGGCCTTTGATGGTGCCTCTTCTTTGATAGGTTATATACCTAATAAACCTGCAGAGATTTTCCTGCTGAGACAATTGCTTCTCAGCAGGAAAGCTATGACAGACAGACAGTGTGTTGAAAACCGGAGACATTACTCTGCCAACAAAGGTCCATATAGTCAAGGCTCTGGTCTTACCAATGGTCACATATGGTTGTGAAAGCTGGACTGTAAAGAAGGCAGAGCACCAAAAAATTGATGACTTTGAACTGTGGTGCTGGAGAAGACTCCTGAGGGTTCCTTGGGCAACAAGGAGATCAAACCAGTCAATCTTAAGGGCATTCAACCCTAAATACTCATTGGAAGAACTGATGCTGAAGTGCCAGTATTTTGATCATTTGATGCACACAGACAACTTGTTGGAAAAGTTCCTGATGCTGGGAAAGATTGAGGGCAGAGGAGAAGAGGGCATCATAGGATGAGATGGCTGGATGGCATCACTGATGCAATGGACATGAACTCAGGCAAACTTCGGGAGATGGTGAGGGACAGGGAGGCCTCGTATGCCGCAGTCCATGGGGTTGCAAAGAGTCAGACATGACTTGGTGGCTGAACAACAACAACTAATAAACAATACAAAAGACAGGTGGGGATTGAATGCTTTGACCAAAGTAAAGGGTGGGCTTTACAAACAGGCTGCCTCTATCGTTTTGCTAGATTCCAGAGATTGGAATTGACATATAAACACTGCTGTGTATAAAATAGGAAACTAATGAGAACCTACTGTGTAGCACAGGAAACTCTACTCAGTGCTCTGTGGTGACCTAAATAGGCAGGAAATCCAAAACAGAGGGGATATATGTATACATACAGCTGATTCACTTTGCTGTATAGTAGGAACTAACACAACATTATGAAGCAAATGCATTCCAACAAAAGGGGGGAGGGCGGAGAGAGGGCTGTCCTCAGGCCCCCTGGAGAAAGAGGCAGTGTTGTTCAGCTCAGTTTTCTCTTTTGCAGCCTCTTCTCTTTTCCAGTGTGTTCTCTACTTGTCTTCATATTTTAGATTCCCTGAAAACCCAGAGAAACAGAGATCCTCTTTTCTGGCAGTGGACAGAATGAGTTTTATTGCTAGAAATGAAAGAATCCATGGGACTTCACCTAGTTTTCTGTTTCAAAATTAGAGAATCTAGAGTCTGAGGCTCAGAGAGGTAATAGTGAAAATACTAGCCACTGTTTTCATTTAGTGTACAGGTGTGTTTAGTTGCTCAGTCGTGTCCGACTCTTTGCGACCCCATGGACTTTAGCCCGCCAGGCTCCCATGTCCATGGGATTCTCTAAGCAAGAATACTGGAGTGAGTTGTCATTTCCTTCTCCAAGGGCTCTCCCAATCCAGGGATCAAACCCAAATCTCCTGCACTGCAGGCAGATAAAATGAGAAATTTACATAGAATGCTTACCATAGTGGTTGATGGGAAGCAATCCTTTAATAAACAATAACTTCTACAATGAAAATAGTAAGCATTCTATGTAAATTTCTCATTTAATTCCTACAAAACTCCCATAAAGGTAGGTGCTAGCCTTAGTGCCATTTTAGACATCTGAAACTCCGAGATGGAAAATAAGCCGCTTGGCTATGTGACTAGATTTGGCGTTGGCCTGCACCACATTTCTATGTTGGTATCAGTGAGGCAGTAGCGAAGGTGCCTATTTCCTTCCTTGCAATACTTGATGTTTTGTAGAACACTTGGGCTTAGGGGTGGGAAGGCATGGATTCTAACTGCGCTTAAATGTGGATGAAAGAGCAGCTGATTCTGAGTTGGAGGGTGTGATTGGGCACGTGATTCATCATATGCTTTCTGTGGAAACTTGGTTAAATCATTTCTCCGGGTTTCAGTTTCTTTATAAGTAAAATGTAGGTGATTGAATGATGTGATCTCTAAACTTTCTTGAGTTCCAGAATTCTGGAACCCAGAAGAAGTCTGCTGTTAATCTCTTGCCTAAGTACTTTCTGACCACTAATACATGTAACACTGACATGTGTTCCTTTGGCCAACTCTGGCTGTTTTCTGGAGTAGAAACAGACAAAATGAAATATATAAGATGTCTAAATGTGTAAATAAAACTGAGGCTATATGTCAGCCATTGTTCTAAATTTTGACTATGTATTAAGATATTAATTGTCAATAAACCCTAGTAAGTAGGAGATGATTCACGTTACGAGAAAGTTATGTTACTTTTCTTCACAGATGAAAAAAGTTGGGGTAAAATAGATTAAGTCACTTATTCAGCTTGTAAAGGTACAGTTAATTTTCAAACCCCAGTTGTTTCTGACATCTGCCGTTTTAGTCTCCATCCCATTTTGCCTCCCTTATATTGGGGTGTGTGTGTAATGTTAATATAGGGTATATATATTAATGTGCATACCTATGTGGTGATATGAGAACAGTTGACATAAGGTGGGACGGTGTTAGCAAGTATACAATAATCTAAGTTGCCTTAAGAATAAAAGATCTAGGTTGCATTAAGAATAAACATCTAGAGCAGGGTAGAGACAGTTGGGGTTACATTCTGGAGGTAAGGAGTTGAGCTGGATTTGGGTAGGGTGGAAATGAACCCCTGTAAAATGTAGTGGAGATTGACTGGTAAAACAGAGAGGAGTAAGGTCTCTGGATGGAGAGAACATTAGAACCCAGAGGCCGGGTTTAATAGACTGTGTGCCAGGAGCCTGGTGCCTGATTTGTTTGGCTGGAGTAGAAGTGCCAGGTGAGTGAATGAAGGGCTACAGGTTTAACAGGAACAGCCTGAGGGAGAAGTTGAAGGACATTTGTCAGAGACCTTTATTGTTAGGCTGAAACATTTCTGAGCCATGAAAAAGATCCTCCTTGGGATTATGATATAAACCAAGTTCCTGAGATGTGTCTCACAGTGTATCTTGAATGTAAGAGAATATACAGAGATTCTTCCTTAGGAAGCTGAATCTGTGTGTCCTAACTGAGGCCAAGTGTGTGGGTTGAAATGTTGTTTCTTAAATATCTTATTTTGGTTTTTGATTCAGGTTTTCCATCCACCCAGGGCCCTCCAGCTACCCAGAGCCCTCCAGCTACCCAGGGCTCTGCAGCCCCTCAAAACTCAACACCCTCCCGGGGCCCCACAACTACCCAGGCATCTCCAACACCCAGCACCCCAGAGCCTACCCTGTTTCAGAACTTCAGTGGCTACCATATTGGTGTTGGGCGAGCTGACTGCACAGGACAAGTATCAGATATTAATTTGGTAGGTAAATCATGGGATCCTTGAAGAGACTGTGAAACAAATGATTTTATTATTTAATACTCTGCATTTATTCCTAATTGTCATGTCTTAATCTTCTCCATTTGTATTGCCTTCACTGCTATCTAACATTTTGAATATTGTACTATAAGGAAGAGGGACCTTTTACTTAAGCACAACTCCCTTGTAAATTCAACTGGCCCTTTTTTTATGAATGAAAGTGGGCAAACTCTGATACTACAGGGGATGGGCAGGTACCCTAAATGACTGAAGCAGGCCAATACAAGAGAAATGTCTAGTAAATCTGAAGTGTGGGGGGCAACAGAAAGTGGTGGGGACTGTGGTACAACTAGAAAGTCTGAGTGGTTTTAGCGATCATTGCCATGTAAGAGTGTGAAACTAGGGCTGCCTCACCTTACAGTTTTTTAAAGAGAAGCCAGGGCTTCCCTAGAGGCTCAGACAGATTAAGAATCTGCCTGCAAATGTGGGAGACTGGGGTTCGATCCCTGGGTTGGGAAGATACCCTGGAGAAGGAAATGGCTACCCACTCTAGTATTCTTGCCAAGAGAATTCCATGGACAGAGGAGCCTGGCGGGCTACAGTCCATGAGGTCACAAAGAGTCGGACATGACTGAGAGACACAGAGAGAGAGAGAGTGAAAACGCTTCTGGATTGAAAATCTGAGGTTTTAAATCTCTCTGTTGGAGAATGTAAGCAACTCTAGTTAAAACCGGAAATCTGGTGTGATCCAACACTGTGTTAGGCAAGTAAAACCGGTTTCGGGGCCAGGGGTGGCCTGTGGGCTGCTGGCATGCAACCTCCTGGCGGTGACGTTAGACACACACTTCTAGCTACCCTTTCCTAGGGAATCAGAGCATGAGATTTCCTGATAGGATTTTTCCCCCCTCCAACCAAATAATCTTTAGATTCTAGGAAGTATTCCTTGTTGTCTGTTCTGAAAAGTGGCTCTGGAATGTAAACTTTAAATGAGCACTTGCATGAGGGATAAGGCAAGCAGCAGAGCGACCATGCTGAAGACCTGGGTGCAGCTTTTATGGGTACACTTCATGACATGGTGAGAGAAGGGGTTTAAGATTGATGTATTTGGTGGGCTACAACATTGGGAGGGGCAACATTGTAAAAGCCAGGGTGAGGTACCCTCAGTAAAGAAAACTGTGTCCTAAAGAAACCATTTTCTTTAGGAAAAAAAAAAAAAAAAGCCACACACCAGACAACCAAAGTGAAGAGGCCTTCGGTTTTCAGGGTATTCCTGGAAATGTAGGATGATAGTTGAGGAAGTATTTCCTTCGGTAGTCCTTACATAGGCTGGAGAAAAGATCCTGTTTCAAAGAACAGAAAAACCCTGAAAGGTCTCCAGCATTATAACACAATTCCCAAGTCACACCAGCTCCTGCCTTGCCCACAGGCCAGCGAATAACTTCTTCCAACCCGGCCATTGCTTTGCTTCTATCTACACAGAACAGTAAAGACTTTTCTTGTGAGTGTGATGTTGGCTTTACTCTTGAAAACACATATCCTGTCTCACTCAGAGCCACAGTGTCACATGGATTGCTTTGCTTTGCCTACGTAGTCTCTTGTGTGTTTGTGCCTGGCTTCTGGTAGCAGGGGAATGAGAAGAAGTGAAGGGTGGTCTGATGCTCTCTTCCTCTTTAGATGGGCTACGCCAAAACTGGCCAGTATGCACGGGGCATCCTCACGAGGTTGTACAGTCGTGCGTTCATCATGGCGGAGCCGGATGGGTCCAATCGCATAGTGTTTGTCAGCATCGACATAGGCATGGTATCCCAGCGACTCAGGCTGGAGGTAAGTGAGAAAGAGTTGCCGTGGTTTAAAGGTAAAGCCTGCAGGTGAATTTAACTAAGTATCTAAGCTCTCCTGGGTTTCTCACCCAGTGAATTTCCACTATCCTCAGGGTTATAAGCTCTTGACAATCCAGCTGATAATCAAGTGAGGAGGATGAGCCTCATTATTCCATTGTAAGTCAGCTTGGTCAGAACTTGCTTTCCATACTGCTGATGGCTTGTCATCATCATTAATGCCAATATATTTCACAAGCTTATTATGTCCCAGGTTACTTTCCTGTACACTGTAATTTAATCTTCCTTGTTAGAAGTCTGAGAGTGCCAATTAATTATTAACCCTTCCCTCAAGGTTTTAGACAATTGAAAATAGTTGCAAGGAATGAAAGAGAATTCAAATGCAACTCTGAGATGAAATTGGCCATAAATTGCTGAAGCTGGGTGAAAGGCACATTGTACTATTCTGATGTGCCCATGTTTGAAAATGTCCATAATAAAATTTAGAAGAATACAACATTAGCTCTCTTAATCTCTAAACTGTATTGTAGAATATCGCAGGGCCTGTGATTTTCCCCCAATTTAGATCATGTTACCCCACTGTGGGAAAGATGAGCTCAGCAGCAAGGTACCTGGGAGCCCTGGGCAGGCAGCTCGTAAGATGCAAGGGGCAAAGGAAGGAGAGAGAAATGGTGATAGACAGATGGACTTCCAAGTCTGTCTTTCAGCCAATTTCTAGACCCTGATCCAACTGTATTTTCTCCACGGATCAGGACACAGAAAGAAAGTATACTCTCAGTGTCTTCTCACATATTCACAAATGTGAGAAAGAGGAGAGTCTAGAACATCCAGAATGATGGCCATCAAATATCCACTATTCAGTGTCATGTTCTATTAACCTCACCAAATAAACAGTTGCTCCTCTTGTGTGAAAGGGCTGTGTGAAGGAGCCAGGAAGAGGGGTGACGAGAGAGCTTAAAAACATGTCTCCATTGTCACCCACTTATGGGGAGTAGGATGGGAGCCTCTCACATCTGTGGAAACATGCTGAGCAGAGAATGCAGTGATTTTCCAAGCCCTGCACTTACCACAACTATGAGGTGGATCTGTTGTTATCCCCAATTTATAGATAAAGAGACTGAGTCAGAGAAGGTTGAGTAACTTTCCAAAGTTCATGCAGTTAGCAAGTGGTAGAGCTGAATTCTGAACACATATATATGCCTGGTACCAGAGCCTACATTCTTAAAAGGAGGTCATTCTATTATCTTGGAGAGCACTGACTTTTTGCAAGGCACTTTGTTGGTCACTTCAGGGGGCACACAGCTAAATGAATCATAAGCCATGTTGACGAACTCACTACCTAGTCGGGGGATTAAAGGAAGGACTGTACCAGAAATACACAACTAATTTTAATTTATTGGAATAAAGGACAATGGTTTATTATAGTTATCTATTCATGAATAATAAATAGCTCCTCCCAAATAGGGACTTAATGAACATCTGTTGTTTTATCTCATCATTCTGTGGATGAGGAATTCAGAGCTGGCTTAGCTAGGTGGTTCTGAATTAGGGTAGTTGGCAGTCAAGGTGTTGGCAAAGGCTGCAGTCATCTGAAGGTTCAAGCAGGCTAAAAGGTCCACTTTCAGGATGATCCACTCTTGTGGCTACTGACCGTTTCCTCATTGTCCATATCCTCATGACAGAGCAACTGGCCTCCCTTACAGTGAGTAACTCAAAAGAGCAGTGGAAATGACACTTGAATGGGTAGAGTTTTATTTATTTAATATTTGTTGTTATTTATTTGTTTGGCTGCACCGGGTCTTACTTGCAGCATGTGAGATCTAGTTTCCTGATCAGGAATTGAACCCAGGCCCCCTGCATTGGGAGCATGGAGTCTTAGGCCCTGGACCACCTGGGAAGCCCCTGAAAGAGTAGAATTGGTTGATTTGGGGGAGAGAGCTATCAACTCAAGGGGACAGCTTGATTTGTACATGTACAAATCATATACACAGAAACACAGGGAGAAATGCAAATGGAGATATGCCTGGAAGATATGTTGGTCATAATTTGTAGGTCTCTGGAATGCTTGGTTGTTAATGATTCTAGGTGATGGAGATTCTTAGGAAACTTTTGCAAGGAAGTGATGCAAACACAATTCTGCTTTAGGATGATTAATCAGACAGTGATGTTTGAGGTGGGTTGAAATAGACCAGAGCTAGAGGTGAAGACACACATCGGGAGAGTCCTTAAATTAACATCAAGGCTCTACCGATGAGAGTTCAGTTGGGAAAACAGTTACCACACCAGGCATTTCAAACAGGGGATAAGGAATGGGGAGATTTCACAAGGTGTTAGAAGGCTAAAAGAACTGGAAAGGGAAACTAGCACTGCAGGAAGGATTCCCACTTTTCCTGGCAATTCCCCCCTGTATTGTGTAATGCTGGCAGAAAAGTCTTAAGCCAGGGGGACAGCAGTGAGACTATATGGTGCTAGAAAGTCAAATGTTAATGTGATTTGGGGATGAGTTGGCATAAGAACTAACACTTAACATAGTTCCTGTGATAAATCAGGTATTGTTCTAAGTGCTCCATATATATGAATTCATTTAATCCTCAAAAAGACTGTATGAGGGACATACTATTATTCTGTCATTTGACAGATTGGGAAACTGAGTGTTGGGGGACCAAGTAACTTGTCCAAGGCTACACAGCTAGGAACCATCAGAACTGGGATTCAAACACTGATGTCTTCCTGCTCGAGAGTATGGTCATTACCACTGCACTATAATGTTTTTTCTGAAGAATCAAAAACGGTTCTGATTGGGAAATGGTGGGGTCATTAGTGGAAATAAGACTTTGAACTTCTGTCCTCTCCACACTCTACCTTTGGGGGTACAGTATGGAGGGGATGGGGATTTAATGTGTTGGGTTAGAGACCACTATCCAGTCAATAGTTAGCACCATTTAACCATCTCTTCCAATGTTTACTTCCCCCCTGCAATTTGAGACCCAGAAGAAAGACTTTGAAATGAACCCACTTACTTATCCCAAGTTAATCCAAGGGGAAAGTGTGAAAAATAAATCTAACTAGACTAGTGCCATTAAGTTTATTATAACACCCAGTTTTAGTCAGGTTCTCAGTCTCACCTTTAAGAGTGATAACATTTTCAGCACGGAGAAAAGATTAAAGAAAAGATCTCCAAGCAGTGATGCTGGACAGGAAAACAGAATGACTTTTCTAGCTCTTTCTATGTCACGTTTCCAAGAGTGTCAGCAATAGGAAATGGAATGGAAACTGAAGTCAATTGAGCTATAGACATTAATATAACTTTATAGGTCTATGATAAAAATACCCCTCTTTTCATGAAGTAGGAAACATGCTACTTATAATGGTTATTGGCAGGCATTGTTATTAGATGATGGAGTCTTTAATTTTTTTCTTTTTTCCAGAAGTCTCACATGTCTGACTTCATCTCAGAGACTATAGTTTAGGAGAAGATTTCTGTGAGCTGTTTGTAGTCTTTTCATTTTAAAATTCAAGATTCATAATTTCTATGTTTTTAAGAGCTTGATTCTTGCATAGAATGTACTTAATGTACTTAATTCTAAAAATCCTGTTATAGTTCATTAGAAATAAAAATGGGTGGGACATTAGAGCTTTAAAGTTGACTGGCAGTTCTTTCTTTTCCACGATCTTCTTGCCTTGGTTACAGAATTGTAAAAATTTCAGCTTCTATTTTTAATAAAACTTTTATTTTATATTGTGGTGTAGCCAGTTAACAATGTTGTGATAGCTTCAGGTACACAGCAGAGCGACTCGACCATACATATATACTTATCCATTCTCTACTAAACTCTCCTCCCATCCAGGCTGCCACATGACATTGAACAGAGCTCCCTGTGGTTTCTGGTAGGTCTTTCTTGGTTAAACCATTTTAAGTATAGCAGTGTAGAACATCAGCTTTTTAACTTTGCTTAAGCTTTCATGTTGTCCATTCATTGATGATTTCCTCTTCTCCCTACAGACATTTCTTCATGAAGCAGTAATAGCTACTGTGTAAAAGAATTTGTAAGAGTGATGAAGAGTTGGGCTGGAATTAGAATCAAACAGAAAGAATATGGAACCTTACTGGGATGGAGAATGTGGGCTTGTAATGTTGGTCTTTATTGCTGTTCAGTCACTCCGTTGTATCCTACTCTTTGTGACCCCATGGACTGTCCATGGGGTTCTCCTGGCAAGAATACTGGAGTGGTTTGCCATTTCCTTCTCCAGGGAATCTTTCCAGATCAGGGGTTAAAGCTGTGTCTCCTGCATTGGCCCGCAATGCAGATTCTTTATCACTGAGCCACCAAGGAAGCCCAGTATTGGTCTAATTACTTTCAATTTCCTTTGCACATTTTCCTGATATGGTATGGTTGCTTACGTGGATGTGGTAAACCTAGCAATCAGTATTTGAGGCATGGAGAGGTTAAGGAGACGAGATGGTTTGTGATATCTCTTCCTGATTCAATGACCACATGACTAGAATAAGCGTGGTGGAGCTCTTTACCTAAAATAGAAGAAGTTACATTGATGTGTTTATGTAGGATCAGTAGGTAACACACCAGTTGCTGCTGCTTCCTTACATACCCGTGGTGTGCTGGAACCGGCTGGTACCACCTCATGAGGGTTGATTGTTAACTATTTAGAAACTTTGTGAACTGGTGGTTAAACTTTTGGTAGCTTGAAATTCACTATGGTGAGAGTATTTACACCATGGAAATTGGCAGATAATACAAATAAGGGTTTTCTTTTATCTTTCAGAAAAACTGTTTATCAGCATACTACTGCCTATACCATACTCGAAGTGGACAGCACTGCTAATCAAAAAAGGCACTCTTTGGGGTCTTCCCTGGTGGTCCAGTGGTTAAGATTCTGTGCTTCCATTGCAGGGGGCTTGGTTTTGATCCCTGGTCAGTGAACTAAGATCCTACATGCCCCATGACATGCCACCCCCACCCCAAAAGTACTGTTTTTTGCTAAGCCCAGATTTGGATTCAGAATCCTTCTCAGCATACTACTTCTGATAGTAGCCACCCACAAACAGGACTAACTGCACGAGATAAGCAGTATTTGCCAGCTCTGACATAAATGAGTTTTCACTTTTGTCCCTGGTATTAGGTTATAGTATCTTACATTGAGGAAGGTTGCTTTGGGATTGACACTTTTGCTGGAACATTTTAATAATTTTTGACACAAAAAAGTCAAAACATCTTTCACAAACCGCACTGATACCAAGCTTTATATTTCAGATGATTAAAGCAAAATTAGAAATAGGTATTCAGCACTAGTGCAGTATTTTGAAGTCGATTATATTTCAATAAAAAGAGACATTTTAGCCAAAAAAAAAAAAAAAGAGAGAGAGAGAGAGAGAGAAATAGGTACTCGGCAACATCACTAATTTTCTGTTGTTTTCTTGATGTGTGTATATCCTCCAAAGACATTAATTATTTATTATTTCTTTGGATGTTCATTGACTAATTCAATGAACACTTACTGACTCTTTGAATTAGGTATCTACTGCTGTGCAGCAAGTCATCAGAAAACTCAGTAGCTTAAAGTAACAATAATCAGGATTTTGGTGAATGCCTGTGTTAGGTGAGTCTGACTTGTGTGAGAGCCACAGTCACATATCGTTACTTTTGTTATCATGAGGTTTGACTCGAGATATTGGCTGCGACTGCAGGTGTTTGAAGCTTGACTGAGCTGCAGGATCACCTTCTATGGTTGCTCACCAAGTGGCTGGCAAGTTCATGATGGCATGATGATTCCTTTCCCCATGGACCTACCCACAGGGTTGCTGGGGTGTTCTCAGGTCATAGCAGGTGGTCTTCCCCAGACCAAAAGTATAAGTGTTTGTGTCTGGGAATACTGAGTTCTTCATTTTGGGAAATGAGACAGTAAAGGGGCTTTTTCCCCTGTCTGTTCACTGCTCCCAGGGTGCTTGCCCCACCCAACTCTGGCATTCCATGACCATCTTGCTCTCTTTGGTTAAGCCTCTGATGAAAGATAACATCTCTGGAAAGATCTTTCCTCACTAATGCCTATCACATTCTTTTTCCTTACCTAGCAATATTTTTTCTTATCATTTATCACTCTGTAATATAATATTACATGTTTATCTTTCCCTCACTAGAATAAAAACTTTTTCAGGGTAGGGACCTCATATGTCCCTAGTACTTAAAACAGTGTCTGGACAATGAACTGGTGAGATTCCTAAGTCAATAGGGAGACTTGGATCTAGAGTCTGACTCTGCTATTTGTTATATCACTGGGCAACTTATTTTACTTCTGGACACATCAATGTTCTTAGCTAAAAGATAAGATTAAAAACACCTACCTCTTGGTGGTGTTATAAAGATTTTTAAATGGCATGATGTAATACCCAGCATTGTGCTTGCACACGGCAAGAATCTATAAAATGTTAGCAATTGCAATTGTTGATGTCGTTGTTCCTGAGATGATGAACTCAAGCACAGAGTGAAAGGTCTCTTGACGGGGATGTCCGGCGCAGTGATTAGCCTCATCAGAGCTTTTTTCAGGCTAAGCACCTGCGTTATTCCTCTTCTTAGTTCTGATTGTTCTTTTTTTTTCTTCAAGGTCCTGAGCAGGCTGCAGAATAAATACGGCTCCCTGTACAGAAGAGACAATGTTATTCTGAGTGGCACTCATACACACTCGGGTCCAGCAGGATATTTCCAGTACACGACATTTGTAATTGCCAGTGAAGGATTTAGCAATCGAACTTTTGAGTACATGGTCACTGGCATTGTGGAGGTAGGCAAGGGGACTTAGAGGCAACTGTTGTTTAGCAGAGCTTACAGCACCTTAGGAGAGGTCTCTTATGACACAGAGAGTTCCTATAGGATCTTGGATACCAGCCCAGAATGACACCAGCCCTGTGGCTCTCCAGCTTTCATCCCATAGCAGGGATAAGTTGGAGACGAAAGAAATTGTCCACAGGGCCCTTCTATTTATATCAACTAAGTTCTTATGCACACTAGGATTTCTAACTTTACAACTTTTTTCTTTTTTAACCCATAGAGCGTTGAGATAGCACACAAAAATATGAAACCAGGCAAAATCTTTATCAATAAAGGGACTGTGGATGGTGCACAGATCAACCGAAGTCCTACTTCTTACCTTTGGAATCCACAGTCAGAGAGAGCAAGGTGAGGGGTCCACTTATCGGAATGAAATGCATGTGCTTTCCTTTAGGAACTATTAACAAAATCTAAGAACAGTGTTGTTAGTTGATGGATATGGTGAGAGCCTGAAAGAGTATTAAAGCTGAAATAATTTAAAAGCATGTCTATAATCTAAGACAACCAGAAATGAGACTGTAGAAGCATAGAAAAACCTGTGTACGCATCTTCCCACTTTGCTGGCTGTGGGAATTGGATGTGAATGTTTGAAGGACTCTAGGCTTTCAAATCAGGTGCACCTGTGGTCTTGTCTTTATCACTTTGTAGGTGTGTGACCTTTATTGATTTACTTAAACCTTAATTTCTTGGCTCTCAGCTTCTCCATCTATAAAATATAAAAATATGCATAACATATTTGTTCAATTAATGAATAGCTCTTTTTATTACATTATTCAGAAGAAATCATTTTAGTCCAGGGGAATGTAGGAAGATAGATAAGGTAAAAAAATAAAGAAGTTGGCATGAAGAGCAAGCCATGAAACTGGCATAATTGAATGGGACAACTTAAGAAAGGCCATTATTTAAAATTTTTTTAATGTGATAAACTGGGTTTTTGACAGAAGAGAAGTACTTGGTTACTATGGCAGAATAAGATAATATCTCAGTCCAACCTGATATTTTACATTTGTCTACATATTTTTTGATAGATTTCAAAGTTGATTTTTAGAAAATATACTCTGATTTCCCTTCAAAAGACATAAAAGAACACTTGAAGTTGTAGGTCAGGCATGCTTTTGATTTTGCACATTCCCTGCTATTTTTAAGAGATTTCAATAAAATTTTACATGAATAGAAATTTCAAAAACTAATCCTTTCCATGAGAAATAATATATGTCCTATAATATTTCAAAAATGTATATTTCATCTCCAGTTAGCTGACCTATGCCCCTAACTTTGGTCACATTTGCAAACATTTCTTTAGCTAAGAAATAAGACCCTGGATACAGTTCATAGGATTACAGGTGTCAGGGAACCTTGCTTACTGAGAGTCATTTTGTTTTCTGTGTCAGCTTCTGCTTCGTCATACACAAGGGCCAGGCTCTAGCCTAGAACTCACTAAGTTTGTTTATTTTGCTGACTAGGTATTCTTCAAATACAGACAAGGAAATGGTGCTCCTGAAAATGGTAGATCTGAATGGAGAAGAGCTGGGTCTTATCAGGTACTGTTTACTTTTTTAAAAAAAAAATTCTGTTTGGATAAATTTCTTTGTATTACAGAGAGGGGAAAAGGAGACCAGAATATTGGCAGCAGAGGCTAAGAATTGGCTGAGTGTTTGAGTTGGAGCTGGGATCCAGCCATGGGCCCTCGGGTATGGTTCTCAGCATCCTAGGTCTAATAAAAGGATTATATGAATGAAGGATCTGAGTGAAGGAGTTAAGCACAGTGTCTGACATATGATAGACTCATAAATCTAAATGCTAGGGGTTATTACTGTATCAAGATCTCATGTGGAGGTTATTATTACTTTATCAAGAGAATCATAGATAGAGGACAGTGATCTCTTGGAAATGAGAAAACAATCTGACCAACCAGGCAAGTGACTATGAGTTTGAGGTTATTGACCTTTGTTTTTCTAAAAGGAATGTGTGTGTGTGTGTGTGTGTGTTAGTTGCTTAGTCGTGTCCGACTCTTTGCAACCCCATAGACGGCAGCCCACCAGGCCTCTCTATCCATGGGATTCTCCAGGCAAGAACACTGGAGTGGGTTCACATTTCCTTCTCCAAAAGGAACTATAGCAAGAAAGAAAGTGAAGTTGTTCAGTTGTGTCCGACTCTGCGACCCCATGGACTGCAGCCCACCAGGCTCCTCCATCCATGGAGTTTTCCAGGCAAGAGTACTGTGGTGGGTTGCCATTTCCTTCTCCGTCTAAAAGGAATAAGTTAAGTCTAATGCGGTACAATGCCAATTAGTGATGAAAGCAGAACCGAGACCACCCGATGGAAGCAGATGAGGTAAAATTACAGCTTGGCAGAGACTTTAGGCTCCATTTTATATGTAAGAAAAGACATGGATTTTGTTTTCTTTGACAATAAGTCATTTGTATTCCTATGTGATTTGGGTTGCTGTGATTGAACTGGCTAAGGAGTTGCCTGGGTAGGAAACAGTCCCAGACACTTTGTCCAGTGGACTTCCAGATTGATGCACGAATGTCCTAAGGAGGTGGATGATAACACATGGGTGCCAGGGTCAAATGGCTTGGGTTCATTCTGGACTCTCATTCTTGGCAGCTGTGTGACTTTGGTCAAGTTTCTTAACTTCTCTGTGTCTGTTTTCTTACTCTAAAATTGAGGGATAAAATGAGTCCTTAGATATTGATACTAACTTTGTAAAGGAACTAGGGATCTATCAGGGAGGATTATAAACTATCTAGGTGAAAGTTTCTATGTGAGTAAAATTAAGTAACTTGAAAGAAATAAGAGGTGAAGAGAAACATTAAAGATTATGATTAATCAGTTCAGATACTAGGGGTGGCCCTAACTGCATGGAGAACACACAGTGGCAAGGAGTTCATGTTTCCGTCTTAGACACAGGTTTTCAGATTTGAATTCAGGCCCCAGCCCTGCCACTTACTAACCCTGTGTCTTGAGGAAAGTAATTTATCTACTTATACGTCAAACTATCCTGTTTGAAAATGAGACTAGTAATAGTACCTCTTAGGATTATTTGAAGATTAAATGAGATAAAGCATGCAAAACTCTAGTTCTGTGCCTGACATAGAAAGAATTTAATAATTTTAACTGAAAGGTAAGAAGTAAATAACACAGTACCTCTTATGAAAATTCCATTACTGGAATATTGGTGTGCTTGAACTTCTTAGCATTGGAGTTAGTTCTTTGGGGTTAAAGTGAGGTCATTAAAAATTCCCTGATAAAATAAACATTATTATGTGGGTTGATGTAATACAATTCATTCTTTGAGTACAGTTAATTCATCTATTGATTAGTTGCCACCTAGCTTTTAACGCAGTAGTCTTCGTAAATATCAGACATGCAATTATGTTCTTGAGGTATATTGTTATGAATCAAACATAGACCCTATCTTCAAGAGTCTTACAGGCTAGTGGGATGGTTAGGGCTGGAGAAAGAGACAGAGACAGGCAGACAAGTAATCATAATATAAATCAGACGGTTGTCAGTGCTATCACTTGGGAATTTAGAGGTACTGAGCTCTACCTGGGAGCGTAGTGGAAGGCTTCAAAGAGGAAATGACATTTGAACTGGACTTGAAGGAGCCATGGGATTTCTCAGGGGGCCATGAGTATACATTATGAGGCCAGAGTATAGGCTTAGGTTAGGGAGTAGGTGAGAGATGAATCTGGAAAGGTAAGCTACCTCTCGAATTTTGAGCACCTTTTGGGGAATTTGGTTAGGAGACAGTCAGGATAAGAACACGTATGTATGACTGGTGCTGCTAAGCCGCTTCAGTCGTGTCCGACTCTGTGCGACCCCAGAGACGGCAGCCCACCAGGCTCCCCCGTCCCTGGGATTCTCCAGGCAAGAACACTGGAGTGGGTTGCCATTTCCTTCTCCAGTGCATGAAAGTGAAAAGTGAAAGTGAAATCGCTCAGTCGTGTCCGACTCTTAACGACCCAATGGACTGTAGCCTACCAGGCTCCTCCGTCCATGGGATTTGCCAGGCAAGAGTACTGGAGTCGGGTGCCATCACCTTCTCCAGTATGTATGACTAGTTAGATGGAAAATCCCCAAATTTGTTAGAAAAAGATGTCTTTTCCCTTATAGTTTCTACCTAATTCTTGGCTGAATGAGATCACTCACGATTCCCTTTTACTAGTTTCTGAGTCATTGAACAATGCCAAAAGAACACTCAGTGATATTTTGGGGGCCAGGTGTTCTTTGCTTCCTTGCATGTAACTATATAATATATCTGGAAGTCCCAGGGTCAACTGTCAAGGTTATAATGATGCTTCTCCATCTGCTGTGCTTAACAGCCTGCAATAACTTTCTATTGTTTCTATAGCTCCTGTATGTTATCCTTGATGTAATTGCCCTTGCAATTGCCTCTTGTTGCATAGGGATAATTACTCTGAATACATTAAAAATGATCCAAAACATAAAGTCAAATTTGGGCTGCTAAGTAACTCAGCCACCATATGTAGGTACCTGCTGTGAGATAGAATCAATCCCAAGGTATGAGGAGTTTGGAAGCACAGCATCTCAGATTTACAGAGTATAAAGTCACCAAGTTTAAATTTCAGCTGAGGCCTACCGAAGTGATGCAACCTGCCCAGTGTCATGGCCAAGACTATTCACTATGAAAACCACGTTGAAGCTCATCATTTACTCTTTGCTACTCTCATTTTTATTTTCATTTCTTCACTTAAAAGTCTGCACCACTCACCTGCTGTATGCCAGGCAGTGCTTTCCAGTCCTTGAAATGATTCATTTCTAGTAAAAGGTCCTCAAGTCAGAAGTCAAATACCTTTGTCTGCGCTTCTTGAGCAAATCCTTTAAAATCTGAGACTCCACTTGTACATTTCTCAAATGTAGATGTATAATATGATAACATTCCTTCACATACAGATTGTTATGCATTCATTTATTTATTAAATATTGTAGAATACATGTGTTATGAACTGAACTAATACTATAGAATACACTAATGAGAAAAAAATCGATGTCCTAGGTATTGTTCCTTATAGAACTTATAGTCTATTGGTGGAGACAAAGGTGATCAAATAGTCATACAAACCGATGTATAATTATAACTGCATTAAGTGCTAAAAAAGGAAGGTATGCAGAGCTGTAAAGGAACTTGACTTGATCAGGGAAGTTGGGAAAGGCATCCCTGATGGCTCAGTGGGTGAAGAATCCAGCTGCAATGCAGGAGATACAGGAGACACGGGTTCTATCCCTGGGTCAGGAGATCCCCTGGAAGAGGAAATGGCAACACACTCCAGTGTTCTTACCTGGAAAATCCCAATGGACAGAGGAGCCTGGCAGGTTATTGTCCAAAGGGTTGCAAAGAGTCAGACATGACTGAGTACACATGCAGACGTCAGTTGTCCCCAAGGATAAGACAGTGGAACTGAAAACCAAGGCAGGTTGAGAATTAACCAGCAAAATGTGGGGGTGGAGAAGAGCATTTAACCCAGAAAAATATGTGCAAAAGTCATGTAGCCTGTTTGAGGAGTTGATAGAAGGTCTATGTGGCCGAAGTACAGAGGACAGTGAGGTAGGGTGTTGCGAATTAAAAGTTAGAGGCAGAGGTTGCTGCTGCTGCTAAGTCACTTCAGTCATGTCCGACTCTGTGTGACCCCATAGACGGCAGCCCGCCAGGCTCCGCTGTCCCTGGGATTCTCCAGGCAAGAACACTGGAGTAGGTTGTCATTTCCTTCTCCAATGCAGGAAAGTGAAAAGTGAAAATGAAGTTGCTCAGTCGTGTCCGACTCTTCGTGACCCCATGGACTGCAGCCCACCATGCTTCCCCCCCCCATGGGTGGTTAGGCTGAATTAAAATAAATACTCTTATCGGCCACTTCTTGCTTTACTACCGTTGCTTGTTTAATCAAACTATTTGGGTTGCAAGAATTTTGATTGCAGTAACTTAATGAACTTAATGGAATCACCCAAACCAAATATCTCTCCATTGACATTACTGGGAGTTTTTGTTTTTGTTTTTTTTTCCATCCAGGACTTTTAAAGAACACAAAATGAGTGAGAATGGACATCTCTTCTTTGGAGTAGAGATGGTCAATTCTCCAGGATACTGGCCACAGAGTTTACCTGTGACTTCAGAAGCTGTTCTCTGGCTATGGCTCATTGTCCTTCTTTAATTTGAGCAATCTGGTCTGTAGTCATGGCATCTGCTTGTTTTGCATTCAAGCTGTCTTTTGCATAAAATTCTGGGCCTAATAGCCCTTCCAATATAGCACAATGAAACATTCTTTGCTTTCCTTTTCCCAACTGTCTGTAATGGGGTGGGGCAAGGAGGAACATAAGACAGGTGAAAAAGAGATGTGTTGATTAGGTGTGTGTTAAGAGATGAATTAACTAATGCCAGGTGATGCCATAGACCTTGAAATTACAGTGGCTTAACACATGACAGATTTTAATGTACACATTTGCCATTCGTGCAAAATGTCATAAAATTTGGGTGGTCTTCTGCTCATTTGTTACTAGCAAGATTCACATGCTCCACCCTACCAGTGGAGTTGAGAACTAGAGGGCACACTGGTATTTTGTAAGCTCTCAAGTCCCTGTCATAAGAGGAAAGGGTTTCTTCATTTAATTATTTAAAGCTTATATTATATGGGGTGATATACATGTGTTGAATACACACAGGCACATGCATCATATATTTTAATATTGTATTTATCTTATTAACTATACATATATGTACACATAGCTTTGTATAATTTTTTTCCTTTCAATCATCATCTTTACTGCAGCAGCAGCAGTGTCAAAATCAACATAGCATCATCACAGTGAAGATTTATTCCATTCTTAGCATAGACCAGTCTGTGTGCTAAACACTTCAGATACATTTGTTCTCTTAATCGTCAAATGCCATGTAGTGGATACTACCTATCATGTTACAGATATGAACACTGAGTTTCAAATAGGTTAGGTATAATAACTTATGTCCAATGCCAGAGCTCTAAGCCACTAAAATGTATGGTCTCTGAATTAGTTTCTTAGGGTTTCCATAACAAATCACTAGAGACCTGCTGGTTTAAAACAGCAGAAATTTTTTCTGTCGCAGATCAAGAAGTGCCAGAAGTCTAAAGTCACGGTCTTGGAAGTGTCGGGTTAGTTTATTTCTCTCCCTCAGTTCTTGTCTCATTCCTACAAAGATGTGGAGCGATGGACGAAAGAGTTTAAAACAACAGACAAATTACAGTGCAGGCAGACAGATCTTTTATTGAACAGACATAGGAATTGTAGCAATCCCTCTCGACTTCCCCTTTTTACACTTCCCATCTCTTCCTCCTTTTGGTGGTGCCCTGTGGACTGCAGCCATGAAATTAAAAGATGCTTACTCCTTGGCAGGAAAGTTATGACCAACCTAGATAACATATTCAAAAGCAGAGACATTACTTGGCCAACAAAGGTCCGTCTAGTCAAAGCTATGGTTTTTCCTGTGGTCATGTACGGATGTGAGAGTTGGACTGTGAAGAAGGCTGAATGCCAAAGAATTGATGCTTTTGAACTGTGGTGTTGGAGAAGACTCTTGAGAGTCCCTTGGACTGCAAGGAGATCCAACCAGTCCATTCTAAAGGAGATCAGCCCTGGGATTTCTTTGGAAGGAATGATGCTGAGGCTGAAACTCCAGTACTTTGGCTACCTCATGTGAAGAGTTGACTCATTGGAAAAGACTCTGATTCTGGGAGGGATTGGGGCTAGGAGGAAAAGGGGACGACAGAGGATGAGATGGCTGGATGGCATCACTGACTCGATGGACGTGAGTCTGAGTGAACTCTGGAAGTTGGTGATGTACAGGGAGGCCTGGCGTGCTGCAATTCATGGGATCACAAAGAGTCAGACACGACTGAGCGACTGAACTGAACTGAACTGTGCAAAATAGGGCTTGTATCCACCACCAATAAGGAAAGGAAATGCAAATGGACATATACTCAAGGCTGATTGACAGTTGCAACTTATGTAACACCAGGCTTTGTTGCACATGTCTTCCCATAATTCGGTCTGTTATAATCAGACATATACATATGTAGAATATTTATGAATCCTTAATGGGCTCCTAGATGTCTAAGGTTACTTGAGGAAGCCCCCGAGGTTAGTTTGTATCCACTGTGTGCAGAGAGCACCTGCGTAGAAGTTGGAAAAGTCTCTGTGGTTATTTTTGTAGTATATCTGTGAGCCCTCCTGGATGTGTCTGGGATGGGGTTTAGAGATCAACCTGCATCCTTTTTGTCTAGGACACTCCTGGCTGCTCATGCCTAACTTCCTACCTAACGGTAAGGTTGGTTATTTCTGGAGGCTCTGAGGGAGAATCACTTCCATGCCTTCCTCTTAGCTTCTGGTGACTGCCAGCAATCCTATCCTTGGCTTATAGATACATCACTCCAGTTTGTGCCTCCATCTTCACATTTCCTACCTCCTCATATCTGGGTGTCTCTCTGTCGCTTTCCTCTTGTTATGAGGGCACCAGTCATTGGACTTAAGACCCAACCAAGGATAGTATGATTTTACCTTGTTTACATCTGTAAAAATTCTGTTTCCAAATAAGATCCCATTATGAGGTTCTGCTAGGCATGAATTTTGGGGTGACACTTTTGAGTCCAGATGACACCACCCTTATGGCAGAAAGTGAAGAAGAACTAAAGAGCCTCTTGATGAAAGTGAAAGAGGAGAGTGAAAAAGTTGGCTTAAAGCTCAACATTCAGATAACTAAGATCATGGCGTCTGGTCCCATCACTTCATGGGAAATAGATGGGGAAACAGTGGCAACAGTGGCTGACTATTTTTTTGGGCTCCAAGATCACTGCAGATGGTGACTGTAGCCATGAAATTAAAAGATGCTTACTCCTTGAAAAGAAAGCTATGACCAACCTAGACAGCATATTAAAAAGCAGAGATATTACTTTGTTAACAAAGGTCCATCTAGTCAAGGCTATGGTTTTTCCAGTGGTCATGTATGGATGTGAGAGTTGGACTATAAAGAAAGCTGAGTGCTGAAGAATTGATGCTTTTGAACTGTGGTGTTGGAGAAGACTCTTGAGAGTCCCTTGGACTGCAAGGGGATCCAACCAGTCCATTCTGAAGGAGACCAGTCCTGGCTGTTCATTGGAAGTACTGATGTTGAAGCTGAAACTCCAATACTTTGGCCACCTGATGAGAAGAGCTGACTCATTTGAAAAGACCCTGATGCTGGGAAAGATTGAGGGCAGGAGGAGAAGGGGACAACAGAGGATGAGATGGTTGGATGGCATCACTGACTCAATGGACATGGGTTTGGGTGGACTCTGGGAGTTGGTGATGGACAGGGAGGCCTGGTGTGCTGTGGTTCATGGGTCTCAAAGAGCAGAACAGGACTGAGCGACTGAACTGAACAGTGTACTATATTGTATTTGTCCAAAGATCTCCCATGTTGTCACACATTTCCAAGACCACTGCCTTTGAATGGAGGTACAATGTTCTTGTTCTCCCCTTTGGTGGACACTTAGGTTGGAGATGGCCATACCTGGCGCATAGGACTTGCTGCATAGCACATAAAGATGCTGCGTTCTCTGGGCTGATGGAGGTGTGCTTCAGTTGGGAGCTGAGTGGGAGCCAGATTTCAGCCTTCACTTACCCCTTTGCCAGTCACCTTTGTTCAGACCTTGGCTTCCATGTGAAGAGGGCAGCTCAGATCTGAGAGAACAGAACCTGCGATGGGTTATTACTGTTTCAGAATGTTTAAAGAGCTCATTTCTGCATTTGGCTTTTCACAACAGGAAATACACAATGTCCGAATTGAAAGAAACACTAGAAATACTTCAGTTACACAGGAAGAGAGAATAATTATTCTGTATTAATCTGCAGTTTATCGATTCACTGTGTATGTGTGTGTGCTCAGTTGTGTCTGATTCTTTGGGATACTATGGACTGTAGCCTGCCAGGCTTTTCAGTTCATGGAATTTTCCAGGCAAGAATACTGGAGGGGGTTGCCAGTTCCTTCTCCAGGGTACCTTCCTAACACAAGGATCAAACCCCTCTCTCCTGAGTCTCCTGCAATGGCAGGCAGATTCTTTACCATTGAGCATGATGGAAATTGATTTTTCAGAAGTTTTTTAGAAATTTGAACTAACTTTGCTACTTACAATGATTAGATCTCAAATCTCTTGACTTTTCTCAGTACCGGGATTGCATCATGGTGAATCAAGTAGAGTCTTGCTCTAGCTGTGACATTATTTTAAAGTCATTGTTTCGAAATGCTTATTATCAAGGACATCAACATCTTTTTATGGCTGTATTCTCACTTCTTTTGAAACTACCTAAACCTTTCTTCCTCTCTTTTGAACTTTACTTAGATGAATATTTTTTGACCAGATAAAATAAATGGTAAGTGTTTTTAAAATTAAAATGACCACTTTTCTGCATATCTTTATAAATATTCATCTCTTACCAAAGTACTTTGTTTGCTTTAACAAGCCTGATATTTTTATAGCATATATTTTAAAGGGCAGAGGAGGAAAGATACAGCATCTTCCTATTCCTGAAATGCAAATAACTTTTCTGATTACTATTTTTTTCAGTTTGGTAGAGAAAAGTTCAATCAATTTTCTGAGGCCTAAAGTAAATGAAAATTAATAATTCAAGTTTATAGTCTAATTAGTAGGCCAAAATTTTTTGCTTTTGCTTTCTCCCCAGATATTATGGTTCCTTGATGGCAGATATTATATTATGGTTCCTTGATGGCAGAGAACATACCTGACTCTAGTGTTGAGGTTTAACATAATGCCAACCACATTATGCATTCATTTTGATTGAATGAAAAGATCAACTTCCCTCTCTCCTTCCCCTCATCCTTTCTACCCTGGTCCCCCTGACCATCCAGTCTCTGAACACACTGCATCTTTTCCTTCCTATCTCCATACTTTTGTTGCAGATGACTTTTCTCTAGTCATTCCCCTGCCAAGTTCCTACTCATCTTTTAAGTGCCAGCTCAGATGTCACATTTTTCAAGGGTGAAGCATTTTTCAAGGGTGAGGTGATGCTTCATTCATCTCTATGTTCCTGGTGTCTGGCACAGAGCCAGAGTTAACTACATGTATATTGAACGAGCTATTGAATGTTCAGTTTTGTGCACCATATGACTTGGGTAAAAATATTTTAAAAGCTTTTTGTGAAGAAAAATCAAAAGATTTTTTAAAAATCCTAAATTAGCTTGAAAAGTTATGAATTGGAATCTCTCTTTTCTTGAGTATTCCTGATAGTCTGCTATACAGCCTTCTATCCTGTACACACCTTTTTCACCTGGGTGGAGGTTTGATCTTATGAAAGCCACTGGACAAGGTGTCACAAGGCCCAAGCTTTAGCCTTGGTCCTCTATGACAAGTGGGCCACCATATTGCTTCTTTGAGATACCTTGTACCGTGCAGGTAATAAGAGCCTACCTCTCAGGGTTGCTGTGAAGTTAAAATGAGGTAACAGATGTGAAATTAACTTGTAAACTCTATAGCTTTACAATTAAACAAGGTATTACCATGCATAAGGGTATACTGAATTAGGCATAGCATCCTCTTTCATACCCCTGTGCATTTATTCTGCTGTTCTTTCTCCCTGGAATGCCTTTAAGAATTAATTGCTAGTCATCTGTGGTCCCCAAACACTTTATGACTCCTTATTTATAGCATTTGTCACACTGTATCAAGGCCATTTGTTTACATCTTTGTCCTCTGCAAGATTCTAGAGTAAACTGATTGATTCAGTGCTTGGTACACTGCAGACTCTTGGTAAATGTCTATTGAATTGGATAGGATTGATTCAAATAATTATTATGTATGTACCTGCCTGAAGGACAAAGTCTATGTTGATACATTTCTGTAGGTATATTGTCGGGTAACTACCCAGTATTGGCTCTTGTTAAAAGCTTACAATAGAAGAAGACAGTAATGGAATATTTGTAATAATAATTTTGTATTCTTAATTTAAGTGATCAGACTTCTTGAGTATATTATTTGTAATTTAAGTTCATTAACAATGAAAGAATACCTATTGTCAATAGCACTTTTTTTCCCCTTCTGGTGGAAACTTAAGCTCCCAGATATCATTTGTGACTCCATTTATTTGGTTCTCACCATTAACTTGGGTCTTCTTGTTCTTTTACAGCTGGTTTGCCATCCACCCAGTCAGCATGAAAAACACCAATCATCTTGTAAATAGTGACAACGTAGGTTATGCATCTTACCTTTTTGAGCAAGAGAAGAACAAAGGTTATCTACCTGGAGAGGTGAGAATTTATGTCACTGAAAGCTTCATCTTAATTACTGAGTATCATCATTCATGCAGTGTTCAGAATAGCTGATTCAGATCTTCAGAGGAAAGTGTCATCATGGATATCACATACTGAGAATTCTCCATCCTCTCTTATCAGGAAAGACAAAATTTAAATGATTATTGACTTTGTGTCAAATACTACTTATATTGATGACTTCATAAAGTTTCAGTTAGTTGGATTAGGAAGAACAAATTAAAGATTTTTGCAACATATAATAGTTTTTGATCAACTTGGATATGAGATATGAGAAACTGTTGATGTTTACTTTTGTTTTCAAAAATATAAAATTATTAAGCACCTTCTTAATGCTGTAGGAATCCAAATGAGGGCAGGGAATGAGTTCTCTTCTCTGGTCCAGCCTTCCCTCTTAAGTTCCTTTGAAAGACTTTGTTCTACTTTCCTGCTGCTGCTGCTGCTGCTGCTAAGTCACTTCAGTCGTGTCCGACTCTGTGCGACCCCATCGACGGCAGCCCACCAGGCTCCGCCGTCCCTGGGATTCTCCAGGCAAGAACACTGGAGTGGGTTGCCATTTCCTTCTCCAATGCATGAAAGTGAAAGTGAAGTCGCTCAGTCCTGTCTGACTCTTAGTGACCCCGTGGACTGCAGCCTACCAGGCTCCTCCATCCATGGGATTTTCCGGTCAACAGTACTGGAGTGGGGTGTCATTGCCTTTTCCGTACTTTCCTGCAATATGGCCTAAGTCAGAGACAATCCTAATCCATTAGACTGGTATTTGAAATGCAGTGAGTGATGGGATCAGAGCTGGGGGGGTCCCAGAATCTAGTCCGTGTACTTCAGGAAGCTTGTCGGCTCTGTGTAGATTGTGGACTGCTGATAGGTAAGTGGTGAGGAAGGACCCTGCTCTGCTTAACCACAGCATCCAAACCCGAAATGCAGGAGGATATATGACGAGATGAGAACCCCAGGCCCTAGACTAGACTAAGTGTTCTGTTGTAACAATACTAGCCCCATGAACATTTGGCTTGACTTTTTAGCTCCTTTATTGACAATCTTCTATTTGATTTTTCATTTTAGCCTGTTTTTTAGGAAAAAGGAAGTAATTTCCCATTATTTTTTTTAGTATAAGAAATGACACATAGTCTCCTATGCTTGATTATCTCTTTCCTTAAGTAAATTTAAGACACTTAAGGTGAAATGGTAGACCAGTTAGGTTGAGATTAAGGTCTTACCCTACTGAAAAAAGATTATATGTAGTTATTTCTGGTTGAAGAGATAGAGAAAAGATATGTGGAGGGCAAGTCTGGATGGTGGATGCTAATATTTAGGTTCAGTTGTACAGCAGAAATATCCAGATTGACTCTTTACTTTTTAAGCCAATAGGCTATTTATTTTTAAAGGAAAAATGGGTCTCTGAGTTCCAAGTACAACGCCAAACATGAGATTATGGGTCGGCATTTTATAACTTGTTGCACAATGTCGGCATTTTATAACTTGTTGCACATTGTATTTCTTGTCAAAATGTTGCTGTTTGAGACACAAATTTGAAACTCTCTTAAGATAGTTTCACTGATAATTGGAATATTGTGAGTAATAATATATATGTTGACTGCAATGTGAGTCTTTACAGAAACAAAAATCTTTCTCAGAATATTGTACCTGAGAAATATCCTCCTTTTATCCTGCGCAAATGATTTTGAATAGTTCACCAGAGTGGGTTGAATGTCTGCCTTTTTAATGGAACTCATTGCAGTAAATAAGAAAGTATACAAGGCAATTGGATGTTTCTTTTGGCAGGGACCGTATGTAGCAGCTTTTGCTTCATCAAATCTGGGAGATGTTTCCCCCAATGTTCTTGGCCCGCAATGCACCAACACGGGAGAGTCTTGTGATAACGCCAATAGCTCTTGTCCCATTGGTGGGGTAGGTAATAATGACATTAAATCTTTGTTTTTGCATCTCACAGACATTTTATGTTTAAGTAATCACTGTTTATTTACAATTATGTTCTCCTCAAGTATACTCTGGCCTACTTACTGCTAGCATTTGCTCTTCTCAAAAGCACCCACTAAATTTTGATTGGATAAAATTATAGTTTTCCATTTGATGCTTATATTTTTTGAATGGTAAGACAATTTAGTAAATGTCACAGATTAAATATCCTTTCCTAAACTTGGACAGCTTGATACATTTTGCCTTGGCATTTCTGAAGTCACAATTTAGTACAAAAACTGCCTGCCTGAGACATTTCTCTCCGATTGTCACGTCTTTAGGGTTTTTCTAAAAATGTAACATCAAAATTCTTTTTCTTATAAATTACAAAACAGAAAAAAGTGTTGCTGTGAAAACTTGAGGCTTCACTTGTAGCTCAGTTGGTAAAGAATCTGCCTGCAACACAGGAGACCCAGTTTCAATTCCTGGATCAGGAAGATCTCCTGGAGAAGGAAATGGCAACCCACTCCAGCATTCTTGCCTAGAGAAGCCCATGAACAGAGGAGCCTGGCAGGCTACAGTCCATGAGGTTGCAAGAGTCGGATATGACTTAGCAACTACACCACCACCACCACAAAAACTCAAACCACATGGAAATCTTAAAGAGCAGTAAAAAGTGAAAGTCCCTGCTTACCTTCCTCCCCTCCACCTGCTCCTTTTCCCCCAAATTACCACTATCACACCTGTTCCTACATGTGTGCATCCATGAACAATATTTTATAACTTATTTATTAAGATTTTTTTTTGTTTTTGTCCAGAATTTGGGTTTTCTACCTAATTTGTCTTTTAAAAATCTCTTAATCACTCGAGATAGTTCTGTGTAGTAAGCTTTACACTCAACAAGTGAGGCTATACCACTGTTTATTTAACTGCTTCCCCTCATCTGCATTTAGATTTTCCACCTTTGACATGAGCAGCAGGGTCTAGTTTCTGGTTCTTATTCTTTGTGTTTACAGAATATTTCACCTGTGATTTTGCTTTTATCAAACACTATGTTTGGGCTATTTATTTTATCCCAGTCAAGTTCATCCACCCAATGAGAAATATATTTTTAACAATTATACTTTTCTCTTCTACTTTACTATTTTATATAGAAAGTCTTCCTATTGTAAAGCAATGATACCCCAATTTTTAAAAAAGTAAGAAAAAAGTCTTCCTACACCAGAAACTAATACAACATTTTTAATCAATTATAATTCAATGAAAAAAAGTCTTTGTTACCCTTCATTTACAAAATTTTTACACATTATTAATTCACATTAGAGTGGATGATTATTTGTTAAATTCCAAAATTCATACATGAAATGGTTAAATAAATTATGATACGTATTTGCAATAGAATAGTATGCATCAATTTTATGTCTTATGTTGAAATAGATGAATTCTAGCAACGTTCATTGCTCTAATTCCAGAATGATTTTGTTTTTCATAATCTGTAAATTGGGGGAACATCTGGAAAGAGATGCTGGAATGTGGCTTTAAAAAAAAAAAAATCTCGTTGCTGGGACTTCCCTAGTGGTCCAGTGGTTAAGACTCTGCTTCCTGTGCAGGGAACTTGGATCCAGTCCCTGGCTGGTTGGGGAACAAATGTCCGACAGGCCACACAGCCAAAAAGAAAGTCTGTTTGCACAGATTCGCTTTTTATTTTCCATCCCTTGAAAGAATCACTTATTTCACTAAGAACGTATCTCGCTTCATTTTGTTCCAGCCTAGCATGTGTGTGGCTATGGGACCTGGACAGGATATGTTTGAAAGTACACAAATCATAGGACGGATAATATATGACAAAGCAAAGGTAAGCTGTGGGCCCTGCTGCTTTTATCGTCATTCAAAACTATACTTTAAAATCCACTGACATTTTTCATTGGGAAGTTGGTCTTTGTGAGGAAGACAGCAAGAGCTCAAGCTGCGCCAAGGAGTCTGAAGGTATGAATGCTGTTTATTGTCAATCAGGAAGGTTGTTTCACATACCGCACAGGAGCCTCTCTCTGACTGCTTGTGACTGACTTCCTACAGGAAGTACATTTAAAAGCAGGTAATCAGGAAAACATTCTTTCAGCCAGAGTGCTTGCTTCAGGCAGTTAGATGATAGATTGTAGTTTTCAATTAATGTAGTATCAGATATGACCATACTGACCCAAATTCTCAGAAGTCTCTGGGGCCTTTGCCTGCCAAGTCTCCTGGCCATTTCCTATCTTTTCTTTTGGGACAAGATAAAGCTGAGTGGCACAATTCCCAGTTCTTGCAGTTTGCATTCAGATTAGCCCTTGGTCTTTTTTGATATGGCACAGATCATCCATCTTATTTAAAAGATCTTTTGATGAAGAATCTGGTTTCCAGAGAGCTTACTACCAGTTACTCTACCCTCCTTCCTCTCCTAAATTTTACCTTCTAGTATGCTCACATAGTTTGTATCAGCTCCCATGAAGATGTTTCCAGGGGAAAAGACCAAGGAAAACTTTGAGCTCAACCATCGCTAATAAAGATAGTTAAATCTCTGCCTTTTTATAGCTTCAGTTCAGTTCAGTTCAGTCGCTCAGTCATGTCCGACTCTTTGTGACCTCATGGACTGTAGCCCTCCAGGCTCCTCCATCCATGGGTTTCTCCAGGCAAGAATACTGGAGTGGGTTGCCATTTCCTTTTCCAGGGGAATCTTTCCAACCCACGGATCGAACCCAGGTCTCCCGCACTGCAGGCAGTCACTTTAACCTCTGGCTTTAATGAGCATGCCCATCAGTGTGTGTGTGTGTGTGTGTGTGTGTGTTTATGTAAATATTGTGTCTCAAGGGTTCTAAACTGTTTCAGGAGCAATTAAGGAAGAACAAAACACCTTTAAAAACAGAAGACACCAGCCAGCCTAATTGCTGCAGTTTCTTTTTAATTACTGTGGTCTCATCAGCGGATTGTTCTAAATTAACAGATTCTATTTAGGGTGTACACCTGTGACACAATTTGGCATCAGAAATTTTAATACCATTCTAAGCCTAGAGACATTGAGATCGGTCCCACATTCTCAGCAAGGCACAACTTTCCTCTTAATGAGGCAGGCAGTCCTACAGGACTTAAGAGACTCAACAACACAACAACAACAAAATCAGGGGAGGTGGGCTGCAGCTGGTGTTTCTGACTTATCTCTTGAGTTCCCACACAGCAGCGGAAACTGGAATGGCAATAGAATGAAAATGAGTTAGGTGTCAGGCATGGGCACTAGTGCTGAAGCAGGGTTTGCCTCCTCTACTGTAGGATAGAGATGAATAAAAACAAACATTGCCAGGGGCCTCCTTGGTGTTTCAATGCTTAGACTTCACTTTCCAGTGCTGACTGATCCCTGGTAGATAAGCTAAGATCCCACATGCCTCAGGCCAAAAAACCAAAACACAGAACAGAAGCAATACTGTAACCGATACAATAAAGACTTGAAAGAACACAAGCATTTCTAAATACATTTTTATTCACATTTCCCATAAGATTAAAAAAGAAATTCATATATTTCTCATAAGATTAAAAAAGCATCAATTGATCCTATTGGAAAAAAAGACCATCAAAAGATGGACCGTGGGTGAGAGAACTGATGCAGATGAAGTGGCTCCTGAATTCTCTCAAGTCCCTCTTTGGTATTAGCCCCTGCCAGAGAACTCAAGGACTATGAGAGGGAAAACTCCATGAGAGTCCCTGGGGAAAAACTCTTGTTCTCTGCAAAGAAGATAATTTGGTCCGTCTACTCCTAACCTGCCTTGGTGGCTCAGATGGTGAAGAATCTGCCTGTGATGCAGTTGACTGGGATTTGATCCCTGGATGGGGAAGGTCACCTAGAGAAGGGAATGGCTACCCACTCCAGTATTCTTGCCTGAAGAATCCCATGGACAGAGGAACCTGGTGGGCTACATTACAGTCCATGGGGTTGCAGAGTTGGACATGACTGAGCAACTAAGGCTTTCACTCCTAACCTTAAAATTTCTTGACTGTCTTTCCAGTGAGGTTGGAGCATCTTGTGCCATAGCCTGCATTGCTGGAATGTCGTATTTGTGGGCAATAAACCCAGGTCAACAGTCTCAGGGCCTTCAGGTTTCTGGGAAGTCACTGTGGGTTTGGTGGAGAGTTGAAAATGCTCTGGCTAATCAGCCAGCACCACATTACTTGACTGAAAGATGCTTTTCCAAATTGGCACTTTTTGGGTAAAAGTGTATAGTATTCATTTTAGCTCGTTTGCTTTTCATGGTAAGGCTGTGTGGGTTTTCTAGGAACTGTATGAGTCTGCCTCCCAGGAGGTAACTGGGCCACTGGCTTCAGCTCATCAGTGGGTGAATATGACGGATGTCACCGTCTGGCTCAATTCAACACACACAGTAAGTGTCACTGAGTCATACTGATTATGTGCCACAAGGGAGAAGCTCTGGGCTGATCTTATCGTTGAAGTTCAACTTCTGTTTCTTTTGTTTGTGTTAATTTTTTTTTCCTTTAGGTAAAAACGTGTAAACCAGCCTTGGGCTACAGTTTTGCAGCTGGTACAATCGATGGATTTGGAACCGTCAGTTTTACTCAGGGTGAGGTGCAGTCTGATCAGGTTTATGGTTCTAGATTCTGAACTTCAGGACTCTTTTCCTTAACAGGTTTTCACATAGCCACTACATTTACTATTTTAATTTCTAAAATTTAAGGGTAGGTAGGCTTTCCAGGTTTGTACATTATTTCTCAAGGGTCAGTATCTTTCATAATTTAGCTTTCCACGGATTCAGATAAGAATCAGAGATTCTCTCTGCATTTCAACCTGTGGAGGAATAGTTTTAAATTGGGCAGGAATGGAGTTGGAATGGTGCAGAGTAGGAGTGTCATTTTAACATCCACAATATGAATTGGCCCTTCCATCTGGTTATTAGTGTCTTTTTCCTGGAATTCTTTATTGGAGCCCAAATTCCTCAGAACAGAAGACTTTAGGAGCATAAAGCATGTGATCCTGGGTCTTCTTCCTGTGTGTATTTCCATGATTATTATAGGTTTTATACTTTATCCTGATTATCACTGTAATAACATGCATTGGAAAGTACACAAAGTTAAAAAAATTGAAAAGTAGCACCAACAGGCAATATTTTGGCTTATTTTATTCTGGTCTTCTATATACATGTATATTTTGGAACCATTAGTTGAAAAATAAATACAATTGTAACATAATACAGTTGGCATCATCTTGCCTGGCAATATTTCATCTAGCTTGGTCTAATGTTCTAAAATAAATAATTTTTGATAGCTTGATTGAGATGTAATTCACAAAACATAAAATTCAGTGGTTTTTAATGTGTTCACAGATACATGCAACCGTCACTGCCATCAATTGTAGAACGTTGTCATCACCTCAAAGAGAAACCCTGTACATTTTAGCCATCACAGCCCAGTCCCCGTCTCTTCCAGGCCTAAGAAGCCACGAATCTCTATCTCTATATTTACCTCTTCTGGACATTTCGTATAAATGGAATCATAAAAATACGTGGCTTTTTGTGTTGGCTTATTTCACTTAGCATCATGTTTTCAAGGTTCATCCCTGTTGTATCATGGATTCTAAAATAATTTCATTGCCTTTTTTCTTTTTAAAAATTGTTTTATTGAGGTAGAGTTGATTTCAGTGTAGTGTTAATTTCTGCTGTACAGCAAAGTGCCTCAGTTATACACAAATGTGTATATATATAATGTATATATATATACATATTCTTTTTCATTTTCTTTTCCCTTGTGATTTATCACAGGATATTCAATATAGTTTCCTATGTTATACAGTAGAATCTTGTTTTTTATCCATTCTCTATATAATAGTTGCATCTGCTAATCCCAAGCTCCCAATCCAGCCCTCCCCCTTGGCAATCACATCTGTTCTCTATGTCTGTGAGTCTATTTTGTAGATAAATTCATTTATGTCATATTGTGGCTGAATAATATTTCACCGTATGGTTTTGTTGGATTTTATTTATGCATTCCTCAGCTGATTGACATTTGGGTTGTTCTGTTTTGGGCTGTTAGGAATAATGCTGTTATAAATATTCACATCCAGGCTTTTGTGTGAGCATATGAGTTCATTTCTTTGGTACATGCCTGGAAGTGGAATTGCTGGATCACTATGGTAAAATTCTATGTTTAATTATTTGAGGAGCTACCAGAGTATTTTCAAGTCATTGCACAATTTTATGTTCTCATCAGTTTCTCTCTGAAGATTCTAATTTTTTCACATCCTCACCAATACTTGTTTTTATCTTCCTTTTTTTTGATTCTAGCTACCCCTGGGGTGTGGAGTGGTATCTCATTATGGTTTTAACTGGCGTTTTCCTGGGATATTGAGCATCTTTTCTTATGTTTGTTGGCCATTATTGTGTCTTACTTGGAGAAATATCTGTTCATGTATTTTTCTTATTTTTAAATTGGTCTATTTGTCTTTTTATTACTGAGCTAGAAGAGTTCTTTGAGAGTCCCATGTGTGCTCTATAAGTAGGTCCAAATAAGTTCATAGTAATTATATTTTCCTGATTATGTATTCTATGTTCTTAGGTTTTGTAGTTAACATAGCTTTTCCCTAGATTATGGGTGTTAGGCTTGGTGGTTTTTAATTGCTCGTGTGTGTGTATACACATAATTAAGTGGAGATCAAGAGAGGGTCTTTAGAGACCACAAGTTAAACAACTGGTACTTGAAACTGGAGATATCTTTTATAGCTTTCAAAATAGGAAAAGGATAATTCAGCTCATTGACCTGCATTTAATTATATCATATTTTAAAAATTGGCAACATGGTTGAGGAAGAGCAATAAAAACAAAACCTGAAAGATGTAGAACATGTATATTCTTTTACTCTATCAACCACATTGAGGATCTAATTAAATAATGGCTCCTACTTTAATATGAACAGGAAATTTTACCTCTTCTATTTTGCAAACTGTTTGAAATCATTGAACAGCAAACTTAATAAAATCTCTCAAAGTTCTGAAAGTATTGTTGTACAACATTTGTCAAAATGATGGTATTTTTCAGAGGGTTGCAATCATATTAATCATAACATTCCTAATAGGGATGACAGAAGGCGATTCATTTTGGGACACTCTTCGGGATCAGGTTCTGGGCAAGCCATCTGAAGAAATCAAAGAATGCCATAAACCAAAGCCAGTCCTTCTTCAGACTGGAGAGGTAATGCATTTGGATTATCATGGTGAAATTAGTATATTGTTATTTTTAAATTTATGAATTATCAGATATGAATAGGTCCGTGTTGAATAGTAGATCTGTGTATTATACAAATGTTCCCAAATTAAATTTTTAATATTAAAAATATGGATGCCATAAGTTTAAGGAAATAAGGGGTATGATTACTAAATATACTGACTTAGACTTTTACATCCATAGTAAATAATTGAAACAATTAGAACAGAGGAAAAGGAAGAATAAGATTAAGATGTATGAGCACAGAATTCCTCACAGAGAAAGACATCTCAGGTTATTTTCCAGAACTCAGGCAACATTATTAACTAAAGCAATATTCTTTAAATACCCTTTGGAACATGGATTTTCATATTCATGCCAGTGTTCATAATACCATGAATTTTTGATGTAGAAACAATTTTTAAATATAGTTTTTTTTTTTCTAAAATTTACTTAGAAGTTCTTCAAGAAGGAGAGGCAATGAAGAAATTGAAGGAATAGAGGGAAAGATTCTGTGCTAATCTGAACATGGTAAAGGATATAGTCTCTTGGAGAAGAAAAGTAAGGCAAGACTTAGCAACTGAAGATTTAAAGTGTTATACAGAGTAAAAAGAGAAATAATTAAGTTATTTCAAATGATGGTAATTCCTTGTTTGTCTTGTATAAGGATAGTCACCATGGTAATATAGGAGAACCTTGGTTATCTGTTACACATTGTGATTCCATAAAGATAAAGCCACCAAAAAGTTCATTGATGAGAACATAATTCCAGGTTAATGGGACACTGGTATTTGAAATTCACATATTAATTCTAGATAGAATATTTAATACTACATGACTTAGAAAAACACCTGTGACTGTAGGATAAGACACTCAAACAACTGGAAACATTGAATATCCATTAACAAAGGAAATTCTGTGAGCAGCATTGGTCTCGAGCAAAGAGAGTAATATTCCTAACACAGTTTTCATGCTTTGGTTCCTAGCTGTTAAATCCTCATCCCTGGCACCCAGATATCGTTGACGTTCAGATTGTTACTCTCGGGTTCTTGGCCATCACTGCCATCCCTGGGGAGTTCACGTAAGTTCCTTTTTTATTTTGTGAGATTTTTGTGATAGTTGTAGATGTGTTTCTGTTGAAATCACTTCTTATCATGGGCAGATAACCCTGTACTGACTCTTCTGTATCCTACTGTGCTATGTATGGCCAATAGTGACAAATATTCCCAACCCTCTTTTGGTGGGGCCTCTGAAGAATAAACCTCTTTATGCCTCTCACTAGTGGGTATCTTTTATTTTTTCTGAATGTTGAGCTTCAAGTTAACTTTTTCACTCTCCACTTTCACCTTCATCAAGAGGCTTTTTAGTTCCTCTTCACTCTCTGCCATAGGGGTGGTGTCATCTGCATATCTGAGGTTATTGATATTTCTCCCGGCAGTCTTGATTCCAGCTTGTGCTTCTTCCAGCCCAGTGTTTCTCATGATGTATTCTGCATAGAAGTTAAATAAGCAGGGTGACAATATACAGCCTTGACATACTCCTTTTCCTATTTGGAACCAGTCTGTTGTTCCATGTCCAGTTCTAACTGTTGCTTCCTGACCTGCATATAGGTTTCTCAAGATGCAGGTCAGGTGCTCTGGTATTCCCATCTCTTTGAGGGTTTTCCACAGTTTATTGTGATCCACACAGTCAAAGGCTTTGGCATAGTCAATAAAGCAGAAATATTAGAATGTTAAAGCACAACATTCAGAAAACGAAGATCATGGCATCTGGTCCCATCACTTCATGGGAAATTGATGGGGAAACAGTGGAAACAGTGTCAGACTTTATTTTTTGGGGGGCTCCAAAATCACTGCAGATGGTGACTGCAGCCATGAAATTAAAAAACACTTACGCCTTGGAAGAAAAGTTATGACCAACCTAGATAGCATATTGAAAAGCAGAGGCATTACTTTGCCAACAAATGTCCGTCTAGTCAAGGCTATGGTTTTTCCAGTGGTCATGTATGAATGTCAGAGTTGGACTGTGAAGAAAGCTGAGCACTGAAGAATTGATGCTTTTAAACTGTGGTGTTGGAGAAGACTCTTGAGAGTCCCTTGGACTGCAAGGAGATCCAACCAGTCCATTCTGAAGGAGATCAGCCCTGGGATTTCTTTGGAAGGAATGATGCTAAAGCTGAAACTCCAGTACTTTGGCCACCTCATGTGAAGAGTTGACTCATTGGAAAAGACTCTGATGCTGGGAGGGGTTGGGGGCAGGAGGAGAAGGGGACGACAGAGGATGAGATGGCTGGATGGCATCACAGACTCGATGGACATGAGTCAGAGTGAACTCCGGGAGTTGGTGATGGACAGGGAGACCTGGCATGCTGCGATTCATGGGGTCGCAAAGAGTCGGACACGACTGAGTGACTGAACTGAACTGAACTGAGTGGGTATCTTGAAGTAAATGTAAAAATTTGAGAAGTTATCATTCTAGATTAAAATTATGCAGTGCCTTATTATGTCAGCAGAAAGACTTTAAATAATATTAAAATACAGGAACATGAAACAATCAGTTTATGTATTAGAAGCATGGAAACATGTTTTAAATTTGCTCTTTATGCCATATTTCCTGTCTTAATAAGTAGCAATTTTGTATCTTTCCGTTGCTCAGGGCCTAAATCTCAGTCATCCTTGAGTTCTTTTTCAATTTTCCCTGCTTTAAATCCCTCAGCAAATTCTGCATGTTCTATTCAACACTTTCCATCATTCTGCCCCGACCCACCTCCTCCCCACTTGGGTCTAAGTCACCATTGCCTCTCCCTGGATTACTGCAATAACCATCTCACTTTCTTGCTTCTCCCTTATTCCTCTATAGTCTTTTCTCAACATTATAGCCAGAGATATCCCTATAAAGCATAAGTGAAATCATGTCACTTATCATAACCTTTCAATAGCTTCCCAACTCTCCAGAGAAACCTTCACACCCTTATAATATGCTGCAAGGCCCTCTGCGATCCTCTCTTCAGCAAACTGTCTGATCTGATTTTGTACCACTCTGTACAAAATTAATTTGCCTCAGTCATACCTGCTGCAGCCACCTTGGCTCCACTATAATTCTCAGACTACCCAGCATGCTCCTGTTTTAGGGCTTTTGAACTTAAACAGCTCCTTCTACCTGCAACACTTACCCTCCATATATCTCCATGGCCAACTCTTTCATTCCTTCATTTCTCTGCTGAAAACTCTAACAGAGATGCCAGTCCTGCTTACAGTACATGACACTGTTTTCACCCAGCACTGCTACCGGCACCATTGCGTCGCTACCACCACCAGCACAATGACCACCACCATCCTCTTTCATCCTTATCCTGCCTTATATTCTGCATTGCACTTATTGTCATCTCACTGTTTAATTTTCTATTGACCATCTTCTCTTCCAAGAATGTAAGCTCCATACTGTTGAGTCCTCAGCAATTTCAAGTGGGTCTGGTATAAAGTTAGTAGCTCACTTGTCTCCCCATGTAACCCCCCAGGCTCCTCTGTCCATGGAATTCTCTAGGTAAGAATAATGGAGTGGATATCCATTCCCATCTCCAGGGGATTTTCCTGACGCAGGGATTGAAGCTAGGTCTCCTGCATTGCAAGTGGTTTCTTTACCATCTGAGCTAAGTAAATGAATGAAGCGTAAGTTCTCTGTAGGCAGGAATAGTGTACACTCTACTTGCCTCAGCTCTTATTAACATGGAATGTAACCAATTGTTGACTCGGTGAATGGAAGACGTTGTGATCTTCTGCCAGTGATATTCACTGATTCTGTTTTCCTCCTTTAACGTATCTGGTTTGGGCTTAGGATTTATTTTGAAGATAGGGCAGTGTGGAAAAAAGCTCAGCCAGAACTTGCGTTGTTTCTCTACACTTTACTGTGGTGTAGCCAGGCTAACTTTTTGGCTTTCCTTACAAGTTTGTGTGTACCTCGCACCTTTTCTGTTCCTTTCTGTGTACCTTGCCTACATTCTGAATAGGAAACCACTTAGATAATTCTGTTTTCTTGACTCAGGACCATGTCTGGACGGAGACTTCGGCAGGCAGTTCGAGAAGTAAGTTAAAATGAAATAATATACCTATGCATTTTTATTTGGAAAAGAGAAGAAGAATTCCCTATCCTTGTGATCTGAGTTTTACACTTCTTGAAAGTAAAGGCTGGAGGTGAATATGAAATATTGATGGCATAAGAATAAAATTAAAAATATAAAGGAAATATAGTAGGATTAAAATATTTTATTTGTATTTATGTACTAATAATGTAAAATTTATGAGTTTTATGGATTCAGTAGTAAATGACCCCAAGTTCATTAATATCTTAAAGTCCTATATAAAAAAATCTAACACGTTGAAAATTATGTATTTTATCTGTATTTGTGATTTTTTTTATTTCAGAAAGTATTGTCCATGTTTCTAAAATGACATAACCAGCAAAAGTCTTATTATTTGGAGCTGGAAATAGCTACTGTGGTTAGCTAATAATGCTCCCTTTAGACTTTTTAGGAAATTGATAAAACATCTATATTTTTAGTGATAAAGTTCTGCATTAGGAAATAGAGTCATTAGGGTGTTCATAGATCCATTGACTTGCCCAACTGGAGTGCAGAGTTAAGGCTTTTAACTTTTCACCAAGGACTCTCTGATACTCCTGTATTCCTGGGCAATTTTGACCATTGGAAAAATATTAAGATAGATATATTACAATAAAAATTCATATTGATAATTGTATGTTAAATATAACAAAAATGATAATACACTTTAAGATGAAGAGTAATTTTAGTGCACTCTCCCCTTTGCCCTAGGAATTTGAAGCTTATGGGATGCTGAATATGACTGTTGTTATTTCAGGTCTATGTAATGTATATACACACTACATTACCACATATGAAGAATACCAGGTAAAGTAGAAAGTTCTCATCATTTAAATGAATTATATCCTGGTCAAGACGATTGTATCAAATGCAGATTTTCTTTCTGGAATTCCTTAATCATGTTTTTTGAGAGATGATTTTGTTTTAGAGCAGGTAAGAAAAGGATAAGCCAGAGGTCATATTTGGGAGTTCTAGGTTGACCATTTCCAAGTTCAGTAGAGAATTCTAGTCTCATTAACTTCCACTTTCCCTGAAATAAATTACCTGGTCAAGGGCACTGGTAATAAGCCTGGGTTATGGCATACAACATTTCTAACTCGATCCATAATGCTTTTGGTGCCTTAAGCTTCTGTAGAACCTGAGAAAATGCCCATTGGCAGCTACTATCTAGAGAAAGCACTGGCTAAGCACCTTGCAAATGTGATTTTATGTAATCCTCTCAATTAGCCCTGACTGAAGTAGGGTATTATTATAGCGTGATACAGATTAAGAAACAGAGCCTCAAAAAATTAGGGAGGCTGCTGACTGGTGATGTTTTTATTTTGTTTGTTACAAATAGTACAAAAAGTAGCCTAAGTACTTTTAAACACCAGTAGCTAAAAACGTGAAAACAGGGTAGAAGTCCATACTTACTAGTTTCTAATAGATCTGAGGTATAACTTGGCAATTCATGGTGTGGCACACAGGCTGCCTCTTGACAAATGCTCAGTAATTCCAGCAGTGGAGTCTGCCCTGCTGCCCTCTGTTGACTTTACTGAAGGTCCCTGCCTTTGAGTGATTCCTGTTGAATAAAGATTCTTAACTGGGATAAACTTAGATGAGAATAATAAGTTAGATGAGAATAATTCCATTTTTGCCTTATCTGTAACTGTAATTTAGCATTATAGTAAAGTAATGCTCAAAATTCTCCAAGCCAGGCTTCAGCAATATGTGAACCATGAACTTCCAGATGTTCAGGCTGGTTTTAGAAAAGGCAGAGGAACCAGAGATCAAATTGCCAACATCTGCTGGATCATTGAAAAAGCAAGAGAGTTTCAGAAAAACATCTATTTCTGCTTTATTGACTATGCCAAAGCCTTTGACTGTGTGGATCACAATAAACTGTGGAAAATTCTGAAAGAGATGGGAATACCAGAACACCTGATTTGCCTCTTGAGAAACCTATAGGTAGGCCAGGAAGCAACAGTTAGAACTGGACATGGAACAACAGACTGGTTCCAAATAGGAAAAGGAGTACGTCAAGGCTGCATATTGTCCGCCTGCTTATTTAACTATTATGCAGAGTACATCATGAGAAACGCTGGACTGGAAGAAGCACAAGCTGGAATCAAGATTGCTGGGAGAAATATCAATAACCTCAGATACGCACATGACATATGGCAGAAAGTGAAGAACTAAAGAGCCTCTTGATGAAAGTGAAAGAAGAGAGTGAAAAAGTTGGCTTAAAGCTCAACATTCAGAACGAAGATCATGGCATCCGGTCCCATCACTTCATGGGAAATAGATGGGGAAACAGTGGAAACAGTGACTGACTTTATTTTTGGGGCTCCAAAATCACTGCAGATGGTGACTGCAGCCATGAAATTAAAAGATGCTTACTCCTTGGAAGGAAAGTTATGACCAACCTAGATAGCATATTCAAAAGCAGAGACATTACTTTGCCAACAAAGGTTCGTCTAGTCAAGGCTATGGTTTTTCCAGTGTTCATGTATGGATGTGAGAGTTGGACTATAAAGAAAGCTGAGCATTGAAGAATTGATGCTTTTGAACTGTGGTGTTGGAGAAGACTCTTGAGAGTCCCTTGGACTGCAAGGAGATCCAACCAGTCCATCCTAAAGGAGATCAGTCCTGGGTGTTCATTGGAAGAACTGATGTTGAAGCTCAAACTCCAGTACTTTGGCCACCTGATGCGAAGAGCTGACTTATATGAAAAGACCCTGATGCTGGGAAAGATTGAGGGCAGGAGGAGAAGGGGACGATAGAGGATGAGATGGTTGGATGGCATCACTGACTTAATGGACATGGGTTTGGGTAGACCCCAGCAGTTGGTGATGAATAGGGAAGCCTGGCGTGCTGCGGTTCATGGGGTTGCAAAGAGTCAGATATGACTGAGCGACTGAACTGAACTGAGGAAATGACAACCCACTCCAGTATTCTTGCCTGAAAAATTCCATGGACTGAGGAGCCTGATGGGCTATAGTCCATGGTGTTGCAAAGAGTGAGACGTGACTGAGCAGGCTCGCATGTTATTTAGCACTTCTTTCAATTATGAATGTAGCCAACAAATGACAGTAACATGATCAGTACTATGACTTTTGTCATCAATAGGAACCATGAGTATTTTTATATCCCACCTAGTTACTGCATATATGGAAATATCTTTTATTCTCATTGAAAGTGAAAGTCACTCAGTTGTGTCTGACTTTTGCAACACCATGGACTGTACAGTCCATGGAATTCTCCTGGCCAGAATACTGGAGTGGGCAGCCATTCTCTTCTCCAGGGGATCTTCCCAACCCAGGGATCAAACCCAGGTCTCCCACATTGCAGGTAGATTCATTACCAGCTGAGCCACCAGGGAAGTCTTTTATTCTCGTTGCTATTTTAAAATCACAGTAGTTATTAGATCTCCTACAAGATCTTGTTATTCAAGGGCATCACACAGAAACACAAACATTGCTCTGTCACAAAGCTAGTTTATTATTCAATTACATTTAATGGGTTTCCTTTGTCTACCTATGTATTTTATTTTATTTTATGTGTTTAGAAACATTACTATTAGCAGGGTCCATCGCCTCAACAGTCTGCCAAAGGAGACCATGGTACAAATAGTTAGAAACTCCTACTAGCTTGTCTCCTGATTAGGGACATGCAAAAATTAGTATTAATTAATTGATTTATTCGCTCATTCATTCAACAGATGTGTTTTGTGACAGATATTGTATTAGCCACTATCTGGGCATGACAATGGTTATGAATCTGCTCCTGTCCTCAAGCCCACTAGAATTTATGGGTCAGTAGAAGACATAAAAGACATAGAAGAAAGCAGATGATTCCATTTCCCATTTCTGTGAAAGAGATGCACAAGGTGTTATGAAAGCAAAGAGAAAGAGCAGCAGTTTAGACTGGGTGTTTGACACTGGGGACTGGCAAATTTTCATGAAGATATATTGTTTGTCCAGGTTCTTGAGAATGAGTAAGGACTGATTAAGCAAATATAATGAAAGTTAATGGAAAGTGTTCCATATTGAGGGAGTTACATATGCAAAGGTCCAGAGGGGCGGGCTTAGTATATTTAAGGGGCTGTACTTAACTGAATACCCTGGGATAAACATGAGGAGGGTAGTGAGATGGGCTAAAGTGGGAGGCAGGGGTTAGTCAATGGAGAATCTTCTGTGCTATGCCACAGAGCTCTGACTCAATAAGGAGGATTTTAGGGCACTCTAGTCCAATTCAAAGGAAGGAATGCTGTGATTTAGAAAGCTCACTAGGATGGCAGTGTAGAAAATGAATTGGAAGGGCAAGTGTGGAGGCAGAGAACTGTGGAGGCAGAGAACTAACTGATGAAGAAGCTGTAGTTATGATCTGGGTGAGAGGTAAGGGTTTGACCAAGGTTAAAGCAGTAAAGAAAGAGGAAAATGAAAGAATTCAAGAGGTTTTTAAGGAATGATGACTTGGAGACTTACAGGATGACTGCCAGACGATCCTGGCATAGGCTTCATTGAGATGAAGAATGTTACAGGGAAAGCGGATATATTTGGAGGGATAAGTTCCATGTTAGATTTGATGAATTGAAGGTTTCTGTGAATAACCAAATCTTTGGACCGCAGGTGAAAGGAGATGTATTTGATTTTATTTTATAGTTCTGTGATGGTTAAATGGGCTCCCCAGGTGGAAGTGGTAAACCATCTTTCTGCTAATGCAGGAGATGTTGGTTCAATCCCTGGGTCAGGAAGATCCCCTGGAGAAGGAAATGGAAACCCACTCCTGTATTCTTGCCTGGGAAATCCCAGGGACAGAGGAGCCTGGCAGGCTACAATCCATGGGGTCACAGAAGAGTCAGACATGACTTAGCAACTAAACAACAAGAAGAGGATGGGTTAAATGTCCTTTTCCAGATGGTTCTATAACCATCCAATTTATTCAGGATGGTTTCTTTCAAATAAATCCCTCTTTCAAATAAAATGGATTGACTCTCCAAATGGCACGCGCCAAGAGAATTCATTGCCTTTAACGAATAGTTGGTGGGAACCATTCACTTCAGCTGGTAAATGGAAATGCTCGCCCTCCTTTGTCATAATTAGCTTTGAATGACATCAGTTTGGATATGCAAGATGTACAATCATCACCTGTCACTAAAATCAGCACCTGCAAACGGATCGAACTGTGCGGGATGGTGTCCAACTCTGCTCTGCCCCTCCTGCAGGCGCAGCGGTACGAGGCCGCATCCACAATTTATGGACCGCATACTCTGTCTGCCTACATCCAGCTTTTCAGAGTCCTTGCCAAGGCCATTGCTACGGTAATCAAACATTGTGTTTGTATGTCTCAGGAGTGGGGAGATGAAGAGGGAAGTCAAAAAGACCTTCGCTTTGAGTGTTCGGTTCCTTTATATTTAAAAATATTATAGCTGTGAGGTATCTCTAAAAATTGAAACCGATAAAATGAATTCAGAGTCAGTTAGTCATCTTTTGGTGGTGACCACTTTTTTCATATATATTATCTCATATTAGTCTCGCAATCAATGTGTGAAGTATAGAGTTATCATTTTTCCCCATTTTTCAGATGAGCAAATAGGTTCAGAGATGAGAAGTGATCAAGCTTACTATAACAGAGAGTTGAACTAGTGCTCCCTAACCCTGGTCAGTTTCTCTCCATTTGCTTCATGAATTGAGTGGTTTATCAATTCTGACATGTCCATTTTCTTTATTAGAACATCTCTGAAATTGGGATGTATCTTCCAATCAAAGGAATCTTACAATTATACATTAGCATGTTTTTACTTTCTTGGTGGCTCAAAAATAATAATAGTTATTATAATCAATAGAGCCTTAGATTTGATAAAGTATAAGAGTTGTCTTCAAATGTACATATACATTGTATCTACCTAAAATATGTACACCTAAATGAGTTTATTTAAAGAAACAACACTCCTGTAAATCTTACCTCTGGTATATAGTTTATATACAAAGATGCGTTCTGGTGGCAGAAGATTAGTCAATATGCAGGATAACGACTTTAAGATAATAAATGATCCTTGTATAATACCACATAAGCCCCAAAAGGCTGTGAGGCAGGGATGGCTTAGCCAAGACAATAAAGCCCTTTCAAAGAAAAAGCTTGGATATATCAAATTGAAACAAAACTGCTATTCTGTAGGTCAAAACAGTGAAATATTGGAAATTTCATGTGCCTCCACCTAATTAACTATTGACTGTGTATTTGAAATCTCAGTAGAAGGAATCTACTTTAAGGTATATGGGGTTGGCCAAAAAGTTCATTCAGGTTTTCTGTAACATCTTATGCAAAAACCTGAATAAACTTATTAGCCAACCCAATATCTTAATTACCTGATTATTGTTTTATCATAATATGCCTTTCAATTTTAGATCTGATACTTTCTTTTCAATTATTTTTAGTTTTTATCATAAAACCTGTACCTATTTGTAGAATATTCAGATTATAAAGATATGTATAAACCTACAAGCTATATCTAGAGATAACCACCCGAGAAGGCAATGGCACCCCACTCCAGTACTCTTGCCTGGAAAATCCCATGGATGGAGGAGCCTGGTAGGCTGCAGTCGATGGGGTCGCTGAGAGTCGGACACAACTGAGCGACTTAACTTTCACTTTTCACTTTCATGCACTGGAGAAGGAAATGGCAACCCAATCCAGTGTTCTTGCCTGGAGAATCCCAGGGACAGAGGAGCCTGGTGAGCTGCCAGACATCTATGAGGTCACACAGAGTCGGATACGACTGAAGCAACTTAGCAGCAGCGGCAGCAGAGATAACCACTGTTTAACTTTCATGCAATTACAGGTTTATAGCTCTTCCCATAGAAAGAGAGGCATCAAAGTTTATAGTGATATTTAGGAAGTGTGATTCACTTTGCAGAAATTTGTTTCAGAATATTATGGTTATGTGTCTAAGAATATCTATGTGATCTTGGGCAAAAATACCACTGAGTGTCTGCAAACCTATTTTCCCATTTGCAAAATGGGAATGATGATGAGTAGATTATATGGCTGGTATAAAGATTAAGTATTTAGAGCAAAGGTTAAAGTATATTAAATACGTATGAAGGGCTATTAGAGATTAGAGATTAGAATTTTGATGGCACTATTAAAGGTGACACATTTTATGGAAAACATAGATTAAACTGGGCATGTTATAGGCTGATCTTAACTTTTAAATTAAAACTATATTTATTATATTCATTAATTAGCACAGAGAAGGATTTAGGAAAATACTTGGTAGTGACTTTGGTTAAGAGAGACTTAACACTTTTTAAACATTTAAAAGAATAATTACAATGTCATGTCACAGAGGCTGACCATGTGTTCCTATTGAGAGTCATACACGTAAAGAATGGTTGTCCCAGAATCTAAACTCACGTAGCGTGATTCCTAGCTTACACTCAGATTATACTGACGAGGGGAGTGAAAGTGTTTCCTGTGACCGAAATGTTCTTCTGTCACAAAAGTTAAAATTATGGACATCTAGGCTCCAATTTCAGCAAAGTTCCCCTCATATTTTGTTACATTTGTTAGCTCTTGGGAAGAGAGAGAAAAAGTGAAAGTGAATGTATGTGTGTGTGTGTGTGTTCCAGTGAAGACATTTTGGGGAGGGTGTGGAGAAGGCAATGGCACCCCACTCCAGTACTCTTGCCTGGAAAATCCCATGGATGGAGGAGCCTGGTAGGCTGCAGTCCATGGGGTCGCTAAGAGGCAGATACGACTGAAGCGACTTAGCAGTAGCAGTGGTCAGGGAAAAAGGTCTCCATTCTGTATTGTACGCCCCTTAAGCAAATACTCTCTGTTCTAGGATACTGTAGCCAATTTGAGCAGTGGTCCAAAGCCTCCATTTTTTGAAGAACTGATGTCTCCATTAATTCCAAATATTGTGGATAGAGCACCTGAAGGCACAACTTTTGGGGATGTCCTGCTACCAGCGAACACTATATACAGAGTGGTAAGACTTGGAAAGGGATGTTGGGATCCTTATGAAGCCTATACTTGAAGGTGGGGGAAAGATGTTGTTTAAGTCACCACCTGCCTTGAATCATGCCACGGACCAGTTGTTAGCAATGATTTTGAAAATTGTTCTTATCTCTGCAGAGGCTCTGCACACATGAGAATGGGGAAGTATTTATTTTTCAGATGGCAATTTTGGAAAACTTGAATTTCTAAAATTCAAATTATTCCTTTTTTTTTTTTTTTAAGAGATAGACATGGAACCATTCATTGCAGCATAGAAAAGTGGTTTCTTAAATCAAGGGTGGGAAAACACGGAAATGAAGCAGTTTTTCTACCCCTAGTGCTTTATATAGATCTTGTTTCTTGTAACTTTGCTAAATCATTTATTAGTTTCAATAGATTTTCTTTGGTGTGGATTCCTTAGAAATGTCTATGTATAGTATGTCATCTGTGAATAAAAGCAGGTTTACTTCTTTTTGAGTTTCTTTTCTGGATACCTTTTATTTCTTTCCTTATTGCATTGGCTAGAGTCTCCAGTGCAATGTTGAAAAGAAGTTGTAAGAATTAACATCCTTATCTTGTTTCTAATCTTAGGAGGAAAAGTATTCAGTTATTAAGTATAATGTTTTCATCAGAATTTCTGTAGATGCTCTTTATTAGGTTAAAAAATTCCCTTCTATGTCTAGTTTGTTGAGAGTTCTTATGAAGAAATGGTGTTGACTTTTTTCCAAACGCTTTTCTGTGTCTACTGAGATGATCATGTGGCTTTTGTTTTTTATCTATTAATAGGGTGTATTTTATTAGTTGATTTTCACATATTAAATAAATACCCTTTAGTCATGGTATACCAGAGAAGGCAATGGCACCCCACTCCAGTACTCTTGCCTGGAAAATCCCATGAACCGAGGAGCCTGGTGGGCTGCAGTCCATGGGGTCGCTTAGAGTCAGACACGACTGAGCGACTTCACTTTCACGTTTCACTTTCATGCATTGGAGAAGGAAATGGCAACCCACTCCAATGTTCTTGCCTGGAGAATCCCATGGAGGAGCCTGGTGGGCTGCCATCTGTGGGGTCGCACAGAGTCAGACACAACTGAAGCAACTCAGCAGCAGCAGCAGCAGTAATGGTATACAATACTTTTTACATGTTGTTAAATTTGGTTTAACAACATGTGGGCTTCCCTTGTAGCTCAGTTAGTAAAGAATCTGCCTGCAATGCAGGAGACCCGGGTTCCATCCCTGGGTGGGGAAGATCCCCTGGAGAAGGAAATGGCAACCCACTCCAGTTATCTTTGCATGGAAAATCCCATGGACAGAGGGGCTTGGTGGGCTGTGGTCCACGGGGTCACAAAGAGTCGGGCACAACTGAGCAACTAACGCCTCACGACCAACACTTCACTTCACAAATTTGGTTTGCTAATATCTTTCTAAAGAGTTTTGTACTCGTGTCTATGAGGGGCATTTCTCGTCTTTTCATGTGTTGTCTTTGCTCTTGCTATCAGGGTAATACTGGTATCAGAGAAGGAGTAGGAAGTGTTTCCTCTCATATTCTGAAAATGTATGCAAAAGATTAATATTATTTCTTCTTTAAATATTGGATCAGATTTACCAGCAAAGTCATTTAAATTTGGGTTTCTCTTTATGGCAAAATTTTAAATCACTAATTCAATTTCTTTACACAATTTAGGCATATTTAGATGTTCTATTTTTTCTTGTGTCAGTTGTATGTCTTTCTAGCAGTTTAATTTGTCTTTAGGAATTTTCCCATTTCATTTAATTGTCTAATGTGTTGGGATAAACTTGTTCATAGCATTCCTTTATAATTCGTTTAATTCCTGTAAGGTCAATAATGATGTCCCCTCTTTCTTCCTGGTTTTGCTGACTTGTGTTTTCAAAGAGCCATCTTTTAGCTTCATTGATTTTATCTGTTGTTTTTCTATTTCATTGATTTTTGCTCTAGTGTTTAATTTCCTTCCTTCTGCCTGCTTTGATTTTATTTTGCACTTCTCATCTCTTAAGGTGGATGCTTAGGTTATTTTTATGTGTAGTGTCCTTTTATAAATTCCTCTGTTGGTTTTTTACTATGTATATTTTTAGCTATTTTCCTGATATTAGGGACTTGGAAAAGAACTCTCTTTCTGCTCTTAACCTTCCACTCTCAATACTTCTGACAGCAATTGTGTGGAGGTTCCCCCCACAGTAATTGTGTAGAGGTTCTCCTGTTCCCTGTGGACACCAATTTGATGCCCTCAATTCAATTCTGATGTTATTTACTTGGAGTTAAGGGCTCAGTGGGCTTCCTTGGTGGCTCAGATAGTAAAGAATCTGCCTGCACTGCAGGAGACCCAGGTTCGATTGGGAAGAGCCCCTGGAGAAGGGAATGGCTACCCCACTCCCGTATTCTTGCCTGGAGAATCCCATGGACAGAGGAGCTACAGTCCATGGGGTTGCAAAGAGTTGGACCTGTCTGAGCTACTAACACTTCCACTGTTTGTTTGTTTGTTTTTCACAAAGGCTCAGCTCCACAAGCCAGCACCCTCTCTTCCCACCTCCTTCTCCCCATACACACGTGTTTCAGATGCCAAGGGTAAATCCAACATACACACATATTTCAGACACCAATGGTAAATCCAACATACACACGTGTTTCAGACGCCCGTGGTAAATCCAAGTTATCACCTGTGCATCTACCAGTCTGGTTATAAGTTGAAGATGCTCTGGCTATAAATTGGAGATTCTCCTCCTCAGGTTTAATAACTTGCTAGAACAGCTCACAGAACTTTGGAAAATAGTCTACTGACCAGATCACCAGCTGATTATAAAAGGATACAACTCAGGAACAACCCATGGAAGAGATGCATAGAGCAAGGTATAGGGGAAGGAATGCAGAGCTTCTCCAGTCATTCCGCTTTCCAGAATCTCTGCACGTTCACCAGCCTGGAAGCTCTCTGAATCCCATGCTTCAGGGACTTCTGTGGAGGCTCCCTTACCTGGGCATGATTGATTAAATCACTGGCCATGGGTGGTTAACTCACTCTCTATCTCTTTTCCCTCCCTGGAGATCAGGGAGTTCGAGTTGAAAGTTCCAACTCTCTAATCACCTGGTTTGTTCCCCTGACAACTAGCTCCCATTCTGAGGTTATGCAGAAGCCCCCAGCCACCAGCCATCTTATTTTCATCCAGAAAGACACTTTAGTACAGATTTGATAGCCTTCCCCGCTCTGGTTGAACTGTAGTAACACAGAGGGTGAGCACAACCCTGGTAAGAAAACCAAGAACTTGTACTGTGCTTACCCTAAGTTTCAGTTCAGTTCAGTCCTTCAGTCGTGTCCAACTCTTTGCGACCCCATGAATCGCAGCACGCCAGGCCTCCCTGTCCATCACCAACTCCCGGAGTTCACTCAGACTCACGTCCATCAAGTCAGTGATGCCATCCATCCATCTCATCCTCTGGCGTCCCCTTCTCCTCCTGCCCCCAATCCCTCCCAGCATCAGAGTCTTTTCCAATGAGTCAACTCTTCGCATGAGGTGGCCAAAGTACTGGAGTTTCAGCTTTAGCATCATTCCTTCCAAAGAAATCCCAGGGCTGATCTCCTTCAGAACGGACTGGTTGGATCTCCTTGCAGTCCAAGGGACTCTCAAGAGTCTTCTCCAACAGCACAGTTCAAAAGCATCAATTCTTCAGTGCTCAGCCTTCTTCACAGTCCAACTCTCACATCCATACATGAACACTGGAAAAACCATAGCCTTGACTAGACAGACCTTTGTTGGCAAAGTAATGTCTCTGCTTTTGAATATGCTATCTAGGTTGGTCATCACTTTCCTTCCAAGGAGTAAGCGTTTTTTAATTTCATGGCGGCAGTCACCATCTGCAGTGATTTTGGAGCCCCCAAAAATAAAGTCTGACACTGTTTCCACTGTTTCCCCATCTATTTCCCATGAAGTGGTGGGACCAGATGCCATGATCTTCGTTTTCTGAATGTTGAGTTTTAAGCCAACTTTTTCACTCTCCTCTTTCACCTTCATCAAGAGGCTTTTTAGTTCCTCTTCACTTTCTGCCATAAGGGTGGTGTCATCTGCATATCTGAGGTTAATGATATTTCTCCCAGCAATCTTGATTCCAGCTTGTGCTTCTTCCAGCCCAGCGTTTCTCATGATGTACTCTGCATATAATTTAAATAAGCAGGGTGACAATATACAGCCTTGACATACTCCTTTTCCTATTTGGACCAGTCTGTTGTTCCATGTTCAGTTCTAACTGTTGCTTCCTGACCTGCATACAGATTTCTCAAGAGGCAGGTCAGGTGGTCTGGTATTCCCATCTCTTTCAGAATTTTCCACAGTTTATTGTGATCCACACAGTCACAGGCTTTGGCATAGTCAATAAAGCAGAAATAGATGTTTTTCTGGAACTCTCTTGCTTTTTCCACGATCCAGCTGATGTTGGCAATTTGGTCTCTGGTTCCTCTGCTTTTTCTAAAACCAGCTTGAACATCTGGAAGTTCACGGTTCACGTATTGCTGAAGCCTGGCTTGAAGAATTTTGAGCATTAGGGAAAAGGGATGGGGGGAATAAATTAGGAATTTGTGATTAGCAGATACAAACTACTATGTAGAAAATAAACAATAAAGTTCCACTGTATAGCACAGGGAACTATATTCAATATCTTTTAATAACCTGCTGCTGCTAAATCACTTCAGTCGTGTCCGACTCTGTGCGACCCCATGGACAGCAGCCCACCAGGCTCCCCCGTCCCTGGGATTCTCCAGGCAAGAACACTGGAGTGGGTTGCCATTTCCTTCTCCAATGCATGAAAGTGAAAAGTGAAAGTGAAGTCGCTCAGTCATGTCCGACTCTTAGCGACCGCATAGACAGCAGCCCACCAGGCTCCTCCTTCCATGGGATTTTCCAGGCAAGAGTACTGGAGTGGGGTGCCATTGCCTTCTCCTTTAATAACCTATAATAACCTAAAATGAAAGTGAATATGAAAAAAATATATAATCACTGTACACCAGAAACGAATATAACATTGTAAACTGACTATATTTTAAAAAATAAAATAAAATTTAAAAGTGGTTATTTTTGATAGTTTTGTCAATATACATAGTTGCTTTTCAGGGAGAGGACATACTGACCTCCTCATGCTGTCATGCTGAACAGACGTTTCTCACCATTTCAATTGGCACATTATATCTGCAGTGGGGTTGTCTCTTGTTGTTAAGATGAGTGTGAGTGAACAGGAATTGTGATGGTAGGAAAAAATCAAGGACAAGAACATGTAAGGATTAGGAAAATTTGGCTAATCATGAAAATTTTATTTTTTAAGTGAACCATGGTATGGTTTGCAGGGATGATTTCTCTATATAAAGAATAGAGTGATTTTTGCAGAAAATTATAACTACTGTTGAAACATTTTTCTGGCCATTGGTGAGGCTGGCTAATTTGATAATCTCACTGGTGAAAATGAAGAAAATTAGAAAAAATAAATTGATGGTAGTTATTCAGGGGAGTTAACAGTAAATAATTGAGCTGCACATCTCTATTTAGATGGTAATCATTGATTATGAACCCATGGAATATTTTTATTAAAAAATGTTTTTAATATGGGCTAGGTCTTGGAGAATAGGTAGGAGTTTATAGTGCCCATCAAGAGACCTGGATCTCCTGCATTGCAGACAGGTTCTTTATTGGCTGAGCCACCAGGGAAGCCCCAAGACATACCACCTGTAGGTATATGGACTATAGAGGGCTTAAGGTGGAGCAGCAGGTGGGAATTTACCTGTAAAAGGTCTTGTATACCATGGTAAGTCATGTGAAGACTTGTTAGTTTGTTATTTAAAAATATTTTTTGATGTATAAATGACATACAGTAATATATCTTTAAAGAGTACAGTTTGGTAAGTTTTTACTATTAAGGGCATCTACTTCTTGAGTAATCTTTAGTAATTTCTATATCTTGAGGAATTTTTCCATTTCATTTCATTTAAGTTATTTGAATTTGTAGATATATAGCTCTATATCTTCATCTATATCTGAATCTACCAAAAGCAAATTATTGGTCCAAAATTCTGAAGTAATTTACTGGGTCCAAATTCCTGTTCCCATGTTACAAGGGTATGTTCTCTAATATTCTCAGAAGATTCAATTAAATACAATATAATCTCTACAGGTACCCAGATTCCTAGGAATGTTTCATAAATAATGGCCCAAATATGAGCATGGAAAAGTACTATTATTAGAACTCATGAAATTAGTTTTTATTTTCAGGGAGAAGTTGTTGAAGTTACCTTTGTAGGTGCTAACCCAAAGAATTCAGCAGAAAACCGGGTAAGCATCAATGATTCTTTTTTTTACGAATTTAAGTCCACTTCTTTAGCCTTTCACTTGCGTATCCCTCTGAAGATTAAAAAATAAAGATAAAATGTTTCAACTTGCTTTTCATTGTATTTTATAAGTGTGAAAATTTTCAGGGGGAACAGTTAATGTAGAGTTGGGTCTAAAAAGATAGACGCCAGGAAATATTTAATTGACTCTACTTAGGACCACATAGAGCACAATGCATAGAAAACTGCATGGTCTCTTGAGATGATGTAGATTTGAATACAATTCCCATTTATGAATCCCAATTTTAAAACTCTACTGAATTTGGTTAAATAATCCAAGGGCCAGTGTGAAGTGTATCTTTGGTTCCTTTCCACCCCTCTTTGGCTCCTCTCCTCTTCTGCACTCCTGACTCTGATCCTGCTTCCATTGTTGTGGGATGATCATGGATCCCTGAGTGGACACTCTAATGACTGGAGCCCTGGCACACATGCTTTCCTTTTTCTTGCACTGGCCTTTTCCCTACTCTTTGCTACAGGCACTAATAGAGTGTTTATTTATTAATCTTGAAAAATGACACGAGAAATACAGATTCCATGTAAAAACAGACAGTACAGAAGTTCTTAAAATAGACTGTGGAAACACCTCTCTTTTCATGAACATTTTTAGAGGCAATCGCTGTTACCAATTTCTTACATATCATTTCATACTTTTTTGTCATATAATCTGTATTTATGTATATGATAAAGTATATAATATCTATGAATAAAATGAAGTAGTTTTATTCCTCTGGAACTCCTTTGGAATGTTCTTATAACTATACAAGCAATAATTAGATATGTTCTATCTGTAAGATTTCAAACAATAGAGAAATATATAGAGGAAAAAGAAAATGGGTCCATGAAAGTGATTTCAAGGTGAGATTTTTTACTGTGGCAGAGAATGCATTAACTCTATGGAAGAGTCATTCCTCCCAGAGCCCATTGTTGCCTATAATCCAAAACGCCTTTCTTTCAAGTGAGCCTTCCCATTTCTGTTTATTAAAATAGGATTCCTTTGATAAAAGTTGTGACAATGTGACATTGTCAGATATTATATTGGGAAAGATTTTTCTACTGCTTGGATAGTCAACATGCACCTGTTTGAAATAATTTCTCTAGGCAGTCAAGTCATGCCAGAATATTTACATGTTTACAGCATTATTTTCTAAAGATGTTAAAGTGTTGTAGCAAGAATGCAGAATTAGCTCTTACCTGACATCCTTAGGGTGGAGAAATACTATCATCATTATTGCCTGGAGAAGCAGGAGACTAAGTTACTTAAAGAACTATGAGAACAGAATTAATTCCTGAGGCTGTTTTGGGACTTGGCATAAAACTATTTCTGGTACCCTTTACTATTAGTGATCATCACATCCTTACCACTGTGCTGAATGCTTACCATGTGCAGGTACTAGGCTAAAGGCTTTATTTACATACATCATCACATGAATCCATTTAATCCTCCCTACTACTCAGTGAGATACATTTTTTTATCTTTGTTTTACAGATGAATAAAGTGAGACTGAGAGAAATTAAGTAACTTGCATGAACTAATTGTGTATCTAGAAGAGATTAAGCCTGGGAGGCGAGGAGAGGATGGTCACAGAGTTTGCACATTCGGCATCCTAGCTTTGTTCTCTGATCTGCACTCTAGACCTATACACTGGGGCCCTTCTGTTTCCTTCTCCACTGAAGGCCTTCCCAGTGTCACTCTGCCCTAAATGGCCATGAACAATTCTCTTTTCAAGTCACTGTAGTTACGCAAACTTTTTTTTATTGAACATTATCCATTAGTTGAGTAATCGGGGCTTCCCTGGTAGCTCAGATGTAAAGAATCTGCCTTCAATGCAAAAACCCAGGTTCAATTCCTGGAGAATAAAACAGCAACCCATTCCAGAATTCTTGCCTAGAGAATCCCATAGATAGAAGAACCTGGCAGGGGTCAGTCAGTGGGGTCACAAAGAGTTAGACACAACTGAGTAATTAAAGTTGAGTAATTAAAGAAGAATTTTAAAGAATCCTATGGTCCAGCTATAAATAAGTGATTCATTCAGCAAAGGTTTATTTGAACACCTGTAAATGACAAGCTTGTAATGGATAAAGGTGAATTAGACACAAGTCCTGGCTTCCCAGGTGGCTCAGTGGTAAACAATCCATCTGTCAAGCAGGAGATACAACTTAGATCCCTAGGTTGGGGAGATCCCCTGGAGAAGGAAATGGCAACTCACTCCAGGAGTCTTGCCTGGGAAATCCCATGGACAGAGGAGCCTGGCGGGCTCCATGGGGTCACCAAAGAGTCGGCTACGAATTATCAACTAAACAACAACAACCTGACCTTAAGGGCCACGATGTAAAGATTTTTAAGGAAAATTGGAGATTCATGGCCTTTGTATGTTTTATTATTATGTTATTTAAATATGTGGTTTATTTGAAGCTGAATTCTTGGTCTAAAACAAATTACTATGACCAATGTGGAAAATTTTATTTTCCACTGGGAAAATAAAATCTGCTTATGATGTGGTTTCTAGGCATCCATTATGACAAAATATAAGGATTGCTTTTAGCTCCCCAGGAGTAAGAAGATTTACATATGCTTTTCAGGTCTTTTACTCAGACAGTATATACTAATAACTCATTTACCTGGAGATGTAAAGATGAGGAAATTATCCCATTTTCCCCCCTTAAATCTGGAGGTGACTTAGAGAAAGTCTTAGAATACAGATCAATGAACGTGTCAGAAATGGTTTGCTGCCTTTTCTAAATCTTGTTTTATTTGCTCTAATTTCCAAAATTTGCTGTCAGCTCTAAAATTGTTCTTCATTCAATTTTCTAAAGAGAAGTCATGGTTTTTAATAGACTGGATGAGTTAACATTCTGAAGACATTGCATAGATTGTTAAAAGGAACAACTGAGGATTTGTATGAAATTCTAATACGTATACTTATCAGGTCTTGGGAGGTTAGCAATGGTCAATAGGGGATTATGGGGTTTCTACAGTTAGATTTCTTCTGTGACTCTGCAGTGTCTGATCAGTTATATTAATTGCATTTCAGACCCATCAGACCTTCCTCACTGTGGAGAAATATGAGGCCACATCAGCAACATGGCAGATAATGCATAATGATGCCTCCTGGGAGACTCGGTGAGCATGTCTGTTGAATATTTTGTCTTTCAAGCCCTGAAAAGAGTTGGTTAGTAATGCAGAGAAGACAAATGGCAAGACTGGCTCACTGCATGATATTAATGATATCAAATTCCCCAAAAGCCTCCTGGCTTTATTTAGTTGATTTATTAGATTTCATCTTGATCCTATTTTTCTACAAAACAATGTGCTGTGTGTCTGTAAGATTAGGTGCTAATGAGGTTATGACCTCCATGCTTGCAAATATCTGTTAGTTTTGTTTTTTCCATGGTCACAGACACAACCCCTAAAAGCTAATTAGTCTTCCTGCAAAGTGGTTGCAAGGCCTGCTGGGTGAAGGTGTGTGAGATAGTTCTGTGGAGCTTGATATTTCTCCTGAGATAATAATGAGTCTATACTTACCATGTGTTACATGCTTGTATGTGGTCAGTGGTTCTTCATTTGAATTACTAAAATACAATAAGCTTGAGTGTTTGATTCTTGCTGACCCAGTAGGAAAGGAATATGCTTATAGAGTTTCCTCAGAGAAACTTTTCTCTGTACTTTTTGCTATCAAATACCTGAGCTGAATAGATAATATGAAGATTTTAAAATACATTTGGAAATACTTCCATTCTTATGTATATAAATTTTACACCATGGAACAGTAGTATGGACATGAGCAAAATTTTTGGTCATTTGGTCTAATTCAAATGACCTCAAACTAAGTGATTATTTGTATGTTAGTTTGGTTTCCATGGTTAATGGAAAATAGAGATTTGATCTTATTGTGGCCTATTTGATAGCCTCCCAAAATTATGGGCATAATGTTTGCTCTGATCTTTAAGACTCTATGTAATATTTAAACAAGTAATACACGCATATTTATTGTTAAAATATGGTTATACAGGTAACAAAAAAGGATAATTTAGTTTCAAAAGCCTGAAGTCAGAACGGTAGTTAACACCCAGGAAATGTAGTAGTCAGCCTTGTTCGCGAGCAGCAGTGTCTCCAGCTGTTTTAGGGAACTCTGGACATGTCACTGAGGAAACAGAGGATGCCGAGCACATCCTTTCTGCGCAGGGCGTTTATCCTCTACATAACCAAGGGCATCAGTCAGCCTGCCCATTGTGCCTCTCGGTATTTAGTAGCTGACCTCCCTGCCATGAGCTACAAGGAGCCACGTGATCTGATTCCATCCGATTCTGTCATCTCAACCATTCTGCCCTGATCCTGCTCACATGCATTCTGTCTCTTGGCTGCACCAAGTTTGCTTCTGCTTCAGACACTTTGCAGTCTCTGTTCCTTCTTTCTAGAATGTTCTTCCACTAGACAGGTGTGCGTTCAGTATAAAGGACATCTCCTTAGAGATACCGCTCTTACTTTCTTCATTTCACTTATCTTTTTAGCTTTACTTTTAAATTATTTATTCTTTTAGGCTACGTTGGGTCTTCACTTGCTGCCCTCAGGCTTTCTCCAGTTGCAGCAAGCAAGAACTACACTTCATTGTGGTGCATGGGCCTCTCCTGGCAGTGGCCCCTCTTGTTGTGGGCAGCACAGGCTCTAGGGCACATGGGCTCAGAAGTTGTGGTGCTTGGGCTTCGTTGCTCTGCTGCATGTGGGATTTCCCAGACCAGGGATGGAAATTATATCTCTTGCCTTGGCAGGCGGATTCTTAACCACTTGACCACGAGGGAAGCCCCTCACATTTCCCTTTTAAAATTATTTGTTGGTTTGCTTTTTTATTGCTTTTTTACTATCTTGTCCTAGTTTGACCATAAGCTCTGTGAAACTTTAGACCATGCCTGTCTCGTTCACTACAGTATTCTCAGTACCTCTAGCATAGCGTCTGGCACATGAGCTCATGAAATGCATATTTTGAACAAATGAATCTAGATGCAAAAAGTGTCAAGTTGAAGTAGAGGATGGCAAGGGCTGAAGGGAAGCTGTAGCAGTTCTAAAGCAGGGGACATCCTTTGTTCTGAATATCGGGTAAAGCTATCCTAGGATGGATAGAGTTTAGGAGGTTAGGTAGAACAAGTCAAGATATTTCTACAAATGACTGTTTCTTGAAGATCTGCTTCTAGGAAATATTTATCTCTGTTTTGTTCATTGCTATATTCTCAATATCTAGTAGAGTGCCTTGCTTATTGTCAGTATTCTTTTAATGTTCATTTATTGACTAATCGAACACTTTTTAATCGCACATTTTTAAGAGTAAAATTGGATTTGTTTGTTTCCTACCAACAGTTTCTACTGGCACAAAGGCTCACTGGGTCTTAGCAATGCGACGATACAGTGGCACATTCCAGATACTGCCCAGCCTGGAACCTACAGAATAAAATACTTTGGACACAGTCGGAAGCAGGACTTACTCAAGCCCGCTGTTCTACTTTCATTTGAAAGCACTCCCTCTGTTTTTGAAGTCACAACTACTTGGTGAAAGTTGATAAAACATTTAAAGAGCAGCTGTACTCTGTATGATTTATATGACTGATTTCATGTGAATGTAATCTATTATGATGACTTCAATAATTGTCCTTTGGGGACAGATGGTTTACAGCTAATGGGACAGGTATGTGTGTGGTGTGTGTGTGTGAGAGAGAGAGATAGAGAGAGGTGTATCCTGTTTACCTTGCTATTGTAGCTTACTTTACCTTATGGTTGTTGCCTAAAGCATAATTTCCCTTGGGGCCCTGTGGCTATTTTAAGAGACAGTTCCCCTCAATATGGAACCTCTGAGATGTTAGTGAGAGTGGTGGAAGATGTGTGAACAATGTTTAAACTATTTATTTATAGAAATTATGGAATGTTAGCACTTAAAAAGCTGAAAGAGGTTATCTACTTGGCTCCTTCATTTTATAGATGGGAAAATGAAGTTTTATGGATTTAAGATTAGCATAAGGCTAGGGCCTTTCCCTTCAGTCACATTTAAAAAGCATTTATATAAACATTGACCATAAATGTATAAGCCCAGTTAGAGAAAGTTAGCATGCCAGTTTTTCCTATATTGAGGGGTAGCCTTTCCAAGCAGTCACCCTGGCATTGAGATGGCTGATCCAGAGTTGTTTTGAATGTTCAAATCATTTCTGGAATTGCCTTTAGAGCCCAGCTGTGGGAAAGTCAGACTTGTAATATTTTGATCTTGCCTATGTTTCTCTAAGTGCCCTTATCCCACTGAATTGAGTCTCGTATTCCCATGACTTGTTCTCAGTGATTTTGGATTGTTTTCACTAATCAAATTCACTGAAAACCCACAAAGTTTTGTTACTAGTGTAGATACTAATATGAAAGTGATATGGGCTTGAAAAGAAGTCCTCAAAGAAGAGGCTCTGAATTCATTTATCTGTCATTACTTATTCACTCACTCATGGACCTGTTCAATCATAGAATATTTATGAAGGCATATTCTCATTCCCAGCACTGTACTAGTGTGGCTCTGACAGTTAGATCATATTTAGGCTGAATGTATGTGTCAAAAGGTCACTATTTCAAAGGAGAAAATATTCAATTCAACGTGTAAATTCTGGGGAGGCATTGAAAAATCAATAATCTTCAAGTCACATCTTGTATATCACCTTTGTTGAGTATTCTATTTAGCGGGTAAACTGAGGCTCCAGGCAATTTGGAAAAACCTGTTTTGAAAGCTATTTTTGGGTATTGTGAAATATCCAGTCTAATGTCCCAGAGAATAAGCTATGATGATCTGACATTGATTGCCTGAAAGTAATTGCATTTAAAATTATCCAAGTTAGCTAGGAGCTCCAGGTTGCAAAATAAATTTCTTAAAGCTGAGTCATGCTTTTGCATGGGTATAAATGCTTTAGCATTTTTTGGAAAAATCAACTTTTCTTTCAAAAATAGCTTTCAAGTTTGAAAATAATAATGATATCAACAATAATATTTACATCTATTTACATAAGATTAACATGCTATATTGTGCCCGGAACATTTTTTGATGAATCAGTGCTCTAGAGCAGGGGTCCGCAACCTCCAGAATCTAATGCCTGATGATCTGAGGTAGAGCTGATATAATAATAGAAATAAAGTGCACAAGAGATGCAGTGCACTTGAGTCATCCTGAAAGCATCCCCTCTTCCTAATCAATGGAAAAATTATCTTCCACAAAACCAGTCCCTGGCGCCAAAAAGGTTGAGGACTGCTGTTCTAGAGGCTGTTTCTGTGCAAGTTAATTGTGGTGAATTAACTAGTTACAGTTTCAGTGGGTAATGGTCATTTTTCCTAATGACACCGCGCTATTTAGGATAAAAATTCAGAGACCTAAAAGAGTAGATGCTTCTGAAAGTAGTTGATTTCAGAAAGACAAATTATGTTACAGCTGATGATAATGTTTTTAAAAGTATTTCTTATGACTCAGAAGAGCTTTTGAATTATTTTCCACCACCTCTGTGCCTCCCTTTGAAACTTTTCTCAGCCGGCCTGTGATTCCCTGCTGTTTACTTGCAGCTGCGCCAAAGCAGCCATTCTATTGCCTACTGATCCTTCTACACCCCACCCTCTGCCACCAGTGCTCTTGGCCACATGTAACCCCAGAAACCTGTGTTCTCACTTGCTGCCATCTCTTCCAACTGAAGTTCCATTTCTGCAGTTTGTAAGTAAAAACAGAACTAGATCCCTACATCACAGATATTGTAATTATTCATTTGAACGTGAAAAACAGCACATAGATGCTGATCTGATCTGTCCACATAAAAACAGATCCAATCAGTGTCTGGGGTGTTGCTGGGAGTGGCTCACTGGAGCCAAAGCACATGGAGAAAATGAAAATTGGTGGAGAATGTATAAAGGACGATTAAGTGTGTGGGAGAATTCTTTTGAAGATTTTGTTTCTCATGTCAAAGTGTCTGTTTTTCATTTGTTGTACTCTGTCTACTCTGGTGTTAAGGATGCTATGACTTTTTTAAAAGTACTTTATGATCCATCTATATTTTCAATCAGTATTAGGTAAATTGTTAGTATTCAATAGAATGTTTAATAAATTAATAATTGCACCTGGGACATTATTTTCTAATGAGAGGTGTAGACACTTGAGCCATTTTTTTTCATTTTAAGAGATGGAGCAAATGGTGGTAGATTATATATAAATCAGGTTGGAAGGTGATATTGCAGTCGGTTTTGTGGAAGAAGTGACATCTAAGCTAAGACCTAAAGAGTATTAGCTAGGAGGAAGGTAACGGGGTGTGTGCATGTGTGATGTGCGTGCTTGCACGTGTGCAAGAGAAGTAACTATTCTAGGTAGAGGGAATACCAAGTAGTTTCTCAAGGCTGTAATTAGATTGCAAGGGAGGAGTGGTCAGAAATGCAGCATTGAACTTTGCCTTCATAAAAGCAATTTGGTTTTAGATTTGTATTAGCATTTTTTTCTCCTTGAGACTTGTCACTTACAAAGATGCCTGAATGTATTTCCCCTTTGCTGTGCTGGTAAAAGACATATTTTATACCCAAGGAAACTGATTTTGGTTCTCAGTCTGCAGTGATATTGGATACCACCCGTCTGTCTTCATGGATTGTTCTTGGAATTGAATTTAAGAGACTCCTTTGCTTCTGTACATCTCATGTTTTCAAATCTTGAGTTCCTTTTGCTTTTTCATACCTGCTGAGTTGTCAAATGTAGCCAATAAAGACCACTCTCTCTCTTTGGATGGACTTCCAGAGCCATATCCTGTATCTTATAAGTACTTATAAGCACTGAAAAAACTGATCCACCCACATGAATTTCACAGTACATTGGCATGCATAATTCCCAGTCTCTGTTTTTCTTTTTTTAAATTTCTGGCTGTATTTTAAGATAATAAGCAAACTAGAAGCTTGGGGTATTGGCTTAACACTAGTCAGAGAAGAACAGGCAACCTATCACCCCACTATTTGCCTGAATCCATGATAGTACCTGATAATCAAATCATTCCTTGACTGCTTATTCTCAGATGGTTAAGTGAAGATAAAATAAATTTCCACCTCATTTTCCACTGTTACATTTTGTTGTTAGAACAGTTGAAAGCAGTATTCTAACTGCTATACTGATTATAACCCCCAGGAGGACTGTAATTTCGACCCTTTCTTCTGCTGTAGCTAGAACAAATATCAATATATTTGCATAAAATCAGAAAGCAGATCTTTACTAGCTGACCTAAAGAAAACAGTATGGTGACCTCTTTCTATTTTTTGACTCTCTGCCTGTTATGGATTGAATTGTGTTCCCCGAAAAGGTATGCTGAGTCCTCAACCCCAGTACCTCAGAATTTGGAAAAAGGATCATTGCGGATGGTAATTAGTTAAAGCAAGGTCATACTGGAGTAGCTGCTGCTAAGTCGCTTCAGTCGTGTTTGACTCTGTGCGACCCCATAGATGGCAGCCCACCAGGCTCCCCCGTCCCTGGGATTTTCCAGGCAAGAACACTGGAGTGGGTTGCCATTTCCTTCTCCAATGCATGAAAGTGAAAAGCGAAAGTAAAGTCACTCAGTCGTGTCCGACTCTTCGCGACCCCATGGACTGCAGCCCACCAGGCTCCTCCATCCATGGGATTCTCCCTGCAAGAGTACTGGAGTGGGGTGCCTTTGCCTTCTCCGATACTGGAGTAGAGTAGGTCCCTAATCCAAAATGTATCTTTACACAAAGAATGCCGCGTAAAGAGGTGTACACAGGAGACTACCGTGTAAACCAGAAGGTGGAGACCACAGTGCTGGGTCTGCAAGCCAAGGAATGCCAAAGATTGCCAGTAAACCATCAGAATCAAGGAAATAAGCACAGAACACATCTTCTCTCACAGTCTTTGGAACAAACCAACCCGGTGGCTTGCAGCCCCCAGAACCATGAGGCAAGAAATATCTGTTGTTCAAACCTACCAGTGTGTGGCATTTAGTTACGGCAATTCTAGGAAACAAATTCACTGGCCAGTGGATTAAGGCACCTTGCCAAAAGAAACTTTTGTGAGGCTCCCAGTTTGGAGGACCTAGGAAATGTGTCCTTTACTCTCCCGGATAATATGGTCACTTTTTGGCAACAGGTCTCATCTGTTATATCGCTGACTGCCAGTGAGTATCATCCATCACTATCACAGACTATTAGTTTTCTGAAACTAATTTACATATAATAAAAAGCCAAGTGAGTCAGCTATGATGCAGCTCTAACTAAAATTTTATGAAGAATAAACATTCTGTAATTTGGAAATCGATCTTTTATGGGTTGTGAATAAGACTATGAATATCTACTATATTTATTTATGAGATGACAGAATGAGGACACACACAATAATGCATGTTTATTCTCGGTACTTATTGAACTGAGTTGGGTTTTTTCCTCCCCAATTTATTATATAGCAAATAGGAGACAGGTCGCTGTAGGGTCCATACTTGTGTTTACATGGAGGCAAAGCTAAGAGTTATGATACACCTCAAGAATTTGTGCCAATTTTAAATTAAGGCAGAATATGTTTGTATTCATGTTGTAGAAAGTGATTGCAAAAAGTAGTGAGTTTTTTCCCCTCTCAATGGGTGATTCATTGCATGTTTAAATAAATGAATAGTTTCTATTTCAAGAAATGTTTTTATGAATAAGAATGCTGTCAAGACTATTGAAGAGAAATCTTTCTATTTTTAGAGGGCCTTTTATTTTCTCTGGGTTAACCAAATAGCATCTCAGTGCCCATTTTTAGAATAAATTTATTGGGGTCCTGTGAGAAATGTGATGTTTGCTTCTGGTTGGGGCATGAAGCCACACGGGGAAGTCCAAAAATCTCTTTCCAGAGAGATCATCTTTCCTATGCCTCCACCATGATTCCAAGGTTAGATGGTCATTGAACTTCTTGATCTTAAAAAAAAAATTCTTATGGAAAATTTGAAACATGTAAACATGTAGAGAGAATAGTATAAGACCTCCTACATTCCATCATCCAGCTTCAGAAATTATAAACATTTGGCCTATCTCATTTCATCTCTCCCTTTGTATTTTGTGAGGTGGGAGTAGGGGGAAGCTGCAGTGTTTCCCTTTTAAATACTTTATTATATATTTTTTTAACAGATAAAATTTTTTTAACTGTAAGGTCACTCTTATATCTAACAAAATAACCCCTTAATTTCATGAACTATTTAGTCCATGGTCAAATTTCCCTAATTGTTAAAAAAAATATGCCCTTTTACAGAAGTTTCTTTATTAAAAGGTTCAAATAAGTTCAGTATATGGCATTTGGTTTACTTATCTCTTATGTTGCTCTTAATTTGTAACATTTCTCCTTGTGGTACCCCCTCTGCATGCTATTTACTTAATAAAGAAACCATCAGATCAGTCGCTCAGTCGTGTCTGACTCTTTGCGACCCCATGAATCGCAGCACTCCAGGCCTCCCTGTCCATCACCAACTCCTAGAGTTCACTCAGACTCACATCCATCGAGTCAGTGATGCCATCCAGCCATCTCATCCTCTGTCATCCCCTTCTCCTCTTGCCCCCAATCCCTCCCAGCATCAGAGTCTTTTCCAATGAGTCAACTCTTCACATGAGGTGGCCAAAGTACTGGAGTTTCAGCTTTAGCATCAGTCCTTCCAAAGAAATCCCAGGACTGATCTCCTTCAGAATGGACTGGTTGGATCTCCTTGCAGTCCAAGGGACTCTCAAGAGTCTTCTCCAACACCACAGTTCAGAAGCATCAATTCTTCAGGGCTCAGCCTTCTTCACAGTCCAACTCTCACATCCATACATGACCACAGGAAAAACCATAGCCTTGACTAGATGAACCTTTGTTGGCAAAGTAATATCTAGTGTGTATCTATTTTCCCACATTCTGACCTTTTGCTTTCTCATGGTGTGTTTTAACTTTTTAAAAATTTTATCTATCCTTGCTGTTTCTTATAAATAAATCTAAAATGTTGGTTAGATTCAAGTTAATATTTTTGTTTTCTTTGGGCAAGAATGCTTTGTTGTTAGGACTGGTTATTTTTTATTTCATGAAATAGGATACATATAATATCTGGTTGTCCCACTTATCTTAGGATTGACATGACATTCAGTTGTCAGCCTGATCCATCCATCATAAAGGTCCCTGTCAACCTTTGGTCTTTGATTTTCACAGTCATAGATGTGTTAATTAGATCCATTATTTCTTTAGGAATTACAAACTAGTAATTTTTTTAACCTTTACTGAGGTATAACAAACAAAATTTTAATGTATTAAAAGTGTATAAGGTACTTTTATGTATGCATGTATTGTGAAAGAATTCTCACCACTGAGTTAATTAACACACCCATCACCTCAATACTTACCTTTTATTTGTCTTTTTCTTTTTACTGAGAACACGTAACTTTTACTCTCTTGTTGTTTAGTTGCTAAGTCGTGTCTGACTCTTGGAGATGCCATGGACTATAGCCCACTAGGCTCCTTTGTTCACGGGATTTACCAGGCAAGAATCCTGGAGTGGGTTGCCATTTCCTTCTCCAAGGGATCTTCCCGAGCTAGGGGTCGAACTTGCATGTCCTGCATTGGCAGGCAGGTTCTTTACCACTGTGCCACCTGGGAAGCCCTCTATGCTCTTAGCAAATTTCACCTATGCAATACAATGCTGTTGACAGTTCCACGTTAAATATTAGATCCTCAGACTTTATTCATCTTACCAGAATTCACCATTCTACTCTCTGTTTCTATGTGTTCAATTTTTTTTTTTTCTTTCAGATTCCACATGTAAGTGATTTGTTGTTGTCGTTCAGTCGCTAAGTCGTATCTAACTCTTCGCAACCCTATGGACTAAAGCATGTCAGGCTTCTCTGTCCTTCACTGTCTCCCAGAGTTTGCCCAAACTCATGTCCACTGAGTCAGTGATGGCATCCAGCCATCTCATCCTCTGTCACTCACTTCTCCTGTCCTCAATCTTTACCAGCATCAGGGTCTTTTCCAGCGAGTCAACTCTTTGCATCAGGTGGCCAGAGTATTTGAGCTTCAGCATCAGTCTTTCCAGTGAATATTCAGGGTTGATTTCCTTTATTTTTTTTTTTTTAATTTTTATTTTTTTTTGTTCTTTCATGCTTAGATTTTATTTCTTTTTTTTTTATTGTCACCCTGCTTATTTAACTTCTTTTTTTTAAATTTTATTTTATTTTTAAACTTTACAATATTGTATTAGTTTTGCCAAATATCAAAATGAATCCGCCACAGGTATACCCGCGTTCCCCATCCTGAACCCTCCTCCCTCCCCTACCCTCCCTCTGGGTCGTCCCAGTGCACCAGCCCCAAGCATCCAGTACCGTGCATCGAACCTGGACTGGCGACTTGTTTCATACATGATATTATACATGTTTCAATGCTATTCTCCCAAATCTCCCCACCCTCTCCCTTTAGGATTGACTGGTTTGATGATCTTGCAGTCCGAGGGACTCTCAAGAGTCTTCTCCAGCACCACAATTCAAAATCATCAGTTCTTTGGCCCTCATCCTTCTTTATGGTCTAACTCTCACATCCATACATGACAACACCCATGAAAGGGATATAAGTGAGACTGTTCAGTATTTTTTCTCAGTCTGGTTTATTTCTCTTAGAAAAATGCGTCACCCCCAAGTTTATCCCGTTATTTGCAGATGTTAAAGCATATTTGTACCCCAGGGGTTAATCCCATTTGATCATGTGGTATGATCCTTTTAATGTGCTTTTGAACTCAGTTTGCTAATATTTTGTTGAGAATATTTGCATCTATATTCATCAGAGTTATTGGCCTATAATTTTCTTATAGTATCCTTTTTGCTTTGGGATCAAAGTAACACTGGCCTTATGAGTTTGAGAGTGTTCCTTTCCTGTTTGTAAGGCAGCATGTTATACATTCTCCTTTGCATCTTCCTTATTTCACTTAAAATATACCAAGAGATCATTCCATTTCACTATATCATTATTTTCATAGCTTTCCAATACCATAGTTTGTGCATATGTTGTGATGTATTAATCAGTCCTCTGTTTTAAACATTTGGGTTGTTTCCAGTCTTATGTTATTACAAATCAAGTACATTTTTGCCAGTATATCTTTGAGATAGATTCCTTGATATAAGATTGCTAGATAAAAGGTAAATGTATATGCAATTATTAATTGCTAAATTTTTCTTCACAGGGTTTGTATCATTTGATATTTTCTTCGAGTGAGAATGTCTGTCTTCCTAGAGCCCTGATAATGTATATACTGTCATGCTTTCTAATTCTTGCTAACCAGTTAGGTAAATGGTGGTATTTCAATGTTATTATTTTGGATTTCTCTTATTAAGACTGAGATCACATTTTCTTTATGTTTTCCCATTTATTATTCATATATTTTTTCCATTTTAGTTAGTTGTGTGTCAATTTTTCTTAGGCTCTGTTTTATTAATTAAAATTTAAATTATTTTATTGACATAACTGTTATATATATACATTGTATTAATTTCAGGTGTGCAATATGTAGATTTGATCCTTGTACGTATTATGAAATATTATAAAATGATCACCACAGTAAGTCTAGTTACATCTGTTATCATACATAGTTATACAACTTTTTTCTTATAATTAAAACTTTTAAGACCTGCTCTCCTAGCAAATCTTGAATATCCAATACAATATTATTAATAATAAAATGTGATATGTGTATACACATATGTTTACATGCGTGCGTGCATGCTCAGTCAATTCTAGCTATTTGTGACCCCATGGAGTCTGCTGGGCTCCTCCATGAATTGTCCAGGCAAAAATACTAGAGTGGGTTGCCATTTCCTCCTCTAGGGGATCTGCTTGAACCGGGGATGGAACCCACATCTCCTACATTGGCAAGTGGATTCTTCACTGCTCAGCCCTCTGGGAATTCCCATGTATATGTATATCACATTTCATTTATCCACTGATGGACACAGGTTGCTTCTATATCTTGGCTGTTGTAAATAATGCTGCAATAAACATGGGGGTACAGATATATTCCCAAGTTAAAGTTTTCGTTTTCTTTGGATAAATACACAGAAGTGGATTTTGCTGGATCATAGGGTAGTTTTATTTTTAATTTTCAAATATACTCAGTACTGTTTTCCATAGTGGCCCCATCTGTTAACATTCCCACCAATAGTACACATGGGTTCCCTTTACATCCTTACCACACTTGTGGACTTTACTGCATGTGTTTTCTTCTAGGCTTTTAAAGTTTCAGGTCTTGTGTTCAAGTATTTAATCCATTTTAAATCTAGTTTTGTTCCATGGTGTACAACAGTGGGCCAGTTTCACTCTTTTGCATGTCCTGTCTTCCCAATGCCATTTATTGAAGAGACTGTCCTTTCCTACTTATATATTTTTGGCATCTTTGTTGTAAATGTATGCACTGGTTTATTTTTAGGCTCTGTGTTCTATTCCATTGATCTGTGCGTCTGTTTTTATGCCAATACTATACTGTTTGATTACTGTAACTTTGTATAGTTTGCAATCAGGAATATTTTTCTTAAGTTTTAGACAGTCTTTATATATTTGGTATATTGGCCCTTATTCAGCAATTTAATTAGTTAATTTTTCCCCAGTTTGTTCCTTATCTTTTGACTTTGCTTATAGTAGTTGTTTTCCACGTTAACTTAAAGTTTTGTTAGCTGTATATGACTTATTATTTTTTTGTACCTGGATTTTGAGTAAAGAAAATTTTCTCTGCTTCTAAGCCTTAAAGGAATTTACCCATATAGTCTTCTCCTGCTGACCTGGCTTCATTATTTTCATTTAGAAGTGTCATCCATTTGAATTTACCTTGGCACGTGGATCATACAACATTCTGTCTTTTCAAATGACTATCCAACTGTCCTATAACTAACTCAAGTCTGTCTTTTCTTCACTGATTTGAGATTCTATTTTTATTAACTACTAAATCTTTAATGCACTTGGATATAAGGACTCGGACTTCTAGATATTTGTCAAGAGTTTAAATTCCAGTATATTGCTTCCTTGGCATCCATTCTGTGTGATCACGTGTCTTGCAGGGGCCGTCAGCTGACACTGGCCCATGCTGCGCCTGCTCTAGATAATTACCCACAGAGTCATAAGTAGATGTAAATTCCAGATATGACTTTCTCAGTGGTCCTTACGATAGAACAATGCCCCTCATCTTCCAGGGCACTCACAATTTGTGCCCCTTAGATAAGACTTTGTAGAGCTCACTGAAACCCTGGTCTTTTTGGGTTTTAATTAACCAATCTGGCCTTAGCCTTGGCATTCTTTTTTAATTTTTTTGGTCAAGTGTCTTTCTGACATCTATGGAGTGATTGCATGATTTTTCTGTTTAACTCTATTAATATGATATTCCATATTCATAGAGCTTCTAATATTGAGCACTTTTGCATTTTTGAAATAATAATTTTGTAATGATGTGCTTTTTAATACATTGTAGCATTATGTCCTCAAAATATTTAAGATTTCTGCAACAATATTTATAAATGAAATTGATTTGTTTTGTGTGTATGTTTTCAGTATTTTCCTGGTTTTTAGTAACAATGTTATACTGAATTTATATAAAGATTTTGAAAATTTGAAGCTATTTTTCCCTTTTTGTACTTTAGGCCATTAAAAATGTTTCAAGGATTACATAATCGTTTAATGTTTTATATAATGCTTTTGTGGAAACATCTAGGCCTGATGGCTTTATTTTTATTTTATTTTTTAAAATTTATGGGAAGCTCTTTGACATTATTACTTCTGTGGAGATAGGTCTATTTAAACTTTCAACTAATTTCCTAGGGAGTTATCAATTTTTTCTGTTATATTTATTTGATAGCATTGTACAAAACAGTCTCTCATGATATTTCAAAATTTCCCTTTGGTTTTCCAATGTGTTTTTCATGTGCTTTCTCATATTTGTACTTCTCTCTCTTATCTTGGCTCCCCTGGTAGCTCAGCTGGTAAAGAATCCACCTGCAATGTGGGAGACCTGGGTCCATTCCTTGGGTTGGGAAGATCCCCTGGAGAAGGGAACAGCTACCCACTCCAGTATTCTGGCCTAGAGAATTCCAGGGACTGTATAGTCCATGGGGTCGCAAAGAGTTGGACACAACTGAGCGACTTTCACTTTCTTTCACTCTTACCATGTAATTGAATTTCCCCTTATCAGAGGCACCCTCCTTGATCACCCTATCTAACATAGCTCCCTCCCCCTTTTTCTCTTGTCTGTATTATTTCCTTCCCAGCAATTGTCACCTTATGAAATTGGCGTATGGAATTGTTTGTCTTGTTTACTGTTGTGGTCTCAGTACCTAGAAGATGGCCTGATTAATAACTTTTCTTAAATGAATGAGTAAATGAAAGAGTGAATGCATCTTTTATGTGCCCAGAGATAGATACAAGTTTTAGAAGAGAAGAATACTACAATTTCTGTCCTATTTTTGGTGCCTTTCTCCCCAGGAAGAAATTATATAGCTCCTTAATCTGCTCTAGAAGGGGAAGGTCAGTCTTTTGATTAGGCCTTGATGTATCTTTGAAATTAAAGTTCTTTCTGAATACAAGGGTACTCACTGCAGATGGTGACTGCAGCCATGAAATTAAAAGACACTTACTCCTTGGAAGAAAAGTTATGACCAATCCAGACAGCATATTAAAAAACAGAGACATTACTTTGCCAAAAAAGGTCCATTTAGTCAAGGCTGTGGTTTCTCCAGTAGTCATGTATGGATGTGAGAGTTGGACTATAAAGAAAGCTGAGCACCGAAGAATTGATGCTTTTGAACTGTGGTGTTGGAAAAGACTCTTGAGAGTCCCTTGGACTGCAAGGAGATCCAACCAGTTCATCCTAAAGGAAATCAGTCCTGAATGTTCATTGGAAGGACTGATGTTGAAGCTGAAACTCCAATACTTTGGCCACTTGATATGAAGAGCTGACTCATTTGAAAATACCCTGATGCTGGGAAAGATTGAAGTCAGGAGGAGAAGGGGATGACAGAGGATGAGATGGTTGGATGGCATCACTGACTCGATGGACACGAGTTTAAGTAAACTCCGAGAGGTGGTGATGGACAGGGAGGCCTGGTGTGCTGTAGTCCAGGAGGTCACAAAGAGTCAGACACGACTGAGCGACTGAACTGAACTGGTGTATCTTTGAAATTAAAGTTCTTTCCAAATACAAGGGTATTCATTTCAAAGTGTAGTCACCTGGGACTGTGGATAACTCTGTGGACAAGCTAGGTAGGAGTGAAAATGGCAGAAAGCAGTCAAGATCCTGGCAAACCTGGATGCTCACTTAGCTGCCCCAGATAATTTGTTTATGTTCATCTAGGCAGAGAGAACAAGGTTAGTCAAGGTAACACTGGGGCTTTGGGTCCTAAAGCCTAGAGACTAAGACAGGACAGATGTGAAGTGTAGGAACTCTAGTACATATTTCCTGGTAAGTCTACATCAGTGTTTATCAAACTTGAGTCATAAATTAACTGCAGTTAAAAGGAAAAACAAATTTATTATGGATACCATAATTTTACTTAAAACCTCTTAATAAAATATTGTTTAAATATGCTGAAGCAAAACTAGGCATACATTTGTTCTATTTATGGGACTTCTGAGGAGGCCTTAGTGATAAAGAACCCACCAACCAATGCAGGTGATGCCAGAGACATGAGTTCAATCCCTGGGTCTGGAAGATCACCTGGAGTAGGAAATGGCAACTCACTCCAGTGTTCTTGCCTGGAAAATTCCATGGACAGAGGAGCCTTTTGGGTTACATTTCATGGGGCCATGAAGAGTCAGACATGACTGAGTGACTGAGTTTCCCTCTATTTTCTCTCTCTTGTTTTAGTTGCCAATCTAAAAGCTAAATACATCAAAAAATTTTGAATGTACTGAAAAACCACAAACTAGTAAGAATCAAATAACAACAGCTATTAAATGTTATTGCCTGGTACTGTTGTGCTGAAATTGAATGCCACTTGTAATGTGGTTATGGTTCTGGCTGGTTTGTATGGACTCTCTTGAGCCTTTCTGTCTCTGCTATAGCGAACAATGGTGTTGCTGCTGCTGCTAAGTCGCTTCAGTCGTCTCCGACTCTCAGCGACCCCATGGACTGCAGCCCACCAGGCTCCTCCGTCCATGGGATTTTCCAAGCAAGAGTACTGGAGTGGGGCGCCATCGCCTTCTCCTGAACAATGATGACTCACTTCTAATCATCACTCTTCTCTGTTTGTTCTGTTGCAGAGTTTGTATCTGAGTAAATGCTATGGCATCAGTTGGTCTTCACATGGCACAAAGCACCAATCACATTTAAGCTCATCATCTTCTCTTAGTTGCAGAAGGAAATGGCAACCCACTCCAGTACTCTTGTCTAGAAAATTCCATGGGTGGAGGAGCCTGGTGGGCTACAGTCCATGGGGTCATAAAGAGTCGGACACGACTGAGTGACTTCACGATGGTATTTGATGACAAAGTAATGCCATTGTAGTAATATTCCAAGGAGTAGCATAAACTATGGATTATAAGGTGAACCTGGGAGCTACAGGGTTTGGGTTTTAATCTCAATGTCATTAGGTATCAGCTGTGCATATGGGGGCAAGTTAGTAAGTGTTTTATGCTTTTTCTTCATCTCTAATAAGAGTGAATACTCTATCCCATGGCTGTTGTGAGGATGAATGAGGTATGTATGTTAAACACTTACCAGAGTGCCTCCCATGTAGCAAGCACTCAATATAGTCCTTTGAGGCTTGTGTAAATTTTGTAAGATTTTGCTTGGCATCAAAATGTAAAATATAGAATTCTTAAAGGTAATTATTGAACTCCTGGAAAGACCTCAGTTTGAAAAATACTGACCTATAGTAAAAGCAGACAAAATAGCCATTTGACTCATTTTTCTTCCTACAGCCTAATAAGAGCTTTTTGGATTGTGGCTTCTCATCTTTCAAGGCTCACAGTATATTTAGAATACTAAAAGTAATACATTTGAAGTGATTAAAAAGTAATCACTGGTATAGATAAAGAGCAAATTTCAGGGTGAAAAAAAAATACAGGTTCTTGTATTTATTCCAGAACCTGAGATTAGACAATACTTCATAGTTTGATAAATGGGTACAATTTATTTTTTACTACTGATGAGAATATAAGCCATAAAAATAACACTTGTTGGGTAGAACATTGAGTTGAGTGAGGATTTGTGTGACACGTTGTAGAGCAGTAAAGGGCATTTAACTTTCTGCAGGTAAGAGGTATTCACAACATTCAGCTAACTTGAAAGAAATACACCGACAGTAGAATCTGGAAGGACTTTGGGGTTGTATAAGCACACAGTCATTTTCTTGGGCTCCAAAATCACTGCAGATGGTGACTGCAGCCATGAAATTAAAAGACGCTTACTCCTTGGAAGAAAAGCTATGACCAACCTAGACAGCATATTAAAAAGCAGGAATATTACTTTGCCGACAAGGATCCGTCTAGTCAAAGCTATGGTTTTTCCAGTAGTCATGTATGGATGTGAGAGTTGGATCATAAAGAAAGCTGAGCACTGAAGAATTGATGTTTTTGAACTGTGGTGTTGGAGAAGACTCTTGAGAGTCCCTTGGACTGCAAGGAGATCAAACCAGTCAATCCTAAAGCAAATCAGTCCTGAATATTCATTGGAAGGACTGATGCTGAAGCTTCAATACTTTGGCCACATGATGCAAAGAACTGAGTTCTTGGAAAAGACCCTGATGCTGGGAAAGATTGAAGGCAAGAGGAGAAGGGGACGACAGAGGATGAGATGGTTGGATGGCATCACTGACTCAATGGACATGAGTTTGAGCAAGCTCTGGGAGTTGGTGATGGACAGGGAAGCCTGGTGTGCTGCAGTCCATGGGGTTGCAGAGTCGGATACGACTGAGTGACTGAACCGAACTGAAGCACACAGTCAGGGCAGTAAATGTTTCTACACAGATAACAACAGACTGCTCAGGGTGATCAGTTAGAGTATAAAAACAACATGTATCTTTAGCTGGAGCCCAAACCACTGTGCACATTGAGCACATTGGCAGAGAGTTCAGCACAGCAGTGCACCATGGCCCACAGTTTGAGGCTTACCACTGCCCTCAGTGGTTCTCAGCCCTGTTGTTCTCACTATTGCTTTGAGGTTCTTAACATTTTCCATACATCATAAATACCCAAGGAATACTTTCAAAATATACTGATGCCTTGAACCTACTGTTGACATTTTCCTTTTATTGCTGGGATAAGAGTCCCAGAGTCAGTGGGCTTTTAAATATCCCAAATAGGGGACTTTCCTGGTGGTCTATTGGCTAAGACTCTGTGCTCCCAATGGAGGGGGCCTGGGTTTCATCTCTGGTCAGGAAACTAGATCCCACATGCCACAGCTAAAGATCCTGTATGAAGACCCAGTGCCACCAAATAAATTAAATAAATAAATCTTAAAATCTCCTAGGTACTTTGAATGGGTAGCCAGAATTGAGATGCACTGTTAAAGATATTCGGAGAAGGCAATGGCAACCCACTCCAGTACTCTTGTCTGGAAAATCCCATGGACAGAGGAGATATTATTACTACATTATAAGAAGAATAAAGGAGTGATGGACTCAAGGGAGTTTGTGTCAATGGTAATAAGTGATATCTTGCAATTCACCTTATTTACACTTCTTCCAATACAATCCCATCTTTTAGTAATGGGGCACAATTTTAATTTTATCCTTGGAGTGTGTCAGTTCTCTTCTGAAGCTATCTAGGGGATCTGGAACTCCCCCTAGAAGCTAGAGGAGTCCACTAATGAATTTCTGATAGAACTTAGAAAACTCTGGAGAATTTAAGAGAGCACATATTGGCTGAGCTCCTAGGAACAAGGCATTGTACCAAGTGTGGAGATTAGGAAAAAAGCCAAGTGAATATGATACTGGGGAGAAAGCCTATTGATTACAGTATAGTTTTTAATTTTGAAAAATTGCAAAATAACCTGTCTTCCAACAGAAGAAATGGATTACTAAACTATTGTATTCCATACAAGGAGATGCTATAAAAAAGTTAACATGTGTGAACCAGGGTGGCCTGTCTCAAGATAATTTATCAAAATATGAGGAAAAATATGGTAAGTTGCAGATCATATGTAGTACATGTTAGTAGAATACCATTTAAATAGTTCTAAAATGTGCAAAAGAACAGTGTATACTATTTTGGATAGATACAATGTGATAAATGAGAAAAGACATGAGAAAAAAATTGGAATGGTACTTCTGCGTGTAAGCTCCATGGAAGCAGAGGGTTTTGTTTCATTTACTGATGTACTTTCATTCCTAGACCAGTGCCTGGCATTTAGTAGTGCTTAAAAATTTTTGTTGACTAGAACAGTGGGTAAAGGGGAGGGAAATGAAGTCAGGAATGAATTTACAAGGTCTTCAACTATAAATGGTACTTTTCTTTCTTAAAAAAAAGTAAGGAATAATAGCAAAACACAAATATTTGATAGAGCTTAAAGGTGGATACATGGGTGTCCATTATGTTATTCTTTTTATTTTTTCTATATGCTTAAAATACTGCATTGATAATTTTGAAAACACCATAGATGCGGAACAGACAGGAATGAATGTAATTGATGAGAAGGGGCTGAGAGGACTTCCCTGGTGGTCCAGTGGCTAAGAATTTGCCTGCCTAGACAGAGGACACAGGTTCAGTCCTTGCTCCAGGAAGATACCACATGCCACGGATCAACTAAGCCCATGTGCCACGACTACTGAGCCAGTGCTCTAGAGCCCGCAAGCCTCAACTACTGAAGTGCGCATGCCTGGAGCCCGTCTGTGCTCAGTAGCAAGAGAAGCCTGCGCACGGCAACTAGAGAGTAACCCTGCTCTCTGTAACTAGAGAAAGCTCGTGTGGCAGCAACAAAAAGCCAGCACAGCCAAAAATAAATAAATAGATAAATCTAAAAAAAAAAAAAAAAAGAATGGGGTGAAAAAAAGTGGGAGTTGAAAATAATTGAGATTTCAAATCTGGGGGACTGCAGAATAGCAATGCCTCTAAGTTGCCATTGCTAAATGGAAATCAGGAAGGAAACAGGATGACAGCAGCACTTTGGGATGTATAATGCTTAAAATTCAGGCTGCATTTCATCTAGAAATGCCCCCAGACCTCCTGGAAATGTTCATTCTGATACCATCAGTTTTGAGAAGAAAAGTATCAGGATGTCATTTAAGGGCTTCACACTCAGCTTTTCCTGATGTGCTTTCAGAGCAACACAATTAGAAGTTGAAAACTGTGGAAAGTTCCTGAAAAGCAGTATTGATGAAGGGACCTGCTATTTGGCTCAAAATTAATACCTGATCACCTTAAGTGCAAGGGATTAAAAGCCTTGGCATATGGAGGTGGTGAACTCTGAGGAAGGAGTGACTAGAAGGAAACAGAACAGGATTTTGTTGGATCAAGATAAAATTGGCCTGCCAGGCTGGTTGCACAAATAATACTAGGCCCCACAGGCAGCTTTTGGGTTTAACTTCTCCCTATTTTTGCCCACCTCGTTCTCTCCAAGTGGGTAATTGGTTCATGTGAGAACAGAAAGACCCCTCAGTTCAGTTCAGTTCAGTCGCTCAGTTGTGTCCGACTCTTTGTGACCCCATGAATCACAGCACGCCAGGCCTCCCTGTCTATCACCAACTCCCGGAGTTCACTCAGACTCACCTCCATCAAGTCGGTGATGCCATCCAGCCATCTCATCCTCTGTCGTTCCCTTCTCCTGCCCATAATCCCTCCCAGCATCAGAGTCTTTTCCAATGAGTCAACCCTTCGCATGAAGGCCAAAGTACTGGAGTTTCAGCTTTAGCATCATTCCTTCCAAAGAAATCCCAGGGCTGATCTCCCTCAGAATGCACTGGTTGGATCTCCTTGCAGTCCAAGGGACTCTCAAGAGTCTTCTCCAACACCACAGTTCAAAAGCATCAATTCTTCGGTGCTCAGCCTTCTTCACAGTCCAACTCTCACATCCATACATGACCACAGGAAAAACCATAGCCTTGACTAGACCCCTAGTACTTAAATTATCTGGACTTGGTTCTTAGGACTTATACTTAAATAGCCTGGCTCTTAGCAGGAGGAGATGAAGACTGGGTGGAATGAAAACTCTTCAGTGAGAGTCAGAAGGCCTGGGTCCCTGTCCTGGTCCTGTCATAAACCAGCTGGTAAGTTTCGGATAAGTTTCTTTGTGTCTCACCAAGCATTTGGTCCTTGAAGTCTCTGAACTCTATGGCTGGTATTATAAGTAGATTTCATCTTTAGTGCCCTTATAGAGTGATAGTAGCTACTTGGAGAAGTGTACAGAAGAGAATTGAGAGGTGGTGTATGGGTCCAGTGGGAAATTGTGATCCCATTGATTTGCACTGTCTAACATGTGTAGGGACTAGATTGTGTGTGCTTATGTTCAGTCATGTTCGACTCTCTGCGACACCATGGACTGTCGCCCGCCAGGCTCCTCTGTCCTTAGGATTCTCCAGGCAAGAGTACTACTAGTGGCACCTAGGAAGCCCCGGGGTCTAGATTAGTGATCAAATAATGGTCTTTGCTCTTCCTGATATACAGAATTCTATAAATGAACCTTTTCGGGGAGAACGTGTGTGTGTGTGTGTGTGTGTATGTATACATATATATATATATATATATATATGTATATATATATATATAGTTTCCAGAAGGGGAAGAAAAACATTTCTTATCCAACTTCAACCTTCTTCCCGTCCAGCAAAATACACCACTGATAGATAATAGCCTCTCCTAGAGAGAGGAAGGGTGAATCTACGTTTACTCTGTGGGATTTTTTTCTGTGTTAAATCTACAGTGCCATCTACTGAATCAGGTAGGAAATAATACAAAGACTGTAAACGCATTTTACAGTCAAAGGATAGGATGGCTGGATGGCATCACTGATGCAATTGACGTGAAATTGGGCAAACTTAGGGAGATGGTGAGGGACAGGGAGACCTGGCGTGCTGCAGTCCATGGGACTGCAAAGAGTCAGACATGCCTGGGCAACTGAGCAACAAAAAAGCATTGCAGACGACAATGAAAGGAAATCTGCTTTTCATTTAAGACCATATATTTTAATCTCATAATTTAGCTGCAATTTCATTATCATATTTTGATATGAGAACACTTTTGAAAAACTCACAGCATTTTTAAATCCATGTAAACAATCATTAGTATGTTGTTGATACATGTTGAATCACCTGTTTCCTTTTTTTAAATTAGTTTTTAAAATCATAGAGTCGAAGATTAAAAACTCAAAACCCCAAAGTATATTTCTAATGTCCTCGTAGCCACAGTAAGGTTTGAGTCTATTAGGTTTTGCTCCAAATTAGTATTGGCCAAACTGTTTATACTAGTGTCATGAAAACAGTTTCATGATCCAGTAAATTTGGGAACTACTGTATGCTCAACCCCGATCTCACAGATTCACAATGTACATTATAATCATAGAGGCTTTCAGACACTCTGAAGGCCAAAAATTTATTTAACCTGTCTAATTCAGTGCTTTCTAAAATTAGTTGAAGCATTTCAAATATTAGGCTTCACTAGGCGCTCAGTGGTAAAGAATCCTCCTGCCAATGCAGGAGACTTGGGTTCAATCCCAGGTTGGGAAGATCCCCTGGAGAAGGAAAACGGCAACCCACTCCAGTATTCTTGCCTGGGAAATCTCATCAACAGAGAAGCTTGGGAGGCTACCGTCCACGGGGTCACAAGAGTCTGACATGACTTAGTAACTAGATGGCAACGATTTCAAATATTGGTCTTTTGTACGCCAGACACGGTGCTGGGTGCTTCACGTATGTTAACTGATTTATGCTCCTTACAGCCATTTGATTCTAAATTGTTGAAATGATTGAAACATTTGTGGAGCGTATGATTAGAATGTGGCAGTGTTAGATCTAAAACCCAGGCCTGCCTGCTTCCTCAGAAGCTGCTGTTTCTAACTGTATCACAGGATCTCTCAGCAAGGCCTTTCAGGTACCAAATAGCTGAGGACAGAATCTTCGGCTTGACAAGGGGGTGGGAGTCACAAGAGCCCTGCTTTTAGTTGGCTTTTCCCTGGGGTAGAGACACTTGCAAAGCCTGCTATTGTAGAAGCAGCTGGTTCTCTTCCCCAGGAGGTAAGAAATCCTGGCCTGCTGAGCCAGCTGGCCTTTGGGTGTTACTCCTCAGAACCTTGACCACCTACTTCCACAGCCGCCCTTGTTTTGGAGAATACCTGGCGAGAAACAGTGTCCCTAGGGCACTCTTAATTTGCATGAGATGTTTTGCCTCCAGTCTCTTTCCAGGTCTGAACTAGGCATTAGTTTTGTTAGCCATGAAAGCAGAGTTTATAGTCTAATTCTCTGAGATTCAGTTTTCAAAGTCACTTCCCTGAAGAGATCACAGCTTTTGTACCTTACTAGTGAAGAACAGCTATTAAAGAACAGATAACTTCAGAAGGTCACTTGTCAAGAAGCTATTTTTAGGGATACTATTTTGGGTACTTTCTGTAGGAAAATTGGATGAGAGCGGGCCTTTAGGACAGAGGACAGGAAAAGATGGGCTCTTTAAAACCCGGCTGAAACTCTTGCTTTCTGTGTAATTCTCAGAGTCTCGGTTTCCTCAGGTATTGAAAGGAAGTGAATGTACCTAGTACTTGAGGCTGAATTCAGCACCAAATGAGATCCTGAAGATCTATGTTCTCCCACTCCAAGTTGTTATAAGTCTATAAAATCCAGCAAAGACAATGTGGACAAACAATTGACAAGGTTGAGGAGATCCAACCAGTCCATTCTGAAAGAGATCAGCCCTGAGATTTCTTTGGAAGGAATGATGCTAAAGCTGAAACTCCAGTACTTTGGCTACCTCATGTGAAGGGTTGACTCATTGGAAAAGACTCTGATGCTGGGAGGGATTGGGGGCAGGAGGAGAAGGGGACGACAGCAGATGAGATGGCTGGATGGCATCATCAACTCGATGGACGTGAGTCTGAGTGAACTCCGGGAGTTGGTGATGGAGAGGGAGGCCTGGCGTGCTGTGATTCATGGGATCACAAAGAGTTGGATACGACTGAGCGACTGAACTGAACTGATTAATATGGCGAAGGAAACTTGCATGTCTGACCCATGATGTAGAAACTATTTTGGATTCCCTCACCTCTTCAAATGGTAGATTAAAAGGAAAGTGAATTTTAACAGTTTGATCTGCAGAGAGGCAGCCAAGATGGTGGAATAGGGAGACCCTGAACTCGTCTCCTCCCATGGGTACACCAAAATTACAACTACTTGCTAAGCAGCCATCTATGAGGATGACCTGAAGACTAGCAGAAAAGATTTTTCCACAACTAGACACACAGAATGGAATCACAATGAGACAGGGAGGAGGGATGGAGACACGGTATAGTCAGGACACACTCCCCGGCGTTGCTGCCCCACAAACAGGAGGAGTATGACCATTGTAGAAGTCCTCCTCCTCAAGGAATAAGGGGGCCAAGTCCCCCATCAGACTCCGCACCCCAGGAGTCCCGCACTGGGAAGACAAGTTCCCAGAATGTCTGGATTTGAAACAAACATCAGGGCTTATGTTCGGGAGAGCCAGAGAGTTATAGGAAATAGACTCTGCTCTTAGAGGGTACAAGCAAAACCTCGCACTCTTGAAGTCCAGGTAGAGAGATGGTAGATTGAAAGAAACCTGGGTCAGACCCACTTGCTGATCCAGGAGGCAACAGGGACTGCCCCTGGGGATGGTGATACTAGTGGCAGGCCTGTTTGAGAGCTCATTCTACCATAATAACATTGATTCTGGCAAGCAGTATTTTAGCATTCTCTCTTTAGACTATTTTTTTAAATTTTATTTTATTTTTAAACTTTACAATATTGCATTAGCTCTGCCAAACATCGAAATGAATACGCCACAGGCACACCCGTGCTCCCCATCCCGAACCCCCCTCCCCCCCACCTCCCCATACCCTCCCTCCAGGTCATCCCAGTGCACCAGCCCCAAGCATCCAGTATCGTGCATCGAACCAGGACTGGCGACTCGTTTCATACATGATATTATACATGTTTCAATGCCATTCTCCCAAATCTCCCCACCCTCTCCCTCTCCCACAGAGTCCATAAGACTGATCTATACATCAGTGTCTCTTTTGCTGTCTCATACACAGGGTTATTGTTACCATCTTTCTAAATTCTATATATATGCGTTAGTATACTGTACTGGTGGTTTTCTTTCTGGCTTACTTCACTCTGTAATAATAGGCTCCAGTTTCATCCACCTCACTGGAACTGATTCAAATGTATTCCTAAAAGGAATTAAAAGGAATTAAAAATGGCTGAGTAATACTCCATTGTGTATATGTACCACTGCTTTCTTATCCATTCATCTGCTGATGGGCATCTAGGTTGCTTCCACGTCCTGGCTATTATAAACAGTGCTGCGATGAACACTGGGGTACACGTGTCTCTTTCCCTTCTGGTTTCCTCAGTGTGTATGCCCAGCAGTGGGATTGCTGGATCATAAGGCAGTTCTATTCCCAGTTTTTTAAGGAATCTCCACACTGTTCTCCATAGTGGCTGTACTAGTTTGCATTCCCACCAACAGTGTAGGAGGGTTCCCTTTTCTCCACACCCTCTTCAGCATTTATTGCTTGTAGACTTTTGGATCGCAGCCATTCTGACTGGTGTGAAATGGTACCTCATAGTGGTTTTGATTTGCACTTCTCTGATAATGAGTGATGTTGAGCATCTTTTCATGTGTTTGTTAGCCATCTGTATGTCTTCTTTGGAGAAATGTCTATTTAGTTCTTTGGCCCATTTTTTGATTGGGTCATTTATTTTTCTGGAGTTGAGCTGTAGGAGTTGCTTGTATATTTTTGAGATTAGTTGTTTGTCAGTTGCTTTAACCTTAGAAGTCCAGTCCCACCTTCCAGAAGACTGACGTCAGCTCCATGTCCCCCCCTGCCCGGGTCATACAGCCAACCATGCAGGAAACCTACCTTTATCTCCAGCAGTCCTGCAGCCACTGCTCAAGGCTCAGCCTTACAACCAGCCAGAATGGAGGCCATCCTTGCCTAGCCACCCAGAGGAATCAGCCCACTACAACAGAAAGGCACGTGCAGCCCACGTAGAGGGCGCACCTAGAGCACGCAGCTCTGGTGACCATAGCGGACAAAGCTATTGAGCCACAGGGGACATCTATATGAGGCCGCTTGTCCAAAATTGGGAACTATAACCAACCTACTAGCAATGGCACCCCATTCCAGTACTCTTGCCTGGAAAATCCCATGGACCGAGGAGCCTGGTAGGCTGCAGTCCATGGGGTCGCTAACTTTCACTTTTCACTTTCATGCATTGGAGAAGGAAATGGCAACCCACTCCAGTGTTCTTGTCTGGAGAATCCCAGGGACAGGGGAGCTTGGTGGGCTGCCGTCTATGGGGTCGCACAGAGTTGGACACAACTGAAGCGACTTAGGAACAGCAGCAACTACCTAACACAGAGACACAGAATTGGGCAAAATGAGGACATAGAGAAATATATTTCTGATAAAGGAATAAGACTTAATCTCAGACAAAGAACTAAAAAGTAGAGCTATTCTATCCAATAAAGAGTTAAAGGTTATGATCATAAAGATGCTAACTGATGCAGCAGAAAAATGGATGAACATTGAGAATGTCAACAAGGAGATGTTATAAAGAACCAAACAAAGTAGAGGGTTCCCTGGTGCCTCAGATGGTAAAGAATCTACCTGCAATCAGGTTCAGTCTCTGAGTTGGGAAGATTCCCTGGAGAAGGGAATGGGTACCCACTCCAGTATTTTTGCCTGGAGAATTCCAAGCACAGAAGAGTCTGGCGGGCTTAAGTCCATGGAGTCGCAAAGAGTCACACATGACTGAGTGACTAACACTAAACAGAGCAGAAGAATATAATGACTGAAATAAAAATTACAGTAGAAGGAATCAACAATAGATGAGATGATAAAGAGGCATGAATCAGTGAACTGGAAGACAGAGTTGGGGAAATCATCCAAGCTGAAAAGAAAAAAAGAATTTTTAAAAATTAGTATAGTCTGAGACCTCTTGGACAACAACGAGTGTACTAACATTGGCATTTTAGGAATCCCAGAAAGAGAAGAGAGTAAGTGGTATTTCTTCTTATTTGAAGAAATAATAGTGGAAATTTTCCCTAAACTGGGAAAAGAAATAGACATCCAGGTCCAGGAATACAGACAGTCCCAAACAAGATGAAGCCAAAGAAGTCCACATCAAGACACATTATAATTTTAAAAATTAAGTAATTTATTTTAATTGGAGTATAACTACTTTATAATATTGTGATGGTTTTTGCCATCAGTTCAGTTCAGTTCAGTCTCTCAGTTATGTCCGACTCTTTGTGACCCCATGAACCGCAGCACGCCAGGCCTCCCTGTCCATCACTAACTCCCGGATTCCACCCAAACCCATGTCCATTGAGTCAGTGATGCCATCCAACCATCTCATCCTCTGTTGTCTCCTTCTCCTCCTGCCCTCAATCTTTCCCAGCATCAGGGTCTTTTCAAATGAGTCAGCTCTTTGCATCAGGTGGCCAAAGTATTGGAGTTTCAGCCTCAACATCAGTCTTATGAATGAACACCCAGGACTGATCTCCCTTAGGATGGACTGGTTGGATCTCTTTGCAGTCCATACATCAACATAAATTGGCCATGGTATACATGTGTCCCCCCATCCTGAAACCTCCGACCTCTCTCCCTGCCCTATCTCTCTAGTTGTCCTAGAGCACCAGCACCCAAAGCTGGTGCCCTGCTTCATGCATTGAATTTGCACTGGTCATCTATTTTATATATGGTAATGTACATATTTCAATGTTATTCTCTCAAATCATCCCACCCTCAGCTTCTCCCACTGAGTCCAAAAGTCTGTTCTTTACATCTGTGTCTCCTTTGCTGCCTTACATGTAAAATTGTCAGTACTGTCTTTTAAAATTCCATATATATGCAATAATATACAGTATTTGTCTTTATCTTTCTGACTTACTTCACTCTGTATAAAATGGCAAAGTTAGAGATAAACAGAGAATCTTAAAAGCAGCAAGAGGAAAGCAACTAGTTACACACAAGGGAAGTCCCATAAGTCATGTGTGACTCTTTGCAACCCCATGGACTTAAGCCTGCCAGACTCTTGCTGACTTTTCAGCAGAAACACTGCAGGCCAAAGGGAGTGGCATGATATATTCAAAGTGATGAAATGAGAAAAACCTATAATCAAGAATATTTAGCAAGACTATCATTCAGAGACAAGTGTTCAGACAAGCAAAAGCTAAAAGAGTTCAGAACCACTAAACAAGCTTTACAAGAAATGCTAACATGACTTCTCTAAGTGGAAAAGAAAAGGCCACAGCTAGAAATATGAAAATTATGAAAGGAAAAATCTCACTGGTAAAGCAAACATACATTGAAGATAGTGGATCAACCACTTATGAAGATAGGAGGGGGTTAAAAAGACACAAGTAGCAAAATCATCTGTCTCTATAATAAGTAGTTAACGGATATACAAAACAAAAGTATGCAAAATATGTAATAGAAAATGTGGTGGAGGGAGGAGTTAAAACGCAGGGTAGCTAGAGTGCATATGAATTAGACCAGTTTAAAATAGTTATATGTAGGTTGTTACATATGGACCTCATGGTAACCACAAACCAAAAACCCATAATAGATGCACAAATGAAAAAGAGAAAGGAATCCAAACACAACACTAAAGATAGTCATCAAATCCTAAGGGAAAGGAGTAAGAGAAGAAGAACAACAAGAACTATAAAAACAACCAGAAAACAAGCAACAAAATGGCAATGTGTTTAAAACTCCAGAGATTCAAGATCAAACCTGACACAGGTCTAGTTGCCTGAGAAATCCAGGTGCCTGTGGTGAGAGAAAATCGACCCTTGCAGCTCAGCTCATCTGCAAAACTACTCTTGGTTCCGGGGAAATCATTTAAACATCATAGCCTGCACTTGATGGGGAAGGAGTTCAGTCTGTTAGGGGGTTGCTGTGCATCTTCTTCCTGGAGAGATGAGAGCAGCTGCAAGGGAGGGGTTAAGGAATGTCTCAGGGTGTGGGGGTCCTCAGCTTGGCTTCTGGCCTAGCTTCCTGCAGAACAACTCTTTGTCCTTGGAGGAGGGGAGCTGTAACGCAAGATTTAATCTAACAGAGTGGTTGCGTTAGTTTGGAGTAGATGAGCAGCAGCTGCTGGGTATTTTGCCTTTACAAGAGCCCAGTAATAAGCCCAGAGCTGATTCTTATTAGTTCTTATTAGTGAAAGATGGAGGCAGGATGGTCAGAGAGATTTGAAGATGCTTTACCACTGGTTTTTAAGATGGAGGAAAGGCCTTGAGCCAAAGAACGCTGGCAGCTTCTAGAAGCTGGAGAAGATAAGCAAACACATTTCCCTTTGGTTTCCGGAAGAAATACAGTCTTGCCAACACCTTGATTTTAGCTGGTGAGATCCATCTTGAACATCTGATTATACTGGTAAAATACTGAGTTTGAGTTTGTTTTAAGCTATTAAATTATAGAAGCGCTAGGAAACTAAACCGATATCCTGAGCTTGGCCCTTCTCTAGGGATTTTTCCCAAAATGTTACATTTTATGTTTCAAAAATGCTTTTGAATCAGTTCTTTCTTTTATAAAAAATATGTATTTGGCTGTGCTGGGTCTTAGTTGCAGCTTGCAAATGCTTGGTTGTAGCATGTAGGATCTAGTTCCCTGACCAGGGATGAAACCTGGGGCCTCCTGCCTTGGGAACATGGAGTGTTAGCTAGTGGACCCTCAGGAAGTCCTCAGTTAATTCTTTCTTATCCAGCCTCACACTTTTGCCCCTGGGTCAAGCACACTCACAATCTAACCCCAGGGTCTCTGGAGGACGTGCTCATACCTACGAGGTGATTCTTGCTATCCCTTCTGAGGATATAATTTCTTTTCTCTCTTATTGAGCCCAGCATGGTCCAAGCTGAGTTATGCTGGATTTAACCCTATCTATCATCCTGGCACTTAGGAGAGGAGGTGGGAGCATCACTTTGGGAGTTACCTGTTGGAGTAGGAAGGAGAAGCTTTGGTAGTGTCTTCTCACACAGGAGAAGTAGTAGTTCTTATTGTGGATGGGACCTCTGGAAACTCTTGGGGGAAGGTCTATGGAGTGAAACCCTTGAGGGAATCCACTCAGATGTCTCCATCCCACATTTCTAGGGTCCCGTGTTCAAGGGCAGCACTGCAAGAGTCAGACAAGTTATATACTGTGCACAGTAGACAATCAGTATTAATGAACTAAAGAGGAATAGAGTGGACACCCTCCGATACTTCCGAGACGAATATGTGGACTCGAGTAAAAGATGAGAACAGGCGCTAGAGCCACCAATGATGTTTTGTTTCTTACTGGAATATCTCTGGAGTTCTGCAACACTGTTAACTTCTAAACATGCTCTTCAGCTGTGTCTGCTTTTCCCCTGCAAGAAATAAGCTACCAAAGAGGCCCTCTGCTGCTCTCAGTCAGCCAGCAACTGCCACACCTGTTTCGCATTACTGAGTGTGGCGCACTAGAACAACTTGGTAACTAACTCGAGAGACTAATTCTCTTGTCTTTGTAGGAACTGTTCCCCAATATCGTTCAAATACCTGAGTCATTGTACGGCCAAGAGCATTTCCTTCCCACAGAGCATTTTCCAGATCAGCACTGGTGAAATCTTCAGCAGCTGGACTGGACTCTGTGCCAGGGACTGTCTGTGCCCTGCAGTCTCTTCAGAATGGAGTCATCCCTGACATTCGGTTAGTGAGCGCCCTGCAGTCTCTTCAGAATGGAGTCATCCCTGACATTCGGTTAGTGAGCGCCCTGCAGTCTCTTCAGAATGGAGTCATCCCTGACATTCGGTTAGTGAGCGCCCTGCAGTCTCTTCAGAATGGAGTCATCCCTGACATTCGGTTAGTGAGTGCCCTGCAGTCTCTTCAGAATGGAGTCATCCCTGACATTCGGTTAGTGAGCGCGCCAGTCCCGACACTTTGTAATACCGCCTGTTGTCTTGGACCACTTCTGGCATCACCTGTGTCATCCAGGAAGCAGATACCAAGATGAGGTTAGACATCCAAGAGATGTATCGGGGAAAATACCCATTTCAGGAAGGGAACAGAAGCAGGTTAGAAAACCTATAGGCTGTGGTGCAGACCTGGCATTTGCAAAAGAGAAGAAGGGAAGGAATGATTGCTTAGGAAACTCCCCAGACCACGATGCAGTCCTGGGAAAGTCTTGGTTAGGCTGATAGGGAATCTCTGAGCAAAGTCTGATTGATAGAGGAATCCTGTGCTGGGCAATGATGGCCCAGTTCTAATATCTCTGCTGTGCTCATTGTCTGGGAGCAGCCTCGGGTAAGTGTAGCCTTGTCATGAGTGACATGGTAGATCCAACCATGCTTCCTGTTCTCTTAAAGAAGGTCTGAGTGGTGGCCTTCCATGGCCATGACAGTGCTCAGGGTTTGAAATTTGTGCCACTTATTTGCTGTTTGGTTATTCATTTCTCTAAGCCCTAGTTATCACATCTAAGGTTGTGAGGTTTATAGTAAACCTCACATATGAAATGCATAGAACACAGATTTTCACACGGAATAATCAATGATAGTAGACAAAATAGAATTGGTGACTCTGGAACCTATTCTCTTCTTTGAGTCTACTTATTGTTCTTATGAATATTGTAGGGTGTCCACTCTATTCTTCTTTAGTTATTTTACAAATACTAAAAGTATCCTAGGCACAGTATAGAATGTTGCTGACTCTTGTAGTACTATTTTAGGATTTGTGCGGCTCAGGAGTGAATTCTCGGAAATCCTCATAAACTTGAACTGTGGGGCTACCACACAGGTCCCTTTCTCATTCTTACCTAGAGTCTTTCCTCCTGTGGCATTTATACGGTAGATAAAAATCTCATTTGTGCACATCAGCATCTCAGGTAGTTTTTCCTAGGAATTTGAAGTTTAAAGCTGTTCCTATCTCCTCATACTGTGCAACACCAAATTAGGTCACATATATTTTATTTCATTCTTTCTTTCTTTGGCTGTGCCAGGTCTTCAGTCTTTAGTTGCAGCATGTGACCTCTTCGTTGCAGCATGCAAGATCTAGTTCCATGACCAGGGATTGAACCCAGGCCCCATGCATTGGAAGTTCAGAGTCTTAGCCAGTGGGCCATCAGGGAAATCCCATTCCTCAAATGTTTATTGAGTGTAGTCAGTGGTCAGGCATGAAGATGAAATATTAGTAAGATGATTGAAATACTCAGAAACTCTAGTCTCCAGGCAAAGATAGATAAGGACACTACTCTGAATTTAATGTGAAAAGCCCCATTAGAAGAAAAGCCATGAAAAAGACAAAAAGATATAGTGAAATGATTCCCAGGAGACTTCAAGAAAAAGATGGCAGCAGGGAGAAATCCAAAATCATATGTAAAGACTGTCAGGAGATTTTGCCTGACTGCAGTTCAAGCATCTCAGAAGACTTTATAGCAATATCACATTCTTCTTCATATATTTCTTCCAAAGCCCTTTAGCAGATAGTATCTTAGGAATAGTGCTGGGGATACTGTGGCTTACGAGTACGCAAAGTGACTCTGATAAGAGTTTAGGGCCCTGTGTATATATGTATGTAATGTGATTTAGCAATACAAGTAATACATGCTTTCCATGTTTGTTGGTGATACCTACAGTGGTTCCTTGAGCACCATTTTAGCTCTAAAGTATTAGCTAGTCAACATGCTATTGGGCTTCCTAAGTGGCTCAGCAGTAAAGAATGTGCCTGCTAATGCAGGAGACTTGGGTTCCAATCCCTGGGTCAGGAAGATCCCCTGGAGAAGGAAATGGCAACCCATTCCAGTATTCTTGCTGGGAAATCCCATGGGCAGAGGAGCTCGGAGGGCTATAGTCCATGGGATTGCAAAAGATCAGATACGACTTAGTGACTAACTACAATAGCAACCTGCTATCACTTTTGCAGAGGTGGAGCAAGAATCCCTAGTTAAAGTTAACAGGAAATGAATAAGAGCAGTCTTACATCCAAAGCCGACATGGAGCAGCACTTTTGATATTGTTACTCCAATAGATGAATAATAAAATCCCTGGAAAGAACTGAGTTTTGTGCTAGAAATACTCTTTTCACAACTGGCCCAACACAGGGCTATCCTTCAATTAAACTATAAAGTGGCCTGGGTGGGGCATTTCTTCCCATCAGAGGAAATTTTAGGTGGATGTAATTTTTTCCTTTTTGGCCACACAGTAGGGCTTGCAAGAAACCAGGGGTTGAACCCACATCCTTGGCAGTGATACCAAGTCCTAACCACTAGTCCACTAGGGGAGTCCCTAGAATATACATTTCTTTGGAGAAAGGAACACATGAGGACAGGACTCTGAGCAAAATTACTGAATTCATGTGGGATTATTTTCATTCTCCTAGATGACCAGATTTTTCTTGACTTAAATTAGAGATGTTAAAAGATAGATTGAAGCATATTAAAACTTTTCAGATTTTTTTTTGAGCAAAAATCAATTGGAATTGGGCAGCACCAGATTGGAAGTGGGCTCTGGGTCCACAGGAACCAAGAGAAAGACATATATAGACAGTGCCAAAGCAAATTATTTGATCAACTACCACTTGGCTATGATCAGTTATCTATAGATTTCTATTCCATATCTAGACATCTACAGGGTTAGAGTTAGGTTTCCTTATATAGGCCCTCATAGCATTAGAGCCACCTCAGTCCAATGGCCTCCTTGTTTAACAGAAATAAATTTTACTTCCAAAGATTTTTCTATTGGAGATTTTGCATTTGAGAGGCAGCAGTTTTCAGGAAAGAAACAGTTTTATACTGATCATGGTCTGGATTGCCTGTGGAACCTGAAGAACCAACCCACTGGAAAAGACCCTGATGCTGGGAAAAATTGAAGGCAGGAGGAGAAGGGTACAACAGAGGACGAGATGGTTGGATTACCTCCCCAACTCAATGGGTGTGAGTTTGTGCAAACTCTGGGGGATGGTGAAGGACAGGGAAGCCTGGTGTGCTGCAGTCCATGGGGTCATAGAGAGTAGGACATGACTTAGCTACTCAACAACACAGAGCATTGTAATATGTAAATGAAATAGTTTAAGTAAACTCATTTAGTAAATAATCCAAGTAAAAAGATGCTCCAGAAGTGCTAGCTCTGTTCCGTTTGATAACACACATGGCAAAGGCTTGGCCAACTAGAAACTAGCTTTCCAGAAAACTCCATCAGACACATCCTTTCATCTGCATTTCACAGAAGAAAAGCTGGTATATGGTATAAATATTAAGTTTATAAACTTCAAACCCAACTTCATGCATTCTAAACTTGTATAATTACCAAGAGAAAGAGAAAGGGAGAGAGGGAGAAAGAGAAAGAAAGGGAGAGAGTAAAAGAGAATTTTTGTTTACCATGGAATCTTTAGCACTTAGAATTACCTGGCACAATGAAGGCACTCAATAAATATCTGTTGAATGAATGCTGCTGCTGCTGCTAAGTCACTTCAGTCGTGTCCGACTCTGTGTGACCCCATAGACGTCAGCCCACCAGGCTCTCCTGCCCCTGGGATTCTCCAGGCAAGAACACTGGAGTGGGTTGCCATTTCCTTCTCCAATGCATGAAAGTGAAAAAGTGAAAGTGAAGTCACTCAGTCGTGTCCGACTTAGTGACCCCATGGACTGCAGCCTACCAGGCTCCTTCATCCATGGGATTTTCCAGGCAAGAGTGCTGGAGTGGGGTGCCATTGCCTTCTCCAGTTGAATGAATAAGGACCCAGAAATCCTTAAGGAGCTTCTTTCTTTTTTGAACTTTCTACTTTGTATTGTTGTATGGCTGATTAATAATGTTGTGATAGTTTTGGGTGAATGTGAAGAGAGTCAGCCATACATATATATGTATCCAATCTCCTCAAACCCCTCTCCAGTCCAGGCTGCCATATCAAGTTGAGCAGAGTTCCATATGTTATACAATAGGTCCTTGTTGGTTATCCATTTTAAATACATCAGTATGTACATGACAATCCCAAACTCCCTAACTATCCCTTCCCCCCAGCAATCATAAGTTTGTTTCCTAAGAAAGAGCATTCTTTATTAGGAGTTCAGTGATGCTGTAAGTCAGAAAAGGAGGCAAACTTATTTTACCAAGATTTTCAGTGAAAGATGTTGCAAGTAAAATACTTAACTGGAGATTTCTCTGAGTTTCTCTGAAATGTTCTGTTTAATCAGCAACTTAGAAGTATTCAAAAATTCATTAGTATTTATTTTTTGGTTACTATATGCAAAACATCAAGATATAGAGTCACTTTTCTCAAGGAACTCAGATTCTAACAGGAAGATAGAGAACATCAGGCCTCATTGAAAGAATGAACAAGCATGAACTAAAATTGAAGCTGTGATACAGTAGAATAAGGAATTCCCTCTTAGGGAGAGGCACAGGGAGTTCTGTGAAGGGGAAATTTTACTGTATTTGAGTCAAACCTTAAAGTGGGAGTTAACTCATTACAAGTGGGAGTGACTAAACTGATAAAGAAGACTAGAAGGGGGATGGTTATGAAGGGAGAAATTCTAGGCATAAGACAAGACATGGGATTTTGAAGGGAGAGGTCCCAGAGAAGACACAATATGTTAGAAAAGTAGAGAGGACAGGTGATAACTTTTACCAAGTTCACTGCAGATTTTGTACTTGAATGCCCTTCAGAGTCACTTGGGAAATATAAAGAGTAAAATTCCTTATAAATTGTTTCTTGAATGTGAGTCTGAGACTGAATTGAAAGAGACTAGATTTTATCTGGGAAAAATAGGCAAAGGGTATTAAAAAATAGTTCCTTAAATGGGAATGGTGCCCCCATATTTGTAGCCTAAACCAAAGACTAATGGCAGAAGAATTTCTGGCCAGACGATGGATGTCATCTGACTACGCCTGCAGACTGCTCTCAAGGGTCTAGAATGTGGCAAACTAAAGCCAGTCTTTGAGATAAGCTATTTAACTGCAGAGAAAATGTTCACTCATTACTTTGGATGTTAAATCTTTCTCAATTAGATTACATATTTCCTTACTTGATTAAACATAGAACTCTAAGAATAATTTAATTGCTTTAATGACTCAGGGGTCATCATTATGGACATTAATTATTATGCCAGGTTGTACAGAGTGAGACCTTTGGAACTTAGACTGTGTCAGACTTCTTGCCTCTGTATTCATGGTATTACCATCACATTAAAGTTTTTTTTTTTTTTTAAATTATTGCTCATTCCTTTCTCTCCTTTCTGCTGCCAATGCTTGGTATGAAGCAGAAGTTCATTTCTAACCTTCCAGTGGTCAGAGTGGGAGCTTTTCTCTGATATAAAGCAAAGGGTCTTTGTATTTCAGGGGCCCTGGTGGAGATAAAAGATGTTCTGTTTAATGCAGTTTATAATGAAACTATTAATTGGTGGGTCTTCTGTAAGACTTGAGTTTTAGCCTCAGCCTTTTCCCTAGTTGCTATTAACTGTTTGGCATCACTTAACCTTCTTCAGACTAATTTCTACATTAAAAATAGAAATTTGAAGACATGTACTCTATAGTCCCATAATGATGGATGCAGCAGGGACTCAGGAGTCAGACAGTATCTGCAATTTCTTTTTTCCTTTTTCCCCCTGCATTTTTTTTTAATTGGTGGGTAATTGCTTTACAATGTCATGTTGGTTTCTGCCATCAACAATGTGAATCAGCCATAAGTATACATGTGTCTCCTCCCTCTTGAGCTTCCCTCCCAGCCCCCACCGCATCCCAGCCCTGTATTTACAATTTCTTCCATGCTAGCTTGACAAGTTACTTGGATAAGTTAGCTCATCTCTATGCTTCCTTCTGTTCCCTTTTCCATTTTGGTGGATGATAACACTGTTTTCACTGTGGAGTGTGGGTAGGCTAAATGCGGAAAGTTCTCACAGTGCCTACAACCCAGGGGAGAATACTTGTTAGTTCCAGTTCCCCTTCTTCCACTGGAATATTTTCAGCAAAATTGAGTGCCTGAAAGATCAGAATTCCCCAAGCTATTGAAAGTCTCCAAGTGTCATTAGCCAAATAGGCCACTGGATGTCACACTTGATCTAAGCTACTCTACCTACCTTGTCCAGTGCACTCTGGTTCTGGACAGTCTTGGGCTTTTAGAGCTCAAGTGGAGTTTGTCTGACAGCCAGGAAAAAGTGGACCTTAGTGATCTTAGAATCAGAGTTTGAAAACTGAAATTTGCTTTGCATGTGTTTCATTTTGTGAAGTTTTAATGGAACATAGATGCACTCAGGCAGAGGGTGCCTTGTTCTAATCTGTAGAGCCCTACCTGGGCCTTTGATTCATCTGGGTTACCCACCTGGTTCCTCAAGGCAATGGGGTGTAGAGCACCTGATCTCATTTTACAGAGGAGGAGACTGACCACCCAGACACCTTACATGGTTTGACCGAGGACATGGGTTGAATTGGTGGTAAATCAGGCCGCTTGCCTTCCTGATTGGTCCCTGATGTTTAGCCAGGTATCCGAGATTCCATCAAGATTATGCACCTTTAGAAACTTTCCACTGTACAAAAGCAGCTGAGAGGGCTCATTATCTGACGGTCTCTCCTAAGCTCTGTTCAGCCACAAGCCTCAGAATATTTTGACTTTCACCGCAGCACTAGATGGGCAGTTTTATCTCATGAATGTTTTATCTCATGAACTTGGCTGGGGGGTTGGGACGGTGCTTGGACATTGGAACATGTTTCCCAAAGCACTTAGCAGAGAGACATTAGGCTAACAATAAAGTCCACAACCTCTAACAGGAAATCAGTAAGACAAGCCAAGGGTCATGATTTATACTGACTCTTATCAGGAAAAACATGCCAACAGAGCTCACTCTGAGGATTAAAAGTTATAATGTAACCGTGCACAACTACACAGGAGTTTAAATTTTCATAACTACCAGACAGAGGATAAACACTAACATTGCTCACACTCTACCCACCACGTTTGGAAAAACCAGATCAGGGAGGGTAATTATCTTGCAAATTTAGATTTCCCTGGTTGTGTTCTCTTTAGAATAGAAGAAGGTTCTTTCTGGGACAGGGTCAGCTGAATCGTAGGCCTATAGTAATTAACAAGAGTAAATCAGGCTTCCATTGAGAACATTTTACTGCCTAGGTCAGGGGTCCCCAGCCTCCGGGATCTAGTGCCTGGCGATCTGAGGTGGAACTGATGTAATAATAACAGAAATAAAGTGCACAACAAGTGTAATGTACTTGAATCATCCTGACACCATCCTCCTGCCATCCCCCGGCCCATGGAAAAATGGTCTTCCATGAAACCAGTCCCCAGTGCCAAAAAGGTTGAGAATCACTGGCTTAGAGCACTTGTTGGGATATTCTGCACATTTTGGGAAGGCTGTGATCCCTTCCCTGGCAGCCAGGACTGTGGAGAGTGAAGCAAGCCTTTCTCTTTAGTTGATAAGGATTTTGAAGGTTCTAAAAGGGAGCTTGCTGGCAGTCTCTTTAAAGTCTAATTTGAAGAACTCTTATGTCAGTGATCAGAAATTGTAGCGCAGTCTGTTAAAAGAGGAACAAATGTTAAAGAGCATGAAGTCTAACCATTTTTACATTGTACAACCAAAAACGGGTCCAGAGGAGACAGAGGCCCTGGGTTCCACAGTGATTTAGCTGAGCCAATACTTTTTTCCTTTCTTTTTCCTTTTGTCAATACTTTCTTGTACTCATATCATCAGAATTCTCATCTCTTGATTTCTCAAATTACCCTGATGCTTGTACTATTCCATACTCATTTTTCAATATTGAGGTCTTATGGACATAAAACCTATACAAATATACATAATAAACTATACAAAATAAAACTATACAATTTGGCAACTTACTCCAGTCTTCTTGCCTGGAGAATCCCATGGACAGAGAAGAGTGGTGGGCTACAGTTCATAGGGTCACAAAGAGTCAGGCATGACTGAGCACGCATGCATGACATATATATACTCACTAAGTTGTCATTGCTGTCTGGATGATGAACATATTCATCACACTCCAAAAGTTTCTGACTGCTGCCTGGTAATCCATCCTTCCTTCTCTCCCCACCTCCCACCCCAGGTAAACACTGACATGTTTTCTCTCACTATAGAAGAGTGTGCATATTCTAGAATTTTATATAAATGAATTTCTTTTGTCTGAGTTCTTTCACTTAGCATACTTACTTTGAGCTTCAGTCATGTTGTAGGGTGTATCAGTTGTTCATTCTGTTTATTGCTGAGCAACAGACATTACTTTGTCAACAAAGGTCCATCTAGTCAAGGCTATGGTTTTTCCCGTGGCCATGTATGGATGTGAGAGTTGGACTATAAAGAAAGCTGAGCACCAAAGAACTGATGCTTTTGAACTGTGGTGCTGGAGAAGACTCTTGAGAGTCCCTTGAGCTGTAAGGAGATCCAACCAGTCCATCCTAAAGGAGATCAGTCCTGGGTGTTCATTGGAAGGACTGATTTTGAAGCTGAAACTCCAATACTTTGGCCACCTCATGCGAAGGGCTGACTCATTTGAAAAGACCCTGATGCTGGGAAAGATTGAAGGCGGGAGGAGAAGGGGATGACAGGATGAGATGGTTGGATGGCATCACCAACTTGATGGACATGGGTTTGGATGGACTCCAGGAGTTGGTGATGGACAGGGAGGCCTGGAATGTTGTGGTTCATGGAGTCGCAAAGAGTTGGACACGACTGAGTGACTGAACTGAACATTCATCTGCTGATGGACCTCTAGACTTTTTCCAATTGTTGTTGCAAATAAAGCTTCTGTGAATGTTCACGTACAGGTCTTTGTATGTGCATGCCTGCCTGTGTGCTCAGTTGCTTCAGTCATGTCCGACTCTGTGAAACCCTATTGACTGTAGCCTGCCAGGCTCCTCTGTCCAGGCAAGAATACTGGAATGGGTTACCATGCCCTACTCCAGGGAATCTTCCCGATCCAGGGATTGAACCCACATCTCTTAAGTCTCCTGCATTGGCAGGCAGGTTCTTTGCCACCAGCGCCACCTGGGAAGCCCTGGTCTTTGGATGCATCTATACTTTTGACTGAGTGACTGAACTGAACTGATACTTTTGATTGGATCAAGACTCAGTAAAAGAATGGCTAGATAATAGAATAGGTATGTATTTTTTCAGATGAAGCTTAACTGAGTTACATTTGCTCTATAACACACAGTACATATTTAAATTACACAATTTGATGTTATGACACATTTATACACCTGTGAAAACATTACCATATTCATACTAGTAAACATATTCATCAGAAATGTTTCCTCAGGATCCTTAACTGTCACTCTGCCCTTCTCAGCCTCAAGCTTAGGCAACCACTGTTTTTTCTTAGTACAGGTTAGCTTGTGTTTTCTAGACTTTTAGAAAATGTAGTCATACAGTATGAGTTATTTGACGTTTATTTTCTTTCACCCAGCCTAGTTATTTTAGAAGTCGTCCATGCTGCAGAATATCAATACTTCATTTCCTTTTCTTAAAGAGTAATATTATATTATATGGATGTATTTTTGTTTATTACAGATAAAGCTGGTAGGAACAGTCATGTATAAGCTAATACTTTGGCCACAACTCATTGGAAAAGACCCTGATGCTGGGAAAGATTGAAGGCAAAGGGAGAATGGGGCCACAGAGGATGAGAAGATTACAGAGCATCACTGACTGACTTGACATGAATTTGAGCAAACTGAGAGATTGTGGAAGACAGAGGAGCCTGGTGTACTGCAGTCCATGGGGTCACAAAGACTCAGGCATGACTTAGTGACTGAACAATGAAATTCTTAGATTTTTCTTGGGCTGGATCATATAGTGCATGTACATTTGACTTTCTAAGGTGGAGTTTTCCAGAGTGATTGAATCATTTTACCTTCCAAATGTAGTGTGTAAGAGTTCTGGTTCTTCTACATTCTTGCCGATGATTGATTGGTAGGTCTATCTCTTTAAGTTTTGGTTACTCTAATAAATGTATAGGGACATTTCCTATGGTGTTAATTTGCATTTCCCTTAGGACTAATAATGTTGAACATATTTTTGTGTATTTATTTGCCACTTCACTAAAGTGTCCAGCCACATCTTTTGCCCATTTTTTTATTAGGCTGTTTGTTTTCTTAGTGTTAAGTTTTGAGTGTTCTTTACATAGACTGTGGTGTTGAAGAAGACTCTTGAGAGTCCCTTGGACTGCAAGGAGATCCAATCAGTCTATCCTAAAGGAAATCAGTCCTGAATATTCACTGGAAGGACTGAAGCTGAAGCTGAAATGCTAATATTTTGGTCACCTGATGCAAAAAACTAACTCATTTGAAAAGTCCCTGATGCTGGGAAAGATTGAAGGCAGGAGGAGAAGGGGATGACAGAGGATGAGATGGCTGAATGACACACTGATTCAATGGACATGAGTTTGAGTAAACTCCAGGAGTTGGTGGTGGACAGGGAGGCCTGGTGTGCTGCAGTCCATGGGTTCACAAAGAGTCAGACACGACTGAGCAACTGAACTTACAGCCTGGATACATGTCCTTTAGAAGATATATGCTTTGCAAAGATTTTCTCATTATCTGTGTCTTATTTCTGTCTCTATTGAATGCCAGAAGTTCTAAATTTTGATGAAGGTCAATTTATCAGTTTGTCTTTGTATGGACTATGCTTTTGATATATCTAAATAATCTTTGAGGGTCACAAATTTTTCTTTTATTTTTTTATTCTATAAGTTTTATTTTAGGTTTTAAATTTTATTCTATCATTCAATTTGAGTTATTAGTTATGTACAGTGTGAGGTAGGGATCAAAATTTGCTGTTTTACATATAAACGTCCAATTGTTCCATCACAGGGTGTTGAAAAGAGTAGACTTTTTTCACTGACTTGACTTTGAACTTCTGTCAAAAATCAGTTGTGTGTGTGTGTATATATTTGAACTGTTTCACTCCATTGATCTATTTCACTATTCTGATGCCAGTACCACAAGATCTGGGTTACTTTAGCTTTATAATAAGTCTACAAGTCAGGTAGTGTAAGACCTCAAGCTTCATTGTTTTCAACGATGTGCTAGCATATTATATTTGCATTCTATATAAATTTTGGAATCACCTTGTCAATATCTAAAGTATCTTCTGGGATTGAGATTTTGATTGGGACTATATTGAAACTATAGCTCAGTTTGGGGAGAACTGACATTTTTAGCAACATTGAGTCTTCTGACTCATGAACATGGTGTATCTATCCACTCATTTAGACTTCCTTTAACTTTTTTTTACTTTGTTTAATCTCAGAAGTGTTCTGTAGTTTTCACTGTATAGGCCTCACATCTTTTGTCAAATTTAAATCTTTGTATTTCACATTTTTTGATGATGTTGCAAATTGTATTTCTTTTTAAATTTCAACTTTGGATTCTTTGTTGCTAGTACATAGAAATATAATTGATTTTTGTACTGATCTTTTATCCTGCAACCTTGCTAACTAAATTATTAGTTCTAGTAGCTTTTTTCAGAGTCCTTCAGGTTTTCAGTATAGACTATCATGTTGTCTCTGAATAAAGACAGTGTTACCTCTTCCTTTTCAATCTAGATTTTAAAAATTTCCTTTTCTTATTGCGCTGGCAAGAACCTCCACCACACTGCTGAATAGAAGTGGTAGAACTGGCCATCAATGTTTCTGCTGTTACAGCCTTTTTCCTTTGAGAAGTCCCTGCTGAGGTTGGGGGCATGGGTGTCTATTCAAGCCTGCCTGAACTTGCTTTGCAGCCATTCTTCTCTAAGATCTTATTACCATCTGGTGGGTGCTGCTTGGATGCAGAAGCCAAATTCCCTATATTCTTGGCTTTTCAGATCTCACTGTTCTCTCTCTCCCCATCCCCATCCTCTCTCTTCTCTATGATAGTCTGTCTGTACTGTGAATCACTGTCTCCTACTCTTTCACTTCCTGTAAATTCTGGAAAAACACAGTCATATCCTTGAATGGAATCTCCAATGTTTGGCCAGATACCTTTACTGAAGCAATGTAGACAAATGGACCTGCTGAGAAAGGCGGACAATACAGTGAGAGCAGAAGTGAGTTAATGTCATCCCTTCTTTTCCTTTTTTTCCCCTCTTTCCCTTTCTCCCTTTCCTCCATCTTTCACTCTCTCCCTCCATCCATCCCTCCCTTCCTTTCTTCTTTCTATTCAACCAGCAATTCTGAGCACCTCCTGTCAGGTACAGCCAACCTCCTTAGCTTTAATCCTCTGCAGTAGTGGGCAAATGCTCCTGCATATGGACAACAGCAGAGTGATTCACAAATCCAAAAACGGAGTTGGGTTCTCTGATTTTTCTAACAGCTTCAGTGACTCTCAGATAATAAGCACAATTTACATTCATTCTAACTTGATAACTTTTCACTGTTTTATTATTATCTATTTCTTCCCAACGAATTATCCTGGAGCTTAGCAACTCAGAAAAGACTTATTATCTCCTATAAGGGATCCAGGGATCCAGTTGCAGTTTAGCTGGGTCCTCTGCTTCAGAATCTCTCATGATCTGCCATTAACCGTGTTAGCCTGGGCTACGGTTCTGTCAAGGCTCTGCTGGGGAAGAATCTGCTTCTGAGTCCAGTCATGTGGTTCTTTGCCTGATTCAGGTCCTCACAGGCTGTCCCTTGCCATATGGCCCTTTCTATAGCACAGATCACAACATGGCAGTTGGCATCACCAGAATGAGCAAACGAGATAAACTAGCAAGATGCCAGTGAGTGGAAATTGTAATCTTTTATAACCTTATCTCAAAAGTGCTATTCTATATTCTCTTCATTAGAAGTGAGCCACTTGGTCCAACTTGTGCTCAAGGAGAAGAGATTATCTAATGGTGTAAATACCAGGAGGTGAGACCAGTGGAACCATCCCTACCATAACTATACTTTGAATGGAGGCCAATATCTCAAGAAATTGAGGTCAATTGGCAGTTCCTTTTTGTTTGGTGAAGGGGAAGGAGCCAAGATTTATACGCATCTACCTTGTGTCAAGCCCATTGTTGAATGATCTTATGTGCCTTACTTATTTCACTCCCACATCTTTCCTGTGATATATTTGTGGCAGATGTATTGAGGCTTTCCCTCAATATTCATTCTTCCATTCTTTCCTGTTGTTGTTCCCTCGCTAAATCATGTCTAACTCTTTGCAACCCCATGGACTGCAAAATTTCTGATGGTTGCCCAGGTGAAGACTACATTTCCCACTCATTTTCTGCAGCTAGGGATGGCCATGGGCCTAAGTTCCAGTTGATGGGTTGGAAGCTGTAGTGTTGTATGGCAGCTTCCAATAAACCCATTTTGGGACAGCTAGTAGGTATCCTTTCCTCTTCTTTGTCCTTCCTCTACCCTCCTATTTGGAATGCCTAAAGTACTCTTGCCTGGAAAATCCCATGGACGGAGGAGCCTGGTGGGCTGCAGTCCATGGGGTCGCCAAGAGTCAGACATGACTGAGTGACTTCACTTTCAGTTTTCTCTTTTATGCACTGGAGAAGGAAATGGCAACCCACTCCAGTGTTCTTGCCTGGAGAATCCCAGGGACGGGGGAGCCTGGTGGGCTGCTGTCCATGGGGTCGCACAGAGTCGGACACGACTGAAGCGACTTAGCAGCAGCAATGCCATAATTTTAGGTCATGAGATTGACACCATGCAGGTAAAACAACTAGAAGAGAGACCTTCTGTTTATGAGATTTCTGCTGCTAAGTCACTTCAGTCGTGTCCGACTCTGTGCAACCTCATAGATGGCAGCCCACCAGGCTCCCCCGTCCCTGGGATTCTCCAGGCAAGAACACTGGAGTGGGTGGCCATTTCCTTCTCCAATGCACAAAAGTGAAAAGTGAAAGTGAAGTCGCTCAGTCTAATCTGACTCTTTGCGACCCCATGGACTGCAGCCAACCAGGCTCCTCCGTCCATGGGATTTTCCAGGCAAGAGTACTGGAGTGGGGTGCCATTGCCTTCTCCGGTTTATGGCATTGGGAAGCACAATATCAGCATTGTATTGCCTTTTGGGACTTTAGAGGAGGGACAGTAAATTGCTATCTTATTTAAACTGCTATTTTTGAGTACTGTCAAAATGTCTGGTTTTGGTTTAGCACAGGGTTGGCAAACTTTTTGTAAAGGGCCAGATAGTAAAGTCTTTAGTCTGTGTGGGCCATCTATGGTCCTTGTCACAAATTCTCCCTTTCTTTTTTCAAAACAAATGTTTAAAATGTAAAAATAGTTCAGTCCTTTAAACAACAGGAACCATACACAGCTCAAAGCCCAACAAAACACAGGCAGCTGGATTTGGCCTCCAGGGATGGTGTGCTGACCTCTCTGCTCTTGTCTTTTAAGGGAACAGTAGGAACCCCAGGCTCCACTTACCTTCTGGAGCCATGTTTTCTCATTATTTTTTGTTTCTGAGTATTCTTGTTTTCTTTATTGATTGGAAAATAATGCATTCAATCATTAAAGTTACATTTACTCCCAGAAGTTGCACCAGAAGAAACTTTTATAAAAGATGTGAATGCAAAGAAGTCACCAAAGGGACATTGCAGCTATGGATCATTAATATTTAGGTATTTACTCAAAGGGGGAAATTTTTAATTTTCAGGAAAGGAAAATGAATCAGCAACACATGTTGATACTTTTTAAAACTTTATAATGGTACTTGAAAATTTAATTAAAATCATTTTACCATCCTGGAATTACATAATCATTACAATATCACATTATTGATTATCTTATGAGATTCATGCTTCTGTAGTGCACATTATATCTTCCAAACCAATGATTACTTTCCCGATGAATGAATGTTGTAATTTTACTCAGTATATTTAGATAGATCACAGAGTTTTATAAAACATTGTACACAAAGTACAAAAATAAGTGCCTTATGCACACTCTTTAATACTGTTTTCGTTTCTTTGGTACCTCAGCTAACTAACTTCACATAAATAATGTCAATAATAACAAGAAGGAAAAGAAGCAAGAAATTGCTTAACATCTAGAAACTAGAGATGCATTTTGCAGACATCATGCTTTTTATCAAGAGAAGAGATAATATCTGGCTATATTGTAGTCAGAAAAGTAGAAAAAAAAAAAAGAACTCATGAAGAAATAGGGATAAAATGCCAATAATTACATCACATCTTTAAACCACTGATAATAACAAATTGATTTAAACAGACTGATCTTCAGCCTAGGAGCTCAAATATCACTTATGAATTATTACAGAAAATGCAAAGTTTCAAAATTTATGTTTGGAAAAAGTATGTATACTTCATTGTAAATCATCTACTGGAAAGAAATAAAGGTATAGACAAGGCTTGTTAAACATTGTTAAATTTTATAAACACAGGTATATTTAGAAAATAGAAATAGTTAATAACCAAAATGTTCTCAAGTAAATAAAAAGCATGGATCCCTGCTCATTAAGATCATAAGTCAATATGTGAATTTGTCAACTCCATGTTTTAAAGCTCCTCTGGAACTCTAACTACATTTTTTTCTTCTTTGAAAATTTTTGGATAGTCTGTTATGTTTCTCTTGGGGAAAATATTTGAAAACTCATTTTTACTTAAGTAGAAATAACAACAGATCGAGTTAAATTTGTCTTTAAAAAGGCCTACTGTACCAACCTAGTGTTTGGCCGGAAACAAAGTTTAGAGCAGAGTTGATTTATTTTGGGGATTCTGACTAAATGACAAAACCTACCAGCTGATGCACTTAAATATGTGCAATTATATTCATTTTTTAAAACTGCATAATGGATCATTAGGCTGTGTACCCCACTGAGGGAAAAAACTTTTAAAAAATTTGTATTCACAGTTTCTGGCATAAGAGTAAGTGCAGAGTAAAAACAGACTCATCATACATTCTATAAATATTTTTGTGGGCTAATAGCAATAGAGACTAATAACACTCAATATTAGTAAAGAGAATAAAGGAAGTGTGAACGACTTTCCTTTTTAACAGGAATTTCTATCTATTAATATTATTTTCCATTACAAATAATAAGATCTTTATATGGGATTATATGAGGATTGGGGGTGAAGAGTAGTTGATGAATAACCATAATGGTGAATTAAATGCAAGGGAGTTAGTGTTTGAGCAAATCTGTAAGACACAGAAGGAGGGGAAAAGGCAACATTCCTCTTAATGTGAAGCTTTATATAGGAAATCCTTTCTGTTGGGAGGTGCAGGTAACTTGGTTCAAGAAAGAAAGAAACCAGCAAGTGCTCTAAGACCTTGCTAACGCCCTCCGGATTTTGACAGACCAAGCACATGCCTCTAAGGGCTATTTTTCATCTTTTCTGCTGCACTCTTTGGCCAAGTGGCTGTGAGTTCAGTGAATGAAAGGCAGGACTCAGGACCCAGCACCCAGGGGCAGTGGGAAGCAAGCAAGGGCCAGAATGGGGTCATAGAGACTCAGCTAGACAGACAGTGGATCGAGGGTAACCCTGGAGGAGAAGATGATGCGTTCTTATGTTCACCATGCTCCTACCCCAGTCAGAAAGAAGTGGTCAGGTCTTTTAGTTTAAGCTGTATGTGCTCTAGAGACAAGAAAGCCACATTGACAACATCAAGAAAACAAAAAGAGCCATAAAGATGGAGTCACTGTATAATTTGTTGTCTAAACTGAGACACATTTGAGAGTAAGGGGGACAATTGTTTATTTTAATTGTTGATAGTTAATATTTATAATGGGACAACAGATGTAAGCCTACACTGTCCTGGCAAACCAGGAGGTACAGTCACTCCAGAGAGATGCTATTAAACAATGAGTGGCATGGATGCTCTTTGGTCTCTAAGAAATTCCTGCTGGCAGCTTACTTTCTTTAAAGAGCTGTTTCTTGCTATTTCTCCTCCCCTTAGGCAAAGTAACATATGTGAAGAGAGAGTGGGGGCATCTTCTTTTCTTGATTTCTCCCTCAAAATAGGAGAGATGTCCATACGAGAGAGGTAGATGCAGAAGTGTTCTATATTTTATTCCAGGCATTTTTGAATGAATGAAGCCTTCTGGTTTCATATTGTTTTTTACTTCAAGATTGGTTATGAACTTCTCTTCACTACTAGCTAAAGTATAAGGTATTGTTTTATCTTTCCTAGAAAACTGAGGACAACGGGGGATGTGTAAAGCCTGCTATCTCCCATAAATGAGTCTCTGTGTCCAAGGTATACACTGCTGTCCCTATATACCTGTTCATTCTATATTCTGTATAACATTGCAAGAAAGAGCTGGCTTTTAAAATGTTGGCATTTGAGGGGCAATAGAATATTCTATACCCATTTTTTTATTGAGTAAAAAAAAATTTTAATGTTTTACCCCATAAGTAAAGAGATAGGTATGGGGGGAGTCAGGAAAAAAATCTTATTTTCCTAGTAGTTTCACTCATTATAGCAGGATATGTTTGGCTTTGTTCTAATGTTGGCAAATACAAATATATAGCCTGGTGAATACTTGACATGTGTTATGACTATGTCCTCATTTCACTGAGAGTATTTTTAAGATACTGCTAGAATGAGGTGAAATATCAACATGAGATTTGACAAATTAACAAAACCAGTAGACAACTGTTGCTTGTCAGGTAGGAATGTCTATTGCCTTGTTTCTCTTTCAATAAGTATATTAAAATTCTTAAGTTGTGCTATTAATATTTTCTCTTAAAAGTGTTTATCACAAAGTTCACTTATGGTATCATATTTGAAACTTAGTTTATCTTTAATAGATGTCTTTACAATATATAAAAATGTATCTGCAAAATATAAAAAGTATGGATTCTCTAGTTTAAACTGTAGCTATGTTTTCACCTCCTGGAAACTTCTATATGAGTTCAAGGGTGACGGGGATACGTGACTATGGACTTACATTGTTCCCTTTTAGTTGTAAGTTACTTTTGGGAAATCTGGGATAGGGCTGGAGTTGCACAATAATAACAAACTTTATCAAACTTTGTAGCTTTGAATATAAGACGATTTACTGAAAAATCCTAGCTTTCTTTATTGACCCTTATTCTGCCAAGGCACCCTGGAAAATCTCCCTATCCCCATGAATTCAAATTGTGACCCAGTTGCCCGAGAAAGAACTATAAAATAGTCATTTAAAAATACAGTGAAAAAGAACACAAGTTAAAAATTAACATCAAGGTAATATTTCTGAAAAGCTAATCTATGTGATTGGAAGAATATTTTTATTTTTTGAAAAAACTTTTAAGTAAGACAAAGTGATTTCCTGCATATTTGTTATCAATACATAACTATAATTTAATTTCCATCCACCATTAAAAAGTTAAATATCTGTGGTTTGGAAATATGTTCTCATTTGTTAGATATTTTTTGAAGTTGATGTTTTCTTACCATGAGGTAGCTTCCTAGCAGCATTTTGGGTGCTGTCACCCAAATACAGTGTGGTTTGGCATGATACTAGGTTTGGGCAGGGTTGGCTGGGTGTGGATAGTCATCTAGGAAAATTATATTTTGTGGCAGTTAAGGGCAGTTCTAGCTATATTAATGGGGTGGGAGAGAAATTCAACAATTTAAGAAGATGGGCATTTTTACAGAGAAGAATTTACATCTAATTTCACTGCTATTTCATTTCCTCCTAAGAACTATAAGACTGATTTTAATTCTCACTAAGCTATTAATACCCAAATTTAGAAACCCAATTCTAACGTACTAGATGTTTCTAGATAATTGGCTTGGGTATTTTGTTATTATCACTTGGTAGGTTGATTTTAAATTTTTCTGTGAAGATTTTTTTTTCTACTAAGCAATAAATTAAGAAATAGGAAAATATCAATACAGAAAGAATGATAGGTATTAGATAAGTGCTAATTTCTGAAGTCCAAAAACAAGAACATGCAAAAAGAAACTTTGGTTCTACATTTGCTTTTTTAAAAAAAATCTCAAGTTTTAAAGTTTCACATTCATCATAGTGGGACTTATTCTACATTATTTAATTTGGGCAAAGGAAATGAAAACATATGGTATGGTGAACACACTGAAACTTTCATGATTTATGTTCTAAATGGGATTCCCTAAATTTTACTAGCATAAAGTTTTAGCAAAAAAATACAACTATATCTACTCACTTGAATAAAACTATTACTCAGGAAGTAAGTGTCATGAATGCTCGTTTTCCCTTGAGCAAGAATGAGCTGATATTCCAGTGGAAATTTTCTTTATACTTTGGTATTATTGTATATTTATGTTTCTGCTCTTAACCTTTAAAAAAGCAATTATGATTTAATTTGGAATAATAATTTTTTTTCTCATAAAGAGATTCTTATATTAACTAACTGTTCTTTTTTATTACATTTTAAACTACTCTGGATGGGACCTTCTATTGTACATATACTAGCCATGCAGAGTGACTTTTTCCATTTATTTTCAAAGATTTTAAAGAGCATTAAAACTTTTGTCCTTGGAATTTGAAATGCTTCTTTGGACTGAGTAGAAACTTGCCTGCCTTTACTGTAATTACTCTCCACGACTATGAAAGCAGATCCATGGGGGAGTATAAATTTAAACCTAAGAATTGCTTAAGGAAATATTTTTCACTTTCTTCTATTTAGAATTGCTTTGGCCCAAGAGTTAGTTTGAAGCTAGTATGAATTATAGTCACATCTATACTTCTCATGAGATGAATATATGTAAAAATAAGATCTGGCTATTTGTTTTCATTTATTAGACATTTTTTCCCTTGCATCTTTCTACTTAATGAAAGTGAAATTAAAAAAAAAAAATTTTTAAACAGAGTGGAAATACAAAGAATACAACAGTTCCCAAATTTAGCTGCATACTTGAATCACCTAAGGATCTTAAAAAAAAAAAAACAACAACCTACTGATGTCAGGCTCCGACCCCAGGACATTCTGATGTAATTGGTATGAGGTGTGACCTTGGCTTTGGTGGGTTGAAAAGCTCTCCAGGTGTTTCTAATGTGCAGTCAAGTCTGGGAAACACTGTCCTTGGAAATAGGAAAAGTAAAACATAACATTGAAAGCACGAGGCCTTTCAGTGTTTCAGCTGTAGCCTGGAAGCCTTCGATACCTGATCGGAGTTAACAGAACTGGAAGGTTACAGGGACTCGTAATTGTTGTTGGAATTTACCTGATTTTGACTGGAATCTGGACTGATGATTTGGATCATAGAATTCCATTCAAGAGTTAATAAATTTTTCTATGCTTTGGTGTTTATGTTTGCCCTTTAGTCTTGCAGAATTTTACAAAGGCCAAGGGATTTTTGAAATGGAAATTGAGTACTGAATGTCTTTCACCACTAATGAGACTGCAGTGGTTCATAATAGGTATTCTGTGTTTGGACTTTGCTTATTTCTGTTTTGAACAAAAAGCCATCCTTTACAAGTACAAAAAGAAAGCAGCGCCTTCTACTCCTGTCTCCATCCCGGTTTCTGTAGCACTCTCACATCAGATGTTCTAGAGAAGAGGCCCCAAACTCTGGAGATTTTGATAAATAGCACCTTTGCTGAAAATCTGAAGACTCAGCTTCTAATAGTCAGGGATGGACATGAAGTTCTCCTGTGATAATTTTCAAGACCGAAGGACTCAGATATGGTAAAGCAGTCTGATACTTACTGAAAGTAAAAGGAAGAAAAGGCAGTGGATTTCTCAGCAGATTTAGTACAAGTGGGTTAGAGAGTCCATGGCTGAACGTAAGATGATATAACTGTCTCTGAATGCTGGATGGTGGGCTAGGTGCTGCAAAAACATCAAAGAAATATGAGTAAATCTTCACTCCTCTCTTAGTTTGAAGTGACTTTTCAGCCAATTTGAATAGGGAAAAGTATCATAAATGGTATTCTGTAGATTTGATTTAATTTTTACAATATTGGAGATGAGCAAAATGAGACTGAGAGGAAAATAAATCAATATGAACAAGTAAGGATGTTTAAAATGAGAAAAAGTCATTTCATGTTGGTATGACAATTATCTTCTGGGGATCTTTGGGATTGGTAGGAGTTCTAGGGAAAAAGAGGTGTGGGCTAATGAGTTAACAAACAATGGGCCTGGATTTGTTTTAACAATAGCTGTAACAGATCACATCAATTACCAAGTCCCCAGGGGATGAGAAGATCCTGACCCATAACCAAATGACTGGATGGAATTTTCAGACTGACATGATGCTGATTTCCTTAAACCTTGGACAATCTCTCACAAGCTCCAGGCTGTGAACATGCCCCATGCAGTGGGCAATGGGAAATGGACTTGGAAACGCATCTCCTACCTTCCCTCTGTCTTTTGTGACTGTGTATTAAAGCTGTAAGCCAGGGGCTAACACTCTGAAACTACTTGGCTCCCTTGGTTGGTACTGGTTGCCCAAGTCTGTTTAGCTCCTGAATTCTTGCTGGCTAAAAGGTCTCTCTCTACTTTGTCAAGGTTTGTAAACATGCTCCCCAAACCCTCAGGAACCCTGAAAGAAAAACTTTTGGGGACAATAACTCTTTAGCTATCTGTTAGATAAATGGCTCCTTAACATTGCATTTAGTTAGGAATAAAGTTCTCTTAGCATAATTTTACATTTAGTATAAGCTGTACAGTCTCAGGACAGGCATCACTTGGGACAAGTATTGTGATGAGTGGGGGACTGAGTTAGAGGTTTATTTCTTCTGGACTGAGTTTGTGTGTTTTATTCTTAAGACAAGATGTCTTCAGAAGGTTCCATATCCATCCCCTCGGGCAGTCACTGCAAAAGTGGGGTAGACCTCATACGCTGCATATGCTGCCAAGTCTTGTCCCAGGGTCACCGCTTGCTTGAGCTGGGCTGCAGACACAGATGCAGTTGGGCTGGGGACAGCGTAGCCTGGAGGAGGAGGCAGAGAAAACTTCATGAAGGGGGTTTAGATTTGCTTCCTTTTGGCTTGTTGTATTCTTTTTGAAAGATGACAATTTAGCATGGTTGCTTAAAGCCCAAAATTAATATGTACATTTTAAAAGGTGCCCTCTGAAGACATAATATCTGGACTCATTCATTAGGGAACAGTGTTTCTCAGAGTAGGGTCAACCACCTATGTCAGAATCATTTCACTTTTAGAAAACTAGAAACATTGCGGATAGATCCCAAGAAACAGATACTTCACAGGATGCTGAGATGAGAAAAGCTTGAGGTTCAGAACTTTTTCAGAGGGTCTCAAAACTTATAAAGGAGGGTTGGCAAGGCATGAGGGGTGGGCTCTGTGGGTCCGGTTCTGCTGCACCCCCACCTCACCTAAACAGAATATTAAAAGCCATTGCTGTACTCAGGATTGTAAGGACTGCGTAGACCAGTAGGATAAATATTTAACATTTTAGCACATTTCTATGTAGCAGCATAAACGCAAATACCTAGTGTGGCCATATTTTGACCTAACTGGACAGGGCCAAAAATACCTAACCCCGCCATCAGTCTGTCTTTGGTATACGTGGAGGCCTTGATGCTCATCCTGTCAGAGAACCAAGGGAGTTGAGTAATAAGGACATAATCATGTACTTTCCTATTACTGCTTTTCTAGCTGATCAGTATTCCCTTTTGAAGAAAAGAGCATAATGGCTGTTATCTACAAGCAATATTTCCCTGTTAATGTTTTAGATCAAAACCTGGTTCTTTCTGAGACGATTCCCCAAATTGTGAAAGATAACAAGAAAAAGGGAAAAGTGTGCTTAAGCAACAAATGGGAACCTGATTTTTTTGTACTTTTTAAAAAGCCCATTGGTTTCTGTGTTGTGGAAGTCTGCCCAACCCCAGACACATTGATTTCTTTCTGGTGGCTTCTCAGGAAGTGGTGGCAGGAAGCTGGCTGGACTCGTTTTTAAAAAATTGAATCCTCTGCCTGGCTCGTGGCCTTGGGGCAGTAATGCTGACTAATGCACGAGTGGAGTTTCGTACATTTTCCACGGATATGAGAAATGTGTTAAGAATTACTTTCATAACTTTGGAAACAGTATTTCTAAAGTAAGTAAGTAAGTAAAATGTGTGTGTGTGTGTGTGCGCGCGCACGCATGGGGCATAGATTTTATCTTTAGGGATTTTGAGTTTTCTTTTTCAATTTGGCTAATTTCTAAAGTGCAAGAGTATTTGTGTTCCAAACAGAGTCTTCCCTTGGAGCCTGTTATTCTTTGCTTGACTTCATAGTGAGTTATAAAATATCATCTCAAGTTCTTCGGCATTCCCAAGATGATTCTCCTGCTCTAAATAATTTTTTATTTCTTGTAGGGGCAAATAAAAGTGAGGATAAGAGAAAACGTTTTTGAGTAAAAAGCAAATCCTTTCCAGTGTGAAAGCAAACTTTAAAATTCTTCTGGCAGTGGCTCATTTATTTTTACAGTACATGAATTAGATGTCTTTGGGGTACAGCTCTCTGTAAGGCAGGGCTTTAACTTGCTGCAGGCACTGAGAAGCCTGACACGAGTCCCCAGAAGATGGATGAGCCAACACCCTGTTGTGTGGAAAGCGAGCACAAAGCTTATGGCCCCAGCACAGCCCAAGTGGGACCTGGCTTTTGGCAGTGGCTGCCGTTGGCTTGGTAACCTTGAAGACATGCATCACACATCTTCTCCACATTCTACAGAACAAAGCTGGAATTGAGATCATACTTGTGTGTGAAGTGTGATTAGTTTTAGCTTCACTTGCCAGAATGGAAGACATATTGGCAAGTTTTGAGAAATAAAAGGAAATGAGGGCAGGCTCAGGTGTTATGGATGTGAGGCATATAGCAGTTCTCGTACCCACATGGGATCAGTATATAAATTAATCAATTGATAGGAATGTCCTATTTCTAGGTCTAGTCTGATTTGGGCTTATGGGAAGTATGCCAACAGTGACAAGTCAGAATGATATCTTTCTTTGAAAGATACAAACTTTTATTATTAAGAGTGGAGTTGCTCAGACTAACTGCTGAAGGAAAATTTCCAAAAGACATTTCTTGTCTGGTCCTCTTTAATCTCTAGAGGATTCATTTTAATTATTAGCATTTGTTGTGGGTACATAATAAATGGGGGGAAGTCTTTTAAATGTGATCCTGAAGGCATGTTGAGTTACAGATAGGCTTAAGGTGATCAGCATATGCCCCAGACCTAAATTATACAACAGATAAAATAGCCTGATTATCCCCTTATTGAAAGGGTCTCTCTCTTTTCTCTCCCTCTCTCTCACATACAGAATTTACTTCAAATAATAAAAAAAAATCTGCTCTACACATTTCTTTCAGAAAGCAAAGTAATAAAAGTAGGACTGAGTAGAACTGAAGATTAGAACTGGGGAGGGAGTCCAAGGATTGCTTCAAAGCTGATGGACCTTGGCCAAGGGCTAATCTTTCCAGTACTTGGTTTCTTCATCTGTACAATGAGCATGATGGTAGAGTCTGTCTCTTGTGGTGTTGTGAGCATTGCTGAGATAGGTGAGTGCCTGGCAAATAGTTAGAGTTCAAATAAATATCAGCTATTCATAGGCAGTTCTAAACTCTCTTACTAAAAGTAAAAACCAAAACAAACCAGAGGCAGAGTGACTGCTTCATTCTCAATCACACAGATGCTGATAGCTGAGCTAAGACTAGGTGTCCCCACCCCTGCCGCCCAGCTCTATTCTCTCGCCTATACATTAATGGCTCACTAATCAGATTTAGAGTACATCACTGACAACTCTGTGAGTCCGTGGTACCCAAGAGGGTCTCCCAAACACTCTCTGTAGGGTGTCATTTCTGGCGCTATTTTTTTCCAAACCTGGAAACGCAGTAGCAGAAGCGGCGGCAGCAGCTGCGGTCTGGGCATCGGCTCCATCAGTGGGGATGCCCAGGGCCTGCAGGGTGTACTCGGCCGCGTATGTCTTTGCTTCATCCACATAGGCACTTAGCTTCGGAGGTGTGAAAGGATGGCTGGAAAGCAGAGTCAGTCAGGGTGCACATTTTATTAATAAATGTGTGCTGCTGAGACAGATGAAAAGCTAAGGCGCTGTATGCTTTTTAAGATAATCGGATAATGGAAATTTGTGTGGGTACTTATCTTTCTTTTTGCTTTTAAACGTTTTAAGTATCTCTGCATGTCGGAATATTTGTGAACTTATTTAGAACATGGGCGGGATGATACTCCTGGAACATACTCGCAACTCATTATAAACCTTTTCTAACATATATGTGAAACATGATGGTTCCTAAAACGTGTAGAAATGCAGGCTCAAGGTAAAATTCTGAAGGTAATAACCACTAACAGAGAGGTTATGTCTTTCGTCCAAGATTTAAATGGCAGACGATGGTGTTATAGGTATAAAATGGTAATTTCATATAGTTCAACCCAAATACTACACAGATAAAAACATGGAAAACAAAACAAAACAAAAAAACATGGGCTATAGTTTTCATTTCTATTCCACTTAGTATCCTCAGTTTTCCATTGGTTAATGAGACTACCCAGTCTTCACTATCTCTGAAATTTAGGGGCTTTGAGATGCTAGTCTCATAGCTGGCACACATATCCCAAATATACATCTCTACATATGCTTTGAATAAAATGGGTCGGTAGTAAGCTTGAATATTTATCTTCTTTAGATAGGGATACATATACACTACATTTACAAGAGACTCTTATTCTAAAATCTAAATGATGAGAAGTTACCCACATGGCAGGATTCTGGCTGGCCAGGGCAGGAATGGTTATTTTGTATAAGAAGAGTTGTCTTTGATCTTGTCCAATGGCAGAGTGAAGTTGATACACAGGTTGTCCCCAGTTATTTTTCTGACAAATTTCTTCCAATATCTACAAGAGTGGGGGAAAAAAAAGTGACTTTTCTTTCAAATGTCACATTTGCATCATTTCTCCAGCTTTCAGGTTTTTAAATTGAATCTTCAGAGTTTAAGCAAATATAAGAAGATATAAAATGCCACTTGGTTTAATGACTCATAAAATTTAAGATGAACTCAATTTGAACTCCATTTAAAATGTTATGTCTATTAATTCATAAAAATTATTTTCACACCATTTATTCTAATATGCTTTTAGTTTAGTCCATTAGCTCTAACTTTTTACCAATACTTTACTTTTACGATTTGATATATTCTTTTTTTTTTTAATTGATATTCCAGCACTGTGTAGCTTGATTTACTCATTATTACTGTGAATCCTTCTTTTTATAATGGGTTAGGAGAAGGCAATGGCACCCCACTCCAGTACTTTTGCCTAGAAAATCCCATGGACGGAGGAGCCTGGTAGGCTGCAGTCCATAGGGTCGCTAGAGTCGGACACGACTGAGCGACTTCACTTTCACTTTTCACTTTCATGTGTTGGAGAAGGAAATGGCAACCCACTCCAGTGTTCCTGCCTGGAGAATCCCAGGGACGGAGAAGCCTGGTGGGCTGCCGTCTATGGGGGGTCGCACAGAGTCGGACACGACTGAAGCGACTTAGCAGCAGCAGCAGCAGAGAAAATAACCTAAGGATTTATTCCTATTTCATGGCATTTGTCATAGGATTTTAACTTTACATTTTCACAAAAATAGAGTTAAAAAGTTTGATGGGTATTTCTTGATGGACATGCATAGATGGGTGTTGATAGTTGCCATGTTTTTGTTTGGCAAAACATCACTTCTGGCTATTTTTACAATGATCTGATTTTTAGAAGCTGCCTTCTGTCGTTACTCCAAACCAAATCTTTCCTAACGGCACATATTTTCTTCATCCTGAAACCATTTTTTTTTGTTGGCCCACACGCCCTGATGCTCCCACTGGGCAGCAGATTCAGTAAACTGTGCAACATAAGGCATAAATCTGAAAAAATAACTCCCGGGGTAGAACTGTTCCCTAGACTGAGTCCATGGATCTTATCTCATTCGCTCAAACACTCATCCAGCAGCAATGGCACATTTTCTTGTTTATTAAACTTTTAGGTTGTTTCTATTTCCTCTACTAACTTTTGCTTTTTAGTACTCTTAGCTTTGTAGCATCTTTTTTCATCTACAAAGTGTTCTCTAAGGTTCCAGGGCAATAGCCAGTTACTTGAGCTAGTAGATATTTCGCCTGCTTGTTTATGCCCATCGTGCAGACACGTGTAAAGGATTTTAACTCTAACCCCTGACTTGCAGGGCAGCCCTAGTACCTCTGCTCTTCTTGTTGGAAGTTCATAACCCCTCCAAGAATTTGTCAAGGCTCCATCTAGGCTGGTTGGTGGCGGCATGAGCCTTAATTTCTAAGCCATAGTTGCAGAAATTCAGAGAGATTAATTTTTAAAGCTTTCATTAGTTCATAGAGATGGTTACTGATGGTACTATAAAGCATGACCAATTTCTCACCTGGGTTAATATAAAAGCGGAGATCATTACACACTCTATAGTAGCTCTTAGAACTATTACATAGAATTTATGACAATGATGGGGCTTCATATGAGACATGGGTTCAGTTTCTGGGTCAGGAAGATCCCCTGAAGGAGGGCATGGCAACACATTCTAGTATTCGTGCCTGAGAATCCCATGAACAGAGGAGCTAAGAGGGCTACCATCCATGGTGTCACAAAAAGTCAGACATGGCTGAAGTGACTTAGCATGCAGCATGCACATGGCAATGATTCTTTTTTTTCCGTAAAATGTTTCTGGATACCCCAGTACTTTAATTAGATTGCTTATTTTAGGTTTTAACCCAAGATATATTGGATGACTAGCTCTTGTGTTTTCTCAACAAAGCTCCATCATTGTACTTAACTAGATTTTATTGGAGTTATTTATGTGTCAGGATCCTCTCACTGGATTGCCATATGATTTTTGATGGCAAGAATTATGTTATATTTGCTTTTCCATCTTTAGCTCCTAGCATAATATTTGGTGCATAATGCTGGCCCCTCAAATGGTTTTAAACAGACACATTAATACTGTTTACTACTCTAATGGGCATCCTTAAAAAAAAAATTACCTGGGGAGGGTTGCAGAAACTATAGATGAGCTCCTTTATATGTATAAGAAAGCTATTAATCCTACCAAAAATAATCAACCAAAAAAAAAAAAAAAAAGAAACCATTCAAGATGAGCTTTTAGAAAATCAAGTTTTCTACTCGATTGTAATCATAAGGCTACTTCTATAAATTTGGGGCTTATACCTTTGGGGTGGGAGTCAGAAAGTTTCCTTTAGGATGTGCAAACTGTCAACTCGATATTGATTATTCAGCCAAAGTATCTTTGCAGAGCCCAACACATAATGCACATCCAGAGGGAACAGTCTGAGAGTTAACACAGATACCGTTTTGTTTTATTTTTAACCCTGCGAGTCAGTTTCCATACTGGAACAACTGTTATAGCTTTAAATTTTCCAATAATAAAAATCATACCCTCATGCAGGACTATGGAAACTTAAAACTGTGAAATGAAAGCAAAAAAATTTACCATAAAGCCACTGCCCAAATATAATCACTGTAGAAGACTTGATTTGATATAACTGATGGCATATCATAGTTAATATGAGTAATGATACACCATAGATTGCACGGTGTTTTCACTTTAACAGTGTTTCCAAGAAAAGATGTTCTAATGAATCTACTCATTCCCTGTTGTGAGTGCTCTTCATTTGCTAATCAACCTTGCTTTAATTTGTTTTCTTTTAAAGTACTGGTAGATAATTCTTAGTAGTACTCAGGATTTTTGCATTTCAATGGATGATTATTTAAGATGTCAAATTTTATAATTAAGAAAAACCAGAAAGAGTCTGAAGTAGACCAGTGGTATTCAGTGCCCACTGTAGTCTCACAATATGTTATGTTGATTGGTCACTTTATCCATGTAATAAAACAAAAGAAAACAAGACAACAGCCCCAGGTAGGAATCAAGTCAAACCCATTGATGAATGGTGAATGATCGTCTTTGACCCAAGTTATTCAAACTATCCAAGCTGCCTCTGGAATAACACTACATACCTGGGGAGCAAGTTTAATTCCTTGAGGCTTTAAAGTGACAGGATTCATCGGGGTGAGCTCCATCCCAGGTAAAAGGTCATAGAGTTTGTCTTCTCTCTTGTCTCCTTTGACCTGGTATCCCCGGCCCAGGCCTGTGTAAGCCAAATAGCCACGGCCGCCCAGGCCTCTCACTCCCGCAGCCCCTACAGGTACATTCATGTAAATTTCTAGGAATGTAAGAAGGCATTAAACTGAATCAAACCACCAGAAAATCACCCTGAATCTTACTGTAATGGAAAAGTTAGCCCAAGTCACATTGATTATTGCCCTGAAGATGGATAGAAAACTCCAGGATTCTAATGTAATGAAACTCAACATAATACAGCATTTACCATAGGCATCTTTTTTTTTTTTTTAAAAAAAAACTGTATATAAAAGAAAGCAATACTATCAAAGCTATGGATAAGTACACATGCCACTTTAAAACTTGGGTATAGAGAATATTTTTGCAATTTCTGTCTTCAGTTAATTTTGTGTTGACATTTTTTTGTAGACTAATAAATGTTGGGAGGTATATATTTTCACATTTCACAGTGTAATATGACCACATGTATTAAAATAAGTCTTGCCTTTGTGTCTTTGACCAGTAAATTAGAAATGAATTCTAGTTTCCCTAATGTTACATTCCTGATGACTTGTTGGAAAACCAATGTTTAGAAAATGTGTTTTAAAATACACCATTTTCTTATATTCTATTAATGTGAGGCTTAAATTTCCGTTGAGTTTCATTAATAGATTACTTTTGATTTTTTGTTTTGCCACATTGCTACTTTGATTTCCTATTAGTGTTGTAAAGAGATAAAAAGTTGATTACCCTTCATCCATGAATATCATTCATTGATTTCTTTCTTGTTATAAGACAGGTATTTTTCCCCTTGGAGTACAGTTTGTTTTTTTCCTACATTACAACTGGTTGACAACTTATATTAATGTAGGGATTGTTTGATGATGTGATTTTAGATGATAAATGTACAATGGTTTAATGACATAATTTGTCATCAAACATATAAAAAGTTTGTCCTGAATGGATTTCCTTCAGGAAAAGGTTCCTAAAGGTTTCTTTTATATTACAACTTTGGGTGAAGTGATTGTATTATGAGTATGGAACTTTCAAGGCAGTTGAAGACTAGAACTCCTAGGATGGCCAATTCAGTTCTCCTGAAAAATAGTAAAACACAGTAAGATAATTGTTTCCACAGTAATCTGGATATGCCCCTTGCTTCTAGTCAAACCCAAGAATAGATTTAAGTACACAGTTTGTTGTTGAATTGCCCAGACTGTTGTCATATTTGGAAGACAGAATTGAGATTCTGTTGGCATTGATTCCTAGCAGAACCATTCTGAAGGATCCCATTAGGCAAAATCAAGACAGTTTCTTGAAAAAATGCTTTCCTTATCTTTGATATTTTTGTGAAATAACTGAGCTCAGAGAACTGCTTGAACATTTGGAATTCTCATAGGATTCAGTAGGAAAGATTTGTTTGGCAATGAGATTGAGAGTTGTTTATTTATTTATTTTTTCTATCTGGACTTTTACTATTTAGTTCCCCATATCCTGGAGAAACAAGTTGATTTCCCTAGTAATGTGGCGTTTTGGAAGGCATTGTACATATTTCTCAGGGGAGGTCAGAGGACAGCATCTCATGTATCTGTTAGAATATATTTATGATAATTTGGGATTTATATGTGGACACGATGGCACTGAGTCACCATCCAATCCCATGTCTTGAAATGTGAGGTGGTTGGTTTCCACTGAACAATACTGCTCCCATGTGAAAGTTTTGTAATGAGTCACATATGTTTGTAATATGGTAGTACAATGACAAGGAAGAAACTAGTAATTGTAGATTTGAATTTTAGTGTGTGCATATTTTATGGGCCTATGCAGTGATCAAATGCATACCTTAAATTCATTTACACTGTATTCTGACCAAGTTTTTCAATAACCAGTTGTAATGTGAAAAAAGATTCCTAGGAAAGGAAAAATATTAATGTAATATTTGATTTTCAATAAGCAATTTTCCAGTTCTTTTCTCCCAGTAGACTCATCCAATTAGACATAACTTAGACACAAGTCTATTGCAATACACATAATTTGAAATTGCAGAGCTTCATCTAAGACAAGAGCTGATTAATGTTACCTCTAACAGAAGGGGCCCGGATAATGGCCCTGTTGCCAAGATGTCCTTTGGTGGTTGGGAAATGAAGGCTGGGAATCGCTGTGTAGGCCTGGGGGGCATAGAAGACAGGCGCTCCAAGGTAGGTGGTGGTGGGATCATAAACATGGCCCAAAGAGTAGGTATACTCTCCCTGCAACATGGCGCCCCTTCCACCCGTTCCTCGGGTGTACCTAACGTAACTGTCCTTGTCCACTGGTTTGGCTAGGGTCACTTCAATGGGGGACCCGTCCAGCACCTGTTGTAGACAGTAAGGAAAAAGCATGTGAGAAGATATGAAGACAACCAGGTGTGGCTGAGTCCTAGTAACACATCTTCTTCTAAGGGTTAGTCTATTTGCTGCTATGTGTACTCTTTCACTTATCTGTTTGAATGGAAAATGTTGCCTGTCACGTCAGTAAACAAAGGATGTTGCAGCCATCACGTTACAGCTGCCCCCAGTGGTGACCTCGAAGGAACTCAGGATGGGAAAGAACAGGACACTGGCTCTAGATAGCTGAGGTGCATATCAAAGGAGTGATTTCAGTGAGCCCAGACTCTTGCATCTTCCCATACACTGAAAAGTGCTAAATTCCTTAACTTGAGATATCAGGTTTTCTTTACCAGGTATCTTTTGTTGTTCTAACTACCTGGTCTTTGTTGCAAAACTTCTATATATCTGGCTCCTCTCTTACCTCTTCAGAGTAGTCCTTTATAACTATTGAGAGGCTGTCTCCCAGGCTGCAAGTCCTCAGAATATCCTCAAAATGAAACAGTTCTCAACTTGTAGGTTGTGTAATTTTTCCAGTCAACATATGCATCATCTTTTCATAGGTTCTTGTTTTGTGTGCCAGTTGAGTTTTCCCTGAATGGTTTGTTGGTAAATTGCATATAATCTGTCAACAGGCCAATAATTGGCCACTGCCTATTGACATATTAGTTACAAATCTATTAACTGAATACAGTTACTGAGACAGAATTATGTAATATTTTTATGGGATGTATTTTAAAATACATACGTATATAATTACATAATTCTAAGAAATTTTAGGTTAATTATGGGTGGAATATAATCTCCAGTACCTAGCACAGTGCAATGAAGATGAAAGGAGATCAATAAAATATCTTATCAATTGTTCACACTTTGTTATGGGGAGCCTAGTCAGGCCTTTCCAGTTGCCAGCCAGCTAAGTGTCTTACTCTTTGGAGCTACATAATAGCTGAGTTTGTACTGGAAAAGAAGAGAGGCTTAAAAGTAGGACCCTACTTAAGGAAGTGAAATCACTGAGTACTGCATTTGTCCTCTATAGATATTTACTTAAGAAGCAAACTTTTGATCTGCTAAACAAACAGGAATAGCAGGTCAGTACTAAAGTTTCTCAAGTCAGGTGCTACTTAAAACTTGTCTTCAAAAATTTTTGAAGTGGTTCTTTTCTGATACAACTTTTTTTTTACATTTTGCAAACAGATCTGGATGATGAAAATAATGGCCATGTGTAGATCTACAAGTGTGATTTGCTTTTTTATGTGTTGTTTGCATACATAAGAGACAAAGATGGCTCTCAACAATTACTTGATACATTGATATATTTACTATCAAGAGACAAGGTGTTTTGAGGAGGCATAGCTTCTTTCAAATAAGAATATTATTTTTTTTAATAAAGAAAAGAATTATTAAGTGTTCTTGCAAATATTCCCTTTCACAGCAGCTGATGATTTCATGGGTGATTCAGTGGTTCCTGGATCACTGATGTCTGCTGGACAAAGTTCATGCTTTATGATCACCCTGATCATTTGGGATCAGCCTCTTGTTCCTAGTTACATGTAGGAGATACCCCTCGTCCAAGGTAAGGAGCAATGGCTGCACTTTGCTGGAGCAGCCGTGAAGAGATACCCCACGCCCAAGGTAAGAGAAACCCAAGTAAGATGGTGGTTGTTGCAAGAGGGCATCAGAGGGCAGACACACTGAAACCATACTCACAGAAAACTAGTCAATCTAATCACACTAGGACCACAGCCTTGTCTAACTCAATGAAACTAAGTCATGCCTGTGGGGCAACCCAAGATGGGCGGGTCATGGTGGAGAGATCTGACAGAATGTGGCCCACTAGAGAAGGGAATGGCAAACCACTTCAGTATTCTTGCCTTGAGAAGCCCATGAACAGTATGAAAAGGCAAAATGATAGGATACTGAAAGAGAAACTCCCCAGGTCAGTAGGTGCCCAATATGCTACTGGAGATCAGTGGAGAAATAACTCCAGAAAGAATGAAGGGGTAGAGCCAAAGCAAAAAGAATACCCAGCTGTGGATGTGACTGGTGACAGAAGCAAGGTCCAATGCTGTAAAGAGCAATATTGCATAGGAACCTGGAATGTCAGGTCCATGAATCAAGGCAAATTGGAAGTGGTCAAACAAGTGATGGCAAGAGTGAATGTCGACATTCTAGGAATCAGCAAACTGAAATGGACTGGAATGGGTGAATTTAACTCAGATGACCATTATATCTACTACTGCGGGCAGGAATCCCTCAGAAGAAATGGAGTGGCCATCATGGTCAACAAAAGAGTCTGAAATGCAGTACTTGGATGCAATCTCAAAAATGACAGAATGATCTCTGTTCATTTCCAAGGCAAACCATTCAATATCACAGTAATCCAAGTCTATGCCCCAACCAGTAATGCTGAAGAAGCTGAAGTTGAACGGTTCTATGAAGACCTACAAGACCTTTTAGAACTAACACCCAAAAAAGATGTCCTTTTCATTATAGGGGACTGGAATGCAAAAGTAGGAAGTCAAGAAACACCTGGAGTAACAGGCAAATTTGGCCTTGGAATATGGAATGAAGCAGGGCAAAGACTAATAGAGTTTTGCCAAGAAAATGCACTGGTCATAACAAACACCTTCTTCCAAGAACACAAGAGAAGACTCTACACATGGACATCACCAGATGGTCAACACCGAAATCAGATTGATTATATTCTTTGCAGCCAAAGATGGAGCAGCTCTATACAGTCAGTAAAAACAAGACGAGGAGCTGACTGTGGCTCAGACCATGAACTCCTTATTGCTAAATTCAGACTTAATTGAAGAAAGTAGGGAAAACCACTAGACCATTCAGGTATGACCTAAATCAAATCCCTTATGATTATACAGTGTCAGTGAGAAATAGATTTAAAGACCTAGATCTGATAGATAGATTGTCTGATGAACTATGGAATGAGGTTCGTGACATTCTACAGGAGACAGGGATCAAGACCATCCCCATGGAAAAGAAATGCAAAAAAGCAAAATGCCTGTCTGGGGAGGCCTTACAAATAGCTGTGAAAAGAAGAGAAGTGAAAAGCAAAGGAGAAAGGAAAGATATAAACATCTGAATGCAGAGTTCCAAAGAATAGCAAGAAGAGATAAGAAAGCCTTTTTCAGCGATCAATGCAAAGAAATAGAGGAAAACAACAGAATGGGAAAGACCAGAGATCTCTTCAAGAAAATTAGAGATACCAAGGGAACATTTCATGCAAGGATGGGCTCTATAAAGGACAGAAATGGTATGGACCTAACAGAAGCAGAAGATATTAAGAAGAGATGGCAAGAACACACAGAAGAACTGTACAAAAAAGATCTTCACGACCCAGATAATCACGATGGTGTGATCACTCACCTAGAGCCAGACATCCTGGAATGTGAAGTCAAGTGGGCCTTAGAAAGCATCACTACGAACAAAGCTAGTGGAGGTGATGGAATTCCAGTGGAGCTCTTTCAAATCCTGAAAGATGATGCTGTGAAAGTGCTGCACTCAATATGCCAGCAAATTTGGAAAACTCAGCAGTGGCCACAGGACTGGAAAAGGTCAGTTTTCATTCCAATCCCAAAGAAAGGCAATGCCAAAGAATGCTCAAACTACCGCACAATTGCACTCATCTCACACGCTAATAAAGTAATGCTCAAAATTCTCCAAGCCAGGCTTCAGCAATATGTGAACTGTGAACTTCCTGATGTTCAAGCTGGTTTTAGAAAAGGCAGAGGAACCAGAGATCAAATTGCCAACATCCACTGGATCATGGAAAAAGCAAGAGAGTTTCAGAAAAACATCTATTTCATCTATTTCTGCTTTATTGACTATGCCAAAGCCTTTGACTGTGTGGATCACAATAAACTGTGAAAAATTCTGAAAGAGATGGGAATACCAGAACACCTGATCTGCCTCTTGAGAAATTTGTATGCAGGTCAGGAAGCAACAGTTAGAACTGGACATGGAACAACAGACTGGTTCCAAATAGGAAAAGGAGTATGTCAAGGCTGCATATTGTCACCCTGTTTATTTAACTTATATGCAGACCACATCATGAGAAATGCTGGATTGGAAGAAACACAAGCTGGAATCAAGATCGCCAGGAGAAATATCAATAACCTCAGATATGCAGATGACACCACTCTTATGGCAGAAAGTGAAGAGGAACTAAAAAGACTGTGAAAGTGAAAGTGGAGAGTGAAAAAGTTGGCTTAAATCTCAACATTCAGAAAACGAAGATCATGGCATCTGGTCCCATCACTTCATGGGAAATAGATGGGGAAACAGTGGAAACAGTGTCAGACTTTATTTTTCTGGGCTCCAAAATCACTACAGATGGTGACTGCAGCCATAAAATTAAAAGACACTTACTCCTTGGAAGGAAAGTTATGACCAACCTAGATAGCATATTCAAAAGCAGAGACATTACTTTGCCAACAAAGGTTCGTCTAGTCAAGGCTATGGTTTTTCCTGTGGTCATGTATGGATGTGAGAGTTGGACTGTGAAGAAGGCTGAGCACCGAGGAATTGATGCTTTTGAACTGTGGTGTTGGAGAAGACTCTTGAGAGTCCCTTGGACTGCAAGGAGATCCAACCAGTCCATTGTGAAGGAGATCAGCCCTGGGATTTCTTTGGAAGGAATGATGCTAAGGCTGAAACTCCAGTACTTTGGCCACCTCATGGGAAGAGTTGACTCATTGGAAAAGTCTCTGATGCTTGGAGGGATTGAGGGCAAGAGGAGAAGGGGATGACAGAGGATGAGATGGGTGGATGGCATCACTGATTCGATGGACATGAGTTTCAGTGAACTCCGGGAGTTGGTGATGCACAAGGAGGCCTGGCGTGCTGCGATTCAGGGGGTTGTAAGAGTCGGACACGACTAAGTGACTGATCTGATCAGACCCTACTTTTTAGTAGCAGGAATCAGTATCAAATATCTTAGGTCAAACACACACAGAGAGAGAATTCAGCTCATATTCTACCATATTATATTGATGTTGATGTAATTAGAAGAAACAGACTTGGAGTATTAAAGAAATACCTTGAATGTAATTCTTTGTCTTTGTTCCTGTCTTAAGAAAGATAAGATACCTAAATAGGTCTGTACTTACAGGCACTTTTATATCAAGAGATGTTTTGATATATATATCAAAACATTCTATATCAAGATGATCTCTTCTATATCAAGAGATGTTAGCGACATGATTCTTTACTGAAAAGTTAGATTTCTTACTGTAATAGACTTTGTCCTGCATGCCTCTGCTCCTTTACAGTGTTCTAAACCAAGTATTGTATTTACTTATTTTGTTTAGGTGTTTCAAGGTCTAGAACAATATCATATTAACCTGTATAGCCCCAAGCCCAGCGAGATTTCTTCCTCATTGTAGACATTCACAGGTATTTGTAGAATAAATGAATAATCACGTGCAAAGCTCAGTTCATCACCTTTCTGTCTAAATAGGTTTCCCTGCCTGACTTCCCTAACATCATTATCCTGGTTCTCTGTATTGAAAACCTAAAATGACTCATCCTTCTTTCCCACCGCTCTATCCAATCAGTTCCTGGATCCTTTGAATTCACCCTGCATAGTTCTGTGTAGAGCTTTCTCCTACATTCCATTCTCACCCTCATTCAAGCCCTTATTTCTTCCCATTTGAGTGACTTTAATAGTTATTTAACTAGTTCCAATTACATCTCTCTCCCTATTCTATGAAACTTCAATTCTTAATAGGTTGATTTCCCTAAATTGTTAATGGGATCATTACTTCACTGAACAAAAAACTTTAAAGCCTCACCTTGTCTAATAGATTAAATATAAATATCCGTATGGATACTTAAAAACTTTCATAGTTCTAGGCAAACTTACTTTTGCTTTTCCCATATCACATTACAGTTAAGTATTATTATAATATTTAATATATATATTTAATAATAACATTGAATGTGTATTTAACTATATAATACATGTATACATTGTTATAAAAATATCCAGCCATAGGTTTCCCTGATAGCTCAGTCGGTAAAGAATCTGCCTGCAGTGCAGGAGACCCAGGTTCGATCCTTGGATCACGAAGATCCCCTAGAGAAGGAAATGTCAACCCACTCCAGTATTCTTGCCTGGAAAGCCCTATGGACAGAGAAGCCTGGCAGGCTACAGTCCATGGGGTAGCAAGAGTCAGACACAATTTAGTGACTAAACCACCATAAATATGCCAGCTGCAAAAATTGGAAACAGTTTGAATACTTTTCCACTATGATGATTCCAATGCAATTATTTAGCATTTAATTTACCATGGTCCCTTCTTTGCAAGCATCATGTATCCTCAGAAATGTTTTCAAAGTGAGAAACTAATCTATCACATTTTTTCAAAGAAATATTATTATGACACTAAATGTAATTATCAATGAAGAAGAAATAATATTTTGCTTCCTAGACATATATTTAAATATGCATTAATATTTTGCTTTCAAGTTTTCTTTTTGTGTTTTGGAGTCAGTAGTCTCCCCTACTGGAGAAGGCAATGGCACCCACTCCAGAACTCTTGCCTGGAGAGTCCCATGGACAGAGGAGCCTGGTGGGCTGCAGTCCATGGAGTTGCAAAGAGTCGGACACGACTGAGCGACTTCACTTTCACTTTTCACTTTCATGCATTGGAGAAGGAAATGGCAACCCACTCCAGTGTTCCTGCCTGGAGAATCCCAGGGACGGGGGATCCTGGTGGGCTGCCGTCTATGGGGTTGCACAGAGTCGGACACGACTGAAGCGACTTAGCAGCAGCAGCAGCAGTCTCCCTTACTATGCAGCCCCCACACCACCCTCCCCCCACAGCAGGATTCACACAGTTCTGTAGACCAGGAATAGCTCAGAAGCCCAGGCCCCACTATGTCTGAAGGCCTTGTGCAGAGACCCTCTATTTGCCCTGTAGATCCACTCCCCATTGGCTGCCAACCTCCAAGCCCCCACAGGGAGTTCTGCACGGCTCCCCTTCAGGGCTCCTGGGCCTTGCAGATTATGATTGAATTTGGTCAACGGGGAGGCCTGGCCAGAGGTTGGTGGGAGAGAGAGCAGCAAGTGTGAGCTATTTCTTCTCTTGGCTCCTTCTCTGTGAGGTGACCTTGGCCTGAATATGTCCACTGGCCAAAGTTCATTACTTCTCTCAATAAGATCTGCTCTTTACAATCCTCTCTCCTTTAGGTTTCCTGTTACTTCTCTAGTCCTTTGTCTCCTTGGCTCGAGGAGTGCACGAGCCCCAGGCTCCTGCACAGTCTCTCTTAATTCTCCTGCCCCAGGCTCATATCCTTATAGTTAGTCCCTTTGCCAACTGTCTCCTATTAGGATTTACCAGTGCAAGGCCTGGCAGGTGAAACAGCCCTGTGATCATTCTATTCATAGCAAGGCAATCCATCTTTACTGTTCTCCAATTATACTTTGCTCTTTACAAATTCTATGCCTCTGTCTGAGATTACCTCTCCTTTGCCATGTTTTGTTATTTTTTCCTTTTGGAATTCTTCCCAAGTGTCATGGCTTCTCTTAAATATTATCTTTTCGCATCTATGAAGATTTTCTGATTCTTTATAACCCACTCCTCTTTGAACACTGTCACCACTTAACCATTTTTTCTTTAAACACAATTTATCTGACTGGACTTTGTAAAGGTATTTGAGTACTTATCTTAATCCTCAGTTGACTTTTAGCCCTTTGATAAGCATCTTTGGTTTGATCCTTTAAGTATTCCAAACAATATTTAGCATGATAAATGGTTTACAGAAGATTTTCAATATTATGGGATTAATAAGTTAATGTTATACTGGTTTCTATATATAAATCATAAGTTAGAATATAATATTACTTTTTCCCCAGAGCTTACTCTTGGCAAGGTGAAGAGATTCCAAGCTTTCCAGACTTGGAATATAAAACTATAAGAGCAGAATGATAACTTTGACATCTTGTCAGATCATCAGTCTCCAAAATACTATCTTACAAAGGTTATAATTTCTTTGAAATAATGAGAGAAAACTGAAACTGGGAAAATCACCTTGGGATACTCCATTCCAACTCTCTCTTTCTAAAAAAATTGAGGGCCAGTGACTTGTCCAGATCAGCCAAAATTAGAGATAGAATTGGACATATAAGCTGCCTCTCATTGAATTTTCCATCACCCTTTTGTTCATCTTAGATGGATTAAGGCAGCTGTGTCAGAGATGGAGGAAGCCTGAGCGGGATGGACTTGTAGGTCTGTTCTCCTGAATGAAACCTCCACAACACACTTCGGTGGAATCGGTACATAGTTTTTCTTTGTGCTTCATTACCTTCCCATTTAAAGCTTTCATAGCCTCCACTGCATCTTCTCGGTTAGTGAAGTGCACAAACGCATAGTCTCGGATTTTCTTCACCCTTTCCACAGCACCTGGAAGCAGAGTGAAGGTAGCTCTCTCAGCAAACCTGAGACAGCGCTGAACATGATACACTTAAACATTCAGCTTGCAAGAATCTTTTTTTTTTGGAGATTTAGTATTTAAAGAGCCCATTGAGAATATTTCCTGTGTTCAGGTTTAAAATTCTGCATATTCAGCAAAAGATTTTGTTTGTAATTTTTTAATAACACTTATGTTCTGCCTTATTATGTATATATTTATTTATGGATTTGTTTTTCCATTTCCTAGATCTTTGAGGATAGAAGGGTATCTTTTTCAGTATATTATATAAAGGATAGTAATTTATACATGGTAAAATATTTGTTGAGTTGAACTCAATTATTGGTCATCATATATTTAGGTAATTACCTTTTTAAATTTTATGGCTCTTTCCTCAGAAAGACATCTTGACTCCTTTGATTTGTACAATAAAATTTTAGAGTTAGAAGAGACTTAGCAATAATTTAATTTTTAATTCGTCTTACCTTTATTTGTTTTCAACTTAAAGATTCTGAATCTAAATCTCTGACAAAGTAAGTGAAATTTATGAACTCACATTGCTAGGAACTAGAACTCAGATCTCTCATCTGCTTATCTCATTTGATCAAAACAAACAAACAAAAATTCTGAAAGTACATCTGAGAACCAAGATAGTTTCTTACCATGCTGGTTTAAAATATCAAAGGTTGGAAACAATGTACATATCCACTAATCCTACTAGAGGAATCTCTTTAATAGAAGTATTCACACATGTGCAAAAGGATCATGCGTAAGAATATTAATAACACTAGTCAGATGAAATAGCAAAATAAAACAACTTAATGTCCATTTTCATGAGAGTGATTAAATCTGGTACATTTGTATTAAATAATACTAAGAAGTCTTTAAAGAGAACAAATAGGCTCGTGTATACTTACATGGAAACCTTCAGAACCTGTTGTTAAATCTAAAAAGTTACAATATAGTAAGTGTAATATTATAGCATTTATATTTATAAAATCCCAACCCACATATATGTTGCACATAAATATGAATATACACACAGAAAGAGAACTGAAACGATCAAGATTGAATTGTTAATAGGTGTTAGCTCAGGAGAAGATCCTGATGCTGGGAGAGATTGAAGGCAAAAGGAGAAGAGGGCAGCAGAGAATGAAATGGTTGGAAAGCATCACCAACTCAATGGACATGAACTTGGACAAACTCCAGGAGATAGTGAGGGACAGAAAGGCCTGGAGTGCAGCAGTCCATGGGATTGCAAAGAATCAGACACAATTTAGTGACTGACCAACAACAGGAATGGGGAAAAAAGTTGGGGAGGATAAAGGGGACTTTCAAATTTTAATTTTCATTCTTTGGTGTTTTTACAAATATTTGCAATATGATATATATTCTTTGTGTAATAAAAAAACAACAAATCAACCTAACCTATTATTATGTAGAGGGACTGCTGTACATGTTGATGGACATGTGTAAAAATAAAGTTCTACCAAGATGGTTGAACTTTAGATTTTACATTTTATTATTAAAATGTCCTTGCTTACTCAATTTTAAAAATAGAACTTTTGCCTAAAGATAGAAACTTGTTTAATATTAATTTGTTAGTTTACCATGCAAATTATCCTTTTTCGGTTAGTCACTTGGGTATATTTTGAGCACTCAGGTTTTCTTCCATCCTTAGTTTCCAGGGACAACCGAGGATGGGACCCTATGCCAGGGAGGATCAGAAAAGGATATGTCTTCTCCTTTTTCCCTCTCACTGTCAAAGTTCAGTTATCTACCCTCTTAGATTCAACGTCATGAAGATAATTTGAGTTTCTACTCTGCTACAAACTGTCTTCCTTTGAAATAATGATAGGATGCTAATGTAAAAATAATTTTAAAACATTGTGATGCTTCTTTTTCCCCTCAGTATTTGATTCTTTACTTCTTATGACAGTGGTTGTACAGAACAAAGTTATATGGCTAAGTTGAGAAAATAAAGGTATTTGAGACCATGAACCATGCAGATATGTAATTAACTGCATTGCAAACGTGGTCTCTTTATTCCTTCAGTATCAGGTTGGAGTAATTATTGTGACTTAACCTCATGCTTTTCTTGGGTATTAACAGGTAAAAGATGGGCCAGTGAGGACCTCTACCTTCCCGGTCTTTGCTCCATTCACTCTGCAGTGCCATCCTCCAGCTAGTCTGTTAGCTGCCAGAGGCATCTTGGTATTGTCCTTATCTAGTTCCTGCATTTGGAGAAGGCACTGGCGACCCACTCCAGTACTCTTGCCTGGAAACCTCCATGGATGGAGGAGCCTGGTAGGCTGCAGTCCGTGGGATCGCTGAGTTGAATATGACTGAGGGACTTCACTTTCACTTTTCACTTTCACGCATTGGAGAAGGAAATGGCAACCCACTCCAGTGTTCTTGCCTGGAGAATCCCAGGGACGGGAAAGCCTGGTGGGCTGCTGTCTATGGGGTCGCACAGAGTAGGACATGACTGACGTGACTTAGCAGCAGTTCCTGCATAGTATTTTGTGCACAGGGGCTGCTGCTGCTGCTGCTGAGTCACTTCAGTCGTGTCCGACTCTGCGTGACCCCATAGACGGCAGCCCAACAGGCTCCCCTGTCCCTGGGATTCTCCAGGCAAGAACACTGGAGTGGGTTGCCATTTCCTTCTCCAGTGCATGAAAATGAAAAGTGAAAGGGAAGTTGCTCAGTCGTGCCTGACTCTTAGTGACCCCATGGACTGTAGCTATTCAATGAATATTCCTGGAATGAGCAAATATTTTAGTCAATTCATATTCTGTTATCATTCACATTAGTTAGGTGGCATTTCAGATGATAATAGATTTTGGTGTACTCAAATTCTACTTGCAGATATTGAAATCAGCTTGTGTTTTTTGAACAATAATGCTTAGCCACACATGCTTTTAGAAATCATGGTATGTGAAAGTGTAACCTCATTAAAAATGCAGACAGATTAGAAAGTGAGAGTTTTTTAAATCATCAAAGCTGGTTTTCTCTACAATGGTGTTTACCATATGGCTTATTTTAATATATTTCTTCTTGTTTATTGATCAATCATCATTTTGCAGAGGGTGAGGCAATAAAATATCAGTGGTCATCCATAAGACTCTAATACAGGGAATTGGAAAACAATGACTCTGTTCATTATCAATTTGTCAGCAGCAGTTGAATTACCTGAAGACAAACACATCTGCAGTCCTAAGGTGAGACTTTCAGAAGGTCATGTTTCCCAAAGTATGGTCCTCAGACCAGCAGTATCACCTTCCCCAGAACTTAATGGAAATGCAAATGCTTGGGACCTATCCCAGACCTATTGGTGTTGTTCAGTCGCTCAGTTATGTCCTACTCTTTGCAACTCTGTGGACTGCAGCATGCCAGGCTTCCCTGGCCTTCACTGTCTCCTGGAGTTTGCTCAGGTTCATATCCACTGAGGCAGTGATGCTACTGAATATGAAATTCAGGTGGGCGGGGCCAGTAATCTTTTAACAAGCCCTTCAAGTGATTCTGAAGGTAAACTGTTTAAAGAAAATCAGATTTTATGAAATGATTATAATTGGAATTTCAGCAGATACTCTTAGGCTACACTGAGGAAGAACATACATTTTCTGGCTCTAGTTTTTGTTTTAATTATCATTATTTCTCTGAATAGCAATATAATATTTTCAGTTTAATAAGGGTTAAAATAATATATTGATAATTATTTGCAAGAATATTCAGGGTCCTTTGAGGGATCCAACTTTCAATAGCATTTTTTAAAAGTTATTTTTTTGTTTCTCAAATTTTTCTAGGTAAGTAAAAACATCATTTCTACTGGAAAAGAAACTGGTTAGCTCTTTTTTTCCCCCAATACAGCAGATGTCTGCTAGTCGACAACCCTCTGCAATTCGTTTGTTTTTTTTTTTGCAGAGTGCCAAGAAGCAGCAGACACATATCATTATGGAGTCCTAAGAGTTGTGCCACCAGCCTCAGAGAGAGAGAAACAGACCTGGTATTTACTATTTTCACTGTAATTAAAAGGGCCTAGACACTTGTCTCTCTTCAACGTATAGACTAGAAAGCTGATAGCCAGTGACTCTGAAAGGAAGCAGCCTTTTAGTAGTTTCTCATTCCAGCCTTTCTGCCTCCACTCCATCCCAAAGAGTAATGTTTTAATTACACAAAATAAGTATTATTCACTATGGGAAGGAAGAAAGTCAGTGCTAAGTCATGGTGAAACGATGTTTATACATGCATGTATCAGTTTCTATGCTCACAATTGCATCAACTTCCAGATCTCCAATTTTGTGTCACTTCTCCTAAACAACCTAACCCCAGGAGTTAGGTTGCCATTGCTGTTAAATTCCTTCCACACACACACATCCTACCTGTTAGTTCTCCCCACCGTGCCTGGCACCTAGGAGCTACTGAAGAAATGACAGGTGAGTGAATGAGTGGGTGAATGGAATATGTGTAGGTCATGGGGGTCCTTGAGTTGTTAAGAACAAGCTCTTAACCAGACCTGGATTTAAGTCCAGACCCTGCCACTTTCTGGTTGTATGACCCTGGACAAGCAACTTATCTGCTCTGGGTCCTGGAAAATAATGGAAGTAGTAAGGTACCCTACGTCACAGAGTTGTTGAATATACCATTATACTCAAGTAGCAAGGAAGGCAGAGTTCCTGAAGTGTGGAAAAAGACAAGTCTCTGGTGAATCTCTAAAAAGGGAGAAAAGAGAGCCTTACTAATTACCTTTAGAATAAATCATCAATTTATGCTATTCCACTTGACAGAGCAGTCAGAGTTGAAAACAGGCAACATCACTATGTGATGTGAATATTCTCAGGCAGTTTTAAGGTGATGGTATCATGGCCCATGCTTATCAACAACCTAGGAAATTCTCATTTATGGAAAGATGTCACCATAGTGATAAACTTAGACTAACATGCTCTAAGGCATGCAAATCCCACAAGATGGTCTTCCAAAAAAATGGGATCCGTGGCCCTCAAATTGGGAAGTGAGTCATTCTACAGCTCCTCTTTTGGAGACTTTCAAAGCAAATTAGAAGGTTAAGAACTATGATAAGTCCCACAGACAAACAAATTTTTAATTTCACTGAATTTGGTGTTAACAAACTTATTTGACCATGGATCCCTTTTAAGAGTAACACGTATTGATAGTTTATAGAATGAATGTTCTGCAGAACTGGCTTTGAGAAATACTTGTTTGGACATAGTTTCTTAAAATGCTTTACCTGTCTCAGTGTTGCAGTTCCTATATGAGGAAAAAGAAATAGGGAGTCAATCTCATGGCTTAAAACTGACAATGAAAAATATTGACAAAATGAAGAGTAATAAATTCTCCTCCACCATCCTTTTGCTTTTCTATTCCCTCAAATCAGTTTTCTAGAACAAACTGTTACTTCCTTTCTTATGTATCTAAAGTCATAATCATATTCCATTAGACCAGTGGTTCTCAACTGGGGGCAATTTGCTCTCCCAGGCACAAAAAAAATTCTAGAGACATTTTTGGTTACGAAAATTACAAAACATTACATTCTGGAATGCACAGGACAGACCCCCACAGCCAAGAATTATTGGCCAAAACTGTCACAGATATTGAGGTTTAGAAACCTGCATCAGATCTTTAGTTACGGCCATGCATTCATTACCACAGTAAAAATTTATTGAGCATCAGCTAAGTCCCAGGCACAGAAATAGGAGCTGAGGAGACAACAAAAAAAGAGCTCATGGAATTTATAGTTTGGTGAAGGAAATATGTATTAAGTAATCACACAGAAACATGTAAAATTATAATATTGATAAATGTTATAGAACCTTACGTCCACATTTTCTAATCCAAAGGTAGAAATATAGTTTTAACATTCTGTATGTGATTATGAGAATGATAAGTGAAAGCCATCTTATTTAAAGTTAAGGGAAGTCAGCTCAAGCATCAGATCAGATCAGATCAGTTGCTCAGTCGTGTCCGACTCTTTGCGACCCCATGAATCGCAGCACGCCAGGCCTCCCTGTCCATCAGCAGAAAAACACCAATACAGTATACTAATGCATATATATGGAATTTAGAAAGATGGTAACAATAACCCTGTGTACGAGACAGAAAAAGAGACACTGATGTATAGATCAGTCTTATGGACTCTGTGGGAGAGGGAGAGGGTGGGGAAATTTGGGAGAATGGCATTGAAACATGTATAATATCATGTATGAAATGAGTTGCCAGTCCAGGTTCAATGCACGATACTGGATGCTTGGGGCTGGTGCACTGGGACGACCCAGAGGGAGGCTATGTGGAGGGAGGAGGGATCAGGATGGGGAACACAGGTATACCTGTGGCGGATTCATTTCGATATTTGGCAAAACTAATACAATATTGTAAAGTTTAAAAATAAAATTTTAAAAAAATATTTTGAAAAAGTGATCTTGTCTGGCATGTCATACCTGGTTTAATATTATTGAATTCTTTCTCAATCATCTCTTCTGAGGTAGACAGCATTAGGTTTCTAACGTACAGAATTTTCACTGAGGACATTGTGTCTTCATCAACTTCTACTTCTGGTTCTGCCCAGTCTACTGCAATAGGATGTCCCCATAACTGAATTCTTCCTGTTGAGAAAGATCATATATGATTAATTACATAGAAATTAGGACATCACTGCAGTTCATACTAAAATGGCCTTTTAAATTGAACCTTGAGATGTTGATTGAGCAAGAACACTAATATTAAAAGAGGTGATGGTTGATCTTTAAAGGTATTTCAAATAAGAGCTAGCTAGAAGCGAGTTCTGGGCTTCCCAGGTGGCCCTAGCGGTAAAGAAACCCGCCTACCAGTGCAGGAGACATGAGGTGTGGGTTCAGTCCCTGGGTCAAGAAGATACCCTGGAGGAGGAAGTGGCAAGCCACTCCCATATTCTTGCCTGAAAAAATCCCAGGGTCAGGGGAGCCTGGCAGGTTACAGTCCAGAGGGTCACAAAGAGTCGGACACAACTTAGCAACTGAGCACACACACACAGAAATGAGTTCTGAATGACAAGTGGCTTATTGTAGTGGTTGGGTATAAAGGGAACTAGAACACGATGTGAAGTGGCACAGAAAGGAGGCAGCAGATGTCACGTTCGGATCTTAGAACAGTTCTCACAGGGTGGAGGTAGTCACCGAAGACGGCAAAAAGGGGAGAAAGGGAAAGAATGAATTTAGGGCTTAGACATAGAGTCTGGCTTCATGAAGCATTAGAAAGGTCACTAGAGTCTTTGTGATCAAGTACCACCACAGAACTGTCCAAAAAAATGGCGCATGTGAAAGGCGTGTAGGGCTCAGGTACATTCTCTGTCCCTTACACTCAGAGCTCTGATCAACAGGATTCTCTCCTAGTTCTTTGCCAGAACATAGAAAAAGTTATTATGTTTCCAAATTAGAATAAAGAGCAATGGTAGAGTCTATGATGGGAAACTGAACTCCTCTTAAAAAGGTAGCTGTTACCCTACATAGATTTTTGTATTTCTATAATTGTAATCAATTGAGTGTCTTGCACTCTACTATATGTTTCCCATATTCTGTCTCAAAGTGACGTCTCACAGTAACTCTGTGGGGAGGGGTATGACTTTCTCAGTTTTACAGAAAAGGAAATTAACTTTTGAGAGGATAGGTTGCCCAGATCCACTATACTTCTCCATGCTCCCTTTTGCTTTTTATTACTCAATCTTGTACTCTATACAGTGAAGTGAGAAGAGGAGAGTGAGGATCAACTCAGTTTCTAAGTTTGATTGGAAATATGTTTATTTTTTATTAGTTTTGGAACAAGTTAATCCTGGAAGCAATAAAAAGTGTGAGAAAATAAAATCAGAAATCCTCAGTACTGGTAAGAGTTTAGTTGTTTAAGTATTACATGTTTAAGGCAGTTATTGTCAATGAAAATGTATCTTTTTATCCTTTAAAAAGCAGTCAGTGAAAGCATCTGTGGCATTGACATTCTAAAACCCAAACAAAAGATAGAGGCAGCCTAATGAGTCAGCCAGTCCTGTGGAGGCTGTTTCCTACTCTTCCCGTCCTTCCTTGCATCCTAGAGGATAGTTTCGTCCATCACTCTCTTTCCCCCCTCCCTTCCAATCCCCTTCTGTACCTCCCTCCCTTTTTATACCATTCCCTTCCTTTTCTATGCTTTACATAGACTTTGCTAAAGGTCTTACCCCAAGATCCCTAAGGTTCCCAAGTGACTCTGTTTTCTGTAGCTCAGTGGTTCTTAGTCTTGACCCCACAGTAGAAGAGCTTAAAAAAACATGGGTTCTACTGAATCTGCTGGACTCAGCTCCTTTCTACCTGAAGGGATAGACTCTTCAATTTTCAGAATTTTTTGAGTCAACTGATGTCACCTTGGTAGCTTGAAATGAGCCACAGTGGGAGTGTTAACACTAAGGAAATCCCAAAATGCTACAACAGAGGCTTTTGATTTTCCCCTGGGAATTGCCTCATCTCTGATCCCAGGATCCTTCTTCCAAATTCTGATATAAGTGGCCTAGTCTTCAGGATTTTGAAAAGCATCTCAGTTAATTCATCCAAAATTGAGAACACTATTCTAGCTCATTGACTTTTGCCTACCAAGACTGAAACCACATTAAGTCATTCACAAGCCTGAAGATGTGGAAAAGGTGAAAATGGATAGAAGTGAGAAGGGGATGCAGGAAACAGCGATTTCCATTAACATCCCTGTGAAAGTCAGTATTGGAAAGTGATGTCTGAATATGAACTTTGAAGTCAGACAGGTTCCATAATCAGATCAGTGATCTTGGCTAGGAAACAACCCTTCTAGCTTCACCTTCCTCATCTGTAAAATTGGGATAATAAAAATATCTACTCATTAAGGTTGTTGTGAAGACAAAGAAGATGATGCATGGAAGGGAGAATTTTCACTTTTAAATGATAATTCAATAATGTACTTTCCTCTTGATACTTTTTGGTGGATTTTGGAGATGTATAGTTTATAAAGAATATGCGTTCTTTGAGTCTAATGTAAATGGTGTCAAATTAGAAATGATTTTTTTTTTAGAATCTCCCTTGTCCTTTAGAAGAAAACAGTGTACGTTGTAGACGCTTAATAAATGTTTCTATCCTGAGTCATTCCCCAGGTTTTCCCATATCTCCCATGCAATTAAATGGCTAATATCATTAGTTGATGGATATAGCAGTGGATCACAAAATTTGGTGCCACAGTAGAATTACCTTGAAAACTTAAAAATATCAGTGCCTCAAGGCTACTCTCTGCTTCCAGAGAATCTCTGATTAACGATTGATTTGGATACTGACATTGTTTAAAAACCTCCTCAAGGGATTTCCCTGGTGACTCAGGGGTAAAGAATTCACCAGCCAAAGCAGGGACACGGGTTTGATCCCTGGTCCAGGAAGATTCCCGCATGCCACAGAACAACTAACCCTGTGTGCCACAGCTACTGACTGACCCAGCACTCAGAAGCCTGTGTTCTGCAACTACCGAAGCCTACATGCCTGGAGCCCATCCCCTGCAATAAGAGAAACTACCGCAGTGAGAAACCCGGGCATCGCAATTAGAGAGTAGACCCCGCTCGCCACAACTGGAGAAGGCCCTCATGCAGCAGTGAAAACCCAGCACAGCCATCAATAAAACACAGTAAATCTTAACGCCTTCTTAGGTGATTCACATTTGTAGCCCACCATGGACAATCCTTGATTTAAATGACCAAATCTCAAGCTTGAGGTCTCAGGGGCAGTTGCATTCTGGCAACCTGTTATAAATGCAAACGATGAGACCCCACACCAAACCTGGGGTCACAGAGAGTCTGACACAACTTAGTAACTAAAAAACAACAAAACAAACCACATCAGACCTACTGAATCAGGAGCTCTGGTGGTGGGGCCTCCAGCACTGCCCTTTAATAAGCCTCCAAGTGACTCTGATGGAGAGTAAAATGGAAAAAGCAGTCTTGGAAGTCTTTTTCAGAGCATCCTCAGAATGCTTTGATAAACTCTGCTCAATGCATCTTCTTTACTCCATATATGCCTCAGCAAAGATGCAGTGTCAGGAGAGAGTTGCTACTGTTGATAAGGTAGGTGGGGGAGAGGGAGAGTCAATACACCACTTTAGACCACAGTTTTCTCTCTGTCTCAAGTCTGGATCAATTAAGAAGGAAACGCTTCTTGTGGTCCTTGCTTATGTTTCTGAAAGATCTCCTTATCCTTTCAAACCAGGCTCTCCTGAGGATTGCCCATTACTGAAATCCTGTTTTGTCATTTAACTGGTGAGGTCCAAATGGGTAATAGATTTTACTCTCAGGCTTTTGTAGAAATAAAACAGTTTGCTCTGACTGGCTTATTTGCTGCATCTTGTTAGTCTGCTGCTGAGGCACTCTGATTTAAATCCAATCTGACTGAAACTCCAATAGCTGAGGCCAATTAAAGGGTGGGAAGCCTCAGATAATGAGGAAATGAGGAGCACCTGGAGAGAGTGGGGCTGCCTCTGTGTTGCTGCATCCTGGCCAGAGAATCATGGGGAAGAGTCAGGATCTTGGGTGGAAGCTTAACATTGAGAATTCTTGCAGCCTGAGTGCTCAGCCCTGACCCAACAAGTCGGCTCAACTCAGGCAAAGACAGAGGCTTTTTCTGTGACTCAGTGTGCTGTTTTCTTTGAAGAAAGGAAGCTGATGGGAAGTTTTAATTCCCCAGGAACACTGGTTGACTTCTGAAAACCCTTTCTCCTATTTTGGATTATGTTTCACTGTCATTCTCCCGCTACCCCTCCCAAATGTTTGTATATATCTGTACAGGTAATAAAAGAGGAAAATAATTAGTGTGGGCTGAAACAGTGTAAGGCTGGTCTCTTCACAAAATGATGGCTAAGCTGGGCCTTAGAATCAGTGAGTCAGGAGAGGGGAAAGGGTAACTCATTCTAGTAGGAGATACAGCATTGGGAATAAAGGACACAAAATGAGCAAGGCGTTGTCTAGGACACTGAGTTTGTCCTGAAAGAAAGGAGGGGTTTTTATCAGAAAACAGAATGTACAATGTATGTTTAAAAAGAACTGGAACCCTGAGTGAAAGGCCTTGAATGACAGGCTCAGAGGCTTATGGTTTATCTCATATATGCAGCAAGAGAGTTCAAGTAATATTTTTTAATAATTTTTAACTAATAGTATTTTTAACTAATTTTTTCACTGAGTGAGTGACAACATTCAGCCTCTTAACAAAGAGGCTGAATTTCTGCTATGTAAAAGAACTTGTAGAAAGGATGATGGCATATTTTAGGAACACTACTCTGGGGGGGAAGTTCAGGATGGAGTCAGTTGAAGGTGAGATCCATTGAAGAGAAAGCAGAGCTGAGAGAATAATTAGGAGGCCTTGTTAAAAAAAAAAAAAAATCCAAGGTTGGGCATATATGTGTTAAGCCTACAATGATGGCCCAAGAACACGATGGAAATGAGGGGCTTTTCGATACCAGAATTGTTGGTGTTGAAGAGGACAGTAAAATATTAAGTTCTTGTCACTGAGAGGCTAGGTAAGAAGTGTGAAGAGTTTTAGTGATTCTATGCCCCTTGGTCAGGCACCTTGACCACTGGGTAGTGAATTTATGTTCATTTCTTTTTTATTTTGACTATTCACTTTTTAATGGACGTTTCCATGTTGAACCTATCCACCTCTCAGGACAAAACATTTTTATTGTTAAATTTTAAATATTGATTTCATCTTCCCTAATCTTTGTAAAATTTCCCTTTCCTATGTTTTCTAATACTAAATTTGTTCAGTCACCCAGCTGTGTCCAACTCTTTGGAATCCCATAGACTACATGTACAAAATTTATGAATATTACTTTAGATATAAAAATATCCACCTCAATAGATTCAGCAATTTTGGGGGCTAGCTCATATTTTTCACTTTAAGCTGCCTTCATAGTATTAAAAAATATTCCTCAAGCTCAGAAGCCATATTTCAATTTTGAAAAATTTTAGAGGGCTAATCCTGTTAGTATTTTTTAAGAATGTGTATAGGGCAGCATACATCTATTGTTGCTGTTTTGCTTTGTTTCAAATTAAGGTGGTCTTCCATAGTGCTTAAGAGAAACATTGATTCCAGTGTGTTCAATCAGTTATTCTTGAAATCCTTATCATTTTAATGTTAATTCATTTCAATACCTTACTTTGTGTAAGTTTTGGCAAATATTTTAAAATAAGCACAGACTTTCAATAATTCTTCCTAAGTTGATCTGACTGAGACAGTGTCTTGGTGGAACTTTCTAAACCTAGGAATTTATGGTCGTTGCCCAGACAGGATCTGCCTTGTATTTATAGCACCTAACTAAGGTGTCCTTTTATGGAAAGCTATTATTTCTAATTTCTGAAATTACAAATTATTAGACACTTAGTTCAGTTCAGCTGCTCAGTTGTGTCCAACTCTTTGCGGCCGCATGGACTGCAGCACGCCAGGCCTCCCTGTCCATCACCAACTCCAGGAGTTCACTCAAACTCATGCCCATTGAGTCGGTGATGCTACTAGGGGGTTATAATAAAAGTATGCCACTTAATTGTCATTGGGATGTTTCACTTGCATATCTATTATTTCTTCATTATGATGGATAATATACCTTATTTCTAATAAGTCTGATAATGAAAATGATACATAAAGATAACTGTTGATTGATAAATTTACGGAGATTCTTCAGTTTAAAGATTCAGTACAGCGTTGCTATAGCTCGAGCTTCTAGATTTCTCCTATGCATGTGTATTGGATTTAATGCACAGTGAATAGTTTTCAGAACCTAATCTGTGAAAACTCTAGGGAACAGAATTAACTGTGAGAAAAGAAAGATGGAGAGTTTAAAATGTTGCGTAATGAGAGATAAAGAGCAAAGAAACGGATACAGGGTTTTGCTTCCTTTGCTAAGAAGCGCAGCAGCCTGAAGCAGGCAGGAGGGAGTGACGCCTCCTCTCTGAGGATGGTCCTAACCTGGGAGAAGCTTCCTCCGGGCCATGGCAGCTGCCCGGTGATTCTCATATTCCACGAAGGCAAAGCCGCGGTTTTTGGTTTTATCTGCAGCACTTGGATAGACGATGACATCCACGACTCCTTCGGTGACCTTTTTCATCTCTGATAAGATTTCTTCTCTCTTTTTGGTCTTTGGAATTCCCCCGACAAACAATCGGCAGTTGTCCACACTGGCACAGACCCCTAAGAGACGCCCATTTCTGCCAAAAGAGCAGGTGTTTTGATTGGTGAGAATCCTTGTGTGGTTGAGGTTTAAGACAGAAGTTGAACATGCCTGGCCTTGGAACTTTTATTGAGGTTGTGGATGTGTGACGTTTGGCTACCTTTAGGGTTTAGATCGCTTTTGGAAGGGAACGGCTTTGGGGAAATTCTGCTTAAAAAAAAAATTTTTTTTTTAAATTGGAGTACAATTGCTTTACAATATTGTGTTAGTTTCTGCTATACAACAAATCAAATTAACTATATGTATACACATATCCCCTCCTTCCTGAGCCTTCCACACACCCTTCCATGCCACCCCTCTAGGTCATCACGGAGCCCGGAGTTGAGATCCCTGTGCTATATAGCAGCTTCCCATTGCTATCTTAAAAAAAAAAAATTGAAGCTGAGTAGTATCTGCTGTCTTTAGACTCACTGTAAATTCACTAGCTATTACCAATCCTCAAACCTCCCAAGTATTAATATATCACCAATCCTGAGGCCTTTACACCAGGCCTAACCTACACATGTAACTTGCCTGGCTGCCCTGAAGGTATCTGAGGTTGCAACCCCTGGTGCTCCCTTTCTTTTCCAACCAAATAGAAGCTATTCTGACATCACTATTCAAGATAGGCCATATACAGAACTGATTTTCACATATTATCTTATTTGACCGACACAAGGAGAATGTGAGATGGACAAAATCAGTATTGTTTCCATTTTTCAGTTGAAGAACTTGAGACTCCAAGAAATGAAATGACTTGCTTACAATGTTGCAGGTTTTAAGATATAAAATTGGCCTCTGGACTCAATTCAATCTCCCTTTCTCACACTGTACATGTTGCTTATTGGCAAGATGATGGGTACGTTTGCCAAGATGAGATCGGTTCAACTTTTCCAGGAGCATTTGGCAAAATGCATAAAAAAGTCTTCACTGTGGGAAACCTTTGGCCATATGATGGCCCTCTGTGGTGAGTATCCTCAGAAATAGAGATGAGCACTAGAATTTTGTGTAAAGTTATTCACTGCTACTATTTAAAATCTCTCCCAAATTGGAAATGAGCAAAATATTCCATCATAGAGAGCTGGTTTAATGTATCTCAGCGGAGATGACGTTGATTCTAGGGCTGGGCATTTCCTTATTGTATTCTGTGGTGTGTTTGTCCTCCCTCTTTCTCACCCACTAAATGCCGGGAGCCACCCATTAGGTCATCCAAGACAGCCTCGTCACCTCTCATGTCCCTTAGGGTAGACAATACTGCTCCTGGCTGAGATGCCCTGGGAAATAAAAGACGAGCATTCGTGACATAGAATGCTCTGTAGCCAATAAACATAGTAACATAGGAGAGGCTGTGATAGTTGAAAACATCAGTTCAGCCTGTGCTGTTGGGTTAAAAAAAAAAAAAAGACTATAAAATGAGTATATGAGAAAGCCACTTTGATTAAAACTGTATAGAAAGTCTAGAAAGACTATAAAAATTCAACATAGGGCAATGAAGAATGGTTTGAACTTTTATTACTTCTTTTTTTTTTTTTTGGCTGTTTTTGTGTGTTGTGTGTAGGCTATGTGACTTTGGTAATAACACAAAGTTATTAAAAATGGGTAAATTTCCCTTAACAGAAACCACTCATTCATTAGGAATAAAAAGTGCTTAAGGAGGAGATTGCTCCTAATTCTTGCTTCTGGTGGTTCTCAGTTGTGTGGCAGATGTTTGACCAGGGTCTATGCTTTGCTGAAGAATCAATAACTGCATATCAGACCTGTGACGGGTCTGTCTCTATTTGGTGAACATTGTCCTAGGAATGTGGTTTTTCATGAGGGGTGAAAGGGTTGATAAAATGAACTTTGTTTTTTTTCTTTAAAAAAACAAACCTTTTGCTTCAAGATATTATTTATTTAGAAAATATATTATTGATCATTAAGGAGCTGGTCTTATCAATTACCAGTAGGGGGAGCTTGGAGTCTCCATATCCTGTTTTCAGAGCTGTGTGATTTGTCAGGCAAACCACTCCAGTATTCTTGCCTGGAAAATCCCATGAACAGAGGAGCCTGGTGGGCTGCAGTCCATGGGGTCACAAAGAGTCCAGCATGACTGAGCAACTAACACTTTCACTTTTCCAAGAATTGCTTGGAGATGAAAAACTATGTCTCAGAAGCTGAGGGCATGACTTTAATGTCGCCAGAAGCCAGGCATTTAGAAGATACTCAGTGGATATTTGATGAGAAGGAGGCTGACATGACAATTGTGAGTCTTTTCCAGATAAGAACTTTATCTACCTCCTGAGAGATAGTGGCCTTTATCCTACTCATTAAAATTTAAAGTCACTGTATGCCTTCACCTTGCTTCTGGCATCCAACCTGAACTTTGGAATTTTGGCCACCACTTTTCTCTTTCCAAATACTTTGTCATATTTCTCCTCTTCCTTCTCACCCTCCTCCTGTCATCGCCATAACCATCAGCAGACATTTATAGAGCATCTGACGTGTCAGGCACTGAGCTTTACATGCATTATCTCTTTTTTTTTTCATTACGCCCCCCATGAGGTACAGATACTTTTATTTCTATTTTAAAGGTGAAGACATTGAAATTCACAGAGGAGAGTGTTATTTTTCAGTGGATTGTGTTTAATGTTCATACCCTGTTTTCAAAAAGGATTGACAGGCTCCAGTATGTAACAGTATGCTAAGAAGGCCCAGCAAACTCTATTGATTCCCTATACAGCCAATTCTACACCCATCTCAACTTAAAAGCTCTTTTGGCAATAATGCTTACTGCCAAGATATCCAGATACCATGAGAGATCAAGGAATGGAGAATCCTCTAATTCCTGAGAACATATAACTAATATTAAAAGCTATACTAGGATATAGCTTTTTATAGCCCTTTCTGAAACAATTTGGTATGTATTATTTCATATGATGGATGCCCAGAATAACTCGGTGTGATCATATGATAGTATAACAATGATGCTGAAAGAGGTCAAAGGATTTGTTCCAAAGAATCTGGACTAGACCTCAGATCTCCTGATTCTCATCTCCCAAAATTCTGCACATAGCAGAACTCTTTTGGATCCATGGAGCCATATGTTGGGGGAGCCTCCTTTATGTTTTTCCTAAGACTCTGTTCTAGAATCCAATCCTGAGACGGAATGGCTAGACTACTAGCAGTTGCCAAGTCCGGTAAATCTCACTGTGGCTAAGGGGCTTAAGAAAAATGATCCAGTAGTTGACTGACTTACGGAATTACGGGGATAATGTGGCACTTATTTCGGGCCTATAAGAAGTGAGAGAAAAATAATGGTGGGAAATCTGCTGTCTTTGTACTCATCAAATTTCAGATTCCATCACTTTTAAGGTGTGACTGTGTTACAGGAAGGAATGTCTTCCTTCCTGTGAAAAACAGCATCTCAGAATTAATGTTGCTAATATGTGACTTCTATCATTTATTGACCTGTTACTATGTTCTGAACACTGAGCTAAACATTTAAAAATCTTGATAACATCCCCATAATAAATCTATGAAATAGTATTATTATTCTTCCCACTTTGTAGATGAGGAAATTGAGGCTCAGAGAGGTCAAGTCACTTTTTGACACTCACCTGAAACCCGTCTGACCCCAAGCTATTCCTTTTTCACTTAGTACACTAATCTTTGCTCTTGGTGACCCTGGGCTTCCTTAAGAAAGGGTTTATGGCACTTCCCTCTAGTTTACGTTTTGGAACTCAAACATTTTCATGAAGTTTAGTCCTATTGCCAATTTATTGATTGTATAGGGTCAGGTGTGTCCTGGAACCTTCTGCTAATTTCATGGCTTCAAATATTACCTTTATTTGGCTGACCCCCAATTTATACTGCAATAGTGACCATTCTCCTGACTCTGGTGTCACACAGTCATCGCCTCAGTGTCTCCCCTGGGACATGTAATGTTCATCTCAGGTGTTGCCTGTCCCCGACATAGCACTTCATGTTTTCCTGCTATTCTCCCAGCCTGCTCCATCTCAGTGACACTATCACCTCCGCAGAGACTTGAACCAAAATCCAATTTTCTTCTAAATCCAATACTTAGCCAGTCTTGTCTATTCAACCTCCAAAATATCTCCCACATCTGACTTTTTACCACCTACACCACTAACCAACCCCTTTGTCTAACCACCGCCATTTCCTGCCTAGTTCTAGACACAGTGGCAGCCTTGGAATTGCTTTTCCCTCTTTTAGTCCTTACCCTGGGCACTTAATAGCTAGAGGAATATTTTTAAAAAGTATGACTCTAGTTAAACTCTGTGATTTCCCCTTTTATTAGACTAAAATCCAGATTCTTAAAGATGAAATGTGACTCTCCAACTAACTGTATTGCCCTCAACCCTCCTCTCCTCACTCTGTTCTGAACATTGGCTTTTTTTCTGTTCTCTAAAACATCACGCTTACTGTCATTTTGAGACCTTTTTCACTTGTTGTTCTTTCTTTCTCTGCAATGATCTTCCTCTAGGTCTGACTATCGTGGTGGATTCTTTTCATTCAATCTCAGATCAAATTTTGCTTCCCAGAAGAGTATTTTCATAAATACATCACATTAGAACAGCAACCTCTTCACACAGCTTTATCCCATTTCCTGGTTTTATTTTTTCAAACTCTTTTGAATACATCCAATTGCTTAGTATGACTGGAGGAAAGTGTTCCTTGATACTTCTAATGGTTTGAACAGTGGCCAGCACGTATTTATGAAATGGATAAATGAATGAATTTTGTTTCTTTGAATAGTTTACAGAACTTAGTCTGGCACCTTATATAGTGTTGGCTAAATAAATGTTTCATTAAATTGATTTCCAAGGAAAAGAACTAACATATTTTTTCCCCCTGATTTTGGCTATCTTTTGCATATACTAAAATATAGATAAACTTGATAGAAGAATAGATAAAAGTACATTGATTCACTTTTAATCTAGAAGAGATAGATCTTACCTGATTTCATAATTATTAAGTTGCTTGATTGCATTCTTGGCTTCCTGTTTATTTGAGAATGTTACAAATGCATAGCCTCTATTGTTGCCATTAAAATCCATCATCATTCTCATTTCATAAATTTTACCAATCTACAAGTAATGAAAAGAGAGAATTCATATTTAAACACACATACACATACACACAATGGTTTGAAGTCTGCCTCTACCACATTTGGTATTTGCATCTCATATAAATGAATGGTTCACATGTTTTCATGCTGGCTTCAAATTTGTCTTCTGACTCATCAGCAAAGTCAAGATAATAAAGAAAACGTGTGCAAGTGGCATTTCAGCCTGAGTTGCCAGGATATATATTTTTTTGATAGAGCAAGTGACCGTTCATCACACAATTATCTGGGGATTTATACACCACTTTAAGGACCAGAAAACACATTTGTCATCAGAAGTACAATTTTTTGATAGATTTGTCCTTATTCTCTACATTGACCTCTGAAGTCTCTATAGTTTTATCTTTACTTGGTTGTTCTCTATCTACCCTTAGTGTTTGAAAACCAAAACTAGGAACACTCATTTGGAACATTGCAAAACTGACTTATTTGCTATCTTTCCCCCCACCATGATACAAAGGTGAACGGAGCAGGTGTATTTCAGAGGATGGTCTGGGAAGCCCTGTTTTCTCCATCTGTAGGCGGAAGGCAAATGCTAGTGTTAATGCAACTGATCTGGGGCCAGACCTCCATGGCCACAGGGTGCTCCCTCTGTCCCTCGGTGCAGCTCCTGTGTTGCCTCTAAACTACTCTCTCCTGCTTCCCCAACTATTCTTCATAATCCAGATACAGTAGCTCATCATTGCTGGCTGCTATAAGAAGGATGGTTGACATAGATGTGAGGGACACGTGCGAGAAGAGGCATTATTCAGCAAATGCTATTATTGCAGTGGTGGCTTCCCCTCAGCTCAGCCTCACCCCATGCCACCCCAGGTATTCAGTGATGGACACCTGTTTCTCCTGCGCTCATTAGAAAAAAATTCAAGCATGGTTCATCTCTGCATTTCAGGGGGCTTTGGCACTTATTTTCACGTTCAGTATATAAGATTCTTACAGGATGAAGTCCTCATAATTTGTGCGTGTGCCAAATAATGTTGTTTGTATAAAATTAAAAGTAGTTCTGAAACAGACTGAATTACACACATACAAACAGATAGATGATTTTGGCATTAGGAAAAGAAATAGCCAAACTCTCATTTTCACTAAATTTTCTAGGAATATGATTGTTTTAAACACCTACTTGGTAAATTATCAAGAATGTCAATTTTGCATCACTTTGGGTTCAGTAGCAAAATACAATTTAGAGTTAAAACTGAGGAAATTTATTCCTCAATTATGTAATAACCTTGAAAAACCATGTTATTAATCTTGCTTATCACATTCAAATTTTTGCAAAATTTTTTAGAAAGAAATTTTTTCTTTCTGGATCAATATATACAGGTACATGGTTGAGCCATGACAAACATATGCATTTTTTAAAATTTTACAGTCTTACACTTTATAAAACCATAGTAACATTTAAGTTGAAGCAATATCTTATTTTAGACAGGTTGTTGTAGTGTTATTCTAGACTGACAAATATGTTGAGTTTGCAGTAAGATGGCTTTGCCAGTGGAGATGGGGGATTGAAATACAGATTTAAAAGTCATCAGCAATGGTAGTTTCAGCTGTGAGTAATAGAGAAGAGAGAATTCAAGGCATTGATAATTAGAGGCAAATCACTAATAGCTAGGAAGGTTTTAACTTTGTCCATGATTGAGGAGTGGCAATTGGAAGAGAAACCGTCACTGACCAATAAAAATGAGGGTGAAAGCGAGGTGAAGAGAATAGAATCTTTTTCATTAAAAGATTAAAAAAAAATCATCTTCAGACTCACTTTTTCACATAGTGGGATAAGCTCATCTTCAAAAAGGTCTCGGGGGAGTTTTCCAATAAAAATTTCACAGCCCCTTTCTGGGGGTGCAGCATCCCAACCAGGTGGGGGACCTCCGTATTTTCTTTGTCCATTTTCCTGCGAATTCCATATGGAGTATAGGAGGGAGGAAAAAGCAATACAATCTTTAGTTTGAGTTCCTCGAGCATTTTCAAAATCATTTCTTAATAAGGAAGATGCTTATTGACAAGTAATAGACTAGTCAGATAAAAATTGAAGTCTCTTCAATGTGGATTTTAACACCATGTTCTTTGCTTCAGGGACTTGCTCCAGATAAGCACAGTGAAAACTTATAAAGTGCTGGACAAATATAAGGGGTCATTATTATTTTTTGATTGCCATTCAAACTCACCAATGCCTGATCATCAAAGAATCTGACCCTAATTTGAATCTGGGGTTTTGATTTAATGTTGAAGTCTATGAGGGTTCTGGAGCTGGACTCTTTGGCTCTGGGATCCACTAGCTGTGGGACTTTGGACAAATGTCTTGACTTCTCAGATCCTGAGTGTTTTTCATCTACAAAGTGGAGACATAATCAGCTTTTGATTAAAGGAGCTAATGCATCAAATGTGCATGGCACAGGTCTTGGCATGTGATATATATTCAATAGTTACTAACCCTCTTCTTGCCTGCTTAGATTGAGGTGGTTTCATGGGCAAGGCAATGTGAACCCCTAATTAGAAACATCATGAAGGTTAGCATTGGAACTGGCTACTTTGGGGGGTCCCCAGCGAGGGACTTAAATCTGTCTTTGAAGTTGACAAGACCGATGAGAGGTGTTCACTAATGTTGGATCTTTGTGGGGAGCCAATGCTGTTCTCAGCCCAAATATAATTAGCTTTGATTTTTTCCTTTGTCATAAAAAGACCTCTGGTAAATTCAGTGTCCTTTTTTATTTTTAATTGGAATATAATTGCCTTACAAAGTTGTGTTAGTTCCTGCTATACAGCAGTGTTAATCAGCTCTATAATGTTCTTTTCAGGGAGGAGTAGTGCAGGGTTTTCTGCCAGTGCTGTCTTTATTTTTCTGAAAGTTAATGACCCAAAAATAACTTCAGGGGCCCCAAAGTGAAAGGCCTAATCCGCCACTACTGAGCTGACAGTTCATTTGCTAGAGAGGGATAAATTTACTTTTCACTTAGGCATAGCCAGAGCTCTTTGTTATTATACTTGATTGTGATTTTTGGAAAAAGGAAAATGTAAGGAACCCAGTGTCCATATTCATTACTAACTTCTACCATGATTACTTAAAACTTTTTTATACCATAAAATGATACATGATGTTGGAAGAAACATGGTAATGTATAAAGTAAAACAGAAAAATTTCTCAACGTGTCACCCTATTTGTAGAAGCAGTTGTTAAGTTCGCCTGCCTTTCCAAATACTTTTCTATGTATATTTCTAAAAGACACATTTTAGTTATTTAAGGACTTGTTTTACATGGTAGTTGTTTGTTAAAAATCAAAGTAAAGCAGTTTCTAGTTTCACTGTTAAATCTTTGTGAATACTAACTTGAGACTTTCTCAATTATTTTATAATTGATAATATAAAAGCTTTTTGGATTACGGTATCTAAATAGTGTCTTTAATTGTAATCATGTTTAAAATCCCTAATAATTTAATCATGTTGCTTTAAATTAAAAAGATGTCATGTGGGTGTTCTACCTTGCCTTGATTACTTTTTGCTTCAAACAAGTAGGTGCTTCTCCTTTTACTAAACATGGAAATATTTTTCTCAAGAGTTCTTCTATTTTTTTCCCTTCCCCTATATTCTTTTAGGATTATTCATTAAAAAAGCTTTCACTGAGAAATCTGAGAAATGAAATGTATTATACTTATAGGAAAAAACTTAAGAATTCAATGAGCTATGTCTCAACCAAGAATTTCCTAAAAAATGAATTTGATATTTTTGGAGACATTTAAGATTTTATTTATTTAACAAATATCTATATAGTGCTTACTACATACAAGTCTCTCTTCTAATTCTCAAATAGTATTATAGGTTATGAACTATGCCTATCCTGATTTTACAGAAGACATTTTACAGAAGCCCGCAAAAGATTAAATAATTTGCCAAGATTCTGTGGTTGGGAAGTGGGGAAGTCAGAATTTAAAGCCAGGCAGTCTGGTGTCAGAGTCCATCAGCTTAATTTCTACTATGTTTTGCGTTGTTATATGAAAACCTAGTCACTTATAACAGATTCATACATTCAGTTACTTATTTATGAAAAAAATTGTCATGCCATTAAATTGCAGGCTCTCTGTTGCTTTTAAAATCATTCCAACTTCCAATCATTTTACTACACAAATTTTGGAAAGAACATATCTCACACCTACTTCTTACAGAGAGAAATATTTCTATTGCCCATTCTATAGTCCATCTCCTAGGACTGACTGTTACCATTGAATTGATGCAGATCCCTCTGAGGCCATTTCTATTTATCGTAAGTATCTGGAGATATACTTCCCAATGGATTATTGGAATAAATTTAATATAAACTTGGGAATATTTGTATCTTCGACCTAAGGAAACAAAGTTTCATTGCATAATAGTGAAGTGGCTATTCCAGAATTTCTCATTTGACAAGTTTCGATAGCTTGAAAATAAATAGGCAACCAGCAGATTGACCTTTAGAATTTCCTCCTGAAGTTTCTTGCTATTACTAAAAATGTCACCAAACTGTTTTGTGCATATCATATATTTAGAACTCATGTGATTATGAGCCAAAATGATTGATTAGGAGAGATTATTAATTCTGTTGTTTCTGTAACACCAAGAGTATTTTGGGGAATCACCAAGAATCTGACTGATGCAGAGATGCCATGAAGTTCAGACACTGGGGGAGATTTGTCCTGTGAACAACCCATTGGGCTCAGAATGCACCAGTTAATGGGGGTCCAGGCCAGTTTAAGACAGGCTCTGGGCATTAGTCATGGGGTTAGAATAGCTGTCCACTACTTGGACAGTTGGAAGCTGAATTGCTGGTATTTTAGGCACCATGTTTATAGTTGAGAAATTTAAAATAGATAAAGCACAATTAGAGCTGCTCCTCCCTCTCCTGGCTGATGTCCTTCTTATGGGGTGCATTCTTCCAGCAGCATACATGTATAAATAGTTAGAGATAAAAAATACAGGTTTTTGTTTCCTATGAGAGAATGTTCATTAAACTCTGGGATCTTTTATTTTTCCATTCAAAGATGTGAATGTCACATATAAATAGGTGAAAATCTTCAACTATATAAATTTCAAAATTAAAGACCTAATTCTAACTATAAATCCAGTGGTTTTAATTTAGATACTGAATACTGAGCTTACCCATAACTCAGTTATATGTTAAGAGTATTTGGAAGTCCTTTCTGCCACAGATATTTTAAGCCTTTTCATGAAGGAACCACAGAGTCTTTAAGAAATTTTATATACTGTCTTCTTCACCTTGGTTAAAACCACCCAACCTTTAATACATGATTCTGAGCAATAAATCTTAGCTTGAAGGACAAGCAGACCGGGTTAATTTGGGCCACCTGGCATCTGATCTTTGACTACATATGAGAAATCTGGGCAAAACTGCCTTTTTCCTGTAAGAGTCAAAAATGCCCACATACTTGCTTTCCTAGTGTCCCTTGTAGCTGGGATAGTTCTAGTTATAATAAAGTTAAGTTGGGTTCTGGTGCAGAAACAGTCACGGTGCTGACATTAGCATTGACGGTAGATATGTCTTATTACCATTCCAGATTTGTGCATGGTTCTGGTTTCATTTCTAAGAGTTTACCCTTTTTGAGATTATTTTAATATTAGTATTTATTTTTTAAATTGAAACAGTTGATTTCTGATGTTGTGTTATTAATAGTTTCAGATGTATAGCAAAGTGATTCCATTATACGTGTATATATATTTATATATATATTTTCATAAAAGCTTACATCTTTTTTACTCTTGAATCTAGTTCTCTAAATCCAAAATTTCTAGAAACCAATACCCTTTTAATAAACTGCTTTTCTGCTTAATCAGCCAGAGTTTACCTCTAATACTTGTCCATAATAGTAACAGCAACTGAAAAAACAACAGCTAACCCTGAGTCAGGATCTGTGCAAATGCTTTCCATGTATTAATTAATTTAACCTTCTCAACAAACATGTGAGGATATTATTATTACTTTCATTTTGTGGGTAAGAAATTCAAGGTGCAGAATGTGTCCAAAGACATACAAACAGTAAGTGACAAAGACAACATTTGAATCCTGAGTCCATACTTGTAGTTTTAGTGTTATTTTTCTTTTTTAAAAATATTAACCTAATATGCTCATTTTGCAGAGGAGGAAGCTGAATCCAGAGATATTATGTGACTTCCATAAGGTTGCATTGGTTTAATGTATTGCAGAAAAGATAGACTAAAAGTTCTCTGGTCCTCAATCCGGTGAATGTGGCATATGTACTGTTCACAGTTCGTGATGACCTCTCTTCTCAGGCTTAGCATCTCACAGTTTTGCATGTTGTGTGCCACACTCGCTTTCTTGTTCAGCCTCATCAAACATGGATACCAGATGGTTGGTTGTCTTGATAAATGAGCCCATTCATAAACTAGAAGGACATTAATTAATGAACCCTCATTCAGTCTATTTTCCTGAGTAGTAATTTCAACTCCTTTAACTGGTTCTTTGGAAATTTTATATTCCAAATCTGTAATCATCTTTGTGGTTCCCTTTGGTCCTTTGTTTTTTCTTGCCAAGAGGGAAGAAACTGTGTAGATTTCCTTACTAAACTGCTTTCAGATGTTCTCCAACCCATTTTCCAATTGACTGTGTATGTATCTATTTCTATTTCCGTTCTCTTAAGTGCTGGACAATCTCCCCGAGTTTGTGGCGTTTCTAGCCTTCACAAGCATGCCAGTCACCAGTGTCATACCGAGAACCATGGTTCTATGACTAAACTCCTGTGGTCTGTCCTCATGGTTGATGCCTACACCTGGAGAACAGCTCTATAGACTGTCTCTGTTGGAGTTCATACATTACTACCGTGTTTTCCTAGTTGCTGATTTGTGAAATTGAATAAAGGTCTTTACTAGACCTTATCATTATTACCTTCCACCTGTAAAACACCTATACCTCAACATGTGACAGTTCAAGGCAAATCTTAGGGGCCTTAAATAAGAAGTACCGAAAGAATCTCCCTAGTTGTGGTTTTACCTTTGATCTGCTAATGCTATTATTGTTGTGGAGGACAACAGACAGTGCTATAAGGAATGTTTATTTTGTTAATTCTGTCTGAAAGGTAACAGTCTGTTTTGTGTATTATTTGTTTCCCCACACATTTTAAGATCAGTGACTTCAAATTGGTAAAATCTACTTTAGGCTGAGAATTTTTCCAAGGCAGAATTTATCTAACTTATATATGCTGGAAGTTGGCATTACCCTTGTTAGGTATTTTATTTTTTTTACAATCTTTGCAAGGCATACACAATATGAATGCCAGATATTTTTCTTAAAATAGAAAAATAACAATTGTAGTATAAAACTGAATAAGTGGGATGTTGGAATTTGTAGAAACATGGTACCATAGTTAGTAACAAACAGGCAAAGCCAGGGCATGACTATAATACATGAATATAAATTTAGTTTATTATCATACAGCCCAGAGTTTCTCAAAATATCATATGTGAGGTGATATTAGGTAGTTTATAGTCAATGTTTTATTTTAATAGTTATGCATTTATTTTATTGCACATTAGGAATGTAAGACTTTTCCCATTTACATAAATTAGAAAAAGTCTACTTTTAAAACTAAACAGTATTTCTGTTCAAATTTTTAAATAAATTTCTAAATGCTATTGTTGGTGGTATGCATTTATGGCAAAAATCACACAGATGCAAATAGATTTTGGCTTTTGAAAATTTATCTATTTGTTTCAGTGTTCAAAGGGCTCTTATATTTGATCTTTAAAAAATGTATGGTTTGTCCATAGAAACGACTGTTAGCAAATTATGAATCATGTTCTTGATGTATCATTTTGGAAGAGTGACTGTTGAAATTCTATCACCTAGGAAGAGTTCTGATTTCAAGTTGTTAATTGTCTTATGAAGGCAGAACTAATTTGTTATCAAATGATGACTTTAATGATATCTTCTAATATTTCCCCTTTATTTTTAAGGTGTATGTGTGACAACCACCCTTTAGGATTTCAGTATCTCAGTAGTGGAAGTATTTACAAGCAAACAGGTTTTTAAAAATAACTTGTGTTTTGTAAAGCTTCCTAGACATTTTTGGCTAATTCATGGGAATATGAAATTCAAGAATATCCTTATACAAATTTAGAAATCAAAAAATACATATTTTGGAGTATGTATGTGTGTTTTTGCATAAGAGAACAAGGGAAATGCCAGTTCACTTCTAAGACACTCTGTTTACATTTGCCTGAGGTTCACTGGTGTGGACTGCAAAGCATGTATTATCTTGAGACCAGGATTTACTGCGTTCATGTTCGTTTCTGGCTCTGGGTATGTGTCTTGTCTCACTGCTCCAACCTGCAGGAACCTATAAATTATATCTAAGAAATAGCTAGATGAAAGCTTTGGTGATTCCTTTATCTGTTTGGGGCTTTTATCATTTTGGAATGTGTAATTTATTCAATAGGCTCATCCAACGTTTTATTATAGATACAATTTGCCCTTTTGCATTGACTGACTGATAGTAGCCGAAGATCTGGTTAAATGACATAAAGATATTCACATGCAGATTTGACCTGATGTAGATAAAAAGCATTTGTTTTGGGTTAATTGTTCTATCCTTTTCTAGTTCAACATATGCCAAGGAGAATTCCAAATGCACTTGTTCTTTGAGCATGTGAGAAATCTTATACAGCAATTGTTCTCCTTACCACACCCAGAAGAATTTTTGACAAGCTAAGGGACTCAGCAAGGCACTAAATCTTTCCTCAGGAAATTCTTCATTTAAAAGGGAAAAAGATTAATGAGGTGATTGCAGAGGTCTTGGGAGGGTGTTAGGATGCTTGTGAAATGGAGTCTGATTTTTGCCATATTTAAGCGTGGAAACATATTCATAGAATGTGTTTTGAGTTAATTAATAGGATCCTTAAAGGAAATATAGGGATTTAAAAAATCCAATTGCATATCCACTTGACACTTCGTCCATTAATTATTCAAGACTTAATGACTTTCTTTTCATTGATTCACTGTCTTAAACTTATGCAAAAAAGAAAGTATCATTTTCTTACGTGGAGTATAATTCCCCACAAATGGAAGGTCATTATTTAAACAATACAAAAGAAGGAAACTGTGATTAAATTCTAGCCAGACATTGTTATCTACTAAAAACTGATCCCTAGTCCTGTTCTCTGTTTTAAAAGATTAGCAGGGGAAGGAGAGGTGTTTAAGATGTACCTCTAAAAACTTTCCTCATCAGAAAACTTAAAAGAGAATTGAAAGTGGAATAATTCTCTCATGATGAAATTCAAGGTTATCGAATGCTCTGTCAATGTATTGCTCAACATCACTTCAGCTCTCTGCCCTGCATCTCTGAAACAATGTTTTAAAAAAGGATCACAGCTACTGAAATCCCACCCAGCTTCATGATTGTATGCTTTTGTGATCTCACTTTTTTCTCTTTAGCTTATGTTAGAGAGTTCTCTTTGCATGTCATAATAAGATTTTAGGTGAAGATTAAGAGCTACTTATTTTTTTGTTGCTGACTGATATTAAACCAACAGGTAACAGTTTTAAAAGTCCTGAAGTTACCTGCAAACAAGGTCTAAAGTTCAAAACTGCCATCAATGCTTCTGTGTGAGTCATGAAATTTACACCATTTTTTAAGCCAACAAAACAGAAACCGTCATGTCCTTCTATTTTAAGGGAAAGCACTATAGTTCATATTTTGCAAATATTTTGAACCTTATATGGAAGACCTCATATGTAACCCACTCCCTATTAGGCGAGTGGAGAAGAAATTCATTGCTGTTTGAAAATAGCTCCTGGAATGTGTTTCTATTCCTTGGGATGCTGAAGTTCCCATCTCATGTCAGGTACATGCACTCTCTGCAAAAGGATTCACAGAGCTGCTCCTTCATCTGGAGTCTTCCACACCAGGCTATGGCATTGCTGGCCAATAAAAGCAAAGCTTCTTAGGAGCTTGAAAATGAAGTTAGCCAATGGGTGGCTGGAGTGGTGACCTTAAGGAATCATGCCTGTGATGATCTAATGGTACCACCCTATTCTCGTGTTTAGTGCCACCTATTTAAGGAATTAGCATTCATGCACTTGACGAATGACATAAGTCCCTGAATAATGGGGACCGGAGCAGGTGGTAAGAACAGGCAACAAAAGAAAAAGGAGGACCCAAGAGCTATATTTTGTCATGGAGTCAAACTTATTTCTGCCCCTAGGATTTTTGTGTGGTGGTTGGAAAAGAACGTCAATACCACAGAGTTTTTCCATCTGCTTCTTGCTGATCTAGTCTAGTTGAAGCCAGTTGTAAACTCTGGGATCCTAAGTTACTTATTTTATGGCACTGTTTGTAGAAAAAATTGCCACTTCAAAAGTACCCAAGGCCAGGTTCGATGCACGATACTGGATGCTTGGGGCTAGTGCACTGGGACGATCCAGAGGGAGGGTATGGGGAGGGAGGAGGGAGGAGGGTTCAGGATGGGGAACACATGTATACCCGTGGCGGATTCATTTTGATATTTGGCAAAACTAATACAATTATGTAAAGTTTAAAAAAAAAAAAAAGTACCCAAGGAAAGTTACTAAAGCACATTATACCAAACCAAAGAGATAGGGGAGTTAATTTGAGGCACATAAGCAGAGAATGGCCTTCTAATCAGATTAATGTTGATCTAATGCCATCTTTTGTACCTTTTGGCTTGTAGATATTTACTTAGGAATTGAACAAATTAGAAAATTAAAATATATAGTTGCAGTGAAACTCCAAATAAGAGAACACGCATGGAAAGGAAAGTTTGAGAAATTAAAGTTTGAGAATTAAAGTCTGTATTTTGTCCCTAGTTTGAGGAAATTGCTCCTAGGAGCAGACTGATGACTGATTGAAAAAGGAAGAGAAAGATGGAGAGCACTGATTTCTTATTTATCTGCTGTAATCTTACTGAAATTGAGGCACTCTATTGTCTTCACTGCTTACAACTCATTGTGCATTTTACAAATATTTTGGTTAATCAGTGCCCCCCAGGTGGTCCCCTCTGCTAAAGATGCTGCTTTGTTTTTGGCTCCTGGCCATGTTTGTTTGCTCTCATCCTTTATGTCTCAACTTCAATGTCATCTTGTCTGAGGAAGGCCTTCTACCATTCTGTCACTTGACCTGATTTATGATATTCATAGCGTTTAACAGGAGAAGGCGATGGCACCCCGCTCCAGTACTCTTGCCTGGAAAATCCCATGGACGGAGGAGCCTGGTAGGCTGCAGTTCATGGGGTCACTAAGGGTCGGACATGACTGAGCGACTTCACTTTCACTTTTCACTCTCATGCATTGGAGAAGGAAATGGCAACTCACTCCAGTGTTCTTGCCTGGAGAATCCCAGGGACGGGGGAGCCTGGTGGGCTGCCGTCTATGGGGTCGCACAGAGTCAGACAGGACTGAAGCGACTCAGCAGCAGTAGCAGCAGCAGCATTTAACATTCTATGCTATTATTTTATTTCTTGCTTATTTTCTGTCTTCCTTTGAGTAATTTTCATGAAGGTAGGCACCATGTCTCTATTTGTGGAGTAAATAAATAAGTGAAGGAATGAGGGTTTAGGCTTGAATTGGTGGGTAGGACAAGGAGGGATGCTCCTACTTCCTTTAAGGAATTTTAAACCCTCATCTATGTTATAGGGCATTTTCTTTAAGAACTGTGAATTAGAGAGCGGACTTGTGGTTGCCAAGGGGGAGGGGGAGCAGGGGAGGATTGGATTGGGAGTTTTGGGTTAGCAGATGTAAACTATATATATATATATATGCATGCAGTGGATAAGCAAGGTCCTATAGTACAGCACAGGGAACTATATTCAATATCCTGTAGTAAACCATAATGGAAAAGTATATGAAAAAAGAATATATATAGGTACACACACACACGCACACACGCACACGTATAACTGAATCACTTTACTGTACATCAGAAATTAACAAGGCACTGTAAATCAACTGTACTTCAATATTTTAAAAACCTATGGATTAACTTATAGAGTACTAAATGAAGGGTAAGAGTTGGGAGTCAGCAAACTTTTTCTGTAAAAGGCCAGATAGTTGATATTTTAGGATTTAAAAAAAACAACCTTCTAAAATTGTGAGAACCACTCATGTCCTTAAATTACTGCAAAAACAGGCTGTGGCCACATGTGAGGCACAGATCAGTTTGCTGACCTCTGGCTTATGTCTGTACTCAACTGTATAACTCTGGACCTTGTTTTCCAACAATGAAATGGAAGTGTTGGATTATATCAGTATTAAATATGCATACAGCAAACATATAAAGAATTAGAATCGCCTAGTGAACCCAAGCATCTATCATCCAGCTTCAATAATGAAGTTTTCTTCATTAAATTTTCCCAGGTTTTCTATTCCTAACTGAATGCTTATAGAAATACTTTCTACTTTATGAGATTTTTTCCTCGAAATAAAAATAATCCATATTCACTATAAAGAGTTTGGAAAATAAAGAAGAGCACAAGAAAGAAAAAGCTTTCCTTATCAGAGATTACCTTTTATTATCTTCTAATATTTGTGTGTGAATAATTTCTTAAAATATGATCTGTAAGCTGATACATACAGGTTTGCTTTCTTATTTTTAACTAAATTTTTAAATTTGGACATTGTCCCATGTCTTTCTTTGAAATCACAGTTTTATATGACCATATAATTTGGAAATATAAGGGTGACATATTTTATATGACCAGTAATATTTTATTGGACATTTATGATGATATGTCCAATATTTTTAAACATTTTAAATTCCACTATGATGAACATCCTTATGTCTAAATATTAGTCCTTATTCCTTAGATCAAAGACTATGGTCAATTTTAAGGCTCTAAACAGAAATGTGATATCCATTTAATGCAGTCTTATGGTGTCCTTTTAAATTCTAGATAAATTAATTTTCATTGCAATTAGTTGATATGCATTTTAGGCCAGCTGCTATAATTTATACTTCTGTAATCTCAAGGACTAATACTAACACATTGTGTTTCATAATAAGGATAGGGGAAAAAGCAAGGGAAATTTTGTTAAAAACAACCACTGCATTAGACAACAGTAGGACGGACATACCACATAAATATTTGTGTTGTAATAATTTTTAGAAAATAGATGATCTATAGGGTAATTGGACAAAATATTAACACACACCATATTTTAAATCACTTAAAAATACTATATAACCAGCGGGTCTTCTTTAAAATATATTCAGACTACTTACGAGTGATCTTTATTAACTATATATTTAGACTTCCCTGTAGCAGAACTGGTGTAAACTGACCCCACATTGGGTAGAAAGTTGTCTGAAAATAATCGTCTATGAAAATGTATTTTTCTAGTTTTAAGGAGAAAATTCTGGAAAAAAGGCGCGTCAGATGTCACAGAGTTGATGACCCACACTAGTAATACATTCTGGAGGAAAGGATCATCGTAATGTTATTTTTTTTCCCCTGTGTGTGTGTCAAATATATGGTAGTTTTGGAAGATCTGGGAAGTACAGTTAAGAGTGGAAAAGTGAAAAAAACTCCATATCTAATTCCATTGCCTAGAGACAAATTTTATTTACAAGTTAACATTTCAGCACACATCTGAAATCTCTCTATGTGGCATAATGAGACTAAGTTGAAAGTTTAGCTTGTCAACATTACACAATTTTTACAGCAATATTTATTGAACGTCTATTTATTAAAATTCTTTTATCATTTAAAGAAATTTGATAAAAATTTTAGTTATCCATTCTAAAGATATCCAATTATTATTTAAAAAGAATATTACAAGGCTTATTTTCAGATCCTCATGAGCACGTTTTATTGCATCAGTGTGGATATAAGAGACTGACTCATGTTATTAAGTAACCTGCAAAATTCTATTTCTGGCAGCTGTATTTGTCTTGCTAGTGATAAGAGAGCACAGATTAGTCACACTGTCTTTTTGGAATTCTTGTTTTGCAAGTATTCAGCATTCAATATCAGAGACTGCAAAGGTACAGCTGAAGCAAATCCTTCAAACCCGAACTTAGTGAATACTGTAATATTTAAAAATATCATTATATAGGTACAACTCCCTGAATTGTATTAATATACTTATTAATGTCTGCGCTTTTGTACAGAGACTTTTTAAAAAGTACATCTGATGGTCTCTTATTTGATGCTGCTGCTGATGTTTTCTGTAATCCAGAGTAGGAAGACTGAAATACAGAGAAGGCTGAAGGATTTTCCCTCAACTGCAGAGTTTGAAGCTATGTTTCAGTACATGCTGGTTTCCTTTTCTAATTAAACAAGTTTGCTGACCAATAACTAGATTGAGCATATGCTAGAATAACAAAACCTTGACTAAGAGTGGAGTAGGTCCTAGCCAATCTTCTGGTAAGTTAAGGCCATGAGCTGTTAAGGGACTTGAGTTTGGGGTTAACATATACACACTAGTATACATAAAATAGGTAAACAACCTATTACATAGCACAGGGAGCTATACTCAATATATTGTAGCAACCTACAAATATATATACTTACATATATTTTTATATATAAATCTTAATCACTTTGCTGTATACCTGAAAGTAATACAACATTGTAAAGCAACTATACTTCAATTTAAAAAAGGAACTAAAAGAGAAAAAAATGATTATTCTTGTGTGTGGTAGAGACTGGGTTAAATAACAGGTCTCTGATTTGAAGTCTTGGGTGACTTTCTACACTTTGCATTCAAAATCAGAAAGGATTTTCCAAATCATTCAAAATGATTGAACTGAATCATATGCATATTTACATCTTGATTAGAGGCTTTCGATCTACATAGCAAAGGTTTCAGAACTTTAGGTTTCTACATCACTAGAAAATTTCTGATCCAGTAATCATTCTGCTATAAATGATTACTTCAAGCAAATCATGTTACAAAGTTTAAGCTCAACAAAGTGCTTTTAGCATGCTCTGGCATACTAATCTCTCAAATAGCAATCTTAAAGATAACATTATAATAGCACTTAGTTCTGTAAATCTTGCTGGAAATTTTAGCCAATTACAGTGGAATTATGGCCCATAAATCTTGGGCAAACTATCGAACTCCTTGAGCTTTGTTTTCCTTATCTGGAAATTGGAGATGATCATAGTAACTACTTTACAGTGTTGTGGTTAGGACTAAATGAATTAATAGGCATAAAGCATTTGGAATATAAGTGCCCAATAACTGTTTACTATTTTGTAATTGCTATTAACTTGTGATCTAAATCCTTATTATTAATATTTTCTGAATGTAATTGATTATGTAAGACCAAAGTGATAGGCAAATAGGCCATATATTTTTAGGTGTATTTTACTTGAAAACATTTTATATAATAAGGGTAAAATAGCCCTATTATTTTTTCCTTTTTAATGAAAATGTTCTTAAATTATTAGGCTTATGAAAAGGTCTCCATTGCTATTTGAGCCTTTTAAAAATGTACTGTTATTTGCAAGCTTTTTATATTGCTTTAATATGCTAAAATGTTCTATTCTGCGGAGTTTTCTAAATGATTACTTAGTGACATTTTACGTTTCATTTGTAACAGGAGTTAAAGAAGGAATGGAATTCTTCTGGCCTCTGATGTGGATATGAAACTTACTGGACCAGCAAGCAGGAAAAAGAGATAGGGAGACACTGTTTAACAACTTCTCCTACCCCTCCCCATCTGTGAGTTTAGAAAAAATATTGAAGAGTTGAAGAGGAATTTTTGGAATTGATTCAAAGATCTCTGGAGCCCATTGCTGGTATGTTGTGAATCCTAGTGCCCCCTAAGTGGGAGGAATTTTGAGGTGCTTCTCAGCTCACCTAAAGCAGAGGCGGGGAGTAAGGAAAAAGCTCATGGAGCTTGGTAGGTACTCCCTGCAGTTGGGAACACCCAAGGATGGTAGGTCTAACTCATCCCTGGAGTATCTCATGGTGAGCAATAGGCTGGCCATTTGCTTTGATGTTGGTGAGAAGAACTGGTTGCTTCATCTCACCTGCACTTGCAGATTTTACTGGGTCAGAATGTGAGTTTCCAGGGGTCTAGAGTTTGGCCACATGTAGGAATTAGGGTTGAAGTTCCATCTCCTCCAAGAGGGATGCTAGGAGTGTTAAAAACAGCTCTGTCGAAGGAGACTGGGTCTCAGGGAAGTAGCCTCTAGCTGGAGGGACCCCTGGCAGTGGAATTCAGGGTGTCTCTGATGACTGTAGAGAGTACCCTAGGAGCTTTACATAGCTGCCAGGCCCAGAGAGCAATGCCAAAAGCAGGCAAGCGAAAACTTTCCTGCCCTTCTCCTTTACTTTCATCCCTTTCTTCTGTTTCCGTTGAGTCAGGAATTCTAGTTAGTAAACTGGTGTAGGGAACTATGCTTCTGAGAGCATAAAGAGAAAAAAAATAGAAATTGCCTTCTACCCTGATATGCGTGGGAATGGGAAATAGCTTTCACTTTGAATGAAGTTAAGTTTTTATTCTACTGGACTAGACATATTCATTATTTAGCGGCTGATCTCTTATTAGCTGAAAGTTACCAGAAAAGTCATGAGACTTGCCCTGAATTTCATCTAGGGGAAATGAAAGAATCAGTGCCCAGAATAAAGTTAAATGGACAATTTATATTGTTTTAAGGTAATTTTCATAAACTTCTGCTTGTTGAGGGTAATTATATATTCACAGTTAAGACATTGATATTAGAAATAGTGTCACACTAGAAATGTTTATATATATTTTCATCATTATATTTCAGATCATTAGAGGTTTGTTTCCACAAGGAGAATACCCTTATGTATGAATATTGACAAGGGTTTAAGTGCTTTTCACTATCACTGTTCTTATATGAGTGTTTCAGATACAAAGAAGTTAAAAAGATAAACTGATTTAAAAATTATTGATTTTATAACATTTATGAGACTGCTGTTTACAAAAGAAAAAGAACGTTTTTTTTCAGCTAACCATACCTAAGCAAATGTAAAACATTATTCTAAATATTTCTGGTTTATAGACTGTAAATGCTATTGAATTTTTTCTGTGGCTTATGAAAACCCCTTTATGTAGGAAAAGACTGCATAAAAAATTTCAGTCAGACATTAATTTTGAAGCACATTAAATTTGGAGATAAAGGCATTTAGATTATTAATGATCCTAAAATAGACTTTTATTAAGTATTAAAAACTAATAATGCATTAGTATCCCCCTTGTCTTAAACTTTTAGGAGTCTTCTGTGACATAATACTTTCTGAAATCTTAAAAAAGACTAAATAAATACTCTTCGTTAGGATGAAAAATTAAAAATAACTTTGAGCATTATCTCTAACAAAGTGTGCCATGACTCATAAGGTTATTACAAAGTGTGCTACATTTAGTTTTCAACTGATCTGACAAAGGAACTTGCAATAAAGGACACTACTATATATTTTATTGTTATCCACTTATGACTTTCATTTTCATAATAGCACAAAGTTTTGGTTAAGTCAGGGAAGTATGTAGGAAAAAGATAACAGCTGAGAATTAAAATATTAACATTTTGTTTTACTGTAAAAAGAGCAACATTAAAAAAGAGCAGCATTATTTCTTCAGATAAGATAATTTATATATATAATACTAGTTTGCTTTTCAATGTATCATAAACTCTCTAACAGAGGTTATCATAAGGACAATAATATGCAGATAATTCTGAACAACTAGTGACTATGAATAGTTAGCTTTAGGATATTTTTTCTCCTTTCTTTTACAAAAATGCTGGACACGGAGAGAAATTATTATATATCCTAAACAGCTTGAGTAGTTGTTTTGAGAAAACATCCTGGAATAGCTACGCTGACCAAATGATCAGTTCTTAGATCCTTCATCTACAAGTTGTCATACATCCATAGTCAGAAATCTCTCTGGAAATCAAAGCAAGTCTCTGGATAGTTTGTTTTCTGCTGATTTCTTGAAACACCAACTTGGTTCTACTTCACTGACTGCTCTCGGTGGTGAATTCCAGATGCCTTTTCTTATTCTAAATTGGCCTTTCAGAACTGTGATAGTCTTCATGACCGTGAGCACTAGTTTAGCCTCCAAATGACAAGGCAAAATTGAGTTGATAACCCGGAGTAGAGAGAATATCACTTGTAAGGTCCCCTGCAAGACCGAAAGGATCCAACTTCCTCTGCCCCAGGAAAGGAATGTCCACCTTAAGAGTTACACAACTGACCAGCCACATTTTACACGCTAGGATCACCGATATTCCCACCACTCTGAGTTCAGTGGTGAGCCTCAGCAGATGGCACGAGAAATGCCTACCTGGACCAAGCTATATCCTGTGCGCTGGACCAGTGCGCGAAGAGCTGCTTCCTTCTGGGTTCCGCTCAATCCATCCCCGGATTTGTGATTTGATTCCATTGAGAGTGATTATCAGCAAAAAATCAGGTTAATTAGGGTTGCTCACTGAAACCAAATTTAAGATAAATTAAGTAAATTACTATTACCTAGTCCAAACGTGTCCCTTTCATGAAGGACATCTTCAGGAAACATTCTCTATAAATGCGTCACTAAGGATAGAGTAACTAATAGTCACCCACAAACCAGACCAGTTAAATGTCCTCGTTAAAAAAGAGTTTTTTAAAAATGTTCAATTTTAGTTGAAATTTAGAAGTAAAAATTGAATAATATCTTTTTTTTACACTTAGACGACAGACCAGTATTTCTCAATCCAATTATCCCAGAATGTCACCAAATGCTCATAAACAAATTTGTTCTTACCAATTAAAAGAATACGTAGAGTGGTCCTTGCAAATGTGGGGAAAGAGCACTGTTACCAAGTCAAAGCAACTAGAATATGGTATGAAGAGCCTGAAAGTGTCAATTTCATTTATCTGTTCTGTTACCTAGGACATTTACCAACTTATTCTTCAAAGATAAATTTCTAGACCAGAGTGTGCTGGTATCAGATATAGAAAAGCCATGCAAACTACTCTGTAATAAAAGTGTCACGTGGGGTTTAGCAGAGCAAGGACAATGGATCCTTTTGAGTGGTGCTGGAAATGCCTACTGACACCTGGATCACATACGACATGGACCACTCAGGAAAGGATGTGAGCCCTTGTAAAATCTAAGAAATTACAGAAATTTGCATATGTCAGTGTTGATCTATGTGGGCTTCCCTGGCTCAGTGGTAAAGAACTTGCCTGCCGGTGCAAGAGACACGGGTTCGATCTCTGGGTCGGGAAGATTCCTCGGAGAAGGACATGGCAGCCCACTCCAGTATTCCAGCCTGGGGAGTCCCATGGACAGAGGAGCTTGGTGGGCTACAGTCCATAGGATTGTGAAGATACGGGCGCGACTGACTGAGCACACATGCTGACCTATGTAGCTACCAATAGGAAACTTCAGCATTTCATTATCTATACTTTCTATTTGGGAACATTATTTGAGTTCCATTCCCAATTTGATGGTTGCTCAAATCTACAGATTCCCAGGGCAAGGACACATCCATGGTGAAGGTCCCAGTTCACAGTGGTGAGAGGCCCTGGAGGTTTTCGTGTTCAGAAAGGAATGAGCGGGAGTGACTCAGTGAAGCTTCTGTGCTGGATTTTCATTCTGCCTGATGTACTCTGCCAGCCAGGACAGAGGAAGCTTGTTTCACACTGATTTGAATCACATGCAAATATTATGCATTTCACTGAAGGCCCTCTAAAAACTTCTCTGTCCTGTGCACTGGGGTTTCCTATACGACTTTGGTTTTCATTTAAAGATTCAGAGTAAATGTACCATTAACAATACAGGGAATGGGTAAAAAATTAGGTGCCAAAAGTGGAGCTGAGATCATCACTTGAGTAAAATGCAGCTTAAGTATTCTATTATTAAAAGTAATAAAATAAAAATGTTCCCCAATTAATAGACCAACATTTTCTAGAATGTAATATAGATCAGTCTTATGGACTCTGTGGGAGATGGAGAGGGTGGGGAGATTTGGGAGAATGGCATTGAAACATGTATAATATCATGTATGAAACGAGTCGCCAGTCCAGGTTCGATGCACGATACTGGATGCTTGGGGCTGGTGCACTGGGATGACCCAGAGGGAGGGTATGGGGAGGGGGGAGGGAGGAGGGATCAGGATGGGGAACACAGGTATACCTGTGGTGGATTCATTTCGATATTTGGCAAAACTAATACAACATTGTAAAGTTTAAAAATAAAATTAAAAAAAAAAGAAAGAAAACTCAATCAATATTCCAGCGAGAATATTCATTAGCTGTTAAAAGGATAGAACAGTTTCTTGTTCTGTATATAAGCATGGCCATTCTTTCCCAGAATTTTCTCATAATTCTTGCCTGCTTCTGACCCAGATCAATTCAGTGTCAATCATTCATTCTCTCAAGAAGCAATTAGTTAGTGTTGTCTGTATGCCAGCTTCATTTTCTGCTCAGCTTTATGGCATTGTGTTCCATGGACAGTTGACTAAGTTTCTCTGTTTGTTACTTTACAAAAGGAACAGCTTTGTTTGTTTCCATTTTAATTTTGTATCTTGGCTAAGACAAACTGAATGTATTTTCTGATAGTGGTGGTTTTATATATATATATATATATATATATATATATATATATATATATATATGCAGCAATTCAGAATGACTTGTAGCTTTACTGATACATTTATAGTGTAAATAATTTCTATGCATACTACAAAGTAGGCATAAAATGAGACCTATATTTAGTTTATAATTCTAAACTGCTGGTGAAATAGTTATAGAAGTTTCTATGAAACAATATAAATCATCTCAAAAAATAAAACTACAAAGGCATTTTATATATGTAAAAAAAGGCATTTTGTGCCTTTGGCAGCAACACAGATGAACCTAGAAATTATACTAAGTGAAGTAAGCCAGACAAAGACAAATATCATATATTATCATTTATATGTGGAATCTAAAAAAAATGATACAAGTGAACTTATATTCAAAACAGAAATAGACCCAGAGACGTAGAAAATAAACTTATGGTTACCAAAGGGGAAAAGAGGGGAGAGGGATAAATTAGAAGTTTGGGATTAACATATACACATTACCGTATGTAAAATAGATAACCAACAAGAACCTACTCTATAACAAAGAGAACTATACTCAATATTTTGTAAGAACCTGTAAGGGAAAATAATCTGAAAAGAATATATATATTCTCTATATATTCAGTTATATGTATGTGTGTGTGTGTGTATAAAACTGATCACCATGATGTGTATCTTAAACTAATACAGCATTGTAAATCAACTATATCTCAAAAACTTATGTTAAAAATCCCCAAAAGGGATTTTGAAGATTCAGAAAGAAAAAGCTAGTTGTTAAGACTAATTCTAACTTGTTCACTTTTCCCAAATGTTACTAAAATTGCCTTTTCATCCAGATATTCTCAAATGATCCCACAGTGCTAGATTTAACCCCTAAGAGCAAAGAGGTCATGGATGGACTGGGGTCTGATGAGGTTAGTTTTGTGTGTGTTACAGATGTTAGAAGGCAAAGTCTGTTGTCTTCTAGCCAAGATGTAAGTTTACTTTTTGCTAAACTTCATCTTCTCCATCAGGAAATAATGATTTGTGGTGAAATGACAAGTTTTATCTGCAAAACTTACCTTTAGTTTTGGTTAATTATTAGTAAAGGTGATTAAACATTTGATATCAGAATGGCCTTTTGATCACATACAGGTTCACTCCGATATTATTGAGAAAATCTGTAGAATATCTCAACATAGTATCAAGTCTTTGGAAATTAGGACATGAAAATAAAATTCAAAATTTGGACAAGAGACCCTTGATCTTCAATGCTTATTCCTCAAAAACAATCCCCTTTCAACACTGACCTAAGCTAAGCAGTGAACTCAAATCCAAGATAAATATATTCTTAAGCAAGTCAAACTTTTGTTAAAAAATTTGGTCAATTTGAAAAAAAGGCTTTGCAATACATTTTCTAATGCATAGAGTCAGACACGACTGAAGTGACTTAATAGCAGCAGCAGCATATCTTATAAATACATCAGATCTGAGCTTCTGAATTTTGAAAGAGTAATTTCCAGTATAATTTATTGAGGCAATAGAATTCAAAACCTATACATAGCAGACATTCAGAGCTAAACAAAAAGCACTCATAAACACGTATCACTTATTCATTCAAAAGTTGTATACTGGGTGCATGCATGCATACCAAATCGGTTCTGTCATGTCAGACACTTTGCGACCCTATGGGCTATAACCCATCAGGCTCCTCTGTACCTACTGTCATCCAAGAATTTTTGAGATACTAGGGATAAAGCAGAGAGCAAAACAAATCCCTCTCTGCCCCAAATCTCATGAAGTTCTATAGTGGGTGTGATAGACAATAGTAGGCAAGACAAATAGGCAAAATATGCACTGTGCTTATTATGTTCATTTCAGAGAAGAAAAAAAGAATGGAAAAGGCATGTGAAGTATATGTGTTGGGAAGGGCATGGAATTTTAGATGGTGTTATCCTGACATAGTGAATCTGGGAAGGGACCTGGCTGAAGTGAGGGAGGTATTTGGGAGAGAGCATTCCAAGAAGAGGGCTTGGCAGGTATGAGGGCCCTGAGGTGTGAGCTTGTTGATGAAACAGTGGAGGCCTAGGTGGAGAGGGTGCAGCTGAGTGAATTAGTAGAGAAATGGGATCTGGTATCAGAGAGAAGATGGCGGGCCAGGTTGTGAAGGATCTTGCAGTTCATAGGAAGGAACTTGGCTCTTGTCTCGAGATGTGAAGATGTGACTCATGTTTAATGGAATAGTTCTAACCATCAAGAACACATTGATTTGCATTTCTCTAATAATGAGCAATGTTGAGCATCTTTTCAATGTTGAGCATCAAATGTTGCCGTCTGTATATCTTCTTTGGAGAAGTGTCTATTTAAGTCTTCTGTCCAGTTTTTGATTGGGTGTTTTGTATATAGTGAGCTGCATGAACTGCTTCTACATTTTGCAGATTAATCCTTTGTCAAAGAGGCTCAACAGGAAAAGGATATATGTATTCATATAGCTTATTCACTTTGTTGTATAGCAGAAACTAGCTCAGCATTGTAAAGCAATTATACTCCAATTATATAAAAAAAAAAAGGTAAGAAAATACATTGAAGGGAGTCAGACAGGCCTAGGTGAGGGTGAGGCAAGGGAGGCAAGGTAAACAATCTGGTTCTGTTTTCATTTAAAATCTGCCATTTTGTTCACCATGAATTCTTTTCAATGATTTTGATTTTCTTAAAAATATTCCATTAGTTTATCATTTGTCTTAACTACTGAGTTTTATGATGCCTCTTACATTTTGCATTTAAGACAGGGCCTTGCTTCCCTTGCTCTGGTTGGAAAGGTTGAGAGGAGAAGCAAGGAGACCAGTTAGAAACACTATGACATCCAGGTAAGAGAGAATAGTGGCTTGTGGTAGGATGGTGCTAGTGGGTGTGGTGAAAGTGATCAAATTGTGGAATATATCTTACAGATGAGTTGTATGCACTGGGAGAGAGAAAAACGAGAGATTGAAGATGATACTGTTCTTTGGCCTGGGCAGCTAGAGAAATGGAGTTGCCATTTTACTGAGATGAGAAATAAGGAGTTTGTGAAAAAAGAGCAGGAACTCAGTTGAAGGCAACATTGATTTCAAGATGCCCATTAGGTAGCCATGTGAAGAGGTTCAGTGCACAGTTAGATATATAAGTCAGAATGTTATAGGAGATTTATAGACAGACGATACCAATTTGGCTACAATCTGCCTAGAGATGATGCTTAAGCTGTGAAATTGTATGAGATCAGTAGGGACCGGGTGTTAGAAAACAGGTCAAAAGACTAATCTCTGGGGTACTCCAACTTTTGGAAGCCAGGGATCAAAGAGGAATCAGCAAAGGTAAATGAGATGAAATAGTCAGACAGGTAGAAGGTGAACCAGGTGAGAGAGAAGAATTGGAAGCCAAGGAAGAAACAAAAAGGATTTTGAGATCAAGTGCCTGGTCAGGTGTGCCAAGAAAGCAACTAAGATGAAGCCTGAATAGGGATACAGATCCTGAAGCTAGAGCTCCTGGATTCCATTCTGCCTCTTACTCTGTGCCCTGGAAAATTTCCTTAACTTCTTGGTCACTCAGAATCTTCCACTCAGGGAGCAATGGTCTTTCTCTGGGGATCACTGGGTGAGTATTACATGAGTAAAGATTTTGGGAGGGCTTCGGAAGAGTTCCTGGAATGCAGTAAGTGCTGGATTCGTGTTGGGCACAGATAAGTAAAAATAGAAAAGGAAAAAAAAGAAGAGGCAATCACCCCAACTTCTCAGAGATTGTACAGTAAGAAATTCCAGAGGTTCGTGGGACAGTTGGTTACCTAGATGAGAACAGAGAAGAAAGGGGCAAAGAAATGGAAGTTGGATAGAGGGAGAGATTATATGGAAAATATTAGGAAAGAATAAGGGAAAGAATCATGGATCCCCTCCCCACAGCATCAGTTTGCTTATTTGTGAATCAGGATAAAAGGCAGGTTGTGACATTGCTGTTGTGGAGATGAAATGAGAAAACATCTATGAAGTGTTGAATTAGGTCAGCACACTAGGTACTCCCACCTGCCTTTCTGTCGCTGCTAATTACTCATGTTGGAAGGGAGAAGCAGAGGATGGGAACAGCAAAGAGATTGCTGAAAGGTCTTTCTCAACATGACAGCACTTCCTTCTCCTCCTTCCTTATTCATTATGAAAATGAGGTGAAGGAGGGGCTAATAGTATGAAAAACCAGAGGTCTGTTCCAGCTCTGCCAACTTTCATTAATCTGCCCTCAAGCCCCCTCATCCTGTTTTTTCTTAGCAAAGGAAGACTTTGTTCAAGCGTATGCTCACCACCAAACCTGCTGCATAAATATGCTGCCCTCTTTTATTCTTCCATTCAGTGGAAACTGAGTCTCAGTTTCCTAATATTTAAAATTTAGGATAGTATGAGTTCCTACTTCATAGGGTTGTTTTTAAGGATTAAGTATTTTTAATGTATTCATATTTAAAATGGCTACTGACATTTAAAAACTGCCCAGAAAGTGTTTGCTATTTTATTATTTAATTGTGATTATAATTAATCTCTAATTGCAAGGGGTAGAGTTGCAAAACCACTTTCTGGGAGGATAAAGTCCCAAGTCCTTAGGATGATACATCATATATTCAGGACCAGCTCCCAGATTCCCCTTCCAGTGTCACTCAGAGACCCTGCTGCTGGGAATTCCCTTGTTTTCTTATATTGATACTTCTGAGCTCTCTGTTTCAAATGCTCTTTCTTTCTCTTCCCTTCTCTTTCCTACCATTCCCTTCTTGCATTTCACCTGACTGCATCTGCCCTGTTCATCCTTCCAGACTACTGAAATATTGTCTGCCCTGTGGTGATTTCTTTGATCCTCTCTATTGATAATGTTAGATTCCACATTCTTAATTCTCTCATGAAAGCTGGTACCTGCTTCGGTTGTTGGAGATAGTACTATAATTATTTGCTTACTTAACTAAATTGTGAACGTCCTGAACATAAGGAGTATGTTGTATTCATCTTTGTCCAGAAGGTTTAGCCTGACTTTATGCTTAGTGCTTAGTAAATGCCTGTGGAACAAAAGAAGGACTTTGCATGGACATTTTATAAACTGTAGTGACTTGCACTGATCGGAAGTAAAATGAGTCTGCATCTAATTTCCTAATACTTATTATTATGCTTGTTCCAGTCACTTCCTGAAAGTTCTATCCTAGAATGAATTTGCTTTATGTAGGACTTGATTTGCAGGTTTCTCTGCATTTATGAATGAGTCATCATATCTGGGAGAATACAGTTTTATAAAATTAGAAAGATGGTAACAATAATCCTGTATGCGAGACAGCAAAAGAGACACAGATATATAGAACAGTCTTTGGACTCTGTGGGAGAGGGAGAGGGTGGGATGATTTGGGAGAATGGCATTAAAACATGTACAATATCATGTAAGAAACGAATCGCCAGTCCAGGTTCGATGCAGGATACAGGATGCTTGGGGGTGGTGCACTGGGATGACCCAGAGGGATGGTATGGGGAGGGAGGTGGGAGGGGGGGTTCAGGATGGGGAACACATGTACACCCGTGGCGGATTCATGTTGATGTATGGCAAAACCAATACAATATTGTAAAGTAATTAGCCTCCAATTAAAATAAATAAATTTATATTAAAAAAAAGTTTGAGTGCAAAGTGATTGAAAAATAAGAGCGTATGTTTGGATTTAATTTTATTCTCAGGCATTTCTGGTTTTATATTTGCAATGTTAGTGCCTATTTGAAAAACATAAAGTGAACCTGGAAGTTATTGGGGGATCAAGGTTTCTGCCTACCTGAAAGTCACAGGTGGATTGGAATGAGCAATCACCTCATCACTTGGCTGAAACTGATTGATAGAAATTTCCAGAGTTCACTATTGGACAAGATCAGAGCTGCTGTCCCTGACCTTTGACCTTGATGGCCTCGAATGCCACTGGGTCCAACTCAGGGAAGGCGGCAGGGAGCAGAGATAAGAAAGAAGCTGGAAGAAAGAAGCAGGTAAGAGGGGAAGATCATGACTTTTCCAGATCTAGAGCTGTCAGAAATACACTGTACGACACTCTTGTTTCTCCTTGTATGCTGCTTCTGAATTAGAACCCTAATCTGTAAAGAAAAGCATGCATAAAAGTTGAACATAAAAATTGGGCTCACATAGAGAACCTAGTTGTTGAAGGAAAAATATGAGAATAAGAGGGGAATTTAGGTGATATTTGTATCTAGATTCGCCTGAAGTTATAACAATATGGGAAGATCTTAGTGCCCTGGTGGCTACCAGGGAAACAGAGAAAGTGGGAAAATACGTTTTTTGTTTGTTTGCTTTTAAAGTCTCTCAAAACAGTAAACTGAACAAGGCATGAGACAAAGGTAAGAGACGTGCATGATGGAAAAGCACACTTACAGGACGAAGAAAGAATGGCTCAGCAAAAGCTGAAATGGTAGCTGTGAGTGAGAGGCAGAGAGGAACAAAAAGCAGGTGAAGGACAAAGACAGAACTCAAGTTAGAAGATTTCTTGGTGAAAAACTAAATGAAGTAATTATCCTCAACTTTAACCAAGAGGCCGACAAATACTTGATATCTGTTGCAAACGTATAATTGCAGGCATTGGGCTAGACGATTTAGAGTTAGCAAATGGAGTGGTTTTGTTCATTTATTTCTGTCTTATTTGTTTTGTGTTTTGCCTTTTTTCTGAAGAGAATGGATAGGAATAGTGTTAAGTGGTTCTTTGTGACTGAGGATTCAGGGGGTCCTATACTAGCAGTGTGCCACGTGCACGTCAGATTGACGGGAGCTTCGCTTGCTGCTGGACCTCTCCAAACCAAATCCAGTCTTCCCCCAAAGTCTTATTGTTGCATGATGTAGGTCTTGTGGCTCAGATGGTAAAGAATCTGCCTGCAATGGGGGAGACATGAGTTCGACCCCTGGATTGGGAAGATCCACTGGAGAAGGAAATGACAACCCACTCTAGGATTGTTGCCTGGAAAGTCTCACGGACAGAGGAGCCTGGTGGGCTATAGTCCATGGGGTCACAAAGAGTCTGACATGACTGAGCTACTAACACACCAGGTTGGACATAACTCTTAGGCAACATGCAAGTTGTACAAATGATTTTATCATGAATTTCAGCCTTCTAGTATCCCCTGGGAATCTTACACAGGAGTTTCAAATTGTACTGAAATGGTTTGTGAAGGATTTATGACCAAAGTTTACATATTTGCCTAATGAGATTCAGTAAAAATTACTCTGTATTGCTTGATAAAATAATTTAAATTAACTCTAAACATCTCTTTGGAAAAGTGTTTACAATTAGTCTTAAGCTCATTTTGGAAGTGAATTAATGTGATAGCTCTTTATTTGGCCATGAATCATGAATGGTAACAAAATTAATGCAGAATATGCATACATAAAATTCCAGAGTGTAGCCACAACAGCATCTCACAAAGTCCTAATACTTGGCATCTTATTTTTAAAAACAACATATATAAACAAAAAAATCAAATTAACCAGAATGCCTTCTATTTTTTTCAGGCATTAGTAATGAATTATGCATTAAGTTGGGCATGGTCAGTTTGACCTTAGGCAAAGCTTAACATAAAATAATAAAAACTTGTTCATAGTAGTTATATTAATTTTACTGGTAAATACTGACAAAATCCTCCTTTTAGAGCAGCCTGCACATTTTTAGAGAAAGACAAGTTTGCGTTGAAATTTCAGTTCTGCACCATGATTTTCATTCTTCTGAGACACTATTTCCTATTTTAAGAAAAGAATAGGAACATAGGTACTTACATGTTTTTCTTTCCTTTGTTTTTTTAAACACAGGATTAAATAAATCAGATCATGGATATGAGAGCATCTTACAATGTGCCTGGCATACAGAAGACACTTAATAAGCATTCCTTATTTGTTCCTTATCTGCTGATTTGGCTGACTTTTTAGCCATCATGGTCTGTGGCTCTCTGAATGGTTATTCTCCTTTCTAGAAACTGAGGGGAAGAGAAGTGCAGTTTTAAATGTACTATATTATCTTGACTTCTTTCTTCCTGCTTTCTTACTTCCTCTTCTTAATAATCTAGTTGTTTCATTTACTGGCCTTCATGTATCAGTAGGAAAAATCTTCAGGGTCCTCAGTGTGTGTGTGCTAGTGTGTGTATGTATGTGTGATGTCTTACAGAGCACATTGCAGCCAAAGAGGGAGAAGCTCTATAAAGTCAGCAAAAACAAGACCAGGAGCTGACTGTGGCTCAGGTCATGAACTCCTTATTGCCAAATTCAGACTTAAATTGAACAAAGTAGGGAAAACCACTAGACCATTCAGGTATAACCGAAATCAAATCCCTTATGATTATACAGTGAAAGTGAGAAATAGATTTAAGGGCCTAGATCTGATAGATATAGTACCTGATGAACTATGGACTGAGGTTCTTGACACTGTACAGGAGACAGGGATCAAGACCATCCCCATGGAAAAGAAATGCAAAAAAGCAAAATGGCTGTCTGGGGAGGCCTTACGAATAGCTGTGAAAAGAAGAGAAGCAAAAAGCAAAGGAGAAAAGGAAAGATATAGGCATCTGAATGCAGAGTTCCAAAGAATACCAAGAAGAGATAAGAAAGCCTTCCTCAGGGATCAGTGCAAAGAAATAGAGGAAAACAACAGAAGGGGAAAGACTAGAGATCTCTTCACTCCAGTACTCTTGCTTGGAAAATCCCATGGACGGCCGAGCCTAGTAGGCTGCAGTCCATGGGGTCGCGAAGAGTTGGAACGACTGAGCGACTTCACTTTCACTTTTCACTTTCATGCATTGGAGAAGGACATGGCAACCCACTCCAGTGTTCTTGCCTGGAGAATCCCAGACATGGCAGAGCCTGGTGGGCTCCTGTCTATGGGGTCACCCAGAGTCGGACACGACTGAAGCGACTTAGCAGCAGCAGCAGGGATCTCTTCAAGAAAATTAGAGATACCAAGGGAACATTTCATGCAAAGTTGGGCTCGATAAAGGACAGAAATGGTATGGACCTAACAGAAGCAGAAGATATTAAGAAGAGGTGGCGGAGGAGGAGCTAAGATGGCAGAGGAGTAGGACGAGGAGAACACTTTCTCCCCCACAAATTCATCAAAAGAACATTTAAACGTCGAGTAAATTCCACAAAATAACTTCTGAATGCCGGCAGAGGACATCAGGCACCCAGAAGAGCAACCCAAGTCTTCAAAAGGAGGTAGGAAAAAATATAAAAGACAAAAAAAGGGACAAAAGAGGGAGGGACGGAGTTCCGTCCCAGGAAGGGAGTCTTAAAAAGAGAGAAGTTTCCAAACACCAGGAAACCTTCTCACTGCTGAATCTGTGCCGAGCCTTGGAAGCACAGAGGGCAACATAACAGGGAGGAAAAATAAATAAACAATTAAAACCCGCACATTGCGAGCCCTATGGTAACTCCCCCAGCGGAGAAGCAGCGCAGACGCCTGCATCTGCCATTAGCAAGCAGGGGCTGGGCAGGGAGGCGCGGCGCGGGCTGCATCGCTTAGAGTAAGAATCTGGCCTGAATACCCTGAGCGCTATCTGAGCGAAATAATTTGGGCTAGCAAACCAGACTGTGGGATATCTACCACGCGAAAAGCCAGCCCCAACCTAAGACACCGCCAGGCCTGCGCACAGAACAAAGGACTGAACAGAGATAGCAGGCTGCAGACCTTCCCCCTCTGGTGATAGGCAGCCAGAGCCAGAAGGGGACAATTGCAGCCCCAGATAGACATTATCTATAAAACTGTAAGCAGGCTTCTTTGCTAACTAAAACTTCTTGGGGATCTGGACGGTCAACATCTGCCTGAGAAGGTGTGCCGGTGCACACCTAGATAACCGAGCGGCGGGGAGGCGATAAGTCGCAGCAATCGCGCGGGCAAAACACCTCATCACCTGAGCTGCTCGGACCTGGGAAGGGCACAAAACGCAGGCCCAACCGAGAGTCTGCGCCTCTGAGGACTACCCGAGTGCCTGAACCTGAGCAGCTTGGACCTGGGAAGTACAGGCAGCCCAGGGCCGGCCACGGATGGTTCCCGGTGGAGCAACCTAGAGCCTGAGCAGCGTGGGCAGAGAGGCTACACGTGCGGTGAGCGGGGGCAGACCCAGTGTCTGCCCAGTGTGGCTGAGGCCCTGCGAACACACGCCAGTGTTATTTGTTTGCAGCATCCCTCCCTCCCTCCCCTCAGCGCGACTGAACAAGTGAGCCTAAAAAAAAAACAAAAAAAACTGTCCTCCACGGTCCCCTTTGTGTCAGGGCGGAAACCAGACACTGAAGAGACCAGCAAACAGAAGAAGCTATAACAGAGGGAAACGCCCTGGAAGCTACAGGCAATAGATTAAAACCCTGTGGTTACTACCAACTACATAGGAAGGGGCCTATAGATCTTGATAAATATAAGTCGGACCAAGGAACTAGCCAAAAATGAACTGAACCCACAATACTCACAACAAAACCGGAGAAAGTCCTAGATATAGTTTTACTATTTGTACAATCATTCTTTTTTTTTTTAATTATTTTTTTTTATTAAAAAATTTTTAAGTCCTCTATTATTCCTTTAATTTCCACTTTTATAACCAATTACTTTGCAAAAAAATAAAAAAGAAGACCCTATTTTTTTTTAAAGCAAACTTCATATATATATATATATATATATATATATATTTGACCTTTTTTTTCCCCCTTCTTTTCTTTAACATTGTATTTTTGAAATTCCAAACTCTACTCTAGATTTTTAATTTTAGCTTTTTGGTATTTGTTATCAATTTTGTACCTATAGTTTTTTTTTTTTTTTTAATAATTTCTGTGACCTTTTTTATTTTTTATTTTTCTTTTTCTCTGTTTCTCTTCTTCTTTTAAATAACATTGTATATCTGAAATTCCAAACTCTACTCTAGATTTTTAATTTATGCTTTTTGGTATTTGTTTTCAATTTTGTACCTGTATTTTTTTTTTTTTTTTGTAATTTATGCGACTTTGTTCTTGTTTGTTTTTTTTTTTCTCTCTCTTTCTTTTTCTTCTTCTTTTTTTAACATTGTATTTTTGAAATTCCAAACTCTACTCTAGATTTTTAACTTTTGCTTTTTGGTATTAGTTATCAATTTTGTACCTATATTTTCTTTATAATTTTCGCAACCTTGTTTGTTTTTGTTTTTGTTTGTTTTTTCTCTCTTTCTTTTCCTTCTTCTTTTCTTTAACATCGTATTTTTGAAATTCCAAACTCTACTCTAGATTTTTAATTTTTGCTTTTATGTGTTTGTTACCAATTTTGTACCTTTAAGAACCCAATCTTCAGTACCCATTTTTCACTAGGGAGCGGGATTACTGGCTTAACTGTGCTCTCTCCCTTTGGACTCTCCTTTTTCTCCACCAGGTCGCCTGTGTCTCCTCCCTAACCCCTCTCTACTCTACCCAACTCTGTGAATTTCTGTGTGTTCCAGACAGTGGAGAACACTTAGGGAACTGATTACTGGCTGGATCTGTCTCCCTCCTTTTCATTCCCCCCATTTATCCTCCTGGCCACCTCTGCCACCTTCCTCCTTCTTCTCTTCTCTGTATAACTCTGTGAACAACTCTGAGCGGGCCAGTTGTGGAATGCACATAAGGAAGAGATTACTGAATAGCCCACTCTCTCCTCTATTGATTCCACCTCATCTCATTCGGGTCACCTCTAACTCCCTCCTCACTCTTCTCTTCTCCATATAACGCTGTAAACCTCTCTGGGTGAGACAAGTTTCAGGGCAAGACATACCAAGCAAATTCTCCAGCAGCAAGGAACACAGCCCTGAGCTCCAAGATACAGGGAGCCCAAAGTCATCCCAAAACCATAGACATCCTATATCTCATTACTGGACATTTCATTGCACTCCAGAGAGAAGAAATACAGCTCCACCCAACAGAACACTGACACAAGCTTCCCTAACCAAGAAACCTTGACAAGCCTCCTGTACAAACCCACACAGAGCGAGGAAATGCCACAATAAAGAGAACTCCACAAACTGCCAGAATACAGAAAGGACACCCCAAACTCAGCAATTTAAACAAGATGAAGAGACAGAGGAATACCCAGCAGATAAAGGAACAGGATAAATGCCCACCAAACGAAACAAAAGAGGAAGAGATAGGGAATCTACCTGATAAAGAATTCCGAATAATGATAGTGAAATTGATCCAAAATCTTGAAATCAAAATGGAATCACAGATAAATAGCTTGGAGACAAAGATTGAGAAGATGCAAGAAAGGTTTTACAAGGACCTAGAAGAAATAAAAGAGAGTTCAATATATAATGAATAATGCAATAAATGAAATTAAAAACACTCTGGAGGCAACAAATAGTCAAATAACAGAGGCAGAAGATAGGATTAGTGAATTAGAAGATAGAATGGTAGAAATAAATGAATCAGAGAAGATAAAAGAAAAACAAATTAAAAGAAATGAGGACAATCTCAGAGACCTCCAGGACAATATTAAACGCTACAACATTCGAATCATAGGGGTCCCAGAAGAAGAAGACAAAAAGAAAGACCATGAGAAAATACTTGAAGAGATAATAGTTGAAAACTTCCCTAAAATGGGGAAGGAAATAATCACCCAAGTCCAAGAAACCCAGAGGGTCCCAAACAGGATAAACCCAAGGCGAAACACCCCAAGACACATGTTAATCAAATTAACAAAGATCAAACACAAAGAACAAATATTAAAAGCAGCGAGGGAAAAACAACAAATAACACACAAGGGAATTCCCATAAGGCTAACAGCTGATCTTTCAATAAACTCTTCAAGCCAGGAGGGAATGGCAAGACATACTTAAAGTGATGAAAGAAAATAACCTACAGCCCAGATTATTGTACCCAGCAAGGATCTCATTCAAATATGAAGGAGAAATCAAAAGCTTCACAGACAAGCAAAAGCTGAGAGAATTCAGCATCACCAAACCAGCTCTCCAACAAATACTAAAGGATATTCTCTAGACGGGAAACACAAAAACGGTGTATAAACTCGAACCCAAAACAATAAAGTAAATGGCAATGGGATCATACTTATCAGTAATTACCTTAAACGTAAATGGGTTGAATGCCCCAACCAAAAGACAAAGACTGGCTGAATGGATACAAAAACAAGACCCCTACATATGTTGTCTACAAGAGACCCACCTCAAAACAGGGGACACATACAGACTGAAAGTGAAGGGCTGGAAAAAGATTTTCCATGCAAATAGGGACCAAAAGAAAGCAGGAGTAGCAATACTCATATCAGATAAAATAGACTTTAAAACAAAGGCTGTGAAAAGAGACAAAGATGGTCACTACATAATGATCAAAGGATCAATCCAAGAAGAAGATATAACAATTATAAATATATATGCACCCAACACGGGAGCGCCACAATATGTAAGACAAATGCTAACAAGTATGAAAGGAGAAATTAACAATAACACAATAATAGTGGGAGACTCTAATACCCCACTCACACCTATGGATAGATCAACTAAACAGAAAATTAACAAGGAAACACAAACTTTAAACGATACAATAGACCAGTTAGACCTAATTGATATCTATAGGACATTTCATCCCAAATCAATGAATTTCACCTTTTTCTCAAGCACACATGGAACCTTCTTCAGGATAGATCACATCCTGGGCCATAAATCTAGCCTTGGAAAATTCAAAAAAATAGAAGTCATTCCAAGCATCTTTTCTGACCACAATGCAGTAAGATTAGATCTCAATTACAGGAGAAAAACTATTAAAAATTCCAACATATGGAGGCTGAACAACACGCTGCTGAATAACTAACAAATCACAGAAGAAATCAAAAAAGAAATCAAAATTTGCATAGAAACTAATGAAAATGAAAACACAACAACCCAAAACCTGTGGGACACTTTAAAAGCAGTCCTAAGGGGAAAGTTCATAGCAATACAGGCATACCTCAAGAAACAAGAAAAAAGTCAAATAAATAACCTAACCCTACACCTAAAGCAACTAGAAAAGGAAGAAATGAAGAACTCCAGGGTTAGTAGAAGGAAAGAAATCTTAAACATTAGGGCAGAAATAAATGCAAAAGAAACAAAAGAGACCATAGCAAAAATCAACAAAGCCAAAAGCTGGTTCTTTGAAAGGATAAATAAAATTGACAAACCATTAGCCAGACTCATCAAGAAACAAAGGGAGAAAAATCAAATCAATAAAATTAGAAATGAAAATGGAGAGATCACAACAGACAACACAGAAATACAAAGGATCATAAGAGACTATCAACAATTATATGCCAATAAAATGGACAACTTGGAAGAAATGGACAAATTCTTAGAAAAGTACAACTTTCCAAAACTGGACCAGGAAGAAATAGAAAATCTTAACAGACCCATCACAAGCATGGAAATTGAAACTGTAATCAAAAATCTTCCAGCAAACAAAAGCCCAGGTCCAGACGGCTTCACAGCTGAATTCTACCAAAAATTTAGAGAAGAGCTAACACCTATCCTGCTCAAACTCTTCCAGAAAATTGCAGAGGAAGGTAAACTTCCAAACTCATTCTATGAGGCCATCATTACCCTAATACCAAAACCTGACAAAGTTGCCACAAAAAAAGAAAACTACAGGCCAATATCACTGATGAACATAGATGCAAAAATCCTTAACAAAATTCTAGCAATCAGAATCCAACAACACATTAAAAAGATCATACACCATGACCAAGTGGGCTTTATCCCAGGGATGCAAGGATTCTTCAATATCCACAAATCAATCAATGTAATACACCACATTAACAAATTGAAAAATAAAAACCATATGATAATCTCAAGAGATGCAGAGAAAGCCTTTGACAAAATTCAACATCCATTTATGATAAGAACTCTCCAGAAAGCAGGAATAGAAGGAACATACCTCAACATAATAAAAGCTATATATGACAAACCCACAGCAAACATTATCCTCAATGGTGAAAAATTGAAAGCATTTCCTCTAAAGTCAGGAACAAGACAAGGAGAAGACTCTTGAGAGTCCCTTGGACTGCAAGGAGATCCAGCCAGTCCATTCTCAAGGAGATCAGCCCTGGGATTTCTTTGGAAGGAATGATGCTAAAGCTGAAACTCCAGTACTTTGGCCACCTCATGTGAAGAGTTGACTCATTGGAAAAGACTCTGATGCTGGGAGGGATTGGGGTCAGGAGGAAAAGGGGACGACAGAGGATGAAATAGCTGGATGGCATCACCGACTCGATGGATGTGAGTTTGAGTGAACTCCGGGAGTTTGTGATGGACAGGGAGGCCTGGCGTGCTGCAATTCATGGGGTTGCAAAGAGTTGGACACGACTGAGTGACTGAACTGAACTGAAGCAGATATTTGTAAAATATAATAAAGTAAAAAAACTGTCAGGTTATAAAACTCTGTATAGGCTGATTTCATTTGTGTTAATTTTTGTATTGTAATCATCAGACTGACTATAAAAGGCTAACTGATTATATCTGGGTGGTTAATTAAAAATTATTTCATCATTCTTGCTTATTTAACTATCTTAGCTATCTATGGCATACAGCTCTTACTCTAATTTTAAAAAGTTAAACTATATTAATAAATGAATGTCAATGTAAGCAAATCATCAAAAACCAAATCATCAAAAACTATGTGATATGGTCAAGATTCTGTTCTGAGGAAGCTGTTTATTTTCAGCATTTTTCTAAGTGATAATCATTTCACCAAAGAGGCTAGGAAAAGAGCAACATAGACTAAGGAAGGAATTAAATATAAAAGTAAATTAATAAAACAAAAATTTGTAGATAAATACATGTAAGAGCTGATTGAAGAGATGGTAAATTAGCACATCTCTGGCAATCTTGAAAAGATGAAGAAAACTGTTTTCAAAACAAGGGGAAAAATGAATATAACCACAGAGCAAGAGACTTTTAAAGAGAATGTTTTATCAATAAATTGAAAAAATGCAGTAGTCAATTACCTTGGAAACTGTGAATTTTTAAATCTGCTTCAAGGGTAAGTTAAAAATTTGAATATACCAATGACTGTAAACTGTATTGAAAAAAATGATTGTATTCTTCCCAAATAACACACATCCAAGTGGCTTTATTAGGCAAGTTTTATAAACTTTGAATGTGTCTGTGCATCCTCATTCGTGTCCGACTCTGCGACACCATGGACTGTAGCCCACCAGGCTCCTCTATTCATGGAATTTCCTAGGCAAGAATACTGGAGTGGGTTGCCATTTCCTCCTGCAGGGGATCTTCCCAACCCAGGGATCAAACCTGTGTCTCTTGTATCTCCTGCATTGGCAGGTGGGTTCTTTTCCACTGTGCCACCTGTTATAAAGTTTAAGTTTTCTTAAATGAGTTTTACAGACTCATTTAAGAAATATATATTATTATAGAAAGCTTTTGAAGCATAGAGTAATAACAGAAAATGTGAAATTTTGACAGATTTAGCATATGTCTTATACAAAGCCAAATATATCTATCACAAAACAGAAAACTATAGACCAATATCACAAGTATAGGTATGAACTGAAGCAAAGATAGATATGATATGCATAGATATGCATAGATAGATATGAATTTGAAGCAAAATATCAAAAGATTAATATACTATAAACATGGGTTTATTACAAGACTACAAGGTTATTCAGCATCAGGGATTCTATTAGTTTAATTCATTTCATTGATTTAAAGAAGAAAAAATATGAACGTCCCAGTAAACATAAATTCAACACACACTATTGGTTTAAAAAAAGGAAAAAACTCTTAGAATAGTAATTCTTAAATTAATAGAGTATCTATCAGAGACATTCAGCAAACATTATACTAAATAGTGAAATACTGCAATAATTCATTCTCAGTAAAAATAAGTAAATCAACTATATAAAACTTAGAGCTAATAAAGAATACTACAAAGACAGTTATAAAAATGTTTCATACTTAGGAAGAAAGAAACAAATGAGTATCTAAAAATATAAACAAAATTTTTAAAATAACAATAAACAACGTGAAATATCCAAAATCCATATGAATAAAATATGAAATTCTACTGAAGGATCTAAAAGCCTTGGTAAATGGAGGTCTTATTATAAAGATTAATTCTTCTAAAATTAAACTAGTGCAATACCAATTTAAATTCCAATAAATTGACAAACTGACTTTAAGTTCACCCGGCAAGAAAAATGACAACATATATCACAGCGTGTGTTGACAGTGTAAAGTTACTTGGAGCTATAGCCCAATCAGAAGTTAAAACAGGCAATGGTGATCATCTGGTAATGCACAGAAATATTGAATTACCATGTTGTGTGCTGTGGGATCACACAGAGTCGGACATGACTGAAGTGACTTAGCATGCATGCATAGCATGTACATAGAATTAACATAGGGTTATAGATCAATTATACTTCAAAAAAAATAATTAAAATAGGCACAGGAATAAACAAATAGATTAATGGCATGTTAAAAAATATCTAGCCCCATAGTTATGTTTGTATTGGAACTGCCAATAGGTGTAATCATAGGGAGATCATAGACAATTTGAGACAAAGACGAAGTTGGCATACCATCTCACAGCATATACCTGGATTCTAAGTGGAAAAGAAATAACCTTTATAAACACTGTATAACTGCTAGAAGAAAGTATGGGAGAACATTTTTATAATCTTGCAATGTGGAAAGTCTTCCTAACTAAGCATATTGAAAGCCGGAAATGAAAAGAGTAATAGATGTGACTGGTTCCAAATAGGAAAAGGAGTACGTCAAGGCTGCATATTGTCACCCTGCTTATTTAACTTATATGCAGAGTACATCATGAGAAACGCTGGACTGGAAGAAGCACAAGCTGGAATCAAGATTGCCAGGAGAAATATCAATAGCCTCAGATATGCAGATGACACCACCCTTATGGCAGAAAGTGTAGAGGAAATCAAAAGCCTCTTGATGAAAGTGAAAGTGGAGAGTGAAAAAGTTGGCTTAAAGCTCAACATTCAGAAAACAAAGATCATGTCATCCAGTCCCATCACTTCATGGGAAATAGATGGGGAAACAGTGGAAACAGTGTCAGACTTTATTTTTGGGGGCTCCAAAATCACTGCAGATGGTGACTGCAACCATGAAATTAAAAGACACTTACTCCTTGGAAGGAAAGTTATGACCAACCTAGATAGCATATTCAAAAGCAGAGACATTACTTTGCCAACAAAGGTTCGTCTAGTCAAGGCTGTGGTTTTTCCAGTGGTCATGTATGGATGTGAGAGTTGGACTGTGAAGAAGGCTGAGCGCCAAAGAATTGATGCTTTTGAACTGTGGTGCTGGAGAAGACTCTTGAGAGTCCCTTGGACTGCAAAGAGATCCAACCAGTCCATTCTGAAGGAGATCAGCCCTGGGATTTCTTTGGAAGGAATGATGCTAAAGCTGAAACTCCAGTACTTTGGCCACCTCATGTGAAGAGTTGAGTCATTGGAAAAGACTCTGATGCTGGGAGGGATTGGGGGCAGGAGGAGAAGGGGACGACAGAGGATGAGATGGCTGGATGGCATCACTCACTCAATGGACATGAGTCTGAGTGAACTCTGGGAGTTGGTGATGGACAGGGAGGCCTGGTGTGCTGCGATTCATGGGGTCGCAAAGAGTCCGACACGACTGAGCGACTGAACTGAACTGATGTTCTAAAAGTTTAATATATAATTTATTTAATCCATATTAAAACTCAGTGGGATAGGTATTATTCCTATGATATAGGTAATAAACCATGTAAGGTTAATGAGCCCAAGGTTACTTGGTAATAAGTGGAAGAACTATGACCTGAATCTGTGCTTCCCTGGTGATTTGGATGGTAAAGAATTCACCTACAATGGGGGAGATCTGAGTTTAGTCCCTGTGTTGGGAAGATCCCCTGGAGGAGGGCATGGAAACCCACTCCAGTATTCTTGCCTGGAGAATCACCACGGACAGAGGAGCTTGGCGAGCTACAGTTCATGGGGTCGCAAAGAGTCAGACACGACTGAGGGACTAAGCACAACTCTGACTTGAATCTAAGTAGCCTGGACCTAGCATCTGTGCGCTTAATTACTAAATTTGACTTCTCACCTACTTTGGCCACATGTTATGAAGAGTTGACTCATTGGAAAAGACCCTGATGCTGGGAAAAATTGAGGGCAAGAGGATAAGGGGATGACAGAGGATGAGATGATTGGATGGCATCATTGGCTCAGTGAACATGATTTTGAGCAAACTCCAGGAGATAGTGAAGGACAGGCTAGCCTGGAGTGCTACAGTCCATGGGGTTGCAGAGTCAGACATGATTTAGTAACTAAACATGAGCAACATCTCAGAAATATTAGGCAAGTTGTGACAGGGAGAAGAGGGAGATTATATCTACTAGCCTCCCATAGAGTGTGAAAACTACACCATGATATAACTGATGAAGGTGATACTGTGAGTCTGTGTTCTCTTCCACGGGGACAGATGTTATTGGTCATTTAAGCAATATGGTAAGTTAGTCTCTTTGCTTGAATGAAATGAGCTATTGTTCTAATTTTACATAGTGCTGTGGATGGACAGTCTGATGGTTCAGGTGGATGCATTTAGAATCTAACACCTGCTGGACATAATCCAGAATGGACACATGGTCCTCACCAGCCCTCTGTTACGTACTTGGTCATACGTCACTAAAACATTACTCTTTGACAAAGTGTGGAGTCTTCACATGTGACCAAGTCATGTATCATTTGACAGGATCTGACTGGAATTTCATGTTAATTTCTACTCCTATATTTAAATTAAAGCATTATTGGTTTCTCATTTGGTCTTTAGCTTTTTTGGATTGTAGAAAGTCAGAGAGGAGGGTGTCCGCTATGGACCAAGTATCTGATGCAGTAGTGCAGTGGTGGGTAACCAAAGCCACAGGTACTTCTAATGGGGACCAAACATAACTAACTTGGTAACAGGATCTTCTCTCTCCTTCTTTCTGTCTCCCTCCTCCTCCCTCCTTTCCTTCCTCCTTTAAACATCCATTTAACTACTGTTTTCCTTTTCCTTTCTCTTGCTGTCTTCCACTCTTTAATCCTGTACTTTATTCTCTCTCCTGCTCCTTTGGTGACACCAATGGCTAAAGAAGTTGCTGATTGCATCTAGAAGGTATACCATATTTTTAAGACAAGTTATTAACAGTTGTAGAGAAGCAATGCTGACAGACACCATTTCTAAATAAATGGCTATTTTTGCAAAGATGTATAGGCCCAGCTGATACTTTGATTACTGTTTGTTGATGTTTAAATCCATACACCATCCTACTTGGAGTCATTCCGAGTCCTAAATAGAGTAACTTGAAATAGCAAATCCTAAGATACCGGGAAAATTGCACTACAGTAAAAATATCTATGGAGAAAAATAAAACTGTACCAGAGAAAAAATACTGTTGGGGCTACCAACTAAGAATTTATCAGAAAAAAAGAAGCAGCAGAAATATAATAGACAAATGATTGGATTGTGGTTTGTGTACATTTCTTTGTGTATATACTTACACCTGGACTAAATTAGAGCACTATGAACATTTGGGTGATGAGAAGGCATGTATCTTCAACTTTTGTTTTAATAATTAGAAATCAGGAACCACACACAATCTCTTTTGGAAAGATAAGACTAGCCAGACTCTTGGGAAAGTTAAGCACATTAATCTGGCCCACAGATCATTATTACTGCAAAATAGTCCTGACATCTAGAAATCCTTCTTGTTTTGTTTGAGGAAAAAGTAATTTCAAATAGTCAAAATTTTAATTTTCACTTTCAGTTCAGTTCAGTCACTCAGTCGTGTCCGACTCTTTGCCACCCCATGAATCGTAGCACACCAGGCCTCCCTGTCCATCACCAACTCCCAGAGTTCACTCAGACTCACGTCCATCGAGTCAGTGATGCCATCCAGTCATCTCATCCTCCGTCGTCCCCTTTTCCTCCTGCCCCCAATCCCTCCCAGCATCAGAGTCTTTTCCAATGAGTCAACTCTTCACATGAGGTGGCCAAAGTACTGGAGTTTCAGCTTTAGCATCATTCCTTCCAAAGAAATCCCAGGGCTGATCTCCTTCAGAATGGACTGGTTGGATCTCCTTGCAGTCCAAGGGACTCTCAAGAGTCTTCTCCAACACCACAGATCAAAAGCATCAATTCTTCAGTGCTCAGCCTTCACTTTAAAAGTCTGTTTAAAACTGTAAAATTTATGGTCCAGTAGAAACACCTGCCATTTAGCATATTCTCATTAAGTGGATATTACAGAGGTACATTTTATCTTCTTCAAAAGATGTTTCATCATTTATTTGCTTCAAATGCCCTTTAAATATCAACAAAGAGTCTTTAAATCCCGGGAATTTAGCTTGAAACTATAAATTACATGAGGAAAGACGGGAGAGGAAGTGTTAACCTATGCGTTTCTTGTCAAATTAGGACTTTGAGATTTAACTGCAAATGTTCCACGTTTTAGCAGAAACTATAGCTCAACATTCAGAAAACAAAGATCATGGCATCTGGTCCCATCACTTCATGGGAAATAGATGGGGAAACAGTGGAAACAGTGTCAGACTATTTTTTGGGCTCTAAAATCACTGACGATGGTGACTGCAGCCATGAAATTAAAAGACGCTTACTCCTTGGAAGGAAAGTTATGACCAACCTAGATAGCATATTCAAAAGCAGAGACATTACTTTGCCAACAAAGGTTCGTCTAGTCAAGGCTATGGTTTTTCCAGTGGTCATGTATGGATGTGAGAGTTGGACTGTGAAGAAAGCTGAACACTGAAGAATTGATGCTTTTGAACTGTGGTGTTGGAGAAGACTCTTGAGAGTCCTTTGGACTGCAAGGAGATCCAACCAGTCCATTCTCAAGGAGATCAGCCCTGGGATTTCTTTGGAAGGACTGATGCTAAAGCTGAAACTCCAGTACTTTGGCCACCTCATGTGAAGAGTTGACTCATTGGAAAAGACTCTGATGCTGGGAGGGATTGGGGGCAGGAGGAAAAGGGGACGACAGAGGATGAGTTGGCTGGATGGCATCACCGACTCGATGGACATGAGTCTGAGTGAACTCCGGGAGTTGGTGATGGACAGGGAGGCCTGGCGTGTTGCGATTCATGGGGTTGCAAAGAGTCAGACATGACTGAATGACTGAACTGAACTGGACTGATAGAGAAAGAACAGATTCCCTACCTGGCCTCATGGCATATTCACCAGTATTTGGTAATCATCCTTACCACGTCTATAAGAATTATGATTCAACTGGTTTGGAATGGAACTTAGGATAGTCTAAAATGGTATGGTCTGAAGCCTCCTCAGGTGATAATATGCAACCAAGTTTAGAACTTCTGAATTAAACTCTAGTCTATATTTGTTAAATGTCAAACAAAATGAAATACGAGAGTAATTTATTCCACCTGCCAAATAGTTGGGATATACGCATTTTTAAAAATTACTAAACAATTCTATAAAAGAAAGGCAGAGACTAGGTTACAGGAGAAAGAAAATAATTCAAAATTGTCTTTAATATTTGTCCTGTCTACATTCTCATTACTTTCAATGAGTAAATGTTTTTATAATTGCCAGCATTTAGAAATAATATCCTTGAAATATCAAAACCCCCCACATTCTTCCTAGAGTCTGGCATAGGTGATTTGTATCCAAATCCATTTCCATGAGGACCAACCAATAAGGTATTTGTATTACCACTGTATGCATAAAACTCTAGGTCATGGCTCTATATATGGAGAGGAAGCAAAAGCTGTGAGGTAGAGAACGGATAGTGGGTAGAAAGTCAGGATGGCTTTTCAAAGAGAGAGGAGCAGTTGTAAAAAGTAGTTGGGTCAAGAGAACAGTGAAGCAACTTAGCAGGTCTATGAATCCCTATAGCTGAAGTCCTTAAGGCCTCTTCATCCAGAACAATCTCCAGGATAGGCTCCTCATGGAGTCTGGATGTTGATTTTTTTTTTTTGCTCACTATACATATGTATCCATACTTGTTGTTTTTCTTACCCCTGTTGCCATCCTTCACCCTGTCTTCCATTACTAGACTTAGCCAAACTAGAAAGAAATTTCACTGCTTCCTACCCCTAGTTACTGTCTACCACTGCTAGATCGATCTTCCTAAAATATCCCTTCTAATATTCTTCATTGGTCTCATCACTAACTATGAAGAAATAGTCCAGTTCCTTAGCCTGATATCCAACACCCACCATGATCTGGCCCTCACTCTACTTTGCTGACTATCTTTCAGTGCCTTTCTACAGCTGTTCTGTGCCCATCAGGTCTCCCAGATACATCAGCGACTTCTTACTTCTTACTTCTTAGGTTTCTTTGTACTTGTTCCCCATTTTCCATGTGCCTGGAGTCCCCACCCTCACTTTCACACTTTCCCTGGCTGAGATGAATTTATGCCTGTACCATCAGATTGTGTGTGGTTGTACATATATAGGAATGCACAAGCACACATGTGTGGCTATGAATATGTATATATACACAAGGGTGAATAAACTGGTGACCAGTGTTGACCACACAACATCACACAGAAAGTTTCCTTTCATAGCTGGTTCTGACACCACCATTCCCTTACAAATCCTCCAGCCTCTGCTTAACTTGGATAAGAATATCAGAAACTCTGAACTAGAGATCCTTATAAGTGATCTGTATTTGGCACCACTGAAGATGATTAAGTTTTTTAATCCAAAAAAGACATTGAAATATTTTAACGACAGACAGAAACTGTGCATGTATTGAAGGAGGGAGTGGGTAATAGAGAGGAAATGGAGATTCTTAAGACCAGACAGCATAGGTACTTTCTATGCCCTTAAGGTTATATTTTGATGGCTAATTTTGTGTGTCAACTTGACTGGGTCACACAGTACCCAGACATTTGGCCAAGCATTATTCTGGGTGTGTCTTTGAGGATGTTTCTGGATGAGACAGATATTTGAATCTGTAGACTGAGTAGAGCAGATTGCTCTTCTAATGTGGGTAGGCCTCACCTAATCAACTGAAGACCTGAATAGAATAAAGGCTAAATAAAGAGAATTCTGCCCAGCCTGAGTGCTTGAGTTGGGACAGCAGTCTTTTCCTACATTCAAAGTTGAACTGAAATGTTGGCTTTTCTTGGGTCTCTTGGCCTCTGGCTTCCAGATAGGAATTACATGTTGGCTGTCCTGGGTCTCCAGATTGCCAGCTGCAGATCTTGGGACTTACGTGTCTCCACAATGAGATGAGCCAGTTCTTCATAATAAATCTCTTTATCTATTGACAGATAAACAGATTTATATATATCTTATAGATACCAGAACACTGACAACACTAAAATCATGTACATGTATTAGCCAATTAAGATTCCAATTGGAATATTGGTTCTGTTTCCCTGGAGAACTCTGGTTAACACATATACATACATGGTTTTGGTGTTGTTATTGTCCTGGTACATTTAACATCAGAGTATCAGCCATCATCAGATGGCTATCATGTTACCGTCACTCAATAATAATCTTCAACTCTGATCCTATGCCTGACTTTCTCAAAGATCCCTGGGAAAGAGAACTGGCAGAGTTTAGAAATTCTAGAATCACATAACCTAACAAGAGTAGAATTTCCTTGCAGTTTAGTTCAGTTGCTCAGTCATGTCCAACTCTTTGTGAGAGTCAGTCACTCTTTGAGACCCCGTGGACTGCAGCATGCCAAGCTTTCCTGTCCATCTCCAACTTCTGGAGCTTGCTCAAACTCATAGTCATCGAATTGATGATGCCATCCAACCATCTCATCCTCTGTTGTCCCCTTCTCCTCCTGCCTTTAATCTTTCCCAGCACCAGGGTCTTTTGCAATGAGTCAGATCTTCACAACAGGTGACCAAAGTATTGGAGCTTCAGCTTCAACAGTCCTTCCAATGAATATTCAGGACTGACTGATTTCCTTTAGGATTGACTGGTTGGATCTCCTTGCAATCCAAGTGACCCTCAAGAGTCTTCTCCAACACCACAGATCAAAAGCATCAATTCATACACCCAGGACTTGGACCAAGATCTCCTGCATTGCAGGCAAACTATTTACCAACTGAACTACCAGGGAAGCCCCGAATTTCCTTGCATGTATGTTTAATTTCTAAGTTGACTTAGAAATTGGTAAAGTGGTAATCAGCATACAATGTAGATATCCCTCAGCTTAAAGGCAGATACTTACCCAATAGTCCTGGGACCAGTTATTGGTGTGGCAGATTACAGAAATCTGATTAGCTGGTGAGATCTGGTGTTATCATGTGTCTTTTTATTTTTGTTGAGATTGTCCTTTTGAACTCATTTGCTGCATCTGGTATCCTCAGACCAATTTGGAAAAAATAAGTTGAAAACTCAATTCTTACCAAAGCTGCCCATCACTGACTAATGGGATACATTCAATCCTGAAGAGAATCTTACAAAATCAACTATCTAAAGCTCTGTACTACAGTGACCCTGAGGCAATCTGACACTTGCAGTAAAGCACAACCTTATGTTTCCCTTTAAAAAGCAGCTTACATAAATTCTGATTTTATTCTAACTTACATGTATTGGTGTAAAATTCCCTCATTAAATTGTTGTCTCCTTATTTCTAATCAGCCATCACTTTCTGATATTTAGCTTTCTTTTGAATTCCCACGGCCATTAATTTTCATTTATGCAACCCTTATCTAATATCTAGATCACTGTTACAATTCAACCCATAGTTTTTCTAACTTTAATGCCATCTGTGTAACACTGGTTCATTTTCTTAAATATCTCTTTAATATTACTCTTCTATTAACATAATTCCAATGGCCTTGTAGAACTATCAATTAATGTCAAAATTTCTATTTTGTTACCTATCAAACATCTCTAATACTTTATATTAAGTTGTACTCCATATTAATTTCCAGCATATACCTTCCCTCACTCAGGCCAATTGAAGGATGGCTAGGAGTTAGGTGAAGGGAGAAGAGGAGAAAGGAACTCTAGGGGGCAGGATGTAAGTGAAATGTTATGGATGGTTGAGAAGTTGAGTATGATTAGAATGTTGAGTACAATTTAGGGAGGGTTTTCTTGAGGTGTGTCTTTGAGGATGTTTCTGGATGATATGAATGCTTGAATCCATAGACTGAATAAAGCAGATTGCTCTTCCTAATGTGAGTATGCCTCATCTAATCAACTGAGGGCCTAAATAGAATAGGGGAAGAGAATGAGAGTGACAGTAGATAAGGCTGGTAAGGCAGGCAAGAATTAAATCAATGTATCTATTGGCATAATAGAGCGTTCTTGTTGTATTATGAAGCCACTGAGATCACCTTGGAAGAATTCTAGGACCCTGTGTACTTTAGAAAGAGAACTCTTGAGTTTTCTTGCATGTATGCATACCTTGTTGCTCAGTTGTGTTCAACTCTTTGTGACCCCATGGGCTGTGGCCTGGCAGGCTCCTCTGTCCATGGAATTTTCCAGGCAAGAATACTGGAGTTGGTTGCCATTTTCTCCTCTAGGGGATCTTCCTAAGTGAGTGAAGTGAAGTCACTCAGTTGTGTCCAACTCTTTGTGACCCTGTGGACTGTAGCCAACCAGGCTCCTCCATCCATGGGATTCTCCAGGCAAGAATACTGGAGTGGGTTGCCATTTCCTTCTCCAAGGGATCTTCCTGACCCAGGGATTGAACCCGGGTCTCCTGCATTGCAGGCAGACGCTTTAACCTCTGAGCCACCAGGGAAGCTAACCCAGGGATCAAACCCACATCGACTGTGTCTCCTGCATTGCAGGCAGATTCTTTACCCACTGAACCATGAGGGAAGCCTGATGCATTATCTTGAGGATTGTTTAAAGGCAGAAAGACTAGTTTAGAGACAGATGGGGAAAAGGGGCAGAACTATAGTTGGGGAATAAATGTAGCATGAAGAGAAGGAGGGCCCTAAACTCCCCAAGGATATACACTCATCTTCTTAGCCTTTAGCCTCATTCTTAGTGTCACTTCATACATATTCGCTGAACAGAATGGAAATTTTATATAACCTCTCTGACTATTCCAGATTGTGCTCTTTAACTTTCTAGTTTCACCACATGATCTTAGAATATACAATATTTTGCTCTATGTTGTTCATTATTGGTTCATAAGTCGAAGGGTATCATAGTCATGAACAAAAAACTATGGGATCACAAATTCATACTGACTTGGGTTCAGATGTTGAGTTCCATCCCTTAAGAACTTTGCAAACTTGGTTTAAGTTATTTAACCAAGTCCCAGTTTATTAATTTCAAAATGTGGGATGATGATGCCTGCCTTGTTGGGTTGTTATAGTGATCCAAAGTGACTGGATGAGCGCACAGCCTGGTACATGGCACTCACTAATGTTTTCCTTTACCTCTTCTAACCTCTTCTCCTTCTTCCCCAATTAGGTGGCTGTTTTATTCAATAGACAGTATTATGCAGCTGTTATGCATATATATAACACTTTTAGGTTTGGAAATTAAATAGGATACTTTTCTTGCCTTTCAGAAACTCCTAATTTTGTAAATAATACTTATTTCAAACAAAGTAAGAGGCCTTGAAGAAGGGAGTGATTAATTATCCCAGAGCTACTGTGGGAGCTCTGGAGAATCCTTCATGGGTTCCTTGATTTTAGGGACAAATGTACAATATATCTTTGTATCCAACGCAACATCTAAAAGAATGGTGAACTCAACAAAGTCTCAGTAAATCAATTCCCAGTGGGTACATTAACATTATAATCTTCCTGGCACCCTTTCAGCTTGCCACTTCCCTTAAAATGAACACTGACACCAATCCCTTCCATGGCAGTGCTGATGCCCCAAAGCTCCTCCACATACAATTTCCTCTTCAAGTGTCTGTTATCATGCCTGTGCAGGGGACTGATTTGGGGGCAGTTTATATTAGCTCATGCTTGCTTTTTTGCTGTGCTAATGACCATCATTCGGCAATCTGCACCTTTATAAGTGCATTTGAATACTTTGATAATTGTTGTTGTTGTATTAACTATGAAAATAATAGAACCTGAGAGGTTTGTTCTCTGGGGTGATTTCAGATCAGATTTTTAGGCTTCTGCCCTTGGTAATTACCCATGTCCCTTTAAATCACTCTATCCTGACTTTATTAAGAGGCCCTGCCTGTGATAGAGAACGTCTCTGCCTTGGAAAAGATATCACAGAGTCAGGGAGAAAATCGCTCCCCATTTACAAAGCAAGCCAGTCATGGGGATAGATAATTTCTAAGTCACTGACTTCCACGCTAAAACACTTTCTACATGTTGACTTCATAGCCTCTCTCTCTCCTAACCATTATCTTGGTAAAGCATTGTGTAATCAACACAGAAATGAGATGAGAATTACAGCTGTAGTAGCTGAGGTTTGTGTACACTTACTTGGCATTGTTCTGAGAACTTCATGTGTAATTTCTGATCCAGTCTCAAAGCAACCCTGATTTTACAGCAGAGGAAAAAAGCACAGAGAAATTACCTTGCTAAAAGTCACAAGGATAGTAAGTGGTGAAGCTAGGATTTGAGCCCAGACCTTCTGGGTCCAGAAGCCCTCTGCTTTAACATTGGAATCATCTTCCTCTTGGCCATGCCAGCACCATGAATCAGCTTTCTTGTTTTCATCAGAATTGTGGGAATACTTTGAAATCTTGAATTATTATTATTGGAAGTATTAAACTGAGTTATTATTATTAGAGTAAATATTTGATTTTATGGCTTATTTTGAAAGGCAAATAAAAATGAGAGTTTGTAGACATTATAAGACTTTCTCTTATCTTTATTCTCCTCTGGGACCACATAATGGCATTCTCTGATTGATTCCAATGTAAGTAAATGCACTTGTATTAAATAACTGTTTTGAAATGAGGGAGAGATGGAGGAATTAGTATGTGGTAGGCATGATGCTCAAATGACTTTAATAATAAATCAAAATTGTTTAATAAGTAAATTCTTTCTCAAAAATCAAATACCATTCAGATCCCTTGTCCTCTGATTAGCCATGACACTTCCACCCTGAGCCATATCTTCTCAACATCTTCTCTTCCCCACCATTGAAACTGACTTGTCCTAAGTCCTCTTTTCATAAGACTTTACCAGGCTGGTGACCACGCTAGGTGACTTTAGTCTTACCTGGTGGCTCAGACTAGGTAAAGAATCTGCCTCCAATGCAGGAGACCCACATTCAATCCCTGGAAGATCTTCTGGAGAAGGGAATGGCTACTCACTCCAGTATTCTTGCCTGGAGAATCCCATGGACAGAGGAGCCTGGTGGGCTACAGTCCATAGGGTTGCAAAGAGTTGGACACAACTGAGCGACTAACACTTTACCAGGCTGGTAACTATGCTTGATGGTTTTAGGCTACAGTGTTCCTGAATGTTAACACCTCAAAGTGCCCTGATCACTCTCACTCTATATCCCAACTAATTTGTATCTTAAAAAGGAACTTCTGAAAATATATTCTTTTTAAGCTAAATGAAAAACTCTCTTGAGGCTGGTGGAACTGCTATTTGGGTGCATCTGGGTCTCCATTTAAAGCTCCAAATTAGGTCAGTTTAAATATGAGATTCCCTTAGCATTCATAGACCCAATTATTCTTTCCCTGGGGAGAAGGGTGTGCCCTCTAGGTGCGAGGTGCTATGTCCTCTTCAGACACTAAGAGAATTCTAGTGTAAGGCAGCCAAGTCCTTCAGGACAATTACTATATATTTCTAGAGATATCTCCACTGTATTCCTGGGCCTGTGCCTGCACGTATTTCCTCTGTGATCTGGGCCTCGCTGTCCCTTCATTCACAAGATGGGTCTCCTTTGACTGAGTCTCTGCTGTGTCATCTGTGAATCTGAGCAGAGTGGGGAGAGGAAGACTCAGAATGGAGGGAATATTTCTCATAATCGTGGAAGTCTTATTACTCTTTCTCTAAGAATGTGTATAGAGAATCCAGCCGAATTAGAAATGCTATCCAGTGGGTGGTGGTCCAACGGAAAGGACCTGCCTGAGGACTGGAGTCCTGCATATGGGTTCTCACTCTAATAAAAAGTGTCTTTTATCCTTGGGACACTCACTTAGCTTTTTCTCTGTTAAATAAAGGACCTCAAAGTTTTCTTCTCACTCCAAGACTCAAGGCTTCTCAGTGTTCCATTTTTACTCTTTTTACAAGATCCCTGTGCCAGACTGCTGGAGTTCACTCCTGTTTCTACCACTGATTAACTGGGTGATCTTGGGCAAGGTTTTCCTCATCTCTGAGACCTCACCTCTTGTTTGAAAGGTGGGTATTGCATTGGTACCCATTCCAGAGGATTCCAGAGGGTTAAATGAGTTCATCTGTGTGTTTGGCATATGGCATAAGCTATGTCAGGATATAAGAACTGTTATTAATATCCTTGCTCTCATCCTTGTTATCATAGGGTATCAAATGGTTGGTAGTAAATGCTTAAACTGTGAGACAGTGTTAGGGTTCTTCAGGACAGAAGATTGAAAAGAGGATTCGTGAAGTGAGCATTTGTATGTGCCAACACAGTTTTCTCCTCCATGGTATCAGATTCTGATTTCTGACTTCCACTGCAGGTAAGCAGAGGTTTTAGGCTAACAAGTCAATTCACTTCACAAAGAAGGCCCCAGCTTAGCACTAAATATAAACCTAAGAGACAAGCTGGATAGAATTATACTAAAGATGAGTTAATAGGAAGGAAAATCAGTTGCATGTATACCTAATAGCCTGCCAGTTTTTCCATCAGTTTTTCAGATGTTACAGATTTGTCCCTTCTTTGCTTCCTTCACTATGTTAGTTGCGGCATCTGCACTGGTTTAAATCTTTCCAGGATTGTTTTCTTCTGGGACCTGCGTGGAACTGATTCTCCCCTCACCTTCCATGGGGTTCCTTATGCCTTCTCTTCACAGTTTCATCACACTTCTGAATTCATTCATAGACAAATCAGTAAATGCCCAGGACAGCAGTTGAAGGCTCCCAACGTAGTCTGCATTATTGCTACATAAACAGAGCTGGGCTTATAGACTCTAGTTGAGAGATCATTCAATGATGAATAATGACAATAACCTTGAAGAAACTAAGATTACTAAGTTGACTGTGAAGAAAGTGTCTTTAAAAAATCTAAATTCTTCTGTATTCCATGCTAGAATAGTCTATAGAAATAAGGTAGCATAGTTGTTAATTCTGCTATGTATCAATAAACCTCATATTCTTAAGTCAATTCAGCATTCCAAAAACTGGTGGCTTTTTAACTGCTCCAGGAATAAAAGACATTATTATGTCATTGAAGGAAGGAATGTTTTTTATAGAATTGCAAACCGGTTTGCTCACATACTCATTCCGTGTGGCCAAATTGTCATATGTCATACGTCTCCTTAGCCATACTATTGACTGTAGCAGAACCCTGTATATAATCTTGCAAACTAGAGGCAGTTATCTTAATTCTTCTTCTTACTTTCCTCTTAATATTAGCAGGGATGAATCTGGAAAATATTTTCCATATGATTGTTAACACCTACAAATATAAAATTCCACATATATATCCGAATAAGGGGGAAAAAAAAGCTTAGTTTATACATCTTTAAAAGAAAATAAAATTAGAGAGCTTAAGAAACTAGCATATTTTAGTCAAGACAGCCATTTTTATAAAGGGAAATATTTTAATTTTGGATTTGGATCCATCCAAACTATTCACCACAAAATGTCAATGTATTAAATTAAAAATGTAAAATAGTTTTTAAAGCTGACCACCTAGTTGGATAAGGTTTAATGGGATAAAATGAAAAACTGCTGATTGAATCAGCAGTAAATATTTGTTAATTACTGCCTGGATTTTACCTTATCAGGCCAAGAAGCAGATGGGCCTTAGATTTCTGTATAGAAGGTCACTGCAGTCCTGCTGCTCCTTTTCCAGGTGCTTTCCCTGGGGGGAGTTTGGACTGTGAGGACTGCACTTTAGAGGAGCCTGGTTACTGTTTCCATGAATAAGATAAAATGGTGTTTATCCTCTGTGGATCAATACCATCTTGTTTGAACTTATTGAGTCATTTAGAGACACAGAAGGTAATGAAAACCATTGTGCAATAGTACCCAGCGTAGTACCCAGCGTCCCGAGGGATGACAGCATTTTAAAAGACAGTTATTGAAACAGATTTGTAACATCAACTGGCTGAATGATGAAACGAACACACACTGTGACAAGATGTCCTGTGGGTTTCAGTGGAAAAGGCTTTGGATTCTTAACTAAGAGTCTTCTTGAGAAACATTCTCTAAAATAAAAATGGTATAGGATGCTTGTTTTTTGGAATAAAAGAAAATGATAAACTCTCTTATTTTCTGAACAAATAGGATTTCTCTTTGTGACTCATCAAAACTTCATTGTTTATGTACAGTGTTTGATTTAAAATATATTAGCATTGTTTTGGGGAGAAGGCAATGGCACCCCACTCCAGTGCTCTTGCCTGGAAAATCCCATGGACAGAGGAGCCTGGTGGGCTGCAGTCCATGGGGTCGCTAAGAGTCAGACACAACTGAGCGACTTCACTTTCACTTTTCACTTTCATGCATTAGAGAAGGAAATGGCAACCCACTCCAGTGTTCTTGCCTGGAGAACCCAGGGACGGGGGAGCCTGGTGGGCTGCCGTCTATGGGGTCGCACAGAGTCGGACATGACTGAAGCGACTTAGCAGCAGCAGCAGCAGCAGCAGCATTGTTTTGACAAAGAGGAACTAATGGGGAAGTTTGGAAAGTTTTAAGAAACTCTGGAAAGTTTTAGGAAACTATTGGAGGTTTATACCAATAGGGAAATGGACAGGGAAGAGAGTTTTGCTGAATTTTTAAATTCACATTGCCAAGGACTATGCTTAATTAGTTTTGCTTTGTCACCTCCTGTGATCTTTACTAAATTCTGCAGGACAGATTTAACCCCCATTTTATATTTGAAGGGGCTTCCCTGGTGGCTCAGATGGTAAAAAAATCCGCCTGCAATATGGGAGACCTGGGTTCAATCCCTGGGTTGGGAAGATCCCCTGGAGAAGGGAATGGCAACCCACTCCAGTATTCTTGCCTAGAGAATCCCACCGACAGAGGGGCCTGACAGTCCATGGGGTCGCAAAGAGTCAGACGTGACTGAGCAACTTTCACTTCACTTTTACATTTGAAGAATCTGAGATTCAGAGTTGAATATCATGCCTAAGGTCACAAACCTAAGGAATTTGGGAACAGGCATTCCAGCCCAGCTCTGTCAGGAGAAAAGTCCAGTGTTCTATCTATAATTAATTTGAAAAATCTCTAAGATAAACATGCTCCTGTTTGACGGAAGATGGTTAGACTCTAAATTGCCTTAGAGTTTTGATCATGGTGATTGAAATAGTGATGGTTTCAGTCAATTCTGGTTGCTATGGATGCTGGACATGGACTATAAAAATGATTTGTTCTGTCTTCATTTGTGTTCTGAGGAGTACCATTTCTGAGATAATGTCGCCAAAAGAAGATGCACTCTTGTAAATTAAGCTTAGGAAACAAAACATTGCCTACTCTCCTAGATAATCACAATGAATGAACATATTTTTTTGTTGCTGTCTAATTGTTCAGTCATGTCCTATTCTGTGTGACCCTGTGAATGGTAGCCCACCAGGCTCCTCTGTCCATGGGATTTCCCAGGCAAGAGTACTGATGTGGGTTGCCATTTCCTTCTCTAGGGGATCTTTCCAACCCAGGGATTGAACCCACGTTTCCTGCATTGGTAGGCATGTTCTTTACCATTGAGCCACCAAGGAAGCTATTTATACATAGAATAAATCTTCTTGTGAGGACAGTCTCATGGTTTTATGCTTGGGCTCTGGAGTCAGAACACCTGATTGGGGCGCTTAGCTCTGCCACCTCCTAACCGGGTGATGTTCAGCCCATTTGGTAACTTATTCATGCCTCAGTTGTAAAATGTTATAGTAGTATCTAACATATATGGCTATTCTAAGAATAGCTTGAGATAAATGCATGAAAAGTACTTAGACATGCACTTGGCCATATGCTTAATAAATGTCTGTTATCATTATTATTACTCAAAATACTCATGTAGTAACAAGACCTGCTTTAATTGTCTAATTGCCATTTCCTCAACTTACTTAACAACACAGTCCCCCTTTGGAAGCCACATGTATTAACATCCACTGAATACAGTGTAGGGAAGGTTACATTTGAAATGACACAAAACCAACTTGGTATTAGCCCAGGTGAGCATAATAACTAAATATTCAATGTTTTCATATCCACTATGTTACTTTAGGTTTGTCCATGATAACTAATTTCTTTCTTTCTTTTTTTTTTTTTGGACAACCATCTTTCCCCTTCCCTTACATTTGATAAATAATAAACTGAAACAGTAAAATGTGAGAATTTTCTCAAATGGAGAGTATCCATACTATTCCAGAAAATATGGTCCTTAAAGATGAACCTGTAAGTCATTTGTTTATTACCTATATTTAGCAGAGCAATGCTTCAGTGCTTTAAAATAAGTGATTTCACTTTTATTTCTTAACCTATGCTCTGTTGTATGCATCTCAGCACATATAATAAAGAATTTTCAGGCCAGACTACCACATCTTTGATGCTCCTAAATTATAGCAAGAGTTAAATTTGCCAATGCATGTTTTACAAAACACGAATCCTGCCCAATGCAAAATAATGCTATGTTAGTCATCTTCTTAAAGACACACAGTACCCAGGTGAACAGTCCAAAAAACGTATTTGACTTGGAACACGCTTCTTTACCATTCTCCCTGGAACTTACTCTGACAATTATAGAACAAAACTATTTCAATTAGAATATTTAAGAGATTTCTGGGAGGAATGGGATATTCCTGGTAAGTGCCCTGATTGATTTCCTTTTTTAGATAGAATACCATCATAGTCTGATTGTGAATCATCTTTTTCGGAGTGAACAAAATGGTCACGTGAAATATATCCACTGCAGCACAGCTGCCCAAACCATCCTGAAAGGAAAAGATCTAATAATTAAGCCATCTGAAGGTAGAGATTTAATACACTCAAGACCAAAAATTTTCCATGACTGCTTTTGTTTTGTTTTCTTATGTTTTTGGTGGTGGTGCAGGATAAAGGAGGAAAGGAAGGGAGATAAATGAATATGTGAAATCTAAAATATGGTAGAAATTATGACCCCCACAGAGAACGCAGAATCTGTCATTGCTGTTAATACCATTTCTCTTGTTAATTACACTTTTATGCTTCCCCAGATCCGAGGACCAGAACAGACAGTCAACCACAACTCTCCCGGCTGTCTGGCTATTGCTAAATACATTTCTCAGAAACATTAGCCTGACTCTTGAACCTGATGTGATAAATCTGCATGATTTTTTTACCCTCAGAAATTGATTAACTCAAAGAACAAAAGCTGGCTGTTGTCTCATTTTGAGATTATATGATCATTCTAATATTTTCTTTTGTTTTCAGATGGCTTTATCAGTATAAAAGCAAACTAGAAATATCCCTGAATTCAGCTCTCTTGTGGAAGCGCGTAAAAGCTGTTTCACTGCATTCCCACTGATCCACATGGCACAGTTTCACAGAGTTGAAATAGAAAAATCAAAACACATGAACCATACCTGAGTGATTTCAGAGATTCCCACCCGGAAAAGGTTTCCTTGATTATGGCGAATTCAACGTGTCACTCTGGTTATGCTCTAATCATCATATCAAACTCCAAAGGTTCAGTGGCTTTAGGTTTGGTTTACAATTCCTGGGAGTTAAACTTTAACTCACCCTGTCTCTTGCATCCATGCAGCCCTTTGACCAGATAATTGGGTCACTACAACCCAAGCAGAATCTACAAAATTACTGTTGTCATTTCTTTACCATATTAACATGAATTTTGTATTAAAAATCATTGAGGTGAATATTATTTTGATGTGTTTTAAGTGACATATATTTTAAAAAGTAGAACTCACTGCAATTTGGATAACTAAGCTTTCTTTTATATTAAGTCCCTTGTTTTCTGCTATGCCAAAATGATATTAAGCCTATGGTAATTTAAGAGAATGTTTCACACTCCTTATATCATTGTATTACATGGAATAAAGTGTGGAGTTTTAGGTCAAGTATGCAGATAAATGCAGGCTTAGAAAAATAGAACACATAAGGTATTTACATAACCAAATAAATAGTGTCAGATCATGTTGGGGAAAGCAGGCTTCTTTTTATATAAGCTGCTCATTCAGATTTGAAGAGAGCCATGTAATCAGCCATGTACTGAGGTAATTTGAGAGCCAAGGCTGTTCGTTACTTGCAATCTCAGTGGCAACTGTGTTTATTAAAGAACAGGCAAATGTATTTCCAAAGATATAAACTCAACATTCTCAATTCTCTGATAAGAGCTCCAGTCTATGGAAGAAATTTCTAAGAGTCATAAAGCCCACTGAAAAAAATAAAGACCCTCCTAATTTTGAATAAATTGTAAGGATTTATAAACCACAGGCCCCAACACTGAAATTAGAGGACATGCTTAGCTTCAGTTCTAATAAGAGGAGTCTGCTTTTCTAGGAAGCAACTACTAACAGAAGTGCTTGTTCATTCTGTGTTTTATTTTATTTTACAGTCAGTCATTCCATAATGACATCTGGTAATATAAAGCGTACTGTTGGGATGCTAGTTCTGCCCACAGTTTTCAGCTCTCAAACACAAGGAAGTCTAGATATTCCTAGACTTTTCCCAGAGCAATGCCTGACAAAGTTAAGCAAAAACACTCCCGGAACTGTTGCTTTGCCCTGGAATTGTGACGTTGGAATGAATCCTGAGGGAGGCGTCAGGCCCCTCCCAGCTGACAGCTCTCTAAGTACTGCATCTCTCCACAACCTCCTCGGGAGTGGACGCCCCTCACCAGGCAGGTTTTTTGGTTTTCGTAGTGAAGGCTCAGTCTGGGTGTGTATGATTTCCCAACGTGTGGGGAAATCTTACCCTGGATTCACCTGGTGCTGCAGAGAACTGTCACTACTGTGAGATGGTCGGCCTGGGAGGATTTGTTGGTCACTTGGTATGGTTGGTGCCTGGATGGTGAGGAGTGGAGATGATGAAAAGAAAGCCAGAGGTTTGAGGTATCTCATGGAGTAGCAAAATATGACAGTAAAAGAAGGCATTACATTAACTAATTATTTAAAAATGTATCAGTTTCCTATTTGAGGGGTCCTGGCATTCTCTGTGGCCTTGGGACAAAGAAAAACCAACTGATCAGAATGAGATCAAATAGATGACCTTGATCTCATCTGTCTAATCTTGGGGAATGAAGTTCCTTGAATGGCAAGGCTTGCTTTCATTATGTAAAAATAAACCTAGGTTAGCCCTCCTGGGGCCTCCTTATCCTAGGAGAGATAAAGCAATGATCAAAATGTTATACAATATAAACAAACAAATTTGGTTTAAATAGTGACTGGTATACGAGACAGCAAAAGAGACACTGATGTATAGAACAGTCTTTTGGACTCTGTGGGAGAGGGAGAGGGTGGGGTGATTTGGGAGAATGGCATTGAAACATGTACAATATCATATATGAAACGAGTCGCCAGTCCAGGTTCCATGCACGATACTGGATGCTTGGGGCTGGTGCACTGGGACGACCCAGAGGGATGGTATGGGGAGGGAGGAGGGAGGAGGGTTCAGGATAGGGAACACATGTATACCTGTGGCGGATTCATTTTGCTATATGGCAAAACCAATACAATGTTGTAAAGTTAAAAAATAAAATTAAATTAAATAAACAAATAAAATAAATAGTGATTGGTAAATATTTTTGATTTGTTTATTCTTCAATTACCTAAAGACCTACAATTTGCCAAGCATAGATGGACATTTATTTATTTAGTTTTTCACATTTTATTACAAGTACAATTTTCAGAATACCATAAAACTGCTATAAAAGGGCATGTATGAGCACACTGATACTAGTTAATTGATTTCCATGGCGAGTGTAGGATTCATTGACTAAGGTGTCGAGTTATTATTTTTTTACATTTAAACTTGTAAATTTTTAAAAATAAACTTCTTTTCTAGCCTTAGTAGAATATAAAATACTAATGATAATAATGATAAGGCTAATTATTCTTAAGACATATCATACTATCTCTACTTTTTATGATCCATATATGTAGTTTTTTATATATTAAGCATAGAATGTTGGTCTTTTTCTGCTTTATCCAAGGTAGTCCCAGTAGATTAGATGAGTAATTTTTAAAATGAGGGTTGAATTTACTAGTAGACTGTAAAATCAGGATACTGAGTCGTATACAACATATTCAGGCCAGAATATAATAGAAAATACAAAGTGAATTGCATCTAGAAAGGGTATGTAGTGTTCTTGAAACTTTTGTTTCAGTTATATATATGTGTGTGTGTTGTTTTTGATATAAATTTTATTTTTTTTTTGTATTGTGAAGCACAGTTTGAAAAGCTTGCAGAATGCTGTGTTAGTCTTTAGGTATTCAGTGGTTAACAAACCAGATACAGGGTATATGCACTGAGCAAATCTACCCCCCAGTGACTGACTGAGTCATAAGTATCATGAAAAAGAAGTACAGGGTGCTAAACAGAACAGAACACGGGGATCTGCAATGATACCTAAAAAACAAACACATTCCTAGAAAAAGAGATCAGATTTGTGGTTACCAGAGGCGGGCATGAGGAAATGGGATAAAGGCAGTCAAAAGGTGCAAACTTTCAGTTATAAAAGTACTAGGGATGTAAGGTACAACGTGATAAATACAATGAACACTACTGTGTGTTGTATATGGATTTGTTAAGAGGGTGAACCCTAAGAGTTGTCATCACAAGAAAAGTTTCCATTCAATTTTGTGCCTATATGAGATGATGGATATTCATTGCTATCACTTGTTAATAATCATTTTAAAAAGAAACAGAAGCAACACCACCAACACAGAAACCTAACCTAGTGTGGGACTGGGTGGGAGTGAGGAAAGCCTTTCAGAACAGCAACTGTTTAAACTGAGACCCAAGGCATGTGTGAGTGGAGGATGGGCATTCTAGTACAGGGAAATAGCACGTGCTATGCCTGATGAACTACGGAATGAGGTTCGTGACATTGTACAGGAGACAGGGATCAAGACCATCCCTGTGGAAAAGAAATGCAAAAAAGGAAAATGGCTGTCTGGGGAGGCCTTACAAATAGCTGTGAAAAGAAGAGAAACAAAAAGCAAAGGAGAAAAGGAAAGATATAAGCATCTGAATACAGAGTTCCAAAGAATAGCAAGAAGAGATAAGAAAGCCTTCTTCAGTGATCAATGCAAAGAAATAGAGGAAAACAACAGAATGGGAAAGACTAGGGATCTCTTCAAGAAAATAGAGATACCAAAGGAACATTTCATGCAAAGATGGGCTCGATAAAGGACAGAAATGGTATGGACCTAACAGAAGCAGAAGATATTAAGAAGAGATGGCAAGAATACACAGAAGAACTGTATAAAAAAGATCTTCACGACCCAGATAATCACGATGGTGCAATCACTGACCTAGAGCCAGACATCCTGGAATGTGAAGTCAAGTGGGCCTTAGAAAGCATCACTACAAACAAAGCTAGTGGAGGTGATGGAATTCCAGTTGAGCTATTTCAAATCCTGAAAGATGATGCTGTGGAAGTGCTGCACTCAATATGCCAGCAAATTTGGAAAACTCAGCAGTGGCCACAGGACTGGAAAAGGTCGGTTTTCATTCCAATCCCAAAGAAAGGCAATGCCAAAGAATGCTCAAACTACCGCACAATTGCACTCATCTCACACGCTGGTAAAATATTGCTCAAAATACTCCAAGCCAGGCTTCAGCAATATGTGAACCGTGAACTTCCTGATGTTCAAGCTGGTTTTAGAAAAGGCAGAGGAACCAGAGATCAAATTGCCAACATCCGCTGGATCATGGCAAAAGCAAGAGAGTTCCAGAAAAACATCTGTTTCTGCTTTATGGACTATGCCAAAGCCTTTGACTATGTGTATCACAATAAACTGTGGAAAATTCTGAAAGAGATAGGAATACTAGAGCACCTGACCTGCCTCTTGAGAAATCTATATGTAGGTAGGAAGCAACAGTTAGAACTGGACATGGAACAACAGACTGGTTCCAAATTGAAAAAGGAGTACATCAAGGCTGTACATTGTCCCCCTGCTTATTTAACTTATATGCAGAGTACATCATGAGAAACGCTGGACTGAAAGAAGCACAAGCTGGAATCAAGATTGCCGGGAGAAATATCAATAGCCAAAGATATGCAGATGACACATAAAACCCCAAGACACATATTAATCAAATTAACAAAGATCAAACACAAAGAACAAATATTAAAAGCAGCAAGGGAAAAACAACAAATAACACACAAGGGAATTCCCATAAGGATAACAGCTGATCTTTCAATAGAAACTCTTCAAGCCAGGAGGGAATGGCAAGACATACTTAAAATGATGAAAGAAAATAACCTACAGCCCAGATTATTGTACCCAGCAAGGATCTTATTCAAGTATGAAGGAGAAATCAAAAGCTTTTCAGACAAGCAAAAGCTGAGAGAATTCTGCACCACCAAACCAGCTCTCCAACAAATACTAAAGGATATTCTCTAGACAGGAAACACAAAAATGGTGTATAAACTCGAACCCAAAACAATAAAGTAAATGGCAATGGGATCATACTTATCAGTAATTACCTTAAACGTAAATGGGTTGAATGCCCCAACCAAAAGACAAAGACTGGCTGAATGGATACAAAAATAAGACCCCTACATATGTTGTCTACAAGAGACCCACCTCAAAACAGGGGACACATACAGACTGAAAGTGAAGGGCTGGAAAAAGATTTTCCATGCAAATAGGGACCAAAAAAAAGCAGAAGTCACAATACTCGTATCAGATAAATTAGACTTTAAAACAAAGGCTGTGAAAAGAGACAAAGAAGGTCACTACATAATGATCAAAGGATCAATCCAAGAAGAAGATATAACAATTATAAATATATATGCACCCAACATGGGAGCACCGCAGTATATAAGACAAATGCTAACAAGTATGAAAGGAGAAATTAACAATAACACAATAATAGTGGGAGACTTTAATACCCCACTCACACCTATGGATAGATCAACTAAACAGAAAATTAACAAGGAAACACAAACTTTAAACGATACAATAGACCAGTTAGACCTAATTGATAGCTATAGGACATTTCATCCCCCCCAAAAAAAAAAAGACTGCTCACTATGGCAATTATTGAAGCTGACTTAGGGTGACATAGAGGCTTATTTCCCTTTACCCTTTTGAGTTCTTAGCTGAGGATCTCTGTAAGAAATGACAGAATAGCAGGACAAAATCAAACAGAAGTTTATTAACATAAAAAAATAAAAATTAAAAAAAAAAAGAAACCGAGAGAAACTCAAAAAAAAAAAAAAAAAGAAGTTAAATAAACACGATGACAATATTCAGCCTTGACATACTCCTTTACCTATTTGGAACCAGTCTAAAAAAAAAAAAAAGAATAACACCTGTGCCCTACAGTAAAAAAAAAAAAAAAAAAGAAAGAGGAGAGTGGAAAAGTTGGCTTAAAGCTCAACATTCAGAAAACGAAGATCATGGCATCTGGTCCCATCACTTCATGGGAAATAGATGGGGAAACAGTGGAAACAGTGTCAGACTTTATTTTTTGGGGCTCCAAAATCACTGCAGACGGTGACTGCAGCCATGAAATTAAAAGACGCTTATTCCTTGGAAGGAAAGTTATGGCCAACCTAGATAGCATATTAAAAAGCAGAGACATCACTTTGGCAACAAAGGTCCGTCTAGACAAGGCTATGGTTTTTCCAGTGGTCATGTATGGATGTGAGAGTTGGACTGTGAAGAAAGCTGAGCGCCGAAGGAAAAAAAAAAAAAAAAGATTGCCGGGAGAAATATCAATAGCCAAAGATATGCAGATGACACCACCCTTATGGCAGAAAGTGAAGAGGAACTAAAAAGCCTCTTGATGAAAGTGAAAGAGGAGAGTGAAAAAGTTGGCTTAAAGCTCAACATTCAGAAAATGAAGATCATGGCATCCGGTCCTATCACTTCATGGGAAATAGATGGGGAAACAGTGGAAACAGTGTCAGACTTTATTTTTCTGGGCTCCAAAATCACTGCAGATGGTGACTGCAGCCATGAAATTAAAAGACACTTACTCCTTGGAAGGAAAGTTATGACCAACCTAGATAGCATATTCAAAAGCAGAGACATTATTTTGCCAACAAAGGTCCGTCTAGTCAAGGCTATGGTTTTTCCTGTGATCACGTATGGATGTGAGAGTTGGGCTGTGATGAAGGCTGAGCGCCGAAGAATTGATGCTTTTGAACTGTGTTGTTGGAGAAGACTCCTGAGAGTCCCTTGGACTGCAAGGAGATCCAACCCGTCCATTCTCAAGGGGATCAGCCCTGGGATTTCTTTGGAAGGAATGATGCTGAAGCTGAAACACCAGTACTTTGGCCACCTCATGCGAAGAGTTGACTCATTGGAAAAGACTCTCATGCTGGGAGGGATTGGGGGCAGGAGGCGAAGGGGACGACAGCAGCTGAGATGGCTGGATGGCATCACTGACTCGATGGATGTGAGTCTGGGTGAACTCCGGGAGTTGGTGATGGACAGGGAGGCCTGGTGTGCTGCGATTCATGGGGTTGCAAAGAGTCGGACACGACTGAGCAACTGAACTGAACTGAACTGAACTGAATGCCCTGAGGGTGGCACATTCAAATAACTGGTAGAAAGCCAGTTGTGAGGAGTGAGAGGGAGGTAGTGGGGAAAGTGGCCCCTGAAGGGCGGTGTGTGTGGTGTTACAGATTTCCAGCAAGGGAAAGTCAGTGAAGAGTTCCAAGATGAATCACATTCTCTATTTGTGTATATTTCGGGTATAGAGTTGAGAAAAAAATTGTCATGAGACGATACTGTCTACCTATCTCTTTTTTATTAAAAAAAATTGAGGTATAATTGATATGTTCCTGCTGTTCAGTCGTTAAGTCCTGTCCGATTCTTTGCAACCCCATGGACCGCAGCACGCCAGGCTCTGTTCTCCTCCATAATCTGCCAGAGCTTACTCAAATTCATGTCCAGTGAGTTGGTGATCTCCTTTTGCCTTCAATCTCTCCCAGCATTAGAGTCTTTCCCAATGAGTCAGGTCATATATAACTGATATATGATATTATATTAGTTTATCCTTTTTAAAATAAAAATCTGCTTCTCTTAGAATTGTTTGATTCATGTATGTATTTAAATAAGAGTTAGTCATTTGGATTTGAGGGAGGAAAAGCATCTAATAGACTTCATGGTGGTAAAGATTAGGACAGTGGCACTGAAGCAAGAAAGAATGGAATAAGAGTAAAAGCTTTGTGAAGTGGACTGTAGCCATCAGGTCCATAGAACTGCTTATTAAATAGGAGCTGTCGTCCATCATTTGCTCTCTGGCTTGTGGATTTTAAATAATGTTGCCTTTAATATCAGATAACTTTGCCACCTAGCAGAGCTGGCATACTTATGCAAAATTTGCTGATAATTGCTGACTTAGGTAAAACGAAAGTTTTAAAAAATTTAAGATACAATTGGCTTAGATGGTAAAAAGCGTCTGTCTGCAATGCAGGAAACCCAGGTCCAATCCCTGGGTTGGGAAGATCCCCTGGAGAAGGAAATGGCAGCCCACTCCAGTATTCTTGCCTGGAAAATCCCATGGATGGCGGAGCCTGGTGGGTTACTGTCCATGGGGTCGCAAAGAGTCGGACACGACTGAGCGACTTCACTTCACTTCAAAGCCAAAGGTTACCAAGTGTAAGAAGCTTTAGTCCCACTCATAATCTTCCCTCTCCTACCTTAATACAAATGTTCTCCATTTCTTAGGAATGCAAAATTTATCTTGAATGTCTGATAGGTTGGTGGAGTTACTTAATTCCCTGGAAGGGAGCATTCTAGATAATGTAAGAGCCATGTTGGTCACATTACCTAGGGCACAAGCTTAATTGTCTTTTCTTGTCTATGATGTAGAAAGAGCTTTAAGCATGGAGCTGGTGCCTGAGGAATCCAGGCCTGATGCTATCACTCATGAGCTACTTGACCCTGAGCAGGTTCCTGCCCCTTGTCTGAGCCTGCATCCCTGCCTTTAACGAGGCAAACCTCTACCTCCCTTATCTACCTCACTGATTATTGAGAGGGTCAAAGTATATGTGAAAATGATTTGAAAATAGAAGAGTAGAATGATTACAGAGCAGATGAAATTACACACTTGAGGTTATGTCAGTGCAGCTTCTTGTTTTAATCTGTGAAATACACGGTCTCCAGGATTTTAAGCCTGCTCTTTTAGAGATTTAGAACATGTCAGGCCTAGAAGCCTGATGCTATTAAGGCGTGCAAGACTTTAGAAGACAGTCGAATTTGATTCAGTGGATTAGAACCCATCTGTTCTTTAAATGCCATATTCCAGGACTGTAGACTTCTGACAAGTTATTGGTTTTGTAACTAGAGCCATCTAGTGTTGAACTGCTTAAAACACACACTTGCACATACATGCACACATGCGTGCATGTGCATACAAACACACACACATGCACACGCGCACACACACACACACATGCACACGCACCCTTCTTTGGTTTGTGCTTGAGGAAATTGCATTAGGTTCTCCTGACATATCTGAATGGTATTTTCAGTATCGCATAATTGTAGGATTAAATGAAGTCTTGAGAATTTATCTAAAGTGTAGACTAATCTAAAAATCATATCAGCCAATGGGAAGCCGCACTGGCCCTGTCCTTTAAGCATGAATGGTGTACCTTCCACTTTATAATCCTTGGTCCTTTTGATTAGCATTCCTATATTGAAATAAATGTTCTTGAAATTTTAGTTTGCAAAAATCATATTGCTTTTTTAAAGCAATATTACTTAGTTCAACCCCAAAGCAAAAGCAAATATTATTTTTTTTAAATAAAAGAACAATTTTAGAAAAGGAAATCCAGTTGGCAACCTGGTGTTTTCCTTTCTTGATATTGGAAATTTCTGCTCATTAGATTTTAATCTATTTAATGTCCTGTGTCCAGTTTTCTTCAGAGAAAATAATTCCCACAGAAAAATCTCCACTAAGCTCTTAGATACCTTCTAGAGAGGAAGTTATTATACAGTCTCTCTTAATGATTATAATATTACCTATTTTCTTGAGTTAATTTTACTAAGTTTTGAAAAAAAGATCATTTCGAAAGGTAGGAGATATTCTGGGGGAAGCAAAGGTAAAACGCATATATACACATACACATACACATCCCAGATTATTATGGCATAATCATATTTCCCTCATTTTCATTCAGTGTACCACTTGTTATGACTAACTGGTATACTGAATTCTTCAGGTTCACAAAGTATCTGAGAAGTATTACTGCAATTTGGGCAGCGTCTTGAATTTTTTTCCTATAAAACTAGATCTGGCTAATTTAGCAAATCTAGCTTTTCTACATCCAAGCAGGAAAACATTAAGTATTAGTTGCTCAGTAATGTCTGACTCTTTGTGATTCCATGGACTGTGGCCCACCAGGCTCCTCTGTCCATGGAATACTCCAGGCAAGAATACTGGAGTGGATAGCTATTCCCTTCTCCAGGGGATCTTCCCAACCCAGGGATCAAACCTGGGGTTCCTGCATTACAGGCAGATTCTTTACCATCTGAGCCACCAGGGGAGGTGGCTCAGATATAAAACAGTATTGGATATAAAGAGGGGACTTTTTTCTGATTTTCTAAAATATTAGAATAACTTTGGGGTTAAGGATAGCAGAAATGGAATAATAAAATGTTAATTATTTTCATTAATCATTTTCAAATGGTAAAAGGAAGCTGAAATTAATGTTGAGATGGTTAGGAAGAGAACATTAACTTTTCAAACATAACCGAAGCTGCTCTTTAATGGGCCTGATTCCTAATTTGTGCTCATTGTGGTTTATACAAAATGAAAACTTACATTTCAAATGCACTTTGTATTTCCAAAGCACTTCTAATGGATCTTCACCACAACCATATTGGATTAGGACTTGGTAGAGTTTAATGTTTAACAGCATGATGTTAGCAGTCCATTCTCTTGGGTTATAATCTCAACTAACCCCTCAGTATCTGCCTCCCCTCAGACAAGTCTTCTAATCTCTGAGTCTCTATTTTCACATCTGGAGATGGTAACACCTGCCTCAGACTTCCTATGAAACTCAAAGGAGAGAAGTTGTGGAAAGAACTTAGTCCAATGCCAAATGCATAGCAAATATTTATCTATTAATTGTAATTGGTTTTAAAAGGAACTTTGAGAGTTAGCTGTCCTTCCATCATCCCAGTGAACAGAAAACTGCGATTCTGTGTGGTCTCAAATGTACTGCTCTGAAAACTGTTGTTTCCAGTCGGATGCTCCAAGATCATTCACATGGTTTGGTGAACAGCATGCATCTGCAGTGTAGAATTAACAGTGTGCATGTGCTTCAAGAATCACAGATCATTGTAGGAATTAAGATGTCATACGCATTACTGCTGCTGCTAAGTCACTTCAGTCGTGTCTGACTCTGTGCGACCCCATAGACGGCAGCCCACCAGGCTCCCCCATCCCTGGGATTCTCCAGGCAAGAACATTGGAGTGGGTTGCCATTTCCTTCTCCAATGCATGAAAGTGAAAAGTGAAAGTAAAGTTTCTCAGTCGTGTCCTACTCTTCTCGACCCCATGGACTGCAGCCTACCAGGCTCCTCCATCCATGGGATTTTCCAGGCAAGAGTACTGGAGTGTGGTGCCATTGCTTTCTCTGGTCATATACATTAAGATGTATGTTTTTCTTTCATAGAAACTCTAGGAATCGATGAAGGCAAGAAGGCAATCTCCTCTGTTTTGAGGAAGAGAAGATGAGCTAATAAGAGGTTAAATGTTTTAACAAAGTGACATTATACCAGGAAATAGTACAAAGATGAAGCAAAGCATGCAGGCTTTTACCATTTACTCACCAAGTGGCCTTAGAAAGTTTCCTAATATTTCTGAATATCAATTTTTCCTCATCTGTAAAATGGAACTGGTCATCTCTAATTTATAAAATTCTGTAGACAGAGGAGCCTGGCTGGCTACAGTCCATGGGGTCACAAAGAGTCAAACACAACTGAGCAACTCAACAACAATAACCAAAGAGTTCAATGAGCTTTGTGTTTGTACCATGCCTGGCACATGCTAAGTTCCTGTCTTATCTCTGGGTCTCTTGCTACCACACTGGAATTCATCCAGACTAGGGTTCTTATCCTGCTTCTTCACTAACAAATCAGAATTTTTATGTAGACTGCTTGAGAAGCCTTTTGTTTCCTGAATCTGAGGATCTAAGTCTTTGATTGCTTACTCTTGATCATTGTTCCTTTAAATGTTGCCCCTGAACTGATTCTCTCTCATCTTTCCATGCATGTAGATATTAGAAGTTCTATTTGTTTTTTTTAACAGAACTTTGTGTTATTGTTTATTTTTCTTTGTTTTCAGTTCCATCTTTTATTTTGTGTATTATGATAAACATTTATTTATTGTCTGTATATGATTATGGTATTATAAAGTGATGCATTTCCAATTCTTTTTGTTATTTTTGAGACTTTCTTTTAAAATGTCTTATATTCTTGTAGTTTTGTCATTTTTAGATTGTTATATTTAACATATAGAGGTTATATTTCATGTGTGCTTTTATAAGTATAAATCACGGACCACATAGATTTGCCAACTGGGTTATGTCCCTCCAGAGAGGTTTTCTATTTGCATCCTCTGAGGACACTGTTCTACATTCATTTTTTAGCTTGGTATTTATGATATTATGCAATGCATATTATATACACATATATTTATAAACATACATCATATGTGTGTGTGTATACCTTAAAACTTGTGTACAGATATACTAGGTTATACATATTAGGAAAAATTTGATCTCATTTAGATCTAAGATTGACACAGACAAATTCCACTTTAATTTTCCTTTGCCAGTGGGCAAATATTTTCCAGCCTGCATTTCATTTTGGATGGGGCTGCTGCTGTTGCTAAGTTGCTTCAGTCGTGTCCGACTCTGTGCGACCCCATAGACGGCAGCCCACCAGGCTCCCCCATCCCTGGGATTCTCCAGGCAAGAACACTGGAGTGGGTTGCCATTTCCTTCTCCAATACATGAAAGTGAAAAGTGAAAAGTGAAAGTGAAGTTGCTCAGTCATGTCCAATTCTTAGCGAGCCCATGGACTGCAGCCTACCAGACTCTTCCATCCATGGGATTTTCCAGGCAAGACTACTGGAGTGGGGTGCCATTGCCTTCTCCGTTTGGATGGGGCAGTTAGTTACATTCAAAAGTCCTTGCTTTATGAAGGCATTCAATACCAATGCTAATACCATGCTTATTTCTGGTCCAAGGTCCCCACCTGGTTACAAAGATCCACTTCACTTGGTTGCTAATGATCAGCTTCTGTCAATTTTTTATTTTCTTATTGTTTTTATGCATTTATATGAGTATGTTATATTCTATCCACATTTCTAGGTCTTTTAGTGGAAATAATATATATTTGAATTAGGTTTTGGATTCATATAATAGGAAACCCAAAATAGCAGTGACTTAGAAATTTATTTATGTAAAGTCAGTCCACAAGGAGGCAGTAAAAGCTGGCCAGGTGAATATAAGCTTTTTTCAGAGACATGGGCTCCTTCCTGCCGTCAGCTATATTATGACCCTCATCTTCATACACCAGAATCCTGATTAAGCTGGCCATTACTTCTAAGATCCAGGTGGCAGGGTACAGAAAGGTGTTTAGAAGTCATATGCCTTCTCTTTAGTGAAACTTTCCCCAAAATCCCACTCAACACTTCTGTTTACATCTCATTGGCCAAACTTTGGTCATAACGGGCTCATTTAGATCCTAGTTGGAGGAATTATTCTTTTAAGGCTGCCCCAAATAAGGACTCTTGCCTGGAAAATCCCATGGATGGAGGAGCCTGGTGGGCTGCAGTCCATGGGGTTGCTGAGAGTCGGACACAACTGAGCGACTTCACTTTCACTTTTCACTTTCATGCATTGGAGAAGGAAATGGCAACCCACTCCAGTGTTCTTGCCTGGAGAATTCCAGGGATGGGGAGCCTGGTGGGCTGCTGTCTCTGGGGTCACACACAGTCATATACGACAGAAGCGACTTAGCAGCAGCAAATAAGATCAGGTTTCCTTTACTATGTAGACAGAACTGAGGTGAGCGACTAGTTTTTCTATCACACTTTTTTAAGAGATCCAGTGTACAGGATTGTACCTAAAGGAACAATGTTCATAGAGCACTTGGGTCACGCTTGATATGGGAGTTATTGAAACCAGCAGGTATGGTCTCTGCTCTCATGAACTTTTGTCTAGAGTGATAAATTGTCATATACATAATAACAATAATTATAGAGACAATTTCATGTCTCTGAATGTGTTTTATCATTTGAAAATTTATATCCAATTAGGAGCTTTTTTGGTGATAAATTTTATGTGTCAACATGGCTGGTGTATAGTACCCAGATACTTAATGAAACGTTATTCTAGATGTTTCTGTGGAGGTATTCTTTAGGTGAGATTAACATTCAAATTGATAGACTTTGAATAAAGCAGATTATCCTCCATAATGTGGGTAAGCCTAATTCAATCAGCTGAAGCTTTAAGAGAAAATGACCTTCTTCAAGGTAGATGGAATTATGTCAGCAGACTGTCTTTGGGCTTGAAATATGACTATTCCCTGAGTCTCCAGCCTGCTGGCTGACTGCAGGTTTTGGCCTTAGCAAACTTCCAGGATTAAATTACATGAACCAATTTCTTAAACTCTATTTGTCTCTCTGTCTCTGTCTGAATAGACACACACACACACACTCACTCAAATACTTGCTAGAGGCAAGCTACTATAAAACCTACATTAGTTAGTTAGTTAAGTCGCTCAGTTGTGTCCGACTCTTTGCAACCCCATGGACTGTAGCCAACCAGGCTCCTCTGTCCATGGGATTCCCCAGGCAAGAATACTGGAGTGGGTTGCCATTTCCTTCTCCAGGGGATCTTCCTGACCCAGGGATCGAACCCAGGTCTCCCGCATTAGAGGCAGACGCTTTAACCTCTGAGCCACCAGGGAAGCCCAAAACCTACATTAGAAATTTGATAATTATCAAAGAGTGATGATAAAATCAGAAATGAACAGACCAAGTCAATAGACATTTATATGTGTTAGTCGCTCAGTCCTGCCTGACTCTTTGCGATCCCAAGGACTGTAGCCAGCCAGGCTGCTCTGTCCATGGAATTCTCCAGGCAAGAATACCGGAGTGGGTTACCATTCCCTTCTCCAGAGGATCTTCACAATCCAAGGATCAAACCTGGGTCTCCTGCATTGCAGGCAGATTCTTTACTGTTTGAGCCACCAGAGAAGCCCCAATAAGCATTTGGGGAAAGGCAAATCTGTGAAACATAAGTAACAAATTTAGAACATAGCATGTCCAAGAATTACTATCCTCAGATATGTAATAGGAATTGGTATTTATTAAAAAAAGAATTTGTTGTTGTTTAGTCGCTAAGTTGTGTCCAACTCTTTTGTGACCCCATGGACTGTAGCCTGCCAGGCTCTTCTGTCCATGGGATTTTCCAGGCAAGAGTACTGGAGTGGGTTGCTATGCCCCACTCCAGGGGATCTTCCTGACCCAGGGGTCAATCCCACATCTCCTGCATTGGCAGACAATTCTTTACCACTAAACCACCAGGGAAGCCCCCCAACAATAACGAAAAGAATAGGCTATTATAAAAAAGAAACCTTGGGCAAGTGAAAATACTTATCATTTGAATTTCAGCAGTAACAGTATATTTAGTTATAATTTTTAATTCTAATTATTTTAAAAGTGGTGGAATCTTTATACTGCTGTTGTAAAGAGTGTGCTAAATTGGTTGGTAAAGAGATGCTTACTTTGTAAAACTGTATTTGATATGTTTGAACGAAACTGAGTCAAGAAGAAAGAAGACAGGGTTCGGTTTAAATTTTGTTCCCATCATAGGAATGGCAGTTACGCTATAAAGAAGGCTTTGGAGAGAGGAGGTTTCTTCACCACCTGGTTTATCATCCACACCCTTAAGCACTGCTTTCCCTTTTTTTAAAAAAATAATTGAGGGAATCGAGTCCCAGAAAGAAGTGAGCTGTGCAAGACTGAGAAAGGTTTAGTTTAGTGGAGACCATCAAGTTCTAGGATAAGCAACTCCAAAATTTGAATTCCAGCTTTAAAACTTGGTTCTAGGTTTGAATTTGGAAGTTGAGACTAGAATTCTCTGGATGATATGGCTGCGTAGTAATGTCTGGTGACATGGTGCAATGATGAAGCATTTAGGCTCTCAAGCTTGATTTCCTGCTTATTTACAATGTAGCTTCCCCACTCACTACTTGTGAAATCTTGGTGAAATTGCTTTGAAATTTTGGTGCTTGAATTCATTCCCACTAACATGAAGTATTTTGAGGATTAATATATTTATATAATATGATAATTACGTAAAGCACGTAACCCATTGTCTGACATACTTTAAGGATTCAATGGATGTTAGCTATAGATTCTTGAAGTAAAACTAAGTCCCCCCCCCCCGCCAAAAAAAAAAAAAAAAAACACTAAGTTCCCATGATATGAAGAAGTCACTATACAGAAAGATTTCTCAATAAACAAGGAAGGGAAGACTTCCTTTACATTGTTATTTGACAGAAATATGCAAGAAAGGGTGGGAGGGCTCACAGTATATCCAGTCTTGGTCAAAATGTGAGTTAAAATGTGTGCTTGGTGTTCAAGGAAGGGCTATGATGCCTGAATCCTGGAGTGAGAGAATTGGAGAGGAAGACATAAAACGCATCACAGGTCGTGTTTGTTTTGGCCAACTCAAATATTCCTGGATTCGTTGCTGGAAATATTTTGACCTGGCCACACAAATTACCTCTACCCCATTAACTTCACACAGCGGAGCACCGCTGAAAAGAGAATAACCAGACTTTACAACATCACCCAATTCTGTTCACTCAGTTGGAAAATGAGCTCCATGTTAATGGCAGTTATTGTGGATCCCTTTGCTACAAAGGGACACTCACCCAAAACACCAATTAAAGGCACATTTAATTCAGCAAGACCTACTTTGCTGAGATTTTTGAGTTCAAATGTCTGACTGCTGACTTTATGCCAGAGGAGTTGTTGTGTGTTTTCTTCTCCATTTTTAATAGGGAAGTAGATTGACATTTTCACCATTCTGTGATTTTTACATTCCCATATAACTGTGACTAGCATAGGCCTTTTAAAGTTACTCATCTCTTTAGGGCTATGCTCTCTGTGTTATAAGTACAAAATGAGCAATTATTTTGAGTGGCTTCCCAGGTGGCAACAGTGGGAAAGAATATGCCTGCCAATGCAGGAGACGTAAGAGACATGGAGAGACGTAAGAGACATGGATTCGATCTCTGAGTCAGGAAGATTCAAACAGAGAGCCAGAAATAGTCCAATTTAATGAGTCTGAGCTCTGGCCAACCTGGTTGAATGCTTTCTGAGCCTTAGTTTTCCCCATCTGTAAAATGGGAGTTTTCAAACTTTAGAAGTCTACGAAGAGTAGGTGAAATTGGTTCTATTTAAAGAGCTTGCCTGGAGAATCCCAGGGACAGCGGAGCTTGGTGGGCTGCCATCTATGGGGTCGCACAGAGTCGGACACTACTGAAGCTACTTAACAGCAACAGCGGCAAAGAGCTTGCTATGTGCTGAGCACACAAGCATCTGATACCTGTTAGCTTCCTTCTTAGATTGATAGAATTATGGCAGCATCTTAGACTCTCAGATGAAACTTTCAGACTTAGGGATATTGTCCCCTCTCCCAGGCAATGGCCCTTAGGTTGCAAAACTCAAATCAGTGACTCCAACAGAGTAGATTTCTGACTTAGGAGGCAGAGCTCTTTTTTAAAAAAAAATCTAGCATTTTATCAGAATAAAAAAATTAGCTACTGCTAAATGAGTCCAAACTCAGCTCTTCCAGTACTGCCTCAAGAAAACTGTTGTACACACATATATAAATCCAAAAGCTGAACATTAAATCTAGCAATTGCCTACTCTACAGGTTCCATATGCTTCTATTTAGGAGCATGTCTGAAAATTTTTGAAAATATGTGTAACATAGTTTTGGAAGTTTTGGCCACAGCAATCAGAGCAGAAAAAGAAATAAAAGGAATCCAAATTGGAAAAGAAGAAGTAAAACTCTCACTGTTTGCAGATGACATGATCCTCTACATAGAAAACCCTAAAGACTCCACCAGAAAATTACTAGAACTAATCAATGATTATAGTAAAGTTGCAGGATATAAAATCAACACACAGAAATCCCTTGCATTCCTATACACTAATAATGAGAAAACAGAAAGAAATTAAGGAAACAATTCCATTCACCATTGCAACGGAAAGAATAAAATACTTAGGAATATATCTACCTAAAGAAACTAAAGACCTATACATAGAAAACTATAAAACACTGGTGAAAGAAGTCAAAGAGGACACTAATAGATGGAGAAATATACCATGTTCATGGATTGGAAGAATCAATATAGTGAAAATGAGTATACTACCCAAAGCAGTTTATAGATTCAATGCAATCCCTATCAAGCTACCAACAGTATTCTTCACAGAGCTAGAACAAATAATTTCCCAATTTGTATGGAAATACAAAACACCTCGAATAGCCAAAGCTATCTTGAGAAAGAAGAATGGAACTGGAGGAATCAACCTACCTGACTTCAGGCTCTACTACAAAGCCACAGTCATCAAGACAGTATGGTACTGGCACAAAGACAGAAATATAGATCAATGGAACAAAATAGAAAGCCCAGAGATAAATCCACGCACATATGGACACCTTATCTTTGACAAAGGAGGCAAGAATATACAATGGATTAAAGACAATCTCTTTAACAAGTGGTGCTGGGAAAACTGGTCAACCACTTGTAAAAGAATGAAACTAAAGCACTTGTTAACACCATATACAAAAATAAACTCAAAATGAATTAAAGATCTAAACGTAAGACCAGAAACTATAAAACTCCTAGAGGAGAACATAGGCAAAACACTCTCCAACATACATCACAGCAGGATCCTCTATGACCCACCTCCCAGAATATTGGAAATAAAAGCAAAAATAAACAAATGGGACCTAATTAAACTTAAACGCTTCTGCACAACAAAGGAAACTATAAGCAAGGTGAAAAGATAGCCTTCAGAATGGGAGAAAATAATAGCAAATGAAGCAACTGACAAACAACTAATCTCAAAAATATACAAGCAACTCCTACAGCTCAATTCCAGAAAAATAAATAACCCAATCAAAAAATGGGCCAAAGAACTAAATAGACATTTCTCCAAAAAAGACATACAGATGGCTAACAAACACATGAAAAGATGCTCAACATCACTCATTATCAGAGAAATGCAAATCAAAACCACTATGAGGTACCATTTCACACCAGTCAGAATGGCTGCGATCCAAAAGTCTACAAGCAATAAATGCTGAAGAGGGTGTGGAGAAAAGGGAACCCTCTTACACTGTTGGTGGGAATGCAAACTAGTACAGCCACTATGGAGAACAGTGTGGAGATTCCTTAAAAAACTGGAAATAGAACTGCCTTATGATCCAGCAATCCCACTGCTGGGCATACATACTGAGGAAACCAGAATTGAAAGAGACACATGTACCCCAATGTTCATCGCAGCACTGTTTATAATAGCCAGGACATGGAAGCAACCTAGATGTCCATCAACAGATGAATAGATAAGAAAGCAGTGGTACATATACACAATGGAGTATTACTCAGCCATTAAAAATAATACATTTGAATCAGTTCTAACGAGGTGGATGAAACTGGAGCCTATTATACAGAGTGAAGTAAGCCAGAAAGAAAAACACCAATACAGGATACTAATGCAAATATATGGAGTTTAGAAAGATGGTAACAATAACCCTGTATATGAGACAGCAAAAGAGACACTGATGTATAGCACAGTCTTTTGGACTCTGTGGGAGAGGGAGAGGGTGGGATGATTTGGGAGAATGGCATTGAAATACGTATAATATCATATATGAAACGAGTCACCAGTCCAGGTTCTATGCACGATACTGGATGCTTGGGGCTGGTGCACTGGGACGACCCAGAGGGATGGTATGGGGAGGGAGGAGGGAGGAGCGTTCAGGATGGGGAGCACATGTATACCTGTGGTGGATGCATTTCGATATTTGGCAAAACCAATACAATATTGTAAAGTTTAAAAATAAAATAAAATTAAAAAAAATAAAGTTTACAACAGCACATTATAGACTTTTAAAATATTACTTTAAAATAAACTTTATTTTTAGAACAGTTATAAATTTATAGAAAAATTGTGAAGATGGTGCTTAGTTCCTTTATATCCAGCACCCAGTTTTCCCTTTTATGAACATTGTATATAGGCATAGTACATGTGTTACAATTAATAAACCAGTATTGACACATTATTTCTAACTAAAGTGCATACTTTATTCAGATTTCCTTAAATTTTACCTGATATTCTCTCTCCATCACAGGTTCTCATGCAAGATATAGTGCATTGAGTCATTGCATCTCCTTAAATTCATCTTGGCAGTGAGAGTTTCTCAGACTTTCCTTGTTTTTGATGACCTTGACCATCTTCAGGCATACTGATGAAGTGCTTTGTAGGGTATCTTTAATTGGTTTTTATCTGATGCCTTTGTCATGATCAGACTAGAGTTATAGATTTTCCGGAAGATCACAGAGGTGAAGTCCTATTTTAATCACATCGTATCAAGGATACATACTATCAATGTGATTTGTGACTATTGATGTTGACCTAGATCCCCTGGCTGAAGTAGCATTTGTCAGGTTCCTCTGCTGCAAAGTTGCTTTTTATCTTGCCCTTTCCATACCATACTCTTTGGCAAAGAGTCACAATGCACAAGTCTGTGCTTTTAAGGAATAAGGAGCTATGTTCCCTCTCCTTTAGAGTATAGTATTTACCTACATAATCTATTTGAAACTCTTCTGCATAAGAGATTTGGCTCTTCTCCCCTATTTATCTATTTGTTTATTAATATTTATATCACAATGGAATCATGGGTATTTAATTAATTTTTATGATAGTTGATTTTCAATGTTGTGTTAATTTCAAGTGTACAGCAAGATGATTGTTATCCCTGTGCTATACAGTAAGACCTTGTTGTTCATCTGTTTTAAATATAGTAGTAAATGCTAATTCCAAACTCCTAATTCGTTCTCCCCTTTCCCCTTTGGTAGCCATAATTTTATTTGCTCGTCCGTGAGTCTGTTTCTGTTTTGTAAATAACTTCACTTGTGTCACATTTTTGGATATCACATATGAGTTGTATCATGTGATATCTGTCTTTCTTGGACTTATCTCACTTAGTATGATAATCTCTAGGTCCATCTATATAACCGCAAATGGCATTATTTCATTCTTTTTCATGGCTAAGTAATATTCTATAGTATATATTACTATGCATATACACCAAAAGGCAAAATGGTTGTCTGAGGAGGCCTTACAAATAGCTGTGAATAGAAGGGAAATGGAAGGCAAAGGAGGAAAAGAAAGATATACCCATCCAAATGCAGAGTTCCAAAGAATAGCAAGGAGAGATAAGAAAGCCTTCCTCAGTGATCATTGCAAAGATATAGAGGAAAACAACAGAATGGGAAAGACTAGAGATCTCTTCAAGAAAATTAGAGATACCAAGGGAACATTTCATGCAAAGATGGGCTCAATAAAGGACAGAAATGGTATGGACTTAACAGAACAGAAGATATTAAGAAGAGGTGGCAAGAATACACAGAAGAACTGTACAAAAAAGATCTTCATGACCCAGATAATCACAGTGGTTTGACCACTCACCTAGATCCAGACATCCTGGAATGTGAAGTCAAGTGGGCCTTAGGAAGCATCACTACAAACAAAGCTAGTGGAGGTGATGGAATTCTGGTTGAGCTATTTCAAATCCTAAAATATAGTGCTGTTACAGGGCTGCACTCAATATGCCAGCAAATATGGAAAACTCAACACTGGCCAACGGACCAGAAAAGGTCAGTTTTCATTCCAGTCCCAAAGAAAGGCAATACTAATGAATGCTCAAACTACTGCACAATTGCACTCATTTCACACACTAGTAAAGTAGTACTCAAAATTCTCCAAGCCAGGCTTCAACAGTACGTGAACCGTGAACTTCCAGATGTTCAAGCTGCGTTTAGAAAAGGCAGAGGAACCAGAGATCAAATTGCCAACATCCCCTGGATCATAGAAAAAGCAAGAGACTTCCAGAAAAACATCTATTTCTGCTTTTTTGACTATGCCAAAACCTTTGACTGTGTGGATCACAACAAACTGTGGAAAATTCTGAAAGAGATGGGAATACCAGTCCACCTGACCTGCCTCTTGAGAAATTTGTGTGCAGGTCAGGAAGCAACCGTTAGAACTGGACATAGAACAACAGACTGGTTCCAAACAGGACAAGGAATATGTTAAGGCTGTACATTGTCACCCTGTTTATTTAACTTATATGCAGAGTATATCATGCGACATCCTGGGCTGAATGAAGCACAGGCTGGAGTCAAGATTGCTGGGAGAAATATCAATAACCTCATATATGCAGATGGCACCTCCCTTATAGCAGAAAGCGAAGAAGAACTAAAGAGCCTCTGGATGAAAGTGAAAAAGGAGAATGAAAAAGTTGGCTTAAAGCTCAACATTCAGAAAACTAAGATTATGGCATCCAGTCCCATCACTTCATGGCAAATAGATGGGAAAACTGTGGAAACAGTGACAGACTTTAGTTTTTGAGGCTCCAAAATCACTTTAGATGGTGACTGCAGCCATGAAATAAAAAGACGCTTACTCCTTGGAAGAAAAGTTATGACCAACCTAGATAGCATATTAAAAAGCAGAGACATTACTTTGCCAACAAAGGTCCATCGAGTCAAAGCTATGTTTCTTCCAGTAGTCATCTATGGATGTGAGAGTTGGGTGTAAAGAAAGCTGAGTGTCAAAGAATTGATGCTTTTGAACTGTGGTATTTATAAGACTCTTGAGAGTCCCTTGAACTGCAAGGAGATCCAACCAGTCCATCCTAAAGGAAATCAGTCCTGAATATTCATTGGAAGGACTGATGCTGAAGCTGAAACGCCAATACTTTGGCCACCTGGTGCGAAGAGCTGACTCATTTGAAAAGTCCCTGATACTGGGAAAGATTGAAGGTGGGAGAAGGGGATGACAGAAGATGATATGGTTGGATGGCATCACTGATTTAATGGACATGAGTTTAAGTAAACTCTGGGAGTTGGAGATGGACAGGGAGGCCTGGCATGCTGCAGTCCATGGGATCCCAAAGAATAGGACAGGACTGAGTGACTGAACTGTATCATATACACTAAATCTTTATACATTCATCTGTTAATGGACACTTGAGCTTGTTTCTATGTCTTAGCATTGTATGTAGTGCTGCTAGGAACATTGGGGTGCATGTATCTTTCTGAATTAGTTTTCATCATTTCTGGATATATGCCTAGGAGTGGGATTGCTGGATCATATGGTAGCTCTTTTTTTTTTAGTTTTTTTTTTAAGCAACCTCCACACTGTTTTCTGGAGTGGATACACCAATTTGCATTCCCACCCACAGTGTAAGAGGGTTTCATGGATATTTTGGATGTTGCTTATTTTATACTTTGAGTTATAATCTAATGCTACTTTTTTTTCTTGCTCAAATTGCTTCAGTTTTGATCACTGGGAGCTCTTTCAGTTAGCTTCTCTTTCTAGGTGTACTTTTCACAGTTGTGACTTTACAAATATATTTTTATGACTCATTGATTTAATGCAGTTCCTCACAAAAAAAATGTATACTTTATGAGGACAAGTTTGTGTCTTACTGAATTTGGTTGTTTACTTCTGTGTCCTTAATATTTAGTAGTGTGACTGGAATAGAGTAAGTGCTCAATGAATACTGAAGGGCTAAATACATGAATGAATGAGTAAGTGAATGTGTCAGACACTGTAAAAGGCATATCACATATATCATTTGTAAACTTCAAAATAATTCTTAAGAGGAAGCATTATTATTCCCTATTTTACGGGTGGAGGAACTAAATTCAGAGAAGTTAAGTAACTTGACCAAAGTCACACAGCTGGTAGCCAAGAACTGGAACCCAAGATTGCCTGACTTGATGTGCATGGCAGCGCTGAATGTTGCAGTTGGGAAATATATTAAAGATCTTAAAAAGTCTAATTATAAAGTTATATGTGTCTATAGTTGCACTCTCATTATTTATTTCCTTACCACTCTCTTTATTCATACTTAAAACCAGATAATATCTATTGTCATAAATAGGACCCAGAAAAGTGAGTACAATTTTCAAAAAAATTTAAATTTGGCTAGTCCTTCACTCAGTGCATAAATTACTTAACTCTCAACCAATTCTTACATATCCTGGTTTGCAGGAGAAATTCCAAAATTTGAGTAAGCTATATATTTAAATCAACATGTGTTTTTCCAATATACTGATGAGAGTCAAATAGAGCATCTTCTGACTGTCATAGAAAGGCTCAGAAAGGACCCCTGGTTTTATTTTGCCTCCTTAGTGGCCGAAATTAGTGGCAATGGGCAGTGAGTGGAAGGCAGATAGTCTTAGGGGATGGAAGGGCTGGGTTTGATGCACGCCTCTGCTGCTTCCCAATGGGAGACAAGTTCTGAAGACCTTTCAAGCCTCAGAGTTCTTGTCTATAAAATGGTGTTAATCCAAGAGCCCATTTTATAAGTGAAGATGAAATGGGGGCCTTGTGTATTAAGTACATGATATCGTGCCTATAACATACAAAGTACTCAATGCATGGTGCTGTTGTTTTCTTTTTTATTATCATTGTTATTCCCTTCTCTGGAGGTTAAAACATATTGGAGTGTTTTTTAAGTGATTTGTTTTAATGGAGCACTGATATGAAATACAGGAAGACTCAAACTGAGAACCCATAAACTACATGTGACTAATTTTTGAGGATATTTATTTTCAAGATGAGGCTCTACTTTTCTGGCAAAAATATTATTAACTTGAATACATTTACTCTTAAATTATAATCTAATTTATAAAGGTATCTCCATGGCTCTGTTCAACTGTCTCCTACTCTTCGATAAACATGCTCCACACATTTTTTAATGACCCTGAACACAGACTATCACTTATTCCACTAACTTAGAATATCGTCATCCTCTAAACCAATGGTAGTAAATCTCCCTTTGTATTGTGACAAGTAATATTTAATTCAACTTGGGCAGATTGGGTGTGCTGGACAATGAATTATAATGTGAATGTTAACGCCTATTGCCAGCCTGTTTCCATGCCCTTTAAGAATTGCTTTCTAGGGACTTCTCTGGTGATCCAGTAGTTTGAACGCACTCTGAGTTCTCACTGCCAAGGGCCTGGGTTCAGTCTCTGGTTAGGGAACTACAATCCCCCTAGTCACTTGGGTACAGCCAAAACAAACACCAGCAAACAAAGAATTGCTTTCAAATACTCTGTAAAGTTTCACCAATGACTCACCATTCAACCCATAAATCACTGTTGCCTTAGAGAATCCTTCAGCACAGACCCTGCTCTTGGCCCCCTGTCTCCAGTTATTTAGTGTGATTCTGAAGGAGTAGTTAGTAGTCATGATAGTGGAGAGTTGGGTCACCTCTCAGCAGGCATGTTCTCATATCAATGGTTAGGATCCAAATGTCCGTATGGACATTTACAGGCATCTATGGGCTTCCTCGGTGGCTCAGCATGTGAAGAACCTGTTGCAATGCAGGAGATGTGGGTTCAATCCCTGGGTCAAGAAGACCTCTGGAGGAAGGCATGGCAACCCACTCCAGGATTCTTGCCAGGAAAATCCCATGGACAGAGGAGCCTGGTGGGCTATAGTCCATGGGATTGGAAGCGACTGAACACCAGCACCACCGTTCTGTATTCAGTGATCCTAATATGCACAATTTCCATATATTAATCTCAGTGTGTCTGAAAATCACTGTTGGCCAGGGAGTGAGTATAGTATCATTGCCTTCATGTGCATATCAATATTAGAAGAGGTGCTCCTGGGTTGAAAGGAAAATCTGAAGATGGTAGTGGACCACTCTTGTACAAGAGAAGAAAATGCATTGCTAGGACCTTTAACGGTATGGAGAAGTTCAGTGTACAGCATCCGACGAGAGCCAGACTATGAAGTTTTGAAATGATCTTAAAGTGGTTTGGTGTGCATCCTTTTTATTATGCATAATAAGGTGATACAAATCTATGACCAGGTAAGTCTAAAAGAGCTATTTCAGAAACTAAGTTTTTAAAAAAGAAAACCCTTGAGCGTAAGAAAGCATTCTGTCTCAGGGGCAGAGTTTTTTCTTAGTGGTGCATGTCATAATGTCATGTCTTATGATGGATGGCTTATTAGATTTGATAAAATATGGCAGCCAGATGCCCTCAAGTTTTAGGTTTGTTCTGGAACTTCTGGTTCCATATTTCAGTTAACACTCTTGGTTTAATGTGTCAGCCCCTCGCAGTTAGTTTGCTTCAGGACTCACATTCTCACATAGCAAAATCTAAAGGAAGAGAAAGATCTTCATGGGTTCATTTTTCAATTAACCTCTGTAGAGACAAGCTATTCATTGCATGGCTTAAGTCTCGTTTTCTAAGTAAAAATATTGGCAAAGAGAAATTAGATTTTCATGATTAAGATTCAGTTCAGTTCAGTCACTCAGTTGTGTCCAACTCTTTGTGACCCCATGGACTACAGCACACCAGGCTTCTTGTCCATCACCAACTCCCAGAGTTTACTCAAACTCACGTCCATTGAGTCAGTGATGCCATCCAACCATCTCATCCTCTGTCGTCCCCTTCTTCTCCCTCCTTCAGTATTTCCCAGCATCAGTGTCTTTTCAAATGAATCAGTTCACATCAGGTGGCCAAAATATTGGCATTTCAGCTTCAGCATCAGTCCTTCCAATGAATATTCAGGACCGATTTCCTTTAGGATGGACTGGTTGGATCTCCTTGCAGTCCAAGGGACTCTCAAGAGTCTTCTCCAATACCACAGTTCAAAAGCATCAATTCTTCAGTGCTCAGCTGAACATGACTACTGGAAAAACCATAGCTTTGACTAAATGGACCTTTGTTGGCAAAGTAATGTCTCTGCTTTTTAGTATGCTGTCTAGGTTGCTCATAACTTTTCTTCTAAGGAGTAAGCGTCTTTTATTTCATGGCTGTAGTTACCATCTGTCGTGATTTTGGAGCCCAAAATAATAAATTCAGCCACTGTTTCCACTGTTTCCCCATCTATTTCCCATGAAATGATGGGACCAGATGCCATGATCTTTGTTTTCTGAATGTTGAGCTTTAAGCCAACTTTTTCACTCTCCACTTTCACTTTCATCAAGAGGCTTTTTAGTTCCTTCACTTTCTGCCATAAGGGTGGTGTCATCTGCATAGCTGAGGTTATTGATATTTCTCCCAGCAATCTTGATTCCAGCATGTGCTTCATCCAGCCCAGTGTTTCTCATGATGTACTCTGCATATAAGTTAAATAAACAGGGTGACAATATACAGACTTGACGTACTCCTTTTCCTATTTGGAACCAGTCTGTTGTTCCATGTCCAGTTCTAACTGTTGCTTCCTGACCTGCATACAGATTTCTCAAGAGGTAGGTCAGGTGGTCTGGTATTCCCATCTCTTTCAGAATTTTTCCGCAGTTCATTGTGATCCACACAGTCAAAGGCTTTGGCATAGTCAGTAAAGCAGAAATAGATGTTTTTCTGGAACTCTCTTGCTTTTTCAATGATCCAATGGATGTTGGCAATTTGATCTCTGGTTCCTCTGCCTTTCTAAAACCAGCTTGAACAATGATTAAGATTAATCAGGGTCAAATTTGAAAACACATGGGTTGGTGTATTCAAGAGAAAGGTGGAGAGAATGTTGTGAGGCAGCCGGAAGGGTCCACTACAGTGCTTTTCTTTCTCTTTATTTCAAACTGTGTCAAGACACTCCCCGCCCTCGCCCCCGCCAAGGCATACTTTCAAGTTTAATAATATTGTTGAAACAAAAATCTCTTCCTATCCTAAGCATCAAGTTTTCTAAGAAATTCTTGTACGAAGTAAAATCTGTTTGTGGTATTTTCTTAGCAGCAGCAGCAGCAGCAGAGTACTATGAAAATTGAATGCTGCTATTAAGGAGGGTATTTACCTAAAGTTAACTGGTTATAGACACACAAGTGTCTATAACCTGAGTGAGACAGCAGTTGTCATTTTATGGATTTGAGGGAAAATGTAGGATCTCTTCTATGTACCCTCAGTGTGTGTTTTAATTTACTATCTATTTTACCTCCAGGAAAGCATTCAAGGAGATATTATTGGTGATTTGTAGTAATAGAGAAGCTGGTTTCTTTCTTCTTCTTTTTTTTCTTTTTAGAAAAGATGATGGATAAGATGGTCAATTTTTTATCCAGTAGGGAGGGAGGCAGTTGGACCTTCTGAGTTTGCTATAAAACGTTTGATTGTTGTTCTTCCAATGTGATATGAGAAGCAGAGGGCGGGTAAATACATTGGAAGTGGAGGCAGAATCAGAGTTTGAGAAATATATCCAAACTTATCAGGGCAAGAAAACCTGGAACGGGGAACAGAAGGGTCAGAACGCTTGAAAAAATAAATGCAAACGTGCCATAGGTGGCCAGAAATGGGGTATGGATGGATCTCCCTGGGCTTTCCGTGAAGCTGTGTTAGTGGAGTAGTTTAAAACCACAGGCTCTGTTTTAGGTTAAATACTACTCTGTCCTTTACTAGTTGTGTGACTCTCAACTAATTGTATAACCTCCAAAATCAATTTCCTTGTCTGTAAAATAAGAATAATGGGGGTAGGGTGGGAGGGAGACTCAAGAAAGAGGGGATATGGCTGATTCATGTTTTACGGCAGAAACCAACACAATATTGTGAAGCAATTATCCTCCAATTAAAAAAAAAAAACTTAAAACATAATACTAGCACCCATTTCATTCTTATTATACTGTGTTTATTTCCTTCTTAACCTATCCTGGTCATCAGCTATTCCATTTCATTTGTTGGTTGCATTTACTATCTTTCCTCCCAAAGATAAACTCTTTGGTGGTAGGAAATTTGTTTGACTCATTCACTGCTGAATTTCAAGTACCTTGCCCAGTGACAATATAAGAAAATAAGGAGGTGATTTAACAAATAGTGTCTTTGAATAGATAAGAGAGGATGGAATCAAGGAAACAAACTGAAAAGCTGAATGTAGGAATGGGATAGCTCAGTGCTTCTCCACCTTTAAAGAGAATGCAAATGCCTTAGGGATCTTGGTAAAAGTGCAAGTTCTAATTCAATAGGGCTAGTTGAGGCCTGAGATTCTAAGTATACACCAAGCTCCTCCAGTAGCAAGGTTTAGGAAAATTACTGAGTCAGACACTGTAGGGATGGGAACAGGGAACTGTGTTTTTAATAATTCTCCAAGTAATTATGATGCATATCAAAGTTGGAAAACTTCTGGGCTGAATGAAAGAAGAAAAGAGATTTTAGGAAGTGTGGAGGGACAGCTGAAATGGAATCGAGTGAATATCTAATGACAGTCAAAGAGGCAAAGATTAATGTACAATAATGCTTAAGTGGAGTTCTGGGATTCTCTAATCTAAGTTTCTATTATATTAAAAAAATGATGCCTTCAGCACTGATTTCAAAAATGAGGAATTACATATCCCATCCAAATTAATGCCTACATATGCTGGTTACCTTAACTTGAATGCCTCTGAACTTACTAGCAAACACTTCAGACAAATTGAAGGATTTTCTTAAATCTGGTGCTGTTTTGTAAAGAACTAACTATGTTGAATAAACAAAATTTGCCTCTTTGGCAAAATAATGAACCCCTTATTGAAAATAATGAGAGAGAAGTAGCCAGCATATGTTTTAGCTTAAATGAGCTTTTGATTATTTTTCATATTTGCAAATTGAATTTGTTTGCAAGGCTATATTTAGACTGCAATATCTGTGGCTTTATAGCAATATTAAAAAAGGAGAAGAGAACTTGTTAGATAATATTTTGTAGGCCTTGAGCCTTAGGCCACTGCTGTGTAACTATTTTTACATGACTAATGATGGAAACTTACAGGAGCATGGCTCAGACAGTAAGGGATCTGCCTACAATGCAGGAGATCCAGTTCGATCCCTGATCACTGCGTCAGGAAGATTGCCTGGAGAAGGGAATCGCAACCCACTCCAGTGTTCTTGCCTGGAGAATTCCATGAACAGAGGAGCCTGGTGGGCTGTAGTCCCTGGGATTGCAAAGAGTCAGACACACCTGAGCTATTCACACTTTTGCAATAATGGAAGGGAAAGCATAGTCATTAAATCTGCAAAGTTGGTGGACCTGGTATGTTAGGGATGAAATCTAAGAAAATCAACTTGTATTGAAGGTGATACAGAAGTGGTTTATTGATCACTCAATAAGTATTTTATTGTCTGATTATACATCCTTCATGTCTGAAAAGAACTTCCAGCAGGATCAACAAATATTTGAGTGTCTGCTGTGTGGAGCAGCTATGCCGTGTTCTGAGCAGAATAGAGACAGAGGACTTAAGTGCTGACTTCAAGGTGCCTACAGCCCCAGGAAGAAGACAAGACCAGTACCCGAATAACTAAAGCAAGATTCCAAAGGGTGCCTCCTACTGGAGTTGTCAATAGACGCCCTCTGAGAATTGAAGGTGATGAGAGTGTCCATCAACATGGATTGCAGACTTGATTTCAGACTTCAGCAACATTATTCAAAATGTAAAATACACATGCCCTTTGACTCTGCTGCCATGGACAATTTATACTACATTCAGGTGCTCACCCAGATTTTGTGGATCTTGAAGCATGTATAATTTTATGGTTTTCTCTTTAAGGGGAAAATTACACTTAAGGGCCCATGAAAGTGAGGGACTCTGAGGCTTGAGCCTCAGTAGCTTCACTGTAATCTGTTCTTAATAGAACTAGATGTGTAATTTAGCATTATTTTTAGTAGCAAAAGCCTAGACTAATCAAATTGTTCATTAGTAGAGTAGTTTTATGACATACTTATAATGGAATATCAGACAGCTGCTAAAAAGGATGTGGGAGATCTATCCATGTGTACCAATATAGAACAATCTCTAAGACATTATGACAAAAGCCAAGTGCAGAACAGTGTGCATAGTATGCTACTATTTTAAAAAAGGGTGCGAGTATTAATCTACATAGGGATATTGTTTATCATGCTTACAGATGAACTGAATAGCTCTGACACTGGTAGCATTGTTGCCTCTGGGAAAATGTACCTGATGGGAGTCAGTGGAGGAAGGAAACTTACTTTTTTGCCTTATACCCTTTTGCACTGTTTGAATATTTACTAGGTGTGTTTACAACATTAAAACATTCATTGCCATATGTAAAATAGATAGCCAATGGGAATTTGCTGTATGACTCAGGGAACTCACACTGGAGCTTGGTAACAACCTAGAGGGGTGGGATAGAAAGGGAGGTGGGAGGGATGTTCATGTGGGAGGGGACATAGGTAAACCTATGGCTGATTCACATTGATGTCTGGTAGAAACCAACACAATACTATAAAGCAATTATCTTTCAATTAAAAGTCCCACTGCTGGGCATACATACTGAGGAAACCAGAAGGGAAAGAGACACGTGTACCCCAATGTTCATTGCAGCACTGTTTATAATAGCCAGGACATGGAAGCAACCTAGATGCCCATCAGCAGATGAATGGATAAGAAGCTGTGGTACATATACACAATGGAGTATTACTCAGTCATTAAAAAGAATACATTTGAATCAGTTCTAATGAGATGGATAAAACTGGAACCTATTATACAGAGTGAAGTAAGCCAGAAAGTAAAACACCAATACAGTATACTAACGCATATATATAGAATTTGGAAAGATGGTAACAATAACCCTGTGTACGAGACAGCAAAAGAGACACTGATATATAGATCAGTCTTATGGACTCTGTGGGAGAGGGAGAGGGTGGGGAGATTTGGGAGAATGGCATTGAAACATGTATAATATCATATATGAAACGAGTTGCTAGTCCAGGTTCGATGCACGATACTGAATGCTTGGGGCTGGTGCACTGGGACGACCCAGAGGGAGGGTATGGAGAGGGGGGAGGGAGGAAGGAGGAGGGTTCAGGATGGGGAACACAGGTATACCTGTGGCGGATGCATTTTGATATTTGGCAAATCTAATACAATATTGTAAAGTCTAAAAATAAAATAAAATTAAAAAAAAATAAAAGTAAATAAAATTTTCAAAGTAATGTTAAAAAGCACCCACAAGCCACAGCAACCAAAGCAAAGAAGAGACAGTTCTTGGAAGAAAACAGCACAGAGAACTCTTACGCTGTTGCACAGGGTGAAGTCAAGTTCCAGTGTTGAGGAAGCTCTTCCATGTAGGCATCAGAAAGCCACTGAGCAGAGGAATTACCTAAGACTAGCTGTGCATTTAAAGTGCTTATCTAGCCTCTTGCCTGGAGAATCCCAGGGACGGGGGAGCCTGGTGGGCTGCCGTCTATGGGGTCGCACAGAGTCGGACACGACTGAAGTGACTCAGCAGCAGCAGCAGCAGCAGCCGCCACGCTGGTGGGATGGTTTGGGGTCAGTAGGCTGGTTCTGAGCCTGCTACTGTGGATCCCCAAGAGACATACAACGAGGATCTGGGTGGTGGTCTGCAACTAGAGCAGAGGCATAAAGATGGAAGTGGGAGACACACACAGAGTCAGGAACACATTAGGTGTGGAAAGAAGGGTATAGAAAGGGCTGCCGGAGACCTTGAAGAAATAGGATTCATCTAGTTAGGACAATCAGTGCCCAGTTGTGTGTTCTGAGTTGTTTTTCCTTTGGTGTTTGGTGATACGTGGAAACTGTCTTAGAAAACTCTACTTGGGAAGGCTCCTGTTGCCATCAGCCTTCTTTCCCTTTCTCCTCAGGGATTTAGGGAAGAGTGGGACTTCTCAAGGACTCTGGCTTTGGTGGTTATTCAGAGGTTATTTTCAGACCTTCTGAAAATATGGAGGGAAGCATAACCACAAAGAAAGGAAGACTCATCCATCATTTCTTTTGTGTAAGAGCTAGCAAGGGTGGATAGAGTGAGCAGTCTGCAGAGGGGGCTTGTCCTGGAGCACTGGGGTACCTTTTCTCAAAAGCTAAATAAATGGTCACCTTCAAGGTCTAATCTTTTGGGTCAATAAAGTTCCCTGGCACTTCTGCAAATAATCCTGCCTCCCTGAGGATGTTCACCTTCCTTTAACTGTAGACAAAGATTTTTCTTCTTCAGAGGTCAGGATAAAAAGCAAGTTTATCCTGATCGTGGTAACTCAAGAGGTCATGGTATCCTAACTTCACACTGGGATATGAAGGGTGCACTTTCCAGAGAACATATTTCCACAGAGGAGAGCATGTGAGTGACTGAGTGAAGGGGGGCATGATTTTAAAAGGTTGCAGGTAAAAGAATGCAGAAAATATAGATCAAGTCAGTAATGATGACTTCTCTAACTGTGACGCTGCCTACCTCAGATTAGGAATAGCACGCTTGAGAGTGGGGCTAGTCTTGGCTTGGGTAAAAGTTTCCCCCAGATGGGGTTCAGGACCACTTGAGATAGAATCATCTGGGAATGCTTGTGAAAAAAATCAGGTTTCTGGGATTCACCCATGTCCCAGTTAATAATAAACTTGAGAGGCTGAGGAGTGGCCTGGGAATCTGCATTTTGACCAAAGCTCCCTGGTGATTCTCTTGCTCACAAAAGTTTGGTAGTCGTTGACCTAGTAGCTTAGGATTTCAGTCCTCTTCTCTTCTTCCCAGTATCTTCCTATCCCTGACCTTTCTTTCTCTCTTGATCCATGTCATCCTGGGATGGCAGCCCATCTTCTCTGCTCCTACAACACAAGGGCTTAACTCCATCACAGGACTTCTGGCACTCTCTTGTACTTATCTACTCTCATGTAGATAAATTTACATGATAATGTGCGTTCTTTGGAGCCAAGAGGTGTGCAATTTATATTTATTGTTCTAGAATTCCAGGCCTGGAACACCTAACCAAGAAGCTTCTCAATCCCGGGGCATTGGAATGGTGAGATTTGTGCAGTGCGGTGTATCAGTGCAGAGCTATGGCTTTCAAAATTGTTGAATGGAATCAGGTCAGTTCAATGATTTTCTGATTTACCCGTAGCCCTGTGTATCCTCAGCAGCAATCTGGTGGAAGTTTATGTATGAGCTCATTCATGGAGGTGCATACTATCTTCTCTGCTTGAATCACTCCCGAGTTTCCTTTACCCCCACACTATTAGGCTCTTTGCTGTTGTTTAGTTGCTAAGTCATGTCCAACTCTTTGCAACCCTGTGGACTGTAGCCTGCCACACTCCTCTGTCCATGGCATTTCTCAGGCAAGGATACTGGAGTGAGTTGCCATTTCTTTCTCCAGGGGAATCTTCCCAACACAGGTATTGAACCCTGGTCTCCTGTATTGACAGGTGGATTTTTTCCCACTGAATCACCTGAGAAGCTCTTACCTACCTCTAACAATAACTACTGGCATAGACTGTACTTAGTAGGCTACTATTCACAGAATTCAGATATGAAACGCAGAATTGGCTGAATCAAAGTTTTGTGCATAGATAATGCCAGAGTGCTGGGCTTACATTACCTGTCTGTAGCAGAGATGTGAAAACAGGTCAGTGACAAATTTAGGTCCTGATCTAATCAAGCAGCCTGGAAGGCAGCCAGCAAGTCAGGACAGCTCAGATAGCAGACAGCATCTCTCTCCCTTCCCAACATTCTGCTTGTGGGCTTTTAGCCTCCATGCCTCAGAAAGAAATGCTAAGTACTTGAGTGGTTTACAAAGCACTTTAAAATTAATTCAGATCAGGCTGTAGGTGGTTATGATGGAAGTTGTTGAACTGGTGTCAAATAGCGTCCCGGCATCATTTATATGATTTATTTCCCTCACTTTTGTCCCTTCAAAAATCAATTGGTTTTCTTCACAGCCAGAGGCTTTAAGGAATCTGAAATTAGTAAGCCTTTGAAGTGTCCCTAGCATTTGGGAGTGCTCAGAGCCCATGGTAGGCTCAGAGCCCACTCAATACATAAGGCCAAGTTCTGGAGTCTGGAGAAAGAGGATGGTCTGGCGCTGAGGCCCACATGGTGGGTTGGGGCTCACTTTCTGAGACGCCTCGGCTTAGGTGAAGCTGATTTTCTTCTTCCTGCAAACCTCAAGGCATCAAGCCCACTCCCATCCTGCCCTGCTGCTCACTTAGAGTTCTGTCTCTGCCTGAGGGTAGGATGGGAGTTCAACCCATTATTAAACATCCTTCAATCCACTGGACAAGCACATCAGAGTCCTGGAAACCATAACCTGAGTTCGATTTGTGTCTTTTAACTCACATAGAAACCACAGTTGTGAGGGGCTCTGTTACTGTCATCCACTTGTTCTCTGACCTCAGTGAAGGTGGGCCATTCATGACTCCCACTTCACAGTTATTACTCTTCTTAAGGTCCTGGCCAAAATTCTCCCTTCCTCTGTGCTTTTAAATCTCTGCCTCCTCTGCTGCCTCTCTTGGAGCCTCTCTTCTGGGGCCTCTTTTCCGGCGTTAGCTGTCAATCATTCAGTTCCATCTCTTCCATCAGGTTGGACCACAGTGGAGAGTGGTCCTAAGGAAGATGCTCAGAACACACATGTGCAACATCATCATGACCATCAGACTCGCACTCTGCTGTGATGCTCAACCTCGTAGAGTGCTTTTCTGTGGCATATTCTTTCTTTGCTTTGAGTTGCCTTACCAAATGTCCCTTTTACCAAACATGAATCTGCCTCCTTGACTGTCCTTTGTAAGTAAGATAATTATATTTTCTGGCATTAATCATAATCCCAGAAAATATGGAAGTTATACCTAAGTTATATCTAAGAAATGTGAATATCTTTTAATGACAATTGAATAAAAAAATTAAAGGAATAACTATTTGGATTGAAAGTTTTGAAATATATGGTTGAGTCAGTATGTCCAAGGGCTATGATATCAGATTTTCCTTTGACCATCAAACTGACTATTCTGTCTCATTCCTTCAAGTCCCTGATAGTAACAGGTTACCTCATTCATATTCAATGAATGAATATAATTTGCTCATCTTAATGATTTATCTATGCAGAGCAATGTGATCCCTGGGTCAGGAAGACCCCCTGGAGAAGGAAATGGCAACCCACTCCATTATTCTTGCCTGGAAAATTCCAAGGATGGAGGACCCTGGCAGGCTACAGTCCATGGGGTTGCAAAGAGTTGGACATGACCGAGTGACTTCATTTTCACTTTCATGCAGAGTAATATATGTGCATTTTGGGGAAGACTTTTAACTTAAAGATGAAATATCAGAATTAAATGACAAATTGTTGTAGATTTCAATCAAACCTGGACTTTGTCTCAGTTTTGGCATATACTAGCAATTTTACTTGGCAACCCACTCCAGTGTTCTTTGCCTGGAGAATCCCAGGGGCTGGGGAGCCGGGTGGGCTGCCGTCTATTGGGTCACACAGAGTCGGACACGACTGAAGTGACTTAGCAGCAGCAATTTTACTTTGAGTACCTCATTTAACTGATCCTCAGTTCTCTCAGGCTTGAAGTAACTGGAGATAATAATAGCTGGAGAGTTATGCCCCATGCCTTACTTATGTGTTTCCTAGTACTTACCAAAATATATTATGCAAAAGAATCACATGAAGAATTTGTCCCCCACAGCCAGGAAAGATTCGAATTGGTAGGTTTGGGGTAGGTTGAGAAAGTATATTTTGGAAAGACCTCAGATGATGTTGCTGATAGTGGATCCCATTTTGGATAGTATTGTCATAATCTCAAGTTAGCAATTGTCAAACATGCCTGTGAGATCATGTGCTTGTCTAAACGATGGATTCTCAGACTCTGTCTTTGGAAAATGTGTTTCTATAATCCTGGGAGGAACCTGGAAAACTAGGAATCTTTGTTTTTAATAAAACAACACCCAGGAAATTCTTTGTGCCTGTTTATGTCCTCAGTGACATTTTATTGTTTTTCACTAATTTTAGACTCATAGAAATGTTACCAAAATTGTATGAGAGTTGATATATACCACTTACCCAGCTTATATAATTTTAACTTAATTACCCAAACTCAGAAATGAACATGGACTCAGTACTATTAACTACCCACCCTTTGGGTAATTCTGACACAGTCAGTCTGTAACAGGCTGAGTAGTGGCCTCTGAAGACGCTCACATTCTAATCCTGAGAACCTAAGCATGTTACCTTTTATGGCAAAATGGACTTTGTAGTGTGATTAAGTTAGGGATTATGAGGTGGGGAGATTGCCCTCGATTGTTTGGATGGACCTGATATAATCAGAAGCATCCTTATTATTATGAGATGCCTGCAAAAAATCAGAATTAAAAGAGAAGGCAATGTGCAGAAAGAAACAGCAAGAACCCGGTGTACGAGGCAGCAAAAGAGACACTGATGTATAGAACAGTCTTATGGACTCTGTGGGAGAGGGAGAGGGTGGGAAGATTTGGGAGAATGACATTTAAACATGTAAAATATGTAAGAAACGAGTTGCCAGTCCAGGTTCGATGCACGATACTGGATGCTTGGGGCTAGTGCACCGGGATGACCCAGAGGGATGGTATGGGGAGGGAGGAAGGAGAAGGGTTCAGGATCGGGAACACATGTATACCTGTGGCGGATTCATTTTGATATTTGGCAAAACTGATACAATTATGTAAAGTTTTAAAATAAAATTAAATTAAAAAAAATAAAAAAGAAAAGGTTTTCTGATACAGTGTCATAAGCCATGGTTCAAGGACAGCCTCTGGAAACTAGAAAAATGCTAGGAAATAGATTCTCCCTCAGAGATTCCAGAGTGATCTGGCTCGCCCCAGCACCTTGATTTTAGCCCTGTAAAGCTCATTTTGGATTTCTGGCCTTCAGAACTGTTAGAAGAAATTTGTATTGTTGTAAACAACTAAGTGTGTTCTAATTTATTACAGCAGCAGTAGGACATGAATACACAGGGTATGGAAAATATTTGAGAATTATTGAACCTCACTAGCATTGTGTAGGGAATTAAATAAGATAGCTAATATGAAAGTGGCTAGCTATATTTTGGGGGCGTCCCTGGTGGCTCAGATGGTGAAGAATCTGCCTGCCTTGTGGGAGATCTGGGTTTCATTCCTAGGTCAGAAAGATCCCCTGAAGAAAGGAATGGCTACTGACTCCAGTATTCTTGCCTGGAGAATTCCATGGACAGAGGAGCCTGGTGGGCTAAAGTCCCTGGGGTTGCAAAGAATCGGACACAACTCAACAACTTGACATATATACAATGTGGACTCACTAAAGGGTGTTTTGGTTACCAAGGAAACAAAAGCAGACACCGACAGCTGTGTGCTTGCACGAGTGCTGGGGCTGTGTTTTCTTTTCTTTTTTAATAATAATATTTACTATTATGGTATTTTATCTCTGTACCATTTGGCGTGTGCATATCTTAGTTCCCCAGTGAGGGGTCACACCAGTGCCCTCTGCACTGGAAGCATGAAGTCTTAACCACTGGACTGCCAGGGAAGTCCCACTGGGGTTGTATTCTGAGACAGTGTATCTTTACTGGGTAAGAAACTGAGGAAGATAATTGTCCTGGGAAGTTGTAGATGGTCCTTTCTCTGCTCTCTGTCCCCTTAGCCTCTGTTCATGAAAACCACTCAAAACGTCCCATAAAGAAAATGGTTTGATTTTTGCTGCTTGCTTCAGTTGTTTATGTTTTTCTTAGCTTTACTGAGAATGGAGTTATACTGTTACTTAAAATGCACACACATACACACATCATTGAGGGGTTTGCGTCAGTTTGGTACAATTTCTTACTTTGAATTAGGTTTTTTCAAAAATCTTTTCCCTTTTGGATTTGTATTATCTTTTGGATCTCTGATTTATTTTCCTTATCATTATTCATTTTCATCTTTGGATTTCTCTGTATCTCTTATCTATTGAATCTTGTATTTTTCTTTTACTATATTCTAATCTAATCATCTTGATTCCTATTTTCTCTTTTTTGTACGTGTGTGTCTGGTAGAGAGCAAGGGGTACAAGATGAGATGGGGGACTCTATGTCCTCCAGGTACTTCTGGGCAAGACCTACTTTCAGTCCATTTCCATACCCGCAGGGCACAGTCTACTGCATGTTACAGACAATCTATGCTTGTGGAAAGGGCAGGTAACAATTAACAAGAGCTCCTTGTCAAACTCCCTCAACTGACAACTTTTCAAATATGTCTCTTGGCTGAGTAGAGATCCTTTTTTAAAAATTGAGTTATTGATTTACAATGTTGTCATGATTTCTTCTGCACAGCAAAGTGATTGTTATACATATATACATTCATTTTTATATTCTTTTCTATTCTGTTTTATCACAGGATATTGAATATAGTTCCCTGTGCTATACAGTAGGACTATGCTATTTATCCATTGTGGATATATATATATATATATATATACACACACACATATATATACACACACACACACACACACACACATATATAAAATAGTTTGCATCTGCTAGACTATGCCAAAGCCTTTGACTGTGTGGATCACAATAAACTGTGGAAAATTCTGAAAGAGATGGGAATACCAGACCACCTGACCTGCCTCTTGAGAAATCTGTATGCAGGTCAGGAAGCAACAGTTAGAACTGGACATGGAACAACAGACTGGTTCCAAATAGGAAAAGGAGTACGTCAAGGCTGTATATTGTCACCCTGCTTATTTAACTTATATGCAGAGTACATCATGAGAAACATTGGACTGGAAGAAACACAAGCTGGAATCAAGATTGCCGGGAGAAATATCAATAACCTCAGATATGCAGATGATACCACCCTTATGGCAGAAAGTGAAGAGGAACTCAAAAGCCTCTTGATGAAAGTGAAAGTGGAGAGTGAAAAAGTTGGCTTAAAGCTCAACATTCAGAAAACAAAGATCATGGCATCCGGTCCCATCACTTCATGGGAAATAGATGGGGAAACAGTGGAAACAGTGGCAGACTTTATTTTTCTGGGCTCCAAAATCACTGCAGATGGTGATTGCAGCCATGAAATTAAAAGACGCTTACTCCTTGGAAGGAAAGTTATGACCAACCTAGATAGCATATTTAAAGCAGAGATATTATTTTGCCAACAAAGGTCCGTCTAGTCAAGGCTCTGGTTTTTCCAGTGGTCATGCATGGGTGTGAGAGTTGGACTGTGAAGAAAGTTGAGTGTCGAAGAATTGATGCTTTTGAACTGTGGTGTTGGAGAAGACTCTTGAGAGTGCCTTGGACTTCAAGGAGATCCAACCAGGCCATTCTAAAGGAGACCAGTCCTGGGTGTTCATTGGAAGGACTGATGCTGAGGCTGAAACTCCAGTACTTTGGCCACCTCATGCAAAGAGTTGACTCATTGGAAAAGACCCTGATGCTGGCCGGGATTGGGGGCAGGAGGAGAAGGGGACGACAGAGGATGAGATGGTTGGATGGCATCACCGACTCAATGGACGTGAGTCTGAGTGAACTCCGGGAGATGGTGATGGACAGGGAGGCCTGGCGTGCTGCAATTCATGGGGTCGCAAAGAGTCGGACACGACTGAGCGACTGAACTGGACCTGGAATAACTAGTGATATTGAGCATCTCGTGTGCCTCTTGACTGTCAACATGCCTTCTTTGGATAAATGTCTACTAGGTTCTTCTGCCCATTGTTTGATTGGGTTGTTTGTTATTTCATTGTAGAGCTGTATGAGCAGTTTGTGTATTTTGGAAATTAAGCCTTTGGTTATACTTTTTGCAAATAGTTTTTCTCATTCTGTAGGTTGTTTTTGTGTTTTGTTTGTGGCTTCCTTTGCTATACAAAAGCTTATAAGTTTAATTAGGTTTCATTTGTTTAATTTTGCATTTATTTCTATTGCCTTGGGAGACTATAGAGCTCATTTCTTTTAGTCAATTTATTTATTGATCATCTTCTCTGTCCCAGACATTAAACTAGGCCTCAGCAGCACAGTACAAAAGAAATGGGATAGCCCAGTGATTTCAGGTTTTGTCTCAAACCTGACTAACTGATAACAGGATAAAAATCATATGCTCACCTGTTTTCTTTTTTAACAATAATATTTTCGCTCTTCTTTAATTCATTTTATTTTTTACCAACAACATTAACCTCTAATTATCTGCTCATTTTTGTTTTGATATAGCTCTCATTTATGTTTTCCTTCAGTTTTATTTATTTAAATTTTTTTATCATTATAGCAGGAAGTTTGGTCTTTGAGGGAAAAGGGGAATAATTCCACCATAGATGGAAAATTTGTAGACCTCTTTTTCTCTACCCATTTCTGCAGGGGTCACACATTGTAAGAGTCATACTCTTCTCACTGGTGCCTCTCAAACTCATTAAGTATATTCAGAAATACAGCTGAAGGACAGTGACAATTCTCCCTAAAAGATATCAGTAAGAAATGAGACCATTTGCTTGTATCACGAGTAACCATTTGTTCTAAAGTCTTTGGGAAAGGGGATGTTGTGTTCACAAGAATGGGAACAGCAGAGATGCTTAGGCCTGCTTAGGGAAGTCCAGCTCACTTCTCTCAGTGTCTCCCAAGACTGATATCCCTCTTTTGGGAAAGATAGAAGGTATCGTAACATTCACACTGTTCTTCCAACACTGCAGCTGTTCTTCCAAATTTTATTTGCACAAGTTTGTATGAAATCTAGACTTTTGAAGGCACATTTTTTTCCACATTCAAGACTTTGGCTTGTACCAGTCAGATTTCTTAGTTGTAATAAATAAAAACAAGCTCTGATTAGCCAAAACCAGAAAACCATTTAGAATATATTGGGGATAGCTCTCAGTAGCTGTTGGAGAACCAGTGTCAAAATATAGGCAGGACTAAGGGAGACCAGGGCATCAGGAATTTTCATTCAAATTCACAGTGTAGCAATAGTCTGATTCGAGTCATCATTGGTGAGCCCTTCACTGCCTGTCTCTGCCAAGGACTCCACTGTCGATAATTTTAGAATTGCTTTGACATCCCTCATCTCCAATCCTCAATATTCAAACTCCTGTGTAGAAGCACTAGATTGACCAGGCCTTAGCCATCTTCTCTTACACTGGATGCCAGGCACAGAAAGAGGTCTAATATCCCTTTTGACTCCCATAGTGGGAGACAGATTCCTAAAATAGAGGGAGGGTGTCCAAGTGATAGGGCAATCAAGATATTACACAGGGTGCTACAGATGCTTCTTCCCCCAACCAAGGAACAAAGGCAGTGGGAGATATTTGGGGTAAGTTCATAGCTTGTGCTCTTTGGGAGAAGGCAATGGCGACCCACTCCAGTACTCTTGCCTGGAAAATCCCATGGGCGGAGGAGCCTGGTAGGCTGCAGTCCATGGGGTCGCAAAGAGTCGGACACGACTGAGTGACTTCACTTTCACTTTTCACTTTCATGCAATTGGAGAAGGGAAATGGCAACCCACTCCAGTGTTCTTGCGTGGAGAATCCCAGGGACGGGGGAGGCTGGTGGGCTGCCGTCTATGGGGTCGCACAGAGTCGGACACGACTGCAGCGACTCAGCAGCATAGCTTGTACTCTTTAAGTCACATTGTTATCAGCATTCCTTACTCTAACTATGCTGCTCCTAGGTCACTTTAGTCGTGTCTCTTTGCGACCCCAGGGACTGTAACCCTCCAGTTTCCTCTGTCCATGGTATTATCCAGTCATGAATACTGGAGTGGGTTGCCATGTCCTCTACCAGGGGATCTTCCCAACCCAGGGATTGAACCCACCTCTCTTATGTCTCCTGCATTGGCAGGCAGATTCTTTAGTGCCACCTGGGAAGAGAATCATTTTTCGAAGTCTCTTTACTATTGGTCCTTAAAAATCAAGATTTGTGTGTGTGTGTGTGTGTTTTAATCAAGGGGACAATTTTCCTCCCTCCCACCCCTCTCTTTCTTGTTGGTTCATATATTTTTAAAACTGGGAAGGGTCTTAGAACTCCTTAGAATAACATCTATTCAATAAGAATGATTTTGTCTATAGGTAATGGAATATTCCCCCAAATGGCTTATAAAATGAGAAACTCTTTAATGAATTCTAATATTGGTAATTCAGCAGCTCAATAATGACAAGGAGATCTGGGTCAGATTCCATATAATTCTTATAGCTTCCATGTCATGGTTGCTTGATGGCTACCACAGCTCCAAGCATGAAGTTCCAAAAGCATGTAGGAGGGAAATTTATTGTTGATAGTGAGGAAACACTTTCCAGGAATACCCCAAGCAAAATACTCTCTTTCCATTGGCTGAGACTGGTTAGGTGTACACGTCCTAGCCACACAGAAAACTGGAGAAGTGAGATGATGTTTTCAGCTTTATAGTAGGAGATCTACTCTACCAGCAAGGAAGAAGCAGGGAGAATGACTCCTGGAAACCAATATCATTTGCTTTAGCAGCTAACTCAGCACTTGATTTCGGAGGGAACTGAGCCCCCGCAGGAGTTAAACAGTTTGTCAAAAGTCACAAGGTTAGTCAAGACAGATCCAACAGTAGACCCAGGGGAAAGCTGAGTTCTCCTTCTAATCTCTTCACTATTCCTCTGATATTCAAGCATTCCTATGCATCAGATAGTTGTATCTGAAGGACACAAAATAATATTTACTTTGCAAGTTTCCCATGTCATCAAATACATCATTATTAAATGAAGTTTATGATATAACCATAGGATGGTTGAATCTGTGGAATGAGGGGACATTTCATAAAGGATTTTTGTATTAGGGTAGATGATTTTATTTTCTATCTTCCATGGCATAGTTTTTTGGACTCCTGGGTGTTGTGTGCAAGGGGACAATTTGCCATTTGTAGTAAAACGTGTTTTCTGTCAACAGCTGAGATTATGGATAACATACTGGGAGGACAGAGAATGAGAAAGGCAAGGGAGGTAGAGATTTAAAGAGGCCAGGTCGATGTAAAAAAGAAACCAAGTTATTTCGTTTTGAGGCAGAACCCATCCATTCTTGTGAACTAAAAAGAGGGCAATGTAGAGGCCCCTTCATTCCTCTTTGGGTCCATTGTAAAGGGCACTTATGAATGTACCCTTCTTGCTCACTTGTCTCTATGATACTCAAAATTACAGTCATAGTGTGTTGCAGCAGATGGAGAAAATTTGAGCACCCTCTTATCATGATTGCTGTAGAAGTGGACAATCACGGTCACTGGATAGATGATCCATGTGGGTTTTGGCTTATTTCAATACTAAGCAGATTCTGAAGGTTGGGGCCTTAAAGTGAAGATAAGGAAAGAGATGTGAAAAGCTAGCAAACAAATGTGAAGTGAACTTGAATCAAGAAAATCTGTAATAATCAGAAAGAAAGAAGAGATGGAGGGCTGAACATACTATAAAACAACCCACGGATATCTTAAGGCAGGAATACAGAAGTTGAGTCCACTAAATATGTTTCATTGCCTGCCCCTATCCACAGACTTCTAAAACATTCTTCCTTATGCAGACTGAACTTCAGACAGACCTACATACGTTGGTATCTTTTTTCTTTTCTCTTTTAAAAATTTTATTGAAGTATTGTTGCTTTAAAACATTGTGTTGGTTTCTGCTGTGTGTAGTTTCTGCTTAGTTCACCACAGAGCACTGAGTAGAGTTCACTGTGTTATTCGGTTGGTTCTCATTAGTTACCTGTTTTACACATAGTAATGTATATATGTCAATCCCAATATCCCAGCCCATCTCACCTCCACTTACCCCTTGCCTGCTTGGTATCCATATGTATGTTGTTTATGTTTGTCTCTCTAGTTCTGCTTTGCATATAAACTCATCTATACCGTTTTTCTAGATTCCACATATATGTATTAATATACGATATTTGTTTTTCTCTTTCTGACTTATTTTATAGAGGGAACCTACCTCACCGTGTACAGCATGTGCATAGACCACGTACAGCAAGCTCACAGCAGACGTTATCCTCAGTGGTGAAAAACTGAAAGCATCTCCTTTAAGATCAGAAACAAGACAAAGATGTCCACTCTTGAGACTATTTCTTTGGTATCTTTTTTGCCCTCTCTTTGGTATCTTGATACTTTCTGGAACTAGATAACTGGGCCAGGAGTAACCACATTATCCAATATCTGTCTATGCACTGGCTAGCCAGCAAATTCTATAGCTTGGCTTGAAGAGATGAGTTAGATCAATCAGACTGACTCATATTCTCTCTTTGTTTCCCTCCGTCATATTTAAACTGAAGAACCGGCACTGGTTATAGTTGGTGATGGGCAGAAGGGCTGAAACTTTTTGACATAGAGTTGGAACTGCTGGTCACACTGAGTCATGTGCAGAGTGAAGTAGAAAAAGATAATTGAGAAAGGAAATGGATTAAACTCAGAAGAATCAGATCAGATCAGATCAGTCGCTTAGTCGTGTCCAACTCTTTGTGACCCCATGAATCGCAGCACGCCAGGCCTCCCTGTCCATCACCAACTCCAGAGATCAAATTGCCAACATCTGCTGGATCATCGAAAAAGCAAGAGAGTTCCAGAAAAACATTTCTCCCTTATTGACTATGCCAAAGCCTTTGACTGTGTGCATCACAATAAACTGTGGAAAATTCTGAAAGAGATGGGAATACCAGAACACCTGATCTGCCTCATGAGAAATTTGTATGCAGGTTAGGAAGCAACAGTTAGAACTGGACATGGAACAACAGACTGGTTCCAAATAGGAAAAGGAGTTCGTCAAGGCTGTATATTGTCACCCTGCTTATTTAACTTATATGCAGAGTACATCATGAGAAACGCTAGGCTGAATGAAGCACGTGCTGGAATCAAGATTGCCAAGAGAAATATCAATAACCTCAGCTATGCAGATGACACCACCCTTATGGCAGAAAGTGAAGAGGAACTAAAAAGCCTCTTGATGAAAGTGAAAGTGGAGAGTGAAAAAGTTGGCTTAAAGCTCAACATTCAGAAAACAAAGATCATGGCATCCAGTCCCACCACTTCATAGGAAATAGATGGGGAAACAGTGGAAACAGTGGCAGACTTTATTTTTCTGGGCTCCAAAATCACTACAGATGGTGACTGCAGCCATGAAATTAAAAGACGCTTACTCCTTGGAAGAAAAGTTATGACCAACCTAGATAGCATATTCAAAAGCAGAGACATTACTTTGCCAACAAAGGTCCATCTAGTCAAGGCTATGATTTTTCCTGTGGTCATGTATGGATGTGAGAGTTGGACTGTGAAGAAGGCTGAGCACCGAAGAATTGATGCTTTTGAACTGTGGTGTTGGAGAAGACTCTTGAGAGTCCCTTGGACTGCAAGGAGACCCAACCAGTCCATTGTGAAGGAGATCAGCCCTGGGATTTCTTTGGAAAGAATGATGCTAAAGCTGAAACTCCAGTACTTTGGCCACCTCATGCTCAGAAGAACAGAAGTTAGAAATTGGCTAGTCCCTAGTTTCTAGTTAAAATTCTGTCAAATGCCCATTTAGTCTTCATTCTCTGTTCTTGGCCCATGAAATGCCTGTACTCTTATTATCAATCCTACTTTGTATATATGATAATGTATTTCTGCTTCTTGTAAACAAAATTAATGGAAGACAGTAGGTACCCCCATGGCCTAAAAGTTCATTGCTGAAGGCTTCATATCTTGAGTTAACTTTATCCATTCCAATGGTTCTCTTTAAAAATATATTATTCCTTGAAAGACTATGCTCATATTATTATAACTTCTATTATAGTAAATTCTGTCTATGGGGGAAGGTGAATTGTAGGCAAAGGTTAAGAGAGGGAAAGAAGTTATTCATAGACTACTCACCAGAAGTGAACTATTTTTCAAGTAGCATTATAGAGCAGAGCCTTTGGAGAAGGCAGAGCTCTAAAAGGAGGGTAGGGGAGTCCAGAAACAAATGATGATGATCTTGTCATTCTAAGAGGGGCATTGAAAGCTCAGAAAAAAATGAGCTTTGACTGAGCTATTGTATTGACAGTAGGGTTAGGGTTAACATTTTACTCTTAGATCTTAGCAAAGTGTGTAGTCTCTAGCAAACCTTCAGCAATTTAAAATGTTAATTGATGATAGAGAAAATAATGAATTGGGCATAGTTATCATGGATCACGAGAGTTTCCTGGAAAACCTTTAAATAAATAATAAACAATGACCCCAGGAACTGACTCCTTTTTTCTTCTCTTCAGAATCAAGAAAGTTTAAATAGCAAAGGAAATCTTTATGAAATGTTAAGCCATAAGTCAGGGACTTACTACTTGAAAAACCTTCCTTTGACCATTCAGATAAGCTGATAGTAAATAAGATTTTGCTGTTCTTTCCTACTTTTTCTACCTTTAGTATATAGAGAGTATAAGGTGGCCTCTCGAAATAAAAGATTTCAATTTTCTTGCACATGGCATCAGTTCAGTTCAGTCGCTCAGTCGTGTCCGACTCTTTGTGACCCCATGAACTGCAGCACGCCAGGCCTCCCTGTCCATCACCATCTCCCGGAGTTCACTCAGACTCACGTCCATCGAGTCCGTGATGCCATCCAGCCATCTCATCCTCTGTCGTCCCCTTCTCCTCCTGCCCCCAATCCCTCCCAGCATCAGAGTCTTTTCCAATGAGTCAACTCTTCGCATGAGGTGGCCAAAGTACTGGAGTTTCAGCTTTAGCATCAGTCCTTCCAAAGAAATCCCAGGGCTGATCTCCTTCAGAATGGACTGATTGGATCTCCTTGCAGTCCAAGGGACTCTCAAGAGTCTTCTCCAACACCACAGATCAAAAGCATCAATTCTTCGGTGCTCAACCTTCTTCACAGCACATGGCATAGTAATTATTAATTTTTTTATAGCTTTGGTGTTCTTTACTTATAAAACCTTTGATCTACACTTAGAAAGATAGCAACATGTTTTAGTGGTATTATTAGCTCCTCAGTGCAATCTCATGTTCTAAAATTACGGTTCTAAAATTACTAGTACAGCATTTAGGACACTGATGAGATTTTTAGGTCATCCCTCCCTCCCTGACTTAGAATTCTTTCTCTAAGAAATATTAGCAGCACAGATTTCTGTAAGAGAGAAGGCAGTTTTGGCTGGACTTCAGGTATGAGGATGTTAAAAAGCAACAAACATGAGCACTACTTTCTATAAAAATAAAGTTTATGTTTATACAAAGAACTGTTTTATTTATGTCTGTTTATTCAGTCACGAACCATCCAATGTTGGCTCAAAACCACACAAGGGGATGTGTAAGGAGATAAGAGAAAGCTGTGTCTCAGCCAAACCAGGTTGATTAGCAACAATCCACCCATAATTGCACACACTTGGATGTGGTAGACTATTAAAAATATATCTAGGCAACCAAAAGAAATTTTATTAAAATATAGAATTTTATTTTTCAAAGGGCTTTCCACTTCCAAAGGTTTTCTGGGTCAGGGGTAGCAGATGGAGGTAGGCAAGGGAAGCGTGTCACTGAAGAAGATTCAGTGAATAAAGGGAAGTGTTGAAGTCCCCCAATGTTAGAGGTCTACAAGCTAATATGCTTCAAGGGACTTTTCCCTGATTCTAAATTCTCTGTGATCCAGGGATTCCAGGCATTTTTAGGCTACAGACTCTATGGGGAGAGAAGAGATGAGAGTTGGTGAGGTATTTCAAGGCCAGTAAAGAGATATGAGATGAGAAGGTACCAATGTCAGAAGCTCAGTCTACTTCAAAGGCTAGAGTGGTGGTGTGAGCAGCTTAAAAGAGACTGTTTCAGTGCATCCTTTGTGGGAGGGATGGTAGAAAAAGAGAGTAGTTGACTGTGGCCAGTTCCTCTCTTTTTTACCTTTAGGAGTAAAAGAAAGCACACGTAATAGGCTAAATCACATTAGGACTGGGGCTATCTTAGCTAAACTATAATGAAATCTTAAGGTCTTTTGGAACAATCAAATTCTAGTGTAATTTAATATGATCATCCCACTAACCAATAAAACAATTCAGTTTATTTGTCAGCCACTTGGGAATTTCCCACCATGAGCACCCATGGGTCATGTAGCAGAAAACCTGCCAACCTTTAGTGATTGATGTCCATGCTTAAGGAAAGTCTCTTTAGCTGTTCCTCTCCTAGAACCAGTTGTCTCATCTCTGATAATTTGGCTGTGACTCTAATTTCAAGCTGTGATTTTAGATTAAACAAACTCTCTAGACCTCTCTGAAGCTGCTCTTTGGCATCCTTGGCTTTCTATTTCTTCTACAGGACTTTTTAAGTCATAGAAAAAAAACACTGAAAGCCATTTTTATTAAGATGGGCTTACCTGGTAGCTCAGCTGGTAAAAAACCCACCTGAAATGCAGGAGACCCTGGTTCAATTCCTGGGTTGGAAAGATCTGCTGGAGAAGGGATAGGCTACCCACTCCAGTATTCTTGGTCTTCCCTGGTGGCTCAACTGGTAAAGAATCTGCCTGCAATGGAGGAGACCTGGGTTAGATCCCTGGTTTGGGAAGATCCCCTGGAGAAGGGAACGGCTACCCACTCAAGTATTCTGGCCTGGAGATTTCCATGGACTGTATAGTCCTTGGGTTCACAAAGAGTCAGACACTACTGGGTGACTTTCACTTTCACTGTATTAAGATAAAGATGGTCTTATGAATATTTTATTGAGAAATATTTCCATTTTTAAGGAATGTACAGTGGCAGGGAAATTTTATTGGATAAATGATATGATTTCAACATTTGGGTACACTGAATTCATGACACATCACCCAATAACTACTCTGATGACTTGCGAAGCCTCGCTCTACAGTGCTTTTGATATCCCTAGGAAGGTGATACCCTGAGGGGGGAGGAAAATTTATTGAATACATACTAAGTTCTAGCCTACTATTTAGAGGATTTAGACAAATCATCTCAGCTATTCTTTATAACAACTCTTAGGGGAGGTGATAATTATGCTCACTTTAGAGATGAAGAAATTAGGATCCAGGGAAGCCAGGCAGCTTGCTAAGGGCAACATAGCCTGGAAGTGGAAGAGCTGGGAATTGAACTGAGGTTTGTTTGCTTCTTCATCCACCTATTCATTCATTCACTTGCTCGTTCACTCACTGACTTACTGTGTGCCAGGAGAAGACAAGACTTTGCCGTCATGGACTTTATATTCTAGTGAGGAGGGCAGACAATGTCAGAAACAACTTAAATTCAAATTGAAATCTTTCTGACACTCTGGTTTAAAATAGTGACTTATTTCGTCAGACCCAGGGTATATGTGTATGTATGGATATGTCATAGATGGTGTGTGTGTGTTTAATCACTCAGTTGTGTCTGACTCTGCAACCCCATGGACTGTAGCCTGCTAGGCTCTTGTGTCCATGGAGATTTTCCAGGCTAAAGTATTCAAGTGGGTTGCCATGCTCTCCTCCAGGGGATCTTCACAACCCAAGGATCAAACCAGGTCTCCTGCATTGCAGGTGGATTCTTTACCACCTGAGCCACTAGGGAAGCCCAAGAATACTGGAGTGGGTAGTCTATCCCTTCTCAAGGGGATCTTCCTGACCCAGGAATCGAACTGGGGTCTCCCTCATAGCAGGCAGATTCTTTACCAGCTGAGCTACCTGGGAAGTCAGATACCACTATACCTCTGACTCCAGATGTCCAAGGACAACAGTTTTAAAACATTCTAGTTTTTGTACCATTTTAGTTTCCAAACCTGTTTTCAACCTAGGACATTTAAGCTTTTATCTGCACTGTGATTTCAAAACAGACCTGGATAGCACTCAGGCTAGAACTTCCCCACCACCAGGGAATCAGAACTAGTCATTGTTGGCCTGAGAATGAAATGTGCTCATTAACAAAGAAAATTGGAAACTACGCACCACTTTTCCATTAGTGCTTTGCTTTCTGAAGCATTAATGGATAGATCTTGCTACTGCTCCAGAAACTATTAATAATTCTCCCTATGGTGCACAAACAAGATACTACTGACCCACCCTCAGTAGGGTGTGAGATTTTAAAATATTTTTTTACTTGTTTGGACAGTGCTGGAGATGAATATTATATTAACCAAAGTTATTTTAGTCCTGAATAACAGAAACCGAGCTCCACTAATTTAAACCAGAACAATAAATAAAACCTAGGCAATTTATTATACAAGTTTATTTTGGGTCCTTATGGACCACTGAAATCAGGAATCTGGAAACCATTGGGAATCGAGGCCGTTTTCTTTTTCCTTTTCTCATCCAAGCTATTCACTGCACATCTGTCCAGTTCTCAGCAATGGGACCCATCTAAGTGAATCAGGCTTCTTGGGGAGCAGAACTTTGTGGCCACATCACTGCCAGCCTTTTCCTCAATGAGCAATAAGCAGTTAGTGACCAACTGTCCTGATTTGCCTAGGATTGTCCTAGTTTTAATACAGAAAACCCTGCGTCCTGGATAACTGGGGAAGATGGCCACCCTACATGCAGCAGTCTTACATGTATTAAGATAATGGATGTGGATATTGGGAATACAGGTTCTAGTTCAAAGTGACTGGAACCAGAAAAGACCCAAATTGAGTCTACTACACACTTAACAGCTGTTCGTTTATGTTTGTCTAGTTTGAATTCAACCAGTTCTTAGATTTTTCAAAGATAATTTAGCCATTTATGTTAGGAACATGTAGACACAAATTACATCTTCCAGAAAGCAGCTAATAAGGATATATTTTCGCCATTACTGTCACCCCTGCCTCTTCCCTAAGTTGCTCCAGTCATGTCCGATTCTTTGTGACATCATGGACTGTAGCCTGCCAGTTTGGTTTTTTCCTGAGTAATGGCAAATCTCCGTAAGTACTACTTGATTTTGCCCTGGTTTCTTTCTATTCAGATGTAACAGAAAGAATAAACCCTGCACTGGGATTAGAGAGTTCTCATTCTTTTTCTACCTTCATGACCTTAGGCTGATTAACCTACCTGCTGGCAGTCCCGGTTACCTTATTGTCAAAGGAGGAAGATGATTGTTCCTTTCTCTTGAGATGGAAGAGGAGGCCAGATGGCTCTTGGTCTCTGATTCCTCAGAAATCCCCATCTGATTTCCTAAAGCCACAGGAAATCTTCCCATGCTTACTGTCTTAAGGCTCTCCCTCTTTTAATTCTTGCATTATAAATTAAAATTCTGTGGATACATGTATACAAATGGCCAAGGTACTTCACTGTTCACCAAAACCTAGCGCAACATTGTTAATTGGCTCTCAGATCAGATCAGATCAGTCGCTCAGTCGTGTCCAACTCTTTGTGACCCCATGAATTGCAGCACGCCAGGCCTCCCTGTCCATCACCAACTCCCGGAGTTCACTCAGACTCACGTCCATCGAGTCAGTGATGCCATCCAGCCATCTCATCCTCTGTCGTCCCCTTCTCCTCTTGCCCCCAGTCCCTCCCAGCATCAGAGTCTTTTCCAATGAGTTAACTCTTCACATGAGGTGGCCAAAGTACTGGAGTTTCAGCTTTAGCATCATTCCTTGCAAAGAAATCCCAGGGCTGATCTCCTTCAGAATGGACTGGTTGGATCTCCTTGCAGTCCAAGGGACTCTCAAGAGTTTTCTCCAACACCACAGTTTAAAAGCATCAATTCTTCAGCGCTCAGCCTTCTTCACAGTCCAACTCTCACATCCATACGTGACCACAGGAAAAACCATAGCCTTGACTAGATGAACCTTTGTTGGCAAAGTAATGTCTCTGCTTTTGAATAAGCTATCTAGGTCGGTCATAACTTTTCTTCCAAGGAGTAAGCGTCTTTTAATTTTCATGGCTGCAGTCACCATCTGCAGTGATTTTTGAGCCCAGAAAAATAAAGTCAGACACTGTTTCCACTGTTTCCCATGAAGTGATGGGACCAGATGCCATGATCTTCGTTTTCTGAATGTTGAGCTTTAAGCCAACTTTTTCACTCTCCACTTTCACTTTCATCAAGAGGCTTTTTAGTTCCTCTTCACTTTCTGCCATAACCCTAATACAAAATAAAATGTTCAAAACAATTAAAATTATGTGAGCTTTAGCAACCAGTAGCTTCAAAAATCATTTGAATTTTAATCGACCCACAATTATGAGGACTGTGGAAATGTCAGCTCTCTTACTTGTTTCTTGCATTCACTTGTACAGTATCAGGAAATGCTCTGAAACCAAAACCTACCGATAATACCTATCTTCCAGACTTTCTTCTACACTGTTCTAAATGCATACCTCCAGCAATAATACATATTTTAAGATTAAATCTGGTTTTAAAACCGAGATTTAAAATGGCTCTCCACAAAGAAGTTGAATAATCAGCATTGAATCCTCTTTTTCAGCCTGATTGAGCTATAATTGACAAATAAAATTGTAATATACTTAAAGAGCACGATGTGATAATTTGATATACCTATGCTTTGTGAAAAGACTCTAACCATTGAGGTAATAACACATCCATCAACTTACATATTTACCTTTCTCTGTGTGTGTGTGAATGTTAAGTTTGACTATCTTAAGAAATTTCAGTTGTATAATACAATATTATCAACTATAGTTACCATGTTATATCCAGAGACCTTATTCATTTTGTAACTGAAAGTTTTTACCCTTTTATTAGCATTTCTTTATTTCCCCCGACCTCTGCCAACAACCATTCTAATCTGTTTCTATGATTTTGAATGTTTTTTTGTTAGATTCTACATATAAATGATGTAATGAAGCCATGCAATATTTGTCTTTCTCTGTCTATTATACTTAATACTATTTCTGTAGAGGTTCATCCATGTTGTTGCAAATGGCAAGATTTCCTTCTTTTGTAAAGCTGAATAATATTCCAATTATATATATATTTAATATATAATATGTATATGCTAAGTACTTAATACAGTGTCATGGAGAATATAAAATTAATATTAAAAGGTATTTGTGCTGTGCTAAGTCACTTCAGTTGTGTCCAACTCTTTGCAACCCTATGGACTATAGCCTGACAGGCTCCTCTGTCCATGGGATTCTTTAGGCAAGAACACTGAAGTGGGTTGCCATTTCCTTTTCCAGGGGATCTTCCCAACCTCTTTCAGAACTATTTAAATTCACTTATAATCTATAACATACTTTTAGGTTATCAAATTCCTTTTTAAGTAGCAGTTATATCTCTGTACTTTCCTCCTAACATTTCAATTTAGATTCTTTTTTTCATGCTGAGATTAAATGGCCAAGACACCCCTAGGCTTTAAACAGTCAATTCCTGATGTGCTGTAACACCAGACATAATTTGAATACTACTTGATTTGGGTTGTTTTCACTATCGACAAATAATAAATTATATATTATAGACTCTTCAGGTTGATCCAGTATCTGTTAAATTGATACAGTAAATGTTCATACTTGTCACCCAGTAATAACTTAATTTTTCTTACATATTTATAAGATAATTTAAAAGAATAATGCATATCTGATTTTCTCTTAAAAGAATGCCTACATTGTTAAAATATCAGTCCTAAAAAACTGACAACATCCACTGGATCATGGAAAAAGCAAGAGAGTTCCAGAAGAGCATCTATTTCTGCTTTATTGACTATGCCAAAGCCTTTGACTGTGTGGATCACAATAAACTGTGGAAAATTCTGAAAGTGATGGGAATACCAGAACACCTGATCTGCCTCTTGAGAAATTTGTATGCAGGTTAGGAAGCAACAGTTAGAACTGGACATGGAACAACACACTGGTCCCAAATAGGAAAAGGAGTTCGTCAAGGCTGTATATTGTCACCCTGTTTATTTAACTTATATGCAGAATACATCATGAGAAACACTGGGCTGGAAGAAACACAAGCTGGAATCAAGATTGCTGGGAGAAATATCAATAACCTCAGATATGCAGATGACACCACCTTTATGGCAGAAAGTGAAGAGGAGCTAAAAAGCCTCTTGATGAAAGTGAAAGTGGAGAGTGAAAAAGTTGGCTTAAAGCTCAACATTCAAAAAAAGAAGATCATGGCATCCGGTCCCACCACTTCATGGGAAACAGTGGAAACAGTGTCAGACTTTATTTTTCTGGGCTCCAAAATCACTACAGATGGTGACTGCAGCCATGAAATTAAAAGACGCTTACTCCTTGGAAGAAAAGTTATGACCAACCTAGACAGCATACTCAAAAGCAGAGACATTACTTTGTCAACAAAGGTCCGTCTAGTCAAGGCTATGGTTTTTCCTGTGGTCATGTGTGGATGTGAGAGTTGGACTGTGAAGAAGGCTGAGCACCGAAGAATTGATGCTTTTGAACTGTGGTGTTGGAGAAGACTCTTGAGAGTCCCTTGGACTGCAAGGAGATCCAACCAGTCCATTCTGAAGGAGATCAGCCCTGGAATTTCTTTGGAAGGACTGATGCTAAAGCTGAAACTCCAGTACTTTGGCCACCTCATGCGAAGGGTTGACTCATTGGAAAAGACTCTGATGCTGGGCGGGATTGGAGGCAGGAGGAGAAGGGGACAACAGAGGATGAGATGGCTGGATGGCATCACTGACTTGATGGATGTGAGTCTCAGTGAACTCCGGGAGCTGGTGATGGACAGGGAGGCCTGGCGTGCTGCGATTCATGGGGTCGCAAAGAGTCGGACACAACTGAGTGACTGATCTAATCTGATAATGATCTGAAATTGTCTTCACAGAAAGGAGGCCAACATTGTAGGGTGGGTCAAACTCACTATATGTTTAGGGCATGAAAGAAAAACAAAAGTGTTTATAAATCCAATTTCCTAGTACATTACAAGTTATTATATTGAGAAGAAAAAATATCTTTTGATTCTTTTTAGAAACTTTCCACATGATTAATTTTAACTTTTGGCAATTAATTTTTGACAGTCAAGATTCTGTACTAAAATGTAACACCTGATCTTTCTGAAAGCATTAGAGTTATCCAAAGAGCTTCCCATTGATTTGTGCATTCTGTTCAACACCAGTAAATTTACTTACTTTTGACAAACTTTGAGATAAATGGTCTCATTTAATCTCTCAGGTATGGGGGTGATCACCATAAAAATCTATCACCTATTGTTAGCAGTGGCTTAAGTCATATGTGACATTGCTATAAAGTTGATTAGATTATGTACAAGCACTCTTCTGAACACTCTGTATGTAGAGTCTCATTTCAATCTTCACAAAATCCTAGCAAGTCGGTGCTGTTAGACCTGTGTCATTACTGAGTAATCTGATGCACAGAGAGACTTATCTAAAGCCATCACAGCCTAAATAACTCAGAGGAGGTGATGGAGCGGGCAGGCTAACTTGGGAATCCACACCTTTAATCACCCCACCATAGTTCCTTCCTGCAGATGAGGCAATCACTGGGCAGCCTGCCCATCAGCCTGGGCAGTTTTACTACCCATCAGCCTGTCACCCTACCACTTGCTGCCTTTCCCCAACCTTTCCCTGAAAAGCCACAAATGTCTACCTTTTTAAATTAAAAAACTAAAAGCAACAAACTCCAACTCATCACAGGGGAAAAAAAAAACACAAACTATTAAAGTTTAGACTTGAATAGCCAAAGTACTCTCATCTCCTCTTTATGTTTAAAGCCTATCTCTCATATTTGTAACCTCATTCAGGCTCCTTTTTAATGACATTTTCATTCTATTCAGTATGTATCTACTTATCATGGCATCTGGGAAGGCCACCGTGTTCTGAACTTTAAATCACAGATTCTCTACACAAAGCAAACAGCCCTTCCCTGCCTCAAACAAAAGCAATAACATTTGTACCAACCACTTAGACAAAACTGAAAAAAAAAAAATCTAAGAAAATTGTTTTGCCTCACATTCAAGTCTTAAATCATAACCTCTTGTTATAACAAACTCACTGTGGAGGAATAAAGAAATTTAGTGTTTCTACTGAACTCAATCCATTGTCCAAATAGAACATGTTTCCATTACTCACAATATCCTGAAAGGATTCAATTGAATCTGATGGCAAAAATGTCTTAAAACTAGGCAGGTGATAATTACTATTATTTATGCCCAATTGGTTTTTGTAAAGGTGTTTAATTATTTTTTTCTGAGCTGTCATTTAATACTCAGGCTCTCCTATTCTTGACATTCATAACCATAATAAAACATGAGAGTGAATTTAGAAATGTACCCTGAGAGGGAAACAAAACTAAGCCCTCTTCAAAGCTGTATAACAAAGCTGTATTAGACTGGAGTTAGAACAAAAACAAGGTTCAACATCTAAGTTGCAGGATACCTAACACTAAGTAAGATAGTATTGTAAAGAATGTTCTTTGTTCAACAGGATCTATTTTGCTAAGGTAGAAGGCTCTTGCTAGAAGAAAAAAAGGAACTGAAAACACTTGAATAAATGTTAGCATCATTCCAAGTCGGCTATAGTATGGGAAGCATTAGAGTTTATTGATTGTGCAGCTGAGACTTTTCTTGAAATTGACTACATTGTGTTCCGTACTAAGGAAACAAATAATAATAATAATAGCTAAAATGATTGAGTTGCACTATTTTCCATCCATTTTCTTTGTGAGATGCTCTTAAAGAAAATAAACAGAAGTGTCAATTAATTAAAGTTGGGAGATCAGAAGTTTGGGTGAGGGGGCCCTACTCCCTGAGATGATTGTAGAGCCTAACAGGAAGAAAAAAAGACTCCTCTTGTTTCCTGGCCGGGACTCAGTCGATGGAAAATCATGGACTCTGTGTTTACTATAGCCCTCCCAACTTTTTTCTCTATAAAAAACTGGTCTTCCTTTGGTGAGCAGGGATTTGCATGTGCCCTGTCATGGTTGCAAACTCTCAAACTGCAATGCTCTGCTGATCCCAAGTGAGCCCATATTTGCTGGAGAAATATCTGAGAGCCTATTTTGTATTTTTCTGTTCATTTATTTATGTTTTCCGGCAGTCTATTTCAGGTCAACAATCATTACTTTGCAATTTTCCTGGTATGGAGACTATTTCAAAATCTTTTTTTTTTTTTAATAGGATCTACAAGGACTCATGTTTTCATGACGACAACACATCCTTGAGAATCTTTGTAATATTCTAGTGATTTAAACCTAAGTAAACTGTAGATCTTATTAAAAGAACAAGTTCATGGCTGGAATAAACCATAGAGATCATTTAATTCAACCTTTTCATTTTACAAAGGAGAAAAGAAAAATTGGAACTGTGACTGTTAGGACGATGTGGTTGCTATGCAGGGAGGGAGAAGGCAGAGACAGAGCTGTATGTGGACCCTGGGGCCTCTGGCGCTCACAACAAAGCCCATGAGATTTAACCTGACCTCTTGAGCTCAGCCCTCACTGCCTCTCATTCGTGGTTTCTCTGACTCTCTTACTTTCGTTTATGCAATTAATAGCCATCATTCTCCTCACCTGCTCACCTTCCCCTCCACCCTGAGGACTGAAGCTCAAAAAAGCATGGCCTGTGAATATGTTTTTCATCTCCATTCTACCTGTGGCGTAGTGCCTACTACAGAGAATATACTCAACCTGTGTTGAATGAATGATGACTGTGGATGGGTATATTATCTTCATTGAGGCAGTTCTGGTAAGGCTGGTGTTTCTAGATTAAGCTGTAGTTACTAAGAGAATGCAGAAAGAAAAGACAGAAAGAGCTCTGTACTGATTTTTGCTTAGAAAACAAACTTTATTTCTTTCTTGGTTCAACCAAGTCCCTGCTGACTGCCAGTTTGGACCCTGTGACATCTGGTTTCATCACAAGTTGGATCATCCTCCAGTGCTTTGGCAAGGACACATATAACTCTAACCAATGTAGGAACTGAAGGCCAATTCAATAGCTTAGGAAGCTGGAAAAAAGCATGTCAACACTCCTGGTCAAGAAATTCATTTTATAGAAAAGGAAGTGAGCCTTGCTTGGTCACTTTGGTGGGTGGGGAGGGAGTCATGAAAATAATATTCTCCTTACTCTTTTATGTTCTTGGCTGAGAATTCTTTATGATAAAAGGCAGATTAACAGGAGAAAAATAGAAATTGAATAACATGTATACCACCTATATACATGAAAGATACTCAGGAAAACTGAGTAACCCCAAAAATAAACCAAGCCACCACCTTAAATACCATCTTCAGCTAACGATAAAAGGTGAGGGGAAGAGGGGTGACCAGTTATGGAAAGTTACCAGGAAAAGTGCAGAAGTTACCAAAGAAGGGCATATTATTATGCAGGTCTGTCTGTACCTTCTCCATTGATAGAAGTTACCAGAGATCTGGTCGTCTTCCTGGTGCAGAGAGGGAGACACATTACAAATGGAGATTTCCCTTATAAAGGTATCTTACTCTATTGATTTTCAAAGCTATATCTGCCATTTCTTAAAAATACCCAACTCAAAATAATCCTTATGCCAGTGAGACATATTTTGGGATTGTATATTTCGGCCCCATGCAACTCAATACATTAAAGAATTCAGAAAACTGGAGTGAATAGGGAGGTCTAGTGTGAAGGCAATGGCACCCCACTCCAGTACTTTTGCCTGGAAAATCCCATGGACCGAGGAGCCTGGTAGGCTGCAGTCCATGGGGTTGCTAGAGTCGGACACGACTGAGCGACTTCACTTTCACTTTTCACTTTCATGCATTGGAGAAGGAAATGGCAACCCACTCCAGTGTTCTTGCCTGGAGAATCCCAGGGACGGGGGAGCCTGGTGGGCTGCCGTCTATGGGGTCACACAGAGTCGGCCACGACTGAAGCGACTTAGCAGCAGCAGCAGCAGCAGTGTTGATTCCAACATTTTGTTTTCAGAAAACTATAAACATGAGGGCGTTCCCATATTCTCCAGATGCATCTAGTTCTGCCTCAGTCTGAGTGATGTAGGTTTGATATCATTCTTCTGTTTACCCAGTTTCTACCATCTTATATTCCAAGGATTGCGAGGGAACCTGGTTGTCTATGTCCCTGTCACAGTGTTAGGGAATTTCCTTAGGGAATCCTGTGAATCTTGGATAACTCCACCATCTCATCTTGTCCTGGGATTTTTCCATGCCCATTGCTCACTATGGATGCTGCAACTCTGACATCCATGACTACCCCACTTGCTGAAGAGCTTCTGATATTTCACATATTATTGTTTCTTCCTTCTTTCATTTGACATTATGGGTATTTGCAAAAATTATTTTTAAAAATTTTGATATAACATTTTAAATGGCTACATACTATTCTATTGAAAAAATGGTTCTTAGCCATCTTCTGTGCATGCATGCTAAATCGCTTCAGTTGTGTCCAACTCTTTGTGACCCTATGGACTGTAGTCTGCCAGGGTCCTCTGTCCATGGAATTCTCCAGGCAAGAATGCTGGAATGGGCTGCTATGACCTCCTCCAGGGCATCTTCCTGACCCAGGGATTGAACCCATGTCTCTTATGTCTCCTGCATTGGTAAGTGGGTTCTTTGCCACTAATACACTCAGGAAACCAAATCAATCTCCTACTTTTGGTCATTTAGGTTGTTTCCAATTTGTCACTATTATAAACTGCTGAGAAATTGTTCTTGTGTTTTCTAAGATACACTCCCAGAAATAAAATTGTCAGTCATAGAAAGTGAAAGTTGCTCAGTCCTGTCCGACTCTTTGCAACCTCATGGACCCTCATGACCATACAGTCCATGGAACTCCAGGCCAGAATACTGGAGTGGGTAGCAGTTCCCTTCTCCAGTGGATCTTCCCAACACAGGGATCAAACCCAGGTCTTCCGTGTTGTGGCAGTCTTTACCAACTGAGCCACCAGGGAAGCCCAAGAATACTGGAGTGGGTAGCCTATTCCTTCTCCAGTGGATCTTCCCAACCCAGGAATCAAACCAGGGTCTCCTGCATTGCAGGCATCTTGTTTACCAGCTGAGCTGCCAGGGAAGCAGTATTAAAATATAGAAAGAAAAGAAACCACAGGCTCGAGGTAGAGTCACTTGCCCCGAGGACAGCAAACTATGAATTGCAGTTTCAACCCGTGTCTGAAGTAGAATTTTAAGCAATCAGTCTGGAATTTCCTGGCCAACATTAATGAGGTAATCTGTGAAACCCTTGCGGTCTGTCCCCCCAATAAAGGTGACCTTGACTGAATCAATCCCTTCTTTTCTTCTACTAATAACTTTCTTATCCCATCCAGCTTCTCACTATATGAGATGATGCCCAACTCATAAGTCATACAGTAAAACCAACTAGACTTTCAAATTTATTCAGTTGAATATTGTTTTTTAAAGCAGGAAAAATTTGAAGTAGTTGGTACATGGTTTCAAATTGGCAAGATCTTATTTAGTTAAGAAAATCACATTAGTCTGCAAGTTCCCTATTAGCAGAGACTTTATCTTTTCAGATGTTTGTTTCATGACACCTATTATAGTTTCTTAACACTTAAAACAGCCTTGTATATAGGTACGCAGTAAATGTTTTTGCCTGTCTGGCATATGGCTCTACTTAGAGTTGGAGTAGGTTATTCTCAAATGAACTTAGAGACAAGCTGCCAGTGAAAAATCAACTTCTTTGAATACTAACTTGTATCAATGACACAGAAGGAAAAAAATCTGCTATTTGGATTTTTTTACTTGTCTTCTATTCTTAGAGCAAAAGCAAAGAGACTCTGTGTATATCTTCAAATAGAATCTTTGGTTTTGTAACCTTTTAAGCAAACTAGATGATTCTCAGTTTCTGTAGGTGATGGTGGTGATGGGAGTAATGGTAAGTATGTGTGGGAGGTAGGGAGTGGTAAGGATAAGAGCAGAGATTCACTCTTTCCCTTCACCAGTTCAGACATTTAGTTGCCTAGGCTCTTGAATATTGTTCTGTGATTTCTTCAATTACAACTGAACTAAAATGACACAGTTGCAAGTGTGCCATTTAAACTTTGACCTAAACTCTACACTCACAACCAATCTGTGTCCTTTTTAAAAGATGTACTTGTTTTCCTCAAATTCCCTACAGAACTGTGAATTGGAGTACTTAAAATCTTTTTGAGTTGCCATATTTTCCTAAGACATCACAAGTTCCTAACACTAGATGGCATGGTAGAGTTATTATGTCATCCCATTCATGGAAAAGGAAAGACTTCAAATCAGAAGTTTTCAGCTTTGAGAAAACCAGATACCCGAGGTAGCAGGCGATATAGCTTAGATATAGAAACAAATGTGACGTATCTCTATGCCCTTCAATGCTTTTAACTGAGTGAGTATTATGGCCCCATTTCAACTGTTATTAAATAATGCTTGTTTAAAAGTATAAGTGATAAAGAAAGGGTTACAGTCTTGTTACTCAAATATATCCATTGTTAAATTTCTGGTAAATCTTAAGATATTGAGACCTTTAAATGCAGACATAAGTATTTATAGAGGACAGATCTGATACATGAAAAATGGTATTTTATAATATGCATTTTACAGAATAAACTTCAGACATCTTTTGTGTCATTAAATATACATCAACATAAAGAAAAGGTATGGTTACAGAGTTTTCCATAGAGTTCAGTTCAGTTCGGTTCAGTGGCTCAGTCATGTCTGACTCTTTGCAACCCCATCAATCGCAGCACGCCAGGCCTCCCTGTCCACCACCAACTCCCGGAGTTCACTCAGACTCATGTCCATTGAGTCAGTGATGCCATCCAGCCATCTAATCCTCTGTCATCCCCTTCTCCTCCTGACCCCAATTCCTCCCAGCATCAGAGTCTTTTCCAATGAGTCAGCTCTTCGCATCAGTTGCCCAAAGTATTGGAGTTTCAGCTTCAACAGTCCTTCTAATGTACACCCAGGACTGATCTCCTTTAGAATGGACTGGTTGGATCTCCTTGCAGTCCAAGGGACTCTCAAGAGTCTTCTCCAACACCACAGTTCAAAAGCATCAATTCTTTGGCACTCAGCTTTCTTCACAGTCCAACTCTCACATCCATACATGACCACTGGAAAAACCATAGCCTTGACTAGACGGACCTTTGTTGGCAAAGTAATGTCTCTGCTTTTTAATATGCTGTCTAGGTTGGTCATAACTTTTCTTCCAAGGAGTAAGTGTATTTTAATTTCATGGCTGCAGTCACCATCTGCAGTGATTTTGGAGCCTGAAAGATGGTGCTGTGAAAGTGCTGCACTCAATATGCCAGCAAATTTGGAAAACTCAGCAGTGGCCACAGGACTGGAAAAGGTCAGTTTTCATTCCAATCCCAAAGAAAGGCAATCCCAAAGAATGCTCAAACTACCACGCAATTGCACTCATCTCACACACTAGTAAAGTAATGCTCAAAATTCTCCAAGCCAGGCTTCAGCAGTACTTGAACTGTGAACTTCCAGATGTTTCAAGCTGATTTTAGAAAAGGCAGAGGAACCAGAGATCAAATTGCCAACATCCGCTGGATCATTAAAAAAGCAAGAGAGTTCCAGAAATCTATTTCTGCTTTATTGACTATGCCAAAGCCTTTGACTGTGTGGATCACAGTAAACTGTGGAAAATTCTGAAAGAGATGGGAATGCCAGACCACCTGACCTGCCTCTTGAGAAACCTTTATGCAGGTCAGGAAGCAACAGTTTGAACTGGACATGGAACAACAGACTGGCTCCAAATAGGAAAAGGAGTACGTCAAGGCTGTATGCTGTCACAAACTGTTCAGTTCAGTTCAGTTCAGTCACTCAGTTGTGTCTGACTCTTTGCCACCCCATGAATTGCAGCACAGCAGGCCGCCCTCCATCACCAACTCCCGGAGTTCACTCAGACTCACATCCATTGAGTCAGTGATGCCATGAGAACTGCAAATCAAAACTATTATGAGATATTACCTCACAGCAGTCAGAATGACCATTATCAAAAAAATCTGCAAACAATAAATCCTGGAGTGGGTGTGGAGAAAAGGGAACTCTACAATACTGTTTGTGGGAATGTACATTGGTACAGCCACTATGGAGAACAGTATGCTGCTGCTGCTAAGTCATTTCAGTCATGTCCAACTCTATGCTACCCCATAGACAGCAGCCCACCAGGCTCCCCCATCCCTGGGATTCTCCAGGCAAGAACACTGGAGTGGGTTGACATGAAAGTGAAGTCACTCAGTCGTGTCTGACTCTTCGTGACCCCGTGGACTATAGCCTACCAGGCTCCTGTGCCCATAGGATTTTCCAGGCAAGAGTACTGGAGTGGGTTGCCATTGTCTTCTCCAGGAGAACAGTATAGAGATTCCTTAAGAAACTAAAAACAGAGCTACCACATGACCCAGCAATCCCATCCCTGGGCATATATCCAGAGAAAAGGATATATGCATGTTCAAAAGGAGACATGCATCCCAGTGTTCAATGCAGTGCTGTTTACAATAGCCAAGACCTGGAAGTAGTCTAAATGTCCATTGAAAGGTGAAAGAATAAAGAAGATATAGTACATATATACAATGGAATATGACTCAGCCATTAAAAAGAGTGAAATAATGACATTTACAGCAACATGGTTGGACCTGGAGATGATCATACTAAATTAAGTAAGTCAGACAGAGAAAAACAAATGTTATATGATATCACTTTTATGTGCAATCCTTGGAAGGAAAGTTATGACCAACCTAGACAGCATATTGAAAAGCAGAGACATTATTTTGCCAACAAAGGTCCATATAGTCAAGGCTATGGTTTTTCCTGTGATCACGTATGGATGTGAGAGTTGGACTGTGAAGAAGGCTGAGTGCTAAAGAATTGATGCTTTTAAACTGTGGTGTTGGAGAAGACTCTTGAGAGTCCCTTGGACTGCAAGAAGATCCAACCAGTCCATCCTAAAGGAGATCAGTCCTGGGTGTTCATTGGAAGGACTGATGCTGTGGCTGAAACTCCAATACTTTGGCCACCTCCTGTGAAGTGTTGACTCATTGGAAAAGACCCTGATGCTGGGAGGGATTGGGGGCAGGAGGAAAAGTGGATAACAGAGAATGAGATGGTTGGATGGCATCACTGACTCGACGGACATGAGTTTGAGTAGACTCTGAGAGTTGGCGATGTGCAGGGAGGCCCAGCGTGCTGCGATTCATGGGGTCGCAAAGAGTCAGACACAACTGAGCGACTGAACTGATTAGTTTGTGATATTGAGTGTCTTTTCCTGTGCTATTGGTCATCTATATGTCTTTGGAGAAATGTCTATTTAGATCTTCTGCCCATTTTTGATAGGGTTGTTTGTTTGTTTGTTTTATATTGAGTCATGAAAGTGAAAGTGAAGTCGCTCAGTCGTGTCCGACTCTTTGTGACCCCATGGACTGTAGCCTACCAAGCTCCTCTGTCCATGGGATTTTCCAGGCGATAGTACTGGAGTGGATTGCCATTTCCTTCTCCAGAGGATCTTCCTGACACAGGGATCGAACCCAGGTCTCCCGTGTTGTAGACAGACGCTTTACCATCTGAGGCACCAGGGAAGCTATATTGAGCCATATAGACTATAAATTTTGGAGATTAATTCATTATCAGTCACTTTGTTTGAATATATTTTCTCCCATTCTGCAGGTTGTCTTTTCATTTTGTTTGATTTTCTTTGCTGTGCAAAATGTTTTGAGTTTAATTAGGTTCCATCTGTTTATTTTTGTTTTTATTTCCATTACTATTGAAGATGGATCAAAAAAGATGTTGCTGCAGTTTATGTCAAAGAGTGTTCTGCCTATGTTTTCTTCTAAGTGTTGTGTAGTATCCAGTTAATACAGTTTTTTTAGAACAAAACTGAGAGAGAGGTATTGAGATTTCCCATTTATTTCGTACCCCCACTTGCATACGCTCTCCCACTATCAGTATCCCATGTAGAGCAGTATATTTGTTACAATCAATGAACCAACAGAAATCTGTTGCAGTTTTTTAAATACTATCAACAAAATATCAGAAAGATTTAAAAATTTTGTTTAAAATTACATAAAAAATATCTAGGAATAAACCAAGGACGTGAAAGACCTATACTCTAAAAACTATAAAACACTGATGAGGAGGTTGAAGATGATTCTAAGAAATAAACAGATATCACAGTTTCTTGGATTATAGGAATTAATATTGTTGTTTAGCATGACAACTTAATCTACACAAATGAAGTTTTCAAAACTTGAATGGAGCTAGGCTAACATTTAAACTTAGTTAAGAAGGAAGTCATTGTAAATTAGGCTGGTTATCAGTGGAAGGATACTACATGCTCTGCTGTGCTTAGTCACTCAGTCCTGTCTGACTCTTTGCCACCCAGTGGACTGTAGCCTGCCAGGCTTCTCTGTCCATGGAGATTTCCAGGCAAGAATACTGGAGTGAGTTGCCATGCCCTTCTCCAGGAGATCTTCCCAACCTGGGGATCGAACCTAGGTCTCCGGCACTGCAGACGGATTCTTTACCATCTGAGCCATCAGCAGAAGGTTAAGGGTATTATATTATGGAAGCAAAGGAAATTAGAAAAGCAAAGCACAGATCAGAAATAGTACCTGCTGGAAAATTTTGCTTCTAATTTTATGGGTTCAGCAGAAAATAGGAAAAACACATTTAAGCAGAAGAACTATATTATTAAGGAAATATAGTCTAGCTTTTTACCCACATATTCTAGTTAAAGGTTTGTGCTGTTGGTAGTGTCAGAGGTTTCTGATATAGTAATGTGTACATATTTACACTGTTGTTTGTAGCCCATGTATTAAACTTCGGCTAATGAAAACAAAACATGTTCCTAGCTAATATGAATATTAGAGTCTGGAGGGGAAACATAAAGAAGATAATAATCACATTTCAACATATCCTTTTGAAGGACAGAAATATGGGCCTATAAGACTGTATGGCAGAGGATCCTGACATGGATGAGGATAAGCAAAACTCAAGTTTTGAAGATTGGGTAGGAGTCACCCAGATGACCAGGCATTATAGAGTCTTCTATTTAAAGGATCAGCTCATTGAAAGAACTTGTCCCAAGGAAGAATCCTGGCATACTCGAGGGTCAGAAGTGAGCCCAATGTGGCTAGAAAAAAGTCACAGTGTATAAGATGAAGGTGGTGAGGTAGACAGGGCCTCGACCAGATACGCAGGATCACATTAAAGATGTTGTTCTCAATTCCAGGAGCAATAGGAAATCACTAGAAGTGTTAGATAGGAGGGTGACATGATAAGAGTAGCTTTTGTAAAGTTCTCTGCAACTTCAGTGTCAGGAGTGAATTGAAACGGAGTTAGTGTACATGAGGGGGATCAACGTGGGGGCTCCTCCACTGGTCCAGGAGATTGATGATGGCAGCATGAACTAGAGTGGTGGCTTTGAAGAGCTTGAAAGGGAATGACTTCAAGACATGTTGAGGAAGTGAAATTAACAGAACAAGGGATAGATTGAAAGTGGATTGGAGGCAGAAGAATACGTCAAACATGACTCTTAAGCTTATGACTTTTGTAACAGAATGGATAGTGATGTACACTTGAAGAAAGGGCATACTGGAGGACTTGTGGATTTGAAACATAAGAACAGGTTGAAACTGACAAGCCTTTCAGACATAAAAGTGGAAATATAAAACTAACAATGAGGTGTCTGATCTGGGGCTCAAAGCAGAGATCTAGGAAAAAGACAAACATTTTACAGTTGTTGCACATGTGTGTGAACTGAAGTCATGGACATGGTAGAGATTATATAAGGAGAAAGATATTGGGGAAAAATGAAAAAGGTCCAAGACTCAGCCTCAGAGAAATCCAACATTTATTGCCTAGTTAGGGAACATAATCTTGAAAAAGGAGCTGAGGACATCTAGAGAGGAAGCAAGACATCTAGGAGAGTGTCATGTTCCAGCACCATGGGCAACCACATTCTACTTGCTGTGATCTCTGTACCATCGGATCAGATCAGATCAGATCAGTCACTCAGTCGTGTCCGACTCTTTGCGACCCCATGAACTGCAGCACACCAGGCCTCCCTGTCCATCACCATCTCCCGGAGTTCACTCAAACTCACGTCCGAGTCAGTGATGCCATCCAGACATCTCATCTTCTGTCGTCCCCTTTTCCTCCTGCCCCCAATCCCTCCCAGCATCAGAGTCTTTTCCAATGAGTCAACTCTTTGAATGAGGTGGCCAAAGTACTGGAGTTTCAGCTTTAGCATCAGTCCTTCCAAAGAACACCCAGGGCTGGTCTCCTTTAGAATGGACTGATTGGATCTCCTTGCAGTCCAAGGGACTCTCAAGAGTCTTCTCCAACACCACAGTTCAAAAGCATCAATTCTTCGGCACTCAGCCTTCTTCACAGTCCAACTCTCACATCCATACGTGACCACAGGAAAAACCATAGCCTTGACTAGACGAACCTTTGTTGGCAAAGTAGTGTCTCTGCTTTTGAATATGCTATCTAGGTTGGTCATAACTTTCCTTCCAAGGAGTAAGCGACTTTTAATTTCATGGCTGCAGTCACCATCTGCAGTGATTTTGGAGCCCAGAAAAATAAAGTCTGACACTGTTTCCACTGTTTCTCCATCTATTTCCCATGAAGTGATGGGACTGGATGCCATGATCTTTGTTTTCTGAATGTTGAGCTTTAAGCCAACTTTTTCACTCTCCACTTTCACTTTCATCAAGAGGCTTTTTAGTTCCTCTTCACTTTCTGCCATAAGGGTGGTATCATCTGCATATCTGAGATTATTGATATTTCTCCCAGCAATCTTGATTCCAGTTTGTGTTTCTTCCAGTCCAGCATTTCTCATGATGTACTCTGGGTAAGCTTTTGACCTAAAGACAACTGGTCTGCACACTAACCAGAAGTACATTATTTTCCTGACACAAATATCCTTCCATGAAGGAGCTCTCTGTTGGATGGTGGGCTAACAAACAAAATGGGTTCTCTGCACTGAAAATGCTGGGTGCTAGACCCGCAGAAGGAAAGGAGTACTTAGAAGAAAGGGCAGAAGCCAATGACTTAGAACGGAGCCAAAGCAGAGGGTTCAGTTCAGTAGCTCAGTCTTGTCTGACTCTTTGCAACCCCATGGACTACACTACGCCAGGCTTCCCTGTCCTTCACCATCTCCCAGAGCTTGCTCAAACTCATGTCCATCGAGTTGGTGATGCCATCCAACCATCTCATCCTCTGTTGTCCCCTTCCCTTCCTGCCTTCAATCTTTCCCAGAAAAGTAGAGGGTAGTTGAGTCTCAATCACAGCAGAGTGGGAAGGAAGGAGCTCCTGTTGCCCAGATGAAGGAGACAACCCCGTGTCTAGAGTTATGTTGGATTCTAAACCACCTTCCAATTGCTGAATTCTATTTCCTTCTAGGCAAAGCCAATCTCTATAATTTTTTTAAGCTCAGGCATGTGATCAGTCTCATCATTCTCATTTCCACATGTATCTTATTTTAAAAAAAAGTACTACAGCCTAAGTCTGTTCCTTACAACATAAATTGTCCATACTCTCACTTTCTGCAGGACCTTATTATTATCTCATTCTTGTTTTCACACAAATTTCACCCCTTAAGTCTTTACCATATGTATTCTGGTTATGTCCATATGTATTCTGTGGATTCTTTTATGTACAAACTGCAGTAAGACTCATAAACCATGACCCTAGTCCAGTTTGGATTAGTTTTGCCTTTAGAGAAGCATGGTCCCAATAGTAATTTTTTTCATAGTCTCTTTTATGAGGCACAAGCACTTTGTCTACACACATAAGCTGCTTTTCTAATACCCACACACTTCATAAAAGGTCTCAGTCTTCTACCTTAGCCAATAGTAGCAGCACCAAGAAATGGCTAGACAGTGAACTTTAACCAGGATAAGCAAATATCCATAGCTTTACACCTGTTGACTCATCATAACCATTAATACTAGCCCTTAGAACTCTCAAAAGCATGTCCATTTAAACAGAATCAAATGGATGAAGCTTGGGCTCCTCAGAGATCATGACTCTCATCTCATTCATTTCTTCCATTCTGGAACAACTGGGTCAGTGGATCAATAATGGGCTTTCAATTGATCAGTTCATAACAATATGTGACATAAGCCTGTTAACCTGGTTAAGAAGCATCAATTCAAGAAATAGCTGTCATAATTAGAAAAGTATGTCACTGGCAACAAATTATATATTTTTCTTTTTTTCCTTTGAGTCTTCAAAAACCCAGATGAATTGGATAGAAATCCTTCTCCTTTATAAAGTATTAGAAACCACTTTAAGTGCTTAGCATGACAGGGTTTACTCATCACCAATATTTAGTCTCCTTAAAATAGTTCTGACCTAAAGTCATCCATTTCGTTTTCTTGTGTGTTTTTCAAAATATTCTTTTATATAAAAAGTGAAAGTGAAATATTTATAGGTCTCTGGAATGCTATGTACATTGTTTAAAAAATATTCATTATTTTCTTCCTTTCTTGCTGTTGCATTAACTCATTAACCACATGACACCGTCTTTTAGGTATGGATTCTCACTCATTATAGTAATTGATACACCCTACATTTTCTTTTTTGTAAAGGTTCAGAGTATTGGATTCTGATCTCAAACCTTGTGAGTTTCGACCACTTCCACTTATAACTCGGTGACTTTGAAAGCTTATGCAATATCTTTAAGCCTTAGGTATTTCCTCTGTATAATGGAGAAAATAATTTTATCCTGTGTGAATTCAATGATAAATTGCATGTCAATCACACTCTTTAGAGTAACAACTCAACAAATCTCAGGAATTCTTACTGTGATTGTATATAGAACAACAACTGATTACCAAATATGAGACTGTATATGATCCCAAACACTTCTGAGGATGATTCTTTCATCCTTTAATGTGAAACAAATCAGATTTTAAAAGTGTAGGTGCCCATGGTGGAAAAGAATAGCAAATGTCTTATCCTATTAATGACATAAAATTCAGACTCAAAGTCTGAATGTAAAATTTTGCATTCCAGATTAAAACAATGAGTTCTTTCAGATATTCAACTTTCTGGACTTGAGCAGTTTGTGGAGTTGACCCATTATAGGCAGATGGGTTTATTGTCAGATTGCTGTGATTAAGTAATAAGGGAAGTCTCATTTTAAAATATCAGTCTTAACTTTACAGTTAGTCAGTCCGTAGAGACTGTAGTTGTCATAAAACATCTGAATGGAAGAGTTGTATCAGAGGAAAACATGAGCAACTTCCTCATAAAAGTTGACTCCATCCTCTGTCTGCCTCCCTAAATTGCTTTGTTATAGAGCAGTGGCTCAAAGGACCTGGCATTAACTGCTGTCATTTTTTGTTTCTTCACTAGTAGAAGAAAAAAGTGCCCAAAAGACAAGCCTATGGCCATGGAAAACCCATAAAAAATAGCTGAAATTTAACATAATAATCATTTTTCTTTTGAAACTCTTTGAAATAACTTATTTGTTCTATTTCAATTAAAAACAGTTCCCTACATTACACATCAAAAGCATTTAAAATATGAGTCATTGACTTCAAATGAAGATTTAGAACGTTTTTGTGTGTGTGCTTACATGTTTTTACTCTGATGATGGCAAAACTGATATACTTATTGTCACAGATGATGCCATTTGGAATCGTCCACAAAGAATAGGATCTTCCCTGGTAACTCAATTGGTGAAGAATCTGCCTGCAGTGCAGGAGACCCGGGTTTGATCCCTGGGTTGGAAAGATCCCCTGGAGAAGGAAATGGCAAACCTCTCCAGTATTATTGCCTGGAAAATCCCATGGACAGAGGAACCTGGTGGATTACGGTCCATAGGGTCGCAAAGAGTTGGACACAACTTAGTGAATAAACCATCCACCATCCACAGCAAATATAGGATGCCCTGTAAAGTGTGCATGTGATTGATTTGTATAATTGGCACCATTTAATTGCATTGTTTTTTCATAGAGGTTTTTGCTGGAGAACTTCTCTGTACAACAGGTTATCTATTTCTCAGCTACAGTTGGCTGGGAATTCAGGAAAGGGCATGGGGTTAGTGAGGAGGAAGGGATGGACTTATCCTTAGGCATATGGAGACATGAAGACTAATGCTTTTATTCCTACCTTTTAGGCAGATTCTTGATCTAAGGACCTATATCCAATTTCTCACTGTCTGTGTGCTGTGAAAGGGATGGGTAGGTAGATTCACATGAAAAAACCTAAGTCAGGCTGGCATTGATAAAAGTGGGGGCTGACTCATACTTCAGTAGGTTCACCAGAAATCTCCATGGCGAAGAATGTAAGCTTTGGAGTCAGACCTGAATTTGAAACCCAAATTACCTTACACACTAGATATGACACTAGGCAAACCGTGTAACCCAAGGTCATAAAACTAGTAAGGATTGGAATTAAGATGAAATTCCACATTGAATTATAGCATTTAGGAGACTGAAGAATTTGTATTAAATATTTGTATATGTATACCATAGGCAGATAAGACACCATACATAATTTAAGAGGTGTCTGAAACACACAGAAAAAAGTCATGGAACCTAAATTTTCTGTTATTTTCATTATTTTTAAAATTAAGATATCAAATAGGTCTCTATATGTGCTGTAGCTTGTTCAACACTTTTCTCCTTTTTATAGTTCTCATGAACTCTTTGACCCACTATAATGTGGCTTCTTTCTTTAATTGAAATATTGTTCATTCACAGTATTGTATTCATCTCAGGTATACAGCAAAGTGACTCATATATATTTATATACATATATGAATTTAAATATATTTATGTATTTCAGATTTATATATCTTTATTATATATTATATATATATTTTCAGATTATTTTCCATTATAGGTTATTATAAGATATTGAATATACTTCCTTGTGTTATATGGTAAATCCTTGTTGCCTTTCTGTTTTATGTATAATCGTTTGTATCTGTTAATCACATACTCTTAATTTATTGTTCCCCACCCTCCCTTTCCCCTTTGATAACCACAAGGTTTTTTTTTTTTTTTTTTTCTTTTTCTATGCCTGCGGGTCTTTTTCTATTTTGTATAGAGATCCACTGTATTATTTTTTAGATTCCACATATAAGTGACATCATATAATAGTTGTCTTTATAAGAGAAGTGAGAAAAATTAAAAAGTCAAGATATCAAAATTTGCAAGCCCTGGGAAATATATTACATTCAATTTCATGAACCAAAATGTTTGAAAAATGGAAAACTTGGTGGAGAGCCACAAAGATAATTAAATGGCTGGAAAGGAAAGCCTACTAAAACATTGAAAGATTTGCAACTATTTATTAAATAATAAAATCTTAAAAGCTTAATTATAATGTTCTACAAAGAGGTTTGTTATGGATCGGTTATTGATCAGTTCCTAATATATGCTTTTATAATGATACAACACAAATTTGTCTTCATATTTAGTAGCCTGATAGTTCTAATCTAAATCAGTTGTCTTTTTCCTATTACCTACTTTCTCCTCTTTAATTCTGTTATGGTTTAATATGCCATTCCTCAACACACTACCCAAGTACTTCATTTCAGACTCTTCTGTTGACTATGAGGGCTGCTCCATTTCTTCTAAGGGATTCTTGCCCACGGTAGTAGATATAATGGTCATCTGAATTAAATTGACCACCTGGTGTGAAGAGCCAACTCATTGGAAAAGACCCTGTTGTTGGGAAAGATTGATGACAAGAGGAAAAGGGAGTGACAGAAGATGAGATGGTTGGATAGCATCATCGACTCAATGGACATGTGTTTGAGTAAATTCTGTGAGATAGTGAAGGTCAGGGAAGACTGATGTGCTGCAGTCCATGGGGTTGCAAAGAGTCAGACATTACTGAGCCACTGAACAGCACCACACTACCCAGACTGTACCTAGCCTTTCCTCCTAGCATGATAACCTTAAAGGTCATTCTTTTTACAATATAAAGTACTCTTTTTTAAAAAATTTTCTAGTTTATGTGAAAATGAAGTCGCTCAGTCATATCTGACTCTTTGCAACCCCATGGGGGTTGCAGTGGGTTGCCATTTCCTTCTCCAGGAGATCTTCCTGACCCAGGGATTGAACCCATAGACCTGCTGTCTCCTGTAGGCAGATGCTTTACCATCTGAGCCATAAGGGAAGTCCATTACTAGTTTATATTGAGCATATTCAAGTGAAGATCTTAAAAACCTAAGGAAAATCTTGGAAAATGAGAAGTCAAGTCTATGTGGCTTGAATTATGAGGAACCTGGGGTTAGTTCCTAAGGTAATAATGTGACTTGCAAACTAGCAGATCAGTTTCAAAACAGCCTTTGAGAGGCTCCTTAAATTACAGGTTACATTAAGTTGAGAGGATTAAGGACAATAGATGGTTGTGCCTCACTTGAAACTTGTACTGATCAATTGATCAGGAATCAGAAGAGACCAATGTTACTTGCTAAATCAGCATATGTTTTATTTTACTAGAATGTCTCAACAGAACCAGGAGGACACATCAGATGCTATGAACATAATCATATAATATTGATCAGTGATCTCTCAGCATCTATAAAAATGGGCCAAATTTAAGGAATAAACTCTGGTGATATAAACTACGTGTGTCTGAGGCCATTTCTGCCAGGGAAAAGCACCCTTGGCAGCTCCCCATTGCCAAAGCAGGAGCCTGAACCTGACATGTGTGCCTTCCTTCACTGTCCTCCCTGCCCTCTGATCATGACGTTCTCAATGAGTCCAAATGCGACTCCAGCCTCTTTCTTTACAAGCTCTTCAGGAAGCCACAAATGCTGGACTGGAGTTGGCAATCCATGGTTTACAGATGGAATCCCAGTTTTCAGACACTGTAGCAAGACCTGCCTGTTCTTCATTTTCATGCCTTGCTACACCCTGTTTTGTAAACTCAAGCTCCGTCAATGATGAATTACTTGCTGCTGCTGCTGCTGCTGTGGCTAAGTCGCTTCAGTCGTGTCCAACTCTGTGTGACCCCACAGACAGAAGCCCACCAGGCTCCCCCATCCTTGGGATTCTCCAGGCAAGAACACTGGAGTGGGTTGCCATTTCCTTCTCCAATGCATGAAAGTGAAAAGTGAAAGTGAAGTCGTTCAGTCGTGTCCGACTCTTAGCGACCCCATGGACTACAGCCTACCAGGCTCCTCTGCCCATGGGATTTTCCAGGCGAGAGTATTGGAGTGGGGTGCCATTGCCTTCTCCGGATAAATTACTTGAGATTCTTCCAAACATTGAGTTCACTCTTGTGCTTTAGGTCAATTTTCCCAAAATGCTCTCCACACTCTCAGCTGATTAACAGATACTGAACTATTTAGTCTCAATTTCTCCATGAGGATGGAGTCCCTAGAATCATATTCTGAAAGTCTCTTTTGTGATGTTGTTCGAAAGCTATTGTTGCTGTTCAGTTGCTCAGGCATGTCCTACTCTTCGAGACCCCATGGACTGCAGCACGCCGTGTTTCCCTGTCCTTCACTATCTTCTGGAGTTTGCTCAAACTCATGTCCATTGAGTTGGTGATGCCATCCAACCATCTCTTCCTCTGTTGCCCACTTCTCCTCCTGCCCTCAATCTTTCCAGCATCAGGGTCTTTCTTTTCCAGTGAGTCAGCTCTTTGCATCAGGTGGCCAAAGTGTCGGAGCTTTTAGCTTCAGCATCGGTCTTTCCAATGAATGTTCAGGGTTGATTTCCCTTAGGATTGACTGGGTTGATGTCCTTACTGTCCAAGGGACTCTCAAGAGTCTTCTGCAGCACCACAGGTTGAAAGCATCAATTTTTCAGTCTTCTTTATGGTCCATCTCTCACATCTGTGGGCTTCCCTTGTGGCTCAGCTGGTAAAGAATCTGCCTGCAATGTGGGAGACCTGGGTTTGATCCCTGGGTTGGGAAAATCCCCTGGAGAAGGGAAAGGCTACCCACTCCAGTATTCTGGCCTGTAGAATTCCATGGACTGTATGGTCCATGAGGTCGCCAAGAGTTGGAAACGACTGGGCGACTTTCAGTTTCTTACATCTGTACATTACTACTGAAAAAAACCACAGGTTTGACTATATGGATATTTGCTAGCAAAGTGATATGTTTGATTTCTAATATGCTGTCTAGGTTTGTCATAGCTTTTCTTCCAAGGAGCAAGTGGCTTTTAATTTTATAGCTGCAGTCACTGTTCACAGTGATTTTGGAACCCAAGAAAGCAAAGTCTGTCACAGTTTCCATTGTTTTCCCATCTATTTGCCATGAAGTGATGGGACCGGATGCCATGATATTAGTTTTTTGAATGTTGAATTGGAAGCCAGCTTTTTCACTCTCCTCTTTCACCTTCATCAAGTGTCTCTTTAGTGTCCCTTCACTTTCTGCCATTAGGGTAATGTCACCTGTATATCTGAGGTTGTTGATATCTGAGGTAGAGAAATATAGATACTTAAATATTGACTCAAAGCAAATCCAAAAACGTTTTAATGCATTACTATACATCACAACCAATTGGCACTTTTGAATTCTGAGTGTGTGTTCAACTGTGTCAAGAATAGGAAAGAACTCAGCAGAAATACTAGATATGTAATTCTTAATCTCACAATCTAGAAGTGCTATTTCTGATTATACATCCCAAAGAACTGAAAGCAAAGACTTGAAGAGAGATTTTTATAGCATGTTCATAGCAACATTATTCACAGTAGGCAAAAGGTTTAATCAGTTAAGTGTCCATCATATATGAACTAATAGACAAAATGCTGCTTACAATGGAATGTTGTTCAGCCTTAAAAAGGAAGGAAATTCTAACAAAAGTTACAACATGATGAAACTTGAAGACATTATGCTAAGTGAAATAAAAGGACAAATACTTTGTGATCCCACTTATATGAGGCACCTAGTGAAAGTGAAAGTGTTAGACACGCAGTTGTGTCCAACTCATTGTGATGCCATGCCAGGCTCCTCTGTCCACGAAATTCTCCAGCAAAGAATACTGGAGTAGGTTGCCATGCCCTTATCCAGGGGATCTTACTGACCCAGGAATTGAACCCAGGTCTCCTGCATTGCAGGCAGATTCTGTACCATCTGAGCCACTAGCTTATAGTAACAGAAAGAATAATGATGGTTTCTCTGGCTGTGGGAGAGAAGAATAGGGAGTTATTTTTATTGTGTAGAGTTGTTTTGTTGTTCAGTCATTAATTGTGCCCGACTGTTAGTGACCCCAAGGACTGCAGCAAGCCAGGCTCCTCCATCCTCCACTATCTCCCAGAGGTTGCTTAAATTCATGTCCATTGAGTTGGTGATGCTATCTAACCATCTCATCCTCTGCCACTCTTTTGCTTCAATTTTTCCCAGCACCAGGATCCTGTCCAATTATTCGGCTCTTCGCATCACATAGCCAAAGTATTGGAGCTTCGGCTTCAACATCAGTCCTTCCAATGAATATTCAGGGTTGCTTTCCTTTAGGACTCACTGGTTTGATCTCCTTGTAGTCAAAGACTCTCAAGAGTCTTTACCCACACCACAATTTGAAAGCATCGATTCTTTGGCATTCAGCCTTCTTTATGGTCCAACTATCACAATTTACTAAATGAAAAAATCCTAGAAACAGATGGGGCTGACAGTTGCACAATAATGTAAATATGCTTACTACCATTGAACTACACTTCAAAATAGTTAAAATGTTAAATTTTATGTGCATATTGCCACAATTAAAATAATTTTTTAAAAGAAGATCATGGTATTTTTGAAGAACAGAGCTATACATCTGCAACAATTAAAAGAACTCAAAACATCATGGGAGCAAGTATTGTTATCTATGGCTTTGAGAACCCCTATGCTTTTTTTGGCTGATTTTTGCTTTGTTGGAAAGGGTAGTAAGGAAAATAACTATTTCTAACTCTGCAGGGCAGGCTCCATGTCAATTCTTCCAGCACTAATAAGAACTAAACCCAACCAGTCATTGAAGAATTAAATACCAGCAACATAATTAAGCCTATTGAGAAATATTATGTGACATAGGCAAATATGTTTGTCCTCATTGTCCTTGAGCTGTAAAATTAAAGGTTACCTTAGCCCACATTATTGGAGTAACGTTTTCAAGGACTTTTAGAAACATCTGTCTTATTCATCTATTTAATTATATTTCTTTAGGCAAAAGAGCCTACTGTCCTTGGAGCTGAGATCTAGCACAAGCTAAAGAGGAACTAGCTACTGTAAGTCCTCACCTTTGTTATTCAAACTCTAGTCATCCGTTTTGAAAGTTGGTGTGGGCAACAAATTTAAAGGCCCCATGTCCGCAGCTAGAAATGTCTCCAGGAGGAATAATTCAATAAATCAAAAACAAAACAGCAAAAAAAAAAAAAAAAAAATACTTTGCATATTTTATGTACTGCCTTTGGGTTCCTGAAAATGTCAGTTTATAAATATAGTGCATTATGTCACCCTTCAGCTCCATTACTTGGATAGAATACAAATATTTTCCTTTAGCCATGACACCATGTAAACATCTGCCTAGAAATGTGCAATTATACCACAAACCTTAACATATCCTGTTACTGCCCTTCCCCTGTAATCTTTTTGAATCCAGTTTTCTCCAGGCAAATGACCTCACCATCCATCTACTTCTCAAGTGAAACACATGAGCAATGTCTCCCACTCCTTTCCTCCTCCCGGTTGTACCATGTAGCATCTGTCAAATCTGTCTACTCTCTCTGTCATAGTCACATTTTACTGGATTAACCAGCAGCCCTCAACCAAGTCTCGTGCCCTGGGGCTCAGTGCCTCCTATCCAGTCTTTACACTGGAGCCAGGGTGATCTTTCTAAAACACACTCCCTTGCTTAAAATCCTTTTACTGGACACTCAGAAATATGCACACATTAAAATTCACTTTTAACTTGTACGGTTCTCTGAGTTTGGACAAATCCTTAGAGTTTTGTAGCTACCACCACAGTTGAAACACAGACCTGTGCTCATGCTCAGTCACTTCAGTCATGTCTGACTCTTCATAGCTCCTCTCTCCATGGAATTCTCCAGGCAAGAATACTGTAGTGGGTAGCCACGACCTCTTCCAGGGGATCTTCCTGACCAGCGATGGAACCCACGTCTCCTGCATTGCAGGCAGATTCTTTATCACTGAGCCACTGGGAAAGGCCACAGAACAATTAACTTCACCTTAAAAAAAATTTCCTCATGCTGCCTCTTTGTAACCAAATCCGAACTCCAATTCTAACCCTAAGTAACCACTGATCTGTTCTTCATCTCCATAGTTTTGCATTGTCAGCAAGTCATAAAAATGGAATGATACAGGATGTAACCTTTTGACTCCGACTTCTTTCATGCCTCATAATGCATATGAGATTCAGATGAGACTCATATGCTGAGTTTAACATTCTTTTTTATTGCAAAGTAGTATTTCATTGAACCATAAAACTGGTTCATGCTCACTTTACCTGTTTAATATGATGATTGTGGATATTAAAGGAAAAAAAAACACCTTCCATTCGTTGAAACCTAGTTGAAAAATAGAAACAGATTCATGTAAACTTATGGGAACTCTGGGTACAGTGGTTCCACTCTGACCTCTTTCCTGTGCTCCACACTTGTACATCCAATTGCCTCCTGGTCATATTCACTAGGATTCCCCCATGGCAACATGTGCAAAACCTCCTATCTCCCCAGTCTCCTTTCCCAGTAAACGACAAGCTGTCCACACAGCTGTTCAAATCAAATCCAGAGGATTGTCCTGACATCTTTTTGTATCTTACTCTTACTCCTTGCATGCATGTTAACTCACTTCAGTCATGTCTGACTCTTTGCAGCTCTATGGATGATAGCCCGCCAGGCTCCTCTATACATGGGATTCCCCAGGCAAGAATACTGGAGTGAGTTGCCATGACCTCCTCCAGGGGATCTTCCTAACCCAGGGATCAAACCCACATCTCTTAGGTCTCCTGCATTGGCAGGTTCTTTACCACTAGAGGGCTTCCCTGGTGGCTCAGACGGTAAGGCGTCTGCCTGCAATGCGGGAGACCTGGGTTCATTCCCTGGGTCAGGAAGATCCCTTGGAGAAGGAAATGGCAACTCACTCCAGTACTCTTGCCTGAAAAATTTCATGGACTGAGGAGCCTGGAAGGCTAGAGTCCACAGGGTTGCAGAGTCAGACACGACTGAGTGAATTCACTTCACTTACCACTAGAGCCACCTGGGAAGCCTCACTCTTATTCCTTATATCTAAATAATCACCAATTCTTATTGATTTTTCCTCTGAATTATATCTCAAATTGGTATTTCATCCCTTCTCTGGATGACTGCAACAGCCTCCTATGTGGTCTCTCTGTCTACACCCTTTCCTGTACTCTAAACCATGCTCCATGAAGCAGGGTGATTTTTGCAAAACTTAAAGTTTCCTTTATTAAATAACAAGATTTCCAAGGAGATCTGTTGATAGACATGTCTACAAGCAAATGTTTCCCTGAATAACAGAAAGTCACAATTATTCTAAACTATCCCCAATACTGAATTTTGCTGCAGAAAATTAGATATTTAATGCTGAGGGATAAGATGTGCCAATGGGCACATTTTCAAAATAAACGCTTCTTAGATATATTACCAGACCTTGCCTTACATTGAATTACAATCAATTACCATCTTTAATTGTTTTGGATGAAGAGGATTCTAATTTCAAGAAGAATAAGAATGATTATAAAAGTGAAATGTTTTATCCTTCATCAAGCTGCTATTAACCTATGACCATGAGAGCACTTTTGCCCTTAAAAATGTATGGTAAATGTTCATATTTTAGGTAGAATGGACTTACGCTAATTTAATATCACTCAAAATACATGAGTGTTCCAGATACAATAGACTTTTAAACTCTTCAAAATACAGGATTGCAAATAGTTTATACTAGCTAATGAGAACAAAAGGGGGGAATCATTTGATTTATAATTTCTGAAATTTAAAGTAATATTTTTAAGATGGATATATATATCTCCTTCATAAGATGCTTACTAGTTACAAAGGGAAATGATGTTAACTCTATAGTATGGAAACCTGGCAATTACCACCTGAGCACACGATCAAGATTACATCTTCACCATTATGGGACAGATTGGTATCAAGTGCTTCCTGATGTGGTACACGGAGAAAGAAGCATCGTTGATTCCTGCCAAAAGTGCAGACATGGACCAAATCACGAAACACCAGATCGTGGTTAAGTGTTCTGACCTATACTCTTCAAATATCAACATCCTTGTCATAAAGCACAAGAAACAGTAAGAAGCGATTTCAGGTTTAAAAAGATATAGCTGAAGGCACCTTAGATCTGGGACCTTCTTTTCCTAGCCAGAATTTAACTGGCACAATTGGCAAACTGTGAACAAAGTCTCAATTAGATAATGGTATTGCATCAATATTAGTTTCTTGATTGTGTTAATTATATTATAGTTATCTAGGAGAAGGAAATGGCAACCCACTCCAGTATTCTTGCCTGGAAAATCCCATGGACGGAGGAGCCTGTTAGGCTACAGTCCGTGGGGTAGCAAAGAGTCGGACATGACTGAGTGACTTTCACTTTCACTGTGTCTAAGAGTAACTAGTCAATCTAATCACACTAGGACCACAGCCTTGTCTAACTCAATGAAACTAAGCCATGCCCGTGGGGCAACCCAAGACGGGCGGGTCATGGTGGAGAGATCTGACAGAATGTGGTCCACTGGAGAAGGGAATGGCAAACCACTTCAGTATTCTTGCCTTGAGAAGCCCATGAACAGTATGAAAAGGCAAAATGATAGGATACTGAAAGAGGAACTCCCCAGGTCAGTAGCTGCCCAACATGCTACAGGATGGAGAAATAACTCCAGAAAGAATGAAGGGATGGAGCCAAAGCAAAAAGAATACCCAGCTGTGGATGTGACTGGTGATAGAAGCAAGGTCTGATGCTATAAAGAGCAATATTGCATAGGAACCTGGAATGTCAGGTCCATGAATCAAGGCAAATTGGAAGTGGTCAAACAAGAGATGGCAAGAGTGAATGTTGACATTCTAGGAATCAGCGAACTGAAATGAACTGGAATGGGTGAATTTAACTCAGATGACCATTATATCTACTACTGCGGCAGGAATCCCTCAGAAGAAATGGAGTAGCCATCATGGTCAACAAAAGAGTCTGAAATGCAGTACTTGGATGCAATCTCAGAAACAACAGAATGATCTCTGTTTGTTTCCAAGGCAAACCATTCAATATCACAGTAATCCAAGTCTATGCCCCAACCAGTAATGCTGAAGAAGCTGTAGTTGAAAGGTTCTATGAAGACCTACAAGACCTTTTACAACTAACACCCAAAAAAGATGTCCTTTTCATTATACGGGACTGGAATGCAAAAGTAGGAAGTCAAGAAACACCTGGAGTAACAGGCAAATTTGGCCTTGGAATATGGAATGAAGCAGGGCAAAGGCTACTTTTGCCAGGAGAACACACTGGTCATAGTAAACACCCTCTTCCAACAACACAAGAGAAGACACTATACATGGACATCACCAGATGGTCAACACCAAAATCAGATTGATTATGTTCTTTGCAGCCAAAGATGGAGAAGCTCTATACAGTCAACAAAAGCAAGACCAGGAGCTGACTGTGGCTCAGATCATGAACTCCTTATTACCAAATTCAGACTGAAATTGAAGAAAGTAGGGAAAGCCACTAGACCATTCAGGTATGACCTAAATCAAATCCCTTATGATTATACAGTGGAAGTGAGAAATAGATTTAAGGGCCTAGATCTGATAGATAGAGTGCCTGATGAACTATGGAATGAGGTTTGTGACATTGTACAGGAGACAGGGATCAAGACCATCCCCATGGAAAAGAAATGGAAAAAAGCAAAGTGGCTGTCTGGGGAGGCCTTACAAATAGCTGTGAAAAGAAGAGAAGCAAAAAGCAAAGGAGAAAAGGAAAGATATAAGCATCTGAATGCAGAGTTCCAGAGAATAGCAAGAAGAGATAAGAAAGCCTTCCTCAGTGATCAATGCAAAGAAATAGAGGAAAACAACAGAATGGGAAAGACTAGAGATCTCTTCAAGAAAATTAGAGATACCAAAGGAACATTTTATGCAAAGATGGGCTTGATAAAGGACAGAAATGGTATGGACCTAACAGAAGCAGAAGATATTAAGAAGAGATGGCAAGAATACACAGAAGAACTGTACAAAAAAGATCTTCATGACCTAGATAATCACGATGGTGTGATCACTCACCTAGAGCCAGACATCCTGGAATGTGAAGTCAAGTGGGCCTTAGAAAGCATCACTACGAACAAAGCTAGTGGAGGTGATGGAATTCCAGTAGAGCTATTCCAAATCCTGAAAGATGATGCTGTAAAAGTGCTGCACTAAATATGCCAGCAAATTTGGGAAACTCAGCAGTGGCCACAGGACTGGAAAAGGTCGGTTTTCATTCCAATCCCAAAGAAAGGCAATGCCAAAGAATGCTCAAACTACTGCACAATTGCACTCATCTCACATGCGAGTAAAGTAATGCTCAAAATTCTCCAGCCAGGCTTCAGCAATCCATGAACTGTGAACTTCCTGATGTTCAAGCTGGTTTTAGAAAAGGCAGAGGAACCAGAGATCAAATTGCCAACATCCACTGGATCATGGAAAAAGCAAGAGACTTCCAGAAAAAACATCTATTTCTGCTTTATTGACTATGCCAAAGCCTTTGACTGTGTGGATCACAACAAACTGTGGAAAATTCTGAAAGAGATGAGAATACTAGACTACCTGACCTGCCTCTTGAGAAACCTGTATGCAGGTCAGAAAGCAACAGTTAGAACTGGACATGGAACAACAGACTGGTTCCAAATAGGAAAAAGAGTACGTCAAGGCTGTGTATTATCACCCTGTTTATTTAACTTATATGCAGAGTAAAGTATGAGAAACGCTGGACTGGAAGAAACACAAGCTGGAATCAAGATTGCCGGGAGAAATATCAATAACCTCAGATATGCATATGACACCACCCTTATGGCAGAAATTGAAGAGGAACTAAAATGCCTCTTGATGAAAGTGAAAGTGGAGAGTGAAAAAGTTGGCTTAAAGCTCAACATTCAGAAAACTAAGATCATGGCATCTGGTCCCATCACTTCATGGGAAGTAGATGGAGAAACAGTGGAAACCTTGTCAGACTTTATTTTTTTGGGCTCCAAAATCACTGCAGATGGTGATTGCAGCCATGAAATTAAAAGAGGCTTACTCCTTGGAAGGAAAGTTATGACCAACCTAGATAGCATATTCCAAAGCAGAGACATTACTTTGCCAACAAAGGACCGTCTAGTCAAGGCTATGGTTTTTCCTGTGGTCATGTATGGATGTGAGAGTTGGACTGTGAAGAAGGCTGAGCACCAAAGAATTGATGCTTTTGAACTGTGGTATTGGAGAAGACTCTTGAGAGTGCCTTGGACTACAAGGAGATCCAACCAGTCCATTCTGAAGATCAGCCCTGGGATTTCTTTGGAGGGAATGATGCTGAAGGTGAAACTCCAGTACTTTGGCCACCTCATGAGAAGAGTTGACTCATTGGAAAAGACTCTGATGCTGGGAGGGATTGGGGGCAGGAGGAGAAGGGGACGACAGAGGATGAGATGGCTGGATGGCATCACTAACTCGATGGATGTGAGTCTGAGTGAACTCTGGGAGTTGGTGATGGACAGGGAGGCCTGGCATGCTGGGATTCATGGGATCGTGAAGAGTCGGACATGACTGAGCGACTGAACTGACTCACTGACCTTTTAGGAAATACACATTCATATATTAAGGAGCAAGGAGACGTGCTTAATCTTGAATGCCAAAAGGGAAAGTGTATGTATGTGTGTGCACACAGGAGGGTCGGGGAAAGAGAGAAGGATAAACAGAGTAAAATGTTTACATCTAGTTTATCTGAGTAAAGGATAAAACGATGTATAGAAAATTTTTGTCCTATTCTTGCAGTATTTTGCTTTGCCTGAAATTATGTCAAAATAAAAATTTAAAGGAGAAATAGATATTACCTATGCTATTATGTTACAGATTTTTAAAGACATAGTCTCTTTGAATTAATATTTTCTCACCTGCCTGAGAATGACTGCCTCCCTCAGAAACAATCATCTTTCTCTTATCCCTATATGTTTAAACAAGCTCTCTTAAGAGGCTACTGTGATCGCTTCCTTCCACCCAAACTTCAAGGGAAGGCAGGGTATTCTGTTTTTGTGGGTTTTATGGGACTACGTTTATATTCGTAGTTTAACTTATGATACAATAATGCAGCAATTTTTCATGTAACACTTTTACTTTTAACTCAATAGGATTATATTCAGAGAAAAGTGAGTCTGTACTTGAATTTCCCAAGGAGCTTTGCATTTATCGTGTATCAAATGTTGTGTGTTCCTTGCATTGTTATGCTACCCCTTTCCCAGGCATGCAGGCAGGATGCTGGAGAGTGGAGAATAAAGTGAGAGAATTAGTTCTACGTGTGTTTGGTTAGGAGATGCTATGACCCCTGTATCAAAAGTCAGGTACCCATGGAGGAAACAGTGCAGTCCAAAAGCAGATGACTAACGCACCATTGAACTATACGTAATATGTGTTGGTTAGATGTTCAGATTATAGTACTAGTTAAGGAGGTTTGTGAAGACCCAAATTCTCTTGAAATGTAGAAGTGAAATATCAAGGGCTCCCATTTGGTGGGTTTCCTTTTTCGTTTTGTTGATGGTTTCCTTTGCTGTGCAGAAGCTTCTTTAGTTTGATGTAAACCCACTTGTTTATGTTTCCTTTTGTTGCCTTTGCCTTCAGAGTCAGGTCCAAAAATATCGTTACGAACACCATTCTCACAGAGTTTATCACTTAGGAGTTTTACGGTTTCGGGTCTTACTTTCAAGTACTCAATCCATTTTGAACTAATTTTTGTATATAGTATAAGACATGCATGCTCAGTTTCTAAGTCCTGTCTGACTCTTGGCAATCCCGAGAACTGTAGCCTGCCAGGCTCCTCTGTCCATGGGATTTTCCAGGCAAGAACTCTGGAGTAGATTGCCATTTCCTTGTCCAATGATAGAAGACAGTGGTCCAGTTTTATTCTCTTGCCTGTGGCTGTCTAGTTTTTTCAACATTTATTAAAGAGACTGTCCTTTCCCCATTGTATATTCTTGGCTCCTTTGTCAAAAATGAGTTGACCATATATGTGTGGGTTTGTTTCTATACTCTCTATTATGTTCCATCGATTTATCTATTTTTATGCCAATACCATCTGAGCCACAAGGCAGGAGAAACATCAAACGGCCTCTGATATGCAGATGATACTAGTCTAATGGCAGAAATAAAAGAGCCTCTTGATGAGGGTGAAGGAGAAGAGTGAAAGTGTTGGCTTAAAATTAAATATTAAAATAACTAAGATCGTGGCATCTGGCCCCATTACTTCGTGGCAAACAGAAGGGGAAAAGGTGGAAGTAGTGACAAATTTATTCTTCTTGGGCTCTAAAATCACTGTGGATGGTGGCTGCAGCCATGAAATCAGAAGAGGATTGCTTCTTGGCAGGAAAGCTATGACAAACCTAGACAGTATGTTGAAAAGAAGAGACATTACTCTGTTGACAAAGGTCCATAATAGTGAAGGCTATGGTCTTCCTAGTTGTCACATATGGCTGTGAGAGCTGGACTGTAAAGGAAACAGAACGCCAAAGAAGTGATGCCTTTGAAATGTGATGCTGGAGAAGACTCCAGAGAGTCCCTTGGACAGCAAGGAGATCAAACCAGTTAATCTTAAGGGAAATCAACCCTAAATACTCATTGGAAGGACTGATGCTGAAGTTGAAGCTCCAGTATTTTGGTCATCTGATGCAAACGGCTGACTCATTGGAAAAGTCCCTGATGCTAGGAAAGATCGAGGGCAAAAGGAGAAGACTGCCTCAGAAGATGAAATGGCTAAATGGCATCACTGACGCAATGGACGTGAACTTGGGCACACTTCAGGAGATGATGAAGGACAGGGAAGCCTGGCGTGTTGCATCTGTGGGGTTGCAGAGTTGGAAATGACTGGGTGACTGAACAACAGTGCCTATACCATACCATTTTGATTGCTATAACTTTGAACTTAGTTTGAGATCAGGCAGTGTGATGCCTCCTGCATCGTTCTTTGTCAAGTTTGTTTTGGCTATTCAGGATTGTTTTGGTGGTTCCATGCAAATTTTTAAGATTGTTTGTTCTATTTATGGGAAACATGCTATTGGAATTTTGATAACACTTGCACTGAATCTGTAGATTGCTTTGTCTTGAAATGTACATTTTTAAAATTTTTTCCCCAATGTGAGACTCTTCCAGCCTGGGGCTGGTTTTTTTTTTTTTTTTTTTTTTTTTTGCATCTGTGGGACTGAAACAAATAACCAGCCCTCAACTATGGATAATGTGTGATAAAACACTAAAGGGTAAGAGAAAGTTTTTATAGAAACTCCATCTCATCTCTTCTGCTATGTCCTCCCTCACACTTTGAACATGACCTTCAGTTGTCAGGCTTAAATGCAATAGTTTTATTTGGCTGTTGAACCTAATTATAATGAGTGAAAGGCTCTAAGACTTATCACAGATGAGGTGGTGAGCCTTTTTCAGAAATATTGCCTTCAAATAGACTTTCGTGGCTTAATATATTTGTGGCACCCAACAGCTGTGTGCTTCTCCTAGAAACTTAATCCATCTCACTGATTAAGTGGCATAGAAAATAAGATATGGGGTTAAAACCATGTATTTAAATTCCGTGTGTTAATATTTATGTAAGCATTGAACTATCAAAAACACACTGGTGCTGTGTTATTTAGGCTGCTCATAGTGAGGAATTGAAAGATTTAATTTAGATCTGACATCATTATTTCCAAATGGAAGTACTCTCACAAATTAGTTCAAATGATTTGGTTATACTGTCTTTTAAAGAATTTTTCAGTGCTATTGATTACTTATTCTTTGTGTATTGAAGAAACATAAAGGTGCTAATACAAATACCTGTGAAAAGAAGAGAAGCAAAAAGCAAAGGAGAAACAAAAAGATATACCCATTTGAATGCAGAGTTCCAAAGAATAGCAAGAAGAGATAAGAAAGCCTTCCTCGATGATCAATGCAAAGAAACAGAGGAAAACCACAAAATGGGAAAGACTAGAGATCTTTTCAAGAAAATTAGAGATACCAAGGGAACATTTCATGCAAAGATGGGCTCAATAATATAGGACAGAAATGGTATGGACCTAACAGAAGCAGAAGATATTAAGAAGAGGTGGCAAGAATACACAGAAGAACTGTACAAAAAAGATCTTCATGACCCAGATAATCACAATGGTGTGATCACTCACCTGGAGACAGACATCCTGGAATGTGAAGTCAAGTGGGCTTTAGGAAGCATCACTATGAACAAAGCTAGTGGAGGTGATGGAATTTCAGTTGAGCTATTTCAAATCCTGGAAGATGATGGTATGAAAGTGCTGCACTCAATATGCCAGCAAATTTGGAAAACTCAGCAGTGGCCACAGGACAGGAAAAGGTCAGTTTTCATTCCAATCCCAAAGAAAGGCAATACCAAAGAATGCTCAAACTACTGCACAATTGCACTCATCTCACATGTTAGTAAAGTAATACTCAAAATTCTCCAAGCCAGGCCTCAACAGTACATGAACCATGAAATTCCAGATGTTCAAGCTGGTTTTAGAAAAGGCAGAGGAACCAGAGATCAAATTGCCAACATCTGTTGGATCATTGAAAAAGCAAAAGAGTTCCAGGAAAACATATGCTTCTGCTTTATTGACTATGCCAAATCCTTTGACTGTGTGGACCACAACAAACTGTGGAAAATTCTGAAAGAGATGGGAATACCAAACCACCTGACCTGCCTCTTGAGAAACCTGCAGGTCAGGAAGCAACAGTTAGAACTGGACATGGAACAGACTGGTTCCAAATAGGAAAAAGAGTACATCAAGGCTGTATATTGTCACACTGTTTATTTAACTTATATGCAGAGTACATCATAAGAAATGCTGGGCTGGATGAAGCACAAGCTGGAATCAAGATTGCCAGTAGAAATATCAATAACTTCAGATATGCAGATGACACAACTATTATGGCAGAAAGTGAAGAAGAACTAAAGAGCCTTTTGATGAAAGTGAAAGAGGAGAGTGAAAAAGTTGGCTTAAAGCTCAACATTCAGAAAACTAAGATCATGGCATCTGGTCCTATCACTTCATGGCAAATAGATGGGGAAAAAATGGAAACAGTGAGAGATTTTACTTTTTGGGGCTCCAAAATCACTGCAGATGATGATTGCAGTCATGAAATTAAAAGACGCTTACTCCTTGGAAGGAAAGTTATGTCCAACCTAGACAGCATATTAAAAAGCAGAGACATTACTTTGCCAACAAAGGTCTGTCTAGTCAAGGCTATGGTTTTCCAGTAGTCATGTATGGATGTGAGAGTTGGATTATAAAGAAAGCTGAGCGCCAAAGAATTGATGCTTTTGAACAATGGTGTTGGAGAAGACTCTTGAGAGTCCCTTGGACTGCAAGGAAATCCAACCAGTCCATCCTAAAGCAGATCATCCTGGGTGTTCATTGGAAGGACTGATGTTGAAGCTGAAACTCCAATTCTTTGACCACCTGATACGAAGAGATGACTCATTTGAAAAGACCCTGATGCTGGGAAAGATTGAAGGTGGGCAGAGAAGGGGACGACAGGCACTCTATCTATCAGATATGCAGATGACACCACCATTATGGCAGAAAGTGAAGAGGAACTAAATAGCTTCTTGATGAAAGTGAAAGTGGAGAGTGAAAAAGTTGGCTTAAAGCTCAACATTCAGAAAATGAAGATCATGGCATCTGGTCCCATCACTTCCTGGAAAATAGATGGGGAAATAGTGAAAACAATGTCAGACTTCATTTTGGGGGGCTCCAAAATCACTGCAGATGGTGACTGCAACCATGAAATTAAAAGACGCTTACTCCTTGGAAGAAAAGTTATCTAGACCAACCTAGATAGCATATTCCAAAGCAGAGACATTACTTTGCCAACAAAGGTCCATCTAGTCAAGGCTATGGTTTTTTCCAATGGTCATGTATGGATGTGAGAGTTGGACTGTGAAGAAGGCTGAGTGCCGAAGAATTGATGCTTTTGAACTGTGGTGTTGGAGAAGACTCTTGAGAGTCCCTTGGACTGCAAGGAGATCCAACCAGTCCATTCTGAAGGAGATCAGCCCTGGGATTTCTTTGGAAAGAATGATGCTAAAGCTGAAACTCCAGTACTTTGGCCACCTCATGCCAAGAGTTGACTCATTGGCAAAGACTCTGATGCTGGGAGGGATTGGGGGCAGGAGGAGAAGGGGACGACAGAGGATGAGATGGCTGGATGGCATCACTGACTCGATGGACGTGAGTCTGAGTGAACTCCGGGAGTTGCTGATGGACTGGGAGGGCTGGTGTGCTGTGATTCATGGGGTTGCAAAGAGTCGGACATGACTGAGTGACTGAACTGAACTGAACTGAAGGCATTCACATGTGAACATGTAAAATAATAGTAGTTATTTTGAGGACATCTCTTTACTGAGGGTTATAGATGTAAAGTTTTAGATGCAGGAGAAGATCCACATAGGAAGGGAGAATTAAGAAATTTACAGAGAGGTTAATGTTGAGATGGAACTTAAAGGAAATGTATATTTGGGCAGTGAACAGGGGCTGAATAAATATTGCATATTTTGTCTATTTAAAATTTGTGTATGTCATATGCTCCAATTTGTTGTGGTTTAAAAAAATAATGCGTTTATATTTAGAGCAGTTTTAGGTCACAGCAAAATTGAATGGAAGGTATGGAGGCTCCCATCTATTTTCTGTCCATCCCCCATAACCTCCTCCTTTATGGAAATCCTGCATCACAGTGGTGTGCTCCGTATAGTCAGTAAGCCTACGTTGACCTCTCATTATTACCTAAAGTCCATAGTTTACAGTAAAGTTCATGCCTGCGGTTGTAAATTCTATGGGTTTTGGCAAATGTATAATGATATGTATCCATCATTGTAGTATCCTGCAGAATAGTTTCACTGCCCTAAAAATCGTATGTGCTCTGCCGATTCATCTTTTCCTATCCTCATACCCGGGGTAGCCACTGCTTGTTTAATTGTCTCCGTAGTTTTGCCTTTGCCACAACATGGCTTGTATCACTTAAATAATAAACATTTAGGTCTCTTCCATGTCTTTTCATAACTTAATAGTTCAGTTTTTTTTTTTTTTTTTAGTACCGTATGAATATCCCATTGTCTGAATGTAGCAGTTTGTTTATCCACTCACCTACTACAGATCATCTTGGGTGCTTCTAAGTTTTGGCAATCATGAATAAAGTGACTATATATATATACATGTGCAGGGTTTTGTGTGAATGTAAGTCTTTAGTTCACTTGAGTAAATAATCAACGAGGGCCATTGCTGGATCACGTGGTAAGTATACGTGTAGTTTTGTAAGAAATCACCAACTCTCTTGTGAAGTGATTGTATCATTTGCGTTCCACCAGCAATGGATGAAAGTTCCTGTTGCTCCATATTCTTGCCAATATTTGGTGTTGTCTGCTGTCTGGGCAAAAATGGATTTCGACCATTTTAATAGGTGTGTAATTATATTTCATTGTTGTTTAATATGCATCTCCTTGATTAAATATGATGTTAAGTATATTTTCATATGCATACTGGTCATCTATACATCTTTTTGGTGAGATGCCTTTTTAGGTCTTTTTCCATTTTTAAAATCAGGTTGTTCTCACTGATGAGTTTTAAGAACTTTTTGAATATTTTGGGTAACAGTCTTTTACCAGATGTGTCATATGAAAGCATTTTCTTCTAATCTGTGGCTTTTCTCCTCATTCTCTTGACATTGTCTTTCATATAGAGAGCACAAGTTTTAATTTCACTGAATCCCAACTCATCATTTCTTTCCTGGATCATGCCACTGGTGTTGTAGCCAAATTCACTGAAATACCTAAGGTCATCTAGATTTTCTTCTACGTTATTTTCTGTTAACTTTATATATTTGCATTTTGCATTTAGGGTCAGGAAGATGCCCTGGAGAAGAGCATGGCAATCCACTCCAGTGTCCTTGCCTGGAGAATTCCATGGACAGAGGAGCCTGGTGGGCTACAGTCCACGGGGTCACAAAGAGTTGGACATGACTGAGTGACTAACACTTACACTTTTTATGATCCACTTCAAATTAATTCTTGTGAAGGGTGTACATACAGTCTCTTCTAGATTGATTTTTTTTCATGACCAGGTACTCCAGCACTATTTATTAAAAAGTCTATCTTTCCTCCATTGCATTGTTTTGCTTTTTTTTTTTTTGGTCAAAGATCAGTTGACAATATTTATGTGGGTCTGATTCTAGTCTCTCTATTCTTTGTTATTGGTTTATTTGTCTCTTCTTTCACCCAGGCCACACTGTCCCTACTACTGTAGTTTTACAGCCAGTATGGAAGCCGGGGAGTGTGTCAGTCCAGCTTTTGTTCTCCTTCAATTCTGGGTCTTTTGCAAGAAACTGTAGAATCAGTTTGTTGATACATTTGTAGATGTTCCTTGTCAATTTTATCAGTAATTAATGGGTGTTGGATTTTGTTAAATGCTTTTTTTCTGCATCTATTGATATGATTGCATGAATTTTTTTCTTCAGCTGGTTAATGAGGTGTATTATATTATTTGATTTTCAGTATTGAACCACACTTGAGAAATCCCACTTGGTCAGAGTGTATAATTCTTTTTATACATTGTTGGATTCGATTTGCTAATACTTTATTACGAATATTTGTATCTATATTCATGACATACTGCTCTGTAGTTTTCTTGTAAATGTCTTTTGCTTTAGTGTTAAAGTGATGCTGATCTCATAGAATGATTTAGGAAATATTTCCTCTGCTCCTATCTTCTGAAGAAAATATACAGAATTGGTATAATTTCTTTCTTAAATGTTTGGTAAAACACCAATGAACCTATCTGGGGATGAGTTTTCTGTTTGGCAATATTATTTTTCATTAAATTTCTTTAGTAGTAGATATAGGCCACTGTGATGTTAATGCCTCCTAAGGGCCAAAAATTATGCTAGGTGAATATATATTTACTCCTCAGCTGTGTACTGAGACATAAAGAGTAAATAGTTGTATTAGACATTAGTTAACTTCTCTTCTGCACTAGATAATTCTAAGCCATTCATGGTTATTCTAATCATCTTGCCAAGGTGGGCCAGTGGGCATGTGATGCAATTCAGCCAATGGGATGTGAGTGAAACACTGCTCAATGGGATATTCAAAAGGTTTCCCTCCTCATTAAAATTTTTTATTGGAAGAGGAATTCTTAATCCTCTCAGTGTTGTCTTGTCTGGATATGGATTGCAACTGCTGCAGCCTTCTTTGGCCATAAGAACCAGTGTTAGATTGAAAATGATGCTGAGGATGGCAGAGAAAGGTGAAGGCAGAAACATGGAAATGGGATAAGCAGCAAACCTTTATACCTGCCATGTCTTCAGCTGGCCTTACCCTTGGGCATCACATTCTATGAGGTAAAGGTATTTCTTTGTAATACATTTTTTTCTATTTCTTGTCATGAAAAACTTGTGTAAAATACATTTGTTTCCCATTCTATGGATGAGAAATCTGAGACTTAAAAAGGTTAAATAATTTTTCCAAAATTTCACATCTAATAGGTGTCTGAGCTTGTGTCCGGACCTGGATTTGTCTCATTCCTTTGCATATTATGCCACTGCCCACCATATATAAGTAAACAAATATAATAAATTAATAAAAGCCAGAATAATTAGTATTGATGGCTGTTAATTTTCATATACAAATTGTCTGTTGCTCTAATATAAAATGATTCCACCTTTTGATGTGAAGAACTAGTCTTGTATCATCTTAGTTACGTGAAATATATGATTTCATTCTATTTAGCCAAGACGGAAAATACACAAATAAACTTAAATCATTCTGGGTCCCACAGAAATATGTAGTCATTTGAATAGTGACCTCCACATAATGCCTTTGACCCCCACCCACAAATAAAAAAGATATGTTCACTCAGGCTCTAAGCATATGAGTTTATTTAGACAAATGTCTTTGAAGACATAAAAATTAAGAACCTTGAGATGAGATCATCTTGGGTTAGTTATGTTCCATTTTTCATGGAATAGTGTTTGTCCCCTGAAATGGTTACCCATCTAAGGACTGTATTTCCTAGTGTTTGAATCTCAGTCAAATGTGTGTCTGGCTTTGACCAGTGAGCAGAAGGGATGACTGTTTCTTTTTAGGTGATGGTGGTTTAGTCGCTAAGTTGTGTATGACTCTCTGCGGCCCCATGGACGATAACCCACCAGGCTCCTCTGTCCATGGGATTTCCCAGGCAAGAATACTGGAGTGGTTTGCCATTTCCTTCTCCAGGGGATCTTCCCAATCCAGGAACTGAACCTGCCTCTCCTGCATTGCAGGCAGATTCTTTACCAACTGAGCCACCATAAGGTAATTAAAAAGAGTGCTCTTTCTTGAGTCTTTTCCACTGGTTGGATCAGAAAACAAGGTTCTAAGGGCAGACTGCTAGATTACAGTGCCATCACAGCTTAATAAAGAAGAACACAGCACTATTGAGGACAGTGAATTTCTTAAATAAAAGTGGGGTTCTGCCAACCAAGATAAAGGTAGGAAACATAAAATACCCACCACAAGTGCTTGCTATGTTCATAAACTTTTTGACTGGAGTTGCTTTGATGCAATTCAGATAGTTAAAAATACTTTCCCAAAGGATACATTCTCAGCCTCTTGGACAATAATGATAGTATTTATAAACTATTACTCAAATGTTAATGAAACACTTTGACTCAATACTCATTTACTTCTTACAAGAACTGTGTCATGCATCTAAAATCAGTTGAGCTAACATTAGAACTAAGAAATTTTGACTTCTAAGCCACAGCTCTTTCTGCAGCAGCACTCCATTTACAAATGGAAATTCTTATCTCTTTCCAGGAGACATAAGCTAATCATATGTGGTGGACATCTGCTCTTTTTTGGCTATCAGTTCAATTCAGTTCAGTCACTCAGTCATGTCCGACTCTTTGCGACCCCATGAATCGCAGCACGCCAGGCCTCCCTGTCCATCACCAACTCCTGGAGTTCACTCAAACTCATGTTCATTGAGTCAGTGATGCAATCCTGAGTCGGTGATGCAATCCAGCCATCTCATCCTCTGTTGTCCCCTTCTCCTCCTGCCCCCAATCCCTCCCAGCATCAGAGTCTTTTCCAATGAGTCAACTCTTGGCATGAGGTGGCCAAAGTACTGGAGTTTCAGCTTTAGCATGATTCCTTCCAAAGAAATCCCAGGGCTGATCTCCTTTAGAGTGGACTGGTTGGATCTCCTTGCAGTCCAAGGGACTCTCAAGAGTCTTCTCCAACACCACAGTTCAAAAGCATCAATTCTTCAGCGCTCAGCTTTCTTCACAGTCCAACACTCACATCCATACATGACCACAGGAAAAACCATAGCCTTGACTAGACGGTCCTTTGTTGGCAAAGTAATGTCTCTGCTTCTCAATATGCTATCTAGGTTGGTCATAACTTTTCTTCCAAGGAGTAAGCATCTTTTAATTTTATGGCTGCAGTCACCATCTGCAGTGATTGTGGAGCCCCCCAAAATAAAGTCTGCCACTGTTTCCACTGTTTCCCCATCTATTTTCCAGGAAGTGATGGGACCAGATGCCATGATCTTCATTTTTTGAGTGTTGAGCTTTAAGCCAACTTTTTTACTCTCCTCTTTCACTTTCATCAAGAGGCTTTTTAGTTCCTCTTCACTTTCTGCCGTAAGGGTGATGTCATCTGCATATTTGAGGTTATTGATATTTCTCCCAGCAATCTTGATTCCAGCTTGTGCTTCTTCCAGCCCAGCATTTCTCATGATGTACTCTGCGTATAAGTTAAATAAGCAGGGTGACAATATACAGTCTTGATGTACTCCTTTTCCTATTTGGAACCAGTCTGTTGTTCCATGTCCAGTTCTAACTGTTGCTTCCTGACCTGCATTTTTGGCTATGCGGTATATATTTTCCTTTCTTTTATTTCATGCTAATTGATCGGGCCACGTACTGGCTGCTACCAGTGCTTCAACTAGAGTTGCATCTTTTCCTGATTCCAGGATGGACACTGACCAATCAAAAATGGTATTCATCTGGCATGTGACACAACATGGACCAGTGAGAGTCAAGTCTGTAAGTTTCATTTTGTATGAAAATACAAGAAACCTCACTGGGGGCAGCCGTCTTGCTAACCATATGGAGTCTAAGAAATAAGCCAACAGAGCTGATATATCAGACATGAATCTGAGGCCATCATTTGTGTCCCTGAATTTAGTCAAGCTTGAAGCCAAGTTCACTTATAGACTTTTCACAAATTTCTCTCTTAAAAAAAAACAATTTTGAGTTGTTTTTTTAAATCAACTGTTCATAAACTAGCAGGTTTTACCTCATATGGATGAACAGTTATTTAAATAAGAAAACTTAAATACTAGATAAGAACTATTTCATTTTAGTGACTTCTGGTTTTAGAACTTTGAGCTAAAAGTTTGTGTAGACACTTAACTAGTCTAGCCTCAGGTACAGGATCTGAAAATACTGAGTTCAGAATTTTGTGCCCTTTGTTACTCAAGAAATAGGGGCCCAGTACATGTAGGAGCTCAGTGAAGGACTTGTTTAATATCAAATAGATCTGGAAGTAGTGTAAACTTTCATAAACTACAAGTATGTGTTCATACCTCCTCACTGAAATAAATTGTTGATACTCCTACAGCAGCTTATGACTTAATATTCAATATGATAAACTCTCTTCCTTCTGTTGCTTTATAATTACTTGAATAACAAAACACCAACATTTAATTGTGTGTATTAGAAGGAGACCAGTTAAAGAGATCTCTTTGGAGAGGGTAGAATTTTGAAACGCATCTCACGTGTTATATTTGCCTTATTCACATTTCTTCTTCATTACAACTTAGATTAGGTAAGATGATTACCAGGTCATGTCAAGGGTTGTGAATGATTGTCCCTGAGTTTATTTCATTTCTTTAGTACATATATGTAACAATTTAGCCATCCCAGTCCATGGGGTCGCTAAGAGTTGGACACGAATGAGCGACTTCACTTTCACTTTTCACTTTCATGCATTGGAGAAGGAAATGGCAACCCACTCCAGTGTTCTTGCCTGGAGAATCCCAGGGACGGGGGAGCCTGGTGGGCTGCCATCTGTGGGGTCGCACAGAGTCGGACACGACTGAAGCGACTTAGCCGCAGCAGCCATCCCAAATTACAGTTGTGGTATTTCTGAATCCATGCTACTGTAGTGTTTATAGGCATTGATGGAATTTGAGGAATCTAAGTTTCTGTTCATTTCTGTTGTTGTTCAGTCGCTAATAGTGTCTGACTCTTTGCGACCCCATGGACTGCAGTACATCAGGCTCCTCTGTCCTCCACTGTCTCCCAGAGTTTGGTCAAATTCAGGCCACTGAGTTGGTGATATTATCTAACCATCTCATCCTTTGCAGCCCCCTTCTTTTGCCTTCAATCTTTCCCAGCATCAGGGTCTTTTCCAGTGAGTTGGCTCTTTGTATCAGGTGGCCAAATATTGAAATTTCAGCTTCAGCATCAGTCCTTCCAGTGAATATTGAGGGTTGATTTCCTTTAAGATTGACTGGTCCTTCTTACAGTCCAAGGCAGTCCAAAGTCCAGCACCACAATTCAAAAGTATCAATTCTTTGATGCTCAGCTTTCTTTATGTTCCAACTCTCACATCTGTACATGACTACTAGGAAAACCGTAGTTTTGATTATACAGACCTTTGGCAAAGTGGTGTCTCTGCTTTTTAATACACTAACTAGGTTTGCAGCTTTCTTTCCAAGGAGCAAATGTCTTTTAATTTCCAAGGAGCAAGCATCTTTTAATTTCATGGCTGCAGTCACCATCTGCAGTGATTTTGGAGCCCAAGAAAATAAAGTCTGCCACTGTTTCCCCATCTATTTGTCATGAAGTGATGGGACAGAATGCCATGATCTTAGTTTTCTGAATGTGGAGTTTTAAGCCAGCTTTTTCACTCTCCTCTTTCACCATCATCAAGAGGCTCTTTAGTTCCTCTTCATTTTCTCCCATTAAATGATATTATCTACATATTTGAGGTTGTTGATATTTCTCCTGACAATCTTGATTCCAGCTTGTGATTCATCCAGCCCAGCATTCCACAGAATGTACTCTGCAAGTAAGTTAAATAAGCAGGATGAACAAGGAGTACAGCCTTGTCATACTCCTTTCCCAATTTTGAATCAGTCAGTTGTTCCATGTCCAGTTTTTTTCTTTCTTTTTTTTTTTTGTGTGTGTAATAAAGTTTTATTAAAGTATAAAGGAGATAGAGAAAGCTTCTGACAAAGGCATCAGAAGGGGGCAGAAAGAGTACCCGCTTGCTAGTGTTAACAATGAAGTTATATAATCCAAAGAATATCTGGAGGTTGTAAAGACCTCATCAGACCTACTCCCATAATTTACATTTTAAGATAACACTGCCCTCAGGCAAGATACATCCTTGTAAAGACCAGGTCTACTCCCATAATTAACATTTTAAGATAACAGAAGGTTGACTCCAAAGACTGTCCTTAGGCAGGATACATTATTGTTATATAATCCTAAGGAATGTGGAGAAAGAAAAAAAGTTTGTCCTTTCTTCCTCCTTGAGAATTCCAGACCCCTCTCTCCTTGGGGACCCCTAGACTCCCTATCAACCTGCCTAGGAAATGACTCTCTCATTCCCCCCTTTTCTTTTAGGAGAATTATGTTGCCTAGGGAAAAGGAGCATCGTTCTCGTAACTGTTGCTTCTTGAACCACACACATTCCTATAGAGCCTGGGAAAGATAGGTCCTTTAGTTTTTGCCTCCAAAGGAGCAACTGGGAAGTTTAAGAGAGGATAGAGATGGAATGATCTGTGAAGAGCACTGTTTAATATTGCAGAGAAGCAGAAAATCCTCTCATTCATTTGCTCCTTGGTTAATGGACTCTTATGCAGAATGTAAGCTCCTTGAGGCCAAGAACCTTGTCTATTCAGTTTATCAGTACTTAAGAAGAGTTTTCCAGGCAGAACTAGTGGTAAAGAATCCTTCCAATGCAGGAGACATAAACAGGTTCAATCCTTGGGTGGGGAAGATTCCCTAGAGAAGGGCACAGCAACCCACTCCAGTATTCTTGTCTGGAGAATCCCATGGACAGAGGAGCTTGGAGGGCTGTGATCCTTAGGGTCACAAAGAGTTGGACAGGACTGAAGTGACTTAGCATGCATGCGCACAAGAGCTTAATCCATAGTAAATACTAAATAAATATTATCTAAATAATAACTGGAAAGATAGGTGAATAAAAAAACATTTAAGGAATTAAGTAAATAATGCTCCAAGTTTCATCATGAAACTCAGGCTTTTATTACCCTTTAGCCTAATCCAATTAAGACTTTATTTTCTTAGGCTCCACAATCACTGCAGATGGTGACTACAGCCATGAAATTAAAAGATGCTTGCTTCTTGCAAGAAAAGCTATGAAAAACCTAAACAGTGTATTGAAAAGCAGAGACATTACTTTGCCAACAAAGGTCTGTCTAGTCAAAGCCATGGTTTTTCCAGTGGTCATGTATGGATGTGAGAGTTGGACTATAAAGAAAACTGAAGGCCGAAGAATTGATGTTTTTGAACTGTGGTGTTGGAGAAGGCTCTTGAGAATCCCTTGGACTGCAAGGAGATCCAACTAGTCCATCCTAAAGGAAATCAGTCCTGAATATTCATTGGAAGGACTGATGCTGAAGCTGAAACTCCAATACTTTGGCCTCCTGATGTGAAGAGCTGATTCATTGGAAAAGACTGTGATGCTGGGAAAGGTTGAAGGCAGAAGAAGAGGATGACAGAGGATGAGGTGGTTGGATGGCATCACCGACTCAATGGACATGATTTTGAGCAAGCTTTGGGAGTTGGTGATGGACAGGGAGGCCTGGCATACTATAGTCCATGGGGTTACAAAGAGTCAGACATGACTGAGTGACTGAACTAAACTGAACTGAGCCTAATCCAATCCCATTCACCTTTCTTACCCGCACAGGCTCAGGTATTTTATTTATTTTTGTATTAGTTTGTTTATTCAGGCTTCCCTGGTGGTTCAGATGGTAAAGTGTCTGCCTAAATGTGGGAGATCCGGGTTTGATCCCTGGGTCAGGAAGATCCTCTGGAGAAGGAAATGGCAACCCACTCCAGTACTCTTGCCTGGAAAATTCCATGGACGTAGGAGTGTGGTAGGCTATAGTCCATGGGGTCACAAAGAGTCAGACATGACTGAACTCAGGTATTTTATTTATTTTTGTATTAGTTTATTTATTCAACAAGTGCTTGCAAAGCCTTAGCCAGAAGTTGTCAACAGGGAATGGTAATATCTTGCAGTTGGGGCATTTACATATGTATAGGGGCATTTTGTTGTTGTTACAATGACTGCCTCTGTTGGCACTTAAGGGGTCAGGTATGCTAAATAATCTATAATCTGTTCTACTATTAATGCACATTGAGGTTTGTTTCCAGTCATTATGAGCATACTCTACTTTTCTTGGTAAGATTCCTTTCTTGGGACATTATGTCCAAGAGATTCTCTAGGACAATCAATGACTTTCAAACTCTTTTAATCATGACCAAAAATAGCTAGTATATTTTACATCACAACCTTGAAACATACACATGTGTATGTACCTGAAACAAAAATTTACGTGACAGTGCTATCTTTTGCTATGTATAATGCACTCTGATCTCCGTTAAAAAATAATGCTGCATACAACCCACTAAGTTGACTTTTCAAAAGCTGTTCATTGGTCAAAACTCAGTTGAACAAGCACAGTGTATCTAGTAGTGGGAGTGCCTCTAAAGGTAGGTTCATATTTAACTTTTCCAGGAAATGCTATTTTGAACATTGTTATTCTAACTTGCTGCTACTGCTGCTAAGCCGCTTCAGTCGTATCCGACTCTGTGCGACCCCAGAGACGGCAGCCCACCAGGCTCCCCCGTCCCTGGGATTCTCCAGGCAAGAACACTGGAGTGGGTTGCCATTTCCTTCTCCAATGCTTGAAAGTGAAAAGTAAAAGTGAAGTCGATCAGTCGTGTCCGACTCTTAGCAACCCCATGGACTGCAGCCCACTAGGCTCCTCCATCCATGGGATTTTCCAGGCAAGAGTACTGGAGTGGGGTGCCATTGCCTTTTCCATATTCTAACTTAACCTGCTGAGAATAAAGAGATTCTGTTGCTCTACAACCTTGCTGTTAGTCTTTACTTTTCTCCACCACATGTGTATCATACTCTATGCAATTTTGTATCTTTTTTCACTTAACATTAATATGAACAATTTCCAAAGTCAATCAGTTCAATTCAGTTCAGTCGCTCAGTCGTGTCCGACTCTTCACGACCCCATGAATCGCAGCACGCCAGGCCTCCCTGTCCATCACCAACTCCCAGAGTTCACTCAGACTCACGGCCATCGAGTCAGTGATGCCATCCAGCCATCTCATCCTCTGTCGTCCCCTTCTCCTCCTGCCCCCAATCCCTCCCAGCATCAGAGTCTTTTCCAATGAGTCAACTCTTCACATGAGGTGGCCAAAGTACTGGAGTTTCAGCTTTAGCATCATTCCTTCCAAAGAAATCCCAGGGCTGATCTCCTTCAGAATGGACTGGTTGGATCTCCTTGAAGTCCAAGGGACCCTCAAGAGTCTTCTCCACTACCACAGTTCAAAAGCATCAATTCTTTGGCACTCAGCTTTCTTCACAGTCCAACTCTCACATCCATACATGACCACTGGAAAAACCATAGGCTTGACTAGATGGACCTTTGTTGGCAAAGTAATAGTTGGGTTTAAAACCTTAAATTTTGAATTACAGAATAATATTTCATTTTAAGGATTTATTATCATATATTTAGGGGTTTCCCAGGTGGCTCAGTGGGTAAAGAGTCCATCTGCAATGCAGGAGATGCAGAAGACAAGGGTTCAATCCTGGGTCGGGAAGATCCCCTGGAGAAGGAAATGGTAACCCATTCCAGTATTCTTGCCTGGAAAATCCCATGGATCAAGGGGCCTCATGGGCTGCAGTCCATGGGGTCTCAAAGAGTCAGACACAGTGGAAGTGATTTTGCAAGGTATCATATATTTGACTTTTCCTCTTGAAGGTAAGCTTTGAAAGCTTTAAATAATCCAGTAATTAAACCATTAACTATACTCTGACCAGTCTCCCGTTGCATCTTAGAGCAGATGCCAAGTCTCAAGAATACTGAGTCAATGTTTATGGCTGATCATGTTTATGGTGTGTGATATGTATGTTCAAATAGTACTCCAAAATTTTTGTATCTCTTTACTTTTAGATGAATCCAGGTTTTCTTAATTTTGCCTGGGTAAAATAATGTTTAGCTGAATATATAACATTAGACAGTAGTATTCTATTTATGAAACTTTACTCTTAAATAGATTTGGAAGTGTGTTTTCCATTTTCCATATTTAAAACTGTAAATGTAAACAGAAGTAGGGAAAGAATTTCCAGCCTTAACACTATATTAATTCATTTCACTTTAGATAGTTGTTTGTCTCACTTGGAATAAAAATAACACTGTTCTAGGCACCAAAAAACCTGACTTATAATTTTGCCCCTCATCAATGATATGACCTTCAGCAAATCATTTAACATTTCTGAATCTCCATCCATAAAATAGTGACATTTGGCTTTGTTGTATCCATCTCAGAGTATATATGATGTTCAAATGAAACAAAATCATAAGAAATTCACTTGGAAATACTTTGAATCTATCCAGTAGATTTATCATTGTTCTTGAATAAGTAACCAGATTTTCCATGGCTTTTACAGGTGAGATAAGGCTAGGTTTCACACCTAATATACAATGCCTTTATTATTTTTTATTAAAAAGGTAATATTAAAGAAAAATAGGGCTTCCCTAGTGGCTCAGACAAAGAATCCACCTGCAATGCGGGAGACCTGGGTTCAGTCCCAAGGTCGGGAAGATCCCCTGGAGGAAGACATGGCAACCCACTCCAGTATTCTTGCCTGGAGAATCCCCATGGACAGAGGAGCCTGGTGGGCTCAAAGTCCATGGCGCCACAAAGAGTTGGACACGACTGACTGACTAAGTACAGCACACAGCAAAATGTTCACATCCCCCCTGATGTCCCCCATGCCCCCTTCCAGTTCACCAGCACAGCACATAGGCAACCACACTTCTGATTTTTGTCATAGATAAAATTTGCTTCTCTTTAAGTTCATACACGGAGAAGGCAATGGCACCCCACTCCAGTACTCTTGCCTGGAAAATCCCATGGACGGAGGAGCCTGGAAGGCTGCAGTCCATGGGGTTGCTGAGGGTCGGACATGACTGAGCGACTTCACTTTCACTTTTCACTTTCATGCATTGGAGAAGGAAATGGCAACCCACTCCAGTGTTCTTGCCTGGAGAATTCCAGGGATGGGGGAGCCTGGTGGGCTGCCATCTATGGGGTCGCACAGAGTTGGACACGACTGAAGCGAGTTAGCAGCAGCAGCAAGTTCATATAAGTTACTTATTTTCATTAAACAAGAAACCAGTATTCATGATGATAAAAGACATTGCATTATTCAATTTTTTAGTGAACATGGTTGATTTAAATGTCTGATGTTGATGAAAAAAACTTTCTAAGAATTTCACAGTGTGGACATCACTGCTCTGGATGCCTTTACAGTAGATGAAGAAAGAAAACTTTTGAGGAGGGTGGTATCTTTTTCTATTTACTCAGTTAATCATTTCATATTTACTGTGAGCTTGCTGTACGCTAGGCAGTTTGCTGGATTCATGTTTGCCACTGATCTGTTCCTCTCCTGATATTTGTTGCATCTGAATATTACCTGGTCTGATAATTACTTGCTTTTTTCCTAAATAAGTTCATTTTAAGAGGAAACATTTTTATTATCACAAAAAAATGAAAAATCACTATCATATGCCTTAAATACAAAGGAATATTTTTAAAACAGAAGGTGGGGATTTCTGGCAACAAAATCTAAATATGAGGGGCTTTCATTGTATTATTACACAGAGAATGACAGATAAAAGGTAACAGTTGTTACAATTTCAATACTTATCTATCTGAACTCAAAATATAGACAAGTCCCCAGATAACAGAAAAGACAGAGAAATCAAAGGTGGAGTGATGAACAGGTGGGGAGTTCTGTGCTTGTGTGGTGCTAAATCGCTTCAGTCATGTCTGACTCTTTTCGACCCCATGGACTGTAGCCCTCCAGGCTCCTCTGCCCATGGGATCCTCCAGGCAAGAATATTGGAGTGTGTTGTCATTTTCTCCTCCAGGGCATCTTCCCCACCCAGGGATTGAACCCAGGTCTTTAATGTCTCCTGCATTGGCAGGCAAGTTCTTTACCACTAGCACCATCTGGAAAGCCCCAGGGAGTCCTGGAGGCCCACAGAGATGTATATGCCAGTCACAGTGGAGGAAAGCTGGAGAGCTTGTAGCCAGATGGGGACATACGAAGGAAGGGGCAGCTGAAACTGATACCACCCCTCCATCCTACAACACAGAAACCTCACACACACCTTTGAAACTCAGCTTCCCTGGCAAAAAGAGCCTGGATGCATGAAATCTAAGTCTGGATGAACAGAACATTTTGATAAGTAACCATGACTAAATAAAAATTCTAGGCCTGCTGTGATGCTTAATTTTATGTGTGACTGCAGCCATGAAATTAAAAGACACTTGCCCCTTGGAAGAAAAGTTATGACCAACCTAGATGGCATATCCAGAGAAGGCAATGGCACCCCACTCTAATACTCTTGCCTGGAAAATCCCATGGATAGAGGAGCCTAGAAGGCTGAAGTCCATGGGGTCGCTAAGAGTCAGACACGACTGAATGGCTTCTCTTTCACTTTTCACTTTCATGCATTGGAGAAGGAAATGGCAACCCACTCCAGTGTTCCTGCCTGGAGAATCCCAGGGACGGGGGAGCCTGGTGGGCTGCTGTTTATGGGGTTGCACAGAGTTGGACACAACTGAAGCAACTTAGCAGCAGCAGCAGCAGACACCATATTAAAAAGCAGAGACATTACTTTGCCAATAAAGGTCTATCTAGTCAAAGCTGTGGTTTTTCCAGTAGTCATGCATGGATGTGAGAGTTGGACTATAAAGAAGGCTTTATAGTTGCAAGGAGATACAACCAGTCCATCCTAAAGGAAATCAGTTCTGAATATTCACTGGAAGGACTGATGCTGAAGCTGAAACTCCAATACTTTGGCCACCTGATGTGAAGAACTGACTCATTTGAAAAGACCCTGATGCTGGGAAAGATTGAAGGTGGGAGGAGAAGGGGAAGATAGAGGATGAGATGATTGGATGGCATCACTGACCCAATGGAAATGAGTTTGAGTAAACTCTGGGAGTTGGTGATGGACAGGGAGGCCAGGTATGCTGAAGTCCATGGGTTCGCAAAGAGTTGGACAAGACTGAGTAACTGAACTGAACTGATTAGTCATGGGGTGCCCAGACATTTGGTTAAACATTATTCTAGGTGAGGTTGTTTCTAGACCAGATGAACATTTGAAGAGATAGACCAAGTAGTGCAGACTGCTCTCCCTAACGTGGATGGGACTCCCCAGTGGTTTGAAGACCTGAATAGAGCAAAAAGGCTGAACAAGTTGGGACTTCCCCTGCCTAATTGTATATACATACTTAGGTACATGCACCCCACTCCAGTACTCTTGCTTGGAAAATCCCATGGACGGAGGAGCCTGTTAGGCTGCAGTCCATGGGGTCGCTAAGAATCGGACAGGACTGAGCGACTTCACTTTCACTTTTCACTTTCGTGCATTGGAGAAGGAAATGGCAACCGACTCCAGTGTTCTTGCCTGGGGAATCCCAGGGATGGCGGAGCCTGGTGGGCTGCCGTCTATGGGGTCGCGCAGAGTCGGATACGACTGAAGTGACTTAGCATAGCATAGGTACATGCATAACGTGAACGTGAAGTCGCTCAGTCGTGCCCGACTCTTTGCGACCCCGTGGACTGTAGTCTACCAGGCTCCTCTGTCCACGGAATTTTCCAGGCAATAGTACTGGAGTGGATTGCCATTTCCTTCTCCAAGGGATCTTCCCAACCCAGGGATCGAACCCGGGTCTCCCGCATCGTAGACAGACGCTTCACCGTCTGAGCCACTAGGGAAGTCCAAGGTACATGCATACATATACCTAATACATATTTATGTATGTGCAGACAGGGTGCGAGCAACAGGGATCCTATTGGTTTTATGTCTCTGGAGAACCCTGGTTAATTACACCCACACACCACTGGGTGTACTGAAGATGATGGAAATAGATGAGCCTTCTCCCTGCTCTCTGGCAAATAAACTAAGAACGTGACCCAAGCTTAGCCAATCAAATGCTCCGATGGAGACCTGGTGAGGTTGTTGTGAGAAGGAGGCAAAAACCAAAGAGTCAGTTAGTGATGATCTTGCGGCAGAATTGAGAATTGAGAGTCCAGTGACATGAGACTGAGTGACCAACAGCCGAGTTTCCAGCATCCAGGGTTACAGTGCTAACACTGAGGGCATCAGAAACATCAATTCTGACATCTGGGCCAGTGCTTCTCTCCATGATCCCAACCTTTCTGGCAGCTCTGCTTAAGTTTGCCAAAACTGGTTTCTGTTTTCTAGCAGGCTTTGAGAACTCACTAGATACTGTAAGCAAGATCATGAGATTAATGCTACAGGTTTGTGGCTCTAGGTTCATAGAATGTTGATCATATCTTATGAGATAAACCTCTCCCTCAACACACATACAATGAGATGCTTTTGAAGAGTTCTAAATTTGGATTGCATTTTCCTTTGTGCTGTTTTAGATCTGGGCCAGCTCTCTGCTGTGAAGAATAGGTGCATCCCAAGGTGTGAATCAAATGACGTATTTAAAAGATCCCAGCTCCAAAACATCCCATTTTTCTCATCAACTGACCACAGAGCCTCCTCCCTACTTGAAAATTTCAACTAATAGTTTCCAGGCTTCTCTGGTGGCTCAGATAATAAGGAATCTGCTTGCAATGCAGGAGACCTGTGTTCAATTCTTTGATAGGGAAGATCCCCTGGAGATCCCCTAGAGAAGGAAATGGCAATCCACTCCAGTATTCTTGTCTGGGAAATCCCATGGACAGAGGAACCTGCCAGGCTACAGTCCATGGGGTTGCAAAGATTTGGACATGACTGAGCAACTAACACTTTCACTTTCATAAGTGACCACCCCCAGAAACTTTGGTTCTGTCTGCCTTCTAGTAGCAATGCATAGTTACCAGAGTCTGTGGATGCATGCAGAGTTCTACAACTCTTCCGTGGACTAGCTGTATGAACATAGGCTACTGAATTATATCTAGACCCTCAGTTTTCCTTCTCTGTAAAATGGGCATAACAATAGGACTTAATTCATGGAGGTATTATCAGGTTTAGGTAAGCTTGCAGTGCCCTAACACACAGGAAAAAATGTTTAATAAGCAGTAGATATTAAATTAATAACTTGTAAATCCAGAGGACAGAAGGTATGTGAAGAGAGGTTTATGTTCAGGGATTTGAAAGAAATGCTGCATGTTCAAGTCCAATTTGGGCCAGGTTCATTTTAAGAATCTAACAGGTACTTTTATATTTCTAAGTTCAGTCTCATACTTCATAAAACATATTAATATATATCTACATCCTACATTAAATATTCTTTTTGCTGTAAAGTTTTGAAAAAGATTTTGATTGGTTTTTAAAAAATTGCTTAGTATCAACTTATTTAACTTACATTGCTTAGAAATCACTGTGCTTACACTGAAAGTTTTTTGAAGTGATAGTCAAATCTACATTTTGTTTTCAAGATAATACTATTTTTATAAATATTAATTTTTGGTTAGGTCCCATATAGGCAGGGGAAGTTTCTTCCAACTTTTTATTATGAAGAATTAGTACACACAAATGCTGATAAAACAGATAAATTTATACCTTGATACCCTATATCTGGATTTAACAATTGTTTATATTTTGCTCTATTTGTACTCTGTATACACAAATATATATATTTGTGTATACATAAATATATATATATTTATATATATAAAAAATATATATATAGGTATATTTTTTTCTTTCCCCTTTTTTTGGCTGAAAAAAAAATCTGAAAGTAAGTTGCTAGATATTATAACACTTCACCCCTAAGTACTTTAGCAGAAATCTGACATAATCATAACTCCTTTATTACACTTTAGAAAATTAACATAAATTCTGTAATATAATCTAATACTCACTTCATTTGTAACTGACTTTTTGGAACCAATATCAATAAAGTTACAGGGTTGCATTTGATATGTCTCTCTTGCTCTTTTAGTGTAGAACATTTTTACCTCTTATGACACTGATTTTTTAGACCCTGGTCTTTTAGAATGCTTCCTTTATGGATTTATTTATTTCTTCATGGTGTGGTTTCATGTGTATCTCCATCTTCCATATCCTTCATTTCTTATAAACTGGGAGTTAGGTCGTGATTCTTGATTGAGTTGTTTCAACATTTTTGTAAGCCCCTGTCATAGTGATGTAGTGAATTTTGTATTGCATCATAACGGAGAGGTCCATTTCAGATTGTTCCAGCATCAGAATCCTAAGCCTGACCACTTGATAAGTGTGGTGACCCTAGATCTCTCACTATAGAAGTGCACATTCCCCTTTTATAATTACTGAGTAATGCACACTATAGATCTTGGCACTGTACAAATATACTGTTCATTAGTAACACTTTACCTAATGGTTTTAGCATTTGTTGATAATCCTTGCCTGAATCGATGATTACACTGGAGAATACAAGAGTGTGACCTTCTAATATTATTATTTCCTCTACATTTATTAACTAGTATTATTTTTTTCTCTCTTTCTTATCTAACAATAGATCCCTAAATTTAACAATATAAAACCTTTAAACTTAAGGATAAATGAAACTAACATAATGTGATGTACCCTATATATTTTTTCCGTTGATGGGTAAAGTCAACAAATTTTCTCATGCATATTTAGCTCTTGAAAAATCCATAGCTTCTGTAGCACTGTGGTGCTTCGTAGATAAAACAACTATGCTAAGTCACTTCAGTCATGTCCGACTTTTGCGACCCCATAGACCGCAGCCCACCAGGCTCCCCCGTCCCTGGGATTCTCCAGGCAAGAACACTGGAGTGGGTTGCCATTTCCTTCTCCAATGCATGAAAGGGAAAAGTGAAAGTGAAGTCGCTCAGTCGTGTCTGACTCTTCGAGAACCCATGGACTGCAGCCCACCAGGCTCCTCCGTCCATGGGATTTTCCAGGCAAGAGTACTGGAGTGGGGTGCCATATTTCTAAGGACATCGGCAGCATTTAAACAGTTGTTTTGTTCAGCACTGTGAGTGGAGATCCACACTCACACCTTCATGGCTGCATAGAAAAATGAAACTGAAGTCGCTCAGTCGTGTCTGACTCTTTGCAACTCCGTGGACTGTAGCCTTCCAGGCTCCTCTGTCCATGGGATTCTCCAGGCATGAATACTGGAGTGGGTTACCATTTCCTTCTCCAGGGGATCTTCTCAATCCAGGGATCAAACCTGGGTCTCCCACATTGGAGGCAGACGCTTTAAACTCTGAGCCACCATGGAAGCCCCTCATGGCTGCATAGAAAAGTCAATCATGTCAATCCTGGCATTCAGAACAACCTTGAATGTTCTTGGGTCATAATTCTTCTGGTCTCTCACAAATGCTACTTATCTGCTTATTTGCTTTATCATGCTAATTTGAGTGGTGTTTTGCTTGTCATTTGCTTTCCTGAGCTGTTCTTAGCAACCTGTAGTAATGAAGATTATTTTCAGAGCTGTTTTTAAACTACTTCTAGCACATTAGAGTTCTTTTCAATTCAGAGTTCATGGTCTCTTTTGAAAGGATTACTTCAGTAAAAGTTTATTTATTTTCCCAATTGCATTTTAGTAGAATTTTTGGCTTTACAATGGTTAGAGCATGACTTAGGTCCAAACATGACTTCACATGTATGGGAATTTGGACCACATCTCTCTCTATTTGCAGTTTCTTTGTGAAATGGAAATAAAAATATTTAGCCCACAGGACTGTTGCAAAGCCTATTTGAGATAGCATATGTTTCACTGAGCCTGCTGCTGCTGCTGCTAAGTCGCTTCAGTCATGTCCGACTCTGTGCGACCCCATAGATGGCAGCCCACTGAGCCTAGAGCTCAGTAAATTGTAGCTGTGATGACAGTGTTTTAATGATAGTGTTTGGTCCCTAAAAACACTATGTATGTATTTATTTTTATTAACAAACAGTCAAAGGTAAACTCCGTCTAGTCAAAGCTATGGTTTTTCCAGTGGTCATGTATGGATGTGAGAGTTGGACTGTGAAGAAGGCTGAGCGCCGAAGAATTGATGCTTTTGAACTGTGGTATTGGAGAAGACTCTTGAGAGTCCCTTGGACTGCAAGGAGATCCAACCAGTCCATTCTGAAGGAGATCAGCCCTGGGATTTCTTTGGAAGGAATGATGCTAAAGCTGAAACTCCAGTACTTTGGCCACCTCATGTGAAGAGTTGACTCATTGGAAAAGACTCTGATGCTGGGAGGGATTGGGGGCAGGAGGGGAAGGGGACGACAGAGGATGAGATGGCTGGATGGCATCACTGACTCGATGGACGTGAGTCTGAGTGAACTCCGGGAGTTGATGATGGACAGGGAGGCCTGGCGTGCTGAGATTCATGGGGTCGTGAAGAGTCGGACAAGACTGAGCGACTGAACTGAACTGAACTGAAGGTAAACTCTGAGAAACTTCCCTTGCTTTGCTTGCTTCTGGTGTTATTTTGGTTCCACATACTCATCAAGTTCATGGGCTTCCCAAGTGGCACTAGTGGAAAAGAATCCACCTGCCAGTGCAGGAAACCTAAGAGACGTGGATGCAATCCCTGGGTCAGGAAGAACCACTATAGGAGGGCATGACAACCCACTCCAGGATTCTTGCCTGGAGAACCCCATGGACAGAGGAGCCTTGCAGGCTACAGTCCGTGGGGCTGCAAAGAGCTGGACAGGACTAAGCACACAAACACTTCTCTTTCTCTGCTTCAGTCCTACCCAGATGGGTGTTGTGGGATCCATCGCTGCCATTTCCTTCACCACTCCACTTGTCAGAGAGACTGGGTGATATGGTGCCTGCTTCCCCTCCCCATTCCCTGCATGGTGGCCTTCCAAACTCTTCCTTTGCTGCTGCCAAAACATGGTGGGATTGTAAAACGGAGGAGGAAGCCTCTCTAGTTTCAGTTGTCCTTGAGCCATCAGCACCTCTGAGGTATTAACTGTCCTTTTCCTTATGGCTTTCCCAACTTCATCATTATAGGACTCAGTCCAAAGTTCTTAAAGGCTGAGCCAAGAGACAAATTGATCTGGCAAATACCATGTTGCACTCCACACTGCCCTTCCTTTTGACAGCTGAGACTTTGTTACTGATTAAGCCATTGAGGGCCTGCTACTCCTCTCATTAGAATGTGCCATTGTCCAACAAGACCTTGGAGGACACTTCAAGGAAAGGAACCTGAAGGGGGAGAGGCAAGATAGGGATATAGGATTAAGAGATATAAAAGTCTATATATTAAAGGGATAAGCAACAAGGATATATTGTACAGCACAGGGAAATAAAGAGAGATAAACACTCTCTTTGCCACATCAGTTTGCCAGACTTTTCCAGACATGGGCCTTCCCTGATAGCTCAGTTGGGAAAGAATCTGCCCGCAATGCAAGAGACCTGGGTTCAATCCCTGGGTTGGGAAGATCTCCTGGAGAAGGGAACAGCTACCCACTCCAGTATTCTGGCCTAAAGAATTCCATGGACTGTATAGTCCGTGGGGTTGCAAGTCAGACACGACTGAGTGACTTTCACTTCATTTCCAGACATGTCTGGACTTCAACTTTAGATTTCTTTAGGTTTCTTCTGAGATTTCCACTCTATACTTGCTTTCATGAGCATGGATGGATTGTACACTTTCCTAGAACACAGTTGAAGTCCATAAGCCTAGAACATGGTAAGTAAGTGTTAGTTGCTCAGTCGTGTCTGACTGTTTGAACTCCATGGACTGCAACCCACCAGGCTCCTCTGTCCATGAGATTTTCCAGGCAAGGATACTGGAGTGGATTGCCATTTCCTTTTAGTTCTCAATAAGTGTTTATTGGGTAAACACATGAGTGAGTTAAAATACTAATAGTCAATATTTATTGACTATTAGCCATTATTTCTAGTGTTTAATATTCATTAGCTTGTTTAATCATCACTAAAACTCTGTTGTGCCCAATCACTCAGTCATGTTCAACTCTTTGTGACCCCATAGACTGTAGCCTGCCAGATTCCTCAGTCCATGGGATTTTACAGGCAAAAATACTGGAGTGGGTTGCTGTTTCCTTTTTCAGGAGATCTTCCTGACTCAGGGATCGAGTCTGCATCTCCCGTGTCATGCATTGGCAGGTGGGTTCTTTACCACTAGTTCCTCCTAGGAAACCCCAAAACTGTTAGAAGCCATTGTTATTATTATTCTGACACGTGACTTATTATTTTACATTTGGTTCTACAGATCCACTCTGCACCCTTCTCCAGTTGCCCCAGAAGACTGACCCAAGCAGACTACCTCAAAGGGGTAGTCTCCCTTTCCTTCTAGTTCATCTGGTATTGGCAATCAGGAGGTTCTTGTAGGAAGTCAGAGTGAGGGAGGAAAAGGGGACAGTTTGCTGATTCCTTCTTTGTGTCATTCCTTGGACAGACTGAGACTGTCCTAAAAATCACAGCTTTTCTCAAGAGCTCCTATGCTGTCTCCCTCCCCCACTTTTTTTTTTTCCCCTCATAGGGGTTTTTTGCTGTTCGGTTGCTGCTCAGTCATGTCTGACTCTTTGCAACCCCATGGACTTCAGCATGTCAGGCTTCCCTGTCCTTTACCATCTCCTGGAGCTTGCTCAAACTCCTGTCCATTGAGTCAGTGATGCCATCCAACCATCTCGTCCTCTGTTGTCCACTTCTCCTCCTGCCTTCAATCTTTCCCAGCATGAGGGTCTTTTCCAAGGAGCCAGCTCTTCCCATCAAGTGGCCAAAGTATTGGAGTTTCACCGTTAGCACCAGACCTCCTAATGAATATTCAGGATTGATTTCCTTTAGGATTGACTGGTTTAATCTCCTTGAAATCCAAGGGACTCTCAAGAGTCTTCTCCAACACCACCGCTCAAAAGCATCAATTCTTTTGTGTTCAACCTTTTTAGTGGCCCAACTCTCACATCCATACATGACACAGGAAAAACCGTAGCTTTAACTATACAGACCTTTGTTGGCAAAGTAATGTCTCTGCTTTTTAATACACTGTCTAGGTCACTTTTCGCAGGACTGGAGTCTTTCACTGTCAGTGGTGGTTTCCCCTATATTTAGATCTCATCTGTGTAAAGAATTGATGCTTTTGAACTGTGGTGTTGGAGAAGACTTTGAGAGTCCCTTGGACTGCAAGGAGATCCAACCAGTCCATTCTGAAGGAGATCAGCCCTGGGATTTCTTTGGAAGGAATGATGCTAAAGCTGAAACTCCAGTACTTTGGCCACCTCATGTGAAGAGTTGACTCATTGGAAAAGACTCTGATGCTAGGAGGGATTGGGGGAAAGAGGAGAAGGGGACAACAGAGGATGAGATGGCTGGATGGCATCACTGACTCGATGGACATGAGTCTGGGTGAACTCCGGGAGTTGGTGCTGGAGAGGGAGGCCTGGCATGCTGCGATTCATGGGATCACAAAGAGTCGGACACAACTGAGCGGCTGATCTGATCTGATCTTTAATAATATTATATTGAGTATATTATCCATATCTCTCTGAAACTGAGTGTAAACCATGTTATGAATAAGGCAACTGAGACCCACAGGGGTAAGGGATTGCTGAAGATCATGCTCCTAAAATGTTGATGTAGAGATTTGTATCTGTGCCTTTGGCTTTAACTACCACTCTGTGCACACAGAGGAAATGTATTCAAACATTGAGAAGCAGTGAGGCACTGCGGATAAGCACATTGTTCTGGCAGTCATAAAGATCTCGGCTCCAAAACTAATTCTGTAACCTAGTTAGAGAGTAACTGTAGATAAGTTACTTCACTTCTTTAAGATTCAGTTCCTAAATCTGAATCTTAGAGTGAAATTGGAATGTTGCCTACCTTAGAATTATTTTAAGACTTATACATGTACATGTTTAGTCTCTTAGTCTTGTCTGATTCTTTGCAACCCCATGGACTGTAGCCTGTGAGGCTCTGCAGTCCATGGGATTCTCCAGGAAAGAATACTGGAGTGAGTTGCCATTTCCTACTCCAGGGGATCTTTCAGACCCAGCAATTGAACTTAAGTCTCATGCATTGCAGGTAGATTCTTTACTGTTTTAGCCACCAGATAAGACTGTTATAAGACTTATAATAATGAATTCATTTATGTGCAGTTTAACTATCTGGCACCTAATGAAGATTCAAAAAATGTCATAAAAGCTATTGGAAAAGGGATTGTTTGGAAATATGGAGAACATGGGAAAAGTTTCATACAATGTATCTTTACCCAAGATGTTTATATTCTGGTGGGGTGGGCATTAAACCCAGGAATAGTAGTAAGAATAATAGAATAATAGCAATAGAAATAACTACTCTCCAATTACAAGATGGCAGAGTAGAAGGACATGTGCTCATCTTCTCTTGTGAGAACTCCAAAATTACAACTCACTGCTGAACAACCATAAACAGGAGAATGTTGCGTTGTACCAAAAAAGATACCCATGTCCAAAGGCAAAGGAGAACCCTCAGCAAGATGGTAGGAGGGGTGAAATCACATTTAGAATCAAACTCCATACCCGCTAGAGATGCTTGGAGGGCTCAAACAAAATCTTGTGTGCACCAGGAGACCCCACAGAGACTAAGCCAGACCTGCCTTTGAGTGTTGAGTGTCTCCTGAAAAGGTACAGGTCAGCAGTGGCCTGCTGCAAGGGCAGGGCCTCTGGGTGCAGCAGACCTTGGTATGGCTTAAGCCCTCTTGGAGGAGGTAGCCATTAACCCCACCATGAAGCCACCAGAACTTACACAGGACTGGGGAAACAAACTCTTGGAGGGCACAGACAAAACCTTCTGTGCACCAGGACCTAGGAGAAAGGAGCAGTGACCCCACAAGAGGCTGACCCAGACTTGCCCATGAGTGTCTAGGAGTCTCCAAGCAGAGGCATGGGTCGGCTGTGGCCTGCTGCAGGATCGGAGGCACTGAGTGCAGCAGGGTGTGCATGGGACCTTTTGAAGGAGGTCACCATTCTGTTCATTACCTCCACCATAGTTTGGCCTCAGGTCAAACAACAGGAGGGGAACACAGCCCCACCCATCAACGGAAAATTGGACTAAAGATTTATGGAGCATGGTCCCGTCCATCAGAACAAGACCCAGTTTTCCTCTTAGTCAGTCTCTCCCATCAGGAAGCTTCCATAAGCCTCTTATCCTTATCTATAAGAGGGGAGATAGAATGAAAACCAAAATCACAGAAAACTAACCAAACTGATCACATGGCCCACAGCCTTGTCTAACTCAATGAAACTACGAGCCATGCTAGGTAGGGCCACCCAAGATGGATGGGACATGGTAGTGAGTTCTGACAGGAAATGGTCTGCTGGAAAAAGAAAGGGCAAACCATTTCAGTATTCTTGCCTTGAGAACCCCATGAACAGAATGAAAAGGCAAAAAGATAGGACACTGAAAGATGAACTCTCCAGGTTGGTAGGTGTCCAATATGCTACTGGAAATCAGTGGAGAAATAACTCCAGAAAGAATGAAGAGATGGAGCCAAAGCAAAAACAACAACACTCAGCTGTGGATATGACTGGTGACGGAAGTAAAGTACAATGCTGTAAAGAACAACATTGCATAGGAACCTGGAATGTTAGGCCCATGAATCAAAGTAAATTGGAAATGGTCAAACAGGAGAGTGCACATCGACATTTTAGGAATCAGTGAACTAAAATGGACTGGAATGGGTAAATTTACCTCAGATGACCATTATATCTAGTAGTGTGGGCAAGAGTCTCTTAGAAGAAATGAAATAGTCATCATAGTCAACAAAACAATCCAAAATGCAATACTTGGATGCAATCTTGAAAATGACAGAATGATCTCTGTTCATTTCCAAGGCAAACCATTCAATATCAGGGTCATCCAAGTCTATGACCCGACTAGTAATGCTGCAGAAGCTGAGGTTGAATGGTTCAATGAAGACCTACAAGACCTTCTACAACTAACACCCAAAAAAGATATCCTTTTCATTATAGGGAACTGGAATGCAAAAGTAGGAAGTCAAGAGATACCAGGAGTAACAGGCAAATTTGGCCTTGGAGTACAAAATGAAGCATGTCAAGGCTAACAGAGTTTTGCCAAGAGAACACACTGTTCATACCAAACACCCTCTTCCAACCACACGAGAAGATTCTATGCATGGACATCACCAAATGGTCAATACCAAAATCAGATTGATTATAGTCTTTGCAGCCAAAGATGGAGAAGCTCTATACAGTCAGCAAACACGAGAGCGAGAGCTGACTGTGGCTAAGATCACGGACTCCTTATTGCAAAATTCAGACTGAAATTGAAGAAAGTAGGGAAAACCAATAGCCCAGGCAGGTATGACCTATATCAAATCCCTTATGATTATACAGTGGAAGTGACAAATAGATTCAAGGGATTAGATCTGATAGAGAGAGTGCCTGAAGTACTATGTAAGGACGTTTGTGACATTGTACAAGAGGCAGTGATCAAGACCATCCCCAAGAAAAAGAAATGTAAAAAGGCAAAATGGTTGTCTGAGGAGGCCTTACAGATAGGTGAGAAAAGAAGAGAAGCGAAAGGCAAAGGAGAAAAGAAAACATATACCCACTTGAATGCAGAGTTCCAAAAAATATCAAGGAGAGATAAAGCCTTCCTTGGTGATCAATGCAAAGAAACAGAGGAAAACAAAGGAATGGGAAAGGCTAGAGATCTCTTCATGAAAATTAGAGATACCAAGGAACACTTGATGCAAAGATGGGCACAATAAAGGACAGAAATGGTATGGACCTAACAGAAGCAGAAGATATTAAGAAGAGGTGGCAAGAATACATAGAAGAACTGTACAAAAAAGATCTTCATGACCCAGACAATCATGATGATGTGATCACTCACCTAGAGCCATACATCCTGGAATGCAAAGTCAAATGGGACTTAGGAAGCATCACTACAAACAAAGCCAGTGGAGGTGATGGAATTCCAGTTGAGGTATTTCAAATCCTAAAAGATGATACTGTTACAGTGTTGCACTCAATATGCCAGCAAATTTGGAAAACTCAGCAGTGGCCACAGGACTGGAAGAGGTCAATTTTCATTCCAATCCCAGAGAAAGGCAATGCTAAAGAATGCTCAAACTACCGCACAATTGCACTCATCTCACATGCTAGTAAAGTAATGCTCAAAATTCTCCATGCCAGGTTTCAACAGTATGTAAACTGTGAACCTCCAGATGTTCAAGCTGGGTTTAGAAAAGGAACCAGAGATCAAATTTCCAACCTCCGTTGGATCATTGAAATAAAAAGAGAGTTCCAGAATAATATCTACTTCTACTATATTGACTATGCCAAAGCCTTTGACTGTGTGGATCACAACAAACTATGGAAAATTCTTAAAGAGACGGGAATACTAGACCACCTGACCTGCCTCCTGAGAAATATGTATGCAGATCAAGAAGCAACAGTTAGAACTGGACATGAAACAATAGCCTGGTTCCAAATCGGGAAAGCAGTACATCAAGGCTGTATATTGTCACCCTGCTTATTTAACTTATATGCAGAGTACATCATGTGAAATGCTGGCCTGGATGAAGCACAAGCTGCAATCAAGATTGCCAGAAGAAATATCAATAACCTCAGATATGCAGATGACACATCCCTTATGGCAGAAAGCAAAGAAGAACTAAAGAGCCTCTTGATGAAAGTGAAAGAGGAGAGTGAAAAAGTTGGCTTAAAGCTCAGCATTCAGAAAACTAAGATCATGGCATCTGGTCCCATCACTTCATGGCAAACAGATGGGGAAACAATGGAAACAGTGAGAGACTTTATTTTTCTAGGCTCCAAAATCACTGCAGATGGTGACTGCAGCCATGATATTAAAACACACTTGCTCCTTGGAAGAAAAGTTATGACCAACCTAGACAGCTTACTAAAAAGCAGAGACGTTACTTTCCAACAAAATTCTGTCTAGTGAAAGCTATGGTTTTTCCAGTAGTCATGTATGGATGTGAGAGTTGGACTCTAAAGAAAATTGAGCACCAAAGAATTGGTGATTTTGAACTGTGGTGTTGGAGAAGAATCTTGAGACAGTCCTTTGGACTGCAAGGAGATCCAACCAGTCAATCCTAAAGGAAATCGTCCAGAAAATTCATTGGAAGGACTGATGCTGAAGTTGAAACTGCAGTACTTTGGCCACCTGATATGAGGAACTGGCTCCTTGGAAAAGACCCTAATGCTGGGAAAGATTGAAGGCAGGAGGAGAAAGGGATGACAGAGTATTAGATGGTTGGATGGCATCACCTACTCGATGCACATGAGTTTGAGTTAGCTCCAGGAGTTGGTGATGGACAGGGAAGCCTGGCGTGTTACAATCCATGGGGTCACAAAGAGTTGGACATGACTGAGTGACTGAACTGAGCAGACTGAATAGAAATAAAATAATAGAATACAGACATTGGAATGAAGGGAAAAAGGAAAGGAACTTATGGTTCAAAGTAGATGGGCCAGACCCTCTCAAGCATTTTTTATTTATAGATTTTCTGATGATAACCATTCTGATCCATGTGAGATGATACTTCATTATAGTTTTGATTTGTATTTATCTAATAATTAGTCATGCTGAGCATCTTTTCCTGTGTTTTTGGACATCTGTATGTCTTCTTTGGAGTAATGTCTATTTAGGTCTTCTGCCCATTTTTTGATTGAGTTGTTTGGTGTTTTTTTTTTTTTTTTATTGTTATTGAGCTTCATGAGGTGTTTTTATACTTTGGAGATTAATCCTTTTTGGATTCTTTGTTTGCAAATATTTTCTCCCCTTCTGTAGGCTGTCTTTTTCTTTTGTTTATAGTTTCTTTTGCTGTGCAAAATTTTTTGAGATTAATTAGGTCACATTTTAAAATTGTGTTTATTTTCATTACTCTAGTAGGTGGGTCAAAAAAGATCTTGCTGTGATTTAAGAGTATTCAGCCTATGTTTTCTTCTAAGAGTTTTATAGCATCCAGCCTTACATTTAGGTCTTTAATTGTCTTTGAGTTTATTTTTGTGTATAGTGTTAGGGAGTGCTCTAATTTCATTATTTCATGTGTAGCTGTCCAGTTTTCCCAGCACCACTTTGAAGAGACTGTCTTTTCTCCATTGTATATTCTTGCCTCTTTTGTCCTTGATTAGGTGACCACATGTTCTCAGCCATAAAAAAGAACAAAATAATGCCTTTTGCAGTAACATGAAAGGACCTAGAGATTGTCATATTGAATGAAGTAAGTCAGGCAGAGAAGGCCAAATATCATGATATCACTTATATGTTGAGTCTAAAAAGAACGGTACAAATGAACTTACTCACAAAACAGAAACAGAGTTACAGATGTAGAAAACAACACATGCTTACAGTGGGCATGTTGGGGGCAGGGAGGGATGAACTGAGAAGTTGGAATTGACATATGCACACTACTATATATAAAATGATAACTGATAAGGACCTATTGTATAGTGCAGGGAACAATGCTCAGTACACTGTAATGACCTATATGGGAAAATAATTTAAAAAAGAGTAGATATATGTACATATATAACTGATACACTGGTGTGATCACTCACCTAGAGCCAGACATCCTGGAATGTGAAGTCAAGTGGGCCTTAGGAAGCACGACTACGAACAAAGCTAGTGGAGGTGATGGAATTCCAGTTGAGATATTTCAAATCCTGAAAGATGATGCTGTGAAAGTGCTGCACTCAAAATGCCAGCAAATTTGGAAAACTCAGCAGTGGCCACAGGACTGGAAAAGGTCAGTTTTCATTCCAATTCCAAAGAAAGGCAATGCCAAGGAGTGCTCAAACTACCACACAATTGCACTCATCTCACATGCTAGTAAAGTAATGCTCAAAATTCTCCAAGCCAGGCTTCAGCAGTATGTGAACCGTGAACCTCCAGATGTGCAAGCTGGTTTTAGGAAAGGCAGAGGAACCAGAGATCAAATTGCCAACATCTGCTGGATCATCGAAAAAGCAAGAGAGTTCCAGAAAAAACATCTGTTTCTGCTTTATTGACTATGCCAAAGCCTTTGACTGTGTGGATCACAACAAACTATGGAAAATTCTGAAAGAGATGGGAATACAAGACCACCTGACCTGCCTCCTGAGAAACCTGTATGCAGGTCAGGAAGCAAGAATTAGAACTGGACATGGAACAACAGACTGGTTCCAAATAGGAAAAGGAGTATGTCAAGGCTGTATATTGTCACCCGCTTATTTAACTTCTATGCAGAGTACATCATGAGAAATGCTGGGCTGGATGAAGCACAAGCTGGAATCAAGATTGCCGGGAGAAATACCAATAACCTCAGATATGCAGATGACACCTCCCTTATGGCAGGAAGCGAAGAAAAACTAAAGAGCCTCTTGATGAAAGTGAAAGAGGAGAGTGAAAAAGTTGGCTTAAAGCTCAACATTCAGAAAACTAAGATCATGGCATCTGGTCCTATCACTTCATGGCAAATAGATGGGGAAACAGTGGAAACAGTGGCTGACTTTATTTTTCTGGGCTCCAAAATCACTGCAGATGGTGATTGCAGCCATGAAATTAAAAGAGGCTTACTCCTTGGAATGAACGTTATGACCATCCTAGACAGCAGAAACATTACTTTGTCAACAAAGGTCCGTCTAGTCAAGGCTATGGTTTTTCCAGTGGTCATGTTTGGATGTGAGAGTTGGACTATGGAGAAAACTAAGCATTGAAGAATTGATGCTTTTGAACTGTGGTGTTGGAGAAGTCCCTTGGACTTCAAGGAGATACAACCAGTCCTTCCTAAAGGAGATCAGTCCTGGGTGTACATTGGTAGGACTGATGTTGAAGATGAAACTCCAATACTTTGGCCACCTGATGTGAAGAGCTGACTCATTTGAAAAGACCCTGATGCTGGGAAAGATTGAGGGCAGGAGGAGAAGGGGACGACAGAGGATGAGATGTTTGGATGGCATCACCGACTCAATGGACATGGGTTTGGGTGGACTCCGGGACTTGGTGATGGACAGGGAGGGCTGGCGTGCTGCGATTCATGGAGTCGCAAAGAGGAGGACACGAGTGAGCGACTGAACTGAACTGAACTGAACTGATACACTATGCTGTAGAACAGAAAGTAATACTATATTGTTAATCAACTATATTCCAATAAAAATAAAAAAAAAATAAATAAGTAGATGGGCCAGGCTGTATTTTGTGTTTCTTCAGTTCTCTCTTGAACTTATTTTCCTGGCTTGGCATCAGCCATCCTGTTGAGTATACAAACATCCCCCAGGCAATGTGGTCTGAGCGAACAAACAAATCAGCAGGCTTCATGATGAAATGTCTTCCTGCCTGTTAATTCTTGTGACGATAACCATTGCTTCCAGTGGTTCCCTGACTCGCTGTTCTAGGAGGATTAGATTGCTGGGAGCAGGGAAGGGGAGCCAGTATGCAGGCTTCATAACATCCTTGGGTGTACTAGAAAAAAAAAACAAAGTCTATCTTTCCAGTGAGGATAATTACACAGTATATTTCCATGACAGCTTCACAGTCTGAACCAAAATTGCTTAAAAAAGGTGCCAGTAAGTTAAAAAAAATATGCCTCAACTATAATCTTTGAAGAGAAATAGGCAAGTAAATGATGAATATCTTTTATGAGCACAAATATTCCAAGTGAATATCTAAACCATGGCAAGGCTTGCAAATGCATGACAAATGTGTACTTCCCATCCCCTGTCAAAACTAGAGATAATCTTGGAATATTTAAACACAACAATTAAAGTTGCCATCATTCATTGGATTAGAGTTAATACAAAAGATGAAGATTATCTGTTACTGTTGTTCTGGGAAGGGGCTGACCCTACCTGTACATGTCATACCACCATCTAAAATTTATCACTGAGAATAAAACCAAATAGGCCTGCTGTCAGTTTATTAGTTGAATTACTTAATGATATTGCCAATATTTTATTAGTAAGTAGGTAATTTTAGCTTGGAATGAAAATTTAGAATATGGACTGCATTCTGAATCAGGAAATTTTTAAATTGTTATTTGTGTTGCCTATAAGGACTGTATCAGTTTAATAAACCACCGCAAAACTGAGTGACTTAAAACTGTCATTTTATTTGTTTACGATTCTGTGAGTCAACAACTTGGGCTCAGCTCTGCTGGATGCGTCTCTGTTCCTGGTTATACTGGCTGGACTCACTCATATTTGCCATCAGCTGATGGTCTCATTCATATGTCTGGCAGTTGGCTAGCTCTTGGCAGGGACAACTGGGTCGTGTCCCACTTCAATTCAGTTCAGTTCAGTTCAGTCCCTCAGTCATGTCCAACTCTCTGTGACCCCATGGACTGCAGCATGCCGGGCTTCCCCGTTCATCACCAACTCCCGGAGCTTACTCAAACTCATGTGATGCCACCCAACCATCTCATCATCTGTCGTCCACTACTCCAGCCTTCAATATTCCCCAGCATCAGGGTCTTTTTCAGTGAGTCAGTTCTTCACATCAGGTGACCAAAGTATTGGAGTTTCAGCATCAGCATCATCATCAGTCCTTTCAATGAATAGTCAGGACTGATTTCCTTTAGGATTGACTGGTTGGATCTCCTTGCAATCCAAGGGACTCTCAAGAGTTTTCTCCAACACCACAGTTCAAAAGCATCAATTCTTTGGTGCTCAGCTTTCTTTAGAGTCCAGCTCTCACATCCATACATGACTACTGGAAAAACCATGGCTTTGACTAGATGGACTTTTGTTGGCATAGTAATGTCTCTGCTTTTTAGTATGCTGTCTAGGTTGGTCATAGCTTACTTCCAAGGAACAAGCGTCTTTTAATTTCATAGCTGCAATCACCATCTGCAGTGATTTTGGAGCCCCCAAAAATAGATTCTCTCACTGTTTCCACTGTTTCCCCATCTATTTGCCAGGAAGTGATGGGACCAGATGCTATGATCTTAGTTTTCTGAATGTTGAGCTTTAAGCCAAATATTTCACTTTCCTCTTTCACTTTCATCAAAAGGCTCTTTAGTTCTTCTTCGCTTTCTGCCATAAGGGAGGTGTCATCTGCATATCTGAGGTTATTGATATTTCTCCTGGCAATTTTGATTGCATCTTGTGCTTCATCCAGCCTGGCATTTCGCATGATGTACTCTGCATGTAAGTTAAATAAGCAGGGTGACAATATACAGCCTTGATGCACTGCTTTCCTGATTTGGAACCAGGCTATTGTTTCATGTCCAGTTCTAACTGTTGCTTCTTGACCTGTATACAGATTTCTCAGGAGGCAGGTCAGGTGATCTGGTATTCCCATCTCTTTAAGAATTTTGTTGTGATCCACACAGTCAAAGGCTTTGGCATAGTCAATATAGTAGAAGTAGATATTTTTCTGGAACTCTCTTGTTATTTCAATGATCCAACAGATTTGGAAATTTGATCTCTGATTCCTCTGCCTTTTCTAAATCCACCTTGAACATCTGGAGGTTCACAACTGTTGAAGCCTGGCATGGAGAATTTTGAGCATTACTTTACTAGCATGTGAGATGAGTGCAATTGCATGGTATTTTGAGCATTCTTTGGCATTGCCTTTCTTTGGGATTGGAATGAAAACTGACCTTTTCCAGTCCTGTGACCACTGCTGAGTTTTCCAAATTTGCTGGCATATTGAGTGCAGCACTTTCACAGCATCATCCTTTAGGATTTGAAGTACCTCAACCGGAATTCCATCACCTCCCATGGCTTTGTTTTAATGATGCTTCCTAAGTCCCATTTGACTTTGCATTCCAGGATGTATGGCTCTAGGTGAGTGATCACACCTTCATGGTTATCTGAGTCATGAAGATCCTTTTTGTACAGTTTTCTGTGTACTCTTGCCACCTCTTCTTAATATATTTGCTTCTGTTAGGTCCATACCATTTCTGTCCTTTGTTGTGCCCATCTTTGCGTAAAGTGTGACTTGGTATCTCTAATTTTCATGAAGAGATCTCAAGTCGTTCCCATTCCTTTGTTTTCCTCTGTTTCTTTGCACTGATCACCGAGGAAGGCTTTCTTATCTCTCCTTGCTATTCTTTGGAACTCTGCATTCAAATGGGTATATGTTTTCTTTTCTCCTTTGCCTTTCAGCAGATGAATGGATAAGAAAGCAGTGGTACATATACACAATGGAGTATTACTCAGCCATTAAAAAGAATACATTTGAATCAGTTCTAATGAGGTGGATGAAACTGGAGCCTATTATACAGAGTGAAGTAAGCCAGAAAGAAAAACACCAATACAGTATACTAACGCATATATATGGAATTTAGAAAGATGGTAACAATAACCCTGTGTACGAGACAGCAAAAGAGACATTGATGTATAGAACAGTCTTTTGGACTCTGTGGGATAGGGAGAGGGTGGGATGAATTGGGAGAATGGCATTGAAGTAAGTATAATATCATGTATGAAGTGAGTCGCCAGTCCAGGTTCGATGCACGATACTGGATGCTTGGGGCTGGTGCACTGGGACGACCCAGAGGGATGGTATGGGGAGGGAGGAGGGAGGATGGTTCAGGATGGGGAACACATGTATACCTGTCGCAGATTCATTTTGATATATGGCAAAACCAATACAATATTGTAAAGTTGAATAAAATAAATTTTAAAAAGCCATTAACTAAAAATAAAGAAATAAAGATTTTGAAGTAAAAAATTTAACAGTTAAAAAAAAAAAAAAAGCTCAACATTCAGAAAACGAAGATAATGGCATCTGGTCCCGTCACCTCATGGCAAATAGATGGGGAAACAGTAGAAACAGTGGCTGACTTTATTTTTCTGGGCTCCAAAATCACTGCAGATGGTGATTGCAGCCATGAAATTAAAAGACGCTTACTCCTTGGAATGAATGTTATGACCAATCTAGATAGCATATTAAAAAGCAGAGATGTTACTTTGCCAACAAAGGTCCGTCTAGTTAAGGCTTTGGTTTTTCCAGTGGTCATGTATGGATGTGAGAGTTGGACTGTGAGGAAAGCTGAGTGCTGAAGAATTGATGCTTTTAAACTGTGGTGTTGGAGAAGACTTTTGAGAGTCCCTTGGACTGCAAGGAGATCCAACCAGTCCATTCTAAAGGACATCAGTCATTGGAAGGACTGATGCTATGGCTGAAACTCCAATACTTTGGCCACCTCATGCAAAGAGTTGACTCATTGGAAAAGACTCTGATGCTGGGAGGGATTGGGGGCAGGAGGAGAAGGGGACGACAGAGGATGAGATGGCTGGATGGCATCACTGACTCGATGGACATGAGTCTGGGTGAACTCCGGGAGTTGGTGATGGACAGGGAGGCCTGGCGTGCTGCAGTCCGTGTGGTTGCAAAGAGTTGGACTCGAGTGAGTGACTGAACCAAACTTATAGAGCTTCTCCATCTTTGGCTGCAAAGAATATAATCAATCTGATTTCGGTATCGACCATCTGGTGATGTCCATATGTAGAATCTTCTCTGGTGTTGTTGGAAGAGGGTATTTGGTATGACCAGTGCATTCTCTTGGCAAAACACTGTTAGCCTTGACACGCTTCATTTTGTACTCCAAGGCCAAATTTACCTGTTACTCCTGGTTTCTCTTGACTTCCTACTTTTGCATTCCAGTCCCCTATAATGAAAAGGATATCTTTTTTGGGTGTTAGTTGTAGAAGGTCTTGTAGGTCTTCATCGAACCATTCAGCTTCAGCTTCTTCAGCATTACTGGTTGGGGCATAGACTTGGATGACCCTGATATTGAATGTTTTGCCCTGAAAATGAACAGAGATCATTCTGTCATTTTTAAGACTGCATCCAAGTATTGCATTTTGGATTGTTTTGTGGACTATGATGACTGTTCCATTTCTTCTAAGGGACTCTTGCCCACAGTACTAGATATAATGGTCATCTGAGGTAAATTCACCAGTCCAGTCCATTTTAATTCACTAATTCCTAAAATGTCAATGTGCACTCTTGCCATCTCCTGTTTGATCCCTTCCAATTTACCTGATTCATGGACCTAACATTCCAGGTTCCTATGCAATATTGTTCTTTACAGCATCAGACCTTTCTTCCTTCACTAGCCACATTCACAACCGGCTGTTGTCTTTGATTAGGCCCCGTCTATTAATTCTTTCTTGAGTTTTTTCTCCAATGATCTCCAGGAGCGTATTGGGCACCTACCAGTCTGGGGAGTTCATCTTTCAGTGTCCTATCTTTTTACCTTTTCATTATGTTCATGGGGTTCTCAAGGAAAGAGTACTGAAGTGGTTTGCCATTCTCTTCTCCAGTGGACCATATTTTGTCAGAATTCTCTACCATGACCCCAACCATCTTGGGTGTCCCACCTATCATCCAACAAGTTAAACCAGGCTCATTCTCATCTGGTGGTCACAGTGTTCCCCAGTGAAACAACGGAGGGCAAGTCCCAATTCATGAGTTCTTTTCAAGCCTCAGCTTGTGTCACATTTGTTACTGTCCCATCGGCCAAAGCAAGTCACATGGTGAAGCCCAGTGTTGGTGGGAGAGGGGATTTACAAAGCCATGGATTTAGGAAGGGAATTACTAGGGAGATTTTTGCAAATAACCTATTTGGGGACACAGTCTCAAAATGATAATGTATAGTAGTAAAGCAACAAACTTATATTCACATAATTTTTTGAAAAGCATTACTATAATTCAATGTTTCTACTTAAAAATCACATGGAGACATTAAATATTATTATTTAAGTGAAATACGTGCTGAATATTGCTCTTAATACTATTACAATTACTAATACATATTTGATCTTCAATCACCAATGATGAAGATACTACTATTATCCTTATTTTGCACATGGAATAAAATGAGACTTAGAGAAATTGTGGAACATGCTTGATGTCACCATCAGTAAGAAAATAACACGTGAGCAGCTCTAAGGATATGCTACTTTAATATATGCTAAGTCACTTAAGTTGTGTCCGACTCTGCGAGACCCCATAGATGGCAGCCCACCAGGCTCCCCCGTCCCTGGGATTCTCCAGGCAAGAACACTGGAGTGGGTTGCCATTTCCTTCTCCAATGCATGAAAGTGAAAAGTGAAAGTGAAGTCGCTCAGTCGTGTCCGACTCTTAGCGACCCCATGGATTGCAGCCTAACAGGCTCCTCTGTCCATGGGATTTTCCAAGCAAGAGTACTGGAGTGGGGTGCCATTGCCTTCTCCAACTTTAATATATATAAGGGGCTTAACATGGTCCTTCCAGTGTTCAGTGAGTATATGGACAGTGTAGTAATGTTATAATATTAATAGTCATAACTGAACATGAAAGGTTATTTTATTGTAAAAGTTAGACTGTGTATAGCTATAAAACTAAGAACTCACTAACATATTAAATTTCCTGTTATGGACATCACTATAATTGGTTCTATATATTGCTGTAACTGGAACTGATTGCAAATGCAATATAAACTCTAATTTTCAGAGAAGTCATAAAACTTTGCTCACTACTAAACAATCAAAACTTTTAAAGCACCATCCATTAAGCTGTGTCATTAAATCCAAAGCTATTGCACATTACTAAAACACTAAATGACTGGATAACATCTACTTTTCTTATTTCTTCAGTGATGGAAAAGACTGTCTTTTTCAAATCTCTGTGGATGTCATTTATTATTTATTTTGATTTAAAGTAAAAGGGTTTATTTGAGGGACGGAGGCTAAATGTCACGTAGTGAATATATATATCACTTCTGCATCAGTCATGTGTTGAGAAAACAATAGGAAAATGATCTTTAAAAAGATGTCTTAAGGAAATGAGAAGCAAATTTATCCCACAATTGATAACATTCTTTCGTTTTCCTGAATAGAGTCTGAGAAAATAGAGTCTGTCACAATTAGTCACCAGATTTAAGTTCAATGAAAATGGCTCATTAATTCTTTGGTGGCTCTATTCTGTTATAATGAACTTGAAATCAAAGCGAGGATAGACACAGTATAAGACTGGGGTTCTCTGGTTTAGTTCTTTATAGCTCTGTTAGACAAGAAAGGCAGAGAATTGGAGAATAGACAGCCCTGACAAGGAGTCACATTAGCCTTTCTTTTCAGTGAAACATTTGAGTTTATACCTAACTTTATCCTACAGTCACTTCCTTAGGTTAGTGTTACAATATGGCACACACTGCTTCTCTATGCTTCACATGTGCTTATCCAACTTGGATGCAGATTAAGATAAAAATATGGAAAGAGGTGATTTGAAATATTTCATAGAAGATTAATTTGATAATAAACTTTAGCATCAGTTTGTGTATGTGTGTGTGTTAGTCGCTCAGTCATGTCCAACTCTTTGCAACCCTAGGAACTATAGCCTGCCAGGTTCCTCTATCCATGGAATTTTCCAGGAAAGAATACTGGAGTGGGTAGCCATTCGCTTCTCCAGGGCATCTTCCTGACCCATGGATCAAACTCAGGTCTCCTGCACTGCAGGCATTTTCTTTACCATCTGAGCCACAAGGGAAGCCCAGGTAGCTCTCAACTAGGGGCAATTTTCATTTGACAATTCTGGAGGTATTTTTGGCTGTTAAAATTTGGGGTGAGGGAGGTGCCACTAGAATTGAATGGGTGGAGGCCAGAGATGTTGCTAAACATCCCATGATGCCAGGACAGTCCCTTACAACAAAGAATCATCTAGCCCCAAATGTCAATAGTTCTGGGTTTTATAAAATGCTGATTTATAGAATATGAATGTTGTATTAGTTATAATTTCTCAAATTTCTTAAACAAACTAGATACATAGCCATTGGGTATGATGGCTATCAGGGATATTTTAGAAGGATGTGTATGTGTGTGTGTGTGTGTGTGTGTGTGTGTGTGTACACGCACATGTACATGCTCAGGGGATTAAATTCTTTCTAAAGTCTGATGACCTGTAAGATACCATGCTTCCTATTTATTTTACTTTCTTGGAAGATGCCATATAGCAGAAGCCTGAAGAGTTAGTGAAAGCCAGCAAACATGAAGGCTAATGCTTTATAGAGCACATCTTAAGGTGGGACATTGCATCAGTGAAGGGTAACTTAAAAACTAGACGTTTAATGATTTTTTAAAAAACAACTACAATCTGTCATCTTAATTGAGGTGATGATTTCATGGGTTTTTAATATCTAAGAAAACTCATAAAAATGCATAATTTAAACATGTCTATATTATATCCAAACTGATCCTCAGTCATATTGTAAAAACACAACATATATTAACATACTGTCAGTATATAAAGCTCAATGTGTACCTTATAAAATAGGACAGTTAACCTTCACATTCACTCCTATTTCCCCTCCTCCAGGGTAACAACTGTTAACTGTTTGACCTAAATTTAAGTACATATACAAGTATTTTAAATATGTCATGTAAAAATGGTCATATGAATGAAAGCACAACATTTTTTGTTTGCGTCTTTCCTCATATCTTGAAGATCTTCCTACAGATCTATCTCATTCTCTTTTGATGGTTACATAGCATTTTATGACTTGACTGTATTACCAACTATTTAATCATTTATTTAGGTTTGATTTTTTTCATTTTCACAAATAGTAAAATAAAAAGAAACATGAATCATTTCTACAAGCTTAAGTTTTTAGAAGTAGGGCTCCTGAGTAAAAGCAAACATATACTTACAATTTGGATGGCTACTGGTAAATTGATTAATTGCTACAAAAGACTTTTTTTTAAAGTCTTAGGGTCTCATCAGTATTACGGAGAATCCATTTATTACAACTTTGACAATGAATATTATCATCTCTTAAATTTTGCCAATGTGATAGGCAAAAATGAATTTTATTTTATTAGCAAAGATGTATATCTTTGCTTTTGTCATTTTGCTTTGGAATTTTAGTATTTTATTTTTAAGAAGTGTATGTTATGGATTTTAACTCTATTTTCTATGTTTGTAAGACATCATCTAAGATTTAAACAGAATTACCATATGACCTAGCAATTCCACTTTTGGATATATATCCAAAAGAACTGAAGGCAGAGACTCGAACAGATATTTGTACACAGGGCTCATAGCAGTCTTATTCACAGCAGCCAAAAGGTGGAAGCAACTTGAGTAGCTAAAGTGTATAACAGATAAGTTTATAAACAAATTGTGGTTTATAATTACCAAGGAATATTATTCAGCATTTAAAAGAAAGAGAATTTTGACATATAATGCAACATGAAAAAAAATTGAGGGTATTATGCTAAGTGAAATAGCCAATTAAAAAAAGAAAAAAAATGCTGTATGATTCCACTAATAAGAAGTATCCAGAGAAGCTGAATTTATAGACACAGAAAACAGAATTGTTGGTTGCCAAGGGCTGGGGACAAGAGATGGGAAATTATTGTTTAATAAGTGAAAGTGTTCGTCACTCAGTCATGTCTGATTCTTTGTGACCCAGGGACTGTAGCCCACCAGGCTTCTCCGTCCATGGAATTCTCCAGGCAAGGATACTGGAGTGGGTAGCCATTCCCTTCTGTAGGGGATCTTCTTGACCCAGGGATGGAACCCAGGTCTTACATGTTGCAGGCAGATTCTTTACCATCTGAGCCAACAGGGAAGCCCTGTTTAATGTACAGAGTTGCAATTGGGAAGATTTAGGTGGCTGGAGACAGATGGTGGTATAACAATCTGAGTGTATGCAATTCCTCTGAGCTATAAACTTAAAAATGGTTAAAGTGGTAACTTTTTGTTATGTCTATTTTACCATATTAAGAAAGTGAGAAAAATTGTTTATATAAACTTAAATAAACAGGTAAATATATTAAAAACATGTGTTACAGAAATGTTTTATCTAATCTGTTAACATTTGTTCTCTCCCTAGTAATTTGAAATCCTATTTTTATAATAAACTATGCCTCCCTATAGTTATGAATCTGTTTGTAAGCTGTGCATTTTCATTAGATTGTTTTTTATATTACTGATCACATTGGTTTAATTACTATAGCTTTATGGTACATTTGGTAGGTGGTAAGATATGAGTATTGTTTCTGTTGGTTTTCCAATATATTTTTGGCAATATCTGTTTTGTATAATTTTAAAATCAATTCATTAACTTCTATTTTAAAAAATATTGTGGAAATTACATTGAATTTACAGATAAGTCTATCTGGAGTGATATATTGTGATTACTATTCAGGCAATTTTGATTAATCATACTATTCTTAGTTTTCTAAGAGTAGTTTTCAATTTTTACTATTAAAATGATTCTTACTGATAAAATGGTTTATAATTTTGATGCCCGTATTTTCCAGTTTTCCTGTAATGTCTTACGTTCAGTGACTCATCCATACTAGCAATTGAAAAGCTGCCTGCAATGCAGGAGACACATTTCTATCCCTGGGTTGGAAAGGTCCTCTGGAGAAGGGAATGGCTACCCACTCCAGTATTCTTGTCTGGAGAATCCCATGGACAGAGGACTGCCCATGGGGTCACAAAGAGCTGGACACGACTGAGCAACTAACACTTCACACTTCACCATTCACATTCTCTGTTAGACAGTATATTAGCCATTAATATTAATTTTGTCTTTATTGGGGAATGATTTAATCTTTAAAGTAAAAAATGGATCTTTTTGTTCTCTAAGAAATAGAATAATGATAATTCAACTATGTTTCTCTGTGAAACAAATATACATATTTGAATTTCCAAGGTTGGTTCTGTCAGAATACTCTGTTTCTTTAGGCAATCTAATTGTCTTAACCTGATTTTCCTGATAAATAGAAAAGGAAGGAAAAAGCAGTCTTGATAGAAGGAAAAAAGGAGGCTAATTTTTAAACAAAACATGAAACCCAGAGAGGAGACTCTAGCATCATTTTATACTGCCACCAATAATATTTGGTTGTTTCCAAATACCACTTTGGAATCTCCCATATGTTACTTACTGTAAAATTTCCCTGCTTATGGAATTTTATGAAATCCTCAGTGCCTCCTAGGATAAATTTCACCTTCTTGGGGAAATGCTGTCCACTTGTATTTTCTAGCAAGCATGTGGCCTTGTCGCTCCCATGCCAGCCCCACCACTTTGAGATCCTCTGACCAAAAATTTACCTGTGATTTCCAGGACCTACTCATAGAAGAATCATTCCAAGGGATTATTACATATATTCAAAAGGGCTCCTCTATCATGAAAGTTTTTGGTCAATTCTAAGTTATAGAAATTCAACTAGTTCATTAATTCAGCAAATTAATCCTTTTATTTCAACAAAGTAAGCATATGTCCACTGGCTATTTGGTGATTTGGGCTTTCTGCAGGTGTCTCTCTTTTCTTACACGCATGCGTGCACACACACACACACACACACACACCCCTTACTGCTTTTCCTTCTCTTTCCCCCGTTATAGCCTCTTTGTTTTTTATCACTTTTGCTTTATTACTTGTCATAACTATGATAACTTTTTGTTTTTCACTTTTGCCTTAAAATTAGTCATTTCGATATCAATTATGCCTCACCCTAAACTCTCATATACGTTTAAAAAAACACTGAACTTTTACTGGCGTGTAGTTAATTTACAATGTTGTGCTAGTTTCAGGGGCACAGCAGAGTGATTCATGTATATATGATTATATTCATTCTTTTTCAGATTCTTTTCCCATATGGGTTATTACAGAATATACAGTAGAATTCCCAGTGCTATACAGTAGAGCCATTATTAGTTGTCTATTTTATATATAGTGCTGTGCATTTGTTAACCCATCTCCTATTTATTCACTCCCCGCCCCCCAACATTTTCCCCTTGGTAACCATAAATTTGATTTTGAGACCTATGAATCTGTTTATGTTTTATAAATAAGTTCATTTGTATCATTTTTTAGGGCAGATGGTCTGACTTGTCTCTGTGTATCCTTAATGACTAGGGGAATGCCTGTGATCTGTGGAAATTGAGCAAAAAATACTTGCTAAATAAAGGAAACCAAGTATGTCTGCTCAGGTAATACAAACATTTATTTTTAGTTTCCCATTCAGGAAATCTTTCTTAATGATAAGATTCCTGGCATAAATGGCCTTTCTCTTGTGCCTTTCCTAGAATGCTAAATTGACATTTATTAGAAAGGTAAATCAGCTTGTTTGGCTATGGAGGGGAGGAAGTTGTCACTCCTGATTGATAATGATGTGCTAGTATCTAATCCCCAGCAACTTGTGGCATTTCCCATCTATTCTTAACATCACTCCATTTCTGCTCTTAACATTCAAATATCCATATGTTTTGAATGGAGACATTTTTAAAGGAAGAGTTTGCTTTTATGGACATACCCAAGCTATAAAAATGACTTTAGGAGGAAAGTGCCTTGACTGAACACACACACACACACACACACCCTCACACACCCTCACACCCTCACACCCTCCAGCAACACGTCATGTTACAGGAAGGTATTCCTGGCAGAGTTTCTTGCTGATGATTTTAGCCACAGTGTGAGTAATGTCTGCTGCCTGAGCATTGTAAAGTGATCTCCCTTTATTAGATGAAGTCTTGAATGAAGGGTGGCAGCACAGTGTCTTCTTAGTTCAATATCTTCTGTCTTTCTGCCGCCTCTTTGCCCTCTGCAAATTGTGGGTGGCTGGAAAGGATGCTGTGGGAAGGGGAGAATTCTGCTGAGCCCAAGCATTTCTCAACACGAAAAAGATTCTTGTTGTAACTAATGTAATTATTTAAGATTGTTATAGGAAATTTTTCAGTGCTTCTACCATCTTCCTACTTTTATTAAAGCTGTTGAAATGGAGCCAGTCATAATACAGATGGGAAAAATATCATCAATACGGCCCTTGGGAACATTACCTGTAAATATGGGAGTTTTAATATCTCCTGGAATATTGTAGGTTCAGAAGAACTATTTTTTTTATAAAAACAAGTTATATATGTTTATAATAAATGACTAGACATTTTGAGGAAATAATTTCCAAATAAATGTGTCTCCTCTGCATCAGAAATAGTAAATGAACTCTTGAACTAACTATGCACTTTTGATTAAAGACCAAGAAAAATCATGATAGTTATAATGGATTGAGAGATTGTCAAAATACAGGGCTCTTATGCCTGGTAATGGTTTGCTAGCTTTCTCACATGGGGACTGCTAATTTGAAATAACCTGGGAGAAGCACAGAGGAATATCTCCATCAACAAAAAGCAGGTGGTAAATATTAAGACCGGAGGTGATTTTATCATATTCTTTAAAAACATATGTAATAATATTTGGCTTGTTCTTTTAAAATATCAGAACATTCTGAGTTATTATTAAAATATTTAATAAAACACCAAATGCCTTTTTTTTTTAAGGTAAGAAGGACTGTAGACCTATAGCATCTCTGTAAAGAAAGGGCATATTCTCTATAAATGCAGCAGTCTTTGTCCCTTGTTACTGAGCATTTTATCACAAAATGGGACAGTTGTGTCATGTTGCACTGAACTAATGGTTCTGAAAGTCAGGAAATGACAGCACTAAGCTAGGCAATAGGGTAACACATAAACCAGATATTGAATCTTTTATGTTAAATTTGCATATAACTATGTATTTATATACAAATATGCTTATATATGAATATGCCGTGTTATGAGGCTTGCATAGGTAAAAGGTAATAGTGAATGGTTGCTTCCATAAGGGGAGTCTAGGTAGCTAAGGAATAGGGATGAGAAGAAGACCTACCTTTCATTGCATATCCTTTGTTTTTTTGAATTCTATATCATGTACATCTGTTTTCTAAATTTTATAACAATTTATAAAAAAGAAGTTCCATGTAGATGAATCTGGTGTCTCTCACTTTAAAAAGCAAACCAGGGGCTTCCCTGGTGGCTCAATGGTAAAGAATCTGTCTGCCAATCCAAGAAATGCAGGTTCCATCCCTGGATCTGGATGATTTCACATACTGTGGAGCAACTAAGCCAGGGCTCCACAACAATTGAGCCTGTGCTCTAAAGCCCTGGAGCTACAACTACTGAGCCCACGTAGCTGTGCAACTGCTGAAGCCCGCACGCCCTAGAGCCTGTGCTTTGCAATGAGAAGCCACTGCCATGAGAAACCTGAGCATTGCAACTAGAGAGCAGCTCCTACTCGCCACAAGTAGAGAAAAGCCCGTGCAGCAGTGAAGACCCAGCACAGCCAGAAATAAACAAATAAATAAAAAATTTAAAACATATTAAAAAAGCAAACCAACAAGGACTTGCTTACTGTATATAGACTTACTGTTTAGCACAGGGAACTATATACAATATCTTGTAATAATCTATAATGGAAAAGAATCTGAAAAAGAATATATGTATAACTGAATACATATATGTTCAGTGATTCAGTGATACACTTGATTCAGCGATACACTTGAAACTAACACATTATAAATTAACTATATCTCAATAAGAAATCAAAACACTGTTAAATAAAAAGACTCAAAGGATTTGTATTCTTTCCTCACCCCTCTTCTCAAATATTTGATTAGTACCTGAACTTGAAAGACAGTATGTTATGGAGACATTTGGTTTCCATGAATGACTATGGAAATATCCAATTAATAAGAATCAAAGATATTTAAATATATTCCCAGAGCTTAACATAGTATGAAAACATATACAGCTATATAAAAGAGTTATTACTATTTTATAGATAAGAAAACTATAAGGCTCGGCAGATGAAGTAATTTGCCCAAGGTCACAGAGCATGTTCACTACCCAAGGTAAACTATGGTAACATTTCTACCCCACAAAAATTTAAACTAGCAAGTGGTTCTAATTCCTTCTAGAACCTATGGTTGGAAGGATTTATACTTCAGTCATAAAAAGACAACTATCAAACATAAATATCTTTTATGAAAGAGAATTTGTCATACTCAGAAGGCTATTTGTGATGTCATCAGTATGCTTTAAGCCGTTTATGATTTATAACAACTTTTTATGTCCCCAAGTACCCATTTGAAATGTACTCAAGTGGTTTCACTAAAAATGACTCTTTTGTAAAGTCAGGCTTCTGAGAGTGGTTTAACATTTCTGGCATTTTTAATGGACATTTAAAAATTGCAGTTGAGTAATTCATTAGTTTTATCTTGTTGTCTAACTAATTACCACAGACTTAGAGGCTTAAAGCAACACTTGCTTTTTATCTCAAGTTGTGGAGAGAAGACATCTGACACAGAATGGCTGGGTCCCCTGATCAAGGTCAGATCAAGGTGTCAGCTATGCTCTACTCTTCTCTTTTCCTTGTCTTGTGGTTGAAACAGGAGTCAGTTTCCTGATGTTGTAGGACTGAGGTCCCCTTTCCCTTGCTGGCCATCTGTTGGCGGTATTCTCAGCACCTAGGTTCCACCTGCATTCCTCGTCATGTGGTCCCTTCTATCTTCAAAGGCAGCGGTGGAGAATCTACCCCTAGTCAAATTCCTCTCATGCTTATAGTCTTCATCTTCAGGAAGAGCCCAGTCCTTTGAAAGGCTTGCCTGATTAGGTCAGACCTTCCCAGAAGTTCTTATCTTAAAACCAGTGACCTGGGACATCAATAACTTTTGCAAAATGTCTTCACAGCAGCACCTTGTTCCCTGGTGGCTCAGACAGTAAGGAATCTGCCTGCAAGGCAGGAGACCCGGGTTTGATCCCTGGGTCAGAAAGATCACCTGGAGAAGGGAATTTCAGTATTCTTGCCTGGAGAATTCCATGGACAGAGGAGCCTGGCTGGCTACAGTCCATGGGGTCACAAAGAGTCGGATACAACTGAGCGACTCACACACACACATACCACCAAGTGGTGAGAAACTTGGGAGCTGTCTTTGAATTCTGCCTACACAAGTAATAAGTAGGCTGAATATAATACAAATATTACTACCACCACTAAACCAGTCTGTTCATCTCTCTGATGGGCTACCTTCTCCATCAAGAATCAAAGCAGAGGATCCATTAGCATTTTATTTATATTATTTACTTAGGGTTACATTGGAATGATAACAACCTCTTATTTTCATCTCGCTTCATTTGAGCCTTAAAGATGCAGATATAAGAATTTAATATCCATGTGTCCGACTCATAGTTGGGAAAACTAAGTCTCAGGGGATGAAATTATTAGCCTGAAGTCTCACAGCATCTCTATCTCCCTAGATCCAAGATTCTTAATATACTGCAGCATTTGATTTCTAAAATATTAAAGTAGCATCATTTCTTATTTCAATTTTTCTGAGTTTCTAGGAAATTTTTTTTTTCAAACCTCTAGACTGCTATCACAGAAAATCATAAAAAGCAATGGTCTTTCTACTGCCTGCAGCATAAGAAAGAATTCCATTAACACTAATAGGACCATGTGTAGGAACATATTTTAAAAAAACAAAAAAACTTGCAATACTTTAAATAAATTCAGTAAGTTGAAACTAATTTTAAAATTTGATTCACTGAGGCAATACCTCATTTGCTATTTTCATGTTCTTTGTGGTGTTAATATAGATGTGGGTGTATTTCAGGACTTGAAACTTTTATCTTGCCTAAGATGTGACCATACTTTATGATCACCAGAAAGTGATTTAGGTGACAAAATTGAAGCCACATCGAGGGTGATGTAGAATTAACTGAAAGTGCTCCAAGCTTCTGTTAATCACAAAGTCACCATAATCTCTATAGGACAAACCAGACTCCATAATAAATCTTTCTTTTCAGTTTCCAACGCAGCTGAAGTAGACAAATGGATGTCATCTATAAAAGCAGACTGATGATTTAAAAATGTAAGTCACAGGGAATGCAGAACTCCATAAAATCATTAAAAGTAGAAAGACAGACCCAAGGGCACTCTCACTCCCCATTTTACAAATTAAAAAAAGCAAATCTGAGAAGTTTAGGGATTTGCCTGAGCTTGGGATGTAACACACAGCTTGGGATGTAACAGAGCTAACACATAAATATAGACTTTTGATTCCAGTCCAGTACTCTTAGTTTACTAATTGCATTCCTTGATTAAGAAAAAAAAATGTATCCCATGCAATTTTCCACAAATACTGTCATCATTGTAACCAAGAGAAGTGTTTGGATGTAAGGTATTGAAAATAGATGGTTTGAATTCCCCCCAACCCACCCATTCCCAAAACTTAGACCCCTGTCTCTGCTCTCATTTCTCCAAAACTTCCTCCTGCATTCCTCTGTTGCCATCCATGGCACCTCACTCAAACCATCTGCACACGACTTTCTTTGCTCTGGATCCCTGGAACATGTATCAAGGTCAGTGCTGTTCCAAGGGTGTGACAATGGGCGTATTCCACTCACTCAACAATAAATGTAATAACTCCTTGAACTTAGATCAATAATATAGTTTTTTGGAGGGGGAGGAGTATTTTATTACTGACATTGGTGAGAACTTGTGGCGTTTAGTGATAACAAAAAGCAGACTGACTTTTAGTTTTATTGTTGGTAATGAATTTTTTTTATAAAAAAGATACTGTCTTCCCATTGCCCCCTGTGACACTGGCCTAGATTAAAGGATAGGAGGTCCCTGTGAGCTACTCACATCTATAAGGCTTTACTTTCTTTAAGTGTTCTTTCTTAGAAGGGTGGGGATGGAGAGGCAAAGCACCATCATAATATTTGAGAATATACATGTACTTTTTAAGTAAACATTTAAAACTGTATATGAAATGTAAAATAGATCCCACAGTATTATAAGGAAAACAACATTGGTAAAGAGATTGGTTGTTGAGAAGCCAGAGTCTTAGATACTTATCTGAGTTTGTATGGGATTTCAAATTTAGGTGTTTTCATTAGCAAAGAACTTTCAGTTTTTCTTGTCACTGGGCTCACAGAGAAGTGGACACTTTAATTTAGGTAGAAGCAGTATGCATGGGGTCTAAGACAGCCTGCACTCTGTGACCATGGGCGAATTAATCTGGCTAACTCTAAGTTTCTCCATCTATAAAATGAGAATAAATAATAATACCTACCATACAGAGTCATCTTGGGGATTAAAACTAGCTAGTTATATAAAGGGTTGAGCCTTCTGCTGCTACTGCTGCTGCTAAGTCTCTTCAGTCGTGTCCGACTCTGTGCGATCCCATAGATGGTAGCCCGCCACGCTCCCCCGTCCCTGGGATTCTCCAGGCAAGAACACTGGAGTGGGTTGCCATTTCCTTCTCCAATGCATGAAAGTGAAAAGTGAAAGTGAAGTCGCTCAGTCGAGTCCAACTCTTAGTGACCCCATGGACTGCAGCCTACCAGGCTCCTGTGTCCATGGGATTTTCCAGGCAAGAGTACTGGAGTGGGGTGCCATTACCTTCTCCGGAGCCTTGTGCTAATGCATATTAAACACTCAATGAATATTTAACATCACTGTTGTGATGTTTATCCAGTGGCTAAAAGATATAAAATTTTTCATTTTAAAAAATGTTTTATTCTGACATAAAATCCTGCATATTTTCTTTATTTCTCTCAAACTTGGAACATGAAAACACTCACACAGGTATTTAAGGCACCAACCTCAGCTTCACTGTGAAAAAGATACTTATTTAGCAAATTTCTCCAAGGACACTAGATGGCGATCTTCTCCTTTAAGAAAAAACAACAACATCAACAACTAAGGATTCATTAACACTTCTTGCTTTGACAATTGAAACTCACTGCTGCAGATTTAAACGCAAAGCACACCTCTTGGAACACTGGAGTGTCGGAATCGTAGAATTCCTAGATTTGCAGGCTTCAAAGTAGGGGAGGCAAGGTCTGGGGAATCCTGGCTTCAAACATTTGCCGTTGGGTAGTCTTGGACTTCACCTTTCAAGATCTCATTTTCCTCTTTTATAATATGAAGTGGTTAGGTTAGGTTAGGTCATCTTCAGTGTTGCTTACAGATTTAAAATGCTATGATTTTAAATAATTCAATGTTTACTCTGCTACCAGGTTGTATTTTCTCAAATATTCCTTGTGCTTTTAATTAAATATTTCATAAGCCAAGGGACATGATTTAAGGTCACAAAGTTCAATGTCACCTAAATTAAAACTGACTTAGTAAAAAAATAAGATTGATTTTGAAAGATATGGATGAATTCAGGGTTTTGAGATATGTGTAAAATGTTGGTCTAAAGGTTTCTTTTTTTTTAATAAGCAGGAGAAACATATTTGCATATCTGCATTTAAGATTAGTATATAAAACTTGAAAATAACCTGTCCATTTCAGAGTCATTTAAAAACTATTTCCGTATCTCCCATAAATAAAATTGAACCCATGCCTAGATTTTTTAAGGAGATAAATTTTTTCTAATGTATTTTTAAATGCCAATTATTTTGAGTGTTTCTAAAGGGATGATAGCAGATTAAGTTGTTTATAGATAGAAGCAATAGAACTGTAACTATCAACAAGATAGAGAATACCCTTTCTCAAATATGAGTAGATGAAGCCAATCTGTATTATCTAGTGTGATTTTAAAAATCAGATGTGGCTTAAAATGTTTTCAATTTTATATAATTGGACTAGTAGAACTAACAGTAAATAAAGAAATCTTGAGAATAAAATATATTTTAGGGTTGATTTATAAGCAAAAGTATATACCTGTTTTTCCTTTACCAAGGTGTTTCAGACAAGGTAGAAAGATTTTTATAAAAATAAGCATCCAGTGGATCATATGATGATATTTCCTTTTAAGGAAAATTATTATTTCTACAAAAACTCTCTGGTATTTTAATTTGCATCTTTTTTTTTTCTTTAAAAAATAGATTTGTGGGTCTTTACCTGAAGAAATGTTCCTCCCACACATCCAAACTCTTTAGCTGTGATTTGTGAACAATACTCCCTGTGATATATATATATATAAAAGTGTAGGAATTAGCAAACACTCTGGGTCCAAATGAGTATAAACATCCCTTTAGCACTGAGTGTGGTGATGGGTGCAGAGGTGAGGGAAATATACAGCTGGCAGAAGCTATTTTTCCCTAAAACTGGAGTTGCTGGGGTGAGCCCGCAATTCAGCACTGGTGGCCCCCACTTCACATCCAGGGTGGTGTGATATAATTTGGGTGCTCAGTATACAAATTTTAATAGTAGCAGATGAAATAGAAACCAAACTCGAAGAAGTTTCCAATGGATGCATGGCCTTTTCCTTTTTGGTAAACATTTGGCTCATTATCATACACATGTTCATCCAGTTTACCCACCAACAATTTCAGTTTACTATTTCCACTAAAAGCTTATGGTGAAAAGACCTGGTACCGCGAGTGCCCTGTTATTCTTATTACTTGGGGTCATAACCATAAGACTTCATGCTAAGGAATAAACACACACGTCCCTTGCCATCCAGGGCAGAAGAGAAGTAAAAGGTGAAAACAAGAATTCACGCACGTTATTGTCTAAAGGCAGTTTAATATTTATGAAATGTCTCTCTCTCACACACACACACACACACACTCACACGCACACACCCCACAAAGTCTTTGGGCTCCAGTTACAAGCGCTGCGTCATCTACCAGATCACATGGTAATTGTTGCTATTTCAAGGATCAAGTGGCATAAAGCTCCCCCCTCACCCCACCCCACCCCAGCCCTTTCGTTTGGTACCATATAGCGTGCAAGAGTGATTATTGTGTGATGGGGTGAGACCAGGCTCACTGGTCCAACCCTCCCAACTAGAAACCAGGCTCTCGGTGGGGTGGCGCGCACGCCGTGTTCTCACGAAGTGATTGGGAAAGGGGGACGGGGGAGGGGGTCTCAGGGGAGGAAGGGCAGCTCTAATTGGTTTCTCAATGAAAGATAATCACCTATTCCCCGGAGAGGCTGGGGATTAGCACTCTGCCTCTCCTCTCCAGCGCTTTTAGACTTCTCATCCTCCCCTCGATGCTTTTAGTCCATTCAGCAGAAGTGGATCGAAGAACGCGGCTCCTCGCTCCGCATTAGGGGCAGCACCGCTGCGCTCCAGTACTTAGCGCCCATTCACTCGCTCGGTCCGCTCTCGCCTCGCCCGGCTGTAGTCCCAGCCGCCGTCGCCCGAGAAAAAGTTTCGCGGAGGGGCTCAGGGAAAAACATGAGCGAGCTGGAGGAAGACTTTGCCAAGATTCTCATGCTCAAGGAGGAGAGGATCAAAGAGCTGGAGAAGCGGCTGTCAGAGAAGGAGGAAGAAATCCAGGAGCTGAAGAGGAAACTCCATAAATGCCAGTCAGTGCTGCCCGTGCCCTCGACCCACATCGGCCCCCGGACCACCCGGGCACAGGGCATCTCGGCCGAGCCGCAGACCTACAGGTCCTTCCACGACCTCCGACAGGCATTCCGGAAGTTCACCAAATCCGAAAGGTAGGCGCCGCCGGGGCGCGGGCGCGGCGGGCCGGAGCGGGGCCGCCACTCGGGGCGGACGGGCGGGCCGGGCGGCGGCTCGGGGACTGGGGGCTCCGGGCCGCGGCGGCGGGGGCTGCTCGGTGCCCGGCGCCCCTGGCTCCCCTCAGCGCGCGGAGTGGGGGTGGCCCTGGCGGGCCGGGAATGGGGAGTGTTTATTTTTATTTCTGCCCATCACGTGCTGCGCTGGTCTCCGCCGGGCTGGGAAAGGCTAGCTCCTCGGGGAAACGCGCCCCTGTGGCGTGGGGGTGGGGAGAAGGAGCGTGGAAAGTTTGGTCGCGCCCGCTAACTTGGCCGCTGCGCACCCCGCCGAAGTCGCGCGGTCTTCCCTTCGCGCACCCCTGGGGAGACTACCTCCGGGGACAGGACCCGGCCCATCCCGGGGCCTGGAGAGCTTCCTGGAGGTGACCCCCAGACCCAGGCCACAGGGCATGCTCAGTGCGCCGCTGGAGCCTCCCGGGAGCGGCGACGGGAGGCTGGACAGGGCGACCGCGTTCGGTTTAGGAACTGAACTTGCCCAGAGCCCGAGCCCGGCTGGGAAGGCGCGGAGGGGGTGCGGGGAGGGAGGCGGGACTGGGGTGCGTCTCCACTGCAGGGATCAGCCTCCGAGGGTCACTCTCCAGGCAGCAAGTGATGTCAGCAGGAAATTGTAAAGATACACCATTTCTTGGATGTTGGTTTGCTCAGTTTGTGTCCCTTCCAGAAGTGTCCACTTCTTGGGCTGCCTAGGGCTTGGAGGTGGCTCGGTGACCTTGCACCTGAAGCAGGTTTGGGGCTACTGGTCAGCCCTGTCCTTGAGTCGATACTACCGCCCCCTCTTGTTTGTCTTCGGAGTCTGTCCCTGGAAAAGTTGGGATGACGAGGGAGGGGAGCTGTTTCTCTGGGCGCCTCCGGGCTCCTTCCTTCCCTCTTCCCGCCACGCTGAGAGCCAAGTCCTGCCAGTTCAAAGTTGTGTGTCGCTCTTTCGTGGTGCGCAGAGGAGGCCCGGAGATTTTGGCCCTAAGTAGGAAGTATTTGCTCTCCGCTCGCTGCCTTCACCGGAGAAGGCTGATCGATTGGCTGCAGCATTAAAGCGCCTCTGGACATTAGGGAGAGGAAGTGCAGACTCCAAAGCCCATTACTGGCTTTTAGTCTCTGGAAGTGCACGGCCGAAAGTGCATCTCGCAGGATATTGAATATTCCATCAGGCGTGCCTTCATGCCCGCCTGCCTCTTACCCCTTCCTTCTTGTTAGATCACTTGGTTGTCTGAGTTTGGGGCCCTCAGAGGACCCCTAAATTAATCCCTCCCCCTAAGCTGACTTTGAGGCTAGTGCTTCTAAAGAGCACGTCTTCTTGTCGGTCCATCCAGGCCACTTGCAGGACTCTCGATGTCCCCCGCTCTTCCCCTGCACTCTTTCCTTGTTTGTTTCAATTGTGTACTGATTCCAGTGTATGTGGGATGGGGGAGGGGATCAATGAAGACTGTGCAGGAGTAGAGAGCTATCAGAAGAGGACCAGGAGCTGGTAGGTTGTGTCAGGCAGAAAGGATTTCACCTTGGTAACTGAAGGCCCACTCGGAACCAACGTCTCAAGGGGCAGTCTTCAGGTTTCCTGAGCAATACTACACTTACTAAATGACGCTGTCCACATGGCACCTTTTGGCCCACGCTGCCTTGGAAGTTCCTATCAAATGAAACAATGGCATTCTTCCTTCTCTTCGGCCAAGACTGCAATCAGAGCTAATATTTGGCCTTGCCATTGGTTGGGAAGCTGCTGTGTCTTGCCTCAGCTGAGCTGCGCATTCCTCGGCCGCTGCCCTGCCCCGCGCTCAGCAGCTGGAATCAATCTGCCCACCTCCTTAAGAAGCCACTTCATCAGCGGTCACCCAGCAGCTGTTCGCCTCCTAGGGCTGGCCGGCTGGGGCTCTATCGCATTTTTGAAATTTCAGATCTCTGTGTCTGGACTGCGCCCCTCCAAAAAAAAGTGTAGCCAGCACCGCCTAGCCGCAGCAAAAAGGAAATTTCACCGGGGTCTGGAGAGGTTAGGAGAAGAAACTTCCCTCCCAGGGTCCCCTCTCATTCAGGAACTAGCTCTCAAAGAGGAACTTTTATTTTCCTTGATAAGAAATCTCCCTAGGAATGAGAGACATTTTTGTGTGTACTTAGAGGAAATGGCTGATCTTTCAAACGTACGCATCATCTTCCTTATTCTATCCCTCCCCCCTACTCCCAGCGCTTTCTGGTTAGGGGTAGGAACATTCATCAAAAGAGTGGATCATGCGCAGTAGAGATTGGTCGAGCGCATATTTGTGTCCGCAGAAACTAGCTGAAGTGCTTTTCTACTTAACTCTGTGCGCGGATTTACCCTGGGACTGAGTGTAAACTTTTTCCCACTCAGCATGTAGTTTTACACTTTCAAATGGAAGCTTGGCGTGTATTTTCAGGAAGCTGACTCATTAGAGTTTAAAGAATTTTGACAGGTAGAACATGGGAATAGTAACCTCTGGAATTAGGTACTTATCCTAGCATTTAAAGAGACAGTACTGACTTACTGGTGAGGCACCTTATTTTGGCCAAGAAAAGAAATCATTAAAAAAGTATTTCTAGAATACAGCATTTAACAGCAAACACAGTGCTTTCAAAATAAAAGTGCATTTGCTAATGTCAAAATAAAAGTGCATTTGCTAATTTTCAGATATTTGGATTTGGGAAATAGACATCCCATCAACTCATGCATTCTGTTAAAAGTTGTGCCATCCTGATGCATTTACTGGGACTGAAAGAGACTGCTTTATCACAAAGCTAATGTTCAATTCCAGTGGCTATAGGATTTAGTGAGAGCTATTCATGCTATGGGTTTGTTTGAAACTTTGCTAGGACACCACCAGTTTTTATACTAACAAGAAAAGAAATATATTTTGAAAGTATAGGAATTCTGTTTGGTGGGCAGAATGACAAAAGAGCTTTTGCCTATCACCACTGTTTCGGAAAATGATTGCAATCTGAAATATTTACATAATCGCTGGTAAAAATATCTTGAGCATTTATTGCAGTGGAAGGAAATGGGAGAATTCAACGACTGTTGTAATCAAGTCAGTCCAATTAGCCAGATTTCCATGTGTCCACAGAGGGTATAATGCACAAACTCCATTAAGAATGATCTAAGTATCTGAGGAATGCTTTAGATGAAAATTATACTAGAGAAAGGGAAGATCTGAGCTCTCGGCATAAGTATCAAGTGTACAGTATGATGATCATGTTTAACAAGAAAACATCCGACTTATTACAGTCCTCATTTGCAGACCCCTTAGAAATGCCCAGTAGAGATCAAGTGATAATCATTGAAAACTGTAGGCTGTTTTTGATGATGATGATGATATTTTACATTCATATATAACTTTCTACCAAATAACTGAGTCTTTCATATAGTTTTCTGTGAGCTTCAATTCCCTGCATGCATATACTCCACATCAAGAATAACCAGATATCCTGATTCTTCCCGCTGTTTTTTTAATCACAACTAAATTCCTTATTTTGACCACCCAGTTAGCTCAGAGGACTGCATACAATTGTGTTTTTAAATTAGCTTAAGCAAAAGCTGAAATCAATATCACTCTGTTACAGGAATAATGTATTATATTGCAAAGCTATTGAGCTATTCCTGTCACAGATCCCTTGATTCTTGATCATGTAAATTCATCCTCTGGAACCTGTACCTTCTTCCACTGGGACACGGGTGCTTTGGAATGGACGCCCCAGAAAACTCTTTGCCTTTTGCGTCTCTGATTCATTTCAGCTGATTTCACCTTCAGACTAAATCAAGGGATCTGGCCTAATTTTGATATAACTAGCTTCAATGAAATGAGCGGGTACACCCACTGAATTCTGGGCCCACCTTATTAATTGTTCCAGTAAAAATACACAATGCTTTAAAATAGCATAGGTAAGAATATTAAAGATAGCTAATCCTACTGATTTTAACACAGTGCTAAGCTGTTTACTTTCATCAGCTCATTGTTTTTTCCTCAGTGATCCTAAATCATATATGTACTTTTCATGTGAGGAATCTGAGGCTCAAAGAAGTCACTTGCCTAAGATCTCACAGCTAAGAAATGCCAGATGCGTTTCAAACCCCAGTTTAAAAATTTTTAGAGCCCCAGTTCTCAGCTGCTATGCCTTGGAATCAGGATAGTTCCATCTTATTAACTAGTGAATCCTTCTGAATAGGAAAAAAAGAACATGCCCTAAATTAGAATACATTGTTGTTTTGGTGTTTTTTTGTTTGTTTGTTTTGCTTATAGCCAGCACAAAACTGACCTTATGAAAATTGACCAGTGAGCTTAAGCAAATATGCCTTGATAGGCATATCCAGCACATACACCTTGAATGCGCTGAGCTGGCTAGAATTTCCTCAGGTCCTTCTCTTGGAACTGGCATTTCCTAGTCGTTCCTCCTTCACGTCATAGGTGGAACTGATGAGCAGTGCAGGTAAGGAAGGATGTGAAAAGGATCTCTGTGGTTGCCTTTGGATATCATCCACTCTATCCTTTGCCTTTTGCCTTACAGATTCCTCCTGCTAATCCCATCATCCCTACCAATCCTTCCATCCAAAGGAATTTATTACTACCTGACCACATACCAATCTGTTGACCAGTTATCCTTTCTGGATTAACATAATGATGTTTTAACAGGAGCTTCTGGGAGAGGACATTCATCTAGTTTACTCTGATGAGTAGTATTTATGATGAGAGTTGAAAGGGGGAAGAACCGCCGAGAAGACGGCAGGTTGTTTAGGCAGGCTTGATCCTTGTGTCTTGCCAAGAGTAGTTTGAAGAGGACAGGTTCTGTGAACAAGCACTTCACTCGTACTTTCAGTCAGAGCAATACAGAAGGCAGACAGTACCCTGGTTTTAGTCATGAGACTTATATTTTAAGACATATCCACTTTGCTTTGGGGTTGATTTGGGTTCTTGGATGATGTTCATTTTCCAAGGGTATTTGTAATATAGCAAGGGTTCTTGTTCTATCTGGATCATTGATACGTGTATAGTTTGCAAGTTTCAATTTAATTGTGTGTTCATAGGAGATTTGACCGGAGAAGGCAATGGCAACCCACTCCAGTACTCTTGCCTGGAAAATCCCACGGATGGGAGGCTGCAGTCCATGAGGTCGCTAAGAGTCGGACACAACTGAGCGACTTCACTTTCACTTTTCACTTTCATGCATTGGAGAAGGAAATGGCAACCCACTCCAGTGCTCTTGCCTGGAGAATCCCAGGGACAGAGGAGCCTAGTGGGCGGCCATCTATGGGGTCGTACAGAGTCGGACATGACTGAAGCAACTTAGCAGCAGCAGCAGCAGCAGCAGGAGATTTGACTGACCCTCATGAAAATATTTCTAAAAGACCTGAATAAACAAAAGATGTCATATGTTTTTACTCTTTACTGACTGCTCATTTCCCAGTGCCCTCTCCCCACTCTGTGTAGGAGGTGCTAAGAGTGCATTAAAACCCTTTCTTTTGATAGGATTTTCAGGTGGTTTCATAGCTGCTCAGAGTAGGAATAATTATTTTCATTTGCCACTGAGAATTTGCTTATCAGAGTTCAGGACCCTATGTTATCTTGAATTCTTGTAGCTCTTGGAAGTTACTGTGAGCTCTGAGATAAACCAGGGGTAGTGTATCCTGTTTCACAATAGTGAAAGCTCAGAAGTTTGGAATTAGTCAAAAGCCAGTACTGACCTGGAGCCTCGCTTTGTTAGAGTCATGTGCTGTTGGATCCCTGAAGAGAAAAGGATGTGTGTGTGTATGTTTATGTGTATGATTATATGTGTATGTCCATATATGTATATCTATACACATACACACAAATTGCCAATTTATTCAGTTTATGACTTTACACTTCTTATGGTAAACTCTTCCAGTTTGGCCCAATCAGTTCCCTGGGGAAAGGATGATTTACTTCTTGGGCTGCTATCGTAAGATAGATGACAGCATCTTGCAGCATGTCAAATGCTTGTGTCTGATATTAGACATGTAGTCCAATGTTGTCTCCCAGAGCAGGGTACTAGAATCAGTCTCTGTTGCTTCTTGTTGATTCCACCTTTTACCCAATGATGATCTTTACCTATTTTTCTTTGTTGTCGGATCTGCCCGTGTTGTGCATCTCTCTTTGGGGTCCCTGGTTCCTCTCTTTTAGCTTGACATCTGGAACTCCTGCCAGATCTATCTGTGTTATTTGCAAAACTCATACAACCACAAATGTAGAACAGAGGTCTTGCTCAGACTAGTATTCTAACCTTTCAAAACCTTTCATGTCTTAAGTTATTTCAGATATTGTACAATTTGATTTTCCTAAAGTTTAAAAAGTAATTCCTCATGTTGAAAATATATGATGCTTTAAAGTATTTCTTAATGAAAACTGGATATTTCCAAAGAATGTGTATCTTTGATATAGGTTTGTTTTTATTATGTAAAAGCTTATAGAACTAATCTCTTTTATTGTCATTATGAACAGCAGACTCGTTTTTTAAAACTCCTAAACTTACTCTGCACTGCTCCCGAAACATTGTTGGTAGATTAGAAACTTCAGTGTACATTATGTTGCTTTTAATTTTTTTTAAACATTTCCATACTTTTTTTTTTTTTTTAAATGTGGGGTTATAGTAGAAACTCATGCTATCTTAGAAAAAAGTGTAGTTTTACATTCAGTCAATACCAAGTTTATATTGGTTAAAAAGCTGTAAAATACTTTCTGTAATTTGTCCTGTCCAATATGTTGGCTGCATGGTTAACCTTTTTTTAGTGCATGTAGATTTGACATATTCTTGGAAATTAGTCCTAAACAGTTAATATCTTGATCCTTGGAGTTGATCTGGATTGATTTCATTATATGGATGAACGCACTGATGGCACTTTGGTGTGTAAGGGGATAACATGCTGATTTCATCTGAGTGTTTATTTAATAAGTGAATTTGCCTTAATAAGACAAATCCAGTAAGACATCTGCTGTAATTACCCTGTTAGGACTTAGTTTGAATTTTGTTTTCACTTGTGATAAAGATTATGCAAGTACAGTTCTTAAATTATGCTGTACTGCTCCTCCTTTCTAAATCAGTTTAGAGAGTGCTTCAAAATGTGTTTTCAATCCTCAGAAGTCTTTATTTGAGCCTTCTGACTTCAAATACTGCAAAAATACTGCTGACAAACCTTACAGGGAATCTTAAAAGTACTTGTATATTTGCCTCTTAAAAATACTTGTAGGCCTATTTGTCCAACTGTATGATACTGATATTGCCTGGTGAGCAAATCCAAAGCCTTTGAGTAAATGTTAGTATTTTTCTTGATGCCTCTCCTTGCCCTCACGGCATGGGTAATATTAATTTCATGCCTCGCATGGCCATCGAGGAACTTCAACTACATATGCTAAAAATTCTCAAAATAGAAAATTCTTTTATATCTTAGGTTGTAAACCCCAGGGTAGAAACCAGGTCTGTTTATAGTAAAAATTCCAACCCTATAAAACCTTCAGCTTACCATGCATTTCTCTTCCCACATGCTAAATTTCAGAGGCAGGATAAAAACAGCACATATCTAGAAGGTATTAAAAACAAACAAACAAAAATTCACCCAGAAACCATTTAGAGGATCAAACCAATTCATATCCAATTCAATCTCCTCTCACAGAGCAAGTTCACTCTAAAATATGCAGGACAACATTCCAGGTCTTATTCCAGCAGGTTGTAGCTGAAGTGTCATGGCACACGGTGGTATGTGTTTGATTAGTTGTGAGGTTAAAACGAGTAAATAGTAGGTTAAAAATCAAACTTCGTGAATTATTTGCTTCTTAGAAAATAAGGTTGAGTGCATTCACAGGCACCTCTCAAGGGATGGTTTTTGACCTGCATTCCAATTGGCTTCCCAGGCTGGGAAGATGAAAAATATATGGCAGGAAATAGCACAGAACCCACAGTCCGTCTTGTCTTTTCACAAGAGTGTGGTGCACGTGGGAACATCATTCATCTCGTGAGTCACTGCAGAAGCAGTGTTTGAGAACTTGGGATCTGAACTGTGGGTCTAAAACATCAACATCTGGTTGCCGCAACGCTTAAAGCTGCCTTTTTATAAACAACTGTCGTTAGGTTTACTGCACTCTATTCAGCATGTACACATCAGAACCCATTTCCCAAAGGGTGATGTTCATATACCGATGGCACTGGGGCTGCTTCTAGGTGGCACACAAGTTAGTTTGTTTTATATTAGTAAAGAATTTTAATGTACTGAGGGAAAAGATGTAGCAATCATATTAAACCTATGCCATGTGGCTTCTGTTGCTTAGAAAGCTTCGTTTTAAAGGTTCATAGATTTTAAAGGAAAATGTGGAAAAATATAGATTGTAAATAACATAAATATGAATAACACAAAAGAGGGAAAGTTTATTTTAAAGTCATTTTCAACAAGGAATGAAACAGATTGCTTTCATGCTCACCCCGTCTATGTTGTGGAAAATTTTGTCTAATTGAGTTCTCACTGGACCTGTCTTTGGCTGACTCCTTGGATGGCTTTCAATTTCTCCATAGGAATTGGAGTGAGGACATAGGTTTGCATGGAAATAGTGGGTTTTATAAGATATATTCTTGCTCTAATGGTAAATCAGCCTGGTTAAGAATTACTCACTTCACTATATCTGCAGAGAAGTGTCTGATTTACCCCAGGTTTATGAATTCCTTTGCCATGCCACAGACACAGGTGAACAGGACAGCTGGGAATTATAAAGGGATAGGGATGCCTGGCCTCCAATCTCCGTCCAGCTTACGCTCCATGGGCAGCTCTGTCTTCCCAGAGTGTCCCCAGGGCTCCTCCTTGGGTCCTATAAGGCAATGTCTGTGGCTCTGAAGGGCAGTAGTGTGGCATCCTGCAGCCAGAAATTCAAGACTTTTTCTTTCTCTGTAAAAATATAATTTGGAAAAAGTTTGGAAGGGAAAGTCTTTCATAAAATACACATGTATTTTCCTGTAGTCTGTGTTTCCTTGACTTGTAAGAAACTAGATGAATCTAAAAGATAAATATTTTTAAAGGTATTATTATTTAAAAAATAGTTTTGCAGAAAAATGAGAAAAGTATAAGGAGAAAGGCGGGAATATATTACAAGTAGGAGGTTATTGTTCTTCAGTAGCAAAGTCGTGTCTGACTTTTTGGAACGCCATGGACTCCAGCATGCCAGGCTTCCCTGTCCTTCACTATCTCCCAGAGTTTGTTCAAACTCACGTCCATTGAATTGGTGATGCCATCCAACCATCTCATCCTCTGTCGTCCCTTTATCCTTCTGCCCTCCATCTTTTGCAGCATCAGGATCTTTTCTAATGAGTCGGCTCTTCACATCAAGTAGCCAAAGTATTGGAGCTTGAGCTTTAGTAGCAGTCTTTCCAATGAATATTTAGGGTTGATTTCCTTTGGGATTGACTGGTTTGATCTCTTTGCAGTCCAAGGGAGTCTTGAGAGTCTTCTCCAGCACCGCAGTTCAAAAGCATCAACTCTTCAGCAGTCAGCCTTCCTTTTATGCAAACAGGAGGAGAGTTAACAACAATCAATTCTCATTTCGGAATACAGTGCAGGTTGTCTGCCTACCACTTAAAAAAGGAACTCATTAAGGTTTGGGTATAGGTCCTGTCTGAAAGGTAGGGGGAAAGGGAGGTGGAGTGAGGAGAAGCAAAGAAGGGAGGAAAAGAGAGCCAACAAGAAGATTCCAAAAATGACCACAAGGTGGCAGCAGGAGTATAATATTTAGCAATTGTACAACTAGTAGTTTGAGATGGCCTTTAGTTGAGTTTTAAAATACATGCTCAAACACACAACTTTCTTTTTTCATTGAAGTAAAATTGATTCACTATAAAATTATATTAGTTTTAGGTGTACAGCATAGTGCTTCATTGTTTTTAGAGACTGTACTGCATTTAAAATGATTATAAAGTATTGGCTGCATTTGCCGTACATTCTTGTAGCTTTTATACGCAGTAGTTTGTGTCTCTTAACCTCCTACCGCTTTCTTGCCTCTCTCCCTTCACCCTCGCCGTTGGTGTCCCCTAGTTTGATGTCTGTATCCGTGCTTTTGTTTCTGTTTTGTTATATTTGTTTATATTTTAGCTTCCACATATAAATGAGGAATTCAAGTGCGAAGGTGAAGTCGCTCAGTCGTGTCTGACTCTTTGCGAGCCCTTGGACTGTGGCCTACCAGGCTTCTCCGTCCATGGGATTCTCCAGGCAAGAATTCTGCAGTGGGTTACCATTTCCTTCTCCAGGGGATCTTCCCGTCCCAGGGATTGAACCTGGGTCTCCCGCATTGGAGGCAGACGCTTTAACTTCTGAGCCACCAGGGAAGCCCAAAAAAGAGCCCGGCCGCTCGGTTAAGGCACCGTGAGAATTCAAGTGTTTGGAAAGTGTAGCATTGAATACATGTATTATCATAGTTTTCCAATAAATAGTGATTTTGAGGAATGTGTTTAAAAAGCCGAAGTGTGGTGTTTAAACCAAAAGAGAAAACCGAGAGTGTGCTTTGCACCGAGAACTCTTTGAACATTGGTATCCGTCTGAGGGAAGTTCCTGAAGCACCTGTGAGGAAACTCTGGACTCACATTTGGCTGAGAAAAGAAAACTGAGAGAAAGAATGTAAAACTAAAAACGGCAAAAAATATATATGTGGGAGGAGATAGAATAAAGGGAACGTCTTACTACTCAGTCCTCTCACCCCCAATAAAGAACTAAATACAGTTATTATAAGAAAAAGATCAGCTATTAGAAGAAACTTCAATACCTGCTAATTGGTTATTTGCTGCCTTTGATAACTCTACACTTCTAGAACATAATTATATAAATCCTAACATGGCCTGCTGCAGTCTGAGGTCCTTTTTAGAAATAAATTTTAAAACTCTAGTTAATATTATTCGTATACATTATATATTTCCAAGAGTAAAGCCAAGTCTGTTATGGGGTGTCCAAAATATACCATGCCTTTCAACAATTTTAGAGTGAAAAGAAATGAATGTGGTCTGACCTACCATAAAGGGATAGATTGTGGGTCGTACCTAATGGACTGTAGGGTTTTTGAATCAATACTCCCTTGGAAAGTGCCATTCAGCCTTCCTGGAAAAGGCCATTACATTCAGTCATGACCCCTCTCATGTAAAAGCCCCCAGGGGACTGGAAGTGAAGTGGTTTTGGTGATGACAACATTTGTGATTTAACACTGAGGAGAAATGCACTTATTCTGGTCTGTCCTTGTAACTGAGGGTTGATGCCAAAATGAAGTTGTACTGTGGATGAAAAAGAATTCACATGTAATCATGTGGCCTCTTTCATGCGCTTCTCTGCTCATATATTGTGTTAGATTGTACTTGGATAAACAAGCAAGAGGGGAAAGAGAAAATTCAACACTGTACATTTTGATACCCTATTTGACAACATGTTGCCTTTGTTAAAGGTGTTTTGAAACTCTGCGATATGTTTATTTGAAGCCGCCAGTATAGAAAAGTGCTCCTAAGGGCAGTCATTTCTATTTTTCCTAAGTTAGGAAAAATTAACGTCATAGGGTCTATGACTGCGAGAAAGGATCAAGGAAAGATCAAACGTATATGATCCTTTCTTTTGTCTGCAGAGCTAAAAAAAAAGAGAAAACCCAGTCACTATTAGAGAGAGAAGAGTGAAGCAAGAGATAAGTGGCAATGCCTTTTGTTTTCTCTGACCTTTCTGGTTTGTTATCAAGGGAAGACAAATTCCTCAAGTGTGGAGGCAGGGTCTGAAGCGTCCTGCCTTGAAATCCCCTGTTTATCTAGTCTCTCCAGGGCATTACGGAGGATGTCTTCACAGAATGAGACAGGCCTCAGACTCACTGGGCTTCCTGATATTAGGGCGATTTTTAAAAGTTTCTTTTGTGAGGTTCTGCAGCTGTATTGCCATGTTAAAATGTGGAGACACTTTTTGATATTTCAAATTTGCTGATTTTAAGCTTTTCTTGGACCATGACTATGCTCCCAGTTGTTTTAATGGCTGACGGTAATGCCCGCTGGTTGTCAGACAATAAAAAGATGTATAAAGCTTGATCTTCTCTTCCCAGTTTTCCCCACCTGCCTGCCAGCAGGCAGCCAGTGTTAGCTTTTCTGTATTTTTATGGACACTTTTTATAGACAGCCTCTGTGTTCATTTGGAGTTTGGGTTTATTCTTTGCTTTTCTAACTGAAGGAGACTCATCCCATAACACTCCTCAGCAACCTGTTTTCTTTCCTCAACTATAGCTCCTTCCTTTCTAGAGTAGTTTGTATCAGTCTAACAGCCACATAGTATTCCGTTGTATCCATGTATTAGGCTTATTAATATTGATAGTTACTTGTTTTATTTTATGTAAGCATAAGCCACACTGCAGCTAACAGTCTTGCGCGCATTTCCTCATGTGTCTTTGATTTATATATGGGATAACTTCCAAAGATGACAGTGGCAGCTCAAAAAAGTTGCTAATTTTCCGTGTGACTATTTTAGTTTGTGACTATGCATAAACTTTCTATATCAGATAAATGATCTCTAACCTTTTCTATTAAAAAATAAAAAGCATGTGAATGGCATTGACAAAATCAATTTTCCATATTAAAAACAAACATTTTTAAAAACAGCCAAACATAAAACTATTGCAGAAACATGTGGAAAGTTCTTATTTCTTTTTTATACTCGAGTTACAGTCATGAGAACACTCTTTTTTGAGGCAATGTTTATGTACCCTTTTACTTTTCAGATTTATAAAGTCCATACTGCACATTTGGCTTGATTTTTTTAAGTTGAATAAAACTTTTGAATTCCTACAATGTGATTTTTTAAAGTAAGGATACAATTGTTTGTATATACTGCTCTTAAATAACTGAAGTCCATCTTTAAGAATCACTGTGGTTTGTTTTTCTTTCTTCAAAATACATTTTTGATACTTTAAAGATTCTAAGGAGCTTGTTTCCACTTGGGAAAATAATGAATTCCAAATCTCTCAGCTACATTTTTTTAAAGGCTAGTGGGAATATTTGGACATATATGGTATTGTAACTAGTCAGTGGAGCTTTCTTTTTATAGGATGGCAACCTCTGGGAGAGTTTACTTTGCTTTTTTTGATCACTGTTATGATATTGAACTAGATTTACTGAAAGGTAACTTTGCAAACATTTATTTGGATTAGAATTCAGTCATATCACATAGATTCAATCCTGAGGTTGAAGCCAAAAAATGGAACTGATTTTGGAGTGTAAGAAGAGTAATCTCAGAGATTTTAGTCCAGTCTTAGAGAGAAATGACCTGAAACTATCATGATGATAGGGCTTTGGAGGCATAGACCTGAGGTTGACCTCCGACTCTTCCTATACCTGTGGCTTTGTGGTTGTAAACAAATTGCTTTACCTCTCTGAGCTTTTGTTTCTACTCGTATGAAATCAGGATGATGCTACTTCCTTCCCTAAGGCTTTGTATACGAGGGATACTCTCTGTGTACACAGTCTAACAAAAGAATGTGAGTGTACAGTGTTAAGTAAGAGTGCTAGCAAATGTGTAACAATTAAAGGTTTGACAAATTCTACAGATTTTTTTTTACAACATTAGTTCTGGTATTAACACATTATAGAACCTAATGCCTAGAAAGGATTTTAGGAGATATCCTTGTTCATCCCCTTTCCTGAAAAAAACTTAGAGGATACACAATTAAGCAAGAATCTAGAAGTTCAGAAATAATGTGATTGGCCAATGACATGAAGCTTGTTATTGACAAAACTGAATTTAGGTCCTTCTGTCTCTTATTTGCCATTCCGGCTCTCCTTAAATCCATCTTAAACATCAGAAGTGACGAGTGAAATGAGGAAACCTAGAAATTTGTAAATTGGAACCATGGGACAAGTGGAAATGAGATGGTTAAATGCTGTCTCTATGTTTTATATATGTATAAAAAAGTAAACTGTCCACATAAGATAAAACAGAGCTAAGGACTCAAGATGTGCTATTATCCAATTTAGCACCCCAAACAACTCTGGGACACTGTTGGTTCACGTTTCTTAGAAGAGCTGTTTCTTAAAGATCCTGGATTTAAATGCAACACTACCATGAACTACCCAGAAAGGATGATGATAAGACAGGAATGCTCAGGGAACCGGCTATGTCAGGCTTAGAAAAAGACACTGGACGCTGGGATGGGGAGCACATGTACGCCCGTGGCGGATTCATGTTGATGTGTGGCAAAACCAAAACAATGTTGTAAAGTAATTAGCCTCCAATTAAAATAAATAAATTTAAATAAAATTAAAAAAAAGAAAGAAAAAGACACTGGAAACACTGAAGAGTTTTGGAGTGGAGATTCTTCACAACAGGAGCCTCTCCCTGGTGAGGGGTTTTTGATTGACAGGTGTCATGTTCCATCAGACTGAAGCCCTGTTTCCCAGGAGCTTCTCTGTTCCTTCTTTCATTGTCTAGTGTCCAGTCCTTATAACTGATGAGGGCACATCTTTTCATGTCTAGTGGAGCTATAGGTCTAGGGATTTGGGTGGAGGCTCTTTGTAGATGTTCTAACAGCCTGAAGAACGTTCCTTGTCTGTCCCTCTCTCCCCAAGTTGACATTGAACTTACATATTTGTGTATTGTCAGTTCCTGTTTGCAATTTAGAGGCTGATTTGACTGTATTAGAGCTTTTCAATTTGGACAAATACCAGTCCAGATTTTATTTCACCCAAGGCAATTTCATCGATCAGTCTATCAGCTCAGATAGGGGTGGACATATGTCATAACCAAAGCCAGGTTCTCTCCTTGCCAGCCTGACAGTGTCATTAAAATACACCCAAAACCTCAGCTTCTGTAATTGTTAAAAACCTGGTGAGGTTGTTGAGAGGTGTAAGTGAGGTGGCTTATGCAATAGTTTTAGCTCACTGCCCTGTGTAGTCATTCAATAAACTTTAGCTCTCATTGTTATTTACTGATTCTGACTTCATTCACAAAATATATCATGACTTCCAACACTGTGCCAGGATATCCATATATACTCTTCCCTTATTTCTTACCCCATGCTTGGTTCTAATTCTGCTCATTAGCTCTGACCCTATTTTTGGAGCCATTTCCTGAATCACAGATGGCACTCCGACAGAGGCCATATTTAGGACTGATTTTCCTGTCTGCTTTTCACTCGCAGCGTACTGTTCGTTTTCTTTGTACACATTCGACACCCCTCCCCCACTAGCCCACCATATTGGAACTTCACCATTCTGTACCATTAATTTAGATTTAGCCGTATTGGGGCCCCCTCTTCAGCTATCTGCTCTCGAAGTTCAGTAAACCCAGGGCTTCTCAGTTGCATTTGAATCACCTGGGGAATCTTATTAACTGCAGTTTCTGATTCAACAGTTCTGGGAAGGGGCCTTTGTAATTAGCTGTCACATAATGCTGATGCTACTGGCCTTCAGAGCCTTAAATAGCAAGGGGTTAATCAGTGATTTTTCTCTGATTCCTTCCTCCTTTCATCTTTCTTTCTTTTTTTTTTTTGCTATTCAAGTTTTCTATACAAATAAAGTACAATCAGGTGCACTAGTGCAAGTTAATGCGTTAATAATACGTTTCACATGGATTACATTATAAGATTAACTCATTATCTAGGAAAGCCTAGAAGAAGCATTCTAGTATTCTTTCCTGTTCTAGACCATTGGCAGGCACAGCTGTATGGTATAAAGACTGGGCACAGAGGCTGTGGAATCAAATAGGCTTCAGTTTAAGGCCACTGATATCTTTGTCATGTTGTTTAACCTCTTGGAACTTCTGTTTCTCATCCCTAAAATAGGGATAAGAAGGCCCACCCAAAACTGATGCTATGCCAAAGACCTGTTGGAAGCATGCTGTAAAGAACAGCTAATGTTTCTGCAGTTTTAATACTAGAGTTCTAGAGACTCAGGTCAATTTGTTCCCAAGTGAAAAATGTGATCCAGGAAGAATTTTAGTTCAGATACATTGTTAACATAAGAAATATTAGTTCAGCAGTGGTGAGAGCTTACTCTGTACAAGGCACTTTATTTACATGAACTCATTTGCCCTCTTCAGGGCTTCCCTGGTGGCTCAGATGCTAAAGAATCTGCCTGCAACACAGAAGACCCAGTGTTCAATCCCAGGGTTGGAAAGATTCCCTTGAGAAGGAAATGGCAACCCACTCCATTATTCTTTCCTGGAGAACCCCATGGACAGAGGAGCCTGGCAGACTGCAGTCCATGGGGTTGCACACAGTTGGACACGACTGAATGACTAACACTGCTACACTACTATTTGCCTTTTTCAGTAATCCCATGTTTTCTTATGGTGCTGCCAGACAGGACCGATTCCATATGCTCTCCATAGATGAGGAGACTTGGTCCAAATATCAATGAGGTGACTTAGTCAGAGGCTCTCTGGCCCAGGACACTGTTTGACTCTGACACTGTGTTAGATGATAATCGCAGCAGAGGCACAAGGATTACCACAAGGAAAGTGAAGACTCTTAGATCATTCCAGGGCCCAGGGGTCCCTAAACTCTAGTCCATATAAACATCTCAAGGAAACTGTTTGTTACAACAAAGATCCCTAGGCACCATCCACAAAGATTCAGACTTAATAGATTTGGGAAATTTGGAACCAGGACATTTGCCAGGTGGGCCTGCAGAAACATCTCCAGAGGTGTATTCTGTAGGTAGGGGGGTCATGTGAATTCAATTCCCTGGGCTGCTGTAACAGATTACCACAAACTGGATATCTTGAAACAACACAAATATACTTTCTCAGAGTTCTGGAAACTGGAAGTTTGAATTCAGGGTGTCAGCAGGACCACGGTCTCCCTGAAACTGCTAGGGTACAACCCTTCCTTGCCTCTTCCGAGCTTCTGGTGGTTTTCCGAACTCTTTGGTGTTTCTGGCTTGTAGGTGCATGGCTCCAAATCTCTGCCTTTGTTCACATGACTATCTTCCCTGTGGGTGTGCCAGTCATTGAATTTAGGACCCACCCTCATCCGGGACGACCTCATCCTGGTTACATCTGCAAAGACCCTGTTTCCAAATAAGGTCACTTTCGTAGGGTCCCGTGTGTGCGTGCGTGCTAAGTCGCTTCAGTCATGTCTGACTCTTTGTGACCCCATGGACTGCAGCCCATCAGGTTCCTCTGTCCGTGGAATTCTCCAGGCAGGAATACTGAAGTGGGTTGCCATGCCCTCTTCCAGGGGATCTTCCCAACCCAGGCATCCAACCTGAATCTCTTGTATCTCCTCCATTGGCAGATGGGTTCTTTACCACTAGCACCACTTGGGAAACCCCAAAGGTTCCCAATGGACATGAATTTGGGGGGTTGGTATTCAACTCATACACCATGCCATCTGTTTTTTATCTTCCTTCCAGCCCAAGGTACAAAGCTGTGACTTCAGAAATCCACTAAGGCCTATGGCAAATGAGATAAGGGGTGAAGGACATAGCTAGGTAATGATGCATGGTTTTATAGAGGCTTTTTCACTTGGCATTTCTAGCTGTCCTCCCCTCTTCCCACCCCTTTTCTTATTTATCAAAGTATAGGATGTTGACTGACAGTTCTTTGGTTGAGATGAAAGTATTCATCTCTTGTGGTTCCACGAAATGTCACAGATCATTGGCCGTTTATGGTTCTCTTGTTTTCGAGGTGTGACTTTTATAAAGATTTACAGGAGACTGAAATTGGGCTTAAAACTGGAGACAACTAGTGATTTTCATTTCTGTAGACTGTAGTTTTCTTACCTGTAATTTTAGAGGGAAAGAAACTTTTACGCTGTAATTTCAACAGTTTACTTCCCTATAATTTTGGTAAATTGTTTCCTTAGGGTTACAAAGAACAAGTGGAATAAACCTCAAATAGATGTATTACGATAAAGGCAATTTTTCTTTGGCAGATTTATCTAGTCAATGTCAGCATACAAACTCATTTCCAAAAATCTCTGAATGTTTCAACCAATTAGAATTATATGTTTTAAAACAGCAGGGTTATATTTAGGTATAGACTCTTTATTAGGTTGACATTATTTTATATATTTTGAAGTAGAATTTAAGTTGTTCTCTCACTTCTTCCCCAAGCTAACATGTACACACACATACTTTGTAACCTAACTAGAGGGTTTGTGTTAATATAGCCTATAATACAAATTGTATTCCTACCATTCAGAATTTAAACTTTAAATTTTACAGTTAAGAAGTATTCAAAAGACAGTATGAATTTGTCATATTGGTAATTTGGTTTTATATAAAATTATGTAATACAGGAAATCAACTTATTTGAAAATACAATTTAAAAATGTATGTTAATATAGGTGTATTTCTATTTGAATATATTTAATTCTCAAACACTTTTTATCCAAGATGCTTCACAGAAGCTAGGTTTCTGGGAATGGTTTTGGGCTTCTTGATGATATAGAATATTTATGGGCATCCCTGGTGGCTCAGACGGTAAAGAATCCACCTGCAATGCTGAAGACCTGGGTTTGATCCCTGGGTTGGGAGGATCCCCTGGAGGAGGGCATGGCAACCCAGTCCAGTATTCTGTTCTTGCCTGGAGAATCCCCATGGACAGAGGAGCTCGGCAGCTGCAGTCCATCGGGTCACAAAGAATCGAACACTACTGAGCAATTGCTCAGTATGGACTCATTAAGACTTTATAGAAATAAAAAAAAAGTCTATAGAACACTTGTGCTATCCAGATACATGTGTCCGTTCTTCTAGAGATTGTATATTTCTTTATTTTGCTTTCCTCCTGTCCATCTGCCATCTGATTTTTTTTTTTTTTTAGAAGGTTTTCCTTCTCACTGTTGGAAGAGATCTTAGGGATAATTCAAATAGCCATTCATTTTATACAAACTTTACTGGAAATATTCTCCCAGTAGTGGGAGGAGGAGTCAGCCAAGGATGGCTTCCTTGGGATGGGTAATTGGTCCCCATTTTGTGGAAATTTCCCAGGGCCATCTTTGGTACGTGGTTGTAATTTAGGTAGTTAGTTGTATAAAGGTAATTTGAAAGGTAGATGGGAATTCCATGTTGAAAGTACAGTAAAATAAATTCCACTACTCGATATTAGTCATTGGGACTCTGTAGTAAGCATTTTTATGAATTGTCTGGGTGAAAATATCAATAATATCTTGGCGTACTATATGAGTTAGTAATTATATTGGAAATAGTATCAAGATCCCAAAAGGCTATGATGGGCAAGAGAAATGGTTTATAATTGTAATACACCCAATGCTGTCCTACTCATATCAAATATTTCCTAATACTCCCTGGGTATCCTGAAATGAAATTCAAAAGTAATATAATCTATCCACACACATAATTATGTGTGTGTATATACGTAGTATCCTAATGAAAATATTTTTAAAAAGACAAAGGAATATAATGTAATATAATCAAATAATTTGTGGCTGAATAAGTAAGTTCTTAGATTTCCAAGCTGTAGATGACCACACAACAGGACTACATAGTAATCTGAACTAATGGTATGAAGTGCTTGCATTTTTTCCTAAAATCATATAACATCATATGAAATCATATAACAACTGAAAACATATAATTGGTTCTGGTCACTGGTCAATGGCATTTCTGTCAAGTGACCCAGTTTTCCAAAACGTTAAGCATTGTCTGTAAAGTTTCTTATAAAATAAAGTATCTGTTCCTCTTAATTTCCATGGTAATAAGTAATTTGTAGTCCTGGCAAACAAAATATAATTTAAGGCCAGGCAAAAATAATTCTTTCATTTACATGTAGTAAAACAGAGTTAAGGTAGAGGCTTGGGTAATTTTATATAAATTTTTTCCTATGCATGAATTAAGAATGAAATTTAGAGCTGTTTGGATTGTAGAATAATTCTTCAATATGCAGTTTTCTATAGACTGCTGGACTGGGTGATAACCATGGTAACACAGAAGCACCCCAGCAATTTCCAGAGCTCCCACAAGGGGGCAGTACTGCCCCCACTGAGAATCTGTGCTCAGTTTCTTTGGAACTCTCCACTTTTGGTGGGGGCAGTTCTTTGTCTTCTGGTGGGGGACATAAGGCGTGCGAGATGGAGCTGTCCTGGGCACTGTACGGTGTTTAGCAGTATCTGAGCTTCTTGCAGATGCTAATAGTGCCCTATCCACACTATTGGTTAGGACAACTAAAAATATTTCCAGACACTGCCTGTTTTCTTCTGGAGGGCATATTCACCCACGATTCAAAACACTGAACTGAACAAAAATATGTTTTAATGGGGAATTGGGGGAAAAAACTTTGCCCTGGAAGGAACCATGGAACAAATTTCACAATTAGAATTGACCTCATGGAAACATTTGTGAAAGATCTAGGGACTGCCTGTAATTTACGTTATGAATCAACCAGGAGATGTGATTCATGTACATCATACTGTTAATTTTTTGCTAACTTTAAAACATTTATTTTTATGACATTTTATTCAATAAAGGACTTGTGATCACTTAAAATGTGCTATTCATACCTTAATCAGAACTGCTTATTCCCAAGAGGGGCATTTTGCTCCATCCTGGGTACTTTAACAGTTACTTTTGTTTTGTATTTCATGAATTCCACATGGTTTCAGTTGGTAGAATAAAGACGAATGATTTCATGTGACGGGGGCAGTTTCTTGCCCAGAGTGTGGAGAATCTTTTCTAACAGAGTTTCCTGATGGTTCCAGATTGAACTGCTTTGGGGGTACAACCAGGAGAGATTTGTTGACAACTGACTTTGATAAAGGAGAATCATTTTTAGGTTGAAAATTATTCTGAATGATATATGTGTATTTATTCTGTACTATGGATATAAGTTTGAGCGAGCTCCAGGAGATGATGAAGGACAGGGAAGCCTGGCATGCTGCAGTCCATGGGTTCACAAAGAGTCGGACATGACCAAGCAACTGGACAACAACTTGTTATATATTATATTACTACTGTAAATTATGAAAAACATGGAAAGTAAAAGTGTTAGTCTCTCAGTCATGTCTGACGTTTTGTGACCCCGTTGACTGTAGCCCACCAAGCTTCTCTGTCCGTGGTATTCTCCAGGCGAGAAGCCTGGAGTAGGTAGCCATTCCCTTCTCCAGAGGGTCTTCCTGACCCAGAGATTGAACCCTGGCCTCCTGCATTACAGGCAGATTCTTTACCATATGAGCCACCAGGAAAGCTCCATCATATACTATATGTATATTTATTATATATTATATAATGAATATTACATATTTTATATATTATTATATCTATATTATAAATGTATATTTATTCTAAACTTGTATCCTCTCTACAGGAACCTTACTAGGTAGTCATTACCTCTGTAATGAATGCTATCACTACCAGTGACCCACCTCCCTTCCATGACTATCTATTTCTAGCCATCCATGTGTGTACAGTCCGAGAGTGGCTGAGAAGCTACCGCCAATGTTCAGAATGAAAACATGCATTTTAAAACATATTGAAAGACCATGCATTCATTTATTTATTCATTCAGCAATCAGTTACTTATTGAGTGCACACTTTGTGCCAGTCATTATTCTAGGCATGGAGGAGGGTACAGTGGTCCTGGTCATGTGTAACTGCCAGTCTAGTAACAAACGTATGTGCATGCCAAGTCACGTCAATTGTGTCTGATTCTGTGCAACCCTGTGGACGACTGTAGCCTGCCAGGCTCTTCTGTCCATGGGATTCTCCAGGCAAGAAAACTGGATTTCTGTGCCCTGTTCCAGGGGATCTTCCCTACCCAGGGATCGAACTTGTGTCTCTTATGTCTACGTGTATTGGCAGGCAGGCTCTTTACCCTTAGTGCCACCTGGGCAGCCCTCTAGTAACAAAGGCAAACAGTAAACCAGGGAACAAATTTTTTTTGAAAAGTAAAGTTTCAAATTGTGGTGAATGCTGCTGCTGCTGCTAAGTCGCTTCAGTCGTGTCCGATTCTGTGCGACCCCATAGACGGCAGCCAACCGGGCTCCCCCGTCCCTGGGATTCTCCAGGCAAGAACACTGGAGTGGGTTGCCATTTCCTTCTCCAATGCATGAAAGTGAAAAGTGAAAGTGAAGACACTCAGTCATGTCCGACTCTTAGTGACCCCATGGACTGCAGCCCACCAGGCTCCTCCATCCATGGGATTTTCCAGGCAAGAGTACTGGAATGGGTTGCCATTGCCTTCTCTGGTGGTGAATGCTAGGAAGGAATAAACAATGGTGCTGTGGTAGAAACTGAAGAAGGAGGAGGCTCTTTTAAATGGGGGGTCAGAGGTGAAAATTCTTATGAGTGGTATTTAAATAGACTTACAGGATGAAGCGTGAGTGTTCTACAGTAGGAAACCATTTTAGACAAAGGAAGAATGCATGCAGAGGCCTGGCATGGAGGAAGACATTGCATGTTTGGGCCCCAGAAAGAAGAACCATGTAGCTGGGATATAATGGGTGACAGGAAGTGTGGCATGCACTGCTGCTGCTGCTGCTGCTAAGTTGCTTCAGTCGTGTCTGACTCTGTGCAACCCCACAGACAGCACCCCACCAGGCTCCGCCATCCCTGGGATTCTCCAGGCAAGAACACTGGATTGGATTGCCATTTCCTTTTCCAACGCATGAAAGTGAAAAGTGAAAGTGAAGTCACTCGGTTGTGTCCGACTCCTAGCTACCCCATGGACTGCAGCCCACCAGGCTCCTCCGTCCATGGGATTTTCCAGGCAAGAGTACTGGAGTGGGGTGCCGTTGCCTTCTCCTGGCATGCACTAAAGTTCCAGAAATATAGAGAGTCCAGCTCAGGTAGGGAAGAGGTAAAGCTTAGGAGTAAGAACACAGACCAAGGAGCCAGAGAACCTGTGTTCAAGTTATTTCACTTTATTCATCCTCATTGTTCCATCTGCAAAATGGAGCACTGAAACCATATGCTTCCTGGAGTAATCATGAGGATTAGATGAGTTAATATACGGAAAACACTTAGAACAGTGCTTGCAGTTACAGATATTAGATGTTGCTGCTGCTGCTACTACTATTATCACTGGCTTTGCTGGTCATGTTAAGAAATTTGGATTTTATCTCAAGAAGGAAAAGCCATTGAAGGGCTTTTCAGTTTGGACCTTTTTGTAAAATTTTTAAACAAGAAGTAATAATGTGAACCTAATAATAAAACGGGCATAATTACTGTAGGATAAGTAAGTGTTGAATGTGACATCCCCAACAAAATAGGTTAAGTTGTAAAAGGGCAACCTTTTAAAAAAAAAATCAAAGCTGTCCCTTCAGATGATTTGAGTCATTTGGCAAATAATGTAGATAGGCCACTCAACATTTGAGGAGGATTTATTTTAAACAACTTCAGTCAATGGTTCCAGCATGTTTTCCAAGCTGTCGTATAATAATAAGCAGGAAGAGATACTTGCATAATAATAAAATCTAATTATTAGGGATAAGTTCCTGGGTCCCTAAAGATAGGAACTTTTAGACATTTTAAAAAGGTATGGGAGCCTGAAAGAGCCTCTTTTGACTATGAACATGGCTAATGTGTGTTAACTGGGTTTCTGTGGGGCTCTATTCTTAGTTGCATTGCGTTCTTTTTTCTTCCTATAGCTTTTGGTTCTGCTTTTAAGCCCTTGATGTCCCTCTCTGGTAGAATCGCACTGGGGCATTAGGTTGTTGATTATTGTTGGTGGAAGGAGCTGGTGTTGCCTTGTGGGTGCAGGCATTCTCTCCTTCAGGTTCCGAGATGCCCAAAGAATGCAATCAGTTTCTTATCCCATCAGTCAATGAAAGATGGTGTCATCTCTGTTTATATGAACCAGAGTTGTCTGATATAGCTTGCGGTGAGGATAATCAATTCTTAAAAGAGTAATGATAGTAATCAAATCCCAACTCTAAGCCATAGAGCTTTGGGAGGGAGACATTATCTTGGAAACTTTTTTTTTCTTTCGGACTTCAGGTCTCTGATAAGGCACTCCTTATCAAAGATGAGGCTGCATGTATAGTTAATGCTGGTTACTCTTTGGTCTGGCTGCACATATTACCAAGGGCGGTGGAGACTAAAGAGATGAAGAACTGAGAAAGCTGATCTGTGACCTCACACTTACTCGTTTAATCCTACAATTGTGCCCTATGACTTAGATTTGGCTCTGGGCTAAAAATAAGCCAAATGCAGAGACTGAGTTGAAATATTTGGTTCATGTGCCTCCTGGTTTTCAAGTGATATATGGGAAGGCTGATTTTTACTTCATAGAGCAAGAAGTATCTTTGATGATTATATGATAGAAACTCAAATGATTTCCTACCAAGTATGTTTTAATACATTGAAAAAAAAGGTTACTAAGTAATTGAGCAACAAGACCCCACTGATACTGCTATGGAACAGAGTCTTCTGGCTAAGTAACATTTCTTTTTTAATGAGAAAACATTTTCATTTAAATTCTGGTTGAAAAAGTTTCTAAGGACAATAATAACTTAGCTGTGAAAGAATGTCCAGATTGCAGTTAAATTGTTTTCCCAGGCTTTTGCAAGAGTTCCAAGTTAAAATTACTAAGCATTGTTTCTTACTTATCTTCATCAAATATTTATTTAATACCTACTATGTTCAAGATACTGCACTGTTTTCTAAGACTGTTATATATCAAGTATTTCATTTCATCATTAAATTATCCATTCCAGTTGGAGTTTGGGAAGAGAGGGTCACCTTTATCTCTGAAGTCAAGGAGTCATTCCTTCAGACCCCAATCTTAGTTCTATTTTGGGTGAGTGTGGCTCAGTAAATGTTTAAATAAGTGTCTACAACATTCCAGGCATTGTGTTAAGACCCGTGGGAACAAAATCCAGCCAGTTACAGTTATTGAAGAGCTCAGAGAAATGGGTGGAGAGAGCTTGTTCAAGAGACTATTTTTATAGGCAGTGTACGTACAATGATTGCAGCGTGGTGAGGAAGCGGGGGAAGGGACCAGTAGTAAGGAGCATGTCCCCAGCAATGAGGGGACATCAGGAAAGCTTCCTATTAGGGAGTAGCTAAGTGCTAGGTATTATATTTCCACATATATGTGTACAGGATATCAAACTTCTAGAAAGTAATTAATTTCAAGTCAAAAAACATGTAATATGTATTTTTTATTGAATGCATTTTATTTGACAAAGGGAAAGGAACATAGGTTTAAAGATGAGTGAGTGAGCCAGGTACGCTCTCTTTCACCTTTTAGTCAGGCATTAAAGCCTTATCAGGTTTACTGTATTCAATGCTCTGCCAGTTTTTTTGTTTGAAAACTTATTGTCTGTCTCTCTTCTCAGCCAGTGGTCCTGTCCTGCTCTTTGCCTTTGTCACTGTTACTAAATCTTTGTTACTATGATCGACTAATTATTTTATGCTGACAGCAATGCTGCACATATTTCAAGCTAGAATAGTTAACTAAAAATCCATTTCAGGCTTTTATATAATGAATGGAAAGTGCTACGTTATTTCTCCACTTTTACTGAATATTTGTTTCCTAATGCAGTCCAAAGGCCAGTGGGCAAATCCTTTTGCCAATATCTGTGTGTTATCTCCATATAGGGCTTTACAGTTTTTAAAACAATCTTCTGTTATTTCTTTAATTCTAAACACAGCTCAGTAAACAAAATATCTGTTTTAAAGCTCAGAGAAGTGAGGCTCAGATCAAATGACTTGCTCAAGATCCCATAAGAAACTCTCTTCGTTTAACTCTTTGAGCCTGCAGTCAATTTTCGCTACAATTATTCTCTTTGTTGTTTTGACTGTTGCTTAAATGCACCTCCTTTAGAGAGCCTTTCTTGATCCCTGAAGAGTGGTTGGATGTCCCTCCTATGAGCTCCCATAATGCCCTGCACTTACTCATCTTGTAGTGCATGGTATTTAATGCTTTGGTTGCATTGTTTGTAAATCTGTCTCTTACATGCGCTCCAATCTTATTCTCACGGGATTCCCAAACCTCATCGAGTACTTGCCTCAGAGAAGTTTTCCAATAACCATTCGCTGGATGAGGTAGCTTAGCTGGTAAAGAATCTGCCTACAATGCAGGAGACCCTGGTTCAATTCCTAGGTCAGGAAAGTCCCAGGAGAAGGGATAGGCTAGCCACTCCAGTATTCTCGGACTTCCCTGGTGGCTTGGTTGGTAAAAGAATCAGCCTGCAATGCAGGAAACCCGGGTTCAGTCCCTGAGTTGGGGAGATCCCCTGGAGGGATCCACTCTGGTATTCTTGTATGAAGATTCCCATGGACAGAGGAGCCTGGCGGGCTACAGTCCATGGAGTCACAAAGAATTGGACACAACTGAGCGACTAAGCACAGCATGGCACAATGGATGAGAAAACTAAGTAATTAAAACCTTGTTCTAATTAAAGTGAAATAATCTATGTGAAAGTGCTTTATAAATGACTTACAGTAAGAGATGTTCTTAGTCAAATCATTGAGGAAAAAGCATAATACTAAGATGTAATTTCAAACTTTTAAAGAGTATACTTTCTAGCTGAATAGACCTTGTTTTACACTGAATGTTTGTGTCCCTTCAAAATTCATATGTTGAAACCCTACCCCTCAATGTAATGGTATTGGGTGTTCAGCCTTGGGGAGGTAATTTGGCCAGGAGTATGGGATTCCTGAATGGGATTAGAGTTCTTATAAGAAGAGACCAGGTTTCCCTGGTAGCTCAGCTGGTAAAGAACCTACCAGCAATGCAGGAGACTTGGGTTCATTTCCTTGGTTGGGAAGATCCCCTGGAGAAGGGATAGGCTACCCACTCCAGTATTCTTGGGCTTCTCTGGTGGCTCAGCTGTAAAGAATCTGCCTGCATTATAGGAGACCTGGGTTTGATCCCTGGGTTGGGAAGATCCCCTGGAGATGAAATTGGCAACCCACTCCAGTATTATTGCCTGGAGAATCCCAAGGACAGAGGATCCTGGCAGGCTGAAGTCCATGGGGTCACAAAGAGTTGGACATGACTGAGTGACTAAGCACAGCGCAGCAAAAAGAGGCCAAAGAGCCTCTTGAAGATACACTTGAAGAATCACGAGATTGGTTGGTAGTCTGCAACTCAGAAGAGCTGTTTCACCAAAACTCAACGATGCTGGTACCCTGATCTGAGACTTCTAGCGTCTAAGTGTGAGAAAAACATTTCTGTTGTTCATCAGCCACCTAGACTGTGTACTTTGTTATAATAGCCAGAGATGACTGGGGGAGACATATTACTGATATGACCCAGATATAAAACAAACAGTTGCCCTGACCTCCCATTCTTACTGTCTTTTCACTGGGAAATATGCCATTTTAAATCACCATTTTTAGATCACTATATAAAATGAAAGAGGTGGAAAAGCTTAGTTTAGTATAAATTTTATTTTTAAGGTTTTCTGGCTTATTATGTGCCCGGGCATTATCTGGAGTATTCTACATACAGTAATTAACTTAAAACACATAACAACTCTAGCATATAGGTGCTATTATTACTTACCTTGCCCAAATGAGAAACATGTCTCTATTTCTTGTTGATGTTTGAAGGATATTTTTTGCTGGATATAGAATTCTGCATTGGCTTCTTTTTGTCTTTTAGCACTTTAAAGGTGTCATTGCATTGTTTTCTGTGTTGTAATGTTTTTTTTTTTGACACAAAATCAGTAAACATTTTTATATTTGTTCTTCTGTATGCAGTATGTCTTTTTTTTCCCCCTCTGTCTGGTCTTAAGATTTTCTCTTAGCAAAGGTTTTCAGCAATTTGATTATGATGGCTTGGTAAGGTTAAGTGATTTTGTGGAATTAGAATTCCGCTTCAGACATTTTTCCCTAATGGCCATGCTCTTAAGAGGCCATACTGCCTCTTTAAAATTGTGTGTGTTTAGTTGCTCACTAAAGAGTCATATTCTGACTCTGCAGCACCATGGACTGTAGCCTGCCATGCTCCTCTTTCCACGGAATTCTCCAGGCAAGAATACTGGAGTGGGTAGCCATTCCCTTCTCCAGGGGATCTTCTTGACACAGGGATCAAACCCAGGTCTCCTGCTTGCAGGCAGGTTCCTTTCACTTCACTTTCTTTAAAGGTTATCCGTTAGTATTTAGATGAGACCACGAAAGCAGAGAGAGGTGAATTTGGACTTCCTAGTTGCCAGGCCATTGTGCTTATTTCTATTAAGCACTGAGAATGGGATCATACCTGACTTTTTCTATACATTAAAAAAAAATATTTTGTAAAAAGTCAGAGCAGTTGTTTCCAATCCTGTATTGCCTTGATCTACAGAAAATAGGGATCAGTTAGGAAGTTAGAGACTTTAAAAATTGTAAATTATAAATTGAATTGTGATGCAAATAGGGACACATTTGGAATCTGAACATCTGTGTGCTAATCTAATTTTCTGAAATAAGGATTTAAGAAAATTAAAGTTTACTTAAGAAATGGATTTTGTGGGATAGAACACTTTCAAATAATGTGATTATGAGTGAAGGTTTCAAAAGGGATAATATTGAGTGTGAAAATATTGGGAATTAATTGCCTAGAATCTTACCTTGTTATCATAAACTCTATAAAGTTAAAAGATTATATATATATATATATATATATATATATATATAAAATTCAGCCCATTTACAGTTCCCCAAAATATTCCTCCTTTGTAGTGGAAAAAAAAAATACAGTGCTATGAAAGAATTGGAGAAAGATTAACAAAAAGCCTGTATTCGTGATTTTATGTAATAAAATTGGACTAAAAATGTAAAAAAAAACTATATAGTTTCATATGCTAACATATATGTTGTACTGCAAGTTTTTTAGGTCATGTGAATTCATTGGCTGCTCATCACCAATTAAGTTATGGCTGACTAAAATTGAATGGGTGAGTTAAGTGATAGGTATTATTCATAGATTTGCAGTAGCAGTAGGGTATAGAAGATACATTACATACATGTCTTAGAAACTAATAATTGGAAAATTATGACTTAATGTCTAGTTACAGTCATATAGGCATTATTGCAGCATTAATGAAACAATGCATCATTAATGAAATTAACAGTGATGATGTGTTCACAATGACAGTAATTTGTATTAAAAAGACTGGAAGTAATTGAAAACCATGGCCATGTCAAGGCAGCATTTTGCTGTGCTATCTTGCAGATAATTATAAAATTTGAAGTATCTGCATGTGGCATATGCAGTCAAGCTTTCCAGAGTTGCCAAAGATTGAATGGCAAATTTCTTGATAAAATGCTGAGTGAGACAGGTTAATAGATTCCTATTATACACTAGTTTAGTTCATTAATACTGAGTTACCTTAATAATGCAGTTGATAAGTTGTTCAGTCGCTCAGTTGTGTTTGACTCTTTGCCACCCCATAGACTGCAGCATGCCAGGCCTCCCTGTTTATCACCAATTCCTGGAGCTTGCTTAAATTCATGTCCATTGAGTCACTGATGCCTTCAACCATCTCATCTTCTGTCATCCCCTTCTCCTCCTGCCTTCAATCTTTTGTAGCATCAGGGTCTTTTCCAATGAGTCAGTTCTTCACATCAGGTGGCCAAAGTATTGAAGCTTCTTCTTCAGCATCAGTTCTTCCAATGAGTATTCAAGACTGATTTCCTTTAGGATGGACTGGTTGGGTCTCCTTGCAGTCCAAGGGACTCTTCAAGAGTCTTCTCCAACACCACAGTTCAAAAGCATCAGTTCCTTGGCATTCAGCCTTCTTTATGGTCCAATTCTCACATCTATACATGACTACTATAAAATACCAGAGCTTTGAATAGACAGACCTTTGTCAGCAAAGTAATGTCTGTGCTTTTTAATATGCTGTCTAGGTTGGTCATAGAGTTTCTTCCAAGAAGCAAACATCTTTTAATTTCATGGCTGCAGTCAACATCTGCAGTGACTTTGGAATCCAAGAAAATAAAGTCTGTCATGGCTTCCATTGTTTCCCCATCTATTTGCCATGAAGTGATGGGACTGGATGCCATGATCTTAGTTTTCTGAATGTTGAGTTTGAAGCCAACTTTTTTACTCTTCTCTTTCACTTTCATCAAGAGGGTCTTCAGTTCCTCTTCACTTTCTGCCATTAGGGTGGTGTCATCTTTGTATCTGAGGTTATTGGTATTTCTCCTAGCAGTCTTGATTCCAGCTAGTGCTTCATCCAGCCTAGTATTTCACATGATGTACTCTGCATATTAGTTAAATTAAGCAGGTGACAATATACAGCCTTGATGTACTCCTTTTCCTATTTGGAACCAGTCTGTTGTTCCATGTCCAGTTCTAACTGTTGCTTCTTGACCTGCATCCAGATTTCTCAGGAGGCAGGTCAGGTGGTCTGGTATTCCCGTCTTTTAAGAATTTTCCACAGTTTGTTGTGATCCACAGTCAAGGGCTTTGGTGTAGTCAATAAAGCAGAAATAAATGTTTTTCTATGATCCAACGGATGTTGGTAATTTGATCTCTGGTTCTTCTGCCTTTTCTAAATCCAGTTTGAACATCTAGAAGTTTTTGGTTCACGTACTGTGGAAGCCTGGCTTGGAGAATTTTGAGCATTACTTTACTAGTGTGTGAAATGAGGGCAATTGTGTAGTAGTTTGAACATTCCTTGGAATTGCCTTTTTTTGGAGTTGGAATGAAAACTGACCTTTCCCAGTCCTGTGGCCACTGCTGAGTTTTCCAAATTTGCTGGCACATTGAGTGCAGCACTTGCACAGCATCATCTTTCAGGATTTGAAATACCTCAACTGGAATTCCATCACCTCCACTAGCTTTGTTCATAGGGAAGCTTCCTAAGGCCCACTTGACTTTGCATTCCAGGATGTCTGGTTCTAGGTTGATGATCACACCATCGTGATTATCTGGATTGTGAGGATCTTTTTTTTTATAGTTCTTCTGTGTGTTCTTGCCACCTCTTCTTAATATCTTCTGCTTCTGTAAGGTCCATACCATTTCTCTCCTTTATTGTGACCATCTTTGCATGAAATGTTCCCTTGGTATCTCTAATTTTCTTGAAGAAATCTCTAGTCTTTCCCATTCTATTGTTTTCCTCTATTTCTTTGCTTGAACACTTAGGAAGGCTTTCTTATCTCTCCTTGCTATTCTTTGAAACTCTGCATTCAGATGGGTATATCTTTCCTTTTATCCGTTGCCTTTCACTTCTCTTCTTTCCTCAGCTATTTATAAGGCCTCCTGAGACAACCATTTTAATAATCCTTAATCATATCATATATTAAATACATCTATGAAGTTAGGTCACCTGCCTCTGAAACTAAATATAGGCTGGCTTTAAAAAAAAAAAAATCCTCTTGGCAAATACCAAGGAGCCTCCTGGGGCTATGGTCCACACTGAAGAAACATGTAATGATCAATAATTTATCCAATACTTCTATGTGAATTAAGAAAAAAGAGTAGACCTCCAGGTGCCCTCTACACTTATTATTAATGTCATTTCTTTGCACTTTGGCAACAAAAACTGTCTTTATTCCCCAACTGGCTATGAAGTCTAAATAATCTTCTCACAAAGACATCACTTTGTTTCCTTCTTTTATCATAGTTCATGTGCTTTGTCTGCTTCCTCTGAACTTATTCATGGACGTTCAAAGGAGTGTTTCATTATAGATTGTTTTCCGAACTTTGCTGTCAGTGAAAGAAGATGTGCCCTTTAACTGTGATGATCTAGCCATGTTTTCTACCCTGTCTAGAATCAGCTAAATCTGTTGAGATCTTTATTACTTCCTAAAATTATTTCCCTATGCTGTATAATATATTCTTATTGCTTATCTATTTTATACACAGTGGTTTGTATCACATAGCCCATGTCCTACCTTATACACTGTTGGAGGGAATGTAAACTGGTGTAGTAGCTACTATGGCAAGCAGTATGGAGACCTTTCAAAAACTAAAAGTAGAAATTCCATATGATCTTGCAATTACATTCCTTGGTATATCTAAAGAAAGTGAAATATTAATTTAAAAAGATACATGTTCCCCCATGTTCATAGCCTAGACATTGAAGCAACCTAAGTGTCCATCAAAGGATGACAGGATAAAGATGCAGTGTACACACACAACACACACAGTATAATATTACTCAGCCATAAAAAAAAAATGAAATTCTGCAACAACAAGGATGGACCTGGAGAGTATTATGCCTAGTGAAGTAAGTCAGACAGAGAGACAGGTGTTGTCACTTGTATGTGGGATCTTAAAAATGAAACAGTCAAATGTATATAGCAAAACAGAAACAGACTCAGATGTAGAGAACAGATTAGTGGTTACCAGCGGGGGGCGGGATGGGCCACTAACTTTGGGGGCTAAGAGAACTGCTATTTAAGAAGTGGAGTTAGACCCTGATTTTTGTATATCTGCATCCATAGTTCTTTATGAGAGACTTACAGTTCTTAATCAGTCCTTCTTTCTCCAAGGAAGTCATTTCTCAGCATCTATCAGTGTATTTAATACTAAAAACCTGCTTGTGTCAAAACTACTCAATATACCATTGTAGGGTTCACCAGTTAGTTTTCATTCTCAAATCTAAACAATCCTAATTTCTGGAAGGAAGCTTCCCTCCTCTCCAGTGTCTAACTGTAAGTGAACTATGATGCCCAACTTCACAGTGGTAGCAAATAAACCTTATCTAAATTCCAAGGCTGCTGTATCATTGAGCTAACCTTCACAAATGTTTGTACTTAAATTTTTTAAAATGGAAAAAGGCCATTTAAGCATATAAGCAAGTTGGACAATCACTCATATGTTAAGGTTTGAGGGTATTATAGCAACGTACAGACACACTAAAAATTAACTTAAAATAACCACAGCATTTATTTTGCTCACAAATCTTCACTATAGCTCCTCTCTACCAATTGTGGACTAGGAGTTGGAATCATCTGAGGACTTGTTTATTTACACGTCTGGCTGTTGATTCCAGATATTGACTGGTTCCTCAGCTATGGCCCATGCTGAAACCCAAAGATATGACCCTTGCATTGCTGTTTCACTTCCTCACAGCATGGTATCTGTGTCCCATTATCCCCTTAAGACCAGAGAAAAGCCTTAGATCCCATCTCTTAATGGAGAAATGTCAGTGTTACTTTATAGCAAGAGTGTGAGAGATGGGTTATGTTGTTGAGACCATCTTTGGAATGTGGAGATCATAACTAGTTTAATAAAGTGTTTCTTAAGACCCTAAACTATTTCTACGGAAATACCGAAGTGTGTATATGTTAGTTAAAATAGTGAAGATTCCTATAAAAACATACTTTTTATTGTGAAGATCCCTATCACAACATATGTTTTATTGAGTTTAATCTATTAAATCAAGACCAGAAGTTATCAAATACCTTATTGTCTACTCAAATTATTTCACAGGGTCTTGGAAGGAGAGGTAAATTTTGAATAGAAGGAAGAAAAATAACGTGGAAAGAAATCTGATGGAAACAGTGGTGCTGGTGCTCCTGATGGGATCCTAACAGAATAGAAGACTCCCACAGGGTTAGGTCCTGACGACAAATATATTTCCTTCAGCTTTTTACCAAAGCCTGTCCAGCCTCTCGGTTTCCATAGCATTTCTCAACAAATACAACTTCTGCTAAAACTTGCTATCGAATCTAGGAAGCTGCCCTATTTTTCTACTCAACATGTCCCTCCATCACAATTCTATCTTCAGCTAATAATTCTCATACATTTCCAAAAATACAGGAAGAATTCTTGCCAACTCAGTCGAGTGCCTTGCTTGGAAATTTTTTTATCTTCACCAGATTTGGTAGACATTTTGGAATAGAAGGATATAAAATGGTTTCTTTTTCTCCATGTCCCATTTCCTGCAGATCTTTCGTTAACTCAAAGGAGAAGTCTGGTTCATGTAGTTGGTATGAATCTTGTTTCACAAACTGAGATAGGCAAGAAACATATCTCTTTATTTTTATTAAATCAGTGCACATCAGACCTTGAACCCCTATTGGAGTGTTTAATCCTAGTCAGTACCAGAGTTCTCTCCCTTGGAGTTGTGCCAAGGTTGTAAGATCTTCATCAGTAATCAGACTGTGGCAGTCATTGCTGAGAAATTCATTGTCCAAGTTTGTATGGCAACCTCAGGTCTGGGGCTGTGCTGCTTCTGGTCTATCCGTAGGGCATAAGAGTATTTGGTGTATCTGGAACCCACTCTATACGGGTTTCACCTCCCAGGCATGCCTTATCACTGGACATCTCCTCAGGGCGCTGCTTCTCAGCCTTGTGCAGGCTCCCCTCTCCTTTGGGACACTGATTTCCCTTCCTTGCCAGGTCTGAGGATGTTTCCTTCCCTTTTGCTGCCTCTCCAAGTTCTTCCCTTCTGTCCCTACTTTCTCCTGTGTCACTTAGAATGATGGAATTTCACCAGTGACAGGAAGGGAGTGTTTGTGCTCTCAGCCCTTTAATATAAACCTCCTCTGAGCCCAGGTGAGCTGCTTGACATTTGAGAAATGAACATAATGTAGGAACACAAAATTAATTTTTTTGCCCCTAGTAGAAAGAAAAAAGATTATTGTCCATTCTTACTCTGAATAACAAATACAGTAGGATAAATGGATTCATCCAAAGTAGAACATAGGATTTAACATATATGCTGAAATAACTTTGGATAAGCTAAGAGATAAAACATGAGTATCCATAAGCAGGTACTCATATAACCAGTGAGACAGCCGGACTAAGTGGACCTCATTTCTGGACCTCAGTTTCCACAGAGGGCAAATGAGGTGATGAGATTAGACCAACTCTAATGCCCTAATAGTTCAAACCTTTTATGATTGTGTAATAGCTGTTCTACCAATACGGACATCCTATACTGAATAAAGACACTTGCCTAAATTTGCCATGTGAAAAACTTAGCCTAAAAACCGTGCCTTTTAAGGAAAGTGGCAGTCTTCTCCCCAGTGACCTTTCCAATGGGATTTATCTATAAGGCATTGAGAAGTTTGGTACAATAATTGTGTCAAAGGTCAGGCTTATGAAAGGAGAGATGAAACCCAGGAAGCTAGATGAAATCGTGACCTGGGCACTAATACCATCCTATACTGACTTTTCTCCTGTTCCTGGGTAAATTCACAGAAACGGTTTCTGGTATATCAAAGCAGATGGAGTTGTTTAAATTTATCTCAGATATCATACCAAAAAACATTAGAAGTAGACCTAATGTATAACCTGGGCATTTTCTATGGCTCTCAGAATTCACTGATTTTCATAATTTAATTCCAGTTGGAATTTAAGACCAGGTTTTCTGCTAGTATTCACCAAATGATTAACATCTTCATATTTTTGATAGGTCTGCTTGTGCAGTGAGGAAAATATACACAAAGAAAGCTGAGTAGCACAAAATAATTTTCACTTTAAATCTTATCCAGGAACATTCAGAACTGGCAGAAATTCTGCTATTAAATATTTCCAGGTGAATACTACATGTTTTAAGCATTATAGTTTAAAATGGTGAAATATTTCTGTCATTTTAATTTACCCTGTTATTTCCAGAATATTAGGGTAGTAGATGATATTCAAATTGCAATGTTTCCATTGCTCAAACACAACCTCTATGTCAGAACTCCGATGTCTAAGCAGCCTTCACTGCTGAATGTGACTGGCCTTGATGTTCATTTATTCATAAAGGAAATGCTTCTAAATCTAAATCAAGATCTTCTTCAGTTTTGGTTAACATGCAGTACTTATAATAATTTGTACTTTTAAAGTAAATCTTTACCTGCATGAGTAATCAATATGTTTTCCTCTTGAAACTCAAATTATGGCCAGTTATGGATGGTTCATTATGTTAGGGGTCAGTGTTAAATAGAACAGATTTTATTTCCTCTCATTTGTCTGGAGCATTGGTAGCACATGTACTTTCCCCACATTTGTATAAAGATTGTGCTAATTTCTACACATTTTGATTCTATGTTAATTTCACATCACAATAACCTTATGATGTGGCTACTTTTAAAGTAGCCACATCATACATTTCATCTAAAGATGAAAAAATTGAGGCTGAGTGATGAGGTATTCTGAAACATGTATGTGTTTACATGACTGTGAACATGGAGCCCCTGTCTGCCGTGCTTCCCCTGCCCCTTGAGCACTGTGAAGTGCACCATAAAGCCCAGGTATTCTGGTGATTCACCAGCTGGACTGATAGCGTATGAGCACTGTGAAGTGCACCATAAAGCCCAGGTATTCTGGTGATTCACCAGCTGGACTGATAGCGTATAGGCTTAAAAGCCATTTAAAAATTTTTCAACATTCACTTCTAAATTTGCTCCATAGACTTGCTTATCCTCTTTGCTGGATGACATCTTGTGTAGGTATCATACCTTTCTAGTTTTTTAATCACTAGAATAGTCCCATTTTAGGAAATTAAAATTTCCCATCTAATAGAATATCCAAATCTCAAACTCACTCAAATTTAAAATTTCTCCCTCCCTCATCTACATCCTTTATCGGGCTTGAATGTTGCAATAAAAATGGTGGTGTGCATGGCATCTTTTCTCTTGCTTGCTCTCCTCCCCCATACTCATCAGCTACCAGGTCTGATCAGAGGAAAGGACCTGACTTAACTGGCTGGTTCTGATGTCATGGGATGTTGGCACCTTCTGATGAAGGCTGATAACCTAAGCTAACTCTTTCTGTTTTGGACACTTGCTCAGATTCCTCAGAGGCACTCCAGCTGGAAGCCTCCTGGAATAACTCTTCTCACGGGGGCTCACTTCTCTCTTGTTGGTTGCTTGCCTCTGTCCTGCTCAGACCCTTTGCTGGCATCCCTCTGCCCCTCCAGATGATCTTCTCATGCTGGCTTCAGGTTACATCCACATTTGGTTCCTGAAACACTCTCCTTCATCCAGATATCAGCAGGAGAACAAGTAGATCTCACTCCAACCACCTATACTCTGTCCCTGGGCTGAACCTCCCCCAGGCATAGCTTTACGTCTCTCAGCATCCAACTCCTTCAGACCAGAGAAGACAAGGGCAAAGTTCTTTGAGCTTTGTAAAGCAGACCATCTTACTTGGCTTGAAAGAGAGTGTGGTGGGATGAATGTTGAGCCACTCACCCCCCCACCCCCCCCAAATCCATATGTTGAAGCCGTAGCCCCTGCTACCTCAGAATGTGACCTTATTTGGAAATAGGGTCACTGCAGATGTAATTAGTTAAGATAATGTCATGGTGCTAAACCAGTATAACCTGTCGGTTCAGTCGCTCAGTTGTGTCCAACTCTTTGCAACCCCATGGACCTCAGCATCCCAGGTTTTCCTGTCCATTACCAACTCCTGGAGCTTGCTCAAACTCATGTCCATTGAGTCCATGATGCCATCCAACTTTTTGTAAGAATACCATGTACACTGGTATTCTTATAAAAAGAAGAAATTTGGACACAAACAGTGAATGTCATGTGTATGTGAGGGCAGAGGGTGGTATGATGCATCTACAGGTTAAGGAATGCCAAATACCACCAGCAAGTTACTGGAAATGAGGGGATGCATGGAAAAGATTCTCCCTCACCATCTTCAGGAGGAACCTATCCTGCTAATACCTTAATGTTGCACTTCTAGCCTCCAGAGATGTGAGACACACAATTTTGGTTGTTAAAGCCGCTCCGTTTGCAGGCTTCTGTTACAGCAGCCCCAGGAAACTAGGTACAGAGGGAGCCCTAGGTACAGAGGGAAATAAATATCCTGTATCCCTTTCTCATGCTCACATGGGCAGGGATGGAATAGAGAACACCAGAGAAATTCTCTTCCAGTCTCCAGATTCAACCTCTTACATGACCTTGAGGTGGGGGATCAGCTGACAGATTTTAAGCCCTCCCTTTATAAGTCCCATCTAGGTGGCCTGGCACCTCACTTTACAGTGTGAGGGAACCTAAGACCAATCGGTGACACTACTTTCTTCATTCACGGGAAGGACAAGCACCAGGCAGTCCTCACTGACACACACTGCCTGTGTTCAGGCTGGATGCTGAGGTGTGGCTTAAATCTGATCTCTGTTTTCTTTCCAAAGTCACACCAGCCAGTTGATCACTCCAGGATACTGACCTTAGAGACAGCTCATTATCACAGTAACATCCTTGCGATAGTTTTCGATGGAGAACTCACAGTTAGTAAGCACTTATATGTGATGGAGCCATGCAACACATTTTATATGATGCATCATCTTCCTTAATTATTAAAACTCTGAAAGTGGGTGATCATGTTTCCCAGAAAGGAAGTGGGGACTCAGAGAAATTATGCAAATTAATCCCATTTACTTTGGTTGTGCTAGACTCGGAATCAACTCTGCATCTGTCTGAATCCAAATCTCTGGCTCCATAGATTGTAGGACCAAGTGTAAATGAAAAGACAAGGCTCTTTGTTAAAAAATAATTATTAAGAGTCTTAGAATGGTAATTCTAAAGCATTAAGTGGGTCCTGTGTGGCTGCCCAGGGTGCTGCTCCCGCTATGGCGATTCCCTAATATTTTGCTGGTGAAACAAAGGACAAATCTGAATGTTGCACAAATTCTTAATAGTGGATTGAGCATCTCATTGACCCTGTGTTGGATTTTTAAAAAAAATCAATTACTTTATTTATTCATTTTGGCTGTGCTGGGTCTTCATTGTTACGTGCAGGCTTTCTCTAGTTGTGACAAGCAGAGACTTCTCTTAGTTGCGGAGCTCAGGCTTCTCAATGCGGTGGCTTCTTTTGTTGCAGAGCGAGGGTTCTAGGGTTGGAGGGCTCTGTAGCTGTAGCACATAGATGTAGTTGCTTGGAATTGTTCCGGACCAGGGATCAAACCTGTGTCCTCTGCATTGGCAGGTAATTTCTTAGCCACTAGACCACCAGGGATGCTCTGATCCTGTGTGTTTCCACAGAGAAATAAGATGGTATCTGTTTCACTAGATGTCTCAAAGGTATATTGACCTACTCTTCTTTTTGAAAGTTTAGTGTTTCATGGATTTCAATGGACAAGCCATTTTCCTAGCTTGTTTATGGGCTGTCAAGTTTTCTGAATAAGATTATTGCATAATCAAGTTTGGTACTTGCTGTTCTTCCCACTCCTTTTGCAAACCCTCATTTATTTTGTTAGCACTAACCTAATTTTTGTTGATATCTATTTCAAATTTAATATTTAACAATATGTTCTAATAGAAATTAAAATGATCACATCAAAATTGTTATCATTAAATCTTGCTATTTTCAATGTTTTCCAAGTTGAAAGCAAATAAAACTTTAAAAACATCTAAGAGAATCCTAATTTTTGCTGTATCTCCTCAGGGTTATTGTAAGACAGGAAGAGAATCCCCAAATGTTCAGAGATCATTAAGTCAACAGAACAAAACACAGTCACACTAAGTGGAAAGTGATTATTTACTAACCATAATTTGCTCCGTAAGGCTCTTAGGTTCTTGTATGCAAGCCAGGAAACAAACTCCCTAACTGTCCTCACTGTCAGCAGGTTTCGACAAGCATTCATTTCTTAAAATATCAAACTGAAAAGAAATGATCACCTGGTTGTAATAATCATATACAGTTGATTTCTCTTTGGTAGATAATGCTAGGCAAAGACAAGGCATTTATCACAGAGTAACACGCTAAGGCAGGGCTGAGACAATCAGTGTGAAGGATCTTTTTCCCTGTGAAGCAGCTTTATTCCCATGACCTTATTTCTGTTATTCAGAACCACTAAGGGGAAACTAATTAATATTTGAGAAAGACAAATAGCTCCTGTGCCCTGTATTACTCCTTAAAAAGTCCTGGTTTAAAAATCAGATATTCTAATTTATCAGAATTTTCAAATGAGTAATGTCTTTGAGGAATCCCTGAGTTATTTTCCTTCTGGCTTTCAGGAATGAAATCTGATGATTAAATATCAGAGACAATAAAAGGACTTTTTATTTTTTAATCCAGGTCCAAAAACCAGGGGCCCAGTGAAAAGTACTGGCACAGTTTCCCTATATGCCTACACATGAGTCAGTGGTAGCTATCTGTTGATTTCATTAGGCTATATTCTCAGTGAAAGCCTAGAGTTAGAAAAGAATGAGCTTGGCAGGACTACAGAGAGCCTCCACAACAAAATCAGAATACCCTGCTTAATCATACTGCTAGGAGAAAAGAGGGAAGAGAAGGCAGAAGAATCAAAACACAAACAAAAAATTAAAAAACCATGAAGAATTCAGATAGGTAGAGTGGAAAGACAACCAAACAGAAACATAGAAAATCGTCAGAAAAGGAAAACAAATAGGGCACCAGATCAAATCAACAGTGGATTTAAGCTTGTTTGGCCCAAATAAGTAAGAAACCCTTACCCTGGAAAACTTACAAAATGAGAAAGAGTACTGTTCCTTTAGAACTAGGTCTGGTTGGTTGGTTGGTTATGTTTGCAGGGGTCTGGTGTTTGATCATTCTAGAATATAATCTCAAAGTTTACCAAGTCACCTAAACTAACTTGCCTTCCTAAATTTAATTCTGTGTGTCAAAGCCCCACAAGTAGCATCCTGTCTGTGCTTATTTTAATCAAAGTTTTATTTAGCAAATAACAAATAGATGACTAGCAGCTGCCCTCTCAAAGGATACAAGACAACTTCCTTTCTTCTGATTCTCCCTGTCTACAGACAAATGTAGGATTGGAACAATACCAAATAAAGTCATTTTATTATTTCAGTCTGGTGTCAGTTATTAGATGTGCAGTGTAAGGTTACAAAAGGCACGAGCCGCCATTTCACTTCAGGGAAATCTGCTTCAAAATAATGGCTAGGAAAATGAAGGCTCAACCTTGATGGCAACAATTCAATAACACGGAGTTGAGCAAGGTCACTGGGCTGTACCAGCATCCATCCTACAGCACGATCACACAGGTATCATTCATTTGGCATCAGGAAATGAAATCATTATCACCAAGGGCTGTCATCAGCGTCTGCTGCTCTGGAGAGAAATGCCTCATCTTTGCCTAATGGTTTGCATTTGAGAAAGGTCTCAGCAACCCAGAGTTTAACAATCCATGTCATTCGCCCATAAGTGTTTTTAAAAGTCAGCTCTTCTGTTTCCTTTATTGCCATATTTCTTATGCCAGAATGTTGGAAGTCATACACCTTGTGAGATTTTAGAGGATGTGTTGTAAGAGATGTGAAAAGCTGTGTTCCTTGGATTCAGTGGTCAGAGAACTGGCTGAAATAACAGCTAACCACAGAGCAGGTTCCAGGGCTAGCTCTGGCATGAGCAAGTTGTCACTGTGGATGGTTTCTTCCAAACAGACGAACTTTCTAGCAAACACATGCCTTTCCCATGTTATGCATTTCTTGGGAGGATCAAGTGAAATTGTGGCTTTGATGGACGTCTAAAATGTTTATGGAAATGCAGGAGTGTAAGCACAGGAGTTAAACTGCCATGGTTCAAACCAGGACCCCACTATGTGCTGTCTGGGGAACCTGGGGCAAGAAATTTAGCTTCTCATGTCCATAATGGGGGTGATAACTGTGACAAAAATAATAAACAGCTGTGTCCTAGAACTATTTGAAGATCAGTTAGGATTCTGCCTGTCAAGTAAGTAAGACTTTCCTGACAGAGAAAGCACCCAAAAAATATGAATTTGTGTGCTTGTGGAAAAACAGAAATACAAGTCATTCAGTGAACTTAGTATGTTTTTTCTGTGATGTCTCCCTCACAGTGCGTGCATGCATGCCAAATCGTTTCAGTTGTGTCCGACTCTGTGCGACCCCCTGGATGTAGCCCACCAGGCTCCTCTGTCCATGGGATTCTCCAAGCAGAATACTGGAGTGGGTTGCCATGCCCTCCTCCAGGGGGTCTTCCCGACCCAGGGATTGAACCCGTGTCTCTTATGCCTTCTGCATTGGCAGCCTGGTTCTTTACCACTAGTGCCACCTGGAAAGCCCCCTCCCTCATAATAGATGTTCAATAATTAAATGATGGAAAAGTAGTAAGTGGGTCACTATATTTATCTTTGGGTTCAAATGAACACCAATGACAATATGCACTTTTTTTTAATAGTAAGCCTTGGGATCATTTATTCACAAATTATATCTCTCAAACATAGGTTCTTCTCTTTCAAAAGATGACAGGACTTCATACTATTTAGAAGAATTGTGAAGATCTAAACCTGTGGACCACTGTCACTTGTTCTTGCTTACCTGCTACTTCATGGGACTGCATAAATTTTAGTTGTGCTCCCAAAATCAGTGTAGATATTGATTCAAAGCATCATTTTTTTCCCCAGAAGATTCAGTTCAGTTCAGTTCAGTCGCTCAGTCGTGTCAGACTCTTTGTGACCCCATGAATCGCAGCACACCAGGCCTCCGTCCATCACCAACTCCTGAGTTCACTCAGACTCACGTCCATCGAGTCCGTGATGCCATCCAGCCATCTCATCCTCTGTCGTCCCCTTCTCCTCCTGCCCCCAATCCCTCCCAGCATCAGAGTCTTTTCCAATGAGTCAACTCTTCGCATGAGGTGGCCAAAGTACTGGAGTTTCAGCTTTAGCATCATTCCTTCCAAGGAAATCTCAGGGCTGATCTCCTTCAGAATGGACTGGTTGGATCTCCTTGCAGTCCAAGGAACTCTCAAGAGTCTTCTCCAATACCACAGTTCAAAAGCATCAATTCTTCGGCGCTCAGCCTTCTTCACAGTCCAACTCTCACATCCATACATGACCACAGGAAAAACCATAGCCTTGACTAGACGGACCTTTGTTGGCAAAGTAATGTCTCTGTTTTGAAATATGCTATCTAGGTTGGTCATAACTTTCCTTCCAAGGAGTAAGTGTCTTTTAACTTCATGGCTGCAGTCACCATCTGCAGTGATTTTGGAGCCCCAAACAACAAAGTCTGACACTGTTTCCCCATCTACTTCCCATGAAGTGATGGGACCAGATGCCATGATCTTCGTTTTCTGAATGTTGAGCTTTAAGCCAACTTTTTCACTCTCCTCTTTCACTTTCATCAAGAGGCTTTTGAGTTCCTCTTCACTTTCTGCCATAAGGGTGGTATCATCTGCATATCTGAGGTTATTGATATTTCTCCCGCAATCTTGATTCCAGCTTGTGCTTCTTCCAGCCCAGGATTTCTCATGATGTACTCTGCATAGAAGTTAAATAAGCAGGGTGACAATATACAGCCTTGACGTACTCCTTTTCCTATTTGGAACCAGTCTGTTGTTCCATGTCCAGTTCTAACTGTTGCTTCCTGACCTGCGTATAGGTTTCTCACGAGGCAGGTCAGAAGATTACTTGTCCTTTAAAATTTGCTTAAATTATTTACAATAGAAAGTATTTCCTGATGCAGCTTCCTCTCTGTAATCAAAGTAAGAAGGATATGTGCAGGTTTTTTCAGGTGCACTGTCTTCAGTTTTGGAAGGTCTCAGATAACCCACTGGTTTTAATCTGTTTACCAGTTAGAGAGCCTCATGAAATGAGACTCAGAAAATCACCTGGTTCCTAGTCTGCCTCCCATCTTTAAGAAAAATCAAACTTGACTCTAATTCCATTTCAAAAGTATTCATTGATGAACCTTCTAAAATTTTTCCTTCAGAATTCATATAGATTCCTAGCTGGTAGATGGGGATTCATAGGAGGTGAGTAAAATGTCATTAGCTGTTTTTTAGGTCCTTATGTGTTGCTGCGAATAAGAATATTTCATTCTTTTTAATGGCTAAGTAATATTCCATCGTATACATGTACCACATCTTTATCCATTCAGCTACTGATGGACACTTAGCTGCTTCCAGGTCATGGCTATTGTAAATGATATGCTATGAATATAAAAGTGACTGTATCATTTTTAATTTAAGTTTTTGTCTTTTCCAGATTTACACTCAGGAGTGAATCACTTACTTTGCTGTATTCCTAAAACTAACACAATATTATAAATCAACTCTCCTTCAAAAATAAGATTAGACATGGAAGCAACCTAGATGTCCATCAGCAGATGAATGGATAAGAAAGCTGTGGTACATATACACAATGGAGTATTACTCAGCCATTAAAAAGAATACATTTGAATCAGTTCTAATGAGGTGGATGAAACTGGAGCCTATTATACAGAGTGAAGTAAGCCAGAAGGAAAAACACCAATACAGTATACTAACGCATATATATGGAATTTAGAAAGATGGTAACGATAACCCTGTATACGAGACAGCAAAAGAGACACTGATGTATAGAACAGGCTTATGGACTCTGTGGGAGAGGGAGAGGGTGGGAAGATTTGGGAGAATGGCATTGAAACATGTGAAATGTCATGTATGAAACGAGATGCCAGTCCAGGTTCAATGCACGATGCTGGATGCTTGGGGCTGGTGCACTGGGACGACCCAGAGGGATGGTATGGGGAGGGAGGAGGGAGGAGGGTTCAGGATGGGTTCTTAAATTTGTAAGGAATATATTAATTTAAAAAAAAAAAAAACAAGATTAGAATTTATTCCCTAGGCTGTTCTTATATAGAGTCATATTTATACTGTTTGTAAAATGAGTCGGCTATAACCATTCAATTGGTGTGGTACTGATGTCCTTAACTAAATGCAAGATTTCTTGAGGACCAGTTCCTCTTCATAGACCTTCTCATAGATCTGACACTTAGCAGAAAGATGGAGAGGTGGAAAATTTTCAATAAAGGCATTAGAATGGTTGTAAACAAAGAGCCTCTAAATATTTGTTTTTTAGACACAAGGGTTTTAGTAGAGGTTATAGTGTGGATGGGAAAGAGCAGAAAAGAAGGAAACTAATGTTTATTAAGTGGCTATTACGTATCAAGTATATATATCATTCTTTATTATCTGGAAGGAATGATGCTAAAGCTGAAACTCCAGTACTTTGGCCACTTCATGCGAAGAGTTGACTCATTGGAAAAGACCCTGATGCTGGGAGAGATTGGGGGCAGGAGGAAAAGGGGACGACAGAGGATGAGATGGCTGGATGGCATCACTGACTCGATGGACTTGAGTCTGAGTGAACTCCGGGAGTTGGTGATGGACAGGGAGGCCTGGCGTGCTGTGATTCATGGGGTCGCAAAGAGTCAGACACGACTGAGCGACTGATCTGATCTGATCTGATCTGAGTTGTAAATCAACTCATTTTATCTTATCATCACTGAAAAGTAAATATGACACGATTTTGTAGGTAAACTAATGGTCAGAGAAGTGACTTATTCAGAATCACACAGCTAGTTGGTGGCAAAGTTAGAATCCAAAACGCAGGTTTGCCTGATACCTGTGTATGTTCTTTTCCTGTTAACACAGTATTATACTATATAAATGTTTATTGTACATTTCATATGACTGTACTACTGGGGATGTTAAGCAGGAAAAGATACAGTGTTAGAACTATAAAATTAACTAACCCTGTGATTTTTCTCAAGTGAACAACAAAGCCTAAACAAATGTTGATGTCTCTATTGCAATAAAAGACTTACAAGACATTACAGAGTATTATTTATATAAATCAGTTTTATTTCAGATCTGGTGGGATGGTTTGCATGGGAAAAACATTAAAATTGGTGGGCTTCACTGTAGTACAGTTCAGTTGGGGAAGTGGACTTTTATTGGGAAAACCTTTCAGGTGTTCAGTGTCTGCTGTGAAGAGCATTCCAGTCTCCTGAAGCAGCTGGCAGTGTTCTTCGAGCTGAGCAGGGAGGCAGCAGGCTGGAGGGGCTTGGTCTACCTGCTGTCTCTGATTCCCACCCCTCTGATGTTCTTTGACTTGCTGCTCACTGGCACCACCTTCTGCAGGTATTTGGTATTAACATTCTTAGTTCTGCTGTTCTGATAATTTTTCTCCTGTAATTCTGCTGACAGCTTTTGCTTGCTATTAATTATTATTTCCTGTCTCATCTTCTTTGCCATTGCTGATTTTGTTTTTAATTCCTGTACTTTAATGGATTTCATTTCCTGAAACAATGGAGATAAATATGTGTTCAATGTAATACATAAATATATATGTATTATATATATATTATATATATATATAATATATATATTGCCAGTCCCTGGTGGCTCAGAGGTTAAAGCGTCTGCCTCCAGTGCGGGAGACCCTGGTTCAATCCCTAGGTCGGGAAGATCCCCTGGCGAAGGAAATGGTAATCCACTCCAATATTCTTGCCTGGAGAATCCCATGGATGGAGAAGCCTGGTAGGCTAGAGTCCATGGGGTCGCAAAGACTCGGACATGACTGAGCAACTTCACTTTCTTAGGGACTTCCCTGGCTCAGACGGTAAAAGCATCTGCCTACAATGCAGGAGACTGGGGTTCGATCCCTGGGTCAGGAAGATCCCCTGGAGAAGGAAATGGCAACCCACTCGAGTACTCTTGCCTGGAAAATCCCATGGACAGAGAAGCCTAGTAGGCTACAGTCTGTGGGGTCACAAAGAGTCGGACATGACTGAGTGACTTCACTTTCACTATATGTGTATTATATATATTGACTATACATATATATATTTACATATACATTGATACCAAAGAAATGTATGTGTGTGTATGCACACATATCCTTCCTTATTCTGAGGTGTCTTATTTATATTTAAGTTCCTAATTACTTGTCTAATTACTCTGTATTCCTTCTCTTCTTCCTGTCCCCTAACTTCCATGTCTTTGTATATTCTCTGTCTTAAATCCTTAAACAGACAGTTGCTCTGTCATGTCCAACTCTTTGCAACCCCATGGATTGTATTCTCTGTCCATGGATTTCTCCAGGCAAGAATACTAGAGTGAGTTGCCATTCCCTTCTCCAGAGGATCTTCCCAATCCAGTGATCCAACCCGGGTCTCCCGCATTGCAGGCAGATTCTTTACAGTCTGAGATACCAGGGAAGCCCAGAACCCTCAAAGCTTGCTTTCAAAGCTTACATTCTCAAGTCTCCAAACTTACTCCTATTCTGATCTTTGAGTCTCAGACTTCTGTGTCCAGTTGTTCATAGGACATCTCCGTTTGGATGAACTGTTCTTGATCTAAATAGCTAATACTCCATCGTATCCTTACAGAAGTGGCACCTCATTTCCATTATTGTATTGTCACTTCTAAATAATAATAATAATAATTACAGTAAACATTTACTGAAAGGCAACTGGGCCAGCCATTATCCTAAGGAAACAGCTAGTAAGTCCTAAGTAATGGAGCTAGAATTTGAAGTTGGTCTTCCACCTGACATGTGCCCATATCCACACTACTTTGCTTGATCCTTGTCTTTGAGTGAGGGAACTGAGTTTCACTATCCTTTGTCAGAGTGAAAGATGTTTATTTAAGCTGGTTAATTGAGACACTGCCTTTCACATAGGAGATAATCAGTTTATTTGTGTTGTATCCATCATACAGTCCTCTAAGCATATCTCAGTAAGAAGAACTGTTTTAAGCCACATATCTCATACAGGTATGGTGTCCAACATTAGCAATGAAAATTGCTGCAGAAAGTATCTGTCATACAGAGAGCTATGTTTGCAAAGTAAACACCATTTTCATACTAATCTAATTGAGTGCATGGAAGAAGGAAAGAAGTAAATACTCCCAACTCACTGTATTGAACCATTCCATCCCTTTATACTCTAATGTTTGCTGTTATTTCATGTATGTTCATTTATTTTTATGCCTCCCAGTTTCCCTGTTGTCTCCTTTAAGGTTTAAATCTTTTGAGAATACCTCTTCTCTTTAGCTCACTCTGAGTGTTATATAGGGCACAGCATGGCCTCACACCAGAAGCAATGAGATGCTTCTAGACAATGAATAGGATTCAAGTAGAGGAAAAGGGATGCAATGATTAATAAGTGAAATATATGAAAAATCACACTTGGAAATTGGAAATGTTAACTTTAACTTTCAAAAAATTGTGTTGCAAGGACTCTTCAGGGATCTAGGTATTAAGACCCATACTATATATATTTCCTTATACTTTAATTACTTTTTCATCTGGGTTTGAAAATGGAATCCTTTCTCTCTGTGTTTCTGGGCAGTGGTTAAGTTGCAGAGGACATCAGGACAGGAACTAATGGAAGTGGCCTGATATCTTTATTCCACAGGCAATGAGTAATGAAGAGTCTGTTGGTGATTTATGTTAATCTAAATGTGAGACAGACAGAATATTATCTTGCCCTTCACAGTCCATGCCAGCAATGCTTCCATTTCTAGAAATATACAATTATCCATATGTCTTTTTCATGAAAACCTTAATTTGTACAGTCCTTTGATGGCAGTTTGGTTTTGTTCACAGTTTGCAAAATTGACTTGTCATAATGCTCCAATAAAATCTATCCTAGCTGAAAAAGTCTAATGGCTTTCTGTGCTAATTAGAGAAATGTACACTTAGAAGTCACATCATTTTTGCCCAAAATAATGAAACAAGCAATTAGCTTTATGTAATATAGGGTGGCTCAGTGGTAAGGAATCTGCCTGCAATACAGGAGACCCAGGTTCGAGCCCTGGATCAAGAAGATCTTCTGGAAAAGGGAATGGCAACCCACTCCAGTATTCTTGCCTGGAGAATCTCATGGACAGAAGAGCCTGGCAGGCTACAGTCCATGCAGTCACAAAGAGTTGGACACAACTGAGTGACTAACAATTTCACTTTTCAACATATATTTTTACTTCAAGGGTTACTGTAAAATTGGTATTAAAATTCAGAAAAATATACATAGAAAATCCTAGGTAAAATACCTTTCTCTGTTCTGCACTTGTTTGTTTGTTTTTTTTTTTTTTAAGAAGAAAGAGGAAAATATTTTTTAAAAATTAATCTGATATTGGGACAGGGAGGGCTTCAAAACTGAACATTTTTCTGCATCATTCATTGTTGTCCTTGTTCAGTCACTCAGTCACGTTCGACTCTTTGTGATCCCACAGATGGCAGCATGCCAGTCTTCCCTGTCCTTACCGTCTCCCGGAGCTTGCTGAAACTCCTGTCCAATGAGTCAGTGATGCCATCCAACCATCTCATCCTCTGTCGTCCCTTTCTTCTCCTGTGTTCAATCTTTCCCAGAATCAGGGTCTTTTATAATGAATCAACACATCAGGTGGCCCAAGTATTGGAGATTTAGCTTCAGCATCAGTCTTTCTAATGAATATTCAGGACTGATCTCCGTTAGGATGGACTGATTGGATCTCCTTGCAGTCCAAGGGACTCTCAAGAGTATTCTCCAACACCACAGCTCAAAAGCATAAATTCTTCAGTGATCAGCCTTCTTTATGGTTCAACTCTCACATCCATACATGACTACTGGAAAAACCATAGCTTTGACTAGACAGACCTTTGTCGGCAAAGCAATGTCTCTGCTTTTTAATACACTGTTTAGGTTTTCATAGCTTTTCTTGCAAGGAGCAAGTGTCTTTTAATTTCATGGCTTCAGTCAGCATCTGCAGTGACTTTGGAGCCCAAGAAAGTAAAGTCTGTCACTGTTTCCCCATCTATTTGCCATGAAGTGATGGGACCAGATGCCATGATCTTCAGTTTTTGAATGTTGAGTTTTAAGCCAGCTTTTTCACTCTCTTTTTTCCCTTCATCAAGAAGCTCTTCAGTTCCTCTTCTCTTTCTGCCATTAGGGTGGTGTCATCAATGTATCTAAGGTTATTGATATTTCTCCTGGCAATCTTGCATCATTCATACAGGAACTTATTTGTTGAACCTTGTGTGGTGGGAGCTAAGGACACCGATACTGTCCACAGACTATTCTCCCCAACTGTCTCTAACCCCAGCTCTCTGTGATTGCTTGTTTTTCTTTCAAATTTTTAAAATAGGTATGTGGCAGGGAAGGGACAGAGATGATGCTGATGTTTATAAAAGGGAGGCTGTAATTCACAAGGGTTTGGGCACTGGGTTCATACTGCCTGCGTTCCAGTTTTGCCTCCTTTATTTGTGACCTTCACCTCACTGTGACTCAGTTCCACACCTATAAAATGGAAAAAAAACCCCAATGCTAGTTAATTCATAGCATTGTTTAATTATTATGTGAAAGGGTGCTCAGTTAAGTTTGCTTTTCACAGTGTATTGAACAGCATTAAGTTTCCTTCAAAGAAGGCATATAGATATCCAAAAGGCACATGAAGAGATACTTAACATCCTTAATTATTAGAGAAATACAGACCAAAACTGTAATGAGGTATCACTTCATACCAGCTAGAATGGCCATCATCAAAAAATCTACAAACAATAAATGCTCAAGTGAGTGTGGAGAAAAGGGAACCCTCCTTCACTGTTGGTGGGAGTGAAAATTGGTGCATCCACTGTGAAGAACAGTGGCTCTCAAACTGAAGTTCTTTAAAAAGCTGAAAGTAAAGCTAGCATATGATCCAGCAATCCCATTCTGGGGATGTATCTGGAGGAAAACATGATTTGAAAAGATACTTGTTCCCCAGTGTTCATTGCTACGCTACTTACAATAGCCAAGATGTGGAAGCAAGTGCAGTGTCCATCAGCAGAGGAATGGATCAAGATGTGGCGGAGAACAGACTTGTGGACACAGCGGGGAAAGCAGAAGGTGGGACAGACTGAGAGAGTAGCATTGCAATATATAGACTGCCATATGTCAAATAGACAGCTGGTGGAATTTGCTGTGGGACACAAGGAGTTGAACCTGGTGTTCTGGGACAACCTACAAGGGCGGGAAGGAGGTTCAAGAGGGAGGGGACGTATGTATATCTGTGGCTGATTCATGCTGATGTATGACAGAAACCAGCACAACATTGTAAAGCAGTTATCCTGCAATTAAAAATTAAAAGAAGATGTGGTATGTATATACAATAGAATATTACTCAGCCATAAAAAAAAAAAACCAGTGAAATAATGCCAGATAATAATGGATGGACCTAGAAATTATCATACTGAGTAAAGTAAGTCAGACAGAGAAAAGACAATGTATGATATCACTGATATGTGGAATCTTAAAAAATGGTACAAATAGACCTGTTTAAAACAGAAATAAAGTTACAGATGTAAACAACAACAGCAACAACAACTTATGGTTCCCAAAGGGGAGAGGGGGGCGGGCAGGTTAAATTGGGACCAACGTATATATATACGACTGTATATAAAATAGATAACTAATAAGGACCTACTGCATAACACAGGAACCTCAATATTCTGTAATGACCTGTATGGTAGAAGACTCTAGAAAAGGGTGGATATATGTATGTGTATAACTGATTCACTTTGCTATACAGTGAAATTAACACAACATTGTAAATCAACTATACTACAATAAAACTTAATTTAAAAAATTACACCACCTTGTAAAAAAAAAAAACAATTTCCTGATAATTATAGATGTTGCATGAGGGGACCCAGAAGAGTATTTTCAGCATCCTGTGTTTCATAACTTGTTTGTCACAAAAGACAAAGACAGCAGTGCCTTCCTGTTGTCTTGGTGCTAGTGTTTAGGGAACAATCAGGTCTCGGTAAATATCAGCCTTTATTACTGTGATATCTGGGCAGTATCTTCCCGTGGGTCTTTACTACATGTCTGCATCCCAGTGCTGGGAGCTGCTCCAGGGCATGAGGCAGTCCTTTTATAACTCTGTGGCTTCAGTGCTTAGCACAGTACTTTATATGCATGGCAGCCACTTGGTAAATGCAAGTTGCTTGGATACTCCTTAAAAAACATATCTTTAATAAAGTACCAAATTACTATGTGTTTGTGAATAATCTAGAAACTAGAGACAAGTTTTAAAAAGGAAATCACTCATAATCTTACTATCTAGAGGTAAACTGACATTTTACTGCGTGTCTTTCTGCTATTTTCTACGCATGCCTACTTTTGTTTTGAACAAAAAATGGAATAATATGGTAAAGACTTAGGGTAGTTAACACTTTCATGAAATAATATACAATTAATATGACCCTGTCATCACATACTCTTCTGAAATATTATTTTTATTTAGTATATACAAGTTGCTGCTGCTGCCAAGTCACTTCAGTTGTGCGACTCTGTGCGACCCCATAGACGGCAGCCCACCAGGCTCCCCCGTCCCTGGGATTCTCCAGGCAAGAACAGTGGAGTGGGTTGCCATTTCCTTCTCCAATGCATGAAAGTGAAAAGTGAAAGTGAAGTCACTCAGTCGTGTCCAACCCTTAGCGACCCCATGGACTGCAGCCCACCAGGCTCCTCCATCCATGGGATTTTCCAGGCAAGCGTACTGGAGTGGGGTGCCATTGCCTTCTCCGATATACAAGTTACCTAATGTTTATTCTTTAGCATTTACATTGCACTCCATTTTATGCTTCTATATGAAAATGTGTGTGTTTGTGTTCTGTCATGTCTGACTTTTTGCAGCTTTATGGACTGTGGCCCACCAGGCTCCTGTGTCCATGGGATTCATCATTGTTAAATATGTCCAGACATGCTTCTTGTTGTTTCCTCCCTCGCCCCCACCAATGTGTTCCCATGGTACCCTTCACTTTGCTTATCAAAGGCCCTAGTACAGTAGAGTCTACCTGAATAAATATCTTTTGATCTTTTGGTACTTTAACTTTTTCCCACCAGGCCCTTTCTAGTTTCACCAGGATAGCCTTAGTTTCTAGTATACTGCTTTGTTCTTAAAAGGTGCTCAGTGTATGTTTGTTCAGTAAGTATGGGATAGATATTATTTTCATCTGAAAATGCGAAAAGATCGATTCTGAAAGTTCCTATGAAGGGTGTGTTTGATATGATCCCTCAGGAAGAGTGTGAAGCTAGAGGGTGGGCAGGGCACATTGGGGAGAGTTCTGGGGCTAAGAGCTGATGACAGAAAGACTCTGGGAAGAGGAGTGAAAATATTTCTTTTGACTCATCCTTTCCTTTTACTCTTCCCATCAAAAGCTTCAGCTCATCCCCCTGACCTTTAGAACAAAATTCTTGGAAGCAATGGGAAGGGAAACAGAATCTTCATTTATTTATTGGGTGATTAAGTAAATGGAGACATGTATCCTACCTGAGTTATAGTCAAAGAATCCGAATCCAAGCTTCTGACTTAACTGAAAACATTCCAGCTCTATGTCTGGCACATGGTATTAAGAAGGGGAAGGGACTAATATTTATAGAGTGCCTATAATATGCTAGTGATTTTCCTACATCATTGCATTCAGGCTTCTCAACAACTCTGAGAAGCAGGAATTATTATGGAGGGACCTGAATTCAACCCTGGACTATGTGACTCCTGAGTCTACTTTCCCAGGTCAAAATATTAGAATGAATTCTTGGGTGAAATGAAGAATTGACTTGTGGCTAATGTAAACAAATTCTAAATTCTGTTTCACAAGGAAACTTTGAGGTATATCTTGGACGATTCTGATTTATGAATTAGTAAGAAAAGTAGAAAGTGAAAACATTAATATATAGAAATAAAGTCACTTAAAAACCCATTTTACCAACACCTGCAGGAGATGCATTAAAAATTAAAAGATTTTTCAGACCAAAAAGATTGTGTTTATAAAGAGGTCATTCAGAGGTGGTTAATTAAATGGCCTCACACTTTAAAATTTTAGTGAGAGTGTCTTTTTCGTATTAACTTTATTATTTTAATCAGAAGTGTATGAACCTAACAGAGGTTATAAAATTTTTACTTTATTGTTTTTCAATTCAATAAGAGGTTTTATTTCTTAGTTACTAAATTTCAGGCCAGAACTAAGGTTTTCTTACCTCCTTCCTGGGAAGTTGCCAGCCAACAAACAGAGTTGTTCAAGCCTGTTTCTGCTTATAGGCTTTAATAAAAGCTATTTTTTTTTTCCTGTTGGGATTCTTACTCTACATGCTGTGCTCAACTTAATGAGATAGTTACAGACACATGCTTTTAAAGTCTCAATTCTCAAATTTAAGTTCATTTCTAGTCACTACTGCCATCTATGCAGTATGAAAGAGGTGCTCAGGTGTTTTGCATAAATCTTGCTGGCAGTTTATTGTCCACCGCCCACATTTGTAACATCCTTTTTGGTAACTAGAGATGAAAATTATTAGTAGTGTTATTAGAGTTTGGCTTTAGCTAGGAGACTTCAATAATTTTAACAGAAGGGGTAATAAGAATCATATGTCGAATTAAATAAGTTATTCTGTGTTTTGAAAATGATCCCAGTGTTTTTCATTCATTTTAGTCTGACTTTTTCATATTTTAAGAGAGTCTTCTGGATGCATCCTAACATAATTTTAAAAATTACCTTCTACCCGTATAATTAGTCTTCAACATAGCCATAAGCACTGGCCTAATTTTTTGTAATCTTTTAAAACATTATCCTGGTGCCCTAGGCAGTTGGAGTAGTTACAGGGAGCACATAAAACATGTTGTTCTCACATTGGACTTTATATTTGGTGCCTTGGCATCACTTTATGTTTTTTTTTTTCTTCTTCAGAATTTATTGTTTCTTTCATTCTCAGGCAGAAATAGAAAGTTTGCTTTCTGAGACTGGGTTTTAGAGAACCCATCTTTCATGTCCTCGCAGAGCATGTAGTAGGAGATGAATAGATACTGTGTGCCTGTGGATTGGCTGGGGTTCTACTGAGCATCACTGAGGACTCGGCTTCAAGCTGTGGAGGCAAGAGGCTCTGCCTCTCACTGAAAGCCCATGTGTTATTGGAGCAGTTGTGCTCCACATGAGTCTCCTGGTGATGCTGGAAGCCCCAGGGTGCATGCATATTTCATGTTTCCCATTACGTTGTATCTACTATTATTCCATTGGCCAAATCAAGTCAAATGGCTGGATCCAGGATCAGAGGTCAGAGAAGTGAACTCTGTCTTTTAATGGGAGAAACTTAAGTCATGTGGGAAAAGGCGTGGCTACAAGAAGTGGTGCCACGGATCTTGGTTTGCTTTTAGCTTTGTTTTTTTAGGACACAGCACCTTTGAATAAAAGACTCAAAAGGAGAGGGTAAGTGGAGTCTTGAAACGCAGTGTTTTTCAAGTCCTTCATGAGTGGGGCAAGAGAGGAGGAGAGGAGGTAGCTCTCCCTCATCTGAACCAGAGCCCCGATTTTAGACCATGTTCTCGGAGCCAGAACAGTGAAGTGGAGTAAGCATCTGTCCCCTTTTTATATGCATCGAGAGAGACAGCTCATTTGGCCAGGAATCCTACACGTGGTTCTCTCTGTCTCTGAGGTGTTTCTTCTTCTCTACCCTTTTAATCACAACACACCATTCTCTCCTAATATTTTGACTCATAGAAAAAACAACAACTAGTAATGGGGTAATCAGAAAAAAAAAAAAAAAAAAAACCCTGGCAATCCTTCCCTGGTAAGCAAATGCTTTCACCCACTAAAATTATGCCTACAGTACTTAATTTGTCATACTAAATCCCTTAACCAATCATCAGACTCTCAACGCTTATAATAATCCCTGCTGCCCAGGTTAAAACCCTAATTTCTTAAAATGTTTTTATCGAAATATACGTATGTATGTATTGTTTTCTTATGGTTTATCACAGGATATTGAATATAGCTCCCTGTGCTATATAGTAGGATCTTGTGGTCTATCCATTCTATATATAATACTTTATCTCTTAAAACACTAATTTCTTATTATGGCATGATAAGTCAAGATATGGCTTATCTTTAGCTTCCCCTTTTTGCACTTTAGCCACACTGAGCTACTTTTGTTCTCTGAATGAGCCATGCTATCTTGTCCTCAACAAAAGTTACTTAACGTTTCAAAACTTGGTTTTCTTGTCCATCAAAAGGGGCTGTTGCCCCATATTTGCTGGTGAGAACTTGACTAGGGAGTGTTCTCAGGATCAGTGTCTGTAGAGGAGAGAAGAAAATAGGCTTTGACTGAGCAAGACGTCCCCTGACTTGCTGTCTAATAAAGGCCAAGCCAGTGCCACAGGGCACACTTCAGAGTGCCTGAGCAGGGACCAGGGGACTAAGCCTTTATACTCCTCATTGATCAAGCAGTGGATATGGCAGCATTGGGGAAGCCAGGGTGACCTCGAGTGAGGCTGCTCTCTCCAGCTGAGGGCTGGTCCCCAAGAGGGACTCAGCTGAAATCTCTTGGCATCAACGCCCCCAGCAGCTGGCGAATAAGTAAATGCCTGTGTTCTGGAGCAGAGAATCTGAGGGTTTTACCACTATGGATATAAATAGCTATCTCATAGGACAATTGTGATAAATCTAACTCACATGCATGCACACACACATGGTCATTCGTTAGATCTTTGCTTCGGTGTCACTTCCTGTGGAAGCTTTCCCAGGCTATGCCCTCCCACCCGAAAGTAAGCTACTGGCCACCCCCATTTCATAGTACTATATATACTTAATCCTGTTACAGTAGTTATTAAACAATATGGCAATTTCCAGTGTTTGCCTCTTTCCCCATTAGAATGCAGTGGGCAAGAACCGCCTGCCTTTGTACTTTTCTTACTATTAAGCATTTTCCCCACGATATTTTGATTGGCTGCTTAATCACCTGTCTTACCCTTTATATTACAAGCTCTACAAGAATAGAGTCAGCATCTGTTTTGTTTACTACTTTATCCTATAGCATAGTACCAGGAATGTAGTCTGAGACTGATAAACACTTTGCTGGAGGGAGGTGGTGAGTGAATGAATGAATGATGAAATGTCCCTCAGGAAGGGACAGTAAAGACAATGACATGGAATAGGGAGGCTGTCCAGAGAGCCCCAGCCTCCTGATAACATTCACCCCCCGTGATCAGGGAGCTCCTAAAGTAGTATCAGTCAATTATATGCAGAGGAGAGTAAAACTAGCTATCCTTATTCTCAGCCTAGTGTTTATCAATGGAGAAGGCAATGGCACCCCACTCCAGTACTCTTGCCTGGAAAATCCCATGGACGGAGGAGCCTGGTAGGCTGCAGACCATGGGGTCGCTAAGAGTCAGAAATGACCGAGCGACTTCACTTTCACTTTTCACTTTCATGCATTGGAGAAGGAAATGGCAACCCACTCTAGTGTTCTCGCCTGGAGAATCCCAGGGACGGCGGAACCTGGTGAGCTGCCATCTATGGGGTCGCACAGAGTCGGACACGACTGAAGCAACTTAGCAGCAGCAGCAGCAGCAGCAGCAGCAGCAGTGTTTATCAAATCATTTTACATGGCTCAATTCATTTCATCCTCATAACAGCTCTATGAAGAAAATACTATTGCTGTCTCCATTTTACAGATGATGAAACTGAGAAGTTAAATAACTTGCCCAGAGGCACACAGCTGCAGGGGCAGAAATGACAGACTTTTATTCTCCTTGATTTTCATTCACATCAATGATAAGATCAACACATTCACTGTTAAATTTTGCGCCTTTCTTTCAGTAGACATTCTGAATCTCTCTGATTCTCTGTATTGGGGTACTTGCCTGTGCTAGATTCTGTGTGTATGAATGTGCATAAACGGGGTTGTGAGAAGGTCACATGGATGAGTTAATGGAAGACCTCTGTCTTTCGGAAGAGGTTTGGTGAATATATTCCTGTGGATATGAGAGATGCTGAACGTGTGGTAAGCCCTGCGATTAGGCATGGAGGGTAGTAGGGGGCAGTGAGATCATACACTAGAGTTCCCCAGGCACTCATAGGCTCTTCCTCCTGTCCTCTGGAGGCGCTCCTCTTGAAAAAGTTATAGGAAATTCCTACATCAAAAACCTAGCCTTAAAAAAAAACAAAACAAAACCTAGCCTTAGGAACTTACCTGGTGGCCCACTGGTTAAGAATCTGCCAGTGCAGGGGACCTGGGTTCAGTCCCTGGTCTGGGAAGATCCCTCAGGCCACACAGAGCAGCTTAAGCCCGTGTGCCACAACTACTGAGCCCACGAGCTGCAGCTACTGAGCCCACACGCCCTAGAGTCCTTGCTCCACCACAAGAGAAGCCAGGGCAATGAGAAGCCCACGCACCGCATCTAGAGTGTCGCTCCCACTCGCCACAGCTAGAGAAAAGCCATCACACCAATGAAACCGCAGCACGGCCATAAATAAATAAGTCCCTAACCTTAAATGTTTTCAGTAAGAGCTCCATAGGAAAAGAGAAAAATATTATTATTATTATTTTTTACTGGAGATGAAGAACAGGAGAGCTGTATTTGCCATGACAGATAGCTCACAGACTCCTGTTCTTACGGAAGGCAGGCTGTAATGCCTTGAGTCAGTCGTGACCAACATCAAGCTATCCTAGCACCTTATGAAGTGTTGGGCTGGATGGGATTGGGGCCAGAGTTCCTTTATTGCTGTTTCTAGGCATCCCACTCTCCTCCAAAATGATATCCCTTAAGGAAATCCTGAATTGATTTCCAGGAAAGACTTTGAAAACTGGATGGAGTTTGAATGCCTGATGACTACACTATTAAAAAAAAAAAAAAAGACAGTCCTGGAAGCCAAATGTCTGGGGATGGATTTTAGCTGATTGATTCCAAGGAAACCCTGGAGGAAATTATTAGGCCATGCTATGATAGTTTAATGTATTTATTTAGTACCTCTTCCTGTGGGAAGGGATGTATGTTGTTTTTTAAAAAAATAACACATTTTTATTCTTGGATGAAAATTACATCCTAAAACACATTAATATGTTTACTTTTACTTATTTTTACTGCTTAGTGAAATAAACAGTGAAATTCACAGCAGTGATCAAAAACCCTTCTAGGTCATGCTTAGAAACTGCTAGAAATCTGATTCTGAAAAATCAGATTGAACACTATCAGACTGTCTTTTATTTAAATTATATACACGTATTTGGAAAGCAATTCTTGTCATTGAGAAGTATTTTAAGGTCCTAAGTCCTACCACTGTAAAGGAGCTATTTAAATTTTCCACATTTTTATCTCCTGTCCTGATCCATATGAAACTGAAAGTATTAGTCGTTTAGTCCAGTCATGTTCGACTCTTTGGAATTCCATGGAATGTAGCCCACCAGGCTCCCCTGTCCATGGAATTCTCCAGGCAAGAATACTAGAGTGGGTTGCCATTTCCTTCTCCAGGGGATCTTCCCAACCCAGAGATCAAACCCGGTCCCCTGCATCGCAGGCGTGTTCTTTACTGTCTGAGCCACCAGGGAAGTGCAGTGCACCTGAACACTTCCACAGCTGTGCGACGTGCTCGTAGTCTCTATAAAACTTGATGCTTAACTGGTTTAAACTAAACACCATGTCATAAAATTGTTTCTACATTACTATAGTTTTTATAAGTACAATTTTAATGTGTTCATAATTTCCACTAAATCAATATGTCTGACTCAACAAATCCCTCTGTACTAATTTATTTATCATTTAAATAGAGAATTTAAAATCACCAGCAAATATATAATTTTTTCTACATTTAAGACTTGAAAAAATATTCTTAATGTGGAAAAGTTGTAAAACACCATATGGCCACATAGGCACTAAAGCTATTCTTTTACTAAGCAGTGTATTTCGAGGCAGACACTAAGCTTTCCCGAGGGTGGTAGCACCAGAACATAAACCCAGTCTCAGATATGCAACCACCAAAAACAAAGAGTTTGCAGAATAAAAGAGCACACGAAGATACCTTCCTATCTGTAACAATTGTTGACAAAGGAACCTTGCTTCAATTAAGCTCTGAAGATTGTTCTTCATCTTCATCAACAGTGGGTTTAATCATTTTAACACACCAAATCAGTGCTTTCTGGCTATTTGACTGAATTGCTTTAGGGGGTCCTCTGTACGGAGCCCCAAACGCAAGAGCTGCTCATTGAAAATGTGAACTCTGATGATGGAAGTTTGGAACCTGAAAATCCAGATTGGCCTTCAGTGCTTTACATGGTATAAATCTCAGAGAAAAGGCAATGTTGGGCCACGGATAGGGTGTTGTGTTGATAAAGGACGCCCAACATAAATCTTCATTTGACTCTGAAGAAAGCCCAGAGTATCAGGATGAAAATCAGGTTATCATCAAAGAATCTGGGCTATGTCTTTCCTGGGAAAGAAAAATTATTTTTGCGTTGGCAGCACGTCTTCAGTTTGCACAGGCTTGAGCTATTGCTTTTGCAGAAAGACCACAGGTCTTAAGCAGATGCCTGCTGCAAGGTTGACTACACACCGCGAAACTGTCAGACCAGCAGAAATGAAAACGGTTTCCATATTCAACCTGTGGGATTTGGGCCAGTCAGAGCCCATGGGTGGAAGACATGTGTCAACCCTGCTAGACAGCACAAAACTGCGATTAGGCTTGACGGGGTCTTTGTCGAATGCTTAGAAGGAGAAGATTTGGGGAATATTAAATGCTCTTATTACTGTCAGACGATTCATGCCTCTGAGTTGGCACATCTCCTCCTGGAGCATGCTCGGCATGTGCTTTCATCAGAAATGTCAGGCTGTTTGGATGGAGCAGATGCTCGCGGATGAGTCGGTCGGTACTCGGAACTCAACCATAAATACCCGTGTTCTCTCTCTGACATTTTTGATAAATGGAATAACAATGTAATATTCTTTCTGGAAAGCAGACCATAATATTATTTCTTTTCAGACCACAATATTTAAGGAAAGAAAACACTGGAAGGGAAATAAGTGTTTCTCTCACATGGAGTGGAGGGTGTTTCCCTCTTAGTCAATTCTCAGTCTTTTCACTGATACCATGTAAAGGTGACCGTCTCAAGGTCTGTGTTCTGGGATATGCACTCAAACAATATGAGACGTGGTGAGAGGGCTGGGCTACCTCTGAGATTGAATCTTCACTCTGATCATTTACCTTAGCATTAAATCTCATTTCTGAAACTGTGTCATTTTCTTTTTTTCCGTTTGTACTCATGGGGTTCCTGTAAAAAGCAAGTAAGAAAATTTATGCAAAACACTTAGCCCACTGCCTGGCACATAGTGTGAAATCCATGATGCTAACTGATTTGTAGGGGGGTAGCCTGACTTAGTTTTCTAGAAAGCTGGCTAGGAAAGGTGACGTGTCTGGCTCATGAACTACATGGAGCTTGCAGATTTATTTAACCTGCTCCTAAATTTTGAAAAAAGAAATTGAGTGACTTACTAAAGTTGAGAGATTTCACATAAAACCTTATATATTGCCTTGCCCCCAAATCTGGTTGTTGCACCTCAGATTTCAGTCCTCCATGACAGCCAGCTTCCCTCCCTTCCTTTCTTCCTTCCTTCCCGCTTCTTTCCTCTTTCCCTCCTTCTTTCCTTGCTCCCTCCCTTCTTCTGCACAGTGTATGGATTTTAGTACTCATAATTCGATTGTCCAGTTATATCTTCCTTCTAAATTTGTCTCTATTTTACAAAGAGGCTAACCACAACAACAAAAACTACAAATCCCACCTCCAGAGCACTGTTTTCCATTTTGCAGGCTAGTTTCTCTTCCCCAACTCTTTTTCAGTGTCTCAATGTTTTACATAAATCTTGGTTCCTATGATTTGAGCTTCAAATCAATGATATAACCATACCCACTGTCCCAAAAAGTATTGAACTTCATGTGACTATTTCTCTGGAAAAGATCCTTTTCCTTTCACTTTAGCTAGGATCTACTAGTCTTTTGTTCAAAGTGCTAAAGACATGAAAATTCAATTACAAATGTCATGCTTTACGTCACTGCTATGCCCAAGGAAAGTAATAATTTCCACTAGACGTGGGCTGTAAGTGATAATTAATTTACTTTAGTAGTATGTGTGTGAAACTTTTTAGGGAGTGATTGAACTGAGGAAAAAAGTCAATGATGTAGAATGTAGTGAGTTAAAAAAAAACAAGTTTGCAATGCTGTTACCGTGCCCTGCCTTGTCAGTCACTAAGGCTAGGCTGAAAGAAAAGTGAAAGTGAAGTTGCTCAGTTGTGTCCGACTCTTTGCAATCCCATGGACTGTAGCTTACCATGCTCCTCTGTCCATGGGATTTTCCAGGCAATAGTACTGGAGTAGATTGCCGTTTCCTTCTCCAGGGGATCTTCTCAAACCAGGGACTGAACCCCGTCTCCCACATTGTAGACAGACACTTCATCGTCTGAGCCACCAGGGAAATAGTAATAGACAATCCCAAATTCTAAGCCACTGAGCTTAAAACAGCCATGATTTGGTTTTTTTCCTCATCTGCCCATTTGGATTTGGTGGAGCTTTGCTCATGAACTGAAACGGACATAATCTCTGTCTGGATGCTTCCATGACCACTGTTGCGGGTGGAGAGAGAAACTGTCCCACACTGGCTGCTAAATGTCTCCACCCAGAAGCATTATGTATCTGTTCAGTTTTATCAACTGAATAGAATTGTGTGGCTGTGTTTGAGTTCAAGGAGGGAGGGAAATGCAGTTTTTCCATGTGCCTGGAATGGGAGGGATTTGGTTTATTGTGAACATCCTTAGTAACTCCCTCTTTTTGAAACCTGAACATGCACAAATTAATGCTCTGAATTGTCATTTTAGTAGGAATAACTGTGTGTGGTGTCATAATACATAATTTTTTAGGCTAAAGGACAAATTAATTTTTTTAAAAAAGATTAACTTTAGCTGTGTTACGTGGGATCTTGTGGCGCATGGGGTCTGGCGCAGGGACTCAGTAGTTGCCGCACAGAGGCTTAATTGCTCCGCAGCATGTGGGATCCTAGTTCCCAGACCAGAGACAGAACGCACATCCCCTGCATTGCAAGGTGGACTCTTAACCACTGGACTGACCAGCAGGGAAGTCCCTCAAACTTACTCTTAAATGCTGAGTGCATGAGTAAGGCTTCTGATTCTGGGGACTCATCCCCTCCACTTGTCACCCGTTTTCATTGCTTTACTTCTCTGAGAATGGCGCTTATTTATTTACACTTGGCTCCTGCATATCTTGTCTTTTTTAATGTAAATACTGAGTTTCTAGATAGCTGGCTACTTGTATGATTTCGCTTTCAAACTCTAAACCACTCTATATGTTTTGTTGCTGGTATTGCTGATAATAACAAAGTTGTATCTTCTCTGTTACTCATTTTACCAATCCGTGACACCTTTCACATTATTTTATGCCCAATTAACAGGATAATTACTGATTATAATTGGCATGTGTTTTTGTGTACTGTCCATTTTAATATGTTTAACATTTTTGTAATAATATAATTCTTGCTTTATTTATATTAAAATTCGAAATCCCCCATATGCCTGGCATGGGTATTATATGAACACATGGGTATTATGAACACATGGCAATATATTGTAGGCTTTATAAAATTTGGGCTCAGTTGAGCATATCACTTCCATTTATGAATGTATATGGAAATTTCCAGTTTCCTTACCTGTTATTAAATTCTGGTCATGGCAAATCCTTTGCCACTTGGTTCCCCCAACCTAAATGCTCTCAGTTTTTCTACGTATTATTTATTCTCCATCCTCAAAGGGTAAAAATGTTTATATTTGTATAAATATTCTCACCTGATAGCATTGAAAATTCGTAACATATTCATTACTTCATTTTAAATGTATTCCCCACTTTGCTATTTGTCAATGAGATTTATTTTCATCATCCCCAAATCTGTCCCTTTACCATCTCAAAGTAAGTCTTAATTGATCCTGTGATTTCAACAGATAAGCATTAACACATAAGCATTTTCTTGTTTAGCTATAACTGACCTCTACTTAAAAATGCTGTTTGTGGATTTCTTTTGTGGGGCTTTAGATTCATTGTCCAAACCCTCTATTCTAAATAAACTAAGAATCTAATTCTTTTGTAATTCTCCAGAATACACTGACCTATTATCACCCCTTGACATATCGCATGAAAATCAAGTATCATTAACTCACATTGCAAAGTTGCACTTTTTAAGGTTTTACATATAAGCCTTCATTAGCATATTTCTAAGGCTTCAGAGAAATCAATCTACGATGTTAACACCACAAATAAGTAATAACCCTAATTAACCTATTTTAGCTGATGTGAAAATATCTTAATAAATAAAAATATATACTTGAAATTTGAGTTCCTATTATGGTAATAAAAATAAGACATAGGATTTATTGAATTATACTTATTTGAAGGATGTTTTGGAAATGGTTTACAACAAAATCACTATGGATTTTATAGCACAATAAAAATAAAAGTCAATCAGCACATTTTATAAATTATATTATTTCTGAAAATAATCTCAGTGAATAAATTTCTATTTCTTTCATCAGAGTTCAGACAGATTCCAAAACTAATATTGGACAATAACTCTTTTATTTCTTTTATGTACCGAGGGGAGTAAATCAAATGTAAAATATAGCCACAGATAATTTTTGGAAAAGAAAACACGTCTTGGCAAGAATCTAACCTGGAATTTTCTTATTAATAAATGAACAGTGTGTTTGGTGGGCTGGATTATGTTGTGCAGGCTTTCCCATGGACTAATGCCCAGCCTGAATATTCTTTTCCTGAATACATAAACAGATGTGCACAAATTCTTTTTTGCCATTTTATTTACTCAGAAGCTTTCAGAAGAAAGTTCCCCAAATTAAATATTGAATGTAGACAATTTATTTAGAATGCAAAATGTGCTCACTTGTTTTATTTTCACCTAGCTTTATAATCCCTACTTCATACACCATGTTGATTTTGGTTTAGTAAACATACAGCTGTGTTTAAGGGTAAAGAATTAATAGCAACCCCAATGATAGAAAATAGATGGCTATTAGGGATCATTTGTTAATCTGAAATCAGTTCTTCTATTGAATCCTTAATAATATTTCTGCTTTCAATTTAGAGCTTTTTTCTTTATGAGAATAGATTTTTTACCAAAACAGTTAATCTTTCACAGCGGTTTTACCATTTTGCCTGACATTGGATAGACAGAAGATTTAGAGCCATCAGATTGACAGACCTTTCAAAACATTTTAGAGTAACTAGTAGGTGATGTTTGTTTGTTTGTTTTGGCTGTGCTGAGGGGCTTGCAGGATTTTAGTTCTCTGACCAGGGACTGAACCAGTGCCCTCGGCAGTGAGAGCATGGAGTCCTAACCACTGGACTGCCAGGGAATTCCCAATAGATAATACTTAAAATCATTAAAATGGTTATTTTTATGTTAATTATTTTCTACCCCACTCCCATGTCCTGATTTCAAGTAGTAATCATTATGCTGATGTAATAGTTGGTATAAATACTGGGATATACTCTCCAAATAAACAAACCCCGAGGCACATAATGTGAGTACAAAACAGACTTTTTGAAAGTGGCTTTATCCTGGCAAATTGAGAGCACATGGGATCTGTGTGGTTGGCCTTTTCAAATTATCCCCATTATTAGGAATGTCATTTCTGTGGTATCTTGGACCTTTTCCATCTTCAGAAGTACATGTCCTTAGCTTCCTGCAGTAAATCCCCCTTCCAATATTTGCCAATATGTTTGTATATGGGCCTTCTTTTCATTTAGTATCTCGGTGACTAGTTTTTCATCTTCACAAGGTACATTAAAAAAGTATTTTTTAATAAAGTGAAAGCTAAAGATTTTGGCTTAAAATCTGAGTAATTTATAGAAAAGATTAAACTGTAAGATAGTAGTTAAGTTTTGGAGGTGGAGGACCACACAGCCTATGGTATTTACTAGTTCATGTCAGTTCTTTGTGTGTTTCAATATATTGAGACATCGTGGAACTAAAGTTTGGAAAAGTTGGTGGTTTGTGGGTTTGTATATTGGCAGCTGACTCTTTCTACCCTCTTGGTGAAATGAAACATTTATAACTGCTTCTTTAGTGTACTCTGTTTTATGTTAAGTCCAACTTAGTTTCCAAAACTAAGTACAGTAAAAATGATGTAACTGTGTTTATCCACTTTTTAGTAGAAGAGTATTTATGAAGCAGCCATTTTTTATAAAAAGTTCCTTTAAAAAAATCTTGCCCCATTGAGCTTTAACTTTTGATCATAAATCCTAGTTTTGAGAAGTGTTCTCATTGTGAACTTAACCTCATCTTGAACTAAACTACACATACACATGCATTCATTTCTCCACTGAAATTTCATAGAAGAAAAAATAAACAGTCCATGGAGAATTCTAGCTCCAAGAAATGTGTTCCTTTTCTGTTTTTAAAATGCAGTCACATAGAAGGCATTAAAAGAGTCACAAAGCTATTAATAGCAAAGAAAATTTAAACATTTTATTCTGTAGAAGAATAAAGTTTAAAATTAGTTCCTGAAAATGATTTAATTTTTTGAACTTTTTCTAAATTCAACTCTTAGAATAAAAATTCAATGTCAGTAGAGAGATTGATGCTATGTAGTTATACAATTGGCTTCATAGATGCCCTCTTCCAAGAAAGGTGGCTCTAGAACCCTGAAGGAGGCCCCTTGAGCCTTTAAGAATGAAGTTCAACAACAGACTCTTCGATAATAGCAATAGAAACCAGAAGACAGTGGAATAGTATTTGCAGAGTGCTGAAAGAAAATTGTCCATCTAAAAAATCTATATTCAACTGAATGATGAATGAGAAAATAGACATTTTCAGACAGACAAAATCTTTTTTTTTTTTTTTTACCACTAGTAAATCCTAATGAAAAACCTACTAAAAGCTGTTCTTCAGAACTCAAACTCAAAAACCTACTAAAAGCTGTCTTCAAAAATCAAACTCATAGGATAGAATGTGATACAAAAACCAATAGTAGGCAAGAAATTTGTGTCTGAATAAATCAACCCAGCATTGATGGTAATAAAATAGTGATGACTACTTGGTGGGTATAAGAAAAAATTGTATATATTCTGAATCACTTTGCTGTATAACTGAAACATTATAAATAAACTATACTTCAATTAAAAACAAAAGAGTGAAGCTCAGTTTACATTATGGTGAATGTTGTTATAACCTTCTGTAGGAGTCAAATCCTGAGAAGATAATGTTGTAATATGTTACCAAAGCATGGGTTTTACTAGGTATGCACAGAATAGATATTAACAAGTTTTTTTATTATCCTCATTGTTACAGTTGCTGGAGCATCATAGCATAATTCTAAAAACTGTGGCTCTAGAGTCAAGGATTCATGAGTTTAAAGATGAGCTCTGTACTTACTAGCTTGTATAGCTTTTGACAAGTCACAAGTGTTAATCATTCTCAGTTTTTTCCACCTTTAAAATAGGGATAATAACACAAAGACCAAATTAAAAAATTTGTGAGGCTTGAGATCATCTGTGAACCGTACTTCATACTCATTAGGTACTGTAATAATAAGCATTCATTAAGTGTCAGATATTATAACATAACGTGGAGAGAGAAATGGCAACCCACTCTAGTATTCTTGCCTGGGAAATCCCATGGACAGAGGAAGGGGAGCCTGGTGGGCTATATCCATGGGGTCGAAAGAGTTGGACGTGACTTGGTGACTAAACCACCACCACCATTATAACATAAATGATTACTTATGCTAATTATTATTTATGATCTCCTTCCTTCAATTTCCCCTTATATCTCTGACTCGACCCTGGGTTTGAAAAGTGTAATATACATACCTACCAAGAGCTGCATGAATGCAATGCTTTGTTTGTTCTCTTTTCTAATTCGAGAGGATCTCAGCAGTGGCATTGAATAACCTAAGGGGTTAGCTGCCGTGTGAAGCTTCATCAGTGCTCAGTGCTGGGGTTTGTTCTTAATCTTCTAACCACTTACGTTGTTTCTCCCAAAATTGCCATTTAAAATCAGGGTTGGAGAAATTGGAGTGGCCAGCTCCTTTTATGGGTTGATATGAAATGCAACTAAGGTTCCCCTCTTGAGAAAATATCTGAATTGCTTTCCTGTATCACTGTAATTGCTTTACTTCTTACGATCTTTCTGTGCTGTGATGCACTGTTGTGTCCCACTCTGTGCGATCTTGTGGTCTGTAGCCCACTGGGCTCCTCTGTTCATGGGATTTCCCAGGCAATTGCTTTAGGTTACTGTATTCAATTTTCTCTCAGCACTTTGCAGATACTGTTCTACTGTCTTCTGGTTATTATAATCAACTCTCTGTTGATTTAATTAGGCTGTATTCTCAATGAAACCCTGCGTGTGTGCTAAGGCCCTTCAGTCGTGTCCGACTCTGCAACCTTAAGGACTTGTAGCCTGCCAGGCTCCTCTGTCCATGGGATTCTCTAGGCAAGAATACTGGAGTGGGTTGCCATTTCCTACTCCAAGGGAGTAGTCTTCCTGACTCAGGGATTGAACCCAAGTTGCTTGGGTCTCCTGCATTGGCAGGCAGATTCTTTACCACTGGCACCACCTCAGAAACTTTGAAATGTTTATTGAGGAATAGAAGGAAATACTTGGAGGTTTGGGCACTGAGACAGGCCTGTGTGGGTGTGAAGGGGCAGTGTTTTTCAAGAAAATGCTTTAAAGATGGAATGGAGTTATGTATACAGTGTGCCCTTTAATAGCTCTTAAATGACATTCACCTATTCTCCAGCCAGGGATAGGCATGGCATTTGTATTTAGTGGGATTGTAGGCAGGGCGCCTTCCATAGCGGAGCCTTGGTTCTGTAAAGATTGAGGATGCTCAGAAATGATTCTCAATAAAGAGAGTTGACTTTCTTAATAAGTCCCACCTGGTTACACAGGGGTTTGATCTCTGTTTATGGTTCACACGTACAGCGGTTTAAAAAATGATTACTTGGGAAAATTTGTGGCTTACAGAAGCAATCAAAGCTGATATTAAGGAGTGAAAGATGTTTTCAATAGTGATCGTTTTTTTTTCTCTTCTCCATCCTCAGTTCCATATTGTGATAAACCTTAGTATTGCAGCAGCTTCTTAAGCAGCATCTTTGATCAATCTTTTAAATATTCAGTTCATTCAACACCACGCTCTTGGATTAATTTTCCTAAAACACAACTGTGTCGTGTCACTTCCTGGCTCTTCCTTTCTGTGATGAGTGCAGGTGGTCTACGTGAGGCAGCTCGGCATCCCAGGACTCGCTTTAGTCTGGCACTGATCTGCCTTCTCAGATGCCTTTTTTTCCCCATTCACCTCTCTGCTTGCCAGAGTTCTCTACTCTACCCAATTCTCAGATGCCTTTTTTCCCACTCGCCTCTCTGCTTGCCAGAGTTCTCTACTCTACCCAATTCTCAGATGCCTTTTTCCCCACTCGCCTCTCTGCTTGCCAGAGTTCTCTACTCTACCCAATTCTCAGATGCCTTTTTTCCCACTCACCTCTCTGCTTGCCAGAGTTCTCTACTCTACCCAATTCTCAGATGCCTTTTTTCCCCACTCGCCTCTCTGCTTGCCAGAGTTCTCTACTCTACCCAATTCTCAGATGCCTTTTTTCCCACTCACCTCTCTGCTTGCCAGAGTTCTCTACTCTACCCAATTCTCAGATGCCTTTTTTCCCCACTCACCTCTCTGCTTGCCAGAGTTCGCTACTCTACCCAAAATGAATGTCTGAGTCCGTGTCTGCTTTCCCCACATTGTATCTTTGTGCTTTTTCTTCCTCCTCCCCCAAACATCATCCTGTTCTTCATTTATTCACATCTATTTATCCTTCTTACTCTAGCTCTTAACACATGTGTCTACCAAAAGTTTTTTTCCCCCCCTGATGTGCTGAATATAAATACATGAAAATTATACCTGAGCTGTATACAACTGCCTGCAGCATGGGAGAGCTGGGTTCCATCCCTGGGTTGGGAAGATCCCCTGAAGAAGGAAAGAGCTACCCACTCCAGTATTTTGGCCTGGAGAGTTCCATGGACAGAGGAGCCTGGCAGGCTATAGTCCATGGGATCACAGAGTCAGAAACAACTGAACAACTTTCACTTGTACACATTTAATGAATTCTTGTATTGAAACATTTACGATTATATTAAGTAAAGATTTTTGCGAAATCTGGAATATGTACATTCCATGTATTTGAGTATGTCTTTGTATGTACACATACATATGTGTATATACACACACAATGTCAGTTTATCTAAAAAATCCTATATCTGTCTTTTTGAGGGTAGAATGTATATCTGAATTCATTTATGTCCAAAATATAATCCTTGGTTTTACAATATAAATATTTGATAGTGGAATGGATAATTGGAGTCTTTGATCATGGCTCAGCTGGTAAAGAATCCGCCTGCACTGTGGGAGAACTGGGTTTGACCCTTGGGTTGGGAAGATCCCCTGGAGAAGCGAAAGGCTACCCACTCCAGTATTCTGGCTAATCCATGGAGAATTCCATGGCCTGTATAGTCCATGGGGTGGCAAAGAGTTGGACACGACTGAGTAACTTTCACTTTTCACTTGATCATTTAAGACAGTTCCTTGAGATTGAAGGTATCTAAAATAATGTTCAATAATTCTTTGCCAACTGTTGATCCTAATGAACTAAATAAGGATTTTGGCTTAAGCTTTCTTAGTAAGTTGGGGCTTTCCAGGTGACTCAGTGGTAAAGAATCCACTTGGCAAGCAGGAGAGGCAGGCTTGATCCCTGGGTTGGGAAGATCCCCTGGAGAAGGAAATGACAACTCACTCTAATATTCTTGCCTGGGAAATCCCATAAACAGAGGATCATGGTGGGTTACAGTCCTTGGGATCACAAAGAGTTGGACATGACTTAGCAATTAAACAACAACATTCTTAATAAGTTGCAACACATTAGAACTGATTCAAATGTATTCTTTTTAATGGCTGAGTAATACTCCATTGTGTATATGTACCACAGCTTTCTTATCCATTCATCTACTGATGGACATCTAGGTTGCTTCCATGTCCTGGCTATTATAAACAGTGCTATGATAAACATTGGGGTACACGTGTCTCTTTCAATTCTGGTTTCCTCAGTGTGTATGCCCAGCAGTGGGATTGCTGGATTAATGAGGTGGATGAAACTGGAGCCTATTATACAGAGTGAAGTAAGCCAGAAAGAAAAACACCAATACAGTATACTAATGCATATATATGGAATTTAGAAAGATGGTAACTATAACCCTGTATGCTGCTGCTGCTGCTAAGTCGCTTCAGTCGTGTCTGACTCTGCGACCCCACAGATGGCAGCCCACCAGGCTCCGCCATCCCTGGGATTCTCCAGGCAAGAACACTGGAGTGGGTTGCCATTTCCTTCTCCAATGCATGAAAGTGAAAGTGAAGTCGCTCAGTAAGTGTCCGACTCTTCGTGACCCCATGGACTATGACCTACCAGGCTCCTCCGTCCATGGGATTTTCCAGGCAAGAGTACTGGAGTGGGTTGCCATTGCCTTCTCCTAACCCTGTATACGAGACAGCAAAAGAGACACTGATGTATAGAACAGTCTTTTGGACTCTGTGGGAGAGGGAGAGGGTGGGATGATTTGGGAGAATGGCACTGAAATATGTATAATATCATATATGAAACGAGTTGCCGGTCCAGGTTCCATGCACGATACTGGATGCTTGGGGCTGGTGCACTGGGACGACCCAGAGGAATGGTATGGGGAGGGAGGAGGGAGGAGGGTTCAGGATGGGGAACACATGTATACCTGTGGCATATTCATTTTGATATATGGCAAAACCAATACAATATTGTAAAGTTAAATTAAAAAAAAAAAAGTTACAACACAGAGAGAAAAGTGCCTAAGTCATAGGTTTATAGTATAGTGAGTTATCTGAACTCCCATTATTATAATCACTATTCAGATCAAGAAACAACTTTCCCAGCACCTCAGAAGTCTTCTTTATACCGTTTCCTGATCATGAGTCCTGAGTTCTTCCCCCAAAGTAACCATTATCTTCATCATAAATTTGTTTTGCCCAGTTTTGAATTTTTAAAAAAGAAACCATACAATATGTATCATTTTATTTTTTTATTTTTTATACTGTTTTCCGTATTCTATTGTATAAATGCAATTATTTTTGTTCTAATGTTGATAAGTATTTATGTTGTCAGTTTTGGTATATTATAAATAGCGTTTTCACAGGTATTCTTGCTCACATCGTTGGTGATTTATGTACCTATTTTTCTTGGCATATCCCTAATTTGGCATTTTTAGATAAAGGGCTAGTCATATGTTCAGTTTAGGTAGAAACTGGCAAAGTTTTCCCTAGTGGCTATATGAATTTTTACCCTTGGTAGCAGTACAATGGGGCTTTTGCTTGTTTTATAAACTCTCCAACGTTTGTTGTTGTGGTTTTTTTCTTTCAATTTTAGCCATTTGGTAGGTATGTATGATTATCTCATTGAATTTAATTTATACTTTCCTACTGATTAATGAAATTGGGAAATTTTTCATAGGTTTATTGGCTATTTGAATATCTTATTTAGTCAAAGTACTTGAAATTTTCAAGTTTTTTTGGTCAATTTCTATATGTCTTCTGACTTTTAGAAATTCCAGATGTAGTCTAAATATAAACCTTTGCTGATTAAATACTTTACAAATATGTTTTCCTATTTTGTAATTTGCCTCTTGAATCCTTTAATATTATCTTTGTAAAAAAACATGAACTTTATTTTTAGAGCACTTTTAGATCTACAGCAAAATTGAGTGTAAGGTACAGAGATTGCACAAATACTTCCTGCCCCCACATTTGCACAGCTTCCTCTGCTATCAAAATCTTGTCTAAAAGTAGTACATTTATTAGAACTGATGAGCCAACACTGACACATCATTATCACCCAAAGTTTGTAATTTACATTAGGATTCATTCTTGGTGTTGTGCATTTTATGTGTTTTGACAAATGTATAATGACATGTATCCACCTTAATGGTGTCTTTTAGTCAAAATAATTCTCTAATTTTAATATGGTTCACTTCATGAATTTTTTCGCTTGTGGTGAGAACTTTTTGCATCTTGTTTAAGACATCCTCACATATTATAAGTTCATGGATATGCTTTTCTATGTTATCTTTAGACGCTTCATATTTTAGCCTTTCACATTTAGATCTGCAATTCATCTGGAATTGAATTACTGTGTATGGTATCAGGAAGCATAAGATTATTATTTTTTTTTCATATGGATAGTTGATTGATACAGCTCTACTTATTGAAAAGACTATCATTTGTGTAATAATAAATTTGTTATAAATCAAGTAGCAAACAAACATAGGTTTATTTCAGGAATCCGTATCCTAGTCCATATCCTATTGAGCCATTTGTTTATCTTTTTACCACTGCCACACTCTTAATTATGTAGCTTTATAGTAACTCTTGATATGCAGTAGTGTATGTCCTTCAAATTTGTTCTTTTTCAAGATACTCTTAGATGTTTTCTTGCAACGTGAAAGTGAAAGTAGCTCAGTCTTGTCCGACTCTGCGACCCTATGGACTATGCAGTCCATTGAACTCTCTAGGCCAGAATACCAGAGTAAGTAGCCTTTCCCTTCTCCAGGGGATCTTCCCAACCCAGGGATCGAACCCATTATAGGTGGATTCTTTGCCAGCTGAGCCACAAGGGAAGCCCTTACATCTTTTGCAATGTAATTCTTTATAAATTTTGGAATTTCCACACACAAAAAAAATAGCTGAAATTTTGTTTGGAATTGAACTGAAACTTTGAATCAATTTAGAGAGGACTGACATTTTTACAATATTGAGTTTTCTAATATATAGGCATGGCTTAACTTTCCATATTTGATGCCTTCTTTCATTTTGTCTCAGTAATTCTCTGAAGAAAGCATTTACGTATTTCATTAATTATATTCCAAAATAAATGATGCATTTTTTTAATATTAAAAAGTTATAAAAAAATAAAAGTGTTATCATCTTGAAAAAATGTTCCTTTGCTTGTTAATATAAAAAAATTATTGATTTTTAATATTAACTTTTTATACAGTGATCTTGCTGAAGTCACCTATTCTAATAGTTTGTCTGTAATTCTATGTATTCAAGTGTGTAATCTTCTTTTCTAATCTTCATGCATTTTGTTTCCTTTTTCCTTACTTGATTTCGGTGGACAGGACTTCATTTATAATGTTGAATAAGAGCACTGATGATGGGCATTGTTTCTTTTTGTGAAATGAGGGGGAACTCTTCCAGTATTTTACCAGTATGTACTGAAGTTTCTTGTAGATTTTTTTGGTAGATATCATCCATCATCTAAGTACCCTTTAAGGTCAAAAATTTTAAGATTATTTTAAAATCATAAATGGATATTGAATTTTATCAAGTCCTTTTCTGTATCTGAGATGATGATTGTTATTCAATTCTACCTCAATCCCACTACAGTAAGAGTACATGCTTTCAATCATTTGAAGTTTGTTGAAACTTGTTTTATGGCCTGGAATGTGGTCAATTGTAATAAAATTGCTTATGCACTATAAAACAATGTCCTGCAATTTTGAAGTGAGTGTTTTACCTATTGCTATTAAGTTTGTGAAATATATTGTTCAAAGTTTCTAAATCTTAATTTTCTATCTGCTTTGTCCCTCGGTTATTAAGAACAATAAGTTGAAATCACCTAATAAGACTGTGAATTTGTCTATATCTACTCTGAGCACTAGAAATTTTTACTTCACATGTTCTGAAGGTGTTATTGAGTGCATATAAATTTAGAATTATAATTCGTTCCTAATAAATCAATTCTTTTTTTTATTGTGACATGTTCCTCTTTATCTCTAGTAATATTTTCTTAAAATTTTCTTTCATATTAGTAGGGTTACAGCAGCTTTCTTTTGGCTTGTATTTAGTTTGTGCACCTTTTCCACTCTAAACAATTCAGTTTTCTTATATAAAATTGTTTCTTATAATGTGTATGTACTTGTTTTATTTTTTCAATTCATGCAAACAGTTTTTGTCTAGTAATTGGAGTATTTAATTTATTTACATTAGTATAATTAGTGGTATATTTTGGCTTAAATCTGTCATCTATTTGTGTTCTACTTGTGTCTCCTTTAATTTTTTCTCTTTTTTGCCTATGTTTGAATTAATAAATTATTTTAATATTCTCTTTTCCATTAATCAATTTTTCATTTCTATGTTTTATTTCTTTTAGCAGTTATTCTGTAAATACAACATGCAGGGCATCCTTGAACTAGCAAAATTAAAGGTACTTTAATGCTTTTATTACTGTTCAGCCAGTACAGTGACCTAACAACACTGTTAACTCTATTAGTCTCCTTCTATCTTTCATATTCGTTTCCTTTCTTTGTGGCTCAACTGGTAAAGAATCCCTGATAGCTCAGTTGGTAAAGAATCCACCTGCAATGCAGGAGACCCTGGTTCAGTTCCTGGGTTGGAAAGATCCCCTGGAGAAGGGAAAGGCTACCCACTCCAGTATTCTTTCTGACTTAGAGAATTCCAGGGACTGTACAATCTATGGGATCACAAAGAGCTGGACACGACTTTCATTTTCACTTTCCTCTTTCATATTATTGTTGTCAGATATTATAATTTTTTAATCATTCACATTTATTTAACCTCATATTCATTCTAATACTTATTTTTTATGTCATTGTGCATTCATCTAGTTTCATTTTCTGTCATCCTGAAGAATGTTTTTTTAGTGTCATCTTTAGTGTGGATCTGTTGGTGACAAATTCTCTGGTTTTTGTTTCTCTGAAAACATACTTTCTTGCCTTTATTTTCAAGGGATATTTTTGACAAGTATAGAATTCTAGGTTGGCAGTTTTATTTTCTTCTAATCCTTTGAGGTTTTTCTCTACCATTCTTTGGCTTTCACTCCTTCAATTAAAAATGTCTACTGTGATCTTATTCTTGCTCCTTTGTAGGGGATGAATAGTTTTCTCTGTGTGATATTAGGTGTTTTCCCTATTTTATTATGGGGCTTCCCTGACTATTTTAAGTAGTTTTACAATGAGATGTCTAGGGTATGTGTATTTGTGTGTCTCCCCAAATGTATTTTGTATTTATTGTACTAGTGGTTTGCAGTGATTCTTGAAATCACGGCTTGATATAGTTTTCTTCAGTTTTGGAAAATCCCCAGCCATCATTTCTTCAAACATTGCTTTTTCCCTGTTCTCTCTTTCCTCTCTTTGTGGGACTCTGATTACATATAGATTTGACCTTTTCCCTATAACACCACATCTCATATTCTTTTTTCAATGTTTTATTCTTTTCCTCTATTTACTCTAGCTATTTTATTTGGACTTATCTTCTGATCTACTAATTCTGTCTCCTGCAATTAAACGTAAATGCAGAATTATGAAAATTTAGTTACTGCTATTTTCAGTTCTAAAATATCTTTCATAGTTTCCAGTAATATCAACATTTCCATCATATTCCTAAGGCATATTTGTCACAATTATGTTGATGTCCATATCACATAATTCCAACATCAGGATCTCCCATCAGTCTGCTCTTTTTTTTTTTGTAACTTTAGGTTATGGAATATTATCTCTGTATACCTAGCTGTTTATGATTGAATTCTGGATGTGGTACATGAAAAATTGTAATTTGAGGTTCTGGGTCCTGAAATCTTCCTTCGTTGCAGAGTTACTTTTGCTCTTGACACACAGGCTGATGAGGGTCATGTCACCTTAGTCCAGTTATGGATTGAGCAGATTTGAAGATGTCTCCATCTTATGAGTAATGGAATAGTACCACGTAAGATTTAGCTTTATGATTTTGAAATGGTTGGGCTTGGCCTCCAGTTTTACCCCTTTAGCCCATGAGACCTGTAGAACCTGTGTTCTGCTTCTTAGCTGCAGCTTCTCATCTATATTGTTATTTATCTTCTTGGGAGTGTTTTGTAGTTGGTAAATGCCTCAAAAGGGCAGTATGTATTGATTTGAACTCCCATTTTGTCTGAGACATTAGCCCTTCAGCTCCTTACCACTTAGAAAATTTCCAGTGCGTTAAACATATTTTGGCCCTTTATTATCTAGTTAATCTTGGTGGGTGGATTGGTCAGCAACTAGATAATTTTTTTATCCCTAGAAGAAGAATCAGTAAGAAAGCTTTAAGATAAATATCCAACAACTACTATTTAATTAAAACATGAGTGGTTTAAAAGAAAAGAACAAATGTGCTATTAATTTTGATTCATGTTAGCATTTTTAAATTTCGATAATTTTCATAGGTGGATCTTAAAATTAATTTTTTAGACTGTCAGTGTGCACGTTTAGAGAAATGTAAATATTTATTTGAATTCTAACTTGAAAAAAATTGGGTAAACTTTATATATTGTCAAGAGGGTGCCAATTGTTGGCTCTTATGTTGATATTTTTTCCTTGTTAAAACTAGTTTTGAAAGGTGATCAAAAGTAGCATTTATTGTCAGGAAGTTAATGAGTACTTCACATTTCAAGTATCTTGCTAATAGTCATTATTTTCTAAATTAGTTTAATTCCAGTATCCATATAAATGTCAAGTTGCCATTTGTATTATTAAAGAAATTTTAACAAATGGAGCTTATTTGAGGGTCTGCTAATTATTGTCAAAGGAAGCCAATGTGATTTACCTGCCAATATGATTTACTTCAATAATGAATGTTAAACAAACATATACAGTACTTTATTCATATGGAATAGAAAATGTGAACAGCAGAGGGTGCAATTGCCCTTTTAGTTCTGCATTTTAGCCCTTAGAAATTAGCATTTAATAGCTGCCAGAAAAATTTGAAGAATTTACTGTTTGCTGAATGTGCACTGTTTATGGAATTGTGTTTAAAATAAAACAAGTCATGTAAAGGAGAAGTATAAATTTCAAAATTGTGTAATGTTTTCCTTGACCTTGCACTTTTAGAAAGTGACCAATTTAAATCTCAATTAGAAACTATTTCCTAAAAAATATTGTGTTTATCTGAATATTTTTTTTACATGTAAAGAGGTAAGGCGTGCGTATCTCAATAAGATGTTTCTCTTTTATAGAGCTTAATTGCTGTTAATCAAAAATGTTTTTTCCTTTGGGGAAATAACTGCTTCCAAAAGGATTATGTATATTGGTAACTGCAATATGACACGACTTCGATTTCTTAGGAAAAAAAATGAAGAAGACCCATTAGAAATAAATGATGCCATGTCAAGAGAGTTCTTACATTCAATAGGTAATAACATTCAGTTTTTGTTGAAGACCCAGAAGTTTCAGACAGTTGCAAATCAGAAACTTCAATTTCTCTCCTGAAGTAGCATTATCCTATTGTAGTGTAAAGCTTTGTTTATATAGATTAGTGGAGGATATGTGTGCAAAGCTTTGAATTTTTATCTCCAAGTTTGACTCTCTTCCCTAAGTAGGAGTCTCCTTTTGTTTTTTTCATGGGAGAAGTTTGGCTTAGGTTTTTTAAGTTTGACAAAAATTAGCTTTATCACAAAACCTATATACCTGTGCAGTAAATTTGTATAATGTAGGAAACCTTCTTGCAGATTTCTTGAAGTTATATGAAACATATACCTGAGAAATATTCCTTTTTTTTTGCATTAACAAACTTTACACCTCTGGCTTTTGGCTTAATTGGACAGTAATTTTTTTTTTTTTAATTGGACAGTAATTTAACGTTTAGCTTTCTGCTAACACCTAAAGGTTAGCATTGAAGGATTTGGTTAGTTAACTGGCATTAAGCTGATGCATTTGTTTGAGGGCCCCCTCCTGATATTCTACAGAAAGAGCAAAAGAAAGAATTAGAGAGGAGAGGAAGAGAAGCATATTACTTTAAGAATTACATTATTGAATTTAATGTATTATTGGAGACAGATTTGCTTTTTGAACTTCATTTCAATCTGAACTTCCAGAGCCATTGTAAATGAGGTGATCAGACAGAGTGCAGTCTTGGTGAATACTCACTGCCATAGGGTACTTATAATTGGAAGCATCTGCCCTCAAAATAATATGAAACACATTTTCTAAAAGATGTAGGTATTAAGAAGGACTACTAAAAACAGGCCAAATACAAATAAAGCAGTTGGCTTTTTGAAGGAGTAGCTAGAACTTGTGAACAAAAGAGGAGAATTTGGGGGGAAACAAAAGGAAAAAACCGCAGACTTGATGCTATGGATGCTGCCAGTGTTATATAAAAGATCACTGAACCTTGAACACAATATATTATAAGTTTCAAGTAAGAAAGAGTCTGAGATTATAGCAATTTAAAGGTGCATTAGAGAGTTGATTGTCAAGTATAATTTGAAAAGGTGGTTGGGTATCAAAAAATAGCATTTCCTAGAAATATTTCAGGATGGCAGGTAGAAAGCACAGTTATCATGGGTCTTAATCAGGCAAATATGTGGTTCAAAGAGTGATGTTTATGTTTTTATTTTTTCTGCAGAAAGAAAGCACATATTTAAACTGAGCCTCTGATCAATTTGATTTATTCCACACAGAAAGAATATGCAGGGCTAAAGTATCCATTTTCTGAAAAATTAACGTATCATATTTTTCATGTTGCCTTTTGCTACCATGTTATAGAGACATCCATTACCTGTATTCACTTCTAAGTTGCAAATTTCTAAATTGATATACACACACACCATCTATCCTGTACACATCTATATACAGCTGTGTACGCATACACACACATACACACACACACACACACACATACATACACACATATTCCAGGCTAATTTTGGTCACAATATTTTAGTTTCAAAGTTTTCACCAAAGTGAATTTTTTTGAGTGGTTAGACCCACATTTGAACTTCCTAAGGGCAACAGATATCACAAATATTTTCATGAAGAACATGGAAAATCAGTGCTCTTTAGAACCCAGACAATCACATGACTTGCAGATTTCCTGATTGAGACCTGGGAATTTAGTGTAGCTGCCCCTCATGGGTAATTGTAGTAAAGTTTCTGAGGCTTATGATACATATATTTCTGAGTGACACACTGGTTAGAGTGTCACTGAAACCCATATTACATTGCATCCAAGGTCACTTAGTTCAGTTTGTTGGTTGGATTTCTTGGTGGAGAAAGGGACATTTTTTCTGTTTATTGATGGTGGTGTATTGTAAATACTAAATAAATGTTTGCTGAATTCATTTAGTCCTCCCTTTGTTCATTCAGTGCAGTTAGCAAATGTGCAGGAAGGGCCTACTTGTTCTAGGTCTTGGTGAACAAGATAGAGTTCCCTGCTTTCTTGCAGTTTACAGTCTAATGGATCAGATAACCATTAACAAGTATCCTTGCAAATAATATATAATTATAAATCATGAAAGTGCTTTTTTAAGGGAAAATCTCATAGAGATGATTCAGAAAGATTATCAGAAGTGGTATATGCGAAAAGAGCTAAAGAATGCGGTCGCTGAATTACTGACTCAAGAGGTGAGAAAGGTGGTGACTGAGAAGCGATGGGATTAGTATCTTATGATGGTGAAGGAGGTTGGAGAAGGATTTTCCAGGCAGAAAAGGAATGACAAGTGGAAAAGTTCTAAAATGTTAAGCTGAAATTGCTTGGTGCCTGGAGATTTATAAGAAGCAAAATACAATATGTTCAGTTCAGTTGCTCAGTCATGTCCAACTCTTTGCGACCCCAATGGCCTGCAGCATGCCAGGCTTCCCTGTCCTTCACTGATTCTTGGAGCTTGTTCAAACTCATGTCCATCGAGTTGGTGATGCCATCCAACCATATCATCCTCTGTCGTCCCCTTCTCTTCCTGCCTTCAATCTTCCCTAGCATCAGGGTTTTTTCCTAGAGTCAGTTAGTCGCATCAGGTGGCCGAAATATTGAACCTTTAGCTTCAGCATCAGTCCTTCCAATGAGTATTCAGGACTGATTTCCTTTAGGATGGACTGGTTTAATCTCCTTGCAGTCCAAGGGACTCTCAAGAGTCTTCTTCAACACCACAGTTCAAAAGCATCAATTCTTGGGCACTCAGCTTTCTTTACATTCTAACTCTCACATGCATATATGACTACTGGAAAAACCATAGCTTTGACTAGATGGACATTTATTGGCAAAGTAATATCTCTGCTTTTTAATATACTGTCTAGGTTTGTCATAGCTTTTCTTCCAAGGAGCAAGCATCTTTTAATAATATGTGTGTAATTAATTATTATTCAGTTGCACTCCTGATTGCAGCCCTATTATCATTTTCTCTTGAGCATTTTCCCAACCTGAGTAATAGTCCTACGGCCCAGCCTGATTTATAGAAAGGACATGTGCTTACCGGTCAGATGGCAGTTAGTTCTTCGTGTGAGCACCATACTTGTCGTGTGTTCATGGTTTTCTGCATGTCACTGGCTGTGGTCACAGGCTGGGTAAATTGTGGTTTTAATGGGGAGATACCGGCAGTTGGTAGTACTGTTGTTGGGACCAGAAAGAACTGTTCATGCTTGTCCCTGATACTGCTATGTAGGTAAATTCCAATAAGGAATTCCACAAATGGGATAGGTGCTTGTTCGCTCAGTCGTACCTGACTCTTTGCGACCTCATGGACTGTAGCCTACCAGGATCCTCTGTCCCTGGGATTCTTCAGGCAAGGATACTGGAGTGGGTTGCCATTTCCTTCTCCAGGGGATCTTCCCAACCCAGGGATCAAACCCGGGTCTCCTGCACTGCAGGCAGATTCTTTACCGACTGAGCTACAAGGGAAGCCCACATAAATTATCTAATGTACTTTTAGACACTAAATACTCAAGTTCAACACTTAAAGTATTACAACAGAGAAAGTCTAGGTGTTTAAATCAACTTTCTGTATTTATATTTATTCTGGAGATTAATAGAACATAGGGAAATAGTAAAAGTTCTGAGAAATAATGTAGACAGAAATCTGTTTTATTGAACTTTTTCAGTGTCTCCAAAACAAAACCTTTTTGGCCTTGGCACCCTTTTTTGTTAAACTTATCACCATTTAAGGAACTAGTATTCTTTAGTTCACATTTTGGAGGAATACTGGGCTCTAGTATATGGTCTCATGGTTGAGGGCTTTCAGAATTATTGGCTTGCTAGCAAAGCTGTCCATTGACCCCTGAGTTTAGCTTTTGTACCAGCTGTTACTGTATTATTTTTCTTGGTTATTTGTGTTTTCTTCATCACTTCTTCCAATTTCTCACAATTGACTATTCCCTGATTCCAGAATATGAAAATTATGTAATGTGTTAATACTTTGCTTTATAGACGTATTGGTTATTAAAACATGTATACTTAGAATGTTAAAGTATGAAATCATTTTTTGAAAATAAAAATGTAATGCAAATTTTACATGCTGTGTATTTCAATGTATTTTAAAATAACGTCTTTACTGTCCTTTTTTTCTTTGCAAAATTTTTGTACAGTACTCCAGTGTGTGCGTGCGTACCAAGTTGCTTCAGTTGTGTCTGACTCTTTGTAACCCTATGGACTGTAGCCTGCCAGGCTCCTCTGTCCATGGGATTCTCCAGGCAAGAATACTGGAGTGGGTTGCCATGCCCTCCTCCAGGGCCTTCCTGACCCAGGGATCAAACCTGTGTCTCTTATGTCTCCTGCATTGGCAAGCAGGTTATTTACCACTAGGGCCACCAGGGAAGCCCAGGGTACTCCCAGTAGAACATATTGCATGAATAGAATCACATTTGGGCATATTCTAAAGTTGAATGGTCAAAATGTCATTAAATGACATTAAAATCGTCAAACGGTCTCAGACCAATTATGTAATTTGAGGGACTCAAAGTGAGTGTCACTCTTTGAATTCTGAGAGTTCATAGTTTAGGTATTACCTTTTAACTTAAAAACAATAATGTATTTTGTTAATTTGTTTTTATTTTTGGGTGCGCTGGGTATTCCTCGCTGTGTGTGGGCTTTCTCTAGCTGCAGCTAGCAGGGGCCGCCCTTCCTTGTAGGGAGGTGCTGAGTGGGCTTTCCTTTGTGGTGTCTTCTCTTGTGAGCACGGGCTCTAGGACTTGCGGGCTTCAGTAGCTGTCGCACTGGGGCTCAGGACTTGGGATGTGCGGCTCTAGAGTGCAGGCGCAATAGCCGTGGCATGTGGCCTTGGCTGCCCTTTGGCATGTGGGTTCTTCTTGAACCAGGGATCGAGCTCGTGTCCCCTGCATTGGCAGTCAGATTCTTCACTTCTGGACCACCGGGGAAGTCCTTGGTGTTACCTTTTAATTTCTATGAGTTGGAAACAAATTTTCTCTTTCTTGGTGATGATGTGTTTCCTATTTTACATAGTTTTAAAACCTGGTAATATGAAGACACTTGAGCTGTGTATCTGGAAAGAGAAAAAGAGAGATGGTTTACTGTATTTCCACATGTAGATCTTTGTCAAATAAGATAGGTGCAAAAAAGTACATCCACCTGATGTGACTTGACTTTGACATAAGTGAGAGTTGATTAGGAAGAGTGTAGTGGTGTGGTTTAATTTTCATACTTGTGAGGCATGTGAACACACACACACACACTCCTTCATGTAATATAGATGCCCAAGTAGCAACAAAAGCTCTATATGGTTTGAATATACAGAGAGGCACACTAGAAGTAATTAGACATTTAAAGGCATTTTAATATATTTTGTTCTCTGCAGCAAATTAAAGTGTTCTTAATTGACTTTAACGATTATTAATTACTAAGAGATAAGAGGGTTTTCATGTGAACTGAATCAGGCTTCTATGTACAGTATAAATAAAATGTCAAGAGAATGCATAAAATAACTTTCAGAACAGTATGCTGAGAATTAGGAGATTTGGGTTTGAAACTCTGCCTCATTTAACTTTTTTGCCCTTTAAATTTCCTGAAATTTGAAATTAGGATGTTGAAATACATAGTCTCTCTGGTATATTTTCACTCAAAATTCTGAGATATCTATTATTCATAAAGAAGAAGACTTTTGCTTCTTCTTTTAGAAGGTGAGGAGGGGTGGGGTATCAAACCATGGCAGATATTGTCATCAATCCTTTGGTTTTTTGTATTTTGGGAGTGCCCGTGAGAGGGGCATAGAGTAACTAAGTTACCTAATGGGCCATGTGTGGGGATGCTGTTGTGATAGGCGACGGGGTTCTGTGATTGCTCATGGCTCTTTGTTGATCCTGATAGAGTGTTGGACCAGGGGGCGCTGCAAAGTGGAAACAGGCAATTTTCATCAAGGTCTCTATGTTCCTAACAGCAGTAATAACTTTAATGTTCCATAAATAAGTGTTTTGAGATTACCATGTCATTTTTCCACTTAAAATTAGTATTTAATGTAGATGCTTTTCTAAGAAAGATCGATGATTAGAATTTTGACTCTCTTTTATTCTATGGAAAACTTAGATGAATTTTTCATGATAACTCCTTAAATTTGATCTTTGAGTAAAAACATTCTTACATATTGCAGTAACTCGAGACAGACTCTGATTGTTCTGTCTAATACCAACCAAAGTGTAAAGGTTCCTATTTTATATTTATTTATGTGGGGCATTAAAACCATATGATACTTAACATAGTGCTGTTGTGGCAAACTTATTTACTATATATAGGTGTTTGCACATTTGTCTGTTTAACTCTGAGCAACTAATTTTTAAAGTATACTTACCTACTAGGTTAAATATCTGCACTTTGAAAAGTGAATTAAAAAAAATCTAACCTGAACAAGTTAGAAATTATTAAATGTTTTCTAGAAATACTCTTGTTTTTCAGTTGATAAGTCATGTTTGACTCTTTGCAAATTTGGAAAACTCAGCAATGGCCATGGGACTGGAAAAGGTAAGTTTTCATTCCAATCCCAAAGAAAGGCAATGCCAAAGAATGCTCAAACTACTGTACAATTGCACTCATCTCACATGCTAGTAAAGTGATACTCAAAATTCTCCAAGCCAGGCTTCAACAATACGTGAACCATGAACTTCCAGATGTTCAAACTGGTTTTAGAAAAGGCAGAGGAACCAGAGATCAAATTGCCAACATCCACTGGATCATCGAAAAAGCAAGAGAGTTCCAGAAAAAAACATCTATTTCTGCTTTATTGACTATGCCAAAGCCTTTGACTGTGTGGATCAGTGTAAACTGTGGAAAATTCTGAAAGAGATGGGAATACTAGACCACCTGACCTGCCTCTTGAGAAACCTATATGCAGGTCAGGAAGCAACAGTTAGAACTGGACATGGAACAAGAGACTGGTTCCAAATAGGAAAAGGAGTACGTCAAGGCTGTATACTGTCACCCTGCGTATTTAACTTATATGCAGAGTACATCATGAGAAATGCTGGACTGGATGAAGCACAAGCTGGGATCAAAATTGCTGGGAGAAATATCAATAACCTCAGATATGCAGATGACACCACCCTTATGGCAAAAAGCGAAGAAGAACTAAAGAGCCTCTTGATGAAAATGAAAGAGGAGAGTGAAAAAGTTGGCTTAAAGCTCAACATTCAGAAAACGAAGATCATGGCATCCGGTCCCATCACTTCATGGCAAATAGATGGGGAAACAATGGAAACAGTGACAGACTTTATATTTTTGGGCTCCAAAATCACTGCAGATGGTGACTGCAGCCATGAAATGAAAAGACGCTTGCTCCTTGGAAGAAAAGTTATAACCAACCTAGACAGCATATTAAAAGCAGAGACATTACTTTGCCGATAAAAGTCCATCTAGTCAAGGCTATGGTTTTTACAGTAGTCATGTATGGATGTAAGAGTTGGACTATAAAGAAAGATGAACACTGAAAAATTGATGCTTTTAAACTGTGGTGTTGGAGAAGACTCTTGAGAGTACCTTGGCCTGCAAAGAGATCCAACCAGTCCATCCTAAAAGAAATCAATCCTGAATATTCATTGGAAGGACTGATGCTGAAGCTGAAACTCCAGTACTTTGGCCACCTGATGCAAAGACCTGACTCATTTGAAAAGGCCCTGATGCTGGGAAAGATTGAAGGTGGGAGGAGAAGGGGATGACAGAGTATGAGATGGTGGATGACATCACCGACTCAATGGACATGAGTTTGAGTAAGCTCCTGGTGTTGGTGATGGACAGGGAGGCCTGATGTGCTGCAGTCCATGGGGTCACAAAGAGTTGGACACGACTGAGCGACTGAACTGAACTGAAGTGAACCCCATAGACTGCAGCATCATTGTCTTCCAGAGTTTGCTCAAAATGATGTCCGTTGAATCGGTGATGCCATCTAACCATCTTATCCTCTGCTGTCCTCCTCTCCTTCTGCCTTCAATCTTCCAGCATCAGAGTCTTTTTCAATGAGTCAGCTCTTAGTATCAGGTGGCCAAGGTACTGGAGCTTCAGCTTCAGCATCTGTCCTTCCAGTGAATATTCAGGGTTGATTTCCTTTAGGATCAACTGGTTTGATCTCCTTGCAGTCCAAGGGAGTCTCTTCAGCACCACAGTTGAAAAGCATCTAGAAATATACATTGGGCAAAGTGACTGATATTTTAACAGTTGGTTACAAAAACATAGCATACTGTTTGCATCTCATGAACCCCAGCCTAAGGCTCTACCCTTGTTTCAAGGGTAATGCTTTTATAACTATCGTGTACCATATGTTGACCCTAGAATGACATCTATGTTTTTACCAGCCAACTACTTCATTTGCGTATCATTAGAGATGGATTTCTGGACTTCCATCTCATGATAATTATATAAAAATCAAATATCAAGAGTTTCTTTAATTTGAAGCTAGGTTATATTTACTTTTCCACTAAGTTCACAACAGTGAAGATTTCTATACGTTTCTCGACTATGTCTTTTTGCCTACAGCTTCCCCTCTCCTCCAAATCTCTGACATTCTCAGTTGTATTTTGCCATTTTTCTCTTGCTCAGTTCATTCAAGTTATTTACTGATAGAAAGCCAATTCACTGAAGCTTGTACTCTATTATCTTTCTTACATCTTCAGTACTTGCCCAAATTACTAATTTTAAGAAGTTCTCTAGAATTAAAGTGTTTTTTTTGTTTGTTTGTTTGTTTGCTTTTACTTTAAATTTCGATTACAGAACAAGTGGGAGGGAAATGGCCAAGTTATATCAGTGGTTAAATGCTATTTAAAATAAAAGGAACAATAAAAAAATCATTGAGTCAGAGCTGTTCTCCTATAAGCCACGTGCTGTCAAATAACGTTTTAAATACAAAATTACCTTTGCAAATATTTTTGAATACTTTGTGGGAAATGCTGATCATTGAGTTAGGAAATGATGTACATTTAATCTGCCAGAAAAATCACTACTGAAATGGAGCTGATAAACTGTAATTTATTAATCAGATACAGGGATGTTGCCTAGTCATGTGTATTTTCACTGGACTTAAATTTAGTAAACTATTTTGTGAATAAAGCCTTTTAAATTCCATTTTACACATTAAAAACTTTTCCATTTATGAAGAAAACCACAGAAAACAGAATACTTTTCTTCTTAAAAAACTTTTATTTCTTCTGGTCTTTGGAGATGATCAGCTGAGTAAAGAGTAGAAAGAAATATTCTTGGTAAAGAGTACATGGATTTCCATGCACATTAGTTTAGGCTGAGGTCCAGTAATAACTTAGCATCATCTTATGCAGTGGAATATAAGAATTCATTTCAACTAATATTAAGTATGACACTAATTCGGTATTAAACTCTAAGCACATTAGCAAGTATGGTACAAGGCACTATGATTTTCCATGTCTCTGCAGTAAGTTTTTCATCATTAATGTTTTATGTTTTTTTTTTTCCCTTTTCCATGCACAACTTATCATTTGTGATACTGTGATTTAAGAACAGCCCTGCCATTAGAATTTTTATTTATATTCATTTAAATATGTATTCCTGATGACCAAATCTAGTCACCAAACACAATAATCATAATCAGATAATCCTATGAGTTAGTCAAATAGCAGGAACTTGAATTGTTATGCTTAGTCTCTAAGAATCCAATCTGTCTAAATTCTAGATTTTTATAAGAGCAAACCAAAAAGAAAGCCTTGAATCATTTTCTGACTTATCAAAGTAATTAAAATTCTATTGTCTGACTCATCTCCCCTTTACAGTCCAAAGACAATTCCTGTGGTGTATTATTATGCATTGAAATTGGATGATTGCTTTCCTAAAACATATTCACAGAAGGAAATGTGTAAGTGGGTTTGTAATGTGCTTAAAATAATGGGTATTATTATTACAGATCTTCCTTGGTTTTACTTTTCTATCAGTAACTTTGAATACAAAATACGAAAATATTTGTAAAATAGAGAGGCTTTGCAATCCTGAATTATAGAGGATGATCACCTTCCTGGTTTGCCCAAGACCAAGGTGTAACTAGGACTTTAGTGTAAAAAGTAGGACAGTCCCAACCAATTTTAATATTAAAACAAGGGCAATCCCAGGTAAATGGGTACAAGTTGGTGACCATAAACCCAAGATGAAATGAGGCTGAAATAAAGACAGTTTGGGGAAAAGGAACGTTTAAAAAATATTTTTCCTACTGTTTTACAATTTTCCAAATTTCTTCTCTTCCCATGTCCCTAACTCCAAAGTCAGGCCAGTTAATGTTAATTAATATCTTATCACTCTGGTTCCAGAAGAAGGCATTACCAACCCTTGGAAGTCCTGCAGAACTCAGTGAAGGGCAGTGGGTAGGGGACTGAGCTCTGCACCAAATGGTCTGGATTTGATACTAGGTGAGTGATGAGATGGTTAGATAGCATCACTGACTATGAATTTGAGCAAACTCCAGGAGATAATGGAGGAAAGAGGAGCATGGTGTGCTATAGTTCATGGGGTAGCAGAGTCGGAAAGCGTAGAGAATGAACAACAACACAAAGTGAGTGGTTCTCTGCCTTGCTTTTCTCAAGTATAAAAGGAAATGATGTCCAACTCGTGAGGTTACATGAACAGTGCTTGTCATACATTAAGTGTTCCAGGAAGTTAGTTATTTTTATTGTGGTCACGATTAAGATGAACATTGTAGAGCAAGCTAGTGTGTTTACCACTCTTAGTTACCTTAATATCTAGATTCTTCTGTAAGGGGCTGCTTACATGACCTATAAAGCTTAGTTATGTTTTTTTGTTTGTTTTTGGTTTTGTTTTTGCTGTTCAAGACACGTACATGAAATGACAGAAGGAAATTTCGATTTTCGGACTTTTGCAGGAAACGTTTAGTTCAGTTTAGTTGCTCAGCTGATACTTTGCGACCCCATGGACTGAAGCACGCCAGGCCTCCATGTCCATAGCACCAGTGCAATGGGCAGCTGGATGACAAAATTATCACAGTTATTTTGAGACTAAATATGTTTTTAGTGTAGAATAATACATTCAAAAGAATATTTTTTTAATGGCCAGTATTACAAAAAAGCTGAATTACTGAAGGTCTCATTAAGTGATTCTGAGATCCCATTTAAGTAAGGTGTGGTATTAGTTATTCTCAATCATGAGGGTTGGATGCAGAATTGAAGAGCATTAATATGCCATAGGTGGATCTGGCTACTGGAATTTTGCTTCTGTTAGAGCTATAACAAAGAGAGACTGCTGAAAAGTTACTATGGAATTCCAGTATATGAATTAAGTTCCTTCAAAATGGCATTGTTCTATGCTTTAGCATCTAACATTAAGACCTCATCCCAGCTAGGCAGTGGGAAAGCTGAATATACGAAGCTTCATTCTACCCCAAATTTGTGGTAGCCACTTCCAAATAGCAGAAAGTAGACTTGTGTGTGATCTGTGATATTATAACTTAGCCAATTAAGTTTATTATAAGACATATAGTACATATATCTGTTGAAATGAAACCATAAGACCTAGATTTTTTATGTAAAATTTATTTCCAGCATTTACCAAATGCAATGCAAAAGATGTTTAAGAAAATATTAGAATCACTCAAAAGGTAGAGATAGAAAACCAAGGTCCCTCAGTCAAGGACATCACTGTAATACTTAAAATATTTATTTTTACTTTTAAAATAGAAAAGCCTAGAATTCAGGGTTTTCATATATAAAGTATTTAAAGATAATTTTCTTACTCCTTGGAAGGAAAGTTATGACCAACCTAGACAGCATGTTGAAAAGCAGAGACATTACTTTGTCAACAAAGGTCCGTCTAGTCAAGGCTCTGGTTTTTCCAGTGGTCATGTATGGATGTGAGAGTTGGACTGTGAAGAAGGCTGAGCGCCGAAGAATTGATGCTTTTGAACTGTGGTGTTGGAGAAGACTCTTGAGAGTCCCTTGGACTGCAAGGAGATCCAACCAGTCCATTCTGAAGGAGATCAGCCCTGGTATTTCTTTGGAAGGAATGATGCTAAAGCTGAAACTCCAGTCCTTTGGCCACCTGATGTGAAGAGCTGACTCATTTGAAAAGACCCTGATGCTGGGAAAGATTGAGGGCAGGAGGAGAAGGGGATGACAGAGGATGAGATGATTGGATGGCATCACCGACTCAATGGACATGGGTTTGGGTAGACTCCAGGAGTTGGTGATGGACAGGGGGGCCTGGCGGTTCATGGGGTTGCAAAGACTCAGACACGACTGAGTGAACTGTACTGAACTGAACTGAAGGATAATTTTATTTTTTTCATTATATGCAGTAATGCAGCCAAATATAGTCTTATAACTTGAACATCTTTTAACTTACAATTTGTAAGTCAAATTGTAATAGTCACATCTTCTCAGATGTTTAATTTCTTTGCATTTATTACAACAGATTTCTGATTCTCACTATGGGATTCATCAAGGAATACATTTTGTATCACAAGAATCCCATTTAAAATGAAAATGTAACATCCTCTAGTGGTACATAGATTATGGTAGATTAAATAGTGAAAAATATTTACATTAACAGTGGAAGAAATTTCATTTTTGTAAAAAAAAAACCCTGATTTTTTTCCTGGTTTAAATGCAATTTTTTATGTTTTGGGGAAAATGCTTTAGTTTCTTTTATCCTTTTTATGTGTAGATAAGCTTTCTACAAATGAAGAAGAATCCTCTTTCTTTGTGCTGCTCAAAGACATTAAGTAACCCCATTTAAGCCTCAAATGAACCTTACAGCATAACCTTGCTTAGCAGTTGTCTAATAATGTCCCCTATACAATATTCCTGATATATTTTTAGACATTAAACTCTTGGGCTCCTAGACCCCTATAATAGATCTATAGGAAAGGAGTCTCATTAAGTTTTTGACATTTTCCCATGGAATTAAAGAATTCCCATAGGTTAAATAAGATAAGAATTTGGCCTTTTGCCTGGGAGAAGGAAAATGTCATGGAAGCTCTTTTAGAAAAGACTCAGTTATACAAAGCCAGAGCACTTCTGCTTGGTTTAGTTTTCATTAAAACAACAATAATTCAGAACTACTATTTGCTGCTCTCAGTATTTGTAAGTTATCCATGTTTGTTTGGGGGAAATCATTCACCTTGTACGATGCATTCTGAAATAAATGCACTTCTGAAAACATCCACATTGGAAAGCAGAACAATTTTGTCATATCATGTGTAGTGAGAGAATTAAATCCTAATCTGGGTAGAATGTTTAGGATTGTGTATCCTTTTTCATTTACACCTTAATTACAGACAAAATTAAATACACTTTAAATCAAAAAGCTTATTAAAGTGACACTAGCTAGCTGGTTCTGTTCTTTTCTTTCCTCCTTTTTTTCTCATTCGCCTCCCCATTTTCCTTTCTGCTCCTCTTAGAACAGGTTGTGTATTCAAAAGCAAAAAGTAAGCACTTTTTTTGAGACTGATATATATCCTTGTCTAAATTTAGATTCCAGTGAATAGTTCTGGATTGCAATTCAGAATCTTAATCTATCTTCTGTCTACTTTGTTTTATTTAGTGTTAAGGAATAGCCAAGTAGAACATCGAAGATTATAACATTGAGTTCTCAAGAATAGTAGTTAAAGGACTGCTAATAAAGATGCTAAAAATTTAAATGACTAGGTGAAGATTTAGGTAAATATGAGGAATTTAAGTGTTATGGAAGATTCTAAACATGATAGAAGAATTACCCTTGGACAGAAAGGATGCTATCTAAATTGTCATCATTTTAGGAAATACGGAGCAGGCAGGGATGGGGGCGGTGGGGGTGGGGCGGTACAGTGTACAGTATACCCCGACTCGTCTAGGGTCCCCCCTTTCCTTTAAGATTTTATCTCTTCTTCAAAGTTTGTGTCTTGCCATTCAAGGGGAAGGCTAGCGCCCTAACAGTTTGGTTATCAAGAAAGTAATATCATGTATGAAACGAGTTGCCAGTCCAGGTTCGATGCACGATACTGGATGCTTGGGGCTGGTGCACTGGGACGACCCAGAGGGATGGTATGGGGAGGGAAGAGGGAGGAGGGTTCAGGATGGGGTGCACATGTATACCTGTGGCGGATTCATTTCGATGTTTGGCAAAACTAATACAATATTGTAAAGTTTAAAAATAAAATAAAATTAAACTTAAAAAAAAAAAAAAAGAAAGTAATTTTAAAGGTATGGTTCAATTTCAGAGTGAACTTTTTGGAATACCGCAGTGATTTTGACCTGCCCGCCTCCCGCCCCTGACACCCCTCTACAAATTCAGCAAGTGGAAGGAGGAAGGCCCTTGCACAAACTATTCCGCAAACACTGGTTAAGTGGGACGGACAGTGGGGAAGCTGAGCAGCCTTCTAGGGCTCCGTCCCATCCCGTTCTGGCCTTTGCCCTAAAAAGAGTTCATGAATCCGAGTTTAGAAGGAGTGGAAAGGGGACTCATTCGAAGCAGCTGGAAACGCTGGCGCGGGTTGGGGTGGGATCAAAAGCTCCCCCTCTCCCCCAAAGGCACCCGGGTGTGAGTGGAAACCCCTCCCCTGCACGGACTCGCTCCCCTCTCCTGAGAGGCAAGTTTGTTTTCAAGCGTTACCACCTGTGTGAGGCGCTCCCCGTGAGGAAGGCGGCGAGGCAGACGCGAGAGCTCAGCCACAGGCTGGGGATCCTTTCTCCGCGAGGCTGGCAGTCCAGACACCTCCAGAACTCAGAGCGCTTACGATGCAGAGTCCGCTCTGCCCTCGCTCGTCGCCGGGATTGTAGTCCCCACATCCTCCAGCCCGGTAGGCTCCGGGGCGGCAGACGCCTCCCCAGTTTGCTCGGGGTCCCTCCGGTCCTCTCCCGCCCGCCTCCCCGCCCCCGAAGTAGTGCTCCCGCCTCGCTCCGCCCGCGCATCCCCTGGCGCGCCGAGAGGTTTATCAGGCTCCCCACACTCTCCGCCGGCTTCCTTCGGCGCCCGGCGCGAGTGACCCGGGCAGACCCGCCGCGGCCTCGGAGTCCCCCACCCCACCCCCACCTTACGAGTCCCTCTCCCGTTGCTCGGCCACCGCGCTCGCGTCTCTCTTCCCCGGCGCCCGCCACGGTTCAGGTGGAAGCCTGGCCCGACCTGCCGTTTGGCTTATCCCTGCTCTCAGCCTCCCAGTCGGCCCGGAGAAGTGGAATCTGCACTGAAACTCTCGGTGGCTGGAGCCGACAGACTGGGCATGCTCAGAAGCCAAGCCTGGCTTTGGTCTCAAGTCGGAAGCTTTCGCACTCGGGAGGCAGCAGCGACTTTGGGGAAAGTTGATCGGAGAGGGGAGGAAGCCCCAAGACGCGGAGCAGCGGCAGGAAGGAGCCCCCGGCAGCCCGGAGGAGCATGGGCACCCTGCGGGATTTACAGTACGCGCTCCAGGAGAAGATCGAGGAGCTGAGGCAGCGGGATGCTCTCATCGACGAGCTGGAGCTGGAGTTGGATCAGAAGGACGAACTGATCCAGAAGCTGCAGAACGAGCTGGACAAGTACCGCTCGGTGATCCGGCCGGCCACCCAGCAGGCGCAGAAGCAGAGCGCGAGCACCTTGCAAGGCGAGCCGCGCACCAAGCGGCAGGCGATCTCCGCTGAGCCCACCGCCTTTGACATCCAGGATCTCAGCCATGTGACCCTGCCCTTCTACCCCAAGAGTCCACAGTAAGCAGGGGTTACGCTCCGGGTCCGTGTGGCACCCGGTCGGTGGGGAGCTGCGGGTCTCTGTATTGTCTGTCGGCTCCCGCCCCTCCCGCTTGCCTTGTTGATCCTCACCCTCAGAAATGTTTCATTTTAACCCGCACTTCTTGCGGGGCTGTGCACGTTTCTCAGACCAGACTCACTGCACCTACGTTGCCTCCCTGTCTTTGTTAGATGTCAAGCTATTTTTTTTTAAATATATATATATACGTTCATATAGGCCATCTACTGTACGTAGAGTTTGAATGCGCCCCAGATGTGTGACAGGTTGTGTATGTATGGGTGAGAGAACTGAAAGCCTCATCTCCCAAATGCCCTGGCAAACCTGCCCAACCGGAAAATCCTAACTGCAGGCTCCTCAGACTTGAAATGCGTCTGCTATCACCCTGACTTTCTATGCTTTTGTGGCTCTCCCGGATTTCTCTACATGCTAGCAGTTCTCGCTGGTACTCTTCAAACCTGATGTTCTGGCATCATTAAAGTGTCAAAAATAAGCAGATACACATATAAAAGGAAAGAGTTTTTGATTTCCAGAATTGGATGACATTTACAATCCACAAATGGAAACCTAGTCTGTTGATTTTTTAAAAATATTTTTTTCATAACATTTGAGGGAGAATATTGCTTATTTTCCTTAAGGACTTTATATAATGTTGCTAACGGGGTGCCTCTGTCTCCCCCGGAGGGTGACATGTTTCCGGGGTCAGAGGAAGAGAAGTCCACTTACCTTTACTGACATCGTGGTCACATTATTTGCCTCACTCCTGGCTTCTGATGCAACCACTCTGGTATTGTCCTAGCATTATAAACAACTATGTAGTTCTGATGTCAGTGGGCTGCACAGCCTGGGTGGGAAAGTTGAATGGAACTCGTTACACACCACTCCACTTGGAGTTCTGATAGATAGTAAAGTGGCAGGAACATGACGTTAATACAGAGTAAGCACCCAGATGAATGGTATTTTAAGTTACTAATGACAGAATCGATAAACCAAGGGGTTTGTTACTCTATTCCAAACTACATCACACTGGCTGGATGACACATGTTACATAATAATACAGGGTCCCTGGGAGCCTTTCGCTTAATAAACACAAAGATTTAATATAAGGAGAAAGAGTATTAGACTGTTCCCATTTGTATTTATTGGATGGGGGGCGCAGATTGTGAGTATATACTAATTATAGTTTTGAAAACTTAGACTTGTTCCTCTCCTTGTTGGTTGCCATAGAGCATTCGCTGTTTCCTTATGCAGATTTAGCTTAAGGAGGAATTGGTATTCTGTGTGTGGGGAGAAAAGACAATAAAGATACACATTTCTGAGATTCTAACCTCACAAGGTTGCCCTAATAGTTGAGTGGATTTGGATCTGCTTTAGAAACCTGAATGATCTGAATCCACTTAAGATGTCTCCGGTAAGTTAATTTGCAGAGCTGACATGCTTGCCTGTTTCAGCTAACGAGGTACATGGCCATCTCTCCAGGGCCAAGTTTTGCATAATGAAAAATATAACTCAAAGACAGTTCTCTGCATCTTTCAGCACTCCATAGGATCTCATTTTAGTATCGGCAGGACTTTGGAGTAACTCAGAGCAAACTCTCCTTTCTTAAAAAGACCATTTTAATCAGTTTTATTTGAAGCATGATCAAGCCAGCTGATAACTCCAATGAAAACAATTTATCAGACAAGATCTAAAAGAATCTAAGCAGTGTAGTCTGAGCTGTATAATGTGGTAAAATTTTAGAAATCTCTTAGTGCATGACATACAGAACAACCAGATTTTTTATTTTTAAAGTCCATGGTGGAAAATGAAATTAGCGTGGCAAATAATTCACAACATCCAGTTATGATCAACATTTTATCAGTTGAACCACACTGTGCGTTTGCATTCTGATCTTTATTTAATAACTTGTACTTTTAGGAAGTCAGCTATTAAGGTATCACCATGAGGGGTTTGGGGATTCTGAAGGATTTATATTGAAGAAAACCATAGAATGAATGTCTTCCAAACTTAAATAATTTTGGAAAAACATCTGTTCTTTTTTCACACTTACATAAAGAAAACTAGAATAAAATTGGCTTACGTGGTAGAGTGTACCTTTGGTAAGAGGAGAAGCATGTTGTCTGCAAAATGATTACACTTAGGTCATTTGAATGATCATACAAGGTAGTTCCGTGAAGAATTAGGAAAACTTAACCAAAGTGCAGGAGGCTTGTTTGAATTTCTGTTTATTTCACTATAAACAATTTGATTATACCAACTTACTGGCAACAAGTGTTTATATCTTTATATTTTATTTTTAGTACAGCCTAAATTTGGTCATCTTTTTAAAACTTGCAGATTTTTGAGAGTTTGAGTTAAAATGAAATCATCAAAATAGCCCAAAATCGATTGTAAATTCATGCTCATGTAGTTTTCTATTCCCTTTCTACTGGATGTAGGTAACTGTCCAGAGAATGTCCTCAGTTATCTGATGTATGCGTATATGTATATTTGCTTTTTGCTTACTGGGGTTGCCTTCTAAGGATTAGAATCTTTAAAAAACTTCTCTGTGTGTTTTTTTTTTAAGTAATCATTTGAAAAATAGTGTAACATGTAAATTAACTTATGAACTTAAATCATCTTAACAGTTTTGGTTTGGAGTTTTCCCTGTATGCTGGGAATTGGAGGGAAGGCTGTGTGGGATTCCAGCTCAGAGCCAGGCACTCCTGCGGCACCTGTGAGTGCCTGTGAGGGCTGGTATTTTTGTTTGACTCTTTTACACATATGTAGAAATAGCCCCCAAACTCTTTTTCTGTTGTGAGTGTGATGAGCCAAAGAACTGATTAGCAAGTTGGAATCTATACTCCACTGCTCCTAAATAACTACTGAGAAGGTAAAACTATCAGACTGTATGTTTTGGATTGAATTAGGTAAATAAATCCTTAAAGATGAAAACTGTATAAAATGTTCATTTTTTTTGACCAGATAGCCTGTTGATTATGCAGACAGTGTAGTTCTCATGGATTTTTAAAGTAATTTTATTTCATGCTAGTTTATTCCTGAAAATTGACTCTGTGGTAGGTTAGAACATTCAGTCACTGGTATGCTGATATCTAAACCCTTTACCTATGGTAAATATTCTCAAGTCCTTTCCATTCTGCTGTCATGAGAGTTGAGTTCCTGTCAGAAGTTGTTAGTGTCTCTGTATTTTTGTTAAGCTGTTAGCCCAGAGGTAACTGAATTTCAAAGGATGATGACATGTTTTGTTTTGTAACATTACACGCTTGACTGTGAAGTACTTTGGAGAGCTGAGGATAAAAAGAAGTATATTCTTCTTATTTTTAGGGAGGCATTAATTTTAACACAATCTTATCTGATTATTTTTTAAGCCTTGACATAGAGAAATAGAATCTTCCTAAAGGCTCTCTGTTAAATTGTGTAGGAAGGTGGGAAAACTCTAGGATTTTAGTGTAATCATAGATGGCATAATATTGAAGCATAATTAGCATCAGAGGTAACAATTACATTTCAGATACGTCCAGTAGGTCAGTTCAGCACTTTTGTGGAATGCGCCGTGTGCAAGTTAGTGTCAGGCATTCAGATGACCACGTGCAAGTTATTGTCAGGCATTTGGACGTGAGATGTGTGAGTCCTATCACCAAGGAGTTAACCAGGGCTTAACAATACTGCACAAGTGAATATTCTAGAAATAGAGTAAGGCAAGTCCCATAGGAGATCCCTAAGACAGTTGGTAAAACATAATAGAGCCCATTTAATTTTAGGGTATCAGAAACTCTTGTGGAAGTCGAGGTGTTTGAGTATTTGATTGATGGCATGATTAAGGTGAGTGGTGATGGGGTGAGAGTGGTGGGGTTAGGGTGGGGAGGGCCATCAGCAAAGGGACAAGACAACGAAGGAAAGCAGAGCATGCATCTGGGGAATCACAGCAACTAGTGCCTATACCAGAACACCAAGCTTCGGCCAGAGAGGATCAAGATGAGCAGCTGAGAGGGCTTTTCTGCTTGTTTTTAGAATAATTGAGGGGGGTATGTGTGTGTGCGTGCACACACACTTACACTGAGGACTAATTGTTACCCATTAGTAAAGCTCTGAATCTCAGAATGTCATTCCAGTCCAGCATCTCCCACCTGCATGGTTCTGATAATGAAAACTATCCTGACTAGGTAATAATATTTAATTTAACCAAGCAGCAGATGATTAACTCTCTTAAAGAAGCTGAGTTCCGCTCTTAAAGAAAACAAGTTCCACTTTCCACTCACTTCTAAATGTTCCCACTGGAAATAATCTCGTTTTATGCCACAGACTAGCATGGTGGGTTCTTCACACACCCCAGCAAACAGAACTTAGGTGGGACTTGAACCTCAAGTTGATTTTGTAAATTCATCTTCCTTATTCTTGTTGGGGAGTTCAATTCCAACTTAACGTTATTCTAAAAGACTATTCAATTTAAGTTTGATTGTTAATTTGACATTATACTCTATGCAATAAAGTTAAAGTTGTAGCAGCCTTTTTAAAAATAAGACCAGGCTGCTAAAACCCTATTATGATATTTTGAAGCACAGTTTGTGCCCCTAAAATGGGGCTTATAATGAAAATACCAACAAGCCCTTCAATAGAGTAGCTCTAGAAACTGCCTGAGAATATAAATGACCAACTTCCTTGCTCTCCTGGGCCACATTTCCAAGCTTCCACTACTTTTATTTCACTAAAGAGTTGGGTTTGGATTCTTAATGGGAAACGATAGAAGAAGGCAGATGATGTCTCTATTGTTGCTGTTTGCAGGTTATAAGGCATATGGACGCATTTTTTTTTTTTTCCCTGTCTGCCTAGCAATGGAGGGTCTCCATAGTATCCTAGCAACCAGATTCAAACACCAGACTGCTGCTCTTTCTCCCATTTTTGCCATAGGTGCTGCTGCCTAGCCCAGAGAACTGGGCCCGATGCTAGCACTCAGACCCTCCGACTTGAATGTTCCACGCTCTGAGAACACAAGACAATATGATAAATAAGAGCGTGCTGAAAGCAGCATTTACCCGTATGCGCAACAGCTTATTATGCAATCACATCTGTGGCATTTTGAATCCTAATCTGAACTGTTGAGCTGGCGCTGTTTGCCACCCCTTCCCTGACAGTCCCTCTCTTATTTCCACACACCCAGCCTTCTGACACCAGTTCCCCTTCCTTCTCACCATCTTCTATAATGACTGCATTCCTCGGCACCTCCTTCAAATGTGTTTTCTGGTAAGTTAAGTAAGTGGAGCCTGTTTGAACTCCGAGTATATTTTGTTTCTAAGAGCAGAGGGATGTTCTCCCTCCAAAACTGTCATGTAAATATAAACAAGAGCACAGAATCTGTAGCTGCACAAAACAGATGTTGAGCGAAAGGTGGGACTAATAGTGTACTCTCAAAGTGTCTTGCTTCTGAATGGACTTTTTAATCATAGTTATTAATAGGAAAGAAGCAGGAGGGAGTGGGAAGAAGAGATGTGTGTCAGGGGGACAAGGAAGGGCAAAACAGGATGACTTCTGTGAAAGCTATGGCATGTTTGCAAAGTTGAAAAGGATCAGTGGGCTTTGTGGGCAAGTGAATAGGCAATGAGACTGGAACAGAATTTATAGGTAAGAGAGAACTTTGTGTATGAAAACACCCAAATTGGAATGTACCAATGGCTGGCCTCCTTTGGGAGTTGAAACCATACTGGAATTTTGGTTAAAAAGCCATTAACATGTTTCCTTTTAGACCAATGCTTGTTTTGAATACCTTGTATCGTCCCTTTGAAACATCCCTTAGTCTAATACCAGGGCGGGCTTGGTGGTCTTTGTGCAGACCACCATGCAGAAGAAGTGGAGGATAAGTCAGTGCATCACTGTTTCTGAAAAAATAGGTCAGAATGGTACTGCCCATCACGATTGCGATGGCTGACATTTATCGAGCCCTTACTCTGTGTCAGACCACTGCTGCCTGTGCTTTACATAGCTTGTCTTTTTTTTAATCAAATAACCTGGTGAGGAACACTCCAGGTTATCCCGTTTTATAACAGTGAGGGACAAGACGCTGAAATTCAGAGAAGCTAAGTAACTTGCTCAAAGCCACACACTTTGTAAAAGGCTGAATTGGAATTTGAACTTGAGAGCCCTTCTCATTAGCCTCTAGGTTCTTCTGCTTCCCAAAGGGGTGGGAGGATTAGGCAATTTCATGATCCTAATAGATACCATAAAGGCTGTTCTGTGGGGAGTATCTGCTCACCAGTAATTAAATAGGAAGCAGAGTGGCTTGGCGAAAAGTGGAAAAAAAAAGACAGGACCAAAACAAAGTTTGTTGCCCAAACTTTACTGCTACACATTAGAATCATCTGAGGAGCTTAAAAAAAAAACCCAAACCCATTAAAATCAGAATGTCTGGAGGTGGAAGCCAACCATCAGTGTTTTTTAAAGATTTCTCAGATAGTTCCAGTGAGCAGCAGGATGTGGGAAACAGTCTGATGAGAAGACAACAGGTGTCTGTGTGTGTGTGTGTGTGTGTGTGTATGTATGTATGAGAGAGAGAGAGAGAGAGAGAGAAAGAGAGTGAGAGGGGAAGGGTGAGAGGGTGAGAGGGGAAGGGGGGAGGGAGACAAATATTAAAGCAATAGGATAAACTTTCCACTTAAAGAGTTGAATGTGTCTATTGGCTAAAACCTTTAACTACTACGGACTTGGAAAAGCAGCAGGGTTTTTGTTTTTTTCCAAATTGTAGGTGTATACTATTTAGTTAATGTCTGTTGTTTATTCTCTCAAAGAAATAATCATTACCTTACCTAGTTCATTGGTTCTTAACCCTAGGCTTCATGTTAGAATCACCTAGGGAGTTAATTTTTTTTTTTTCCTGGGCTGCCACCTCCAGGGATTCTGATTTAATTGCCCCTTGGTGGACTGGAGGTGGAGGTATATTGTTTGCACTCCCAAGGCGACTCTGAAATGCAACCAGGATCGAGAACCTCCTTGGTGGCTCATTCCGTGTTAGCTCCTACAGGTTCCTGGAATTGCCATCCCCTGGGAAAGACTTTTCTTGGTTCCTTTTTTTTAATCCTTTTTACCACCCCTAATCCCCTGCTTGCATTGGAGCCAGGCAGATCCAGTTTCCCACTTTCCGTAGCAGCCACACTTGTCATTTTCACCATGATCTCTGGGGTGACCTGCACGGCTCTGGGGCACAAAAAGTGGCAGCAGCTCCCTTCCGTGGGTAAGTATGCTTCCCTCTTTCTTGCCAGCCATGAGTCCTGGCCACGATTCAAATATGACACCTTAGGATCAGCCGTTCCCCCGTTTGTTTTCCACTCTCACCAAGGGGAGCTGCCTGGTGAGCCAATGAGATTGTTTCCTGGTATCCCAGAGGCTTCCATGAAATGTTCTGTGCTTCAGGGTGAAACAATTACGAGCCCCTCTTTGGGAGAGACGCACAGGCCTTGTAGTGCCTCTCCTTCTGGTATGTGATGTCTCTGTAGCCAGCTACAGTTTTTTTTTTTTTCCTCCTACAGTTATTTTATCCTTTTAAGGCAAACAGCCTGAGCTCAGGCTGAGGAGTACTTTCCAGGGAGGCTTCAGAGAAAGCAGAGCTAGTACATCAAGCTCTCAGCCCCCTTTCCAGACGGTCTGGTCTGAGTGGTGAACAGGGCTGGGCACTGCTGGCAGACGGGAGGACTGACGTGACACTTGTAGCAGGAGAATCTCGGTGTGTCCCTCAGAAAAGCTCCAGAAAGAGCTAGGGATTCCTATGCCTTGTGGTCACAACCTCATTGCTCCCATTGCCAAGTTTTGGGTCTCTCTCTAGCCCTTTCCCCTTATATTGTTAAAAAACAAAACAAAACAAAATACAAAGTCTTTAAGATTTTCCTAATTTTCTCTGATAGGAGCCTATTTACATGTGCAATTGAATCATTATCTTCTCAGGTAAGGATCAATCAGTATAGTACTTTATATAAATGATGAAAACAGCTAATATAATTACTAATACTTTTTTGGTAAAAAAATAATCTCTTTCGAATGGGAGTCAGTGAGAAGCTTTCCTGTTTCTTTCTCCCTCCTTCTAAAACATGAAAATGTATCCAGCTGGCAGTGTAACAGCAGAGTAGATGTCATAAGGCTGCACAGAGGGTTGGGGACATTAATTACATAGGGAAGGTAATCATAAGGAAAGTAAACGCTTTCATTATGATCCAGTTTCTTGTCATGCATTTGATGATTGGACCTAAATGGGAAGGACAAGAGGAATTAGCAACAATAAAGGAAACACGAACTAAAGCATGTGTTCACCTGTGTAGCTTAGCAGTTAGAAGCAGAAAGAGGGTCAGCATTGATGGTAGGACCCTGGGAAAGGGTCTGTGTCTTAGAATTTTTGTAATCCAAGATACTAAAGGATGGGGAATTGTATAGAAAAAGAATCAGTGACAATTTAGTGTCAATATATGCTACTTCCACCTGCATCTACAATTTAAAAAAAATGTTAATTACCTTTGGCTGTCTAAAGATCATAAGTGCTAATTGAACTTCACCAGAAATCCTTTATGACAGGTACAATTTCATTGCCTTCCATATAGAGGTGAAGTAACTTAGGCCCTGCAAATGTATATGTTAATAGTTCAAATTATTAATATGTCTCAAAAGCAGATCTCTTAATGCTATGGACCTTCTAATGTCCAGTTATATTTTCTTAAGACCATATCTGCTCTTTATGAGTAGTATTGTATTTCTTTGAACTTGAAAAAATTATAGTATCAGCAGTCAGCTTAATTTGGTTAATTGTATTCCATGTCAGTGATGACAAATACACTTTAGTTAAACACAGTAGTTTTGCTATTTTCTAAAACAATTGTATTACAAGGCTATCAAGCTTTCACCAGATTTAGGCCAAGGAATAATGAGATAATGTGAGGGAAAAGCATCTCCTTTCTGTATATACTGTAGATCATCCTAATGGCCCAACTCTATCAATAAAGTATGGTGTTGACAGTGCTTCCAAGTCTGGACTGGGAGGAAAGAAAAAAAGAGTTGTCATGACAAGCAAGAAAAATGGGAATTTTAAATTTTGCCCCTCTGGAGTTATTGCTACTGATGGACTGCAGGGTGGATTGACCATTCTTTTTGGTGTTTATCAGTAGCTGGTGAGCATGCTGTACAAGCCAGCGTAGCTCTCACTTACATCTTCTTAAGATGGGCTCTGCCTAAATCACTGGTGACTGAATAACACATTTTGTGTTACGATGAGGGAGAAAAGATGGCCTCATATTTGACTTGTATGGTTTTGACAGGGTGTCACCATACCCTTTACAGAGGAATATTAAACATCTAAAAATGACAAGTACAATTTTGCTAAGCCTGCAGTGGCAACTCATGCCACTGGAAGGAGAGGAAAGAAAAGATGGAGAGGAATAAACCCTAGAGTCCACTGCCTGCACTGTGGAGCTCTGTGTGAATCACGGTCTTTGTTCTTCCTAACTGCAGCAAGTAGAAGGGGAAAAAGTGGAAGCAGTGACGGATTTTCTTTTCTTGGACTCCAAAATCACTGAGGATGGTGACTGCAGTCATGAAATTAAAAGACACTTGCTCATTGGAAGGAAAACTGTGAAAAACCTAGACAGCGTATTAAAAAACAGAGACATCACTTTGCCAACAGAAGTCCGTGTAGTCAAAGCTATGATTTCCCCAGTAGTCATGTATGGATGTGACACTTGGACCATGAAGACTGAGCCCTGAAGAACTGATTCTTTCAAATTGCGGTGCTGGAGAAGACTCTTGAGATTCTCTTGGGCTACAGAGATATCAAACTAGTCAATCTTAAAGGAAATAAACCCTGAATATTCACTGGAAGAACTGATGCTGAAGCTCCAATACTTTGGCCATCTTATGCGAAGAGCTGACTCATTAGAAAAGACCCTGATCCTGGGACAGATTGAAAGCAAAAGGGGAAGGGAGATACAGAGGATGAAATGGTTAGATAGCACCACTGACTCAATGGACATGAGTTTGAGCAAACTCTGGGAGATAGTGGAGGACAGAGGAGCCTGGCATGCTGCAGTCCATGGGGTCGCAAAGAGCTGGACACAACTTAGTGACTGAACAACAATAACACATATTTAGCAACTATCTGAGGATACCAAAGGTGAGAAAAGGAAGTCCAGAGACACTCAGCAAAGTAAGAGTCATTTTTTGGTTGGAAGATCTGTTCAGTGAATCACTTTTTTATTTTGAGAACTTTTACATTTCTGAGTTTTTAGAAGAAAATCCTTTTTCTCCCACAGCATTTGGTACAGTGCAAAATGAAAGAATTGCTCAAAGTTTCTAGTCATTCACTTAATACTTTATAAAAAATAATATTCAACTCCATTATCCATTTGTATGAACAGTGTTTCTTGTAGATCCGAAAAGCTTTAGAATATTTTGAAAGGAACTCTGCTCTGACTGTTTCTTTGTAGTGGTAGCCTTCATCAGGGGCTAGTCATTTTCTTCAAAATCTGACTTCAGACTTTTTGTTGTTCTTCATAAAAGAAAAATACAACATGAAAAATTGTAATCTGCCTGACTGCCTTCTTGATGTTTTAGTATTATTTAGTATGGAGATATACACTCACTTACTGAAAGAAAAAAAGAAACAAGAACTAAATGACTTCTTGTTCATGAAGCATTGAATAGCATAAAATTAAATGATTATTACTTTGAAATAGTCCTCATGAAAAGGAATGGCAAAGAAATACAATAAGAAGCCCACTGTGAATGAAACATTTTTTATTAGCTTCTTGCCACCTCTTTGCATACTTCATGAATTTATCTGGGCTTTGCCTTTTGTATGCTTTGCTTAAGGCATTAAGATGTCTTTTTCCCCTTCTTTTTGCGTTTGGGTGGGAAATAGCTAGTCTGTTTTCTTTAAAGAGGTTTTTGTTTTTTTGAAAGAGAACTACTGTTTGTGGCATTTGAAATAGTATTGAGTAGGTACAGAAAAGTTCTGGGAATGGAGAAGTTAGATGCTTTGAAGCATTATATATGTATGAGTGTTTACATGTTTATGGATTATTACAAGAAATTATTTCAGAGAATTCTGATATTTAAACAGAATCCTGTTATTTCCACCTAAAGTTAGAGTCCATCTGTAGTATGGTTATTTTAAGCAATCCAGAGTTACCCTTCTATTACCTCAAAAATGAAGAGATAAAAAGAACTGATATTAAAGAAAACGTTGGTAAAGAGCTCACAGCAGAATGTGCAGAGAGGTAAACCAAGTGAAGCACGTGACCGGAACCTTCATACTAAAGTGTGAAACAGAACACTGCTCATCAGAGAAGGCTGTCTTTCTCAGTTGGCCCTTTCTTGTCTTTCTCTTTTGGTACCACCGCTGAAGTCCTGTGCCCTGTAAATCATTTATCATCACAGCAGTGCTCCGTCTTCTGGATTCCTAAGGGTTACTGTCAGTGTGATAGATGGAAAAGATCTCAAGTAGACATTATTTGTCTTGGCAAGAGTGGCTTTTTCTACTAGATGAACTTAGAGGTCATTAAATAACACCGAGGTGAACCCTTGCTAGTGTGTTTTTAAATCATGATAGATTTCCCCCTTTTCTTCGTGACTGCCATCACCATATTTCAAAAGTTCTTTTTGTAATTCAGTCTGTTGCTTCATCATGATTAAGGGGGAACTTCTCTTGTTCAAGCGAGGCTCATTCTTTATCTTTTCTTCTTTTCTTTCCCCCCGAGACATAGGGAACAATTGCTCTCATCTTTACTGAAATCCTTTATAAAATGAAGGTAATAATTGTCACTTTTAAGCCTTGTCTTTACTGGTCAGTTAGTGTTGCTACTGCTGCTACTGCTAATTATTACTAAAATATTTGCCTGACTGTAGACTGCATAAGCTTTCTCATTTAATTCTCACAGTAATTTGACAAAGTACGTACCCTTCATCCCATTTCTTCAGATAGAGAAAGTGAGGCACAGAGAGATTAACCCACTTGCTCAAAATAAAATTGTAGGTTGAGACAGGCAAAAGCACGTGTATGTGACCCCAGAGTCCACGCGTGTTCTCCGTGTGCCATGCTGTCTCGATTGTCCCAGCAACTCATTTTTTTTTAAGGATATGTCCTATTTCAATTCTCTTTTATGATTGTGTTCCTTTTTGTGGTAGTGGTGGTGGTGGTTTAGTCACTAAAGTTGTGTCTGATTCTTGTGACCCCATGGGCTCTGGCCCACCAGGCTTCTCTGTCAATGGGATTTTCCAGGCAAGAATACTGGAGGGGATTGCCATTTCCTTCTCCAGGGGAATCTTCCCAACACAAGAGAACCCTGGTCTCCTGCATTGCAGGTGGATTCTTTACTGACTGAGCTCAGGGAATTTTTCATATATCCACATTTTTTCATGCCCATATACTGATAAACATGTGGTGGCCAAGAATTATCCCTTTTTGAGGCTAGTAAACCTAACTATCAAGGAAGCTTTTCTTATAGGAAATTGTATTTCTGTGGTGTTCAAATTGTTATCTAATACGGTTGCTTGTGCTAAAGTAGTTTTTGCTGTATAATATGCAGAAAACTTTTGCTGTCTTGTACTTTCATATTTTGTTTTTGTTATCAGTTAGAATGTTTTTAATGGCCTGTGCCACTAATTTTAAATTTAAATTTTCATTGTAAAGAAACATTTCCTCATTTATCAATGCTTCATTTCCTTATCTATTTCCCCCTACGTGTTAGCATCTTAATTTAACTGAGTATTATTAGAAAGTTTATAAAATACCCTCTGATTCTTTTTTTTTTTCTGGTAACATAATCTGTGAATTAGTTTTCAGTTGTTTATTTGTTCAATTTTTACCAAATATTTCTTAAATAATTACTCTAGTGTAGAGCTCTGCTAGATGTAGCTCTTTCTCAACCCCAAATATGCTAAAAATAAATAAATAAATAAAAGACATTAGCTTTTCAGGGCTCTTACAACCAGAATTGAGCCCAGGGTACCTGGACTGGAGGCTGGTGTCCAGGTCTCAGTGTCTGACTTTGTAGTGCTATGTACTTTGTCTTCATGTCTCTCTGAGTTTGAATTTCTTTAGGTTGGCCATTTTTTGGTTAGCATCTGCTCTTGCAAGATGGTCGATTCCATGAAAACAATACCGGTTTCTCTTCTGCTCCATGTAGTACCTTTGGAGCCCAGAATAGGGCTGGTATACAGTAGATGCTTTATAACTCTTGGCCAGAATAAGGACAAAAAAAAAAAGCCTTTCCAAGTTCTTGGCCCTCATATGCTTCATCTTTTATTTATTTATTTTTTTTTAATTTTATTTTATTTTTAAACTTTACATAATTGTATTAGTTTTGCCAAATATCAAAATGAATCCGCCACAGGGATACATGTGTTCCCCATCCTGAACCCTCCTCCCTCCTCCCTCCCCATACCATCCCTCTGGGTTGTCCCAGTGCACTAGCCCCAAGCATCCAGTATCGTGCATCAAACCTGGACTGGCAACTCGTTTCTTACATGATATTTTACATGTTTCAATGTCATTCTCCCAAATCTTCCCACCCTCTCCCTCTCCCACAGAGTCCATAAGACTGTTCTATACATCAGTGTCTCTTTTTTTGAAAATGGGAAGCACAGAGTGAAGTAAGCCAGAAAGAAAAACACCAATACAGTATACTAACGCATATATATGGAATTTAGAAAGATGGTAACAATAACCCTGTATACGAGACAGCAAAAGAGACACTGATGTACAGAACAGTCTTTTGGACTCTGTGGGAGAGGGAGAGGGTGGGATGATTTGGGAGAATGGCATTGAAACATGTATAATATCATATATGAAACGAGTCACCAGTCCAGGTTTGATGCACGATACTGGATGCTTGGGGCTGGTGCACTGGGACGACCCAGAGGGATGATATGAGGAGGGAGGAGGGAGGAGGGTTCAGGATAGGGAACACATGTATACCTGTGGCAGATTCATTTTGCTATATGGCAAAACCAATACAATATTGTAAAGTTAAATAAAATAAAATAAAAAAAAAAGAAAATGGGAAGCATATCACTGGGCTCAATAGAGCTTGGGGGCATCTTTGGCTTGACCAGAAGAGTTTTACAAATTTTGGACTTTATGCCTTGTCACACCTTTGTGGGAGGCCCTGGGCTCCAGGATTCATCACAGCTCCTGACACTCTATACAGTCTCTATCTAGCTCATCATCTCTCCTGTTTGTGTTATCTCCTGGCCTCTGAAGTCATTTCACATTTTCACCTGAAAACCTGGCATTGCATGGTCTTGAAAAGTCCCTTCTAGTTGGACTAAGATGAGATTCTAAATTATTTTTCTAAGGAAGCATATTTTTTCTCCAGTTGAAAAGTCTCAACTTAAGCTCTGTGACATGAAACCTCAAATAGGGTAACCTCAAAAAGTAACTAGATTAATTGAGAAATACATGCCTGGAATGAATGGGAATAGCTTAAAGAATAATCTATCAAAAATTTAAATCTTTTTGTGGACACAGAATTCTCACTAACAAAATTCTGTCAAGTTTATTATAATAGCTTGCTGATTTTAACTATCCAAATAGTCACATAGATTTTAATATTATGAGATGATGGAGACCATTAAACTCATGATAACATTTCATTAGGTGCTTACCTCAAGAATAACCATAATAAAATAGGGAACATTTAAAGGCTGATTCTGTTTGGCATATTGTCTCTTAGCTCTTCAGAATGAAACCTGAAAACACCCAATCCTAGGAAAAAAATCTTTTTTTAAACTCTTATCTGACCTTATGCTTCTGTTAATGTCTGAGGTTAGATTCCTAAAAGACCTATGTACCAATGCAACTGTGTATCTTGTATCTGATAAAAAGTGAGGCTTAATAACAACATCTATTAATTGGCTGGAAAAATGAATGTAGGTCATTTATGCCTCACAGTATCTAAATGGATAAAGGAGAACAGATCATTTCCATTTTATAGAAGAGATGATTAAGGATCAATGAGGTGAGGTAACACAACCCACATCCAACAGCTCATAAGTGATAACTCTGTAAATACAACAGGCTGTCAGACTCGGTTCATCCTTCTTTCCACACTCTGTGCAGCATCAATGCATCGTGAGATGGTCTTGAGAATCCACTGAGTTCTGTGGTTTAGCAGTGCATTTATGGAAAATCCAAGCCGGTAGGCTCAGAACACAGCATATACAATGGATATGGGCATGGACTCTGTTTCAGTTGCTACTTTACTACTCACGAGGTGTATGAGATTGAGTCTATCTGAGCTTCCGTTTTCTCATTGTGAATGAGGATTTGATTAGAGATCATGTTTGTGAGTTCCTCAGTACAGCATATAAAACATATTATGGAGTTCTACAAATAGCAGAAGACATAAGCTGTTGAAATTATCATTATATTTTCAGTGTTACTAAGTTAAACCCGATTCCATTATTCTTGTTGTTCAGTTGCTAAGTCGTGTCCAACTCTTTGCATCCTCATGGACTGCAACTTGAGGCTTCCCTGTCCTTCACTGTCTCCCAGAGTTTGCTCAAACTCATGTTCATTGAGTCGGTGATGCCATCCAACCATCTCATCCTTTGTTGTCCTCTTCTTCTCCTGCCCTCAATCTTTCCTAACATCAGGATCTTTTCCAGTGAGTTGCTCTTTGCATTATTAGAGTTCTGTAAACATCTTTTAACCAAACTGAAGTGCACAGGTGGAAAGAGTGTCAGTCATGACGAGGTCCTAGAGGATAGCCAGTGCAACCCAGCCTGGTTTTGTGGGATCTGACTCAGAGAGACTGAATGACAGCAAGAATCCTGTGTTGACTTCCGTGGGCTGACTGTGGATAAGGATTGGCTAACATGATCAAGCTTGCAGGTTTGTAATTATGCCATTTAGTTCATTCAGTGAGCAGTTGGAGGCCTACAGAGAAGTCAAGAATAGATTTCTAAGTTTGAGTTGAGAACCACATAGTTCATTTATGTTAGGAAATCATAGTGAAACCAGTTGTGTAGTATCTGAAGGAAAAGCTGTCTGTATTCTAAAGACGGGAAGAATATTTGGTGGCCATTATTTGCAGATGCATTTATGTGACATTGTACAATAGTAATATTTTTCTTAACATTCATCTTAACTTGTGGGCCATTGTACACGTGGATTGGGGCACCGCTGCCCTGGTGCATTTTTAAAGACCCACTGCTTTAATGATGTGATTTTAATCCATCAGAAATATTTAGAGCAAAGTGCCTTTTCTCTTTCCTCAACTGTTTGCATAGAAGTTATTCACTGATAATGGATTTCTATTTGAAAGCCATTCATTCCCAAGTTGAATATTTGCTGTCCAGGCTGAGAAGCCATCAGACGCAGAACATAATCTTAGCCTATAAATGTTTTCTCTTAGTGACTTTTATACTGCATTCCAAGATGTCTTTTCACAAACATGATTGTGGGTAAGAGCAATAACAGGCCCATTAACTTATGGAGGAATACATTAATTGTCTCAGACAAATTCATGACAGGTGTGGTGATGAGCTGATAGTGTAAAGCTTTAGAATAAGAATAAAAATACTAGTTTATCCTGAAATGTTTCATGTTACCAAAAAGACACATTATTTTCAATAACTTTATTGTGATATAATTTGCATACCATAAATTTTACCCACTCTACAGGTATATTAGTACAATGATTTTTAGTAAATTTGTAGAGTTGGCAACTACAACTATAGTTTTGGAACATATCTGTTATGGCCCAGATTATCTGGGGCCCACTTTTGGACAATCCTTGCTCCACCTCTACCCCTGGGCACACAATGATCTGTTTTCTGTCTCTGTAAATTACCTTTTAATATGTTTCATACAAACAAGCATCTTATTTTGCAAATGGTATCAAATCCCTTGATGGACTATGTGATACCAATTTATGGTTTACTCAGTGAAGTTTAGAATATTAAGATTGTTTTTGGATCCAGGATATTTGCTGTTAACCTTGTCTTATTAGTGTCAGATAAGTTCATCTGTTCTGCTTTTTGTTTTTGGAATAATGTGGAAACTGAGAAATTGAATTTCGTACACAGATTCAGTATGTTAGTGTTGCAATGACTTGATTAACAGTAACAACAGCAGTAATAGTAGCAGGTTGTCATTTATGGAATACTTACTGGATTCAGGCGTTGTGCTGGGGGATAAGATGAATTCTTCCCCTAATCTTCATAGTAGTTTTGAAAGGTAGAGAGTATTTGCTCCATTTTAGAGACAGCAAATGGAGAAGGCAATGGCACCCCACTCTAGTACTCTTGCCTAGAAAATCCCATGGATGGAGGAGCCTGGAAGGCTGAAGTCCATGGAGTCGCTGAGGGTCGGACAAGACTGAGCGACTTCACTTTCACTTTTCACTTTCATGCATTGGAGAAGGAAATGGCTACCCACTCCAGTGTTCTTGCCTGGAGAATCCCAGGGACGGGGGAGCCTGGTGGGCTGCTGTCTATGGGGTCGCACAGAGTTGGACACGACTGAAGTGACTTAGCAGCAGAGACAGCAAAAGTGAAGCATACTCAGAGAATTTAAGTAATTTGCCCAAGACCACACAATGCTGCCTGAGTCCAAGTCTGTGCCTTTGACTATTATATTGAGAGTTGTTTATCTAGAGGGACTTTGTAAGCAGACAGTGTGTTTTATACCTTTCTACAACTTCCCAGCTCTTTCCTTTTTTTTTTTTTTTAAGCTCTAATATATTTCCTTGATTTTGGCCTCCCACTTGCCGTTTTGGCTTCCCATGCATAGTTTGCCAAGTAATAAAAGAAGAGCGCATGGATAAGTTACAGAGAAGTTCCAATCCCTGAGGCGAATATAGAACTGGCTAGGGAGCTATTTGTGAAATGAAAGAGACAAAGAGGAGCTATTTGGATTGTGAAATAAGAGAATGGACAAGAGTACATGAGAGAAATATAAGACAGAAGACTTTATAAGACTTGAGAGGAAGGGAGAAATTTCAGTTATCTCAATGTGCCTGAGGTGGTGATTTCATGAAGAAGGTGTTTCATGAAGAAGGTGAGGAGGGTTTCAATAAACACTCTCTTTTGGGTAGAGCTTTTTTGAAAGAGAGAATTCTAATGGGCTCTTGTACCAGTGGGGCTGAAAACAGATGAACAAGACTAAATGGTCTCTAAGGTAGGTGGTCCTACCCCCAGTGGGACATAACTCTGATTAGGTGACTTGCTGACTCTGCTTTGTCTCACTAAAGACCCTGGCTTGCTACGTGGCTGGCTGTATACCCCAGAAGCCTTTGCTCTGATGCCAGTCCATCCTGCCTGGTGCAAAGGCCTGTGGGTTATGAGCCAGTTGGGGAGCTTGCCAGACCTGTTGCTTATTCAACAGTGAAATGAGGTGGCACAGTTAGCTTTCTTTGTTATTATGCAGGGACAGGAATGAAGTTTCAGACTGAGAGAATAAAGAATAATTTTACTTCAGTGATTCACTGGGGATTGATGAAAGGAATTTCAGGGACAATAAACTGTTTCATGCATTTGCAATAGGCTTCAAGCCTCAGTTACACAACAGGTTGAAAGTCCTAAATTCCATTGACAAAATTTGCATTTTCTTACTCAAATAAGTAATAGTGGAGAAGAGAGGGAGTGACATTTATGTAATGAGAATCAGCTTTGATAAATATATAAGTACAAGGTAACTATGAATTCAAACTATTAGAATTATATGCACACAGAAAGGATTTAGAGCAATTTCATAAAAATGCACATGGTAGCAACAAGAGTTTCAAAAACACCCCATAAATCACTGAGTTGCTTGATACTGTTGCTGTGTGTTATAAATCCAGAATGGTGGGCAAGGCATAATAGGTACAATAACCACAGTGGATACCTGGACTCAGCGCACCAGCAGCACTTGGGAACTTGTTAGAAATGGAAGATTTTAAGTCTCATCTCAACTCACTGAATCAGGACCCTTGGGCTAGTGCCCTGAAATCTCTATTTTAACATTCCTTTAGGTGATTCTGATGTGCCCTAATGTTTTAGTTCAGTCGCTCAGTCGTGTCCGACTCTTTGTGACCCCATGAATTGCAGCCCTCCAGGCCTCCCTGTCCATCACCAACTCCCGGAGTTCACTCAGACTCACGTCCATTGAGTCAGTGATGCCATCCAGCCATCTCATCCTCTGTCGTCCCCTTCTCCTCCTGCCCCCAATCCTTCCCAACATCAGAGTCTTTTCCAATGAGTCAACTCTTCGCATGAGGTGGCCAAAGTACTAGAGTTTCAGCTTAAGCATTAGTCCTTCCAATGAACACCCAGAGCTGATTTCCTTCAGAATGGACTGGTTGGATCTCCTTGCAGTCCAAGGGACTCTCAAGAGTCTTCTCCAACACCACAGTTCAAAAGCATCAATTCTTCGGTGCTCAGCCTTCTTCACAGTCCAACTCTCACATCCATACATGACCACTGGAAAAACCATAGCCTTGACTAGACAGACCTTTGTTGACAAAGTAATGTCTCTGCTTTTCAATATGCTATCTAGGTAGGTCATAACTTTCCTTCCAAGGAGTAAGCATCTTTTGATTTCATGGCTGCAGTCACCATCTGCAGTGATTTTGGAGCCCCCAAAAATAAAGTCTGACACTGTTTCCACTGTTTCCCCATCTATTTCCCATGAAGTGATGGGACAAGATGCCATGATCTTCATTTTCTGAATGTTGAGTTTTAAGCCCACTTTTTGACTCTCCTCTTTCACTTTCATCAAGAGGCTTTTTAGTTCCTCTTCACTTTGTGCCATAAGGGTGGTGTCATCTGCATATCTGAGGTTATTGATATTTCTCTTGGCAATCTTGATTCCAGCTTGTGCTTCTTCCAGCCCAGCGTTTCTCATGGTGTACTCTGCGTATAAGTTAAATAAGGTGACAATATACAGCCTTGACATACTCCTTTTCCTATTTGGAACCAGTGTGTTGTTCCATGTCCAGTTCTAACTGTTGCTTCCTGACCTGCATACAGATTTCTCAAGAGGCAGGTCAGGTGGTCTGGTATTCCCATCTCTAATGTTTAGGAATCCCTAAAATAATAGGATGGGAATTTAAAATGTGGGATACTGTACCACAAACATTACTGAAAGCAGTAATCAAAACAGTGGCTGGGAGTCATCGTTAGGGGCTGTCTCTCTTTGCATTCTGCTACCAGTTGGAATGTCCCTTTTTATTCAAGTCCCATCTGCCTTTGATTTACAGGAAACTTTCTTTGTCTAATACCACTGTGAAGTGGTTTCTCCTTGGCATTATCTTAGGTCTGAATTTTTTAGGTTTAATATTCTTTGGTCCTACATATAATATTAAATATTGTGCTAATTATTGTTGTATATATAAACGTGTGTATACACACACTCAGGTACTATCTCCTTAAAGATGTCCTTTCTGAGCAGACCCTGGTCACTTTCATATCTAGTGTTTTCCTTTGCATTTACTTTACCTTGGATTCTTCATAGCACTTCATTATCTAAAGTTGTCTATTTATTTGTTTTCTAGTGTTCCTTTGTCCGAGGGCTTCAGATCAGCTTGCCTCTGTTAATCCTGGCCCCAGGTCATGGGACAGTGCATGACAGGTGGCAGCGGTTCATTGAATGAGCGGTATGTCTGTCTTCATCTAGGTTGTAAGCTACCAAGGGGCAGAGCTGGTGTTAAATTATAAATACAAACTGCAAGAGACTAGTGTGGTATCTGGGGCTCAGAAAGCACTCACGCAGCGTTCTTTTGTCCATGCCTTTCCCTTCTCCTGTTCTTATCACTTTCCACTTCTGACAGTTCTTTGTACTGAGTGTGTGCTTGGGAAAGATAAATGCAATAATTGAGACAGCTTTTAAGATGTTTTAAACAATTAACGTTAGTAATTAGAAAATAAAATGAAATATATCACTTTTTCCCATGTTTTGATTAGTATGAATTATTTATTGAATACCTAATAGAATTTCTAGAAATTGAAATATGAAAGTTCCCATTTTCTTCAGCACCAAGATATATTTTTATAGGTACCTTCATACTTTATTGCTAAACAGTTAAAATCTATAACATAGTGTAGGTTTATATTTTTCCCCTGAGACCTTTGCAATTCAGTTTTTTTTTTTAACAATTTTTTGAAAGATTGTACAAAGGTACACACTCAGATGGTAAAGAATCTGTCTGCCTGAAATGCAGGAGACCCGGGTTTGATCCCTGGGTCAGGAAGATCCGCTGGAGAAGGGCATTGCAACCCACTCCAGTATTCTTGCCTGGAGAATTCCATGGACAGAGGAGCCTGGTGGGCTGCAGTCCATGGGATCACAAAGTCGGATATGATTTAGCAACTGAATAACAACAACATCATCATCTATAAGCAGAGCCAGCATTTACATTTTAGATTTTTTTCATTTTGAAAATTATATTAGTTCACAATTAACATTTGAGGCACTTGAAGCTCAGGTTAAGCATCTTGACCAGAGTCACAGAACTGTATATATAAGTGAAATGATTTGAAACCAGTTCTGGTTTAAAAAAAAAAAAAATTCTGTGAGGATTGCTTAGTGCGTTCCATTCATTATACAGGTAATAACAAGGTCCAGAGAGTTTGTGATCTGGGGTAACATCACTGGTTAAGGAAAGTACAGACCTGGGTTTTTTTAATACCTAATACTATATATTTTTTTAATACCTAATACTCTCTTCATTTCCCACAGTGACCTCTAGTTTCCAGATGTTTCTAAATTATTGTTCTTGGAAATCACACTTGTTGAAGAAGTAAAGGCAGTTTACTTATGGTTTCTATTTGCTGTGTTAGCTCCCAGAATGTTTTGATCAAACGGTTTGGCTCTCTTGTGTTTTTTGTAATCTAATAGCTAAGTGCTGGTAATCAAGCTGGGGGCTTTATTTGCTCAGGCACAGCCAGAGTGTACTATAATTCCCCATTTCCTTAGTTGCCTTCAAGAGTAAAATAAGCCATTTCATTTAAAATTAATAGCTCCAGTCTTATTTCTGCCCTATTTCTACCTTATTCAGTGAGGGAAACCTCATAGTTAACTGCACTTTCAGTTATTCCCGCTGCAACTTCGAGGGAATTCTTTGATGGGCGCCAGCTAACATGTGTGGCTTTGCTGCTTTGAGACAAACTCATGTATTGGAGCAGAGCGATACTCCAAAAACCACATTCTGAGTCAAAGCGAATTACCTTGCTGTCTGCCTGAGTACTTTACAGATTTACACATCTTCTCAACAAGATTTGTAGGTATCAGATTTTTGTAAATCAAGGACTTGAAGCTTACTAGAGAAACTCACATTTAAGGTAGACACTGGATTCTTTTTTATTGAAAGTGACTGAGTCAGGGGAAAAGAAATTGAGGGCTTTTGGCAGACTCTGAGGATGTAGAAAACTTGAGATATATTGTTTTTGCCTTTTTTTTTCCAGGGGTAAAGTGCATTGTTTTTAATTGTGAGGCTTTTATGATTTGTTTGTGCTTATATTTGTATGTTACATACTTCTATAAAGGGTATTCTACTATAAAGGATATATATATCACGAGACAGCAAAAGAGACACTGATGTATAGAACAGTCTTATGGACTCTGTGGGAGAGGGAGAGGGTGGGAAGATTTGGGAGAATGGCAATGAAACATGTAAAGTATCATGTGGGAAACGAGTTGCCAGTCCAGGTTCGATGCATGATGCTGGATGCTTGGGGCTGGTGCACTGGGACGCCCCAGAGGGATGGTATGGGGAGGGAGGAGGGAGGAGGGTTCGGGATGGGGAACACATGTATACCTGTGGCGGATTCATTTTGATATTTGGCAAAACTAATACAATTATGTAAAGTTTAAAAATAAAATAAAATTAGAGAAAAGAATTAAAAACAGGCAATGCATCATTTTATTTCATAAGCTGGATAGGTTATTTTTAAAAAGCTAAATAAAATCAAGGCACAATAGCTTGATAGAGATAGAGTTGGAGGAAATGGAAAAGAGGAAAATGTACAGGAAGAGAGATGGGGATTTTAAACTGATCCTGGGCTGTGTAATGATGCTTGGTCCCTTAGCCCCTGTTCTTCTAATCACTGAAGCTAAAGAGATTGTTTTTGTCCATGGACTGAAGACTATGCCTATGCTAATTTAGGCACTCTGAATAGGAATTTTGGGCTCTGTAGCCCAGTCCACATTCCTGCTGGTCCCACTCTAACAGAGTCTGGAGAGCCAATACTGTGATGATTTAGCCCTTGGACTCTGAGGTCGGAGAAACCTGGATTCAGGTCTGGATTTTGCTAGCAGTTGTATCCGTTACTTCTCTGTGCTTTGGATTTCTCACCTATAAAATGGGAGGTAGCAGAGTACATGGTCAAGAGTGTGGTCTCTAGAAGTAGACCTCTCAGTTGGAATCTCAAATCTACCAATTACGTGCTGTGTTACTTTAGGCAAGTTGCTTAACACCTCTGTGCCTTCAGTGTCAAACAGGGATAGTAATAGTTTCCGTCTCCTATTTGTGTTAGCGTAAGTACACAAGATTATGTTTGCAAAGCGGTGAAAACATGGTCTGGTACATAACAAGCACTCAGCAGATGCTTGGTCTCTTCCTCCTTCCACTAACACATTGGCTCTCAACTGGGAGTACACCCCCCACCCCGCACCATGGGACATTTGGCAGTGTCCAGGGACGTTGTGTTTGTCCTAACTGGGAGGAAAGTAGACACCAGGAATGGTGCTAATGATCCTACAATGTATAGGACAGTCTCCACAATGAAGAATGGTCTGTTCCCAAATGTCAGCAGTGTACTAGCCTCACTGGCAACCTAGTTCCCTTTAGGGCTAGGATTCTGCTCCAACTCTTCTACCCCAATCTGGACCCTCTACCTCAGGTTCCATAACTGTCCCTGTGGTACCCATAGTGGGTTATCCTTTGATGTGACTTTTCAGACTGGCTGGATCTTCAGCTGTTGCTAATGGCTGGTGATCTTTTTTTCTGTTATCTGTTTTGGCTGACCATCATCCTGCTGTGAATACTCATGATGCTGACCGGCCATCTCAATTCTGACTTTCCTGGGGCCAGACTTCATGTTGGAGGAAACCATACCAGCTGCAACCTTGGCAATTCCCACCCCCCCCCCACCCCCATCTTAAGACTGGTGGTTGTCAGAATTTGTGGCTATCTGGCAGACAGCGTCTCCACCCTACTTCCTTCTCACCACCTTTGGTCTCCTTTCTGTGGGGTTTTCCTCTTTGTCTGAAGTTCTCTTGCCTTCAGCACTGCAGTGCACACCCTGCCTCCAAGCAGTCCATGGCACAGGAACTTTTGATACTGACCGCCCTCCCAGTGGACATGGAACCTGGGTGGAGCCCCACATTGATCGCTTTAGAAGGTCCACTGACGGAAGGGACACGGGCCACTCTCTTCTTCCTGGCGGCGTTTTCTGTCTTAACTTTCGATGCTTGAATTCTCTCTTGGATTGTGGTTTTTGAGTCCTGAGACATGAATAGTGAGCTAGCTCTTCTGGATCCCCTTCGTACCAGGTGAGCTGGTGAAAAACTAGCTTTCTTCTCGTGGAAAATATCATGAGGGGAGCCGGGTGCTGGGGGTCCTCTGACCTGGGTTCAGTTTTCCACTATGCCCCTTACTGGTGATGTGAACATGGGCAAATTCATTTTAATATCTTTGAGATTAACTTCTTCTTTTCCAAAATACTAAAAAGAGCTCTATCAGAGGTTGTTAGGAGAGACAGTACGTATAGGGCTTAGTACTGTGGCTGCTGAAGACTGGTTATTTTTTTAAACTTTTTTTTAAATTTAATTTTTATTGGAGTATAGCTACCTTACAGTGTTGTGTTAGTTTCTGCCGTACAGCAAAGTGAATCAGTTAATTTGTATACATATATTCCCTCTTTTTTGGATTTTCTTCCCATTTAGGTCACCACAGAGCACTGAGTAGAGATCCCCGAGCTATACATACAGTGGGTTCTCGTTAGTCGTCTGCTTTATACTTAGGGCAGTAGGGTATTTACGCCCGTTCCAACCTACCAATTCACCCCACCCTGCCTTTCTGCTCGTGGGATCTATTCATGTGGCTGTGTTTGAATTCTACTATGTTCTAGTTGTATGTTCTTGGGCAAGTTCCTTAAACCCTCTCTCTGTGTCTTAGGCTTACCACATCTCTAAAACGTGTGTAACAATAGGACGGACTTCACAGTGTGGTTGGATAAATTCCGTGAGGACCTGTATGTAAATGCCTTAGAATAGCCCCTGTGTTGCCCCATTCCTTCGCCTTTCCTCTGCTGCCGAGGTCTGGATTGTGGGGCACGTGGCATAGGGCACAAGCCAAATCCACTTGGAATGGAAGCCAAGGGACTTGATGCAGATGCTCCTCATGGGGAAGGGGGTTGGTGGGGGAAGGATACATAATGGGAACATGTGACTCTGTGTCAACTTCCACCCCCCTGCCCCCCAGAAGCAGGGATCCTTTGCTCATGGAAAACGTCCCTATGTGCTTAGGCAGGGTTTCAAGATAGTCTAGAAAAACAAACACCATAACACTTTAAACTCCTTGAAATTCCCAATTTGTCCTCAAAGATACGGTTGCAACTTACAAAGGAAGCCCTGCACGTTCCACTCCTCTTTGTTCGCTTTTACAATCTCTGCATGCTCCTGCTCCCTTTAAGTTCATTTTTGCTTCCAAACACCTGCGTCGGCTACTCTACTCTGGAGGACTTCCCTGGACCTAGTGGCTGGTTTTCAAGCCTCAGCAGAGTTTTCATCACCCCAGGGCAAACCTTGCCAGTGACTGTGAAGTATGGAAGCCTACCAGCCTGACTCTTTTGCCTGAAAGAGATAGAAGTTCTCCTGTGGGTTCCCCCTGCTGCAATCTGTGAAACATGCTCTGAGGAGCTTCACCTGAACTTGCACGTTGGTTGACTTTTTCCTTTGGGGAGCACTTCCTTAGTTTATCCTCATGTGTAGGTCTGCTTCTGGGGAACCCGGTCTAAGGCAGCTTTTCTCTGAGGCTCACCCCATGTTGGAGACTTACACCAATATATGACCCCACTCTTCTGGAAGGTCGGAAATGAGGGCCAGAGATGGGAAAATTTAAAGAAGTCATTTTTACACCTTACATGGTAAGAAAATAAACACCCATTTTATAATTTGACATAGTCGTAGGTGGTTACATTAAATTGGTTTTGCTTTAAATATTAGCATTCAAGATATATACATACACATGTAATTGTAATATATATATTCTGTTTTAATAACTGACATTGTAACGATGCTGGTATTTTTTCCCTCTAGTTTTCAATGTGTAATGCTTTAGTTTTATAAACATTAGGACATGTTTTTGGACTCTCTTGAGAATCAGCAACAATTTATTTTCCTCATCCTCTGGGAAAAATGTGTCCTTAGTGCCAAATACTTAATTTGAAGAGAAGACTTCATAAGCTAACAGTGAGGACCTGTGTTGAGGTATTTTGACCTGGCACTCTGTGGAATAAAGTTAGTGAGAAATTCACTTATATTACAAATATTTATTTTTGTGCTATGAACTCTGCTAGATCCTGCTAATAAAGAGGCTGTCATTAGGATATATTCTGTCTTGAAACTTTTCAGATGTTCTCTTTTTCCCCAGTGCACTAAAGTTTTATGATGATACACCTTGCTATGAGTATAATTCCCTTCATTGTGTTGAGCTCCCTGTGAGTCTTTTCAATAGGAAAACTTAAGACTTCAGGTCTGGAATTTTTAAAAATTGCTTACCATGTTTGATTGGATAAGAAAATAAGAAGGCACTAGGAAGGTAAAAATAGAAAATGTCATGGCTAGCCTTAAAATGGATACTGCAGGTCTTTGAAATCGTAAGGGAATATTCTGGAGAACTTTTCCAATGCTAATGTTTCAAATATGCCAATGCCTTGAATTAAGAAACTATACAGTCACTCAAATATAAGTTCCAGGACATATCTATTTCCTATTTTGTTCACTGATAAATCCTCTGTCCAAATACAGCAATTTTTTTTCAAAATGAAGTGCAAATACTTTGTTGGTTGGTACAATATCAAGATTGCTGCAACTGTTATCATTGTGACTGTAAGTGTAGCCCTTATTTAATATGTGTGTTCCTATCAAAGAAAATGCATTCTTTAAAATAACCACACACTACATCTGAGGAGGGAAAAACAAAACAAAAAAACCTTTCTAAACCTTGGGGATTAGAACAGAGTAACTCATAGAGGAAGTGGCCAATAAATGTGTTACCCAGATTGTGGTGAGAAAGGACATGGAGACAATAACCAGGAATTCTACAAGAGTTCTTACAAGTGTTGCAAGTAAGAAAAATTACATCCTCTGGAAGTTTGCCCAATGCTGAGCCATTCCTTAAACAAGCTTCTGGAACTGTGGACAAAGGGTGATCCTGAGTCTATTTTCTCTTTTTTCTGTGACTTCAGTCACAAAGTGGTTTTGATCCAACATGAAAGTGAAGAGTTTTGGCCAAGGGAAGAGACTCCTGGCTCAGTTCTGTAGCCTGATCATCTCCCTAGTCACCAAGGAAAGGTGGAAAACTACCGTCCTGTTCCGGACTGAATGTGTCCTCCCCAAATTCCTGTGTTGAAGCTCCACCCTCCCCATCTCCAAGCATGTGAGTGTGTTTCGAGACAGGGTTCATAAGAATGTAATTAAGTTTAAACGGGGTTGTGAAAGTGGGGCTCTGATGTGATAGAATTTGTTGCCTTGTGGAAAGAGATGCAAGAAAACTCTCTACTCTCTCTCCGTCTGCCATGTGAGCAAACAGAGAGAAGGTGGTCATCTACAGGATCTCTCACCAGAAACTGAACTGATGGCATCTTGATCTTGGAATTTCAAGCCTTCAGAAATATGAGAAGTAAATTGCTGTTGTTTAAGTCATCAGTTTATTATGTTATAGCAACTCTAGCAGACCCATATACTCTTCAAAGAGACTCCAGATTATTTGTCCTTGATTCAAGAAGTTTGTAATCTTTGAGGAGTGAAATCATATCATTTTAGTATATTACATTATTTCCAATTAAAGATGAAAATTTAAAGAGATATATGTCTATACAATTGAATAAATTACAAATAATTCAAAGTAGAAAAGGAAAATTAGAGGATTCTCTCAGGAGGTGCAATAGAAAGAGAGAAGTTTCATGGGAGGGAATTATTAAAGAAAAAATCAAGAAAATTTCCCAGAATTGAAGGACATGAGTTTCCAGATGTTAAAGTCCCATAAAGAACACAATACAGTGATGAATTTGACTCATTAACAAAGGCATTTAATCATTAAATTTTAGAATACTGATGGACCTGAGGCTGGGGAGAAGGTGGGTAGATTTCTGTCCAAGGGATCAAGAATCAGAGCAGCTTTATATTACTTTTGAGTTAAAGGAAATTGAGAAATGCCTTTGGAATTCTAAGGAAAAATGATTCCTCCACTCAGAATTCTGTACTCAATAAAATCATTACTGCCTGTGATGAAAGACCAAAGACATTTCAGATATTTGACGTCTAAAAAAGTTTACCACTTTATACCCTTTCTTTGGAAGATATTGGAAGATGCCCTTAGCCAAAAGAGGAAGAGGATCAAGAAAGTGCGATTCACAAAGCAAGGGAGCCAACACAAGAGTGAGGTGGCAAGAATTCCCTGGTTAACGTGGCAGGGAGACCTAATGAAAGCTGCCCATCAAGCTTAAAGAACTACTGATCTGGACTGAAGCAGGAAATTGTCTTTGGGAGTGATTTTATGCAGATGAACTTGATAGCATGCCTGATATTTATGAACGTACTGAGAGGGATTTGCATACCTTGGGGAGAATCTAAGAAACTACATTAAAAAAAAAAAAAAAAAAAACTAATTACCTAAAAAGAAATTAACACAAAAAACAACAGCTGTTAACAATTGGAAAACAAAATGCTACTCAGAAAAGAAGTACATGTAATGTACTACAAAAACTCTTCTATGGAGAGCATTTATGTAGTCATGACAGAGGAAAGTGAAGTGAAAGTGAAAGTCACTCAGTCGTGTCCAACTCTTTGCGAACCCATGGACTATATAGTCCATGGAATTCTCCAGAATCCCAGAGTGGGTAGCCTTTCCCTTCTCCAGGGGATCTATTGAACCCAGGTCGCCTGCATTGCAGGCAGCTTCCAGCTTTACCAGCTAAGCCACAAGGGAAGCCCAAGAACACTGGAGTGGGTAGCCTATCCCTTGTCCAGGGGATTTTCCCAACCCAGGAATTGAACCAGGGTTTCCTCCAAAGCAGGCGGATTCTTTATCAACTGAGCTTATGAGGGAAGCCCACACGACAGAGGAAGCATTGTTACGATTTGACAATGTTAGGAGGAAGAGGTAGATGAGAAGTGTGTGTATATATATTTGTCTAGCAGGGGTAGGGTGGAAGGACTAGAATGGGGGCTGAATTATTTTCTTCTATCGTAGGAAGTGAATTGATAATTCCTTTACTAAAAAAAAAGTAGCAATACAAGTATGTTAATTATATATATGAAAGAAAAAAATCATCTAACAAAAGCTTTAAAATGGTTAATTTAGGGGTCAGAAATAATTGGGGTCTACGATGGGAGACTGCTATTGTAACATGATTTGAGTCTTTAAATCATCTTCATGTATAACTTCGCTAAAAAAAAAAAAAGTAAGGTACAGGTAAAATACATCATGATACTGAGAGACATGACTGGGGAAATAATGAGTGACAAGAGATAATTGCATAAATTTAAGATAAGACCCTGAGAGGAAACAGCAAGTCTTAGGAATATCTTTTTGATGCATCTGAATAAAGATGCACTCTTTGCTTTCTATTTGAGAAAACATGTTTTACTTAATGAAAATTTATTCAATGGTAATTTATGGATAAATTGAAAAGCATTTTGGAGTGAATAAAGATATAGTAGAAGGATATGTCCAATGAAATAGCATGTATGTAAAATCTCCAAATACAAAGTGATGCTGTTTATTGGGTATGGATATTTATATGTGCAGTGCAGTTATAAAAATCTACATCAGGAAGGTGAAGAGGGAGAATAGGCAAATTATCTGTGTCAGGATTGAGATTGGCCTTCTGTATATTCTACATATATGAATAGGATAACAATAAGGAAAATTTTTGAAAAGCTTTATTCCAACAAATCTTGCAGCTTACATGAAATGGTTTAATTATTTGTGTTACATTAATTAATAATACATACTTTTAATACCTATCATGGCATCCAGTCCCATCACTTCATGGCAAATAGATGGGGAAACAGTGGAAACAGTGTCAGACTTTATTTTTCTGGGCTCCAAAATCACTGCAGAAGGTGATTGCAGCCATGAAATTAAAAGACGCTTACTCCTTGGAAGGAAAGTTATGACCAACCTAGACAGCATGTTGAAAAGCAGAGACATTACTTTGCCAACAAAGGTCCATCTAGTCAAGGCTATGGTTTTTCCAGTGCTCATGTATGTATGTGAGAGTTGGACTATAAAGAAAGCTGAGCGCCGAAGAATTGATGCTTTTGAACTGTGGTGTTGGAGAAAACTGTTGAGAGTCCTGTGGACTGCAAGGAGATCCAGCTAGTCTGTCTTAAAGGAGATCAGTCCTGGGTGTTCATTGGAAGGACTGAAGTTGAAGCTGAAACTCCAGTACTTTGGCTGCCTGATGTGAAGACCTGACTCATTGGAAAAGACCCTGATGCTGGGAAAGATTTGAGGGCAGGAGAAGGGGACGACAGAGAATGAGATGTTTGGATGGCATCACTGACTCAATGGACATGGGTTTGGGTGGACTCCGGGAGTTGATGATGGACAGGGAGGCCTGGCGTGCTGTGGTTCTTGGGGTTGCAAAGAGTCAGACATGACTGAGCAACTGAACTGAACTGAACTAATTACCTAAACTCACTGAAGAAAAACAGATAACCTGAGCAGCAGTATATCTATTAAATGAATTAAATTTGTTGTTAAAAACCTCCCCATAAAGAAAACTGTAGGCCCTGATGACTTTACCTGTGCATAATACTAAGCATTCAAGGAAGAAGAAATACTGATTCTATGTAGATTTGTTCAGAAAACTAAAAAGGAGATACTTTCCAATTTTTTCCCTAAGATCAGGAGCAAGATGAAGAAGCCTCCTCTCTGCACTTCTATTCAAATGTCCTACTGGAGCTTCTCGTCAGTGCAATAATGCAAGAAAAATAAAAGATCTTATTGAAAAGGATGAAGTATAAATGGTTTTATTTGCAGGCAGTCTTATCATCTGTGTAGAAAATGTGGTGAGACCTACAGAAAAGCTACTATAAATTAGAAGTGAGTTAAGCAAGGTGCAAAGTCAAACATCAGTATGAAAAATATATTTCTATATGTAATTAGATATTGAAATAAAAATACCTTTTACAATGCCATTAAAATATGTACTGTTTGGTATTGTTCAGTTACTCAGTGTGTATGACTCTTTGCAACCCCATAAACTGCAGTATACCAGGCTTTCCTGTCCTTCACCATCTCCCGGAGGTTGCTCAAATGCATGTCCATTGAGTTGGTGATGCCATCCAACCATCTCATCCTCTGTTGTCCCCTTCCCCTGCCTTCAGTCTTTCCCAGCATCAGGGTATGCTTCGAGGTAAATCTGACAGAAGATGTGAAAAATTTGTAAACTAAAAACTATAAGGAATTGCTGAGATAAATTTAAGAAAAATAAATGAAAAATATGCCACATAATTTATAATATTAATTATCAGTTATGCACATAATTGAGTTATAATTTCAAGGGAATAAATACCAAATCAAAATCAGAGCCAACTTTTTGTAGAAATTGACAAGCTGATTCTGTGCTTTATCTGGACTTCAAAATGGCAAAAACAACTTTTTAAAAAGAAACAAACTTGGATGACTAATGCTATTTCCAAACTTATTATAAAGCTACTGAAGTCACAGAATTGTTGTGTTTGCATAAATGTAGACAAACAAGTTGTTGAAACAGCATAGAGAGTCCAGAAACGCACACACGGTCAACTGATTTTTAACAAAAGTATAGGGACAGTTCAGAAAAAGGGTCTTCTTTTTATATAATGGCGCTGGAACACTTGAATATCTATCCTTCTCCATTTGACCCATATCTCATACAATATGTAAAAATTCAAAATGGACCATTGACCTAAATTCAAAACCTAAAACTGCAAAACTTTTACAAGAAGATATTATATAAAAAATTTTTGTGCTTTTGGGTTAGAGCAGGCAAAGATTTCTTATGTATGACACCAAAAGTATAGTCTATAAAAGAGTAAATTGATGTTCAGTTCAGTCGTTCAGTTGTGTCCGACTCTTTGCGACCCCATGAGTCGCAGCATGCCAGGCCTCCCTGTCCATCACCAACTCCCGGAATTCACTCAGACTCACATCCATCGAGTCAGTGATGCCATCCAGCCATCTCATCCTCTGTCGTCCCCTTCTCCTCCTGCCCCCAATCCCTCCCAGCATCAGAGTCTTTTCCAGTGAGTCAACTCTTCACATGAGGGGGCCAAAGTACTGGAGTTTCAGCTTCAGCATCATTCCTTCCAAAGAAATCCCAGGGCTGATCTCCTTCAGAATGGACTGGTTGGATCTCCTTGCAGTCCAAGGGACTCTCAAGAGTCTTCTCCAACACCACAGTTCAAAAGCATCAATTCTTCGGCGCTCAGCCTTCTTCACAGTCCAACTCTCACATCCATACATGACCACTGGAAAAACCGTAGCCTTGACTAGATGGACCTTTGTTGGCAAAGTAATGTCTCTGCTTTTCAATATGCTATCTAGGTTGGTCATAACTTTCCTTCCAAGGAGTAAGCGTCTTTTAATTTCATGGCTGCAGTCACCATCTGCAGTGATTTTGGAGCCCAAAAAAATAAAGTCTGACACTGTTTCCACTGTTTCCCCATCTATTTCCCATGAAGTGATGGGACCAGATGCCGTGATCTTTGTTTTCTGAATGTTGAGCTTTAAGCCAACTTTTTCACTCTCTACTTTCACTTTCATCAAGAGGTTTTTTAGTTCCTCTTCACTTTTTGTCATAAGGGTGGTGTCATCTGCATATCTGAGGTTATTGATATTTCTCCTGGCAATCTTGATTCCAGCTTGTGCTTCTTCCAGCCCAGCGTTTCTCATGATGTATTCTGCATATAAGTTAAATAAGCAGGGTGACAATATACAGCCTTGACGTACTCCTTTTCCTATTTGGAACCAGTCTGTTGTTCCATGTCCAGTTCTAACTGTTGCTTCCTGACCTACAGTGGAAGTGAGAAATAGATTTAAGGGACTAGATCTTATAGAGTGCCTGATGAACTATGGACGGAGGTTCGTGACATTATACAGGAGACAGGGATCAAGACCATCCCCATGGAAAAGAAATGCAAAAAAGCAAAATGGCTGACTGAAGAGGCCTTACAAATAGCTGGGAAAAGAAGAGAAGCAAAAAGCAAAGGAGAAAAGGAAAGATATAAGCATCTGAATGCAGAGTTCCAAAGAATAGCAAGAAGAGATAAGAAAGCCTTCCTCAGCGATCAATGCAAAGAAATAGAGGAAAACAACAGAATGGGAAAGACTAGAGATCTCTTCAAGGAAATTAGAGATACCAAGGGAACATTTCATGCAAGGATGGGCTCGATAAAGGACAGAAATGGTATAGACCTAATAGAAGCAGAAGATATTAAGAAGAGGTGGCAGGAATACACAGAAGAACTATACAAAAAAGATCTTCACCACCAAGATAATCATGATGGTATGATCACTCACTTAGAGCCAGACATCCTGGAATGTGAAGTGAAGTGGACCTTAGAAAGTATCACTACAAACAAAGCTAGTGGAGGTGGTGGAATTCCCATTGAGCTCTTTCAAATCCTGAAAGATGATGCTGTGAAAGTGCTGCACTCAATATGCCAGCAAATTTGGAAAGCTCAGCAGTGGCCACAGGACTGGAAAAGATCAGTTTTCATTCCAATCCCAAAGAAAGGCAATGTCAAAGAATGCTCAAACGACTGCCTAATTGTATTCATCTCTCATGCTAGTAAAGTAATACTCAAAATTCTCCAAGCCAGGCTTCAGCAATACACGAACTGTGAACTTCCTGATGTTCAAGCTGGTTTTAGAAAAGGCAGAGGAACCAGAGATCAAATGGCCAACATCCGCTGGATCATGGAAAAAGCAAGAGAGTTCCAGAAAAACATCTATTTCTGCTTTATTGACTATGCCAAAGCCTTTGACTGTGTGGATCACAATAAACGGTGGAAAATTCTGAAAGAGATGGGAATACTAGACCACCTGACCTGCCTCTTGAGAAAATGATGTTAGACTTCATTAAATTAATATCTTCTGCTTTTAATAGAGAATAAAAAGGAAAACAATAGACTCAGATTATATTTGCATTAATATATCTGACTAAGGATTTATTTATAAAAGTAAAAATAGTTTAAGAATTAAAAAATAATAAAAAAATGGATAAAAGTTGAAACAGATTCTACCAAAGAGGACCTATGGATGACAATTAAGCATATGAACAGATGCTCAACATCATTAGTCATTAGGAAAATACAAATCAAAACCACTATGTGATATCATTATGTATCTAGTAGAATGTTAATACTAAATGGCTGGCCATAACAAGTGTGTAGGAACTCAGATTCTCATACACTGTGTTTATTTATTGATTTATTTCTGGCTGTGCTGGGTCTTTGTTGCTGCACAGGCTTTTCTCTAGTTGAGGTGAGCGAGGCTGCTCTCTAGTTGCAGTGCACAGGCTTCCCATCGTGGTGGCTTCTCTTGTTGCAGAGCACATGTTCTAGGGCGTGCGGGTTTTGTAGTTGAAGCATGTGGCTCAGTAGTTATGGTTTCCAGGCTCTAGAGCAGAGGCTCAATAGTTGTGATTCATGGGTTTAGTTGCTCTGAGGCGTGTGGGATCCCCCTAGATTAGGGATCGAACTTGTGTCTCTTGCATTGGCAAGCATATTCTTTATCACTGAGCCAAGGGAAACCCATCTCATACACTGTTAATGGGAATATAAACTGGTAAAATTCTTGGAAACCATTTTGATAGGTTTTTTAATGTTAAACATACATCTACGATGTCAACCATCCATTCTGCTCCAGGTTAATTACCTAAGAATACAGCAGATGTCTATACAAAGACTAGGGAATGAATGTTCATAGATGCTTGATTTGACATAACTAGAAACTGAAAACAGTATAAATGTCCATCCATAGGAGAATGGAAAAACAAACTGTGACATATATATATAATGGAATAGTACTCAGCAGAAGAAAGCCACAAAATGTTGACCCCACCCCCTACAGCATGAATAAATCTCAAAATATGCATGCAAAAGAAGTCAGACACAAAAGAGTATCAGTTCAGCCTCTCAGTCATGTCCTACTCTTTGTGATCCCATGGACTACGGCACGCCAGGCTTCCCTGTGCTTCACCAACTCCTGGAGCTTGTGCAGTGTCCATCGAGTCAGTGACGCCATCCAACCATCTCATCCTCTGTCATCCCCTTCTCCTCCTGCCTTCAGGGTTTTTTCTAATGAAGTCATAGTCATTGGTCAAGTCTAATGAAGTCTAATGAGTCAGTTCTTCGCATCAGGTGGCCAAAATTTTGGAGCTTCAGTTTCAGCATCAGTCCTTCCAATGAGTATTCAGTACTGATTTCCTCTAGGATTAACTGGTTTGATCTTCTTGCAGTCCAAGGGATTCTCAAGAGTCTTCTCCAGCACCATAGTTCAAAAGCATCAATTCTTCAGCACTCAGCTTTCTTTATGGTCCAACTCTCACATCCATAGATGACCACGGGAAAAACCATAGCTTTGAGTATAAGGACCTTTGTTGGCAAATTAATGTCTCTGCATTTTACACAAAGGAGTATACATTGTGCTTTTCCATTTATATAGAATTCTTGAAAGTGCAAACTAATATGACAACCAGTCTATGGTTGCCTAAGGGGAGGGGAGGAATGTTGGAAGAGAAAACCTTTAGGGGGCTATAGACACGTTCAGTATCTTGATTGTGGTGATTATTTCATGGATGTATATGTATATATTGCATGATATGTATTTCAAATAGGTGTAGTTTATTATGTATCAGTTATATCTAAATAGAGCTGCTGAGTAAATAGAAATAAGTCATGCTGGGGCTGAATGGAGAATGAACTCTGGGAAAGAAGGTGAGACTGGAAACCAAGACTGCAAGCATCCACATAAGGGATGAGGAACAGTTTCAGCTTGGGTGGGACTGGGGCACACGAGAGGACATGGACTGCAGTGGTATTTAGATAAAGAATTAATTTATCTCTATAGTGGCTCCTCTATCCATATTTGGAATAGTATATGGAAAGGGGAGTCTTGTTATCCCTGTGTTGGATTTACAAGTACACTTCAACTCTAAGGAAAAGTTCAGAGAGATAAAGCTATTTGGTACTATGGGGAATCATAAATATTTTGATTCTGTTGAAGTACAGAGTTGACGATGTTGAGAACTGGGGGATTTTGGAAATAATAGAACCGAGAGCAGTTGTGGAGAGCCTTGCTTACCACTAAAGAGTTTATGACTTTCTACGCCAGGTGGGTAGTGAAGAACCCTTGAAGAGTTTGTAGGGCAGTTACTCTGTTGATTTTTGGAGGTTAAGCTGTAGCTGTTTGTAGGATGATCTGAAGTTTGGGGGATGTTTCAGGTAGTGAGACTAGGTAGGGAAAGTTAGTTAAGTCTTGAAACTGTGAGATAGAAATAGAGAGATGATTGATGCAGGAAAGGACTTGGTAGGGTTATCAACTGACACTGATTGAGTTGGAGGATGGGAAGAGGGAGAGCCTTCCTGATTGGGCAAATGGTAGGAGGTAGGATGCTCATTACATTGGCTGAAATCCAATAATTTTGTGCATTTCTAAGGGCCTTGACTCCTCCTTAAGTTCTTTCACGTGTATTGCTTCAAGAGATATGTACAAAGCTTGCTGTTATAGACAGAGCATGAGGAAACAAATTCAGAGAGCTTACACTTTTATACAAAGAGAGAACATTGCGGAACCTATAGCAGAGTTCTCTTTTGTTCCTTTCTGGAAGCTCTTTCTGGTAAAGCTACACTACATGCAACAATGAGAGGTAAGGGTGTTATTTTCTCTTGCCATACTGCAACATCCCACCCACAGAGCCAAGCTGGATTGTTGTGTCCTTTTTATTTTGTGCTGAATGCATTGTTTCAAGGATGGAGGATGGAATGTAAGGCAGGAAATAGGTTAAGTACAGTTGTATACAATTTGTGTGTGTATGTGTGTGCAATACCAGCAAAAAACCTTTCCCACAGGAAAGGAATTGCTCCCATTCTATTTACCTTTCCTGGGTGAAGGGGCTCTGGCATTGTGAGTCCCAGATCATTATTGTATCATAGTGGTAATAAGCGTTAGACTTCTTACATTTGATATTTTTAAAACATTTGCTGGTTTCCTAGGAAACCAAGGCTTGAGTACTGTATAACCAAACTTTACCATAGATACTAGTTATACAATATCTCAGCAGAAAAAGAGCCTTGAGTTTTAAAACAGGAACAAAAATGTAGGTTGTTGGAATAGTATATGCTGCTTTTTTCTTTAGCCAACAAAGAAGAAAAAAAAAAAACCACAGCCTTGAAATAGATCTTCTGCTCTAAAGAAATGTGTGTGTGTATATAAAATAAATATGTGTATATATATATATGTATATAAGATGTTGTCAGATTTTATAATCTTGGTGAGTTTCTGCAGGGGTATTTCCTTTTGTGCTTTTCATTAGACTCAGAACACATTTGCCAGAGATGTTGCTGGTTAAAATTTTCCAAAACTCTTGTGTCGTCTGAAGCTTGAACCAGATCTGGATGTATTGTGGAAATAGATTTGATGATTAAAGTGCTGGGCCAGTGTGTTTTCTTCAGTTTATTTATTTTTATTTCCAATTATGTTAGGGAAATTGGAATAAGGTGGGATTGGAGAGATAAATGCAGTATTTCAAATGTGAAGTCTCTTTTAGTTCACTCTTAAACATATTTATGCCCATAATAAATACTAAATAAAGTAATATGACTTTAGTGTCAAAGCTATTTCCATTTCCACATTTCATATCAATGCTCTACTAGGTTAACGTGGTACATGGAATGATTTCTTAAAATATTGTCAGCATATTATGGTGTCATTCAATACATACCAGGTTGTAGTCAACAGAAATTGGAATAAAAAATTGCAAAAGCTCTATGTGGTTCAAATTGGCAGCAAGGAAACTTTATTTTGATTCAACAGCTACCAAAATCACTCATTAATTGGCAACATGGAACGATGATTTTAGATCTCTGTGCCAACTTCCCATTTTTCTCATAAACTACCAGATATCCGTAGGCCCTTTTCATAATTTAGACTATAATGTTCATGGCAATGTGGTAGCAAGAGCACTTGGCTTTGTAGTGAAATAGTCATGGATACAGATTCATTCATTAGTGAGTAAGGCCCAGAGAGGTTAAGTGACTAACTCAAAGTTGAACAGCTAGTCAGTGGCTTCATTTGGGAAAGGAAATAGTTTCCCTGACCCCTAAGACTAGTGCAGTTCCTTTTATATTTTTGTGCCTTTCTGTTCATTCAAAGGCTTCCCTGGTGGCTCAGTGGTAAAGAACCCACCTGCCAATTCAGGAGATATGTGTTCGTTCACTGGGTTGGGACGATCCCCTAGAGTAGGAAATGGCAACTTCACTATTCTTGCCTGAAAAATCCCATGGATAAAGGGTCCTGATGGGCTACAGTTCATGGGGTCACAAAAGAGTCGGACATGATTTAGGGACTAAACAACAACATTCCTTTAAAAATTTTCATTGGAGCCTAGAGAGAGTGATGTGTTACGCAGGGCATTAGCTATGAATAGTTGTTATCTTAAGTATGAAGACAACCAGAGACATCTGTCTACCCCGCCTACTTCATTATTACTCCGTTAACATACTTGGTCCTTCACAGGAAAGAAAAGTTATCCAGTGAAAACTGTGGGTTAAATGATTTTTTGAAATCTCTTTTCATACTTGCGTAGAGAGCAATGGGTGTTTGTAAGGGAGATTCTATTTAAAATACAAAACAATGAAAACTTGCAATTTGCATAGTCAAATTACATTTGCATGTTATATGTAGAAAGAAACTGCTTTAAGCATAAACCAGCCACAGCAGTAGGAATATTTTGAACAGTCTATTTCAAAGCATTGAAAAAAGAAGAAAAAAAGGGAAAGGCTCAATAAAAGAATGTCATTTTTGCCAAACATAACTCCATTTCATTCAAAGTAGCTATTTCTTTAGTAGCAGTTGGCATTGCACCTATGAGCTTCACACTCAGAACATGGAGATGCCTTTTAGGAATTCCAGTGGCACATTTAAGATGAAGTAAGCTTATAAGTATATAACACAGGCTGCTTTGATCATTTTACCTAAAACTATCTCCTTGTGCCCCATAACTTATACATTTAATATATATTTTTTAGCCAAAAATAGTCATTTGTAATTTAACATCCTCCAATACTTAACTTTACTTCATTTATTCAGCTCTATTCCCTATCTTTCATTATGGAGGTTGTACTCTATCAAAATTCTGTTATGCTGTATTGCTCCTGTGTAGCATTTAGGTTAGGTATGCAAAAGAACATACTGATATGAAAGCTTGGGAGACTGTGTAGACTCTTGAGAGATTTAAATTTTATTAATTTTTTGGTCCTGCCACATAACATGTATGATGAGAGTTTCTTCGGATGAATGTGGCTTTTTTTCTCTGCAATAAAGGAAAGGAAAAACCATGTTGAGTTTAATAAAGTGATCCTTTGAAGGACTGATTTCCTAGAGAGAGACAGTCAACGATTTGTCAGCTGTGTTGACTGATGGACTGAAACCCATGAGATACCGAGAGCGAGCGAGCGAGAGAGTGAGTGTGTGTTTATCTTTGGGGCAGGGGAGGGTGGACTGGAGTGGGGACAAGAAAAATGTAAATGACCCTCTTTTTTTGCCAGCTATTCTTTAGTGGCCCAAAACATTTTGAAACGGAATAGAAGAATCAAACAGATGGCAGCATCAAAAAAATGGATGGAGCTGGTATTCTAGGTCAGGGGTCCCCAACTTCCAGGCTGTGGACTCCTGCCTCCTGTCAGATCATCAGCGGCATTAGATTAGAAATAAAATGCACAATAAGTGTAATGCTCTTGAATCATCCTAAAACCATTACCCCTAACCCATGCAAAAATTGTTTTTCATGAAACTGGTCCCTGTGCCAAAAAAGGTTGGGGACCACTGATCTAGGCAGTCATTAAAATATAAAATGTTCTAATTTTCCTGAAAATAGAGGGATAGGCAACTTAAAATGGTTTATTTTTTCTGAGTGGTTTATTCTTTCCAACTGGATAGGAAGTGAAGTGTATTGAGAAGTTAGATAATGCTTATATTCAACCATTTTATTGGTTACCACAAATGGCTCAGTAGGTGAGTGATTAAATTTAGGATTTTAAGGATTTACCAGTAAAATGGTCCTTTCATCTGAAAATGTGTTTATGACTGCTGCTGCTGCTGCTAAGTCGCTTCAGTTCTGTCCGACTCTGTGCGACCTCATAGACGGCAGCCCACCAGGCTCCCCCGTCCCTGGGATTCTCCAGGCAAGAACGCTGGAGTGGGTTTCCATTTCCTTCTCCAATGCATGCAAGTGAAAGTGGTGCCCCACTCCAGTACTCTTGCCTGGAAAATCCCATGGAGGGTGGAGCCTGGTAGGCTGCAGTCCATGTGGTTGCACAGAGTCCGACACGAATGAGCGACTTCACTTTCACTTATGACTACTAGGTTAATGGAAACTCAAACTTCTTTGAATATTTGTTTGGCTCTTTTCATGGGTATTTGCTGATGTGTTATGTTCAAAGTAGAGAAAGGCATATGTTTAAAAAAATGGGAGATGTTACAATAAACATTACTTTAAAAATGTATGAAAAGCTAAATTTGAGAGAGAAAGAGATTTTTTGTCCACTTCTCTTCTAGGCAAATTTGATTTGGGAAGGCTGGGATATAAATGTTAGATCCTGGTAATACTGGGTGTGTACTCAGAAAATCTAGAGTCTTTCTCGTCCCTGCCAATGGATAGCTGATTGGGAGAAGTAGATGATTTGCTTAATATTTGAGGCTCAAATTAAATAACAAATGAGGCATTATCCTGCAGTGGATGGGGAGGGCATGCATATAGGCACTCTACCAGTCTGAATTACAGTGGATGTTGGACAGCATGGATTTGAACTGTGTGGATTCGGTTACATATGTACCTTTTTCAGTAAATATAGTACCTGTATTTTTATTTTGCTGGTCTTTGAATTTGCTAAGTATGAGGAAAATTTTGTGTTCATTTAGAGATCGTAATATGAATCAAAGGAGCCCGGGTTTGAGTCCTGATTATATTCACACTGTTTCAGCTTCCTGCCTTTGGGTGAATCCTTTATCCTGTTTTTGAGGCAGACATATTAGTACGCTGAGTTTTGATGGTGCAGGGGATTAAGGGGATCGTCACCCCTAACTCTTGCATTGTTCAAGGGTTAGCTGTGTGCTCAAATTATTTTAACTATGTAGTCTTGCCTCCTGCAGAAGAAAAACCAGCAGAGGACACTGGGATGATTGTCACTTTACACAGAAAGAGTAGAATGTAAATATACGCCCTTCAAAGAATTGGAACTCTTCAGTCTCTCAAGTCACAGCTTGCTGGACTTGTGTATAAAATGAAGGACATGGGCTAGTCCTGAAAGGGCATTCCAGGGAGTTTAGGAAAAACCACATTCATGCTTCATGAGGATTAAAGCAACAGAAAAAGAGGTGACTGTTAACACAATGCAAACAGAATACAGAGAAGCCCAAGGTAAGAGAATGAACAGTGAAAGGTTTATGCAGGAATTCTTAATGGAGAGTTGAATTCTGAACTAGATTTGGAAGAAGGAAAGTAGGAACTAGTGGGTTCATGGTAGGAAGCAGTTCCACTGAAATCGCTGAAGGTGGCTGAATTCAAGAAGTAGTTAGCAGACCAGAGATGACGGAAAATGTGAAAGTAAAAGTGTTAGTTGTTCAGTTGTGTCTGACTGTTTGCAACCCCATGGACTGTAGCCCGCCAGGCTCCTCTGTCCATGGGATTCTCCAGGCAAGAATACTGGAGTGGGCAGCCATTCCCTTCTCCAGGGGATCTTCCCAACCCGGGGTTTGATCCCCCGTCTCCTGCATTGCAGGTGGATTCTTTACAGTCTGAGCCACCAGGGAAGCCTAGAGATAATGGAAGAGAAGCTGAAAGGCCAGACTAAGGAGATGAGATCAGATCAGATGAGAATTAGGGACCAGTGGGGAGTTTTTGAGCAAGGACATGGCACGATGGAATTGATGTCTGGGGAAGATCATTCTACAGTGCAGCATCTCTGTGCAGGATGAGTAGAGAGAGAAGTCTGGAGAATCAGGTAGGAGGCTATTGAAGGCATGTGGTAACAGGGTTGATGGAGGCTGTGGAATCATAGAAGGAAACAAGTGGGTAGATCTGAGAGATAGTGGAGAAGTATACGTGACAGATTATTTCTGTTTTTAGTTAGCCTGTTTGTGACCATTTGTTCTGCTTCCTATTCTTATGGAGCCAGTTTTGAAGAAATAATATTTCTGGGTTATTATAGACAAAGAAATGCTTTGAGGAAATTTCCCAGTTGTCTTTGCTTTGTATCCTGATTACAGACAACCTGGGCTATTCACACGTAGAGTGGTCCTTAATTCTGTTATAAAGCAGTCACAGATCTGGTTGTGCCAGGGGTCCCATCAGTATTCTGTGTTCCTGGTCTAGTGAATTCTTCTTATCCAGAAAGCCTGCATGATGTTGTTTTTCTGTCTTACCTTACTCTATCGGCATTTAACCAGTTCCCTTATTCTCAATGTGTTATCACTTGTTGAGCTTTAATTTTTGGCAGGCGGTAATTCACGTTTCTGATATAAAGAAACAAATGGCCTAGTGAGAAGAATGACATTTTTGGAATGTAGACTTTGTGCACAGCATGTTTCTAGGCCCTCCTTTGGCATTATTTTTTAGCACTTACCACCATTGAATGCTTACAATGTGCCTGGTTCTGTGCACCAAGCATTTTAATTCAATACATGGGTAATCTCATGTAATTTTCCCAACAATTAGAAAGTAACCTAGTTTTCTTCCTTCCATTTGATACATAAAGGAGAACAAGACAGAGTTCTAATGGAAGCATTGCTTTACTATAGCAGAACCTATGGTGGGGATGTTTGTAGCTGGTCTGTGATCATGTAACATACCTTATTGATTTCTTAAATGAAACATTATATAACACCTCTCAATGGAGTCAAGATGAGAGGTGGCTAAGTTTTCAAGTTCTTTTTTCTTAGATATAATTCCTGTTCTGTGTCCACAAATGAGTCAGGGACATCTATTTCTTTCTGTGAAAGTGTCCGATGGCTTCTTAACAACCCCTCTCTCATTTGTGACCATCCAACTGGCGTGCTGCGATTCATGGGATCGCAAAGAGTCGGACACGACTGAGCGACTGAACTGAACTGAACAGTGAGTTGTTCCTTGAGTTTTCACTAAAAGCTCTGTGACTTCCTTAATGCAGATGTCTGAGATGTTGGAAGAGAGGAAAGGAAGTCGTATTTAATGGTGTTTGAGATCTTTCCCAACCCTGAAATACTTTTATGATTCTAAGTTCCATTAAAACTATTTCAGAACACAGTTAAAAGTAGAGCAGCAATTCTTAGGTCAGTGTTTTATAGCTTTTGGCCAAAGGCCATTCAAAGGTTAACTTGAGCAAAGAGAGATGAATATAATAGGATTTGGGGAAAAATTTTTTTAACAGAAACCAAGTTGGAGTAACTTTATGTGCAAAAAGGAGGTAACTTTTAAGGGTAAATTTCAGAAGGGAAATCTTCAGATCAGTATAGTACTATGCCTTTTAAATTTTAGAGTATAAAATTATCTGACTTTTAAAAAAGTCAATAAAAATAGATTCGAAACATAATGTTGGCATTCGGTGAGCTTCTAAAGTAGCTTAAGTTCTCAAGGAAGCCTTGGAAATGATAATTTTATTTTCATTACAGAAAGCATTTATCGAACACTTCTGTCTATGCCAAACACTGCACTAAATGTTCTATAAGGATTTTTCTCTACAATTTTTACTCTAACTCCATGAGGTAAATATTATTATTGGCATACTTTTCAAATGAGCATTTCAAAGCTAAGGAAAGTAAAGAAATCGCCTAAAGATGGAATCTGGATTTGAACATAGATCTGATTCCTATGTCTGCTCTCTGTAGCCTACTATTTTTCTCATTGCCTCTGAAGAACACACAATTTCATCTATAAAAAATGACTGTATCTATCATGCTTATTTATGGTGTACCTTGCCATAGAGTTGAAGCATTCTTGCTTGGATAAGCTAGGTTAATTGAAGGGAGAAACCACAGCAATTTATTGGTTCTGAATGTTAAGCTTCAAATTATTTTGGAACCTGGTCTCTTAGTAACTGAATGTGTGGCTGTTACATGTCAGATAAAATAAAAAGAAATTCATGTGAAATCCTAAGCCATATCTTAGACTTGAATACAGATTACTTTGATGAATGAATAGTTGCTTTTCGAAGATTTTTTCCTTTCTCAGCTCCAAAAACACAAAAAACATCATGTTTTAGTAATTTGAAAATATAGCCTTCTTGGTGCTTACTTGAAAATATATAGCATTTTAAAAATCAGGCTGTGCTGTCCCTGTTCATCAGCATGGTTCACTTGTACCAATTATCTTAAGTGAAGGAAAATCGAATTTTCAGTGAGTGATAGAAAATGAAAGGACATATTCATACTTTACGAGTTGTCTATCTTTGTAGTTTTTTACTTTTTTATACTTTTGCCTGAACATATAAATGTATTTTATAAATCTTAAATTTCTCAGTATTTACATAAATCATTATAATTATCTGAAATGGCCAATTAAATCTTGAAAGAAAATCTGGAGTATCAGAAATATACATTTTAAACTCATGTTACGTAAGTGTGTACAGTTAAATATGCTTATCAAGGAAAATTAATCATGCCTCTGCCTCAAAAATCTCATGTTTTGGTAGAAAAAATTTTGGTGAAACAAAAACACATGAAACCATTTTCTACTCTCATTAAATGACCCTGTTCATTTCCTGTTTTGATTTTGGACATTATTCCAAGATGATCTCTCTAGAGAGTGTAAAATTCATGCTCTAAAAATATAATGACAGTTTTAACCTCACCACAAGGCAAGTCTTCCCATTTTCTAGTAAGTTTATATTGAGGTGCTTAAGAGGAAACCACTTAGAATTAAGTATAGAGGTTTCTGAGTTTTTAAATAAGATTTTTGGATTTATATTGACAATTATATTTTTACCAATTATCTAGGGAAGTTATCATTTATGTCCATCAATGGAGAAGCAATTATTCACTTGCAAAAGAAAACTAATCTCTCCTTTAATGGGAAGAAATAGTCATCATGAACTTGGAAACTTACAAATGAGCACAAGTTTCCATGTGAAATGGCACCCCACTCCCAAACTTACAAATGAGCACAAGTTTCCATGTGAAAACGGAGAATCCCATGGAAGGAGCAGCCTGGTGGGCTACAGTCCAAGGGGTCGCAAAGAGTCGGACACGACTGAGCGACTTCACTTTCACTTTCCAAGTGTCAGAAGGTTCTCAGTATATCAGTGTCAATAAGGTCTAACTTTAATTTTTTTTTTTTCCTTTAGCATTTGTAACCTTTGGATGGCTTATTGAAGGGTTTTTAAAAGCATCTTTCAAGAAAAAGTTTTGGAGTTTTTTTTTTTTTTAATTTTTATGAAAGTTGTGGACTAGAGTTGTGGAACTTCACTCTAGAAATGTGAACCCTTGAAAATAGTAGAGATTACTTCCATTTTATAAGAGAACATTACCTTAAGTTAAATAATGATGAACTATATAAATATCAGGAGGAGTGAGGTTGCCAACGGAGAGGAGATTCAGATTTTTCTGACTTTGCTAAAATTAGAGCAGACTGTGAGGCCCACTGTGAAGACAGAAAAGGTATGCAAAAGGACATTTCAAGTCCTGAAGCCAGTCTTTACATACACCACTGCTTTCTGTAGGCTCAGTGTATAATTTTTTCTCTCTTTTCTTTCTTCAGAACATACTCATATTATTTTCTTGGTGCATTTTCTGGTTTCTGTTTGTCAGCTGCTTGCCAACTCTGTTAAAATCAGAGAATTTCCTAAGCACGTATGGGGGAGATTGTATTCGATGATTTGCAGTGTCCATGCAGGTATAATGTTTACGACTTAAAGTTTCTGTAATGAACTTGGTGCACTTGACATAGATATGTCCCGTAATAGATCAGGCAGAATCTTCAGTAAATGCTATCATTTTTACCCCCTACTATGCTGCACTCCCCTAGTATGTTGCATGTATACTGCTGCTGCTGCTGCTGCTAAGTTGCTTCAGTTGTGTCCGACTCTGTGCGACCCCAGAGACGGCAGCCCACCAGGCTCCCCCGTCCCTGGGATTCTCCAGGCAAGAACACTGGAATGGGTTGCCATTTCCTTCTCCAATGCATGAAAGTGAAAAGTGAAAGTGAAGTCGCTTAGTCATGTCCAACTCTTCGAGATCCCATGGACTACAGCCCACCAGGCTCCTCCATCCATGGGATTTTCCAGGCAAGAGTACTGGAGTGGGGTGCCATCGCCTTCTTCTGCCTCTTAAGTATTTTGCAAAGATGATCTAATAAAGCTGAGAGCCATTGTAGCAATTTCCCATTACTACTCTAACAAATTACAACAAATTTAGTAGCTTAAAACAATACAAATTTGTTACATTTGCATCTATAGGTTAGAAGTCAGATGAGTCTCTCTGGGCTAAAATGAAGTAGGTAGAGTCAGTTTCTTTCTAGAAGCTCTCTGGGAGAACATATTCCCTTTTATAGCTTCTAGACACTCCACACATTCCCTGGTTTTTTACTCTTTTCCATCTCCAAAGCCACCAGAGGCTGATTCAGTCTTATTACTCTGACTCTGGTTCTCCTGCCTCTCTTACTTACCAGGACCCTTATGATTTCATTGAACCTACCTGGACAAAGTCATCTCCCCATCTCAAGGTCTGTTAACTCCTAATAACATCTGCAAGTCCTTTTTGCCATATAGTGATAGTCGCTCAGTTCAGTTGCTCAGTTGTGTCCAAGTCTTTGTGACCCCATGGACTGCAGCATGCCAGACTTCCCTGTCCATCACCAACTCCTGAAACTTACTCAAACTCATGTCCATTGAGTTGGTGATGCCATCCAACCATCTCATCCTCTGTCACCCCCTTCTCTTCCTACATTCAATCTTTCCCAGCATCAGGGTCTTTTCAAATGAGTTAGTTCTTCACGTCAGCTAGCCAAAGTATTGGAGTTTCAGCTTCGGCATTAGTCCTTCCAATGAATATTCAGGACTGATCTCCTTTAGGATTGACTGGTTGCAGTCCAAGGGACTCTCAGGAGTCTTCTCCAACACCACAGTTCAAAAGCATCGTTCTTTGGTGCTCAGCTTTCTTTATAGTCCAACTCTCACATCCATACATGACTACTGGAAAAACCATAGCTTTGACTAGATGGACTTTTGTTGGCAAAAGTTGCTCAGTTGTGTCCAACTCTGTATGACTCCAGCCTCCTCTGTCCATAGAATTCTCCAGGCAAGAATACTGGAGTTGTTAGCCATTACCTTCTGCAGGTGATCTTCCTGACTCAAGGGTTAACCTGGATCTCCTGAATTTCAGGTAGATTCTTTACCATCTGAGCCACCAGGGAAGTCCTTGGCCATATAAAGTATTAATGATATACTCCCAGTCTCAGGGATTAGAAAGTGAACATCTTCGGGAAGCCATGGTTTTGCCTTCTGCAGGCATAGACATTTTTTCTTAATGATTGAAAATGGTCTTTGGTTTGGGAAATTATTATATACCATTTTTTTGGATAGACTTAATCATAACTTTGCACCCATGATTTTTTTCTTTCTCTGCATTCTACATGGGGGCAAATTTGAACTATCTGTAATTAAATAGCTACAGTAGTGAAGTTCATTACAAATAATAATTGATAACACTCATTGAGTACTACACTGAGAGCTGGGTACTTTTTAATGCCTTATCTCACGGAATCCTTACAACCCTGTACAGAAGATATTATTTTTCTCCCATTTTACAAACGATAAAATTGTAGATTTGAAATTTTAAGTAATTTTCCCAAGGCTACCCAACCAGTGAATGACAAGTGTGATAAGAACACAAGTAATGTGACACCAAGACTGGTACCTGTGTATGCACTCAAAACTGCGTGATGATAGAGATCTTTGTTTGAAAATCTCATCACTCACATATACATTCACAATGGGCACCCCTCAATGCTCATTGAATTCATAAATGGTCTTACACAATGATATACTCTATTGACTTTCTGACTGGTTTCATAATGGGTGAGATAAATATGAACTTAATGGTATAGTATTAAGGACCAGAGCTATATTGTTGTACTCAGTGTTCTCCATGATGGTTGTTCTCCATGTTGGCACCAGCCTCAAGAGCAGGCCTCATTATTGCTATCCCTCTAATCCTGGTATACTGTGTACATCTGGCATGCCTTCTGCTTTACCTCTAGTGTCATCTCCCTTCTAAACATTTTGGCAGTTATTTAGGAATAACTGTCTCCCTAACCTAGGTAAAAAACTAGCTGCTGCTGCTAAGTCACTTCAGTCATGTCTGACTCTGTGTGACCCCATAGATGGCAGCCCACCAGGCTCCCCATCCCTGGGATTCTCCAGGCAAGAACACTGGAGTGGGTTGCCATTTCCTTCTCCAGTGCATGAAAGTGAAAAGTGAAAGTGAAGTCGCTCAGTCGTGTCCGACTCCTAGGGACTCCCTGGACTGCAGCCCACCAGGCTCCTCCATCCATGGAATTTTCCAGGCAAGAGTACTGGAGTGGGGCACCATCGCCTTCTCCGAAAAACTAGCTGCTCTCTATCAAATGAGGATGGCCCTTGGCCGTTCATGCTTTAATCTTTCTCAGGAGTGACTTTGATCTAAAGCCATAGAATTAAATCCTTGGAGCCCTACCATCCCACAAATGTAGCAAAGGGCCAAACCCATGTGAAAGGCATATATGGTAGATCAAATTGAAATTATACAGCCTGAGGCATCCATCTTGCAAGGATGTCCCCTGTGGACAATTCCAGTATGGCACCAAGAGGCTTTTGTCTAAGCATCAGTTCCAGTCCCAACTCTGCCATGTGAAAGCTTGGTGATGTCAGGCAAGCTCGTTAATCTCTTTGGGGAGGGTAAAGACCTTGGCATGTATGGGTTGACTCTTGTGGGTATATACATTTGATTAAGAGTCAGTCATTGATGTCTAAGGAAACTATGATTTCCTGAGGGAAAACTCACATAGAATAACCTAATTCATGTAAATCAAAATTGTAAGCTCTGAGTAATTATCACTGGACACATCCTTCTTGATTTTCTTCTAAGAGAAAAAACAGCCCTGACATTTGGAAACTGATCCAATGCTCAAAGTAAGACTTCAGAGTTCTAACAAGGTGATTTGCTGCTTTAAAACAGAGCCATATGGTTCTCTTTGGACATAAACCATCCTATATACTATCTTTTTCAGACTGGGTAACTGGTCAAGCAGCAAAAGACTAGACATCTTCCACTTTCTCTAAATGTGTAATGGATGCCATAGCAATTACAACTTGTGGCTTGCTGTAGTCTGTAGATTAGATTTATTGAGATATCCAGTCATAGAATTGTCTGTGCTTTTTGATGGCATCCAATTTAGAATGAACCTTCAGTCCCTTAGTATAGTGAAGTTGCTCAGTCACATCTGACTCTTTGCGACCCCATGGACTATAGCCTACCAGGCTCCTCTGTCCATGGGATTTTCCAGGCAATAGTCCTGGAGTGGATTGCCATTTCCTTCTCCAGGGGATCTTCCCAACCCTGGGATCGAACCTGGGTCTCCCGCATTGTAGACAGACGCTTTACCATCAGTTCCTTAGAACCTCCTTAAAATTATCCAATAAAAGCCCTGATCCTAAAATCAGTTCTTTCTAACATCACTGGGATGCCTCAGAGTTCCCCAAAGGGTGCATTTTCCCTCCCTGCAATGAAGAACAAACCCCACTTGTCAACTGCAGGTAAAAATGTTTAGCTGAAGGGCACTGACATTTCTAAAAACTAATTCACTAATTCAATCAATGACTGAAATCCGGTAGTTGTGAAAAATCTTAGGATTCTACAACCGTGTTTAACTTAGTTCTTTAAAAATAAGACTTGGTTCTTTAAAAATAAATTTTCTTATTTTTATCCATATACATGGTTGAAAAAATCAGTAAGACTCGAAGGGCTTGTAATGAAGAACAATATTCCATCTAGTCAACAATTTCCATCTAGTCCCAAAAGGAAACGTGATATGGGTGTCATTACTCTCTCTAATCAGAAACTTGACTACTATATTTAATTTCCAAGAACTCCTTCCTGTTCTGATTATCCTTTCTTCATTGTATCCTCTTAGACTTTTTTTTTTTTTGATGAAATATCCTTTTGAGTTTCTCCTCTGTAGACACAGATTTGATGTCATTATATTCTTATTATTAAGTAACTTTTCTGCCTCTCAAACTCTATGTGTATATGTTTGTGTGCTATGCATTTTGCGTTCACCTTTGTGTTGTAGAAGTGATCTTAGTTTGTGTGTTCATATTGACAGGAAAGAAGATTTTGGAGGGTCGACTCATTATTGTTGGCGTAGACCTTGATAGCACAGACAACCCTCATACTTTTGATCCCTAAATGACAGAACGCTAAAGCTTTTGTTCTTATCTACTAATTTGTAATTCTGTCCTAATTGTAAACAGTCATATATGAAGGTTTTATGTATGAAATTTGTCTTTAGGTTAATGAAGTATAGCTTCAATCTATGCTTCAATGTATACTTTCAATCTATTAAATACAAAAAGCCCAGTATGGCTTTGACTGTGATTGTCATATAATCTTTTTGTTTGCTCACAGAAAACAAAGAGAAATTCCAAAAAGGCTCTATGACCAGTCTACTTTGTATTTTACTGCTCTCTTTGACCTCTTAGGCAAAACTACTCAAAAACAGTCTCTTATTGTGCTCATCTTAGTGCTATCACAGATAAGCTCTCCATTGAGTTTATGCTGCTGTGCTGTGCTTAGTCGCTCAGGCATGTCCAACTCTTTGGGACCCCATGGACCACAGCCTGCCAGGCTCCTCTGTCCGTGGAGATTTTCCAGGGAAGAATACTGAAGTGGCAGCCTATCCTTTCTCCAGGGGAACTTCCCGACCCAGGAATTGAACTGGGGTCTCCTGCATTGCGAGCAGATTCTTTACCAGCTGAGCTACCAGTGAAGCTCCCATTGAGTTTATATATGACCCCAAATATTCTAAGTGCTTTATGTATTCTAACTTACTTTTTATGCCAACCCTTTGAGTCACTTTCCACATTCTCCATATAATTTTCAAAATATTGCCATTTAAAATTTTTCCTTTGCTTGGAAAAATGAAAAATTTCATGATAATTAAAAAAATCTGGTTAGAATTACAAGCACGGATATTGATTCCCTAATTTTAGTTGAATCCAGATTTGCACATATACCCAACTGTTTTGAAATATAAATTTGAACTCTAATGTCAGTCTGTTTGCATGGAATTCAAAAGTTCTTCTAATATTTTAAGAATAGATTAGTTATTTTTGTCAGTATCTTTGTGTGGGACATTAAAATGATGTCAATTTGCATTTACTGTCTTCTGTCATAAGTTACTTCATCTGCTTTGCATTTGTGTTTTGCTTTGGAAAACTAATGCTACTTAAGCTTTTAAATCCTAACTTTCAAAGTAAGCAAAAATTTAAACAATATGGAAAATTCATGGTATAGTGGCATGATTCTCTAGGCTGAAGAGAGTTCATGCTGAAATGCCTAGTGTCTATCTACACTTAGAGTCGGGAATATAGGATTGCAAGTCAAATGCATCGAGTTTTCTAGGGTCTGATAAACAGCCTTTTGTAAAGTCTTTTAATTGCCATGGGAATATATTCTACATTTGCAGTCATTGAAATTAAGTACTTGGTAATTAGAAGTTAGATGTTATTGCTTATTTAAAACGAAACAATAAGATAGAGTACTTTAAAAAAATGGTAAAAATTCAATATTTATGTTTCAAGCTTAGTATTAATGGGCACTGATTCAGCAGCAAAGACTTTAATTTGATGAAAATGTATGCTGATATAATGAAAATAAACACATTTTAATGAGAGTCTGTTTTAGTTACTGGTAATTATGATCTTCAAGATGCCATCTTAACTTCCAAATTTTAATACAACATTCACTCTGGCCTGTTGGTTATTTGGATTAGGGCCCTGGTGAAATTTTCAGGTGATCTCATAGTGATGATAATGATATTTCAGTCTTGTAAGCGCTCTATGGTTTTTGACATGCTTTCATATGCATCATCTCATTATCTTTACCACTACCTCCAAGTTTTCGAAGCAGGAAAACATACTGGAAAATATACATAGGAATGTGCTTAAATGTCTGCCTGCAAAAGCTTGGAGGTCTTAATTGAGTGACAAATCTTTTTCCATAATAGTGACACTCTAAAGAAGAGTTAGGTGAGAAAGTCAGTCAAGTAGTCAAGGAGAGAACCTCCCAGGCCTTCAGAAATGTATACTTGCAGGCGATGCAAACAGGACATCTACAAGCCAGATTTGAACTATACATGTATTTTATTTTGCCAGGATGGCATTTTGAACATATAAAATTTAATTCCTTTTGATAGCCAAGCAGCCCAAATCCTCACCAATCTGTATTCCCTTTCACCTGGCCTGGGCTTACTCATTTGTGTCGACTTTCCTAGTTTGGATGAAAGGGCTACCTGTTCTCTTTCTCTGGAAAACTCTAGCCACATTTTGTTCTATGTGAATAGGGCTCTCAGGAGCAGTATTGGCCATTTGGAAGACTTTTGATTTTTTTTTTTTTTTAATCTGGTGTGAAAGATGGAGGGACCTCATCTTGTTGAGTGCAATTAGGAAGACTTCAAGAGGAGGTGACTTCTAAGATGGACCTTCAAGAAATGAACTTCATTCTAATGGTTTTGCTCAGATGTTCTGACTCATAGGGAACAACTGGAAAATTGGGGACCTGGCTTGTTTAAAACTTGAGTAAATCACTGCTTATATGTATACGACTTAGTCACCAACACAATTGCTCAAGTCAGAAGCCTGTGAGTCATACTAAACCTCTTCTGTCTTCCACCCTGTTTGACTGTTAGAGACCTCAATGTCTCCCTTTCTAAATATTTCTCCAGTATCCTCTCCACTCAATAGCATTATTGACTCAGTTAAGGTCCAGGCCTTAATAATTTTTAGCAAATTGTCTGATTTTTTTACTATGAGGCCCCCCTGACAAAAAAACCTCCAAATCTTTCCATAGTCTTCATGTTAGAGAGAAAGTTCCTAGCATTAAAAGTCCAACATGCTTTAATTCCTGCATTTCTCTTCATTATAATCCCTTGGTGTAAACTTTTACTATCAAACTGCTTATAGTTCCCTGAATACATCATTCTGTTTTATGTCCTTTGCCTTTGGTCACTGGCTTCCTAGGTGGTGCAGTGGTAAAGAATCAGCCTTCCAAGGCAGGAGATGGAGAAGCCAGTTTGATCTGTGGGTTGGGAAGATCCCCTGGAGGAGGAAATGGCAACCCTCTCCAGTATTCTTGCCTGGATGATTTCCTTAAAAAGTGGAACATGGTGGGCTACAGTCCATGGGTTCACAAAGAGTCAGACAAGAGTGAGCATGCACGCAGGCACCTTTAGTCATATGGTTCTCTTTGTAGGAAACAACCTTTCCACACTTGGCTGATAATGTCTTACTTCCTTGCAAGGTTTATATCTAGCGTCACCTCCTCGGGGATGTTTTGCCTGGTTCTTACTTATTGATGGTCTTCAGTTGAGACAGTGAGGAAAGGCCAAGATTTTTGAAGAGATGGTCAGAGTCTCTTCTGCCCATCTTGACTTGCTTTCTGCCCATCTTTTAAACCACTGGCTGTTGTTGCAACAATCAGATGTGCATAGTTGTAACCCAAGAGCACCTTGTCTCAACTGTAATTCACCTTCCTCTTTTCTGAGGCCTACTAGGTGTGTGAACTTGGAAGAGAATGGTACTTAACATTTCATGGGGAATCCTAGACCAGTGGGATATGGACACCATATACAAGTATTCTCTGCTCTTGTGTTTCCCACAGACAGTTCTGAGGTGCATTCTTTGGATTTTCCATTGCCATTCCATGGCATTCCCAGTTGCCATGTAGGGGATTGATTGAATTGGTTGTCTTTCCTTCCCTGAGTCTTTCTTCCTTTTCTTGCTTCTTGGGACCAATTCCCCAAAGAAACTGTGTGTACAAAGTCTCTTCGCAGTCTCTGTTTTCTGCAAGATCCTAGGCTAAGACCAAAGATATAGAAGCATGGGTATATGTGAAGTGATCAGATTCTCAAATTTCATATGTATTTTCAGAATTCTTAATTTCTAGATGTATTTTTTTTCTAAAACTGACATGCTTGAGAATATATGTGAAAGAGTAATCATGCTTTTGAACTGTGGTGTTAGAGAAGACTCTTGAGAGTCCCTTGGACTGCAAGGAGATCCAACCAGTCCATTCTGAAGGAGATCAGCCCTGGGATTTCTTTGGAAGGAATGATGCTGAAGCTGAAACTCCAGTACTTTGGCCACCTCATGCGAAGAGTTGAGTCATTGGAAAAGACTCTGATGCTGGGAGGGATTGGGGGCAGGAGGAGAAGGGGACGACAGAGGATGAGATGGCTGGATGGCATCACTGACTCGATGGACGTGAGTCTGAGTGAACTCTGGGAGATGGTGATGGACAGGGAGGCCTGGCGTGCTGCGATTCATAGGGTCGCAAAGAGTTGGACATGACTGAGCGACTGAACTAAACTGAATCAATAAAATACTTTTGAGTATTAAAAGTTGCGTTCTGTGAATTAGAATAGAATAGAAGGGAATTAGAATAGAGACATAACTTCATTAAGAAAGAAAGTAGTGACAGAAAATTTCTGAGGGTTAAGAATTTATTCATGTACTCTTAAAGGAAAAGTTGTCCATTTTTGTTCAGTATAATGTTTAGTGGTTTTGTCAAGACAAATGTACAATACTTATTCATCAGCAGTTCTTACTGTACGCATATAAGGCAAGTACAAATCTACTGCAGTTGGTTAACCTTGTTGATTTTTACTTGTTTCCAAACTGCATGCACTTTAAAAATGGATGATGGTGGGCGATAAAAGAATAATACAAGTTTTATTTTAAAATGTCAATATTTACTAGTTTCAAGGAATTACATCCATTGCAACTATTTAAACATATGAAAAATTTGGGGGGTCAGTTTAAAAATATGAATTGAGGCTCATAATTCTAAAAAATTATTTTAGAGGAAATGTGAGCAAAAATCTGAAGATCCTTGGTATAGACCAGAGGTTCTTAACTGTGGATCCCCTTGGAAACACTTAGGCAAGTTGAAAATACTAACTGCCAGACATTCTGATACAGCTGATCTGGGGTAGGGCCCAGGAACTGTTAGTTTTTATTTTTTAATTTATTTTTAATTGAAGTATAGTTGATCTACAGTGTTGTATTAATTTCTGGTGCATAGCAAAATGATTAAGTTATACACACATATACATTCTTTTTTCGGATATTCTTTACCATTATGGTTTATCTCAAGATACTGAATATAGTTCCTGTGCTATACAGGAGGACTTTGTTGTTTATCCATTCTGCGTTTAATAGTTTGCATCTACTAACCCCAGACTCCCAGTCTGTCTCCCTAACCCCCCACCTCACCCCTTTGGTAAGTACCAGTGGTTCTCTGTGTCAGTGAGTCTTTTTGTAGATAGATTCATTTGTGTCACATTTTAGATTCCACATGTCAGTGCGATCCCATGGTGTTTGTCTTTCTCTTTCTGACTTAGTCACTTAATACGATAGTCTTCAGTTGCAAGGAATTATTGTTTAAGGCTTATCAGCAGGTTTACATAGTCTTAGAGATGACCTCCATTGTCTAAGACTCACTCCCGTAATAACCCAGACATAGCACCTACCATGCTGCACGGAATAGGGTTAACTTAGGTGCTGGCAAGAGTCAGGTATCAAATGGACCAGGTTGGGGAACTGGAAGGAAGGAGAGCACATGCTCCCTTCAAAGGAAGCAGCTCAGACTTTGTTTCGGCCAACGATGGACTTGCTGGTAAATGGGCTCAGAGATGCCAAACATGATTTTTTTTTTTTAACTTTTTATTTTTTATTGAAGTGTAGCCGATCAACAATGTTGTGATAATTTCGGGTGAAAGCAAAGGCACTCAGCTATACATATTCATGGATCCATTCTCCCCTAAACACCCCTCCTCTCCAGGCTGCCGCATAACATTGAGGAGAGTTCCACGTGCTATACAGTGGGCTCTTGTTGGTTATCCATTTTAAATACAGCAATGTGTACATGTCCATGTTCATTTTTTTTTTAAGCAAAGCAGGAAATCTAGTTCTTTTTTAAACATGAAATACATGATTTTAGAGCATTGTTTAAAGTTTTCCTCACTCCTCTTCATTTCGTTTTTTTTTTACAATGCCATTTCAGGCCATGTATAATTATGAGTCAGATGGCATCCATGGGCCTGCAGTTTTACAGTCACTGAAAACATCACATGAGAGTCTTGCCCTGTAACCAGTAGGGTCTTCAGGACAGGGACAAGATGTCACTCTCACATTACTTCCCTGACACTTGGAATATGAAGGATGAGATATGTACTCATAAAAAGCGATGTTCTTTAAGTTTTTGTTCAGGGTTCTCAAAGAAAATTGGACAGTTGGAAAAGTGTACTTCATCCATTTGTAGATTGTTTACTCCAAAGCTGTACAAATTATCTTGTATCTTTCTTCTTTATGGGTAGATAAAATTATTTGATGGTTATTCTAGGAAAGGTGAGAGACAGCTGATTATTAGCAGAAAATTTGGAAAGTTTCTCAGAAAGTTAAAGAATGAACTTGACAAAAATATGTTTCACTTATTTTTATAAATTTTAACTCTGATAGCAAATAATTCTAGATACTTCTCATTGTAACTAAAGACATTATTTAATATTTGCAGATTAGGAAGTAGAAAGGAAACGAATGTTATGAAGGAAGGAACTTGAGCAAAAGTATGCCGTCTAAGTCTTTAAAGGCTAGAAAAATCTACCATGGACATTAGTCATCACCGAAAAAGATTAACACTTTGACTACTGATTGACTAAAATGGTACATGAGAAATACTTGGAGATTAATGAATATTTAGAGATTAATATTTGGAGATTAATCCAGTATGGTTTATTTCCTCAAACAGAATGTTGATAAATCCAGTTCATCCTTTTAGCCTTTTTTAGTTTAGTATTTAACCAGGAAATTGAGTGAGTGGCATATGGCAAAAAATGGTCAGTTTTACATGTTTTGTTCTGAGACATCACTTCAGTTCAGTCACTCAGTCGTGTCTGACTCTTTGTGACCCCATGGACTACAGCATACCAGGCTTCCCTGTCCATCACCAACTCCTGGAGCTTGCTCAAACTCAAGTCTATTGAGTCGATGATGCTATCCAACCATCTCATCTTCTGTCATCCCCTTCTCCTGCCTTCAGTCCTTCCCAGCATCAGGGTCTTCTGCAATGAGTCAGTTCTTTGCATCAGCTGGCCAAAGTATTGGAGTTTCACCTTCAGTATCAGTTCTTCCAATGAATATTCAGGACTGATTTCCTTTAGGATTGACTGATTTGATCTCCTTGCAGTCCAAGGGACTCTCAAGAGTCTTCTCCAACATCAAAGTTCAAAAGCATTAATTCTTCGGCATTCAGCTTTCTTTATAGTCCAACTCTCACATCCATACATGACCACTGGAAAAACCATAACTTGACTATGTGGACCTTTGTTGACAAAGCAATGTCTCTGCTTTTTAATATGCTGTCTAGGTTGGTCATAGCTTTCTTTAAAGGAGCAAGCATCTTTTAATTTCATGGCCGCAGTCACCATCTGCAGTGATTTTGGAGCCCCCCAAATTAAAGTCTCTCACTGTTTCCTTTGTAGTCCCATCTATTTACCATAAAGTGATGGGACTGGATGTCATGATCTTAGTTTTTGAATATTGAGTTTTAAGCTAGCTTTTTCACTCTCCTCTTTCACTTTCATCAAGAGGCTCTTTAGTTCTTCTTCACTTTCTGCCATAAGGGTGGTGTCATCTGCATATCTGAGGTTATTGGTATTTCTCCCGGCAATCTTGATTCTGCCAGCATCTTGTGCTTCATCCAGCCTGTCATTTTGCATGATGTACTCTGCATATAAGTTAAATAAGCTGAGTGACAGTATACAGTTCTGGGGTACATTAATGGAGAAGGACAAGGCAACCTACTCCAGTATTCTTGCCTAGAGAATCCCAGGGATGGAGGAGCTTGGTGGGCTGCCGTCTGTGGGGTCACACAGAGTCAGACATGACTGAAGCGTCTTAGCAGCAGCAGCAGGATTATATTAAAGAGCTATTTCTTGAAGCTTTAAAAATGTCTTTTCCTTCCATCAAAGGTCTAATTATCTTCCCATATATAAACTCTAGACAGCGAACTCTGCATGCCAGTGTTACAAGTAACTTAACTATTTTCATTAGAATTGGCGTATATAATGTGATTCATGCAAGTTGTTTGACCTTTGAACATGAAAGGATATGGTTCAGGTGATTGATTTGTTTTAGAATGCATGTGATATCAAGTTGTCAGTCTCCTGGTGGCTGTTCAGAGTGTGTGGTTCTTCACTCCTTTTTCATTCAAACAATTTTTATTGAGCACCAGCTAGGTATTGTAAGAAAGCCTCAGCCAAGTATTAGAGATTCTCCCACTCTGTGCAGACTTCCTTGATAGACTTTGAAATCCTTTTGTGCGAGTTTGCTGGGAAGGGGAGAGGGACGTCCCTGGCCCAGTTTATATGTCAGAATTGTAAATGTCTGTAGTTAAGTTTTCCCAATAAACGATCATATGATCCAATATGCAGTAAATGGCTATATAGCTTAGAAGGACACACTTCACCTTCCCCCCAGCTTAGCTAAAGGAATAAACAAAAATCAAAACTTCCTATAAACTTTATGAGTGGGTTTATAGTAGAAAAATTGACTTGATGCTCTCTTATATAGAAGAATATTATAACTAGGTCTTTCTAAAATGAACAGTAGAACCTCCATCATTTGTTCTTATTTCCGTCTTGGTTTATTTGACTCTGAGTCTCTTTAGGCCAGATAGCTAGCTGGATGTTGTCTTCCTAAGGCTATTTGCTCTAAGTTGATTCCTGGTTTTCGTAGTCAACTGGCCAAATGATTTAATATATATCGCGGGTGGTATATATATATGTGTGTGTGTGTGTGTGTGTGTGTATATATACCATGCACACATATATACATATATAAATATTGCATATACCAATATAAATATAACATATCCCATGTATTTTCAAATAAAATGTTAGGCAATTTTTAATGAGGCATGTGTTTAATAAGATTAGTCAAAGGACATTGGAAGACATAACAGTGAACTTTTTACTTGTAAATGCTGTCATCACAGGGCTGCTTCTTATTTCAATGCTTCATGAAAACCTAAGGTCTATTATTAAAATGTAGTTTTTAAAAGACATTTTAATGAGAACCTGGAATAATTCTGTAAGAGACAGAACTCTGTGCCAGTCTGATTTCATTCAGAGCTTGGTCTAATAAAGTATTCCTCCAAGTGTGGTCTGTGGACACCTGTATGCATATAATTTAAGATACTTGTTAAAAAGGCCCAGATCTACTGATCTGAATCTCTGGGCTAGGCCTGGGTGTCTGCATTTTAACCTATTTAGACAAAACTTTATAGTAAACTTTGAGATGTAGGAGAGTGGTTGTACCCTCTCTTACCCCTCTTTCTTATGCATGAATGTCCCCTCAAGAGAAATCTACAGTGTGGGGACCACAGTGCAGATCCTTTTAGTTGTCTAAAGGGGATCTGCGGGTAGGAGGGAAAAGCAGCAGTCTTCTGCTACCCCTCTTACTGACTTGTTGGCACCAAGTCCTCCAGCCACACATGCCAGCTACAGACCTGGGCTCGCCCAGGAACTCGCTTCCACCAGGGCTGTGCCACTCTTGCAAAGTAGGACGCCTTTCCTCTTCCTGCCCTTTGTCCACTGCTCTTGCATTTTGATGACAACTGCCATCCATTTTGCACTTATTACTTCTAGGCACTTAAACTCTTATCCCATTTCCTGCATGATGATCTTTCCAACAACCCTAGAGACGGGCGTTTTCATGCCCATTTTACAGATGAGATAACAGGTTGGCACAGGTGATGGAGTCATGGCCAGAAAGCGAGGAAGGAGGAGAAAGGAGATTCAAACCTAGTTCTTTCTACAACCTCTCTGCTGGATCGCTACTGAATGTTTGCTGCCTGGCTCTCTGGACAAGAGTGAGGAAGGCTTTGTTTTCTAATACCTTAGCCTAGATAATATGAAAAAAAGATGGCCTAGTTTTTTATTTACTTATCCCCTACAAGCTTTTACACATGATTTTAATATCAAAGGGAGGATATTAAATCCCACTCATGTGAATTATGAACAGTAATTGCAGACTAAAAAAGTCTATGTGTCATTGGGTAGATAAGGATTGTGTGTCTTTTGTATAGAAAAAATTACCATTAAAAAGATAAATGGTACTGGTGCCCAATGAGAGAGACAGGACATTGTTAGAGCATTCAGTTCAGTTCAGTCGCTCAGTCGTATCTGACTCTTTTCGACCCCATGAACAGGCCTCCCTGTCCATCACCAGCTCTCAGAGTCCACCCAAATCCATGTCCATTGAGTCAGTAGTGCCATCCAACCATCTCATCCTGTGTCATCCCCTTCTCCTCCTGCCCTCAATCTTTCCCAGCATCAGGGTCTTTTCAAATGAGTCAGCTCTTCGTATCAGGTGGCCAAATTATTGGAGTTTCAGCTTCAACATCAGTTCTACCAATGGACACCCAGGACTGATCTCCTTTAGGATGGACTGGTTGGATCTCCTTGTAGTCCAAGGGCATTAACTTGAACCAAACCAAAACAAAACAAAACAAAAACAATGTCATAGCTATTCTTTTTCTAATGAATTCATTCCTGAATCTTGACATAAAGCTTTCTGTGACTTTTATCTCCCTAGCCCCTCATTTAAAACTAATTTAAAGTGAACTCATAAGAAAACAAAACTTAAGAATTCAAAGTTTTAAAAAGGTCTTAACGATCTGAAAACTGAATTCAGAACTTTGATGTAAATTGATTCTTATACCTGCCATTATCAGAAATCTGAATTGCATTCTGATTGGTTTGAGGATTAACAATTATTTGTACTTTTGAAAGTTCAAAGTTCAGTCGCTCAGTCATGTCCGACTCTTTGTGACCCCATGAATTGCAGCACACCAGGCCTCCCTGTCCATCACTATCTCTCGGAGTTCACTCAAACTCAACGTCCATCAAGTCCGTGATCCCATCCAGCCATCTCATCCTCTGTCGTCCCCTTTTCTTCCTGCCCCGAATCCCTCCCAGCATCAAAGTCTTTTCCAATGAGTCAGCTCTTCACATGAGGTGGCCAAAGTACTGGAGTTTCAGCTTTAGCATCATTCCTTCCAAAGAACACCCAGGGCTGATCTCCTTCAGAATGGACTGGTTGGATCTACTTGCAGTCCAAGGGACTCTCAGGAGTCTTCTCCAACACCGCAGTTCAAAAGCATCAATTCTTCAGTGCTCAGCCTTCTTCACAGTCCAACTCTCACATCCATACATGACCACTGGAAAAACCATAGCCTTGACTAGACGGACATTTGTTGGCAAAGTAATGTCTCTGCTTTTCAATATGCTATCTAGGTTGGTCATAACTTTCCTTCCAAGGAGTAAGCGTCTTTTAATTTCATGGCTGCAGTCACCATCTGCAGTGATTTTGGAGCCCCAAAAAATAAAGTTTGACACTGTTTCCACTGTTTCCCCATCTATTTGCCATGAAGTGATGGGACCAGATGCCATGATCTTCGTTTTCTGAATGTTGAGCTTTAAGCCAACTTTTTCACTCTCCACTTTCACTTTCATCAAGAGGCTTTTTAGTTCCTCTTCACTTTCTGCCATAAGGATGGTGTCATCTGCATATCTGAGGTTATTGATATTTCTCTTGGCAGTCTTGATTCCAGCTTGTACTTCTTCCAGCCCAGCGTTTCTCATGATGTACTCTGCATATAAGTTAAATAAGCAGGGTGACAAGATACAGCTTGATGTACTCCTTTTCCTATTTGGAACCAGTCTGTTGTTCCATGTCCAGTTCTAACTGTTGCTTCCTGACCTGCATATAGGTTTCTCAAGAGACAACTCAGGTGGTCTGGTATTCCCATCTCTTTAAGAATTTTCCACAGTTTATTGTGATACACACAGTCAAAGGCTTTGGCATAGAAAATAAAGCAGAAATAGATGTTTGTCTGCAATTCTCTTGCTTTTTCGATCATCCAGCAGATGTTGGCAATTTGATCTCTGGTTCCTCTGCCTTTTCTAAAACCAGCTTGAACATCTGGAAGTTCGCAGTTCACGTATTGCTGAAGCCTGGCTTGGAGAATTTTGAGTATTACTTTACTAGCATGTGAGATGAGTGCAATTGTGTGGTAGTTTGAGCATTCCTTGGCATTGCCTTTCTTTGGGATTGGAATGAAAACTGACTGTTTGCAGTCCTATGGCCATTGTTGAGTTTTCCAAATTTGCTGGCATATTGAATGCAGCACTTTCACAGCATCATCTTTCAGGATTTGAAATAGCTCAATGGGAATTCCATTACCTCCACTAGCTTTGTTCATAGTGATGCTTTCTAAGGCCTACTTGACTTCACATTCCAGGATGTCTGGCTCTAGGTGAGTGATCATACCATCGTGATTATCTTGGTAGTGAAGATCTTTTTTGTACAGTTCTTCTGTGTATTCTTGCCACCTCTTCTTAATATCTTCTGCTTCTGTTAGGTCCATACCATTTCTGTCCTTTATCGAGCCCATCTTTGCATGAAATATTCCCTTGGTATCTCTAATTTTCTTGAAGAGATCTCTAGTCTTTCCCATTCTGTTGTTTTCCTCTATTTCTTTGCATTGATGCCTGAGGAAGGCTTTCTTATCTCTTCTTGCTATTCTTTGGAACTCTTCATTCAGATGCTTATATCTTTACTTTTCTCCTTTGCTTTTCTCTTCTCTTCTTTTCACAGCTATTTGTAAGGCCTCCCTATGCAGCCATTTTGCTTTTTTGCATTTCTTTTCCATGGGGATGGTCTTGATCCCTGTCTCCTGTACAATGTTGTGAACCTCAATCCATAGTTCATCAGGCACTCTACCTATCATATCTAGTCCCTTAAATCTTTTCTCACTTCCACTGTATAATCATAAGGGATTTGATTTAGGTCATAACTGAATGGTCTAGTGGTTTTCCCTACTTTCTTCAATTTAAGTCTGAATTTGGCAATAAGGAACTCATGATCTGAGCCACAGTTAGCTCCCGGTCTTGTTTTTGCTGACTGTATAGAGCTTCTCCATCTTTGACTGCAAAGAATATAATCAATCTGATTTCCCATCTGGTGATGTCCATGTATAGAGTCTTCTCTTGTGTTGTTGGAAGAGGGTGTTTGCTATGACCCGTGCGTTCTCTTGGCAAAACTCTATTAGCCTTTGCCCTGCTTCATTTCGTACTCCAAGGCCAAATTTGCCTGTTACTCCAGGTTTTTCTTGACTTCATACTTTTGCATTCCAGTCCCCTATAATGAAAAGGACATCTTTTTTGGGTGTTAGTTCTAAAAGGTCTTGTAGGTCTTCATAGAACCATTCAACTTCAGCTTCTTCAGCGTTACTGGTTGGGGCATAGACTTGGGTTACTGTAATATTGAATGGTTTGCCTTGGAAATGAAGAGATCATTCTGTTGTTTTTGCAATTGCATCCAAGTACTGCATTTCAGACTCTTTTGTTGACCACGATGGCTACTCCATTTCTTCTAAGGGATTCCTGCCCGTGGTAGTAGATATAATGTTCATCTGAGTTAAATTCACCCATTCCAGTCCATTTTAGTTCGCTGATTCCTAGAATGTCGACGTACACTCTTGCCATCTCCTGTTTGACCACTTCCAATTTGCTTTGATTCATGGACCTGACATTCCAGCCTCCTATGCAGTATTGCTCTTTACAGCATCGGACCTTGCTTCTATCACCATTCACATCCACAACTGGGTATTGTTTTTGTTTTGGCTCCATCCCTTCATTCTTTCTGGAGTTATTTCTCCACTGACCTCCAGTAGCATATTGGGCACCTACTGACCTGGGGAGTTCCTCTTTCAGTATCCTATCATTTTTCCTTTTCATACTGTTCATGGGGTTCTCAAGGCAAGAATACTGAAGTGGTTTACCATTCCCTTCTCCTGAGGACCACTTTCTGTCAGTACTTTTGAAAGACTTCTTTTAAAAAGGAGCCAAGGGTTTATTATGCTAGAAATAATTGCACATGACACACTTCTTGAAAATTCTAAAATCTCTGCTCAGATGTGGGTGGAATTTTGTCACCTAGCTTCTGGGCAGCCTGTATTCTAATCCTGATTGTAGCATTAACTCTGATCTCGTCAGCTTCCTCATTTTTAAAACCAGCGGTTGAATTTCTAAGTAATAATTTCCTCTACTTGAAAATCTTTTGATTCATTGTGGCATGTAGTAGACTTGAAAGTACTTTACAAAGACACTGAACACTCTGTGTTATTGTATACTGTACTGGGAATGTGGAGCACATATAGTGAAGTGAAGTCACTCAGTCGTGTCCAACTCTTTGCAACCCCATTGACAGAGTAGCCTGCACCAGACTACTCCATCCATGGGATTTTCTAGGCAAGAGTACTGGAGTGGGTTGCCATTTCCTTCTCCAGGGAATCTTCCCGACCCAGAGATTGAACCCAGGTCTCCCGCATTGTAGACAGACACTTTACTGTCTGAGCCACCAGGGAAGCCAGGATACTAATAGAGAAAATAATAATGAATGCAAGTCTGTTGTAGTTCATCTTTTGTCACATACTTGATTGAATGTTAATCTGTAGACTTCCTATAGAGCTCTTCCTAGAATACAAATATATATCTTATAATTTTTTCCTTTATGAGGTACTTAAATAGCATTATAGTTCTATCTTTGAACTATACTTGGGTCTTATTTAACAACTAGCATATGTCACTCCCTCAGAGTGCAATATTTGGTATACTATCACCCTGAAATCTTGGTTCATAAATTATTATAAAAAATATTACTAATTTTAGAAAAGTAAGTATTATTAAATAACCAATGTCTGTACAGTCCAGAGACTCTCTGAGAAATGATGAAATTGAGGAAGAGTTTGGATTTTAGTAGCAATTTTAAGCACTCATTGACTCAAATATTTTCTTGCCAGACATTAATTCCTTCAAAATGTGTTTATGGATTACTGAGGTGAGAGGAGAAGTTGAACAAGAAATTTAAAGCATGATGCATTTTACAAAAGGAGAAGTAAAAGATGCTGTGCAAACCTGAAAGAGGCTGAATTCATCTAGTTTGCAGGGATGGATCAGCAGAAAAAGGCTGGGGAAAGCTGTTGCAAGGACACTTAGCAGAGATCAGAAGAACAGGCGGATAATGCGACTAACAAAGATTTGAGCAGAGGGAATAATTTATTTGTAGTTTTTAGGAGAAAATATTCTTTTTAAGGAATTAAAAGGCTAGTATAGTTGTAGTACAAGTCCAAAAAAGGAAAATGGAGCATGAGGGAGGCCAGAACTTGAGTGGGTTTGAAAGCGAATGTAAGGATGTTGGTCTTATTTAAGGGGAGTTATTTAAAGTTTTTAAGAAGAGGTGGGGCAGAAAACAAAGAATATAATCAGAGTTGTATTTTTATATAACTTTTTATTTTGTAATAGTTTAAGATTCACAAGGTTTACATTTAATAACTTTTACATGCAGATTTCTGTTTTGTTTTGTTATTTAGTGTTTAAAAGATTACTACAATGGGTAGAAAAGACTGAAGAGGATTAAGTATGGATGCAGGACACCAATTTGGAGATTAAGAAGCAAAGTTTAGTTTAGATGATAGATGAAGATGCCTTTGGAGAAGGCATTGGCAATGCACTCCAGTACTCTTGCCTGGAAAATCCCATGGATGGAGGAGCCTGGTGGGCTACAGTCCATGGGGTCGCTAAGAGTCCAACATGACTGAGCAACTTCACTTTCACTTTTCACTTTCATGTATTGGAGAAGGAAATGGCAACCCACTCCAGTGTTCTTGCCTGGAAAATCCCAGGGACGGGGGAGCCTGGTAGGCTGCCGTCTATGGGGTCACACAAAGTCAGACACGACTGAAGTGACTTAGCAGTAGCAGAAGATGCCTTAAACTAAAAGTAGCCTGGAGATGACTAGAAGTAGATAGAGTCAAGAAAAATTTAAGAGATAGGAATGGTCAGTATGTCTTGGTAATTGGATATTGAGGTAAGGGGTCGGGGAGAAGGTCAAATGACCTCTGGGTTTCTATTTTGAGTAGTTGAGTGGGTGTGGTGATGCTCACCTCTCGAGGTGAGTGTGAAGTACTTATGTAGAGAAGAAGCCTTTAAGCTGAAGCTCTAGAAATAAGTCTGGTGTGAGATATAGATTTAGGCTGTGTCAGCACATAGATAGTAATTTCAGTAAGATTATCTAAGAAGAGTATGTAAATTAAAAGATAAAAAAGAAAGGCTGAGAATAGAGCTTAAGGAACTATAAATGTTAAGTGGGTTAGCAAGGAGGAGGAACTCTTAAGGAGAGTCAGAGAGAATAGCAGAGAAAGAGATATAGGAGAAAGAGAGAGAGCGGAAGGGGAGGGAAGAAGAAGAAAAAGGAGGAAGAGGAGAAAGAAGAGAGAGAAACTGGAGAGAGAGGAAAAATTAGTAGACTGCATCATATAAGCAAAGGAAAGAGTATTTCAGAGAAAAAATATCCTGTAGCCTCTGCCTCTTTGCTCTGACTTCGTGCAAAGTCATAATTGAGAAGTTTCTTGTGGTTCTCTATGTGTCATTTCTTTTATTTTTAAAGTTCAGTATTTATGGTTTGGCAAACTGGACTTCCAAGATAAAGCGTGATATTTTCTGCCACATTCTTTATGTCTTACAAAATGTTATTTTGAACTGATGATACTTGGAGGGAAAAAAAAAAGGTAAAATATGCATTTTTAAAAGCTTAGGTTTCATAAACTCAAACACACTTTTACACATGAATGTGTAGTTAAAGTACGTTTCACATGGTGTGACGTGTGTATGACAGTGCACACATCAGATCCCTGGGTCATAGTCCTGCTGCAGCTGCTGCTAAGTCGCTCCAGTTGTGTCTGACTCTGTGCGACCCCAGAGATGGCAGCCCACCAGGCTCCTCCGTCCCTGGGATTCTCCAGGCAAGAACGCTGGAGTGGGTTGCCATTTCCTTCTCCAATGCATGAAAGTGAAAAGTGAAAGTGAAGTCGCTCAGTCGTGTCCAACTTGTCACAACCCCATGGACTGCAGCCCATCAGGCTCCTCCGTCCATGGGATTTTCCAGGCAGGAGCACTGGAGTGGGGTGCCATTGCCTTCTCCCCTCTGTCCATGGGATTTTCCAGGCAGGAGTACTGGAGTGGGGTGCCATTGCCTTCTCCCCTCCGTCCATGGGATTTTCCAGGCAGGAGTACTGGAGTGGGGTGCCATTGCCTTCTCCGGGTCATACCCCTAGGCCAACTGAAATCAAAGCTTTGGGTGGGTCCTATGTATGGCAACCCACTCCAGTATTCTTGCCTGGAGAATCCCAGGGACAGAGGACCCTAGTGGGCCGCCGTCTATGGGATTGCACAGAGTCAGACATGACTGAAGCGACTTAGCAGCAGCAGCAGCAGCAGCAGCATGTATCTTTACAGAATCTTCCTGACTAATGCCCAGAGTGGGTGGAAAGTGGTCAGAACATGGAAATACTCTGATAATGTTAAATGAGGGTGTTCTATATAATGACTTAGAGACAGATGTGACCTAATTGAAACCTTATTGTCACCACTGTTAGGAAGAGCATGCTAAATAAGTTTCTCTGAAGAGAAGTGGCAGCAGGTAACGCGATAGAAGAGGAGAAATTTGGAGTTATCCCACTGAATTGGGAAGTGATCATCACAAATCCCAAAGGATATTCAAGGTTGGAGTTAGTGAGGCAGGAGTTTGATTTATAGTAGTTTGATGCTGTGACAAAGTGAGTGCCAGGTTCAGAATAACCAGCTGGAATAACATCTCTTAAGACCATTTAATATTGGAGAGAAATGGCCATACTCCTTTAAGTAATAGAGAGCTGAAGGTTCAGCCAAAGCTTCAGTTAAGGAGAGATGCAAAAAGAAGTTGGTGATTAAATGTTGTGAGAGGAAATACCTTTGGGTTTTGCTGCAGGGATAACAGAGGACTATAATAATTTGAAAGTTACTTTTGAAACTTCCAGTAGGAAAGGACATGACATCTTGGTGATCCCCATAATGTACAGGGGAGGCTGATAGTGGGGATGTCAGGGAGAGGATAAGAAAACTCTATGCTAAGTTTTGTGTAAGTTATCAATCGAGAATTTGGTTCCATGATGTTTGAGCTGAATTTCAAGCAAGCATGAACTGAATATGGATATACAGGTAGCTTAGCATGTCATCATTTCCCTGAAAGTGGGTTAAAGTTAAAATTATTCCCAAGTGACTCTGATAAAGAATCTGCCTGCCAAGCAGGAGATGTGGGTTTGATCCCTGGGTTAAGAAGCTCCCCTGTAGAAGGAAATAGCAACCCACTCCAGTATTCTTGCCTGGGAAATCCCATAAACAGAGGAGCCTGGTGGGCTACTATCCATGGGGTTGCAAAGTGTAGGACACAACTTATGGACTAAACAAAAACAATGTACTTTTAACTTATGTATTTATTCCCCACCGTGTTCTCAAAGAATTTAAAGTATTTAAGAAACTAAGTTTAATGACTAAAATTATCCATGAATGTGAGAAATAAATAGTGATATGATAGTAACTCAAAGAGTCAAAAGTGAAACGAGATATTCATTTTATTAACTATGGACAAAAACTTTGCTTTATTGACATTTAGAACTCCCAGTACTGTGTTCAATACAGAAATGGTCATGATCCTCATGATGCAATCATTTCTATGAATGGTGCCCTTTATAATACAATTCTAAGCTTAGGAAATAAATGGAGGGGAGAGTAATGAGGCTTATACGATGTCGGATGAGTCAATGTATGGTTAATATTGAGTCACTTTCATGCTCTCTACTGCCTACCTTTCTGCTTAATGGTTCTTTATCTGCAGTAACTTGGTACAAGCATCAAATATGTTCAACAAGTATCTTGTCTGGATTATCCTGTTGCTAACAAGTGCATTTCCTCCATACTAAGGAATCCTTCTCATTCCAAAGATGACAGTGTAATTTTGATTTAATTCCTGTTGATTGCCATTTTGCTTTTATACATGAGGAGGAATCCAGTCTGTTAAAGTATTCAAGATATTTTTTAAAATAGATAATGTGACCTCCTCCTTGCATAACCTTACCACAACAAACTTTGCAGACTTAGTAGAGATATATGTAGAATGTGTGGTATGTGTGGTTTTTTAAATGTGAAGGATGACAGTCAAACTTCCTGGCTTTGTTTCAAGTAATTCTGTTTCCAAGCAAGTGTCAGTTGCTGTGATACCCTTATGCTTAAAGTAATCTGAGGAATAAAGTCATAGTTGAATATTTTCAAGTGATTTAAAAAAAATTAGAACAGAGGAGAGCAGTGCTTATAGTTAATTAAATTACAGTGTTCATTGATAATAATTATTGAATCATGTCAGAGGTCGAAAGACCAATGTTTTAAATTGAATTGTATTGAAAAGAATATATATATATATACATATATATATATATATATATATATGAACTGAAACACTTTGCTGTCACCAGAAACAATAGTTTATTATAAATCAACTGTGTTGTTCAGTTGATAAGTTGCATTTAACTCTGTGACCCCATACACTACAGCATAAGCAACTGACAAACAACTAATCTCAAAAATATACAAGCAACTCCTACACCTCAGTTCCAGAAAAATAAATGACCCAATCAAAAAATGGGCCAAAGAACTAAATAGACATTTCTCCAAAGAAGACATACAGATGGCAAACAAACACATGAAAAGATGCTCAACATCACTCATTATCAGAGAAATGCAAATCAAAACCACTATGAGGTACCATTTCACGCCAGTCAGAATGGCTGCAATCCAAAAGTCTACAAGCAATAAATGCTGGAGAAGGTGTGGAGAAAAGGGAACCCTCTTACACTGTTGGTGGGAATGCAAACTAGTACAGCCACCATGGAGAACAGTGTGGAGATTCCTTAGAAAACTGAAAATAGAACTGCCTTATGATCCAGCAATCCCACTGCTGGGCATACACACTGAGGAAACCAGAAGAGAAAGAGACACATGTACCCCAATGTTCATCGCAGCACTGTTTATAATAGCCAGGACATGGAAGCAACCTAGATGTCCATCAGCAGATGAATGGATAAGAAGGCTGTGGTACATATACACAATGGAGTATTACGCAGCCATTAAAAAGAATACATTCGAATCAGTTCTAATGAGGTGGATGAAACTGGAGCCTATTATACAGAGTGAAGTAACCCAGAAAGAAAAACACCAATACAGTATACTAACGCATATATATGGAATTTAGAAAGATGGTAACAATAACCCGGTGTACGAGACAGCAAAAGAGACACTGATGTATAGAACAGTCTTATGGACTCTATGGGAGAGGGAGAGGGTGGGAAGATTTGGGAGAATGGCATTGAAACGTGTACTATCATGTATGAAATGAGTCACCAGTCCAGGTTCGATGCACGATACTGGATGCTTGGGGCTGGTGCACTGGGACGACCCAGGGGGACAGTACAGGGAGGGAGGAGGGAGGAGAGTTCAGGATGGGGAACATGTGTATACCTGTGGCAGATTCATTTAGATATTTGGCAAAACCAATACAATATTGTAAAGTTTAAAAATAAAATAAAATAAAATAAAATAAAACTAATCATATCGGAAAATACATCTCTGACAAGAATCAAAAGTTAGTTATTCCTTCTCCCTGGAACACTTCTTTCCATTGCTTGCCTGACTGACTCTTCACTATTTCTGGTATTTCTCATTCCTTGTGTATGTCTCTCCTTCATCCCCAACCATAGGGTTGTTTGGTCCCCAGGAACTTGTAACTTCTACAATTTGGGCTTCTACTTCAGCCCATCTCAGTAAGCATTCAGTTGCTTAAGCTGGAAACCTGTGACTGTTCCCTTTTCCACCTCTTCACATTCACTCTACCAGTAAGTCCCATAACTTTCACTTGCAAAATATATTTCCAATTCATTCACATTTCTGCCCATCTCTACTGTCAGCCTCTTCACCTCAGCCATCCTGTGTCTTGTGTGAGATTAGTGCAACAACATCTTTTCCGAGCTCTCTTTCCCTTCTCCTTACACTTGAAGTTGCTTCAGTTTATTCACTGAAATCCTAAGTGGTCCTTTGCAAACATAAGTCAGACAATGTCATTCACCATCCTTGTTTCACCCGTGAATAGCTTTCCATTTCACTAGGAATCCAGTTCTCTCCCACAGTCTGCAAGGGCATGTCTTAACCAGCCCCTGCTCCTCCCGCCTAATTCATCTCCAGCCATCCTTTCCCTACATCAAAAGACTGCCATTTCTAAATTGAGCCTGAAAACATTCTGTTTCTCCTGCTTTGAATTCCCTTCTCTTAGATCTCCTATGGGATGGTTTATCTCATCCTTCAATCTCAGAATAAATATTTTCAGACAGGTCTTCATTTCAGATTCCAAATGGATCTTTTTCTTGATTCTCTATTCAGCATCCATTTTGTAACCCTCCAAATATTTTCTCTGGAGAAGGCAATGGCACCCCACTCCAATACTCTTGCCTGGAAAATCCCATGGATGGAGGAGCCTGGTAGGCTGCAGTCCATGGGGTTGTGACAAGTTGGACACGACTGAGCGACTTCACTTTCACTTTTCACTTTCATGCATTGGAGAAGGAAATGGCAACCCACTCCAGTGTTCTTGCCTGGAGAATCCCAGGGACGGGGGAGCCTGGTGGGCTGCCGTCTATGGGGTCACACAGAGTCGGACACGACTAAAGCGACTTAGCAGCAGCAGCAGCAGCAGCAAATATTTTCTCTGTTTTAACAGGTGTTATTTGTTGGTTTACCTGTATGTTGTCTGTCTTCTCCTACTAGAATGTGAGCTGTGTTTCATTTTCTCATGTGTACTCATGCTGTATAGGAAGCATGCAAGAAATGATTGCTGATGGAAAGAATGAATGAACGGTGTAAGGGTCAGGCTGAACAGACTGCTAGAGCAGCTAGTAGATGTACAGCTGGAGCAGGATGGTCTTTTTTTATCTTGAAAATGCAGTGACTAGTAACATTTATTAACCATCAAAAGTATATTTGCACAGAAGATATACTTACAAGAATTATTCAAATATAACATCCCAGTTAAGTATGGAATCACTGCTGATCAGACAAATCAATCACACTTTCAGTGTATAATTCCTTTAAAAAAACTTCCCCATCTTCATGACTATGTAAAAGACATACTTTCTATTTTTTTTATTTTATCAATTTTTAAATTGGAATGTAGTTGACTTAGAATATTGTGTTAGTTTCTACTGTACAGCAGAGTGGTTCAGTTATACACACATACACACATAAAACTGATAATACATACCTAAAAGTGATTCAGTTTGCTATATATCAGAAATTAACATTGTAAATCAACTCTTTCAAATATTTTCTATTATGATTATCATATGATAGAGAATACAGTTGTTGGTGCTGTACAATAGGGTCTTGCTGTTTATCCATTCTCTCTGTAAAAGCTCACCTTTGCTAACCCCAAACTCCCACTCTATCGCTTCCCCAACCGCCTGTACCTGGGCAACCACCAGTCTGTTCTCTGTCCATGAATCTGTTTCTTTTCATTGATAGGTTAATTTGTATCATTATATATCCCACATATAAGTGATGCCATTCAGTATTTCTCTTTCCGTTTCTGACTTACTGCACTTAGTAAGATTATCTCTAGTTGCATCCATGTTGCCACAAATGGCATTATTTCACTTCTTTATGGCTGAGTATTATCCCATTATATATACATACCACATCTTCTTTACCCATTCATCTGTCAATGAATGTTTGGTTGGTTTCTGTGTCTTGGCAATTGTGAATAGTTGGATCAGCCTGGTTTTGAAGAAGGATATGGGATGGAACTTAAGTGTAAGATCAAACAGTTTTCTAGCTAGCATGAGTAATTCATTTCTGGAAGTTTTTATTGGGAAGGTAAGGTGAGAGAACGTGTCCAAAAGGACTGCAAAGATAAAGACTCAGAAGACTTTCTCCTGGGAGCTCTCTGTACAGCTCGAATCTGTCCACAAGTAAAGTTAGAGCATCATCATGGCTCACCTCCTGCTCTTCATATTTTTTTGTCCTATTGCCAGCTTTCCTCATTCATTCTAGAGGTTGACAAAAATGTGGAAACCATGCAAGCTCTGTATACAAAATATTTGCCCAACAGTCCCTGCACCTTTTAAAGCACATTTATATTTGTGAGTGAGTTATAACCCAATCACTCCAGGAAGGAGCACCCTGAGATTCTGGGAGCCAAGATTACAGAAATATTCTGGAAACACAACCTCCTATTGGTCCTCTGAATCCTTTTGTCCCATCTCTTAGCTGCAGCTTGAAGAGCCATTGTCTTGGGCTTTATTCTGCCTGAACTGCCTTTGGCTTAAATTGTTTAAGCTATTTATCTCTAGCCCCCACTTTTACTCAGTGTCCCACAACCTCAGGGACCAGCTCTCCCCTCTTCTCCCTCCCTACAACCTCAGTAGCCCAGCTCTGACTTCTGGAACCTTGAACTGGCAAAGCTCTTTGAGTTCCCCCTCTGCATGACTTGAAGCATCCGTACAGTGTTAAGCCACATTCCTGCAAATATGTTGTTTGCAATTCAGGTGCACTTTTGTTATGAACCCCATGTCTTTGGCATTTATTTATTATATTCATCTCCTTGGCTTCACGGCCTGCCTAAACCTCTTTATGGTTTCTCTGTTTCTTCTGTCTTTCTCTTGCTGATGGTTGTGACCTTATTTCACAACAGTTACATTTTAAGATTGATCTTGCAGATTTGTAGGTGTGGTTTACTTCCATAAATATAGCATTCATGTCAGCAGCAACTCCAGGTCACTTTTTACATCACTTCGTGGGTAATTTTTGTTGTATTTTAAACCCATCAATCACTTTTGCTTGTATTTATATGCAGTGGCTGAATTTGAACCTAGATTTGTTGTGTTGGAAATACAATAAATATTAGCTGTGACTGTAAGGGACAGAGCATTAAAGGGCAGCATGGTATAAGATGACAGTGAATTCAAGTTATAAAATCACATTTATTTCTCTTTCTTCTTCCCTTTCTCCCTTTTTTCATACCCTCTCTAACTTCTTCAGTAAAAATTTAAGGTAGCTACCTTATTGGATTACAGTATGTGAACCATTATACTAACATTTTATTAAGTTTATAAATTTTTTATATTTTAGATTTTTCTCATAGGACTATCAATACTTACATAGAAAGCATTTGCTGTTTAGATTCTTATATTCAGGCTTCTCAAATATATGTATATTACATATCATTAGTTACATTAATTACAAATGAGTGACTTTGAGATTTTCTTGGAATATTGTATTTTTTATCTTATAAGCATAAAGAGAGCTTCCTTTATTGTTTTGAATTCAAATGCAGACACTCGCCTGAAGTAATAGTAAATTTTTTTAATGCTTTTCCCCCTCCATATTTATATATCAAATCCATCTGAGGCAGGGTTTGTAGGAAGGAAAGGAGATATGCTCAAGACAGAGAGGAGAGAACAAATGTGTGAACACTAAAATCAGAATAAGTTGTTACATTGCTGAATTCAAGAGGTGTTTCTTGTATGAGAATATATCTGTCTGTAAAAGCCACGAGACATGCTCAAACTTCTGTAATGTGAAGAATGAATTAGATCAGAAAGGGAATCTCTCTGAATGAACCATCATAGAATTTTTTAAACTATAGAATTATTGTCAAATGGCCAGAGTTCCCTGCTGATACTGCTTCAGTGGATTTGTTGAGTCTTTGTCCAAGAGAGTTTAAAGATTAAAATGGCCAAAGGGATACGGAAGACAGAGAGAGTGAGAGACAGAGGCAAAGTGACAGAGACACAAAGAGAAGAAAGGCATCAGGAGACACAGAGAGAACATGAAAGGGCGTGTAATGAAGGAGGGTTTGAACAGTGTTTATTTCAGGCTCGCAGTCAGGAGATCCGAGTTCTGCTTTAATCTCTTACTTAAACTGAGTCCCTTGGACTGCAAGGGGATCCAATGGGTCAATCCTAAAGGAAATCAACCCTGAATGTTCATTAGAAGACTCATGCTGAAGCTGAAGCTCCAATGCTTTGGCCATCTGATGTGAAGAGCCAACTCACTGGAAAAGACCCTGATACTGGGAAAGATTGAGGGCAGGAGGAGAAGGGGGGAACAGAAGATGTTGGCATCACGGACTTGATGGACAGAGTTTGAGCAAATTCCGAGAGATAGCGATGGACAGGGAAGCCTGGCATGCTGCAGTCCATAGGGTGACAAAGAGTTGGACACAACTTAGTAACTGAATAACGAACAACAACCATTGGTGACTTTGTTTTCTTATGTGTCAAATCGGAATAGTAGTAACATCTGTTCTACCTTTTGCATAGGTTTTTGGCAATCATAGAATGAAATGTTAGATGTGGAATTGTTTTGAAAGCATGAAATGCTTTCTGAAGGTAAAAGATCATACTGTCCAAGCACAGCATTTTTACTTTAGCAGTATTAGTGATAAATAAGAATATTTGCTTTTGGATTTTATAATTGTGATAGTTTATTCAAATTGTGAATAAAGTTAAGTATTGTGTTCTTAGAAGTGATTTAGTAGAGGGTGGCTTGGGTTTAAGTCAAATGGGTTTATGTTTAAACCCTGTATCTACCCGTCAGTACTCGCTGTGCAACATTGGACAGGTTATATGCTCTGAGCCTCGGTTCTGTGATGGCAAACTTATCAAGTCATTGTGAGACTTACATGAGGGGTTGCTTTTCATTGCAGTACATGGAGTAACTCCTTAATAAATATTAGTTGTAGTAGTATTAGTACTACTATTATGATGATGACTTTTGCTGTCTTTATTGGTTAATTTTTTCACTTTGGTTAAGAAGCCTTGAAACTTCAGAGCTTTCATAAGTAGGAGCATGACTGTTTGGTTTTTAAATTTTAATTATTTAAAAAAAAATCTCAGTATATACGCCATCTCCCTTCAGGCAGAGTCAAAATGTAATGTATTGAATGTATTCTGATGTATTAATTCCCTGATATCTCAGTTGGTAAAGCATCTGCCTGCAATGCAGGAGACCTCGGTTCTATTCCTGGGTCAGGAAGATCTGCTGAAGGGATATGCTACCCACTCCAGTATTCTTGGGTTGCAGTACAAGTTTGCTGGTAAGGAATCCACATGCAATGTGGGAGACCTGGGTTCAATCCCTGGGTTGGGAAGATTCCCCTGGAGAAGGGAAAGGTTATCCACTCCAGTATTCTGGCCTGGAAAATTTCATGGGCTGTAGAGTCCATTGGGTCACAAAGAGTCACACACAACTGAGCCACTTTCACTTTCTTAATGTATTAAAGCCCAATGTAAACAGCTGTTTGGATAAGAAATCGAACCAAGTTCATCAAAGTAGATGATCTGCCTCCTTACGACCTGTAGGTCAGTGTAGCAAGCTAAATTTGGCTCTCATTTTCTGGAAGCATCACCAGAGGAAATAATGAATGACCCATGTCATAATTTTCAGCCAAGAGGAAGTGTGCATTTGGGGTGTAGGGGGGTTGGTAGCAAAACATGTTATTTTCCTGCTGCTGAATCCAGATAAATGTAAGGTAATTTAAAATGTTAGGTAATTTATCTCAGAGATTAACTCTGAGAAGCAACTAAATAAGATAATTTTTCTGAAATGATGTCTTTAATGATCGATTTTAAAGTCAAGCCTTTGCAGTAATTGAAATGACAGCACATAACACATGGTGATGACATGAGCTGTTGGGTTTCAAAGGACTAGACAGAACATCATGGCTCCCACTCTGTGCCCTGCAGGCAGGGTCACCCTGGGTGATGAGGAACTTAATGGATGTTCATTGTGTGACCATGCTGACCTTGTTGTGAGCAAGTAAATGCCAAGAGATCTCAGCTGTGTGTGTGTACTGAAAGATAAGAAAGAAATTGCTTTGACATGTTGAGTTGAAATTGGACATGTAAATATATGCCAAATGTTTTCTTCCCCATCATTGCTCTGTTTTTGTTTTGCAGTTTAGATCTCTAACTTCAAAAGTAGAGTTAATCATAGACGATCCAGCCCCATGGTTCTTATATTTTGGAATGGAATGTGTGTGGTCTCATTCTTCCGAAATTCTTATGATCGTTATTCTCATGGAAAGCACTTTGCAATTCTTCTGTGAAACCCCATGGTTCTTCCTCAGTGGTATGAAAGGGGAACTACAGAACAGGAGTTTGAGCTGGGCTCTTTTGGAGACTGCTCTATTTTGAGTGAGGCTCACTAGTGTGAAGTAGCTGCTATATGCCTCTCTGGAGCACTGAATGACTGCAGTAGTTGAAAGGGAGATTTTAATATTGATTTTTTTGGAAGTTGATGAATACCTACAAAGAGCAATACATTTTTTTTCCTTTAATTAGTACAAGTTTGCTCCATCTGTTAACATCTAACTAGTGATTTCAAGAGCTACTTAGCATCATTCCTAGTCAATAAGAATGAGTATCAGTTCAAAAGAATAAGCCGTAAGTGATAAATCAGCAAACAAATATCTTATGGGTCAACCACTTTTCACCTTGACCCAAATCATTATTTTTGTTTAGAGTTACAATATCTAAATTTCAAGTGGATACTGATCTACTTTAGAACTATTAAAAAAAAATAGAAATGGCAACTTGAAATTATTTGGGATGCATTTAATAGAAGATTAATATCATTGGCCACTTAGGAACTACATTGCTATCATAATATTTTGGCCCAGTGTTTCCAATGTTTTGTATCGTATGCTGATTATAGATATGAATGCTGCAAATAGTCTTGATTTCTTCATGACTGTTTTGTGATAAGATTGGGATAGCTATGGCAGAGTTGCTTGATGTGAAAATTTAGTCTGAAACTTGTTGAAAACTGATTTTCAGTTTTGAGGAAATATCTCAATTGGCCCATAGCTTTTTAGGATTGAATTTTGTCTTTAAAAATGTGAGCTGGTTGATATTTCTTAGCTCTATACCTACAGAGTTCATTCAAGAAAGCTGTTAGGCTAGAAATAGGATTTACTGTTTGGGCAGAATCTCAACAGTTGAGGCGGTGAGAGGACTACTCCAGGAGTTTTCTCGCTTCTAGATGATTCATTGAATATTTTACAGTATATAGATGGAGATATCTTCCCACAGTGACTCCTGGAATTAGATGCTTTTAAGGCACCCTAGGGAAATGGCAACCCACTCCAATGTTCTTGCCTGGAGAATCCCAGGGACGGGGGAGCCTGGTGGGCTGCCATCTATGGGGTCGCACAGAGTTGGACATGACTGAAGCGACTTAGCAGCAGCAGCAGCAGCACAATGACTATATCTGAGTAAAAGAACTGTGAATTACAGTTGAGGTTTGGACTTCTGACCTACCAACTGAATATACTTTACTGTAGATCAAGGACCAGGAAAGTGCATTTAAGCTTCTTCTGACATGTGAGCCTAATACTGACCTTGAAGCGCTAAAAATATTTAGTGAGTGCTTTTTATCAGTCAAAAGTTGATTATCAGTTCAGTTCAGTCGCTCAGTTGTGTCCGACTCTTTGTGACCCCATGAACCGCAGCATGCCAGGCCTCCCTGTCCATCACCAACTACCGCAGTTTACCCAAACTCATGTCCATTGAGTCGGTGATGCCATCCAACCATCTCATCTCCTGTCGTCTGCTTCTCCCCTGGCCTTCAATCTTTCCCAGCAGCAGAGTCTTTTCAAATGGGTCAGCTTTTCATATCAGGTGGCCAAAGTATTGGAGTTTCAGTTTCAACATCAGTCCTTCCAATGAACACCCAGGACTGATATCCCTTGGGATGGACTGGCTGGATCTCCTTGCAGTCCAAGGGATTCTCAAGAGTCTTCTTCAACACCACAGTTCAAAAGCATCAATTCTTCGGCACTCAGCTTTCTTTATAGTTCAACTCTCACATCCATACATGACCACTGGAAAAACCATAGCCTTGACTAGATGGACCTTTGTGGACAAAGTAATGTCTCTGCTTTTGAACATGCTGTCTAGGTTGGTCATAACTTTCCTTCCAAGGAATAAGCGTCTTTTAATTTCGTGGCTGCAGTCCCACCTGCAGTGATTTTGGAGCCCAGAAAAATAAAGTCTGACACTGTTTCCATTGTTTCCCCATCTATTTGCCATTAAATGATGGGATTGGATACCATGATCTTAGTTTTCTGAATGTTGAGCTTTAAGCCAACTTTTTCACTCTCCTTTTTCACTTACATCACGAGGCTCTTTAGTTCTTCTTCACTTTCTGCCATAAGGGTGGTGTCATCTGCATATCTGAGGTTATTGATATTTCTCCCGGCAATCTTGATTCCAGCTTATGCTTCTTCCAGCCCAGCGTTTCTCATGATGTACTCTGCATATAAGTTAAATAAGCAGGATGACAATATATAGCCTTGACGTACTCCTTTTCCTATTTGGAACCAGTCTGTTGCTCCATGTCCAGTTCTAACTGTTTCTTCCTGACCTGTATATAGGTTTCTCAAGAGGCAGGTCAGGTGGTCTGGTATTCCTATCTCTTTCAGAATTTTCCACAGTTTATTGTGATCCACACAGTCAAAGGCTTTGGCATAGTCAATAAAGTAGAAATAGATGTTTTCTGGAGCTCTCTTGCTTTTTCGATGATCCAGAGGATGTTGGCAATTTGATCTGTGGTTCCTCTGCCTTTTCTGAAACCAGTTTGAACATATGGAAATCCATGGTTCACGTATTGCTGAAGCCTAGCTTGGAGAATTTTGAGCATTACTTTACTAGCGTGTGAGATGAGTGAAATTGTGCAGTAATTAGAGCATTCCTTGGCATTGCCTTTCTTAGGGATTGGAATGAAAACTGATCTTTTCCAGACCTGTGGCCACTGCTGAGTTTTCCAAATTTGCTGACATATTGAGTGCTGCACTTTCACAGCATCATCTTTTAGGACTTGAAATAGCTCAACTGGAATTCCATCGCCCCCACTACTAGAGTAGTGATTCTTCCTAAGGCCTGCTTGACTTTACATTTCAGGATGTCTGGCTCTAGGTGAGTGATCACATCATTGTGATTATCTGGGCCGTAAAGATCATTTTTGTACTGTTCTTCTGTATAAAGCTGATTATAGAATCTTTGTAAAATATTTTAAAATTGCTTTTGCTGATATTCATTCTTAGTAATAATTTTAACTATTTTTTAAGTGCCTAGAAGTCTTCATCAAATGAAGGCATCAGATATTGATTTGATTCTCACATTTCTGGCCATGTTTGGGGCATATTTACAGCTGCTTGGTTTGTGTTCAGTGGGACTGTGAAGGAAGAGTGCATATCTTTTAGACCTTTGGACATAGCTTGAAATTGGAGATGAGATCTCATTCTCTTCTTACATGTAAAAGTTGCCTGAGAATTAGTGTTTTGAAATATAGCTAAGTATAGGTGTTGTGTGACAATGGTTTCCAGGAGTTTCAGTCATAAGAGCTCCTTATTATCAGGATAATGCATTATACTTTAAATATCTGTTAATTGATGAAACACATGACATAAAGCTTCTAGGAACTCAGTAGCAATTTAAACTAAACTTATCTCTGTTTTGCAAATAAGTTCATCCACATAGAGAACAAACATACAGATAGCTAGGCGGGAAAGGGAGGGCAGGATGGATTGGGAGATTGGGATAACATATATATACTACTATGTGTAAAACAGATCACTAATGAAAACTGACTGTATTGCAGAGGGAACTCCACTGAATGCACTGTGGTGACCTAAATGGGAAGGAAACTAAAGGAGTGGGGATATGTGTATATGTGTGGCTGATTCACTTCGTTGTACAGCAGAAACTAACATGACATTGTAAAGCAGCTATATTCCAATAAAAAAGTAAATTTACATTATGTATTCCTTATGCCAGATATATTACCTGTAAGTCCTACCTCTTCTTATCATCAACGCTTCACTGTATCCCTAAGGCTTTAGAATGAAGTAAAACTCTGTATCACTGCCTTCAAGGCCCTGTGAGACCGGATTCCTGCCTGCCTTTGCAATCTTATTCTCCTTTTCCTTTTCTTCTAGCTTACTCTGTGCTTCAGCCTCATAGGTCTCCTTACTGAATATTGATTGGATAGATCAAGTTCCTTCCAGTCTTTGAACCTTCATATTTGTTTTTCCTTCTACCCAGGATGCTCTTCTCTGTGGATTCTATGATGCAGTCCTCAGCTTTGAGAAGCCTTCCTGACAACTTGTTCTGAAACAACCTTCCACACTATCTGACATAACACTAGTGCTCTATGGATATTGCAAGCCTCCTACATGATATCCACAATGTAGAATATCCTTTCCTGTTTAGAAAACTAATGAGGCTCTGTTTATCTGTAGTGAATAATGCTATCTCTCTTGTTAGAGAGGTAGGTTATATTTCCCTATGCATACCTCAGATTGCCCACTTTATCTAAAGTTGTGTAGAAAGACAATTAGCCTTTGTGTATATTTGGGAATTTTCTCTGCAGTAAATAAATGGGGAAGTGGGCTTTCTAATTCATTTTCTTAAACTTTGAAAATCTGGAAGACCTGTTGCTAATCCTGGCAAAGGTTATCTGGGGATATTATACCATCTAATGAAATCTTTAAGGAAGGAAAGGATCATCATGTTAGTTTTAGCATTTATAAATGAAGGCACACTAAATTCTTAGGGTGTTAGGAAAAGAATCTATATCTGATGTGTTGCAGCCAACAGACTGGCTCATATAAGAACTGCTTGTTAAATTTTCAGGAATTTTGCAAGCAGGCTGACTTTGCATTAGTAGCTTGAAATTGGCTATGGTGGGAGTATTTATACCATGGAAATTGGCAAACACTACAAACCAGGGCTTTTTTTTCTCCCTGGAGAGTGCATTTAACAGCACACTATTATATAAAGCCAATATTTCAGAGGCTGACAATTTGATGATGAGAAATCAATAGGGCCAGCTTGAAATAACCAAGTTACTTTTATGGTTGTTTGGATTGAAAAAGTCACAAATTTTGAGTGTGGAAGAAAGAGCTTTTTTTTTAAAAAAAGAAATAGATTATTTGTACACAGAAGCAGACATGAAGGATTAAAAAAAAAATCAAGATCTTTGTATTTGCTTCTTTTGCCTTTCAGGTCAGGCTGCTGAATTCTTGCAAAATGTTGTTAAGATATATTCTTGGGGTTAGGGCAGATAGTCACCTTCTGGAACTTGCGATAACAGCTTTCCTCAGCTCCCACACTGATAACACAGCTCAGCTGATCCCACATGCAACATCACATGTTAGTTACAATGAGTGTGTTAGACTGCTTCTTCAGGGAAAGAAAAAGGTTCCAAGAAGAGTTAGGTGCAGGCTCGGATTGATTATGGCTTACAGTGTTGAAGCAAGTGGAGACTAGTGAGAGTTGCCCTAAGGTTTCAAGCCTTCAGTGGGAAAGGACTTAAAGGAAAATTACCTGAAGAGGCAGGGCTTTGAGCATTGCTCACTGACAAGAACATCTTTGAGATACACCACTCTGCGAAGGCAGAGAGGGATTATTTGGGATATTTCAGAGGCAAATGTCATTGGGCAATACCTCTATGAAGGGATAAATGGATAAATGATAAGACACAGGTCCTATATTTCTCAGTTTATTTTAAAGTACTGCAAAGGCAAAGGCGAAAGCCTCTAGTTAGTTTCTTCAGGGAGATTGAATGTTCTCCACTTAAAATTAAGTTGGAAAAGCAAGCACATCCTGAAATTCCTTTCCTCCCCTCCAGTTTTTGGTAAGTACTTGGAAAATTCGAATAATTCTAAGGGATTCTGTAAGACTAAGTTGTGTCATCTTTCCTGATGTCTTTATGAAGCAGGTTAATTGTACTGTTTATGAGTAGAAAGAAAGTGGCTTTCTTTAGTCATCTTTGGATGTAACTAATTATTTTCTTGGAAGAAGGCTGTATTTTTAATCTTGAAGCATTTCTAGGGCTTAGATTTAAATGGACCGCTATTATTATTTCCCAAAGGATAAGATACCATCTGTAGTTAAACAAGTTGGGACTCTGGGATTGATAATATCTAGTCTTTAGTCTTTATTATATTAAAAAATATGAACCCACTGGTGACCTTACACTCTGACTCAAGGAAAATAAAGGAATTTTTAATAAAGAGAATATTATGCAGTTTGATTAAAATTAATTTCTTAAAGATCAAATAAGTCCTGTTATTTGGAGAAGCAATCCTAGAACAGTAGATCTCAGGAGTCACTATGCAGTTGCTGTGGGTTCTTGACCTTGAGGTCAGGAATGGTGAAGATAATTAAGAAGGGAGAGCTTATGAAAATCATAGATGGGGACAGAGTTTTGCATCTTATATTGAACATTCAGTGGAAACAACTCTCTGCCTCAGGAGAAATAAGATTTTAGGAAGACAAAATTAAAAAAAAAAAACTTTGAAGGAAACATACAGTTAAATAGTTCTGGCAAATTAAAGTAAAATTCTCACAAACAGGACTTTTTAAATAGACTCTATTCTGAAGCTCTATTCTGGCCATTCATCACCATCTGTTCATGAAGTGAAAATTCCTGCCATTAGTTTTTAGACACAGGCCATGTGAAAGAGAATCTATTGTAAAGAGTAATATCGATTATACCAATAACAGTTGACCAGTATTAAGTATCTCGGAGAAGGCAATGGCACCCCACTCCAGTACTCTTGCCTGGAAAATCCCAGGGACAGAGGAGCCTGGTAGGAGGCCATCTATGGGGTCGCACAGAGTCGGACATGACTGAAGCGACTTAGCAGCAGCAGCAATATTAAGTATCTAAGTCATTATTGAAACAAGCAGTAGATTTTTATCTTTTGAAAAGCATGCCAGTTCTAGAAAATTTTAGAGAAAAAATGAAGGAAAAAATATAATTCTGTCACCAAAGGCAACCAATGCCAACATTTATTTCCTTTTGATACTGTTCTAAGTCATGACTGCACACTCTGTTACTACTTCCTGTTACTGCAACTGCAGTTACTACCACCACCTTTTCACCCAACATTTACTGAAAGTAACATTATCTTTTTACCAATCTTCACATATCTTTTCAGTTTTATTGTGAAATAACTGACATACGTCAGTATATATATTTAAAGTGTACAGCATGATGGTTTGATTTACATATAATGGGAAATGATTATCACAGTGTTTAGTTAACATTCATCATTTCATGTAGATAAAATAAAAAAAAAATTCCTTGTGGTGAGAACTCTTAGGATCTACTCTATTAATTTTCCTATGTACCATATGGTAATGGTAACTATAGTCATTATTTTGTATTAGTATTTATCTTACGGCTTGAAGCTTATGCATTTTGATCACCTTTCTCAAATTCTTCCTCCTCCTCCCTCCCGACACCACCTCTGGTAACCACAAATCTGAACCCTTTTTTTCGATGCGTTTATTTTTTTTTTAATTAGACTCCACATAAAGTGAAGTCATACAGTATTTGTCTTTCTCTGATATATTTCACTTAGAAAAATGCCTTCAAGATTCATCTGTGTTTTTAGGAATGTTAGGATTTTCTCATTTTTATGGCTGAATAATATACTATTGTATATCTATATATCTATATCTAGATCCAGATAGACACACATCACAGCTTCTTTATCCATTCATCTATTGGGGATGCTTAGGTTGTTTTCATGTCTTGGCTATTGTGAATAATTTTACTATGAGCATGGTAATTCAGATTTTTTTCCAGTTATTGTTTTCACTTCCTTTGGGTATATTCACAGAAGTAGAATGACTAGATCATATGGTAGTTCTAGTTTTTAATTTTTTGAGGAATCACCACACTGTTTTTCATGGTGGCAGTAACAATTTACATTTCCACCAACATTGTATAAGGGTTCCCAACCACCATTTATTATTTCTCTTTTTCCTGTGTGTGATGGCTATTCTAATAGGCATGGAGTGATGTCTATTGTGGTTTTAATTTGCATTTCCCTAATGACTAGAAATGTTGAGTGTCTTTTCATGCGCCTGTTGCTGGCTGGTAATTTTTAAAATACCACTTTACATTTTATAAAATGGAAATTCAGAAAAGTAAGACAACCTGCTAACTTTTAATACATGACAGGACTAGGATTGGGACCCAAATATATATAACTTGAAAGCCTATTTTTTTGCATTTCACACACACACACGCTTTCATATTCTAAAGACTATTCTGTTTCCTCCTTTTTCACTTAAAAATAGTATAATAATTAATTCCCTGCCATTAACTCTTCACGAAGAGTTTAATTGCCTCAAAGCAGCCCCTTTTAAGTGTATTTTTCATGTTGATAGAGTTTACATTGTTTTCATTTTGATGTGCACCTTTTTATTCACTCAGAACCAAATCATTGCAAAAGATAATGCGTGAAGGCTGGATCAGTTAGACTGAGGTCTAGAGTGGAAGTCAGGCAGAACTGGGGAGTGCGGACGCTGTACTCAGTGTTCACCACTGCAGGTTGCTTCCCTGAAAACCACTCGTTAAGCAAATGAAGACAAAGACCGGCTTGTAGCCAGGTGCTGTTCAGATTAAGATGTTTAATATAAAATTCCAGATGTGCTTCTTACCCTCCATGTTGTTAAGGTCTCTATGTGTGTCTCAACCAGCTTCTGACTTCTCTGACGGTACTCTGTGCTGCTCTTGACGCAGTATTTCTCCATTTCCCTCTACTTTGATTTTTATATCCCAGGAAGCTGTTTGGTATTTCTTTTCCCAGAGAATTAAATGATCACCCTCTTTCAAGTTCTGAAAAACTTTCCTGTGAACCACTGAATCCCAATTAGAGAATTTGTAAACATGTTTCCTAGAGACTACCTGTTTAATCCCACGCTTAAGCTATGTTGTGTAAAACAACTTGTTCAATAGAATTTTATCCGCCTGGTTACCTCCATGTAAGCTGCTTGAAGAGATAAATATTCTCTAAAGAAGCATGAGATATGGATAAAGAACTTTCACATGTATATCAGCTGTTCTGAACAGCTAATTAAATATCAATTCTTTATCATCTTTTTCTTGAGCACTTGTACTATACATAACCGGTATTGTAGTAGACACTGGGCATAGAGTAGAGAAAAGAAATACAAACTGTCCCTGCCCCCAGGGAGCATAATATCTGGTGGAAGAGGCACCTAAAAATAAGTAAACATACTGTGTTTACTATAATTGTATGCAGCACAGTACACCCTGATATTCTTTTATCATTTATAAACATAGTAATAATAGTGTTTCTTCTATAAAATTTTGTTGTATTTTGTTCCCATTCATTCTTTAGCTGAGTTTCAAGCTTCAGTTTAAGATGTTTGTCCATTGGTTTGCCAACAGTCTTTGGGTTTAAAAAAAATCCTGAAGCAAAAAGAAACTCTGTGATTTTGCTTATTTACTGGTCCCATATTCGTTTAATGATACTTTACTTAAAGGGAAATTTCTCAGTGTCTTTCCTGCTTCCATGGAATTACTCTTGGGCCAGTCAGGAAATTCTGGGATTCCTAACAAGAAAATGTATTGCCTGACACTGGCTCTGCTCAACCTCACAGATCGTGGAAGCGCTTGTCAGTTGCACCAGTAAATCTTCCCTCTCTTACCGCAGGTCCAAGGATCTCATAAAGGAGGCCATCCTTGACAATGACTTTATGAAGAACTTGGAGCTGTCACAGATCCAAGAGATTGTGGATTGTATGTACCCAGTGGAGTACGGCAAAGACAGCTGCATCATCAAAGAAGGAGATGTGGGGTCACTGGTGTATGTCATGGAAGGTATGCTGTGTAACCACATTGCCCTGGTATTCAAATATTCTCTTTCCATCTTATCAGCCTGCACACAGAGGGCAGTGCGTTACATGAGACAATTCCATTTTTGTTTTTTGTTGTTGTTGAGAAACAGTTTGAAAAGAGGGAGAACACTGTTTAGACACAGAGGTTGATTAATCATTTGAAGTGTTTGTGTTTAGAATTATTAAAATGAAAATCTAGTCTTTTTTCAGACATGGGGAAAGGATAACATGAAAGAAAATGTTGCTATTTATTGCTCTGCTTAAGACCACACACTGTCAGATCATTGAGCAAACTCAAAGCTTCAATGGAAGCTCAAGTCTATTGAAAGTATCTTTGGTCAGATAATCAAAGTATCTTCAACTCCACTTTTACCTCCCAGTATATGACTGGCTTTCTGCTATGTTGCTTCTATAAAAAGAGAATGTTTTCAGTGTCTCCTATGTATCTAATAGAGATGGATCATAAAGGTTGGGTAGTGTATTAACTTCCTGATTATTAAGAGTGGTAGCTTATTTCATAAGTCTTGCACAAACTAAGATAGAAACTGCTTATAAAAACTGAGGCATGCACTGTATAAATATGTTTTATGCTTCTGTATATTTTCACATTATAAAATTAACTTGAAATTTATAATGGCATGTTTTCCTTTTGGGGGATGAAAAAGCCTGAAATCATGAATGAATCAGCTGAGAAGAAAGTGAGTTCAACGATGTCTATAGTAGAAGACAGTTGGCTTAGAAAAGTCACAAATCGATTTATTTGGTGGCAGTTAGTGTTTTACAAAGCATTCATGCTGATGTCCTATAACTGCCAGTTTTAAGGTCATTCAGAAGAGAGGTGTATTTGGGCAAGTCAATTAACTTCTCTGTTTCACCCAGCTTATGAAAAAGGATATACTCTTTCTTTCTGGCCGTGGTTCTCCACTGGTGATGAATCTGTCCCCCAGGGACATCTGGTGATGTTCAGAGACATCTGGTTGTCACACGTTGGGTAAGGGTGGGCATGAAGGAGGCTCCTGGTGTCTAGAGGCAAAGAACAGGGGTGCTAATCAACAGGCAATGCGTGGCCCACAACCAAGCATGCCCTGTCCTTAGTGCCTGTGCTGAGAAATCTTGCTTTCTACCTTCTTTGCAGGACTTTTATGAAGTTAGTATGAGTAAGTTGTGTGGGTATATAATGTAAAGTGTAAAACATTGTAGAATAACAATCAATATTATTTCTATTAAATACTTGAGAGTGTGTAAAAAAGGTTCTTTCTACATTCGTCATTCACCTTTTAATTTTTCTTTGTGATTCTTTCTTGACATACTGAAATCAGGCATTTGATATTTATTAATTTCTATCACTTTTTTCTTTATGATTTTCAGCTTTGTGTCAGTGTTACAAAGTTTCTCCCCACGCCAAAAGGATGTAAATGTTCGGTTAGGCTTTCCTCTGACAAAAACAAAGTATGGTAAACAAAAACACAAACAATATGTACTTGGCAGAGAATTGCAGGGAAAGGAGGTGAACTTATAGGGAAAGGGTGGATGTGGGTAGTGAGCAGGAGCAATGAGAGAGGTGGAAGAAATATAGAGAGGCCAAGTGGAGACTATAAATATAGAGGCGAATGTTAACAACTATTAACATTTAGAAACCAAGTTTAAAGCCTTTCTGAGATGATATTATATCAATAGTTTCATATTATTTGATTACTTATGTATTTTATTGACCAGGCACACTTTTAAGAACACAGATATTGTATAAAGCAGAGTGTACTTTACTTCAGTCATTTTAAATACTCATTGATATTCCAACAAAGGTCCATCTAGTCAAAGCTGTGGTTTTTCCAGTAGTCATGTATGGATGTGAGAGTTGGAGTATAAAGAAAGCTGAGTATTGAAGTATTGATGCTTTTGAACTGTGGTGTTCGATAAGACTCTTGAGAGTCCCTTGGACTGCAAGGAGATCCACCTAGTCAACCTATAAAGGAAATAAGCCCTGAATATTCATTGGAAGGACTGATACTGATGTTGAAACACCAATACTTTGGCCAGCTGATGCAAAGAACTGACTCATTGGAAAAGACCCCGATGCTGGGAAAGATTGCAGGTGGGAGGAGAAGGGGATGACAGAGGATGAAGTGGTTGGATGGCATCAGTGACATGTGGACATGAGTTTGAGTAGGCTTAGGGAGTTGGTGCGGAGAAGGTGATGGCACCTTACTCCAGTACTCTTGCCTGGAAAATTCCATGGACGGAGGAGCCTGGTAGGCTGCAGTCCATGGGGTCACGAAGAGTCGGACATGACTGAGCAACTTCCCTTTCACTTTTCACTTTCATGCATTGGAGAAGGAAATGGCAACCCACTCCAGTATTCTTGCCTGGAGAATCCCAGGGACAGGGGAGCCTGGTGGGCTGCCGTCTATGGGGTCACACAGAGTCGGACATGACGGAAGCCACTTAGCAACAGTAGCAGGGAGTTGGTGATGGACAGGGAAGCCTGGCATGCTGCAGTCCATGGGGTTACAAAGAGTCGGACATGACTGAGCGACTGAACTGAACTGATTGAATTCCATTCTAGAAATGAGTAGTTTGAAAACCTATACGTTCATGTTCAGTTTTCCTCACACATTTTTTCTAAAAATTTCTGTTTAATTCATACTGTTTCTGTTTTCTAAGACTAACTTCAACTTTACTAACTATATTAGAAGGAGCTTAAAAATTGTACTTAATATTTGTTAGTTTTTAGAACTCAATGCCCAGCATATAGAGCATGCTTTTTCTAAACACTTTCTGTGTATAAAATTTATTTAATTCTCAAAGTGATCCTGTGAGGTAAGGGCTAGTATTTATTATCCCCTTTTATAGATGTGAAGACTGAGGCCCACCTGGTTTATAGTATAGTTAGGAGTGAACTCAAGTAATCTGGATTCAGAGCTCAAGCTCTTAATTATGGGACTCTGTATTGGTGATGGTTCTCCAGAGAAAAAGAGCCAATAGGATATATGTGTGTGGGTACTGAGAGAGAGGTTTATTTTAAGGAATTGACTTCCATGATTGTGGAGAATGGAAACCCATTGGATTGCTGGCAGAATTCACCCTTCCTCCAGGTAGATCAGTCTTTTTTCCTGATAAGACTTCAACTGATTGGATGAAGTCTTATCAACATTAAGAAGGCAGTCTGCTTTAACTCAAAGACTACTAATTTAAATGTTAATTCCAGCAGAGAAGTACCTTCATAGAAGTGTCTGGTGTAATATTTGACCAAATATATCGCTATCATGGGCTTGCAGGTTGACCTATAAAATTAACCATCACAGGTCCATTCCTTGTCAACGTGGTGCCCGTACATATCTCCTTAAACCACACCAAAATATCCAAGTAAAGACAATAATAAGGTTATACTTCTGCCTAACATGATAGAATAATCTTGTGTATAAAGAAAACAAGCCATTTTCCCAGAAAAGGATGCAAAGTCCTTGGGTGGTGGTCATTTCTCCTCTCCTCAGTACCCCATATCTCAAATATTTTGATGCAACATTCAGTTCAGTTGCTCAATCGTGTCCACCTCTTTGTAACCCCATGGACTGTAGCATGCCAGGCTTCCTTGTCTATCACCAACTCCCGGAGCTTGCTCAAAGTCATGTCCATCAAGTCAGTGATGTCATCTAACCATCTTACCCTCTGGTGTCCCTTTCTCCTCCTGCCTTCAATCTTTCCCAGCATCAGGGTCTTTTCCAATGAGTCAGATCTTCACATCAGGATACAACATTAAGAAAACATGATAATGGGATCTGCGAGGAAGGGCAACAAAAATTTTATGCACAAATGCACTCCGTCAAATATACACATGTAAATAGAAACATATTTATAACAAAGAAGAAATATCCATGCAGACTTCCCTAGGTAAATGTAAATACACTGGTTTTTCCGCATTTCACCAAGCTAATTTTAATATATTTTGTTTATCTTCTTTTTGCTGCTAGACTGACTACATAGCAAGTCATCTCAATTATGTTTTTAAAAACAGAGTTCTAAATAGTGTATCTAGTTAAAGTCACAGATTTTGCAATGATGGTGTTGGTTGCTTAAAGTTAAATTCACTAAATGACTGTGCTCTTATAACCTGATGTGAATCTGCCCCCAAGTTGTAATTATAATGAATTCCATGTAATTTTGGCTTATTTTATGCCAATATTCTCATGTGAAAATAATTTAAAATAACAAATCTTGTCATTTAAATTTTTATAAGTTTTAATTGAGGAAATGTTTCATTGCTTAATTAGTTTTTTATCAACACATTTAATCTTCTCAAAATTTAGATGGCACTCTTCTTGATATAGATGGATTCTTTTTCATTTGTGAACATTATTAATATTTATAAACAGTATACCATAGCAACAATGGATGAAGAGACTAGAGGATCTTTCACAAACTTGCTTATTATCAAAACAGTCAGAAAAACACTCAAGGAGTTTACATGGAAAACCATTCCAATTATTCCTGCCTCTCTTCAGTTAAATGAAGTTTTCTTCGTAAAATGCTTGTTTAACATGTGCCTTCAGTGATTTTTGTTTTAGCCTAGGCAGTGTCCCAAATATTATTGCATACCTAAATGCCAAATTTTCTCATCATTTTAACAGAATAGTCATATGTTAAGACTTAACTAATTAGGATGACAGGGAAAAAATAATCTGGAAGTAGTGTAAATATATCATGTATTTTCAAGCAAAATGAGTTGTATAACTTTCAGATATTTATAGTTACTGGCTTGTGGACATTTTAATTTCAAGTTTTGTTTAGAATTATTTTAGTATTAGTTACTTAAGGTAGCAGTGGGTCAAATTGCTAAGGCTTGATTTATGTTTTAGTCAAATTTCAGATATATAAATGACTTACAAAATAATTGAATACAGCTTATTTTCTTAAACCAATAGATTTTGGTCTTAATTATGGAGTAATATTTGTTAATATCTTTATACTCTTGCCCTCTTTTTTTCCCATGAAGGTGAATTTAATCTTTGCTAAGTCACTTCAGTTGTCCGACTCTATGCAACCCCATAGATGGCAGCCCACCAGGCCCCGCCGTCCCTGGGATTCTCCAGGCAAGAACACTGGAGTAGGTTGCCATTTCCTTCTCCAATGCATGAAAGTGAAAAGTGAAAGTGAAGTCACTCAGTCGTGTCCGACTCTTTGCGACCCCATGGACTGCAGCCTACCAGGCTCCTCCGTCCATGGGATTTTCCAGGCAAGAGTACTGGAGTGGGGTGCCATTGCTTTCTCCATCTGGCAGGTGGGTTCTTTACCACTAGCGCCACCCAGGAAGCCCAAAACTTCAACTACCATCATCCACAAGAAATTCTGATTTAGCAATTGAGAATTGGTAATGTAAATCAAACACCTTCTTTGGGAATCTGATTTAATATTTTTGTATTGAAAAATGTGTAGTTTATATGCATTGAAGTGATATGCTTAGAGATATTACTTTTACAGATTTTCTGTGATCTTTCACTGTGGAAGTGCATAGATTACATGTTATTTTCTAAAAATGGCAAGTATCTGTTCAGTGTTCTTTGTTGGCTATGCTAAGTTAAACTTTTAAGTGAAACCATCCAGCTGTTTTAATTTTTATTTTGCAGAGTGCTTGTTAATGATAACAGCTTTTATTAAGTCCTTATATATGGCGTTGCCCTGATCCCTCTCCTCTTATTAGTTCCTTCTTTCTTTTTACAAGCATAGCTACAATTTAGCTTTATCTTGGTCCACCACTGAGCTTTTATTGTTTAGGGCTAGAGTCTGCCATGTATTGATACTCTCAAGGCTCTCTTTTTTCTGTCTACCATCAATAGTGTTGATTTTGTTTCTCTCACAGGTTTAAAAAAAATTTTTTTTTAAGAAGGAAAAATTTTTTCAACTCATCATGCAGGTGATTTTTAGTAGGATTTTTTATGCTAATGCTAAGTGATAGTGATTTTTGTTGTTTGGTCTGTAAGTTGTGTCTGACTCTTTGCAACCCCATTAACTACAGCACTCCAGGCTTCCCTGTCCTTCATTATCTCCCTGAGTTTGCTCAAATTCATGTCCATTGAGTCAGTGATGCCATCCAACCATCTCATCCTCTGTCACCTGCTTCTCCTCTTGCCGTCAGTCTTTACCAGCATCAGGGTCTTTTCCAGTGAGTCGGCTCTTCACATCAGGTGGCCAGAGTATTGGAGCTTCAGCTTCAGGACCAGTCCTTCCAACGAATATTCAGCATTGATTTCCTTTAGAATTGACTGGTTTGATCTTTTTACTGTCCAAGGGACTCACAAGAGTCTTCTCCAACACCACAGTTCAGAAACATCAGTTCTTTGGCACTCAGCCTTCTTTCTGGGCCTCCTCTCACATGCATACATGACTACTGGAAAAACCACAGCTTTGAGTATATAGATCTTTGTTGGCAGAGTAATGCCTCTGCTTTTTAATACACTGTCTAGGTTTGACATAGCTTTTCTTCCAAGGAGCAAGCGTCTTTCAATTTTGTGGCTGCAGTCACATCCAATCTCTAGATTCTGTTGTTAATTGCACTGAGATTTCCCTTTGTCTTCTGAAGACTGGTCTTCTGCTCTGCTTTGCAGTGAATTGGTTGATACCAGGTCTGCCTGTTAAGCTGATGTCCAGCATTATTTGTTCTTCAGTGTGAACATGGATCATGCTAGCCACTCACTATCAACAGTAAACTTACTCAACTTCATACTACAAGTTCTCTCCTGCTCCCCTACTCCTTCCCCTGAAACATTTTTCTGTTTTTGTAATTAAATAACATATGAAAGCTGACATTGAAAGAGGGATTTTTATATAAAATTGAACATTAGTAAAGAGCCTCACCATGTCAGTTGGCATTCAAAACACTATCCAAGGGTACGAGGGAATTGAATGTATTTTCATATGAATTAGCACAGCAAATTTAACACAAGAAACAGACCGTTTTATTCTCCAAAGTCAGGTGGTGCCTTTTGGCCTTATGAGTGTTTCATGTTCATCTGAAAGCTATCTTTAGGGTAGTTAAAATATCAATGCATTTAAAGTTATTTTTGCAGTCCCTTTACTAGATCAAGCTTATCATGTTAATGCTAAAGAAGAAGCTTGTGTACTGTGTTAGAAACAAGACAATAGACCCCAGATTCAGCCACTTATGCAGAGTCCCATGTCACTAAATTGAGACTCTTATAGTTTTGACTCTTAATTAGCACCAGTTAGGTCATCTATTAGGTAGGATCCTGCTATCCCTAAAAGGAAAATGACCTCGTCATAACCAATCCACTTTTTCTCCTCTAACGTAGCTTCCTTGTTCCTGCTCCTTTATGCCTATAAAAATCTTTTATTTTGTACAGCTCCTTGAATTTCCTTTCTTAGCTGCTCAATTGCATACTGTCCAATTCATGAATTGTTAATTAAAACCAATAAGATCTTTAAAATTTACTCAGTTGAATTTTATTTCTTAACAACTACTTAAATAAAAACAAAAGAAAATAAAATCTATTTAGAAAAAATGTTATAAGCAAAGAGGATTTGAAATTTTAAAGTGTGAATATTGAAATATATTTCAGTTATGATCTATACATCAGTGTCTCTTTTGCTGTCTCGTACACAGGGTTATTGTTACCATCTTTCTAAATGAGTTATGAAGTTAGTGGCAAAAACAGGGATCTAAGATAGTTAGATGTCCCACAGGGTATCATGTTTATTTTGGGGTGCCAAGCTTCCAAAAAGACTTTAATACACTTGAGTGAGTTCAGGAAGCACGACATTTATTTTTAGCGAGTGACATGTCTTGTATGGATGGACGGTTTAGGAGGAAATGATAACTGTTTTTTAAAAGCTGAAAACAGTGTCACATGAAAAGGGAACTGGTCTTCATGAGTCTAGATGACCTGAGAAAATGCAAGTTATAGGGAAGTTTACACTGGGTCTTCTTGAGAGTCAATATTCTGCTAATTAATCTGTTCCAGAAGCAGTCTGACGTCATGGCAAGAACACCATCTCAGGAGGCATTCTAGCAGTGATTATAAGAAATCTGCTTGGAGAAATTTAGTGTGGGTAGAAGAGGAATTCCCTGTGGCTCAATTGAACACATCTCCTATCTTTTCCCCAAACTCCAAGCTTCTCAGTCTGTGGTTTTCTGAACAAATATCTTACAAGTTAACTTATGAGAACCCAACCTCCAAATCTGTCTCTTAGAAACTCACCCCTGTATACAATATGCATGTTTTCTTTGGGGTGTCTTTGTATCTTGTATTATATAAATCAGGTAATACTACACGTATTCTTATGCTACTTCATTTTTCTTCCAGTACTGTCTTCCGTTTTATTACCCAATTTCTTTATCCTTTCTGCTACTGATTATATTTGGGTTGTTCCTAGTTATTTTGATCCTGATTATTTATGAAGCAGAGCATATTCATATGTTTATAAGCTGTTAGGTTCTATGAAGTGTCTGTTGTAGTCTTCTGTCCATTTTTCTGTTCGTTGGTTGACTTTACATATTTTGGAGTTTAATCTTTGTCAATTACATGCATTACAAATATTTTCTCTCATCTGTAGCATGTATTTTCACTTCTTTATGAAATCTTCTGATGAAGCTGCTGCTGCTGCTGCTAAGTCGCTTCAGTCGTGTCCGACTCTGTGAGACCCCATAGATGGCAGCCCACCAGGCTCCACCATCCCCGGGATTCTCCAGGCAAGAACACTGGAGTGGGTTGCCATTCTTTCTCCAATGCATGAAAGTGAAAAGTGAAAGTGAAGTTGCTCAGTCATGTCCGACTCCTAGCGACCCTATGGACTGCAGCCCACCCGGCTCCTCCATCCATGGGATTTTCCAGGCAAGAGTACTGGAGTGGGTTGCCATTGCCTTCTCTTCTGATAAAGAGAAGTTATTAATTGTATTGTAGTCAAATATATCAATGTACTTCTTGGCTTATGCTTTTTGTAACTTTATAGGAATACTGGAAGGCAAAGTTTCTCATGCCTGTGTATGTATAAGTATGTGTATGTCCCTGAAGGTATGTGTATAGATTAGGGATGTGAGATATTATCTCCGAAGGAATAGATCCACATTTATAATATAAAGAAGAGTTGTCTCTTTCAAAGCAGGAAGCTGGAAAGGCAGTACATTTTTGCCTCTGTTTTTTTTTTTTTTTTTCTTTTCCCCATCATATTTAAACAATTTATAAATTTGTCCTCAGGGGACAGTAAATATGTTTTTGAATATGCTTGATGACAATTTTCCTGTGAGTGTAGATTCTATATCTGGAAATAACCACAAGCCATTTAGTGACAGATATGATGAATAGGGTTCAGTTTAGTCACTCAGTCATGTCCAGCTCTTTAAAACCTCATGGACTGCAGCACGCCAGGCTTCTCTGTCGATCACCAACTCCTGAACTTGCTCAAACTCATATCCATTCATTGGTGGTGCCATCCGACCATCTTATCCTCTGTCATCCCCTTCTCCTCCTGCCTTCAATCTTCCCCAGCATCAGGGTCTTTGCTAATGAGTCAGCTCTTCCCATTAGGTGGCCAAAGATTAGAGCTTCAGCTTCAGGACCAGTCCTTTCCATGAATATTCAGGACTGATTTCCTTTAGGATGGACTGGTTGGATCTCCTTGCAGTCCGAGGGACTCTCAAGAGTCTTCTCCAACACCACAGTTGAAAAGCATCAATTCTTCGGCGCTCAGCTTTCTTTATGGTCCACCTTTCATATCCGTACATGACCACTGGAAAAACCGTAGCCTTGACTAGATGGACCTTTGTTGGCAAAGTTATGTCTCTGCTTTTTAATATGCTGTCTAGGTTGGTCATAGCTTTTCTTCCAAGGAGCGAGTATCTTTTAATTTCATGGCTGCAGTCACCATCTGCAGTGATTTTAGAGCCCAAGAAAATAAAGTCTGTCACTGTTCCCAGTGTTTCCCCACCTACTTGCCATGGAGTGATGTGACTGGATGCCATGATTTGGTGATTAATACTCTCTTTTTCTGGCTAAAATGTATAAGGACGTATGTATATGTACCATTATGAAGTAGTAACATTTTTTTATAAAATTCAAGAAATATGTGAAATGCTTAATCAAGAACATTGTTATCATAAAATGACATATTTTGAAAGATAGTGTTCTTAATACTGATTTGGGTACTTAGGTCCTTGTTTGATTTTATAGAGTGTCTTACCATGTTGTAGTTATAATAGTATATAGTTCTCCATTTTCTTTCTAAATTATTAATGGTGGAAAAAAAAAAGTTAAGCATTTGGCTTTTACTTTTGAAGACTCTTGAAAGCCAAAATAATTAAAACTTGCTATGCTTACTTTTTTGAGATGAGAGTTAAGAAAAGTATTAACTTTTTTCAAAAAAGTAATCTGAAATTGGTAAAGTAGGTCATGGATTGTGTTAAAAAGGTACAGCTATCTTTATTCTCCCTGGTGGATCAGGTGGTAAAGAAATTGCCTGGAATGTAGAAGACCTGGGTTCTATCCCTTTGCTGGGAAGATCCCCTGGAGGAGGGCATGGCAACCCACTCCAGTATTCTTGCATGGAGAATCCCCATGGACAGAGGAGCCTGGCAGGCTGCAGTCCATGGGGGTGCAAAGAGTCGGACACAACTGAGAAACTAAACACACATGTACATCTTTATTCTCAATGGGATTTATTTCTATGGGGACTCATTTTGCTAAAATATCAATATCCTGTTCTACAATTTTTAGAGAATGGCAAATTTGAAAGTTTAAAAATATATTTTTGATGAAAACTAAAACCAAAACAGCTTTGCTGAAAAAAATGAAAAGAAAATGTGGATTAGTCCTTCTTGACAATAGTGTAAGAACATGTTGCTGCTGCTGCTGCTGCTGCTGCTGCTGCTGCTGCTAAGTCGCTTCAGTCGTGTCCGACTCTGTGCGACCCCATAGACGGCAGCCCACCAGGCTCCCCCGTCCCTGGGATTCTCCAGGCAAGAACACTGGAGTGGGTTGCCATTTCCTTCTCCAATGCATGAAAGTGAAAAGTGAAAGTGAAGCCTCTTAGTCATTTCTGACTCTTAGCGACCCCATGGACTGCAGCCCACCAGGCTCCTCCATCCATGGGATTTTCCAGGCAAGAGTACTGGAGTGGGGTGCCATTCGTTGATATCTTACGAATGAGCTGAAATTTACTTCAGTCATCCTTTCGTGAGACTATGGGGTAGTTTGCATGCTGAACACTAAACAGGATTCTAAAATTGTTGAGGGTTCGTTTTAAGAACACATAGATGTATATTTCTTCAGGGACTTTAACAAGATTTCCAATGATTTTTGTGGGAGGCTGGATAGACTAATGCTTTTAATATCCATCCCTCTAATGAAAAATCCTTGAATGGTTAGTCATTGTTTTGGCACATTCTCAAAGGGCAGGGGAGAAGGGCGCTGCTTCCCAGCACTGAAACCGCCTGGCATGACTACCGCAGCAGCACCTACCGCACTCTCGGGAAGATCTGAACGGATCTCTGACGTCCTTGTTGAAATTCTCCTATGACTCCACATCTGAGGAACATAGCCTGTAAATGCACATACTTTATCTGAGTTTAATTACTGTACCTTTGGAAGATTGCAGTCTGATCTTTATATGAAGACAAGTCTTATCTTTATATTTTATATTTAGTCCCTTCCATAAACTCCATTCTGATGAAAATATTTTTGTACCAAAGCTCCTGCAGTAGTACCCAGATTTAGAATTATGCTAAAGGACTTAAAATAGTATTAAAATCAATTCCTTAGAATCCACATTTCATGCATATTAAAATATCAAAGACTTGTTATTGAGTGTATTTACATTAATGATTTATTTGGTACTTATTTTTTTTTTTTTTTTTGCCTAACTTGTCAAACTTTATCAGAGTAAGTAGCTTTTTTTGTATCACAGAACTATCTTAGAGTTCTTCATAAGAATATATGGGAGCAAATGCTTTTAAACCCAAGCATTGTTTACTTTCTATTTATTCTTTGCAGTCTCATGTTATTTAATCAGAAGAGTTAGGTTATTCTGTACCCTTTGCATTATCAAAGCAAGTTACTCTGTTAATGTATTAATAGCAAAGCCATATTAGAAAAAGCATCTTGTGAAGATGGCCAAACTTTTATGAAGGGTAGTTTTCTATTTCACAAATACACAATGGTGTATTTTCAGAGGAAAACCAAAACTCTTCAGTAAATCATAATTAATTGTGTTTAAAATTTTCCTTCAAATATTAAGTATGTTCCTTTAAAACTCATTTATTCCCTACTGGAAGAAGAAGGGAGTGAGCATTTATTCCCAGCAGAGCTTAATTAATAGCGTATTGTAATAATTTTCATTGAAAGCCATTCACGTACTCATCAATTTCTTTTTTATGTTTTTTGTAACTATAAAAACATAATCAATGTTACATTTTATAGCTCATGTTTATAGACCATCATTTTACATTCCTATGTTATTATATTGTATTTCATAATGGTTTAGAATATGTAATACCTTCAGCATATTCTTAATGTAGATTTATGCTTTCTCCAGTGGTTCATTCAATAACTGTGTGCATGCGTGCATAGTACGTGCCCTCAAACTAAAGCCGTTTTTAAAAGATTTTCGGTGTGAAGATTTGTATTGACTCATCCCGTTGGAACTATACGCACAAACACATTTGTACTTTGTGTCCATTTATGTGTGTATGAATTTACATGAACTTATCCATTGTCAGAGTTCATATTATCTTCCAGGAGATGAAGGGGTGGTGATAGTATCATTTCTAGAACATTGGAAAAGACCCTGATGCTGGGAATGATTGAAGGCAGGAGGAGAAGGGGACGACAGAGCATGAGCTGGTTGAATGGCATCACGGACTCGATGGACATGAGTTTGAGCAAGCTCCAGGAGATAGTGAAGGACAGGGAAGCCTGACGTGCTGCAGTCCAAGGGGTTCCAAAGAGTTGGACATGATTGAGCAACTGAACAGTAACAATAGGCTTTATAAATGGTTAAATTTCAAATTTACAAGAAAAACAGAAAATTAATAATTGTAAAGGCTCTCGTGTGAATTAAAAATTAGTCTGCAAAGGAAAAACAGTTGGTTGATAGGTTTATGAGCTCCACTGTGCATGCCACTCTCTTAAAATTAAGATGACTTGTGTGAAAAGTTGTGAAATTTCATTTAATTCTATGAATTTGAATTATTATATATTATATCAGTTCTAAAGGTGAAAGACATATGAAATAGGAAAAAATGTTTCAGCAGATTTTTCTTTGTGTTCAGAATTAGGTTACATATATACATAGAAGGCATTGCTAAACTACCATCCTTTCCTCTCCCTCCATATGGTGTGTTTCTACAAAAGTAGAAAGCGTGTTACAGATAAAGCAGAGCTTGGATTTGACTGAATGTAGTTCATGAATATATGAAATTCTTTGTATTTCCCTCAACAGTTGACAATAGCAAAGAAAGTATTCAATGAAGTTCTTTTTGTAATAGTTTCTTTACCATGATTCACTAATTCATTTATTTGATTATTATTCATTTATTTGTCCAAGGGCCTTTCTCTTCTGGAGCTCCAATCCTGGTGATAGTCGTAGGGGAAAAGCATAATGAGCATGCATGGAGATACGTACATACATTCCAGTAGTGACCAGTGCTGTGAATGCTTTCAATACAACAGAATGATGTAGGAGGGAATCATGAAGATGGGTCTAGTAATTACTGGATAGGTCAAGGAGGGCTTCCCTGAGAGGGGCAACATTTGAGTTGAGACCTGAGGGACAAGCAAGAACCAGGCACACAGTGTGGGTAGAGAATTCCAGAGGAGGACAGTGGCAAGTAGTAAAGCTGGAAGGTGGGGTGAATGTTAAAGAGATAGAAAGAAGGCAATGGCACAAATTAAGGTTGGAGAGGTTGACACAGGCAAGGCTATGTGTAGTAGCCTATAAGTATTGAGTTGGCCAATAAGTTCATTGGTTTTTCCATATGGTGGAGTGGAAAACTCTGAACCAACATTTTTGCCAAGCCAGTAATTTATTTATTTATTTATTTATTTTCTATCTCAAGAGAGTGGAAAAGCAGTAGAGGAGTTTAGGTTGAGATCAGACCTGGTTCTATTTTATGTTTTATAGGTAGAAGAATGGATTACTTGCTCTAATAATCAAAGGTTGGAAAACAGGCATTGTAGCGTGGTGGAGGAAGCAGGGACACCATTTGGGAGGCTATGGCAGTAATCTAAGTGACATAGAATTTTGGCTTGGGCTAGGATGGCAGCATGGGAGATGGGGGAGATATGATATATTCTGGCAGCTCTTAGTTGCGATAGGGAGTAAAAGAGAAATTGGGAATGACTTGTAGGTTTTTTATTTAAATAGGTGAATGGTGGTGCCAGTTTCTGAGATGGCAAAAAGTGAAAGGTGTTTATGCTTAAGAAAGTAAATTAAGAATGCTATTTGGACAATGTGAAGTTAAAGTGCCAGTTAGACAGCTCACAGGAGATGTCACGTTGATGACAGTGGGTACACATCGGAAAGCTCAGTTAAGAGGTCAGATTGTGGAGGTAGAAGTATTCTAACTAAACCAGGAATATGAAGAAGATTGATCCAAGTAGTTATCTTATAACTATAGTTGTTTTACTTGTAGCAGATTAAATGGATAAATCATGGATATTTTTCTTGTTTAATCACTAAGTCGTGTCCAACTCTTTTTGACTCCATGGAGTGCAGCACACCAGGCTTCCCTGTCCTTCACCATCTCCCTTGCTCAAACTCATGTCCATTGAGTCGGTGATGTGGTCCAACTTTCTCATTCTCTTTCATCCAGTTCTCCTTCTATGTAGATATTTATAAATGTTTTTAAATCCTCATGAAAATTCCTTGTAGAAAACTGGAAATTTCTTCCTACATTATATAAACTAGTATCCTTAATGCAGCATTCTCAAAGTGAAGTCTTTGGACCCTTTTAGGGGCTCCTTGAGGTCAAAAACTATTTTTATAATAATACCAGCATGTTATTCGAAGAAGGCAATGGCACCCCACCCCAGTATTCTTGCCTGGAAAATCCCATGGACGGAGGAGCCTGGTAGGCTGCAGTCTATGGGGTCACTGAGGGTCGGACATGACTGAGCGACTTGGCTTTCACTTTTCACTTTCACGCATTGGAGAAGGAAATGGCAACCCACTCCAGTGTTCTTGCCTGGAGAATCCCATGGACGGAGGAGCCTGGTAGGCTGAAGTCCATGGGGTCACGAAGAGTCCGACATCGCTGAGTGTCTTCACTTTCACTTTTCGCTTCCATGCATTGGAGAAGGAAATGGCAACCCACTCCAGTGTTCTTGCTTGGAGTATCCCAGGGACGGAGGGCTGCCATCTATGGGGTCGCACAGAGTCGGACACGACTGAAGCCACTTAGCAGCAGCAGTAGCAGCATGTTATTTGTTGCCCTCTGTCTCACTCTCTCATGAGTGTACAGTAGAGTTTTCTAAAGGCCATATGATATGTAATATTTGTTGTTGCTTAGTTGCTGAGTTGTATCCAACTCTTTTGTGACCCCGGGGACCATAGCCTGTCAGGCTCCACTGTCCATGGAATTTCTCAAGCAAGAATACTGGAGTGGGTTGCCATTTCCTTCTCCAGGGTATCTTCCCATCTCAGGAATCGAACTCACGTATCCTGCATTGGTGGGGGGATTCCTTACCATTGAACCACCTGGGAAACCCAATACTGTGATATAGCAGCTGATTGATTACAGAAGCAGTTAATGTAGCTGCCTTCTATTGAGCCAGACATCAATTAGATTTCCAAAAAGTATAAAATACTGGGGTGGTTCCTACTGAATTTTTTGTTTTTAAAATATATTTAATTTTATTAAAAAGTATTTTAAAATGTAATGTTTGCTATTACTTTCAAGTGAATAATTATTTTTAAAAAATTCTGTTTTAAGCTTTAATGGAATAAATGCCAGTAAATGTAGCCCACATAAGCAAAAGCTTTTTGAGGTTTTCAGTAATTTTTCATAACATAAAGAGGTTTTGAGGCTAAAAGTTTGAGAATCACTCCCTTAAGCTATATGACTCAAATACAAATATGACAAATTGGATGTTTGTTTCAGAAAACAAGCTAGGATTAGTTTAAGAATATCAGAATATCAGATATCAACTTCCCAACCTTCAAATAGCATAGCAATAGTAACATGTTAGAAAACAAATGTTTTTAAATGAAGTCTTGGTACATTAGAAGCAGAAGTATTTCTGTAAAGGCTGGCATTTAAATCTAGAGCAAATAGCCCATACATACCAACAATGGGCAAGTGAATTCCATTGAAGAGCTTATTATTCTGTTAATTGCATTACATTTCACAGTTTGAAAGGTATTCTTGAGGCATTTTGTAGGTTCTGTTTGCACATTTTCTAATGTTTGAGATTTAAGAATTGACTTGAGTTTCCCAGTGATTATCCTGATTTAGTGTAGTAGGATACTGATTTTTGTAATTAGATGTTAATTATAGTTCTAAAGGAATAAAAGAATCAAATATTTTTTAATGTAATCAGCATTTTGGAGGAGAAAATTTCTTTACATTGTGCTTATTTTTCACTTAAAAACATCCTTTAAGATGTAGAATTTTGTATTCTAAAGGCTCAGAACAACCCATCTGATGCCTTAAATGTTTTCAGATTTGAAAAGAGAGTTTATTATTTTACATGTGGTCCAGTGGAACCTTCTTAATGTATAGATAAACCTGAATTGTCAGCTACTGATTGGTTTTCTCTTTTCAAATCCTCATTGCTAAGTAAATGTTTGAAAACTCTGCATATTTCTCTTGTGATGCATTTTGCGAAGAGCTTTTTCATTTGCTAGTGCGTTTGCTCGTTCTTGATATCTCACCACCATGCTATTAAACATTTTCTTGGAATGACTTGAAAAAAGATGCTACTTTCCTTTATTGTATGGCAGCGTTCTTTCTTCTCCCCAAGGCAGCTTTTATGCGATAAGTAATGTTGAGAGATGAAAGGCTTACTCCAACTGTGAACACATATGTCACTATATTGTGATGAGAAATTAATTTTAGTATTTGTTCTTTATACAAGTTCTAGTTCAGTGTTTTATACAAAAGTACATGTTGTTTCCTGTTCTCACAAAGCATAGACTATTCTTGGCAGAACCAGACTACTGAACTGGGTTTCTGTCTCTTGTGCTTTATGTTGTAAGCTTTGGTCTCAGTTGTCAAGTGAGATAGAAATGACCAGCTGTAATTCCTGGGCGTTGAGTCCAGATCTATCCCTTAAGCAGCCATTTGGTCATATTGAAATAATCCTCTCCGCACTTTACTTACTCTGTTTCCCCACTTTGTGGGTGATACCTCGTTTCCCCCTAACATTAGCTCAAACTGGAAACCCAAGAGTGATTCCAGGCTCCACAGCTGTTGATCTGCAAATCCTCTTCAAGCTGTTGGCTTATTGCTATCATGTGTCCCCATCTGCTACTGTTTTGATTCAGGACTATGATAACTTTTTTTTGAAAATTTCTAACAATTCCTTCCTCTATATCTGTCTGTCTCCAGATCTTATTTCACTTTCTTACGTTCTCTACACTACCAGGAGCTAGGTCTTTCTCAAAGACAAATATGTCCATGTCGTCTCCTTGTTTAACCTTTTCTGGTCATCAGTGCCTCATTTGTCAAATACTGTACATCAAGCATCAAGCTCTGTGTGTGGCACCTGGGGTGCACTTTCGCTCATGGACCTTCTTCTACTTCCCTGCTTAATTCCCTGCACTCACCAGTCTGCGCCTCTGGCTCAACTTCCTCACTTTCTTGTGTCTCCGACTCTGTGCTTTCCTCTGACTGGAGTGTATATACTGAAATATTACTGCTCTTCAGAGTCAGTGTAGGAACTGACTCTGCTAAGAAGTCTTCTCTGACACCTCCTAACTGGGCTGAATTCTTCCCTAAAGTTTCTGTGACGTTTTCTGTGTCCCTCTATGAAAGCACGTTTATCAGACTGTGTTTTGTTCATTCATCCAATTGATTCATTCAGGAAAGATTTGTTTTGCATGTATTATGTGCCCTGTTCTTCCTCTCCTCCCTGTCCCAGATTTGTGAACACCCAGTAACACCTGGTGATGACCCAGCTTCAGTTCTCTATGCAGTGATCACACCTGGGTGATACTGAACCAACAAGATGGAAGAAACTTGGGAGTCTGAATAGCCACATGAAACATAGCTGCCACCAGCATCCTCTGCTGACCTCAAGGATATTACATGAAAGAGAAATAAACACATTTTTTGTGAACCATTGTATTTTGAGGGCTCTTTGTTACTCCAACCTAGTGAACCTCTAATACAATAAATGCTCAAATGATGATTAGACCCAGGGCATCTGCTGACAGTCTTGTTCCTCAAATGGTCTTCCCAGTTTCTGTAAAAGGCAACTCCAGTATTCCAGTTGTTCAGGCCCCAGATTTGGAGTCCTTTGCTCTTCTCTCTAGCTCACATACCATTTTCAGTCCAATCCATTATCAAATTCTATTGTCAAAACTTTGGAAATAGTTCCTAAATTTGAACATTTCTTACTATCTCCATTTGTACCCTTTAGTCCAAGTCACAATTATCCCTCTTCTGAACTATTTCAATAGCTTCCCTGTATCTCTGCTTCCTTCATTGCTTCCAGAGAGTTTGTCGCAGCTGCACGAAGCTCTAAGTTAAAGCCTGTAGCTCTTCTGCTCAAACCCTTCTAGGGATTCCCATCTTGATTAAAAGGCAAAAAAGAATATATATTAAAAGTCCTTTCCATGGCTATGATGCCATTGGAACTCTTAAATTATTGATTTCTTTACCTATCTTCCTCACCTCCACCCCTGTGATCCCTCACCCCACCCCAGCCACACTGGCTTCCACACTGTTTTTTAAACATGTTAACCTTAACTCTGTCTGAGGGCTTGGCATATGTTTATTATTTTGCTTAAAATGCTCTTCCTTCAAATATTAGCATGGCCCCATTATCATCTCACTCATGTCTCTGCTTCTGCTTAATGTTCAATGTACAGAGACCTTCCATGGCTACCTGCATAATATACCAATCCCTTCCCCATCCTGTATGGTACTCTCTACCCGCTTAAGCAACTTAAAAGTCAGGAACTGTTAATACCTGTGTTCTCTATAATCCCAGTACTTAACTATAGTGCCTGCACACTGTACATATTCCCTACATGTTGGTTTCATTAATACCAAGTTAATTATATGGGACAGAAATTATTATATATAGGATATTGCACTTCCTCCTATGATCTTTTGAATTAATTTCATAATTCAATTTTTATTTTTCAGACTATATTTTTAATGTATATTTATTACTAATACAGAAAAACTATGTTTAAGTCAGTGTCTCACATTTATTTATTATCCAGGATGGACAAATCATAAAGAGTTTTATTTATGTTTTTTAAAGGAATATTTACCTCACACGTTTGCTTCCAGATAACAATTCCAGAAATTACACTTGGTGGTGAAAGAATGATTCACTTCATGTCAAAAATTGTACTCCTAGTCCAAACTGCTTAATTCTCCAAACCTTATATAACATTCCAATTGAGACTACGTGCTGTCGTTTCTTTCTAGTACTATTTAGCTCAGGCATTAGAGAAGATGTATTTTGGTTTAAAGCTTTTTTTCCCCAATAAGAGAGTCATAAACCGTATAATATTTAAAATTATGTTTTGCAATAAGGAATCTAATCTGAAGATAAAATTTAATAAGAAAACAAATTGAAAAGACAGTAAAATATTTTATAAGCAGGCAACTGAGAGACGACACACAGGAATTATTTTGTCTCATTTGAAAAGCTTGAGTTGAGCTATCAGTATGAAAGACAAATAGCTCCCATTTCTTTGTAGTATACCATTTTGAAAATCAGCCCTACTTTCTGTCCGAGATCTCCGTGTGTGTGTACATTCCTTGGTAGGTCATCTTGTTTATGGAACGCTACAGTCTATCTTACCAGCAGTTCTAATGGGAATGATTGTGTGTTTAGTTGGATATCTCCAAGTCTAGGTGTATGTGTTAAATATGTTTTCTTAATTTATTAGCAGAATTTTAGTTCAAAAGATTAAATGAAGACATGGGTATTAAAGAACCTCTTTAGTCTACCAAACTCTAAGTTCCCTGTGGGCACCAACCTTCTGGATATTCCCCAGGGCTTAGCCCGAGGCCAGCCGGGTATTGTTTCTTTCTTTAGCAAATACGTGTTAATGGACTTTTGCTTGCTCCCCAACACCAGAACTTTAAAATTTATTTTAAGGAATCCATACACATACCATCTACTAGCAAAAATGTATAATGCACACACAGACAAATCTGTATCAAGTTTCCTTAAAATGTAGAATTATCGTCTCGTAGATAATGAAAATTGATAATAAACTCTTAGAGCTTCAAAAAAAAAAAAAACTAAGAAAATAGGTTTTAAGCATCTAGTTAATTCTGATAGTTTTCCCTCTAGGTGAAAATTTTATTTGTTTAATATTTAAACCCTCTGTTGAAATTTAATAAGCCAAAGCTCTAAAAACTGTCTGATCTAGCATAGTATTATTTAGACTGTGTACACTTTCTATTAAGATCCTTAGGGGTGAGCAGTATGTGTGTGTGTGTGCATGTGTGTGATGTATATGCACTTATGAATTCTCAACTCATTAAAGGTGACAATTTGGAGGGCACTTTGTGTATTTAAGATTCCAATAATAATATTAGATGGTACTAATAGAGACATTCACAAAACTCTGTAATCTTCCATCATTGTGGAAACATATCCCATTACGCACAGGAGATAATTTGTTGAGCTAAACTTTGCCCTAAGGAAAGCAAAGGATATTAGAAAAATTTTGAGTGAAAATGTTTAGCTTCTTCTATGTCATAATGTTTTGCCTGTGACTAAAATGCAACTGAGTTTAATAAGCTTTTACCTTGAATGACAAGCATCTTTCTTCAATTTGCCATACCAAAGATATTACTTTCAGAAAACATCCAACCATAGAAATACTCAGAATTGCTAAATTTCAAGAAGCTTTAGAAATGATCAGATCTTTTTTCAGGCTTGATTAGATGAACTGGTAAGGTCAAACTTCATGTCCTAAAATATTAGAATTTAATTTCATAAAATCTGTTACTATTGAGAATATTTCCCCAGTGCTTAAATTAATGCGACCCAACATTCCCTTTTTAACTTGCATTGTTTTATATTGTTCAAAAGAGCTTCTCTGGAGCATCAGACGGTAAAGAATCTGCTTTCAATGAGGGAGACCTTGGTTCAATCCCTGGGTCAGAAAGATCCTTTGGAGAAGGGAATGGCAACCCATTTCAGTATTCTTGCTTGGAGAATTCTATGGACAGAGGAGCCTGGTGGGCTGCAGACCATAAGGTTGCAAAGAGTTGGACATAACTGAGCAACTAACACACACATGTTAAAAATGGAGAGTTCAGTTCAGTTGCTCAGTCGTGCTGAACTCTTTGCGACCCCATGAACTGCAGCATGCCAGGCCTTCCTGTCCATCACTAACTCCTGGATTTACCCAAACTCATGTCCATTGAGTTGGTGATGCCATCCAGCCATCTCATCCTCTGTCATCCCCTTCTCTTCCCGCCCTCAATCTTTCCCAGCAGCAGGGTCTTTCTAATGAGTCAGCTCTTCACATCAGGTGGCCAAAGTATTGGAGTTTCAGCTTCAACATCAGTCCTTCCAATGAACACCCAGGACTGATCTCCTTTAGGATGGAGTGGTTAGATCGCCTTGCAGACCAAGGGACTCTCAAGAGTCTTCTCCAATGCCACAGTTCAAAAACATCAATTCATCGGGCTTAGCTTTCTTTATAGTTCAACTCTCACATCCATACAGAACCACTGGAAAAACCATAGCCTTGACTAGACGGACCTTTGTGGACAAAGTAATGTCTCTGGTTTTTAATATGCTGTCTAGGTTGGTCATAACTTTCCTTCCAAGGAGTAAGCGTCTTTTAATTTCATGGCTGCAATCACCATCTGCAGTGATCTTGAAGCCCAGAAAAATAAAGTCAGCCACTGTTTCCACTGTTTCCCCATCTATTTGCCATGAAGTGATGGGACCAGATGCCATGATATTAGTTTTCTGAATGTTGAGCTTTAAGCCAACTTTTTCACTCTCCTCTTTCACTTTCATCAAGAGGCTTTTTAGTTCCTCTTCACTTTGTGCCATAAGGGTGGTGTCATCTGCATATCTGAGGTTATTGATATTTCTCCTGGCAACCTTGATTCCAGCTTGTGCTTCTTCCAGCCCAGCGTTTCTCATGATGTATTCTGCATGTAAGTTAAATAAGCAGGGTGACAATATACAGCCTTGACGTACTCCTTTTCCTATTTGCAACCAGTCTGTTGTTCCATGTCCAGTTCTAACTGTTGCTTCCTGACCTGCATACAGGTTTCTCAAGAGGCAGGTCAAGTGGTCTGGGATTCCCATCTCTTTCAGAATTTTCCACAGTTTATTGTGATTCACCCAGTCAAAGGCTTTAGCATAATCAGTAAAATGGAGAACTGGTTATCAATTTTGATTCAATTATCCTTGCTTCCAAGATTAAAGAGTTAAGAAGAGTCCTTCAAGTATATTTTTGTCTTAGGGAGAGAGTAATGTGTACTAGTCAAGAATAAGCCTTGGGCAAGTTATTTAACTTCTATGAACCTGTGTTTCACTCCCTGTAAATAATAATACCTTTCTCAAAGGGTACTTGTGAAGAGGAACTGAATGTGAAACATTTACTACTCCTTTAAAGGCCCTGTAAACAGTTTTTTAAAAATGTGTTCTATTTCATCTTAGCATAAGAAAATCAAATATTTAACTTTCTTTTCATCTTCTAATGATGTGCAAATGATCAAAGTTTTAGTACATTAACCTCAAGAAGTGGGAACTCAAAATTGAAAATGGCAAATGGTTGAAAGTCAGCTCTGAAAAGAAAAAAAGTAGATCCCTTGTTTATAATCCTTGCAAAATTTTGTGGTACGAGAACTCCCATCATCACCAGTTTCACATTGCCAACCTGATTTCTGAATAAAGAGTAGCTAATCTTTTAGAGTTAGCTCTGGCACAGTAGTAGGCATGCCAGTTCATAAAGAACTACTTAATCAATCATATCTATAATTGCAGAATTGGAGCATGAATTTGACACATTACACTTGTATTAATTATTCATGGACTACATTTTCCATCAGTGCAGTTCATTGACTATACTTCTGATGTCAGTTCCTTTTAGCTCTGAAATTTCAGATTTTACCTTTGAAGTGGCAGGTGACTCAGAACCTGCACTTGCCCTTCTTGAGAATAGCACATTAGGTACATTAAGCTTCAGCCATTTCTGAAAGTAGCATTCTGTTTTACATATGTAGAGTTTTTTTTTTTCTATATTTTGAGTAATATTTTTCTTTAAGTAAAGGATGATGCAAAAGGGCTTAGGAATTTCCACTTAGTTTTAACCTGTAACCAGTTGTTTCATTGTCAAGTTACCAATAATGCTGCAGAGAAAATATATATTTTGTAGAATAGGTAAATTCTGGAATTAATTAAAAAAATCAGTGATGTAATAGATATTACACTTATTGGGCTTCCCTGGTGGTTCAGTGGTAAAGATTATGCCTGCCAGTACAGGAGACCTGGTTCGATCCCTGGGTCAGGAAGATCCCCTGGAGAAAGAAATAACAACCCATTCCAGTATATTCTTGCCTGGGAAATCTCACGGACAGAGGAGCTTGGCAGGTTACAGCCCATGGATTTAAAAAAGAAATCAGACACGATAGTAGCTAAACAATAAGAAGACTCTATATATGTGTTCCTTAGGTTGAAGTCAGCATGGTACCATAATGTAGATTGTCTCATTTAACTCTTTAATTCATGCAATATTAGTTATAGATTCAAATTCCTTTAATAGATTTTCTTCATGCTAATATATTTATAGTAGTTGTTACCAGTAAATACCTATTATAGTTTCTTTAGATATAAGAGTTGCCTCTTGTTTCCATTGAGCAGAATTTTATACTTTCTCTTCAATTTGTTTTCAATCATAAGATTATCAAAACTACTACTGTCATGGTCATTTCTACCCAAAAGGTAAAAATCAGGAAACCTTATTCAAATCATTTTCTAGCTTTTTAAGGCCACAGCTAATGCCATTTTCTCCATCAAACTTTTGGAATTTTTAAAAATGTAATTTATTCCTTCACAAATTTTCTACTTCTCTGTGGGCAAATATCACTGCATTCTAGTTCACTGGTTTTCCAGGTGTGATCCCTGAAGCATCAGCATCACCAGAGAACATTAGAGATGAAAACTCCCAGGGCCTACCCCAGCGGTACTGAATCAGAAATTCTAGGAATAATACCTGCAGTCTGTGCTTTAACAAATCCCGTGAGAGATCCTGGTATCGAGTGAGTGATTGTATAATTTAGCTTCCTATTTAGTTGTGTGTTCCATGATGACCAGGATTTATGAGTAATTATAAATTTTAAATGGGGGATATCCACTAAATATTTGACGAATGAACTGAATAAAAGGGCATTTTAAGAAATGCAAGCTAATTAACTGGAGGAATGAAGGGAGAAGATACTTTATTTGAAAGGGTATCATTTGAAGGAGAAATGAGATGTGCTCTTTAAACATCCATGGGCTGGAATTAGGGCAAATTCATATAAATTATGAGTGCTTATTAAGGTTAGGTTATTTCAATTACATTAATTCATCCAATCCTAACAGTAAAATTCTATGAAATGATGTGTTATATTCATTTCACTGATTAAAAATGAGACTTAGAAGGTATATATATCTCTGTCTATATCAGGATCATATAATCAGGCAGGTTTCAAACTCAGTTCTCTCTGACTCACTTTCCCCATCATGTCCAGAGAGACAGATTTCAACTCCGGGTTAGTTCAGTCAATTTATTAAATGACCATTAATTGTATATAAATATGAGCTGGGCCCCATACAGTTGTTCAGTATTTAGCAATGAAAAGCAAGTGTCCTCATCTGTGCAGTGTGAATACTAAAAGAATCTAATACTTCTGTTGTGATGATTAAATATGATAGACATCAATAATTAAACAAGACAAAGTCATAAATTGTGAGAAATACAGAGATGGAGAGAAAGAGAAGATATTAGGTAGTGATAGCTGATTTAGACCCAGTAGCTGGAGATATTGCTCTAACGCAGTGACACTGATGCTAATGTAGAATGACAAATATCCTTTAACTCAATGGCAAAGCAGGGGAAGAGCACTTTAGACATAAGACTTGTGTGTGCAAAACCCTAAGTGTCAGGAACTGACACTCTGGAATGGAGTGAGACCTCTCTCACTACAAGTTTTCAAGTGCATTGTGCTGAAAATAGTATTTGGAGTGTGATGAAGATGGAACAGGAGTAGCAGAGCAGTGTTGCACTGCATAACTACCAATTTACATCCCGTCCAACCTATTTGTCTTCCCCACATAAGTTTATCAAATATCATTGATACAACAATAAAGCCATGTATACATAAATGTCCAACTAGGTGCAGAAGCCTGTAGTAAATATGACATCAAATAAGTATTTTTTAGAATGAAAGCTTGAAACACCTAAAATCTGAACAATTGAGTTTGATTGTCAGTAAACTTGAATTCTATTGCTTCTACTTCTACTTTCTTGACTATACCAAAGCCTTTGACTGTGTGGATCACAACAAACTATGGAAAATTCTTAAAGAGATGGGAATACCAGACCACCGTACTTGCCTCCTGAGAAATCTGTATGTAAGGTCAGGAAACAACAGTTAGAACTGGACATGGAACAACACACTGGTTCCAAATAGGAAAAGGAGTACGTCAAGGCTGTATATTGTCACCCTGCTTATTTAACTTGTATGCAGAGTACATCATGAGAAATGCTGGACTGGATGAAGCACAAGCTGGAATCAAGATGCTGGGAGAGATATCAATAACCTCAGATATTCAGATGACACCACCCTATGGCCTAAAAAAGCGAAGAAGAACTAAAGAGCCTCTTGATGAAAATGAAAAAGGAGAGTGAAAAAGTTGGCTTAAAACTCAACATTCAGAAAACGAAGATCATGGCATTCGGTCCCATCACATGGCAAATAGATGGGGAAACAATGGAAACAGTGGCTGACTTTATTTTTTTGGGGCTCCAGAATCACTGCAGATAGTGACTGCAGCCATGAAATTAAAACATGCTTGCTGCTTGGAAGAAAACTTATGACCAACCTCAACAGAATATTAAAAAGCAGAGACATTACTTTGTCAACAAAGGTCCGTCTAGTCAAGGCTATGGTTTTTCCAATAGTAGTGTATGGATGTGAGAGTTGGACAGACCATAAAGAAAGCTGAGCACCTAAGAATTGATGCTTTTGAACTGTGGTGTTGGAGAAGACTCTTGAGAGACCCTTGGACAGCAAGGAAATCCAACCAGTCCATCCTAGGGGAAATCAGTCCTGAATATTCATTGGAATGACTGATGCTGAAGCTGAAACTCCAGTACTTTGGCCATCTGATTGTGAAGAACTGACTCACTTGAAAAGACCCTGATGCTGGAAATGATTGAATGCAGGAGGAGAAGGGGATGGCAGAAGATGAGATGGTTGGATGGCATCACTGACTCGATGGACATGAGTTTGAGTAAGCTCCAGGAGTTGGCGATGGATAGGGAAGCCTGGTGTACTGCAGTCCATGGGGTCACAAAGAGTCGGACACGACTGAATGACAGAACTGAACTGAACTGAAACTTGAATTCAATACAGCAGCCTCTAGATTTTTTCCCTGGCACTCTCTAAGACTGACTGAGGATGCCAGATGTCTTGGGGGCACTTTTGTTCATAATTAATGTGTTGAACTATTCCCTAACCGTATTACAGTGGCATTTCTTAGAAAATCTCGGATTACATTTCTTCCCAATTATACTTATCATTTGATATACAATCTGCAATGAAGATAGGATGGAAATGGAGTGGTTTGAATCACTAAGTGAAATGGATGGATTTTAAATGAAATTAAATTGTGGTAAAAATCTTATATGTTATTTCTAAGTAGCTCTTTGGAAGATATTACCAAGTAGAAATGGGAATATTTCAACTTAATTGGATTTTCCTGTTAACAAACTTTACTGATTCCTTATTTCACTGTAAGACTAGAAAATGGAGGCTTCTAGTTGCTGTACTACGAAGACTGTAAGCCTCTCAATGATGACATCATGTTCTCTTTTGTTTTCCTGGAACAAATACAAAACCCAACAATAATAAGCACCACAGGTGTTTGTTGAATGAATGAGTGAATGAAGAAGAGATGAACAATTCGAGACAACTAAATTGTGAGTGGAATTCAAGCATTATAATGAATATATTTAATTTTTACTTTAGAAATCTTACGGTTTTTCTAGTAGTCACGTACAGATGTGAGAGTTGGACCATAAAGAAAGCTGAGTGCCAAAATGCTTTTGAACTGTGGTGCTGGAGAAGACTCTTGAGAGTGCCTCAGAGAGCAAGGAGATCAAATCAGTCAATCCAAAATGAAATCAACCCTGAATATTCATTGGAAGGACTGATGCTGAAGCTCCAATAGTTTGGCCACCTGATGGGAAGGACTGACTCACTGAAAAAGACCTTGATGCTGGGAAAGATTGAGGGTAGGAGGAGAAGGGGATGACAGAGGATGAGATGGTTTGATGGCATCATCGACTCAATGGACATGAGTTTGAGCAAACTCTTGGAGATAGTGAAGGACAGGGAAGCCTGGTGTGCTGTAGTCCATGGGGTCACAAAGAGTCAGACATGACTGACTGACTGAACAACAATAAGGACTGATACTAATTCCTGAAATATATGTTATGTTTCCTGTAGCTATATTTTTCATAACTATCAAACACATAATAAAACAAAAAAGGATTTTTAAGAAGCTAATATGGTTAGATTGCTTTAAAGTACCAATTTAAAGTCTTTTCTGTTTGTAGCATTATTGAGACAGTGTATAATTTGGATTCACATAAAATGAAATAGCCAACAAAGATAGCTATTGTGAGGAAGCAACTTTCAAATGTCTTTTTCTGCCATGTGACTTTAGTTAATGGGAGGGAGAAACGGTTGCTGTGTAGATAAATTTGGGTTGGTTTTTAAAAATATAGACTTATGTATTAAAAATTGCATATAACATTTAATCTATAATTTCAAATTAGTGATTTTTAGTATAAGTCTTAGGAATAAGCTCTAAGATATATTTGTACTTAAAAGAGAAACAGTGCAATTGACAGATTATAAATCTATAGTATGCCTCATATAATACATACATTAAAAATACACCTTTGGTATTAAATAGAAATATTCTTAAGCCTTAGTCCTTTTGTTTTCAGTATGATTTTGCTGTGGAGGAATTTGTGTCTTCATGCTTAGCCATGAATCAGTATTCTTTATAAAATATAAATTTGCTAGAATGAGAGAATTAGTTAAAGAAAAAAATGAAAGGGTAATAGTTATTCTTCTGTAAGGTAAATAGCTTTTAATGTAATGTAATTATGTAAATGTTTATGGCCTGATATATATATGTATAATTATCATACATGCATACCTTCTGCCAATAAATATATTAATAACTTTTTTATTAACATACATTTCAGGTATACAACATGATACTTCATCATCTGTACTACACAAAGTAATCACCTCCAAAAGTCTATTTGCCATTCATCACCACACAGTTCAACTCCTTCACCTTTTTGTCTGCCCCCCAAGCCTCTTCCCCTTTGCTAACCACTGATAGGCTCTCTGAGTTTTGTTTCGTTAGTTTTGTTTTTTACTGTTCCGCATGTGAGTAAAATCATATGGTGTTTGTCTTTTTCCTTCTGCCTTATTTCACTTAATATAATACCCTGCAGGTTCATCCATGTTGTCACAAATGATGAGATTTCATTCTTTTATATGGCTGAGTAGTATTTATTTCCATGTCTTGGCTATTGTAAGTTATGTTGCAGTGAGCTTAAGGGTGCAGATATCTTTTTGAATTAGTGTTTTTATTTTCCTCGAATAAATACCCAGAATTGGAATTACTGGATCATATGGTAGTTCTGATCTTAATTTTTGAAGGTGCTTCATACTGTTTTCCATAGTGGCCACACCGGTTTTCATTCCCAGTAACAGTGTGTGAGGGTTCCTTTACCTCCACAACTTCTTTAACACTTGATATGTCTTGTCTTTTGTAGCCACTGTGAGGTAATATCTCACTTTTGGTTTTAATTTGCATTTTCCTACCAATTAGTGATGCTGAACATATTTTCATGTGCCTGTCGGTCATTGTATGTCCTCTTTGAAAAATGTCTATTCAGATTTGCTGTCCTTTTTTAAATTGGATTGCTTTTTTTTGAACATAACATTTTGATATAGGGTTTAGTACAATACTCTGAACTGACTAAGAGAGCTTAACGCAGTCAAATGAAAATCACTGATGCTTTCTATTTTTATACTTTTGAAATGTATTTTTGTTGTGTATGAGCAAATGTATTTTGATATTTTTATAAAACACTCAGAGAAGCTTTCACTGGCGCTTCATGAGCCACCAGTCACTTGCCCTTAATGTTGTCAAATTTCAGTCAGCTAGGGGTTATGTATATGTAAATTAGTCTTCAGAACTTTAGTGTAAATTCTAAGAGTAAGGTTACTATTATCAAAAAATATAAAGTAAATTCTTTGGACTCTACAAAATATATGCTAGTGTTATTCAGTGTCTGCTGTTTCAAGACTAGCCAAGAAGACAACGTATCCTGCATCTAATATTTTACTTTCTTAAGAGGATTTTTGAATAGAGAATATATAATAGTCCCAGATAAAATTCAAATGAAGATAAAAGTTAGGATTTAGGTAAGGTTATAGAATGATGTGGTTAACATATACTAGCTTATTCTTATTCACGCTTAGTCGTTCAGTTGTGTCTGACTTTTTGTGACCCTATGGACTAGGGTCGGCCCAGCTCCTCTGTCGATGGGATTCTGCTGTAGGTAAAAATACTGGAGTGGGTTGCCATTTCCTCCACCAGGGGATATTCCTGACCCGGGAATCAAACCAGTATCTCCTACACCTCCTGCATTGGCAAGCAGATTCTTTTACCACTGGGTCACCTGGGAAGCCAGCTTTATCCATATATATCCATTCAAAATACTCACCTAAATAGTGTTTTTTATATTTTCTTACACTTTTAGCTATGACAGAATATGACTGTTGAAGAGCATTAGTAGTCTGAACCACAGAACTAGTAAAAGGTTAAAAGTTTTACTTTTGATTTTACACAACATGCCAAGTGTGAGATATTAGACTGGTCTTTTTTTATTGAATCTGCTTTATTAACTAGGAGCTACAAATTATAGTAAACGGACTCTCCCATCTTTCAGCACTGCAGTCACACACGGTGCCCAGGAGTGGTCTGGGCACCACGTGGCCAGATTTCCCTTTTTGTCTTTACTCTTTGGAGAACGTTTTCCCACGCTGGAATTTTCTTGGGTCCTCTCCTTAATCTAAATATGCTTATCCAAATTGGGCTACCCTGGTAGCTCAGCTGGTAAAGAATCCATCTGCAATGCAGGAGACCCCAGTTTATTTCCTGGGTCAGGAAAATTCTCTGGAGAAGGGATAGGCTGCCCGTTCCAGTATTCTTGGGCTTCCCTGGTGGCGCAGACAATAAAGAATCAAACTGCACCGTGGGAGACATAGGTTCAATCCCTGGGTTGGGAAAATCCCCTAGAGGAGGGCATGGCAACTCACTTCAGTATTCTTGCCTGGAGAATCCCCACAGACAAAGGAGCCTGGTGGGCTACAGTTCATGGGATCACAGAGTCAGACATGATGAAGCTACTAAGCACATCCAAATGCTAGGATGGTAATAAAAACTCATTCTCTTGAGTTAGCCCCAGTTCACATCCTTCCTCTGTCCATTACTACCTGTGTGGTCTTGAGTAGATTACTTGACTTCTCTGAGCATCCATTTACTTTTTGTGAAATTAGGATCATAATTATCCTTCATACTGACAGTCCTGCTCTGACATCATGTCAGAGTTTTAACTATAAGGCCTGGCACATAGACAGCCTTTCATAAATGTTATTTTTCCTTTACTATTTTGTCTCATCTCTCTGAACTCTGTAGTGGGCCATATACCTACTCTTTTAATTTAATTCAAATAAAGGTTATTGTAATTGACAAGGCCTAAAGTCTTGTAATCTTCCCGCTGCCCCATGGCATTTGAGTGAGGACTTTCAAAGATTTAAAGCACAGGAACAAATATGCTAGGAATTTTCAATGCCACTCACAGACTCTCTCTGAGGGGACATTTATGAGAGGGGTGGATTCGGTCAGAACTCTTCAGATTATCTTGTGGAGGTTTATTCTCTCTACATGTAAGGGCAACTTGGTTGATTATGTCACCTGCGCCTATTGTCTGATTCCTTTTTACTTCTAACCCCAGGGCTGGCCTCGAGGCAAAAGTAGTTAAGTAGACTTGGTCTGTATTTGCCGTCTGCCTCTATCCTTTTGAACATACTTTTCCCATATACCAGTATCCTTGAGACCCCCATCTTTGAACTTTAAGGACAGCTGATATAGAAGATCTAAATCATATTTAGAAGACAAAGAAACCCAGTTAACATATATGGAAATTTCAGTATGATAGTCTAGTGTGTAATTTCAGCCTAGTTAAATGTAATGATGGGGCGTACTCCTTTAGTAAACAGTGACCCAAGTAAAATGTGTGATTTTCCTCCTATCTACTCATCACGTTTCGACTCCTATTAAAATGAGTTTACATGATTTCAGAATAAGTAAGTCTGTACATAGACACAGCTGCCACAGCAAAATCTGCCTTTTCTCATTAGGGGTCTTTCTCTGGCAGCGACGGTTCTCCTAGACAAACTTTGCATCTATTCTTGTAAATAGCTCTTTCCCATATTTAAACAGAGATCTGGGGGAAGGGGAAAGATTCAGTCTTCCTTTTTTTTCTCAGAATTTAAGGCAGATTGTTTTATAAGTTCTTATTTTAAAGCAGATTAACTTTATGGAAGTACTCAAAAACAAGTAAAAGTGAACTCTCTGGAGCTCTGATCTGACACTTCTACTTTATTATTTTATATATAAATTTTCAAGTATAAAACATTTTTATTTAAAGTATAGTTTTTATCAAGGATTGCATTTATTGCTTTGAATCAGGGGCTACAATACAGTCTGTACTGAGGAGAAAACAGGGATGCTGAGAGAAATAACTCATCCCAACTTATTGCAGAAACAGCAATGACAAAGTCTTCCTATTCTGTTTCTAGAAAGAACTCTCTGCAAATAAAAGTGTGGTCATTGTTTAGAACATTCTTCACGGAAATTTGGTAATACTAGTCTGTAGGGCGTTTTGTGATTTTAGATGAGAGACTAAAAGCTGTTCTTGGAACATAAAAATAGTCAGGGCTACACTTAATGTTCACTTTGTACCAGGCATTCCGTTCTCAACCCAATGGATATTTTATCTAATTTGACCCTCACAGCAGCTCTGAAGAGGTAGATTCTTTTACACCCATTTTACAAGTGAGGAAATTGAGGCTTAGGTTAACTTGCTCACTACTGAATGTGTGTTAAAAAGTTCAGAAACAGGAGTTCAGCACAGGTCTGCATGACAGTGGAGTCTGTGTACTTACCCTTTATATGATATTGCCTATTGGAAATATCATACACATATATAAAGATGAATTGCAACATCTTGGCTGTCTATTAAATAATCAAATTTAAATTTTCACTGAAAAACTTTTGATGTGGCGTTGTATGTAGCTGGAACAATGCCCTTTGTGGAGCCCTTTGTAATTCCAATCCTATTTTGTTGTGAGGCTTCTAATACCCAGTACGATACACATATCTTTTTTTTTTCAAAAACATTATTTTTATTATGTAGAGACCAACAGAATAATCTCTTGTATAGAACACAAACCCTTTGAGCTGGCTACAAAAAAAGGGCTTCGCTTTTAAACTTGTGGTGTTTTGGGTCATGCTTTTTTGGTATTGAAGACTCCAGGATAAAGAATGTGAATTCTGCTATGCAATTGTTTCTTTTAAAATCAGAGTTCTTTCTTGATATTTCATACTTACTTTAGCTCCGTCAAGAAGAGTAAAATATGCCTGAAAATAATTTTAGTTGCTTATAGATTTCATTTCAAAAGTTTCAAGGGCTAACAAGTTTCTGTGTTTCAGAACTGCGATAGTGGTGTCCATTTTCCTCCATCTGTGTTCCTTGGCAGTGGGTCTGTATTCCACATTTGGGCCATGTCTCCTTGTGGCCAAGAAGATAGATGCAAGCGCTCTCACCATAGTTTGGGGCTTACTGTTGCCAGTATTTATAACTGATAGAATGTCATAGGGATAGAGTGATTCATGGGATCCAGCTTGACTGAAAGCGTGTGCATTTAGTTACCTAGTGCATTCTGGCTGATAATATAGAACTAGATATCCAATGGGTCTTAGCCAGGATTTCCACAAAAACATCAAGGAGCAGATTTGCATGCAGTACCCAGCAAGACTACCAGGTCTAGAGTCTGTGAGGCGTGATGTCAGCATATGCAGCAATTTTAGAGTCCAGGGGACATCACCTTCCTTGATTTCCAGCAGCCCTCAAGAAGTATTGGATTTATTCTTAGCCAAAAGCCCTTTATTCTTGGCTTTATTTTATCCTTCCTCCTAGGAGTGATAAACTGTGGGATGAAGGGGTTGAACATAGGCCAGATGCCTATAGAATTATAAAAAAGTAGAATAGTAACAATTTTACTGACTAGGGAGTTATTTTGTGTTGAGTGAAGAGAGTGATATTTGTAAAGTATTTTATAAGATGTAACATGGTAATAAGAAAAGGTGAATAACCTTTTCTCTGGTTTTTCTCCCCCTTAAATTGTTTCTAGGTGTATTCTGAACTTTTTCAGTTTGATAGAAATATTAGAACTATTGTCAAGCCATAAAATAATGAAAGAACAAGTTATGCTGCTTCATAATGATGCCACACACACCTGAAAGCTCTCGCGTAGTGTGCGGTTGATGTTGGATTGTGGAAGCACAGACAGACTGTGCATAAAGGAATTCAGTACTGAGTGAGATGAATTATTGGTTTTTCTCTGACATAAGCTTTTTGTTGTTGTTGTTTTGAAAAGGATAAACATACTTTATTCATGGAGAAATATACATCATTCACAGATCAATGAAGCTCTGCTGTAAATTTTGCAATTAGGTATTACTTTTGAATTGCAAGATGGCATTTTATGGAAATCCAAGTTTATGTAATTTTATTTATTTTTAAATGTTAATTTATTTATTTTAATTGGAGGTTAATTACTTTACAATATTGTATTGGTTTTGCCATACATCAACATGAATCCACCACGGATATACACACGTTCCCAATCCTGAACCCCCCTCCCTCCTCCCACCCCATACCATCCCTCTGGGTCGTCCCAGTGCACCAGCCCCAAGCACCCAATATCATACATCGAACTAGGACTGGTGATTCATTTCATATATGATATTATACATGTTTCAATGCCATTCTCCCAAATCATCCCACCCTCTCCCTCTCCCACAGAGTCCATAAGACTGTTCTATACATCTGTGTCTCTTTTGCTGTCTCGCATGCAGGGTTATCATTACCATCTTTCTAAATTCCATATATATGTGTTAGTATACTCTATTGGTGTTTTTCTTTCTGGCTTACTTCACTCTGTATAATAGGCTCCAGTTTCATCCACCTCATTAGAACTGATTCAAATGTATTGTTTTTAATGGCTGAGTAATACTCCATTGTATATATGTACCACTGCTTTCTTATCCATTCATCTGCTGATGGACATCTAGGTTGCTTCCATGTCCTGGCTATTATAAACAGTGCTGCGATGAACATTGGGGTACACATGTCTCTTTCCCTTCTGGTTTCCTCAGTGTGTATGCCCAGCAGTGGGATTGCTGGGTCATAAGGCAGTTCTATTTCCAGTTTTTTAAGGAATCTCTACACTGTTCTCCATAGTGGCTGTACTAGTTTGCATTCCCACCAACAGTGTAAGAGGGTTCCCTTTTCTCCACACCCTCTCCAGCATTTATTGCTTGTAGACTTTTGGATAGCAGCCATTCTGTCTGTTGTGAAATGGTACCTCATAGTGGTTTTGATTTGCATTTCTCTGATAATGAGTGATGTTGAGCATCTTTTCATGTGTTTGTTAGCCATCTGTATGTCTTCTTCAGAGAAATGTCTATTTAGTTCTTTGGCCCATTTTTTGATTGGGTCATTTATTTTTCTGGAATTGAGCTGCAGGAGTTGCTTATATATTTTTGAGATTAGTTGTTTGTCAGTTGCTTCATTTGCTATTATTTTCTCCCATTCTGAAGGCTGTCTTTTCACCTTGCTTATAGTTTCCTTTGTTGTGCAGAAGCTTTTAAGTTTAATTAGGTCCCATTTGTTTATTTTTGCTTTTATTTCCAATATTCTGGGAGGTGGGTCATAGAGGATCCTGCTGTGATGTATGTCGGAGAGTGTTTTGCCTATGTTCTCCTCTAGGAGTTTTATAGTTTCTGGTCTTACGTTTAGATCTTTAATCCATTTTGAGTTTATTTTTGTGTATGGTGTTAGAAAGTGTTCTAGTTTCATTCTTTTACAAGTGGTTGACCAGTTTTCCCAGCACCACTTGTTAAAGAGATTGTCTTTAGTCCATTGTATATTCTTGCCTCCTTTGTCAAAGATAAGGTGTCCATATGTGCGTGGATTTATCTCTGGGCTTTCTATTTTGTTCCATTGATCTATATTTCTGTCTTTGTGGCAGTACCATACTGTCTTGATGACTGTGGCTTTTTAGTAGAGCCTGAAGTCAGGCAGGTTGATTCCTCCAGTTCCATTCTTCTTTCTCAAGATAGCTTTGGCTGTTCGAGGTTTTTTGTATTTCCAGGGGCTTCCGTGGTGGCTCAGTGGTAAAGAATCCACCTGTCAATGCAGGAGACCTGGGTTCGATCCCTGGATTGGGAAGATCCCCTGGAGTAGGAAATGACATAAGCTTTTCTATATTAAACTTTAGGGTTCCAAGGCTTACAAATTAGCTAGTACCCTTGGACTGCAAGGAGATCCAATCAGTCCATCCTAAAGGAGACCAGTCCTGGGTGTTCATTGGAAGGACTGATGCTGAGGCTGAAACTCCAGTACTTTGGCCACCTCATGTGAAGAGTTGACTCATTGGAAAAGACCCTGATGCTGGGAGGGATTGGGGGCAGGAGGAGAAGGGGACGACAGAGGATGAGATGGCTGGATGGCATCACCAACTCGATGGACATGAGTTTGGGTGAACTCTGGGAGTTGGTGATGGACAGGAAGGCCTGGAGTGCTGCGATTCATGGCGTTGCAAAGAGTCGGACACAACTGAGTGACTGAACTGAACTGAACTGAACTTGGACAATATCCTTCAGGTCCCCAATGATCTCACCTTAAGCATTTTTCTTCCTATCAGGCATGAGTTCTGAATATCTGGCACTATTATGCATGATATTATAGGTACCATAATTGTGTATGATCACATTTGATTTTGTAAGAACCTTTGAGATAGGTTGCATTGTCCATCTTTTAAAAATGAATAAACTTCAATTAAGAGAGGTAAACCTGAGATGACCCAATATCTTGAAGCTCGGACATATCAAGATAAGCCAGGGACATTGACATTCACAAAGCCTTGTTTCCTTATTTGTCCATATCTTCAGATTAATTGAACTACTTGCCTTTTCCATGTGAATAAATACACATACATGTTCTTAATCTGAAAAAAAAATTGTTTTAGTCTGACTTTGCTGATATTAATTCTAGCTGCGTTTTCCTTGTCTACTCAGTTTACTAATCTAGGGATGCCAAATTTGTAGCTTGAATTTCACAGTGTTTTTATTCCTTTTCCTTGGCAGACATAGCCAATCAATCATTGCAGTCCTCCCTGAGACAGATTCAGCCTCATTATCTTTTCATCCCATCACTATAGACAGGCATGGCCAATGGATTGGTATTGGATCCCAAGTTAAATATATTCATCATCCCTGTTTTATTTTTGTCTCAGTCATGTCCTCTAGCCAAAGCGTACACAGCATTTACTGCCATCTCCCCTCTGATATTCATCAATTATGACACCTTGATTTCCAAATATCAGTGGTATTGGTGAAAAAGCCTATTTCATGGTACTTTCCATCAAAATTCCATATTTTAAAATATAACGTTCATAAGATAAAAGTGATTTATCTGGAATCTTTTTCCAAAAGGTTTTTTTTTTTTTTTTTTTGGGCAGTTGATGGACCAGTGTTCTTAGACAATGTTATATCTTAACTGCTATTATTGAACAATTTATTCTCACCAGATTTGAGAAATTTTATCTGAATATTTTACCTTTTTTCCTTTTAAGTAAAATATTTAGTAAATTCAAACACCAGCAAGAATTACTATATTTTCTTATTAAACATTTCTAAAGTTTATATATTTTCATCCTGCTGCAGCCTTGGTAGTTTAGGCAAAAATGAGCAAGTGGGAAGTTAAACTATACAACTTGTAGTTCCCTTACATATCATGCCATTTAATAGTGACTGGGGTGAAACTTACAAGGAATTTCCTGTTTTTATTTTAAGGTAATCGTTGTTGTACAGTAGCTAAGTCGTGACTGACTGTTTGTGACCCCATGGACTGCAGCACATCAGGCTTCCCTGTCCTTCACCATCTCCTGGAGTTTGCTCAAACTTATGTCCATTGAGTGGATGATGCCTTCCAACCATCTCATCTTCTCTTGTCTCCTCTCCTCCTGCCTTCAATCTTTCCAGCATCAGGGTCTTTTCCAGTGAGTTGGATCTTTGCATCAGGTGGCCAAAGTATTGGCGCTTCAGCTTCAGCATCAGTCCTTCCAACGAATATTTAAAGTTGATTTCCTCCAGGATTGAGGGATTTGATCTCCTTACATCTGTACATGACTACTGAAAAAAAAACATAGCTTTGACTATATGGACCTTTGTTGGCAAAATGATGTCTGTGCCTTTTAATATGCTGTCTAAATTTGTCATAGTTTTTCTTCCAAGGACCAGGCGTCTTTTGATTTCATGACTGCAGTCATGGTCCACAGTGATTTTGGAGCCCAAGAAAGTAAAGTCTGTTACTCTTTCCATTTCCTAGATTAAAAAAAAATCAGCAGCAAGTTGTGCTTTTATTTTTGTACTCTTCAATCTAATCTAATTAGGCAATGTCACTTAAAGAGACTGGTGTCATTAGGTTTGCTGCTTTTCAGATACAGAAATGCAGCTCTGACCTAATGCATCACTTGAAGTTTACTGCCAGGAGTTACAGGAATGAGGCCCATGGACTCCTCAGTGTCGAGAGATTGCCAGTCCCTTGCTTTTAGCATTCAGATTGCTGACTTTACTTACAACCTCATAAAATTGATTCTGAGACAATGACACCTTTACATCAACAAGTGGGAATTTGAAGAAATACGCTGCTTGTTTTATCATTATGGACTAGCTGTATAGAGAATACAGCAGAATAGCTAAATCTGCAAACATTGAGTCCTGACTCTCATTTTTTTACACAACATGACCTTTAAAAAATTACTTAACGTCTCAAGGACTTACTTTTCTCTTCTATTAAATGGAACAATAACAACATCAGCCTCAATGAAATTTTGTGAGAATTAAATAAGTTTAAAGGAAGCAATTCTAAGAGTTCATGGTAAATACTGGCTATAATAAGTTATAATTATCTTCAAGTACAGGCCAGTAGTTCCATTTTGTAGTCACATTTTACTTTCATTCTGCCATTCTATTCATAAAGTAATACTAAGATGAAATATAGTGTATATTACTCTATTTAAACTGACATGGATTGATGTTTATTTTTCCTGGATACTTGATTCTAAACCTTTTTAGTTTGTAAGAGAAATCTTTGTTCATTTTAGAATAAATGTTAACAAAAGGATGAAAATTAAATCTCTCTTAGTCCCATGATCGAAAGAAAGCCATTATTGACTTTTTTGTCTATAATCTTTGAGTCTCAGATTGTGTATGTATAAGTATATATGTATACTCAAAAAATGGAACTATGCACTTCATGATGATTTGGAACTGTTGAAAGGTAAACTGAAGAAATTAAAATGTACCAGGTTTTATTTGAGCAAACAGCAATTCAGTGTGTGCAGCACCAAGACAAAACTGGTTAGAAGCAGCAGTTCCAGCAGGACCTAGAAGGATGCTTTTTATAGACAGGACATGGAAGCAAAGCAGGGGAACTGCTTACTTGGCCAAAGCTTAAGCTGTTGCCTTATTTGAGACAGTCTGATTGGCTGTTTGTATTTGGTGGTTCTTAAGTTTTTGTTTCCTGAGATTCCAGTGCATTAAGTCTGTCTAGGTTTCCTCTTCGTTTTTGTAGGCTGCCACGGCATTAGAGCCACCCAGTCCAATGGTCTCTGTGTTTAATTACCTGAACAAAAACCATAAACATATTGTGAAAATCTTTGTAAGTTTTATACATTATTTTATAGCACAATTATTAATGAGTGTATAGTATTTTATAGTGTAAATATAATGGCATTGATTTAAATAATCCTATACTGTTGGGCTTTTGAACTGTGGTGTTACAGAACACTTTTGAGAGTCCTTTGGGCTACAAGGAGATCCAACCAGTCCGTCGTAAAGGAGATCAGTCCTCAGTGTTCATTGGAAGGACTGATGCTGAAGTTGAAACTCCAATACTTTGGCCACCTTGCCGGGGACCAGCCCCGGCTGATCCAGGGTATTCGAAGGAGAGACGGCATAGGCGAGGATCAGGATACAATAGCTTCAATTAGATATTAATTAAAGATATAAAGAGTAATAGAATGAGGATAGCTCAGTAGGAAAATTCAGTGGAGAAAAGAGGCTGAGTAGCTTGGTTTACGCGGGAGACCAATAAAACTTCAAGACAAGAAGTTTGCACCACTTACGTAGGCCGCAGGCGTCCTTCTGTTCTCCCGAAGGAGAGGAGACACTGAGGCCTCCCCGGTCGGATCTTAGAAGCCCAGGCATAATTAGTAAGCATGGCGGGGTCCGCGCTCCAGGTGGAGACTCAGCCAGAGTGAGAGAGAGAGAGACATGGGGAGACCAGTATTTCGAGAAACTGATCCCAATTCTTTATTTTCCATGGTCTACTTTTATACACTGAGATGTTATGCAAAAGTCACGCGGGGTCAGCAGTCAGGTGCTTCATACAAATGTATACAGAGGTCTTAGGGGTGTTACATCATCTTCTGGCCAGGGGGGCCTGCTGACAATTTACGACCCTCTCCTTGTGGCAGCGGTCAGTCAACCAGGACACTTATTTCTCCAGGGCTGATTATTCTCAAAACAGACACCACCCAAATAAAGTTACGTTCCTATAGGGTGAGGGTGTAGTGGGTTTTAGTTAAGGAAAGAATTTACTTAGCCTAAGGTCTAACGTGATTAATATCAAAGGTTAATACTTATTTCTTCTATATATTCATTAATGTGTGTAAGGGCAGGGCATGTGGAGACTTAGCAACAAACATTGGCTCAACAAATGAAAAACCCTTCACCAACACAATTTCTAATTAGTCCATTATACTTATACTAATAGTTTTCTAACTTTTCTAAGGAACCTGTTTTTAGAAGGTTTAAAGCATCTCGTGCCTCTCACGGTTGGGAGGCTGTGAGCAATCACATGTGGCCGGACAAGCCTATCAGGCAGGCTAGAGAACCTTCAGAGGAGTTTGTAGGTTAAAACACTCTTATCACGCCCAGGAATTATTATTAACTGGAGCTCTAGGTTAACTCCTTCTCCGAAAGAGGTGGTGGGGGACAGCCCCCCATAAAGTCAGAGATGTAGGTGAGAGCACAAAGTAGTAAAGTAGGCAGGTTCTGGTTATGGGGGTAGATGCTCGAGGAGTTCCAGGGGGACTCCTGAGGCTCGATCCTGCCTTTGCGTATGTCGAGCCTCCTTCCTCATGACCTTTGTCACGGGCGGAGTACCTCACTCTGGCCTCCAACACACCTCATGCAAAGAGCCTACTCATTAGAAAAGACCCTGATACAGGGAAAGATTGAAGGCAGGAGGAAAACATGATGACAGAGGACAAGATGGTTGGATGACATCACTGACTCAATGCACATGGGTTTGGGTGGACTCTGGGAGTTGGTGATGGACAGGGAGGCCTAGTGTGCTGTGCTCCATGGGGTCACAAAGGGTCGGACATGACCGAGTGACTGAACTGAACTGAATTCTTTTTTTCTTTCTGTCCTTTATTTTCCTCTCTCATTTAATCCTCTATTTCCCTTTGTGTGTCTTTTATAATTTCTATTTTCTCTTTGACTCTCTCTAATTATTTCATTTCTTGCATGACTTTGATTTATTCTTATAGTTCTTTTATGAGCTCTGCCAGATCATATTTCATCTTCTCCTTCTGTCTTACCATTTCATTTCTGAGATCTTGTGTTTCTGCTTTGGGCACATCCTGTCTCAGGATAGGACAGGGATTGGAGGTGGGGGAGGATTGGGAGAGTAGGGTGGGGAAAGAGTCCTGGATATTTTTTCAATTTTTCTGATTTTATACCATAGACTTTTTCCTTTATTATATATGGAGACTGCTTTCTACAAATGTGCCCCATCTGTGTGATTGTGTGTGTGTTTGTGTACCTCTTCTACTTTGAATAATTCAGTTCAGATCAGTTCAGTCGTTCAGTCGTGTTTGACTCTTTGCGACCCCATGAATTGCAGCAAGCCAGGTCTCCCTGTCCATCACCATCTCCCGGAGTTCACTCACACTCATGTCCATCGAGTCAGTGATGCCATCCAGCCATCTCATCCTCTGTCATCCCCTTTCCCTCCTCCCCCCAATCCCTCCCAGCATCAGAGTCTTTTCCAATGAGTCAACTCTTCACAAGAGGTGGCCAAAGTACTGGAGTTTCAGCTTCAGCATCATTCCTTCCAAAGAAATCCCAGGGCTGAACTCCTTCAGAATGGACTGGTTGGATCTCCTTGCAGTCCAAGGGACTCTCAAGAGTCTTCTCCAACACCACAGATCAAAAGCATCAATTCTTCGGCACTCAGCCTTCTTCACAGTCCAACTCTCACATCCATACATGACTACTGGAAAAACCATAGCCTTGACTAGATGGACCTTTGTTGGCAAAGTAATGCTCTGCTTTTGAATATGCTATCTAGGTTGGTCATAACTTTCCTTCCAAGGAGTAAGCGTCTTTTAATTTCATGGCTGCAGTCACCATCTGCAGTAATTAGTCAGCCATGTTTCTGGATCTCAGGGTGTGCTTCTCACCTTCTGAAGGCACTTGGCCCCACTTGTCACTGCAGTCTTTCCGTGTTTCTTTTCACATCCTTCCACGGCACCCTTGCCTGATCGCAATCTTTACAGAAGTTTTAAAGTCTTCAGATTATACCTCTCTCTTCTGCTAAAAATGAACCTTACAGAGTATTCTTTTTTCATTGTCTTTGTTGCTTTTGCATCCAGTCCTGGAGGAGACAGGGACAATTCTGGTTTAGACCATCATGTTTATTATATCAGAAGTCCAAACTGATATTTTCCTAATTATTTAGTCAGAATTACCTTGAAAAATATTTTTAACCTCTTGATAGTATGAGTTTAGTGTAAGTTATCAGTGCATTTGAAAATCAGTGTTTTTAAATTGATTTGATTCCAATAATGGAATATTAAAAAGCCATAAAAAGAATGAAACTGTCATTTGTAGAGACATAGCTAGGCCTAGAGATTGTCATGTGAACTAAATCAGAAAGAGAAAAATAAGTATTAGGTCGATGCATATATGTGGAATCTAGAAAAGTGGTAGGGATGATCTTACTTATAAAGCAGAAATAGAGAGACAGATATAGAGAATAATCATGTGCATACCAAAGGAAAAAGGTGTGGTGGTGGGATGAATTGAGAAATTGGGGTTGACCTGCATACACTACTGTGTATAAAATAGAGAAACTAATGAGAACGGACTTGCACCAGGAACTCCCTGTGCTCTGTGGTGTTCTGTGGGAAGGATATCAATAAAAGAGGTGATGTGTGTATGCATATGGCTGATTCACTTGGCTGTACGGCAGAAACTGACAGAGCTCTGTAAAGTAACTGTACTCCAATTAAAAAAAAAAGTCAGTTGCAAAATTTCTAGCAAGGAAAGCCATCCTTCTTGCCTTTTTGACTGGAAATATATAAAAGGAACTTTTATAATACATCTAAATAAGGGCAGTGGCTTAAGTTCCATTTAATTTTAAAATCTTGGTCATTCTTTCCTTGAGGACAGAGTAACTGGAAGAAAATATAATTTTAGTACCAAAAGAACAATTGTGAAATCTTAAGAGCTTATTAAAAATAGAAGTTGTTAAAAGTTGACATTTTCCTCTTAGGATGCTATCCCTCAGACACTGAAGTTCTGCAGTGTTTTTGCTCAAGACCTTTAGTGTAGTCTGAGGTTTGTCATATCACCTGAAGACCTGAGTGTGTTTCACTGTGTTTGGCCTCTAAGTGTATAGCTTGGACAAATCAAGTTTAAATTATTTAGATAGAAAATAGAGTAATTTTTTGTCATATCTCCAAGTAGGGTGTAAATGTTGGCCTAGTTTTCTCCACATGAATTATCCATTTTGTGAACTTCTTATTACAGTTATACAGATTTTTATTGCTTCTCAAATAACAAGGATATGGTGCCTAAATAGCCTAGTTGTATATAGTATTTAGAATGAACAATGGGGATTTTCTCCTTTCTTTGAAAATGTGGTTTCTTTTAAAGTGTTTGAGAACCACTAGAATGGTGAAAACCACTGGACGTTTGTTAGATCTGATTTTGGATTCTTGAATACATTTGACCGATGAAACAAAAGTGATTTTGCTGATAGAGAAGGAAATTACATAATTAAGCTTTCATTTGTTTCATGGCCTTAGTGATACAGTGCTCCTCAAGCTTCTGTCTTCTCTTGCTCCCAAGTTTAGTGCAATGTGAATGGGAAATTAGGAGTATAGAATTTTCCTAGTTGATTTAGTCTGAGGCTCTAAACACTTAATGCCATTTTTTCGCACCCTATGATAAACACTACAGAGGAAATGCAGGGCTAACTGAGACAGCTGTATTTATTCACTACTGGCCCTCAGTCTTGTCTCTGTGAAGGGTCTTTTAATTATAAGCAACCTCATCTAGCCACAGGCTATTTTTTCATGACACAGATTCTAAGAAGAAAAACACATGAATAACTTTAGAAGATCATAAACCTTTTCATGTACTTTTTCATCTTGACAAACAACTCGACACCCCAACTATGGGATGATTTATCTCCTAGTTTCTTTTATATTAAAAGCCAGCCAAAGCAGTCCTTTCAATGGCTGTATTATGTGATTGTTTAGGTCAAATACATATTCAACTATTTTTTTTTCCTGCCTGTTTATCCTTCGTCCTTTGAAGACAATTGGAGCAAGTTGAGGAATAAAATTATAACAAAATGATCCTTTTGAAAATAGCTTGGAACATGGCCATATTTTTAAATGACAACATATTTAATACCTGGAACTTATGGAAGACCAGGTGTTGTTGATCAGCTCAGGCTTGGCATCTTAGAAGGTGAATTGTGCTCGATATCCTAAGAATATAGATAGGCAAAGGTCCCATAGAATGAGTCTGGGTCAAATTCCATAGACAACCAAAGGCGATCAAATATAGTCACTGCATTCCAAGGGTAAGACACAGGCCAGAATTCATCGGATTCAAACCTCAGACTCTCTAATAGAACTTAGATTAGAAAGAACAGACAGAAAATTAAATTGGATTCTTCATATTTATGAATGAAACAGAAGTATCTGCAATTCAGCTTTACTGGTCGTAGCTACCTTTTGTGTGTTAAGGTTGGGCTGCGTTAAGATATTACTGGGAGATATTATTCTTTGGGGCCCTCCCATAAATAATTGTAGCCACTTGAGGGTCTTGGCATATCCCAGAAAACACATAGGTGAAGTTGATCTGTGAAAATCTGGAAAATGCTATCATGAAGTGAAGAAAAGGGGCAGGTAGCATCTTAAGCGGGAGAAGGCAATGGCACCCCACTCCAGTACTCTTGCCTGGAAAATCCCATGGACAGAGGAGCCCAGTAGGCTGCAGTCCATGGGGTTGCTAAGAGTCGGACACGAGTGAGCAACTTCACTTTCACTTTTCACTTTCATGCATTGGAGGAGGAAATGGCAACCCACTCCAGTGTTCTTGCCTGAAGAATCCCAGGGACGGCGGGGCCTGGTGGGCTGCCGTCTATGGGGTCACACAGAGTCAGACACGACTGAAGCGACTTAGCAGCAGCAGCAGCAGCAGCATCTTAAGCTCTTCTCTGAAAAGTATGCTGTAACTCTGTTTTGTGAGAATCCTGGAAAAACTGTCCCTGGGAGAGGAGGCTTCAGATGCCCATTTTTTTTCTGGAGTCATGTGTTCTTTATGATACTCAGCACAAATTAACGTTCTAGGGTTTTGTTTTTTTTTTTTAAGAAGCTATGTGTCTTTCATGACGCAAAAGTCATTAAGAAGATCACTGTGACCCATGCAATAAGTTGTTTTTCATGGAACACTGCAAGTTGATTCTGACCACTCTCCATCTCCTAGTTCTCATCGTATATGCATACCTCTGTTCACTGTCTGCCTTTGGGTGGGTCCTCCCATCTTTCTTCTGTTCTTTTACACTGCCAAAGAATTTTGAAACTCAGAGAGGGCCTCGTAATCAGGGAGCAGCATTTTATAGATGTCAGAACTACTTGAGAGGAGACACTTTAATCAAGGTCAGACAGCACTGAGTGAAAGAGCTGAAGGGACGTCTCTTGATTGTACCCTGCCGCTTCTTGAACATCAAAACAAATATGGGAAATTTTAGTTTTTCTTACAACACTCAGTTCCAGTCTCTCTCTTCCGTAGAGCCATTTCTGTGTTGCAAGGGCGCTGATTTGAATCCAGGCTACACTGCCTACTTGCTTTATGATCATGGGCAAGTTCTTTTATCTCCATTGTCTCAGTGACCTAAGTGGTAGAATGGGGGAAATAATAGCTCCTAGAGTTGTTAAGAATAAGTTAATATTCATGAGGGACTTAGAGTAGTTCCAAGCCGTAGTAAGGGCTCAACAGGCAATAACTGCCGTTATTATAATTGTCTGTGTCAATCACTCTTTCTCTCTTAGTTTGTAGTTTTCATGAATACCACCCAGGTAGCACTTACTTATTTTTTAGCTCTTTTATTTAGAATGTTGGTTTATTCCAGTTTCTTCTTGGCAGGGCAGGGACTATTTTCTCTACTTTTTCTTTATACCTCCATAAGGCTTGATAAAATGTTTGATGCAAAATCGAAATTCTCTTAAACCTCGTTTTTCTTGCTGGTTGATATTAAGGTAAATTGATTTCTAATAGTTGCAACTCTGGCCAATTTTTAGTTGTTCTCAAAGAAAATGGTGAATAAAATGTGGGAGCAATACAACATAGTGATGTTCTGTGTTGGAAAAAAAAAAAAAAGACCGCTGCACACTTACAACATTTATGAATATGTGTTCAGGGTGGATTTAGGAGTAGTGGGTAAGAGAAAGCATATTTTGCATTACTACCAGGGCCACTATGTACGATGCTGCTGGATACTTTCAAACCATATCGCTGTTGGTACCATAGTCACATGAATAGTAATTACTCTTGGCCCTGAATTCTAGACAACATTTTACTAAGACTCCTTTTTGTTGTTTAGATCCTAAGTTGTGCTGAACTCTTGTAACCCCATGGACTGTAGCCCCCCAGGCTTCTCTGTCCATTGGATTCTCTGGGCAAGAATACTGGAATGGGTTGCCATTTCCTTCTCCAGGGGATCTTCCAGACCCAGGGATTGAACCCATGTCTTCTGCATCGGCTGGCAGGCAATTCTTTTACGACTGAGTCACCAGGGAAGCCTGCCAAGACTCATTTTTAATGCATGTTCTTGGCTACATATTAGAATTGCTTGGTAACCTTTGTCTTTAATTGAGACATAACTGATATTTAACACTGTATTAGTTTTAGGTATACAACAGTATGGTTTTATATGTGTATATGTTAGGAAATGATTCCAGGTCTAGTTCACAGTTGACCCTTGAAACACATGGGTTTGAACTACATAGATCTACTTACACACAGATTTTTTCAATAACTGTATTGGAAAAATTTTTTGAGATTTCTGACAATTTGAAAAAGCTTAGTAATGAACCATATAGCTTAGAAATGTTGAAACAATTAAGAAAAAACTATGTCATGGATTCATGAAATATATGTAGGTATACATATAACATACAGTTATATGTTAATTACTATTTATGCTATCAGTAAGGCTTCTAGTCAACAATAGGCTATTAGTAATTAAACTTAATTGGAGCAAAAGTTAGATGTGGATTTTCCAGTGTCTTGGGTTGGGGGGAGGGGGCCGGCACCCCTAATTGCTGTTTTTTTTCAAGGGCCAGTTGTATATCCATCACCACACATAGTGTCCATTTTATCTCTTGTGATGAGACTGGGTTTTTGTCTTCAGTCTCTCTGCAAAAATCTATTGTTTTTATTAGGAATAAAAAAGATATGTAGGTAAGAAAGATAGAGGGAAGTGAATTAAAGAAACAACATTTGTAGATAGAAATATAGATATTTTAGCCATTTTGCCTTAAGGTGCTAAAGAAATTCCTACCAGTATATAGGATGATAGGGAATGTGTTGCCCATGGAGCTCACCCTTACTTTCTTTTAGTATTAAGTCTATAAAGCTTGTACTTACAAACAGTAAATGCAGAGGTTGCATAATAAACTCTTGGGTCATAGTTTGTTTATTCATTCAACAAATATTTATTGAATGCCTATTATATACAAAGGACTTCCCTGGTGGCTCAGATGATAAAGCATCTGTCTACAACACAGGAGACCTGGGTTCAATCCCTGGGTTGGGAAGATCCCCTGGAGAAGGAAATGGCAATCCACTCCAGTACTATTGCCTGGAAAATTCCATGGACAGAGGAGCCTGGTAGGCTACAGTCCATGGGGTCGAAAAGAGTTGGACACGACTGAATGACTTCACTTTCACTTTCTATTATATACAATGCCCCATTTGAAGACATAGCCTAAACCAGATTGTTTTTCTGCACATCTGAAATTAAATACAGTATTATGGATGTAGAATAGAAATTAAAAGGATAATGAGACCAAAGTATTAACAGTAAATGGATATGTATTGAGAGCCTTTGTGTTGGACACTATGCTTTGTGTTGCATATTTATTTATTAGCTCATGTCATGCATACAACTTTGTAAGGGTAGCTTATTTTGCCCATTATAAAGATGAGGAAACCAAGGATCAAAGCTGTAGAATTACTTACTTAAGGTTACACAAATAATAGGTGAAGTCAGGGTTTTAGCCCAGATCCTCTGATTTTATTGTTGTTGTTGTTCAGTGACTTTTTACACACAGATATGGGAAATGTGTAGTCAAAGAAGTTGGTTATATTTGTGAGTCTGTGTGTATATAAGTCACTAAATATTTGACTTTTTTCTCTTGGTCTATACATCTAGCCTGTGCTTCCCAGGTGCTGCAGTGGTAAAGAATCCCCTTGCCAATGCGGGAGATGCTGGTTTGATTCCTGGGTTGGAAAGATCTCCTGGAGAAGGAAATGGCAAGCCACTCCAATATTCTTGCCTGGGAAATCCCATGGACAGAGGAGTCTGGCGGGCTACAGTCCATGGGGCCGGAAGAGTCAGACACGACTTAGCAACCAAGCCACCACCACAAAACACTTGAGCTGATATACCACAATACTGTATTCAGGTCATACCTAAAGTCTATCTTCATCTTTTGTGTTTTTATTTAACTTTTATTTTATTAATAAGTTAATAATTAATTGACCAGGTACTTGGCAACCCAGTTAACTAAAATTAAGAATTTAATAAGAAAATAAGAGAACATAAAATGCAATACTTAAATACCTGAAGCCTGTCTACAGATGATGGATCATAACAGTTAGTTCATTGAGGTCTATAATTGGATAAGTTGCAAAAACGAATGAAGCAGCATTTGGAGAAAAATCTAGACAACAGTAAATGCCTGTGAGCAAACGGTTCAATAGAAAGAGATGAACAAGGCAGATGGATACTAATGGGAGTGCAAATAAAATACAGAATAAGTGTGAAGAGCCAGCTCACGGGTCCAGTGAGTAAAATGGCAATGGTGGATGGCAGGAAGACATTCTAAAAAAAAAGGAAGAGGAGCTTCAGTAACTGGACGTACTAGGTTATTCCATTGTGTGAAACGCTGGACAATTATGGGAATACCGAGGAGTTCTCTTTCTCTGTCCTCACTTTCCTTTGTTTCGACATTAATACTTCCATTTAATATAGGGGGGTAAACTCTGTGTTTTATGGCTCTGTAGAATCATGGAGTTGAGTTTGAACTGAACTTTGCCACTGATGGGGCAGTATAGACATATTATTTAAACCTTTTGGACCTCTGCATCTGTGTAAAATGGAGGTGAAAATTTTTCCCATGTTGCTGTTATGTAAATGTGAGAGGAAGAAATGAAACACAGGATGTAATATATCTATTGTTGATGCCAGGCACATAATGGATGGACAATAATGAGAGGTGATTACAATTATTATACTCAAGTTGTCAAGCTAACTTCCTGCCCTTTCAGCCTTTATCTAGTCTCCTTGTGAAAAGGCTTTGGCCAATCCTAATGGGGGAGGGGCTGGAAAGTAACAGGTCAAAGTGTTGTATTTTGATGAATTTCTCTTAAGATTTATTTATCCATTTGGACTCATTGAGTCTCTGGACTGCCCAAATTATTGAAATATTTGGGTAGAAAGAAATAAAAATAGAAAAAAGAAAGAAAGTGAAGTTGCTCAGTCATGTCCAACTCTTTGCGACTCCATGGACTGTAGCCTGCCAGGATCCTTCATCCAGGCAAGAATACTGGAGTGGCTTACCATTTCCTTCTCCAGTAGATCTTTCTGACCCAGAGATCGAACCCCAGTCTCCCACATTGTATGCAGACTCTTTATACCATCTGAGCAGCCAGGGTATCCTGAAATATCAGTAGTCCTTAAGCTAAATGTTAAGACTGAGAAATTAAATTGATTGAACCACATGCATTATTGTTCCCTGAGAAATATTTAACATGGTAGTGCTCAGATGACTTTTATTTGAATCTCTTATTTTCTGCTCACTGCCTGCTCATTTTCTGAGCCCCTGGATAAGTTATATAGTTTCTTTGAGCCTCGCTCCCCATCCCGGAAGATCCCAGAGAAACCAGAGATCAAATTACCAACATCCGTTGGATCTTTGAAAAAGCAAGAGAGTTCCAGAAAAATATCTACTTCTGCTTTATTGACTATGCCAAAGCTTTTGACTGTGTGGATCACAACAAACTGGAAAATTCTGAAAGAGATGGGAATACCAGACCACCTGACCTGCCTCTTGAGAAATCTGTATGCAGGTCAAGAAGCAACAGTTAGAACTGAACATGGAACAACAGACTGGTTCCAAATTGGGAAAGGAGTACATCTAGGCTGGTAAGAAGCCTCTTCTTGACTCAGCCATCATCCTCTTGCAGTGTCCTTCCATGGTGGAAGGAGCTAGAAATCTCTGTGGAGTCTCCTTTAAAAGGCACTAATCTCATTCATGAGATTTCCACCTGCATGACCTAATCACCCCAGAGGCCCTACCTCCTGTTACCATCAACTTTATTTATTTGTTTGGTTAACTAATTAGGCTGCATTGGGTCCATTGGGTCTTAGTTGTAGCACATGGGGCCTTTCATTGAGCGACATAGATTCTCTGGTTGTGGCATGCAGGCTCAGTAATTGTGTTGCTCGGGCTTAGTTGCTTCATGACATGTGGAATCTTGGTTTGCCAACCAGGGAGTGAACCCATGTCTTTGCATATCAAGGTGGATTCTTAACCACTGGACCACCAGAGAGGTCCCACCATTAACTTTAGAATTTAGAATTTTAGCATAAGAATTTTGGAGGGACCCAAACATCCAGACCATAAATGATGTGAATTAACTTGAGTGGTGTGTGGCTCATAGTAAAAATTCAAAACATAAGTAGGCAAAGTTTGATAAAATTGTATTTCTCATTTCTCATCTTGTTTCTAACTGTGGGGTTGATGATAATGATGATGATGATGAAAATAATTTACTGAGACTGAGACTTAACTATGTAATGCTTTTAAGTGCATTATCTCACTTAATCCTCATAGAAACCCTGTGTATAGGATAGTATTATTAATCCCTATTTTATACTTAATAAAACTGAGATTTAGAGGAATAAAGTAATTTGACAAAGTCATGCAAACAGCGCCACTATTAGAATCCAAGAAGAACACAGTGCTTCCACTCAATCTTAGGAAGCATCCATTATATTCCACAGAGACAGAAATGGCAACCCACTCCAGTATTCTTGCCTGGAGAATCCCATGGACAGAGGAGCCTGGCAGGCTGCAGTCCATGGGGTCACAAGAGTCGGACACAACTTAGCAATTAAACTACCACCACCATTATATTCCACAGGCAGAGTGAGTTACTCCAGCTTACTTATTGAAATCTTAGATGTACTTTAGTACCATAGAGTGAATAGTCAGATATGAATTCGTGCCTTATATTGAAGAGGACCCTCCTAGGGTTGTTATTTTTGATGCTACTAAAATTCTACTAAATCTATAGCATTAGATATTAATTTTTAGAATTTCTTTACCTGACTGATGGACCAGTTCTGTGGACTAGAGCCACACACTGAAAAATTTTCCGTTTCCTCCTAATTCTACATTTAAATACAGCTGACCCTTGAACAACATGGGTTTGAACTGTGTGGATTCACTTACATGCAGATTTTAATAGTAAATACTGCAGTGTGAAATGATCCACAGTGGGTTCAATCTACATACCCAGAGGAACCTTGAATTCTGTAGACCGACTATAAATTATACTCAGATTTTCAGCTGTGTGGAGACTTAGCACCCCTAACCCCAAGCGCTGTTCAAGGGTCAACCATACTATCAAGCCATTGTGCTTCGTTGTAAAAACCATTCAGTATATAAATGTTCAGTGTTTCCATATGGGTGATACAGGGCAGGCTGTTTTATTCCAAAAGTAAAGTATGCATTTCCAGAGCATCAGTTTTATTTGAAATAGAATCTGAAATGTTTCATAAAGGAGGAAGGACTAAAAACCTTTGGAAGTGGCCTTCACCTCTCTACACTCCATTTTTCTTTCCCATTAGAAAGAATGGATTGAAATGGGTCTACATGCAAACTTGAAATTCTAGGAACTTCTCTTGCAAAAAAGTTTTGATTCATGTACTGTGACTATTTTGGAATAAGAACTCTCAACAGAAAAAAAATGTAGTCTAGACTTTTATTTAAAAATTCATTCTAAAATATTCTCTAGATTTAATGACCTACTAAAAAAACTTGGAGATGTTGCAGGGGAGTTTAAAGAGTGAGCCTGAGGAGTAAAACAGTCTGATTAGAACCTTCTATATTGCGGTAAAGAGCCTGATAAATATTTTACCTTGTAGAGAGATTTTCATCTTAAAGGCAGTTAATCCTAATTAACTTCTAATTTAATGGATTATCAGTCAATATGATAAAGTGAAATCAAAAGTTCTAATGTCTTGCTCCTGTGAAAAGAGAATGCTTGGAAACTGGAGGATTTGGAGAAGTAAAGCCCTGATAGCATTACTTAGACAAACCCTTCACGTCTGGAAGTCTACTTTTGAAGTCAGTTCATTCAATCACTCAGTCTCATTAATTTAGAAGTATTTCAGTATTTGTTGGAAATACCTGCTTTGTACACAATCCATGGTCAATGGAGAAAACAGACAAGTATACCAGTCATTGTAATATAGCTATTTACAGAATAAAGCTAAATGCAGGGTTCTTAGTGAGGAAGAGTCTTAGTCGCTCAGTTGTGCCTGACTCTTTGAGACCCATGGACTGTAGCCTGCCAGGCTCCTCTGTCCAGGGAATTCTCCAGGCAAGAATACTGGAGTGGGTCAGTTCAGTTCAGTTCAGTCACTCAGACGTGTCCGACTCTTTGTGATCCTATGAATCACAGCATGCCAGGCCTCCCTGTCCATCACCAACTCCCGGAGTTCACTCAAACTCATGTCCATCGAGTCGGTGATGCCATCCAGCCATCTTATCCTCTGTCGTCCCCTTCTCCTCCTGCCCCCAAATCCTCCCAGCATCAGGGTATTTTCCAATGAGTCAACTCTTCGCACGAGGTGGCCAAAGTATTGGAGTTTCAGCATCAGTCCTTCCAATGAACACCCAGGCCTGGTCTCCTTTAGGATGGACTGGTTGGATCTCAGCCGTTCCCTTTTCTATTGGGACCTTCCTGACCCAGGGATTGAAATGGGGTCTCCGGTATCACAGGCAGATTCTTTACCAGATAAGCCACCAGGGAAGCCCCTTAGTGAGGAAAAGGACATCTGAATTAGCTGTCATTTAGCTGGTAAAGATCATGAAATTATTACCAGGAAACTTCATGCTTGAATTAGGTTTTGAAGATTAATCAGAGTTAGCCTAGACTACTGCTAGTGAGCAATTATTAGTTGAATGACAGCAGTGTTGGAGAAGGAAGTCATGAGTCATTGGAATGCATGGAATTTGTGGAATATGCCTTATAGGGTACTTTTGATCATTATGACTCTGGAGCCACATACATCTGAATCATCTGGAGGTACAGCTTAAATACAATATATACACTTCTGGGTCTCAGTCTATACCCACTGATCAGAATACAGGCTATGGTTAAGAGAGCTGGCTTTTTAAATAAGCATTGCATCTCAGTGATTGTTATATATGATAAAAATTTAAGAACCCATAGATTTTATATTAGAAAGTGATTGAAGGTGAAGAATTAGCAAGGGGCCAGGTCATGACAAGATCCTGAGAATTTTGCCTTGATTTTAATTGAAGAGTTACTTTATGTGCATTTTATCTTGCTAGTGCATTGAAACTGTTGATGGTCCACACGATTAACTTCAGATACATTTAGTTTCAGATATGGCTGTGGCAGGAGTTGTGAGTCTTCTGTACGAAATGTTGGATTGCAAATTAGATGTTTAAAAGTTAGAATGACTCTACTTTCGGGTAAATAGCTAACTTCCAAAATTAAACCTCTAACTATTTTTATTCTAGTCTCCAAACCCAGCTTCTCTGGCTGGTCACTAGAGATCTCATGCCAAGGAGAAAGCAGTTAACAATTTTCAAGTTGTGCATTAACTTCACCAGGTTCTATCCATTTATCTGTCCCTGCTACTAACTACCAATCCTGCCAGCCAGTCTTTGTATTTGTGAGTTTACTCACAGGATGGAACAGGTGGGAAGGAGGATGTAAAATAACAACTGTTCTTAAAGGAGGCAAAACCCTGAAGCTTCACCCAGATGGCTCCCAGGACTGATCAAGAGCCCTGCTGTAAACTGTTCAGAATGCAAGCTGATTGCTTTCTACTTATTCTTGTTAGTTTCAAAATGTGACCTTTACTCTCAATGTACTACTTTAAAATTATTTTTATACACTTCTTACATATATCATCATGACTTTTTCCCACTATGAAAGGAATTGTTTTTTATCCTTTGGTAAGATGTGAGATTGCATTTAAGAAATCATATCTCAAATTCTACAAATTATAGTGCACTTTTGGGCACACACTAAAAGATTAATGTTTTATATTAATGTTTTGATTATAAAAATATAAACAAATTTCTGTGTCTATATTTTCTGGAAGTTTTGGTCCTCTGTTGAATATTATAAAACCTCTGATTTTTTTTTTTGTTTTGGATAGGAAGGAAATCCAAAGTCCTAGGACTGTCTATCTATAGGTCACATCAAATGGGAAAAGATATTTATACTTTGATTAAGTATCATTATTTCAGTGGTTTCATGGTATATCTCAAAACCAGCTCTATTTATGTTTGCCCATTCAGAAGACCCAGAGCCTTCAGCTTAGGGTTTAGAAATTGATGGAAACTTATTTAAGAAACAAGATACTGGTATTTCCAGGTGGTGCAATGGTAAAGAATCTGCCTGCCAATGCAGGAGATGCAAGAGACATGGATTTGATCCCTGGGTTGGGAAGATCCTTGCAGTAGGAAATGGCAACCCACTCCAGTATTCTTGCCTGGGAAATCCCATGGTAGAGGAGCCTGGTGGGCCACAGTCTATGGGTCGCAAAGAGTCAGATGCAACTGAGTGTGTATGTATACTATATTAATAATAAAAAAGAAAAACCTTAATTCAGGTGGATCCAAATTTGATTCCTGGGCTCATTAGCCACTGATAAGGACATCTTATTCATCAATTGATGCTTCTTTTAGTTATCTTCATGCTGTAATTAAGTATCTTTGAATTGGACCCATTCATCCCTGAGGCACGTTAGTGTTACTTGCATTTGAATTGCCTCCTTAATTCAGTTCAGACATCAGTTTTCAATTTTCCAATTCTTTTGCTGTTTAAATTAAACAAATTAGAGATGAATAATTACTGGCTCTGTTCCTATAGTAACAAGTGTCACATTCTGACGACTTTAGAAATAAGGTTGGTTATTTTGAGCTCTCTTTGTTCACACTCTTCAAAAGCAAAGCTAGGCTATGTGTTTTATTTTCTACTTATTAGTCAATAATTCCTAAATAGGAGATAAAATCAGAGTAACCTGAAAGATAAATTAGGGCTCTAAAAAGGTGGCTTTAAGATTGGCATGTATATTAATTTTAGACCGTGGTGGTTTAGATATAGAATTTCTTCTGTAACTTTGAGGCAGGTGTTGTAGGTCTTAAGCTTTTCACTTGAATTAAATGTGGTGACAGCAACAGGACCTTTGGAAGTATTTATTCTACTAAACTTACAGCTAATAGTTATTAAGTACTTAGAGTGTGTGAACACTGTGATAGGAGCTGGGGATCCAATTTATGTGGAGAAATGCAGTTTCTGTGATGATTTTGCATGAGAAGTCTGGATTAGGTGGAGCACATTTTCTGCTTGGACTGCAGCAAGATTCCAACTCAAAACTCGCCAGGGTTTTATTCAAAAATTTCCACTATCTTACCTAAAGATTAAGGGTCCGGAAGAACAGTGACAATCCTTGCTGTTATCGTTGTGCTGAAGTGTGAAATGGAGTATTTTCCTGCCATATCAACAAACACGGATGTCACAGTCATCACTGATTCTGGCCCTCCAAAAGTGATTTCCTGAGCCCTCAGGGCAATCAGGAAGGAGGATACCGGCACAATCTGGCAGTCGTCAGGTTGCAGCCACTCCGTGTGATGAGCACTGAGGAACTCCAAATGTGGAAAACGTAGGATGCTGTCCCCAGATAGTTGAGATGCACATGAAAGGAATGATTTCAGTAAACCCAGACTCTTGCATCTTCCCATACGTGGAAAGTGCTAAATTCCTCAGCTTGAGACATCTGGTTTTCTCTGCTGCTAAGTCGCTTCAGTCGTGTCCAACTCTGTGTGACCCCATAGACGGCAGCCCACCAGGCTCCGCCGTCCCTGGGATTCTCCAGGCAAGAACACTGGAGTGGGTTGCCATTTCCTTCTCCAATGCATGAAAGTGAAAAGTAAGGGAAGTCGCTCAGTTGTGTCCAACTCTTCACGACCCCATGGACTGCAGCCTACCAGGATCCTCCATCCATGGGATTTTCCAGGCAAAAGTACTGGAGTGGGTTCTCTGCTGGTTTTCTCTACTGAACAGTAATCTTTTGATGTCCTACCTGCCTTTGTTGCAGAACTTCTGTGTAACCTGGCTCCTCCCCTAGTCTTGTTGGAGCAATTTTTTCAGGGTTCCTTGAGATGCTGTCTCCCAGTCTTGAAGTCCTAAAATTCCCCACTGAATAAAACAGAACTCTCAACTTTTAGGTTGTGACTGATTTTTAAGTTGTCAAAAGGAAGGACAATAAATTGACCTGTGATAGGGTAGAATTGGTATTTAGCACTGTTGTCTTTGCAGGAGGTTAAGATTCATTCTTAATCTCAAAAGGAAGTTAGTTGTGTCACTCATTGAAAATTGATGTGTGTTGGGTAGGGCAAGGGCAGGAGAGAAAGAAATTTATGTGTGTCAAGGCTTATATAAAATGTATTTATGTTTTATATACTTTTTCAAATAACATGCACGTACACAGTCAATCTTGCAATAACACGACATATGCATTTCTAAAAATCACCACATTATGTAAATTTCACAAAAACAACCCCAGGCCTTGTGGGAAAAATGGAGTTAGAGACACAACACTCAAATACTTTGTCTCTGACACATACAAAGAAGACAGGAACCTAGTAAAACTGATAGCACACTTTTACGCATGGTAATGGATAAGGAAATACATAAATACTATAATAAATACGGCACTTTACCTTGAAAAAGACCTGAAGTTTGCTAGTGGGAGTGAGTGTCAGAAGGATTGCAGCTTGTGAGTTTTTGCAGAATGAAAGAATGAAGATAATCTGAAATTGGACAGAAAATTTTAACTCTTGATGTCAACAGGTATGAGTCGTAACACACTGAAGTTGCTGGTGAATATTTGAAGTGTGTGCGTGTGTGTGTTTGTTGTGTTCTTACACAGCTCAATTCAACGGGGTGCAGTATTCTATAGACGAAATTGTGCGGAAGAAAATGTAAAATTTGATTTATGCTTGAATTGGTTCATAATACATGAATACATGAATTCTACTGGAATAAATTTGTGTTTCATAATAAGCATGATATATGTGGAAGTCATATCTCTATTTTCTCTCAAACTATCTGACCTTTGTCTTTATTTTGGTACTTACATTCTGATTATAATTGAATTGTTTATACATATCATTTCCTCAATTAGTTGGCAAACTCTGTCGGGGGAAAGGGTATCTCTGATGTAGCTTTGATTTCTATAGTATCTAGTGAGGTTACTTGGGCCTCCCAGGTGGCCCGAGTGGTTAGGAACCCACCTGCCAATATAGGAGTCAAAGTGAAAGTGAAGTTGCTCAGTTGTGTCTGACTCTTTGCGACTCCATGGACTATAGCCTACCAGGCTTTTCCATCCATGGGATTTTCCAGGCAAGAATACTGGAGTGGGTTTCCATTTCCTTCTCCAGGGGCTCTTCTTGACCCAGGGATTGAACCTGGCTCTCCCACATTGTAGGAGATGAGGGTTCAATTCCTGGATTGGAGAGATCCCTTGGAGGAGGCCACGGCAACCTACTCCAGTATTCTTGCCTGGAGAATCCCATGGACAGAGGAATCTGGCAGGCTATGGTCCGTGGGGTCACAAAGAGTTGGACATGACTGAAGCAACTTAGCATGCACGCACACACACACACACACACACACACACACAGGCTTACTTACTCCTGAAATATCATTATAAATACTTGTTGAATGAATAGTGGTAACTATGAGATTGAGGCATAGATGAGTAGATTTCAGGAAGGCATTAAAGGAGAGTTTCAAAAAAGAGATAAAATATCTGGTGGTACATTCTGGGTAGTTGTGTTCATTATAAAGTTGTAGTGAATCTACAGGACTGAGATGCAGGTGTGAAGAAATACACTCAGTGTGCATCCTCAGGACACATTGTTAAGTGGCTGTTCGCGTGTGGTCTGCTTTTTGATTGCAATGAAATAATGGACTCTTTGACAGAAGACAATGAATGACACAGGAGCAGCTTAAACAGCAGGTTTAGGAGGTGAAAATGCTATAGCATCCTCTTGGACAAACATTGGATTTAAGTTGGTTTCCATGAAGCCCAGGAAGCTTCCTAGAATCTTCTCAAAGCTGTTGTGCAGGTGGAAGACAAAGACGTGAGTTTTTAGCACCTTTGCCTTTATTTCAAATTTAGATTATTTTGTTTCTCAAAACTATGGTTCCCTGGAGAGCAGAGAAGTGTTTGCAAGTCATTGGCTGTAGCTTTGGGTAAGATAGGATAATGGGGATGGTGTATTTTGTGTTAACTGTGTGCAGATGAGCTCCTGGCTTTCTTAATCTCAAGTAGAATCCTCTTATCTTCCCCCTGTCTTCTCTGCATAACAATAGAACTCCTGCAGTAGAAGGAGGCCTCTCCAGTGTATAACTTGGAGGAACTGCACAGACTTGATGGGAATTTTTGAAGGGAAGATATTTGGGCTGAATCAAATAAAACCCATAAAACTTTAGGCAAGCTCTTCCATTCAAATAGACATGCAGTCAAATTCCCAGTCTTAGGTCTAAAGACTTATAGCTGTTTTCCCATAAATGGGTATAAATTAGTGTAAAATGTTCAAAGCACAAGTAGGAGAATATTCTATCTCAAAGACAGTGCTCATTTACAAGAGCCGTGATTTTCTGTACAACTGACGAAGCATCTATAAAAATTGCATTGAGTACTGATGGAAGAGAACTTCATAAAATATACTCAGCTCGGTAATTCAGTGGCTGATAATCCAGTTTATAGATAATTTAGACCTTTAATTTTTCTTATGTTGTCAGTTTTTTGGTCATTTCCTATACCAGCTATTTGACAGGAATATTCAGGGTAAAAGTTCCTGAGCTCTCAGTCAGTCAATTTTGTAAACAGTTACAGTTTCAATTCAAGGTTTGATAGAAGAGGTTGTTGAAACCCTTAAGTAGGATTTAGAGTCATCTGTAGATTTTCTTAATCCATGATCTTTCTCTAGTAACTTGCCATCAAAAAAAAAGAAGAATTATTCCATTAGCCCTTCTGAAAATGCAATTCAAATGATTTGCCCTGGAGTAGGAATACCATTATCTTTGATAAAGAGCACTAGTAAAGATCAGAGGTGCAAAAGGATGATGGAAATAAAATTGTCAGAGCATCTTTTCTTTTTTTATTTTTCTTGGTTAAAATTTCAAATGGATGAATTACACATGAAACAGTTTCCCATATGAACCAGCTAATGAATAGCTGTACATGTCATCAGTCTGAAAGTTCAGGAAGTAAGGTATCAGTCTAGTTTTGCTGAATTAAGGCACTCAACAGTTAGGATTTTCAGTAGAGGTAAAACAACAAGGAGTGGTACTTGCGTTCCTGTGCTCACTGCCCTCAGATAAACCTTGTGCCCTTTTCAATACTGGTGTCCTCTAGCATTGCTCTTGTAACACACCATCCATTAATAAAGTACTTAATAAGCATTTCTTCACAGTCCAACTCTCACATCCATACATGACCACTGGAAAAACCATAGCCTTGACTAGACAGACCTTTGTTGGCAAAGTAATGTCTCTGCTTTTGAATATGCTATCTAGGTTGGTCATAACTTTTCTTCCAAGGAGTAAGCATCTTTTAATTTCATGGCTGCAGTCACCATCTGAAGTGATTTTGGAGCCCCCCAAAATAAAATCTGACACTGTTTCCACTGTTTCCCCATCTATTTCCCATGAAGTGATGGGAGCTGAGTGCCGAGGAATTGATGCTTTTGAACTGTGGTGTTGGAGAAGACTCTTGAGAGTCCCTTGGACTGCAAGGAGATCCAACCAGTCCATTCTGAAGGAGATCAGCCCTGGGATTTCTTTGGAAGGAATGATGCTAAAGCTGAAACTCCAGTACTTTGGCCACCTCATGCGAAGAGTTGACTCATTGGAAAAGACTCTGATGCTGGGAGGGATTGGGGGCAGGAGGAGAAGGGGACAACAGAGGATGAGATGGCTGGATGGTATCACTGACTGGATGGACGTGAGTCTGAGTGAACTCCGGGAATTGGTGATGGACAGGGAGGCCTGGCGTGCTGCAATTCATGGGTTCGCAAAGAGTCGGACACGACTGAGCGACTGAACTGAACTGAACACTTATTATCTCCTTTACTAGACTGTACCCATCTTGAGAGCAGAAAACAAGTCCTACTCAACCACACACTCCTGGTGTCTCCTAGTAGAACTTCCACATTGATGGCATTCAAAATACACTTGATGAATTACTGCAAGCATGAATTACATGGCTATAGTTTCCATGGCATGTGCATTTTACTTTAGCCTTTAAAAAAAAATAGAACTCTTAAAATGAAACCATACTGATTTTATCCTAAATATTGACTTAATCATCATACAATTGAAAACATAAATACAATGCAACTGATGAGTTTGATATGCTGCCTACTGAAGTGTTACTTGTTTATTACTCATTGATCCAAAGAAGACCTCAACTTGGAAGATGATTAACTACAGATAAGAGGCTCTCTTGGAATTTGTAAGGAAAGATTTGGGTTTCTTCTGCAAATATTTATCACCATAATCAGTAGCTTGATGGGTTGCTAGTAGACCTTCTGTCCTTTAGAATGAATGTGATCACTTTCCTCAGAAATTATCCTCAATGTTTTTATAAATCTTCATCTAAAATTTGTAAGAGTGACAAACTGTTCAGTTTTCCATGAGTGTGAATTAATTCCCAGTGGATCTATTCGTGTAGACTTGCTAGGGAGTCCAAACATATATTTTAAATTAGGGAAATGCAATGTAACAATTCCATATATTTTTCTTACTGTTTGCTTGTATACCTGGGGGAGAGTGGACTGAAAGTGTGTGTTTGGCCACCAGCCAATTCATGTGTTGAAATCTAATCTCTAGTCCTTCATGTGATGGTATTTGGTGGTGGGACTTTGGGGAGCATAATAATGATGTAATAAAGATGGAGCCCTCTTTAGTGAGATTATAAGAAGAGGCCAGAAAGCTCGCTCCCCTGCTTTCCACCATGCAAGGATACAATAGGAAATAAGCCATCTGCAACCTAGAAGATGGCTCTCACCAGAAATCAGCCATGCTTGGCATCCTGATGTCAGAATTCCAACATGCAGAACTGTGAGAAAAGAAACTTCCATGGTTTATAACCCACCCAGTCAAAGGTATTTTGTTATAACTATGTGAACAACTAAACAGGTGCAGTTTGTAAGAATATAGTCATATACTTTGAGTAGGAGAGTCGAGTCATTCCTTCATGTTAGCAGTTCTTTTCCACAGGTATTTCCTGAGCATCTGCTCTTGGCTCTTAGCTATTAGCAATGTTATCAGGGATTGTGAGCAGGTGATATGTACACTCTCCAGACGTTTTTCACTGGGTGGGCGCACCTGTTCCCCAGCTGTGGTGGATGTTGTTTGTTAAAGGTTCATACCCATGTCTCCAAATTATTGCCTGTGGATTAGGGAAGTTTCCCTGCCCCAGAGATGCTTGGAAACTCACACTGCCCTCCGAAGGTGGGCCATGGCCTGTGAGTGACTGATATAATGTATAAGAGGCCAGCTTTCTCATTCCAGATGGGACAGTCTCTGTGGCACATTCTCTTTTGGAGCTCTCACCGGATCAGATTGAAGCTAGACATGTCTTGGAACTACATCTCTGCCCCGCTTGCTCCATCTTCTTCTTCAGTTTATCCTGCTTTCCTGGCTCTTCTACTTTCTCCTGAGAGTGCTGCTTCAGTAAATTTCGCAAAAGCTCTACCTTGAGGAAACCCCACTGAAGACAGATACTGCGAAAACTAAGGCATAGGCTCTTTTCAAGGATGCATAATTTAGTGGAAGTGTATATCAAGTTTGCAAATAATTCAAGCTAGAACATAATGTGATTTTAAAAAGGTGCAAAAATAGTAATAGTATGGGATTTAAAGAAAAAAAAATCTTCACAAAGATTATGGCAAGGATGTAAAATCCTTGAAACAAGAGAACTTGAGGTTTGTTTGAGCACTGCGTTTTGAGAATTGCATTCTGCCATTTTGTCTTGAAAGTAAGTGGAAGGTAATAATGGAGCGATCACTTGTGTGTCTTGAAAGCTAGGAAAAGGGGTTTGTCCTTAATTTAAAAGGCAGTGGAAAGCCTTTGAATATTTCTGAACATCACAGTGATTCTCTTAGCACTGTACTTATGAAGATGTATCCAGATGACTATGTAGAATACATTTTAGTGGGAAGAAGTAGGAATTGAAGGGGCCAGTAAGGAAACTCATAGTCAGATGAGAAAAAATAATGTTCCCCACGGGGTGAGAAATAGATGTCTTAGAAGTCTTAGAAGCAGATGTCTTAGAGATGTCTTAGAAGTAGAATTGATAGGACTTGGCCAGTCATTGGATATAGAGAGCATCACATATAGAGAGAACGGTGACTCAAAGCTTTGGGGCTTGTCTAAATGATACCTCTTAATGCTTTCCCAGAAGTGTAATTGTTACATTGAAGGATTTGCACATTTAAAATTCTGTTATAAAATGCAGGCACTGAGTTTTGTCTGTTTATAAAAACCTATGCCATTTTCATGATGGGGAAAATGGTATCTTTTTATTTTTTTTCATTCTGAAAATTATGACTAAAGTTGAAAATGCTACCTAGGTTTTATTGACTGTGTCTGTCATGGGCTGAGAGAGGTAAGCAAATATGCCTTGTACTATAGTGTTTTCATCATTCCTGTGATTGGAGCAGTTCTTGTTATATGCAGCTTGATGTTTTATTACTTGGCCCAAGATGACTTATGACAGAGTCTTACTCAGACTGTTTTCTGACTACAAGCCAGGAGGAAATAGAGTACCCAGATAGAGTTTTGCATGTGAATAGAAAGGGCTCAGCAGGTTGTGTGAAAAGTTTTGTCTGCACATCCTTACACGGTACTGGGAGGAGACTCTGGGTCGGAAGACTTGGCTTTGAACTCTGGCTCCACCATAAGCTGCTTTTACATATTTGGACCAATCACTCAAATTCTGTGGGCCTCAGTGTTCAAATCTGTAAGGCAATACTTTCTTCAAAGTGTTATTCTGAGACCCAGTTGCAGTAATGAGAGTAATTTCTCCCATTGTGAATGTGGGTGGGTTTTATTCCCTGCTGGTCTTACGTCCTTAACAACAATAACTATTTTCCCACATTTCTTTGCCCAGCATCTTTCCTGGCACATAGTAACTATTCATTAAAGCTTATCATGTGGATGGATGAGATAATTTTTTGCCTTGGATGAGCTAAGTGACAGTTTTATACTTTACTCTCTGAAATCAGAAACAGGAAACAAGAGGTATATAGTGAGGTTTTTGTTGTTAAAAACTATTTGCTTCTTCTCCATCTATTTTGGCTTTGTCTGGAGATGTAGGTACTTGATGAATGGAATTAGTTTTCTCCTCTTCGTAAAGCATTGTATTATTTCTGATGAGGCTCTGGATTCTACTGTGGTTACTTAAACAACAGTGTCCTGTTAAGGTAGTAGCAGCTGGCCTAGCACGTGGAAAAACCGTTGTTGCATTTTTATTTTTACTTTTTTTGGCATTTCCTGAAAGAGACGGGAAAATGAAAAGTGACCTGTTCTTTAGTAATTCTTTTTCTGTTGGAACAGCTTGTTCAGATTATTTGAGCAGTTCTGGGTGTGTGTGTGTGTGTGTGTCTGTGTCTGTGTATGTGTACATTCTTATGCTCCCAGATTTCCTTTCCCATCCTTCAGGAAGGGATTTGGAGACATGATAATATTTTTCTGAGCTTGATAATATATTAGTCTTATATGCTTGTTCAGGCCATTTTCAACGCAATCATTTTGTACTTAGAAAGTCTCTTTAGCCTCCTACCTTCCCCTCTGCAGGTAGACTAGACAAATATTGTAGTGACTCCCTCTTTACAGGTGAAAACGCTGAGCACCAGAGGGCTTGAACAAATTGCCAAGTGAATTTCCAAGATTGGAAATGACTTTTCTGGCTTTACCCAGAGATCTTTTCATAAGACCCCAGGGAACCTTTAAATTCTTATGTGCCAACACCTCTAATGGAGTATCTGTTGTTCTTGAGGCATGCTCAGTTGGGAATGTGCCTGACTCTCCTTTAGTTTGGTCTCATGAAACTGTGCAAGCATTGAGTTCATCCTCCCTGGGCCTGAGGGGATTGGTAATGGGTAATTGGTAATGGGTAATTGGTAATAGCTAAGATTATTAGCCAATGTACTGTCTGACCCAGTGTTCCAACCGAGAGACTCCTTGGCATTCTGAGCATGGTCTACTTGATCACATTGATGCATTTGCCTCCAACATTGCCATCGTAGATTTCCTATCCCCACATCCGTTCTGAAATCCTAGCTACTTTAACTGCTAGATTCCACACATATGCGTTGATATATCTTTTCCTCCTTCTGACTTACTTCACTCTCTATGACAGTCTCTAGGTCTGTCCACATCTCTAGGAATGACACGGTTTCATCCCTTTTTATGGCTGAATACTACTGCGTTGTGTATATGTACTACATCTTCTTTGTGTGGGATCTAGACAAATGGTACCGATGAACCTATCAGCAGGGCAGACGTAGGTGTGGAGAAGAGGCACGTGGACGCAGCAGGGCAGGGGGCGTGGGGGTGAACTGGGGGATTAGGGTTGGCGTGCACATGCCACACTGCCGTTGTTACTTAGCTGCTACATTGTGTCTGACTCTTTTACAGCCCCATGTACTGTAAGCTGCCAGGCTCCTCTGCCCATGGGGTTTCCCAGGCAAGGACCTGAAATGGGTTGCCATTTCCTTCTTCAGGGGAGCTTCCTGACTCAGGGACTGAACCCATAATCATTATTTCCCATCACAAAGAAAAAGTAACTGAATGAATCAATGACCTATGTCTCCTGCATTGGCTGGTGGGTTCTTTACCACTGAGCCACCAGGGAAGCCCATGGGTAAAATAGATAGCTAGTGGAAAGCTGCTGCATAGCACAGGGGGTTCAGCACAGTGCTCTGTGATGACCTAGAGGAATGGGATCAGGGAGGGGAGGTTGAAATGCAGGGGTCAGAGGGAGGGCCACAAGGGAAGGGGATATATGTATGCATGTGACTGATTCACTTCATTGTACAGCAAAAGCTAACACAACATTGTAAAACAATTATACTCCAACTTTAAAAGAGCTTAGTTCATGTGTTAGCTCCTTTAAGACTTTCCCTATTCTAGCGACCAGAAGTTTCAGTCTCGTCTATGCTTCCATAACACTTTCCCCCATTTCATACAACTTTTCACATTGTGTTGTACAGTGGTTACACATAGAAATGGTTTCTAACCTAAGTTTCTTGCCCATTCAATTTTAATTCTACAGCATTTCTATGTCCTCCAGAGCACTCACCGGGTGTATAAACCCCAAGTAGGAGATGCTAAGCATTTGCTGATGGCAGGTTAATCATCTGCCCAAAATGGAATTACATTGATAATTTTCATTTAATGTGCAATGGCACCCCACTGCAGTACTCTTGCCTGGAAAAATCTCATGGACGGAGGAGCGTGGTGGGCTGCATTCCATGGGGTCGCTGAGAGTCGGACATGACTGAGCGACTTCACTTTGACTTTTCACTTTCATGCATTGGAGAAGGAAATGGCAACCCACTCCAGTGTTCTTGCCTGGAGAATCTCAGGGATGGGGGAGCCTGGTGGGCTGCCGTCTATGGGGTTGCACAGAGTCGGACACGACTGAAGCGACTTAGCAGCAGCAGCAGCAGACTTAAGTAAGCCTCGGGGAGAATAGTCATATTTTCGTTTCTCCAGCTATCTTCTGACTTATTATTGTATTTGGTCTAGTCAGTGTAGCTCACAGGCATACTTTGTAATTCTGTTTCTAAACATACCATAGTTTCTGATGGGTTACTAGCCTGTTAGGAATGTACCCATTACCAAAGATGGAGCCATAAAAGTGTTTTCAGATTGTTCCAGACAGGTTTAGAACCAAAGACCAATCTTAATGCCAAAAATATACTCCCAAAGGCTGACCTGTTGAGCTACAGGACTGGCAGCTCCACCCTCCTGTGGAAAATAGAGACTCACCCCGTGCTAGCCCTCGCGTCTAGTTTTCCTTTTGCTCACTCACTTGTGTCCCTCTCTTTGTAACCCCATGGACTGTAGCCAGCCAGTCTCTTCTGTCCATGGGATTTCCCAGGCAAGAATCCTGGAGTGGGTTGCCATTTCCTACTCCAGGTCATCTTCCCAACCCAGGGATTGAACCCGAGTCTCTTGGGCCTCCTACATTGGCAAATGGATTCTTTACCACTAATGCCACCCAGGAAGCCCAGTTTTTCTTCAGATACAGTCAGAAAGATGGATTGACTTTCACCCAGGTCACTTTTTTTTTTTTCCAACTCAGAAAACAGGCTCTTAAATGAACAACAGCTTTTTCTGAAACTGAAACTCAAATGCAGTTGTGACTTTTTGGCAGAACTTTTGCTCATGGGAACAGGGGAGGATTAGTTTTTCTATAATAAATGGAAACAGAAAAAAAAGTGATAGTGTATCAATTCTTATGATGGATACAGCCCATATCTATGCATTTTTGTCCTGGATATGTGAATTTTCACTTTTACCATTGGAACCCTTGAATCAGGGTTAGTTAATTTTTTGTAAAAAAGTATGATTTGGAATTTTAGAATTTTATATACCTTAGAATATTTCTGAGTACATATTATGAAGAAGTTTCTTTTCTATTTTGTCTTCCTGGTAAGTTAAATCATTTCTGATTTTAGTTGCTGGAGAGTCTGAAGCCCACAAGCTGAGTGTGGGAATTGGCCGGGGCGTGGTGACTGGGGAGAAGAGATTATGTTCCAGGTCATTAATATCTATTTCCAGCCTTTATAATACTCTTTTGACTGCCAGTTGTCTCAAAAGGAAAGGAATTAGCCTGATTAGCTCTCAGCTGTTTCCCTCCTTCCCTGTATTAGTGTTTTATTTCCTTTTCCCTTTAAGGAGGATGTATGGGTGCCCGGGGCAGCTCTTATTCTCCGCATCTCTTAATTACTCACCTGGGTGGATGCAGTGAAAAGAAAGTATGTCCAGCTCCTTCACCAACACCACTCTCTGCATTGACTCTGACTGTCCCCCAGGGCATGTCTCAGCAGATAACATTCATGGTTAGCTCATTTGTGTCTGCATTTTCTTATCCTCTTGAAAGCACAGACTTGGTGTTCACAGACCCATCCCAGAAATCTTCTGGAATTCACCCAGCTCCACCAGGGCACCAGATTCTGCCCTGAAAAGCACACGACTTTGTCTGCTTCCAAAATACTCCCCGCATTTCCTTCCCATGTGATGGGTCAAATATTCCTTTAGAGTTAGCTTGCAGGCAGATCTCCGGTGAGTGGAGGCCAATGGCTGCTTCACGACATTTTCCTCCTACTTCCTGGGATTCTTTCAGAATTTATGGGCACTGCCTAATTCTATTACTTGCTTACTTTTAGTATACTGTCTTGTATTCCTACCTCCCCAAACCCCAGTCTAACTTCTCTCTTCTAATCACTTTACTATTCCTGTCTTACTCAGTAATTATAATGGAGGCATCTTATCTGTGACCTTCCCTTCCTACCATTATAGGTAAGCTTTCAAAGGGGCTGTTTCTTATTCATGATGGGCTCATCAATCTAATGCCTTTCGTGCAACAAGAACTCAGTGCTGGGTGAATAAACTTTCAGTCCCATTAGAGCAAAACTCAGTTTTCTTTATCTTTCACACTTCCCAAAGTTTCACTTATATAGGTAAACATGATTTTAAATATATATTATTATTATTTTCTCTTCTAGAGAAGTATAAGATAAAATCTTTGGCATCAAGACTTTGCTAGAAGAAGAATAAGCTGACTGTAGAGTGTGTGGGTCTTCCGTGGTGGCTCAGATGGTAAAGAATCTGCCTGCAATGCAGGAGATCCAGGTTCAATCCCTGGGTTGGGAAGATCCCCTGGAGAAGGAAATGGCAACCCACTCTAGTACTCTTCCCTGGAAGATTCCATGGGCAGAGGAGCCTGGCAGTTCAAGGGGTTGCAAAGAGTCAGACACAACTGAATGACTAACACTTTGACTTTTAGAGTGTATGTATATGAACTTCAGGAATATGTAGATAATGAATGAATACTATAAAACATTGTTTAATTAGGACAAAACATGTGACACTAGTTACAGGCTCCACGGTAATTCAGAAATGGTCAAATTGTTATGGGTTAGGGAAGTTGAGGGAGGAACCAGGGTAATTACTACTGAAAGAAATCTGATATTATATATACTTACAGATTTTTTTCTAAGTAAACTTGGACTGCGGCTAAGTCACTTCAGTCGTGTCCGACTCTGTGTGACCCCATAGCAGCCTACCAGGCTCCCCTGTCCCTGGGATTCTCCAGGCAAGAACACTGGAGTGGGTTGCCATTTCCTTCTCCAATGCATGAAAGTGAAAAGTGAAAGTGAAGTCGCTCAGTCGTGTCCGACTCTTTGCGACCCCATGGACGGCAGCCCACCAGGATCCTCCATCCATGGGATTTTCCAGGCAAGAGTACTGGAGTGGGGTGCCATCTCCTTCTCTCAAACTTGGACCAGAAGCAAGCAAACATAGCCCCGCTACCAATTGACAGTTGGCATATGTAATTCTTAAGAAGATGGGCAGACTCCTGTCTGCAATGTTAAGAATAAGGAAAAGGCTATGCGGCACTAGTGGTAAAGAACCCGCCTGCCAGTGCAGAAGATGTAAGAGACGTGGGTTTGATCCCTGGATCGGGAAGATCCCCCAGAGAAGGGCATGGCCTGGAGAATCCCGTGGACAGAGGAGCCTGGCAGGCTACAGTCCATGGGGTTGCAGAGTCTGACACGACTGAAGGCTTCAGAAACCCCTAGGGCTTAGTGGAGTTTTGGGAAGGTACAGGAGGGGGATGGAACAGATGCAGAGCTTCGGTCTGGGGCAGTGGAATTTTTGCTCCCACAGTTTGGACATGGTCTACCAGTGGGGTCTTTGACATGTGTTGGTGTTTTGATGTTCTGGAACACACTCGTAGGATTTTATATTCTTCTCTCTGCCTACCTCAAAGGGAATAGGACTATCATGTAGAAGATCAGGAAGGGCTTCTGTGTTAATATTTGACATTAAATCACATAATTTCCCCTTCATGCCCTCATCCATTCATTTTTCTCTTAAAAGCGTTGAGTGACATGTAATCACCACAGAATTCACTTGGTACGGGTGCACTGAAGCAGGCAGATTGAGAAAATGGGTCTGGAAAGTCAACAGACACCCCTCCAGAAATGGAAATTTTTTTTTTTTTTTTAAGATATCCATGATATATTCCCTTTCAGGTTTCTGTGTCTATGTGGAAGAGAGAAACAAAAGATATTGTTGTGACTAGTACTGGCAAACTGACTAAAGCTATTTTCTGTCTGAAATGTTTTTCTCTTCTCCTGCAGCGGGTGCAGAAACGTATGCTTTTACTGGTTTGAAAGTGTGCAGATGCACACTTACCTCACTCTTATATCTCAATTGCAGGCCTCATCTAGCTGACATTATAATCTCTGTCCCCAGGCTTTCATGCAACTTCCCAGACTTGAATCCAGTGAACAGATAAGTATTTGGGATAAAACATCAAATCTTCAGCTAAAGCCTTATGGTTTCCACCTGGTAAAAGCAAAGGATTCTGAGAGTCAATGAACTGTTTGCCTATGAAAGGAGCTTCTCATTCTAACCATAAAGACAGTGTTTATTGCCCAATGTATGGTCTTGTTTGTACTGGTTACTAATGCAACTGATTAGTGATTAAAACTGTGCCTAGTATTTGAAAAACTAGCATGGGTAAAATCATTTATGTATGCCTTCTTTTCTTGGAATGTTATTCTTGCTGAATTTTGCCTATGTTTCGGGTCTGGTTAATTATCACAAAGAACACATCAACATTAATGAGGCATAGAGTCAAAAAGATGTAGGGTTCAAAATTTTGGATGGGTGCTATTTCATTCTTACTCTGTGTTTTCAAAAGAGACTGAAGTGTTCTCTAAGAACAATTCCCACTTTCTTCAGATTCTCTCTGGACATATTCAGGTGCAATTTTCATTGAACTCAAAGGCAGTTGAAGTGATGAGTCATATCTATTACTTTTCATGGACTTAATTGCTTCAGAACAGCAGAAGTGGGTCCTGACTTTTTACAATCCCATTATCTTTGTAGTGTAGTATTTGAAAACTTCTTTCCTAACCCTTTTAAATACATTGTGCACAATTTTCTTTCAATGATGAATTAGTAGTTATACACATTTTTATAGTAGTGGGACTTTGCAAAAGAGGACTGAAGTATCTCATATGATATAACCACTGATTTGGAATTGCTTACTGAGCAGATGTTAGAATAATTTACAATATATTCAACAGCCATGCCTGGTTAAGTCATTGTTGCAATTAGGTTGAAACTAATGCAGAATTCTTTAAAAATATTATTTCTATGAAGATAACTTGTTTTTTTTTAAAGGTGTAAACTGAGCCTGTAGTTTGATGATTGCATTTTGTGAAGTGTGTGTGTGTGTTTGAGAAGGAGAGAGAAAAAGGGAGAACATGGGAAGAAATATGAGGAGAAAGAGAACATTTGAAGAAACTCAAGAATAAGTCACAGGATAGGAAGTTGTTTTATTCATCTATTTTTGAAGGGATATTTTTATTAATAGTATTCTAAAGATAATAACCCTAAGATGTAGAGATAGAAAAGTGGTTGGAAGGGTCTAGGACTCATTCAGTATGAGATTCTTTATTATTATATCAACAGAAAAGAATGAAACATAGTGTTTATTCCTTTTCCTATAATGATATTGTAGTTAAAATTTTTACAGCTACATTCAAATACTTTTTTACAGGAACTAAAACACCTAGAATTATTCTGATATTGAAAGAATGTGATGTTGTTCTTATCACCTCCAAAAGCTTTTTTAAAGATACAAAATATGTGACTGGAATTCCTTAGTAGTCTCATCAAAAAGCCTCAAGAGGTACAGAGGAGCCTAGGAAAAAATGTTCTACCGTGATTTCATAATAGGTGCAAGTTTCTTCCTTCCGTGATACTTGTTCCATGATATTCCGGTATCATGACTGAAATACCTAGTCTATGGTACCAATGGTGTGAAGTCAGCAGTATGAATTAGCTTCCATTCTGCATGGACACTGATTCTTATTTTCCTATGGTATCAGGCAGGATGAACCTGGTATAACTTCAGGGGAAAAAAACCAATACTAACTGTCAAATGCCAGTGAATTAACTGAGCCAAGGTTGAGTTTTCAGTTACTTTGCTGTCTACTTGCCCACTTTTCCGTGTCATCACATGGAAATCCATGTGATGGGGACTCCATCGTGGCACATAGCTCCAGATCACGACTGGGCGGTGAAACGTCACCAATTGCTCTTTGAAATCTCCTGCCTGTAAGTGACAAACGTTACTTCTGCAAGTCATAGAGAAAAACCAAAATAATTGTGAATACTCTGATGCCAATCCAAACTCCCATAAGTGATCAGAATGGTACTGGGAGGGGATAGGTTAGTGTAAATTCATTACTCTTATTAGAAAAGAAGTTCAAAACACATTTCCTGCTAATTAATGATGTCATGTTTGAACAAAGAATCCACAAATGCATATTTTTGATAATTGAAAAATAAGAGTTTTTCCTTTAATCATAAATCAGTCTGTGGTAGTTGGATGATAAATTACAAATCATTACAGCTACCATTTAAGATATGTGAAATTATAACTCTTCAGGATTGTTGAAAATGAAAAGGAAAGCTGGTGTTCTTGGAGGTCATATGCATCTTTCCTTAGGAGGAGCAAGAGCAGGTGTCAGAATTTAAATGGTGTGAGATATAGTTGTATAGGGAGGACATGAAAAGAAGCTGAGGAAGGCCATTTATAAGGAGCTCTCAGAAATTTCTGTAAAAGAGATGGGAGGGTGAGGGAGAGGCTTAACGTCAATGTTCTTTTATTCATGGTAAGAGGTATGGACCAGAAGGGATGGATATTCTTCTTTATAAAGCTTTCATTTGTCAAAATTCTCCTGGCCCTTCTCTTTTTGTTCCACCTGCCTCCCTCCATCCTTTTCCTTCCCTTTTTCTTCTTCCTTCTTTCACCAGTATAACAAATACTTACTGACCTACTGTTCCAGGTTCTGGATATAGAATTGGGAATTGGCGGTCCCTGTCTATTACAGAACTTGTGATCTGTGATATGTGTATGTAGAAAATGCAAAGCAGAATAATAAAATACAGAGTCCTTAGAGAGCCTTGCTTTATTTAGGGTATTTAGGCAAGTTGTCACTAAAGGCATAATAGTTGAGAATATAGTGAGGAAGTAAGCCTTGAAATTATATGGAGGAGCGTTTTCCAGACAGAGCGAACCGTTAAATGCAAAAGCCCTGAGGAAGAGCTGTGTTAGTCTGCTATTCAGTACTAGGTCTTGGGAGATGAGTGCTTACCGGTCTTGGCTTAGGACCTCGCTCACAGTACTTGGGCAAGGAGTATTTGTCAGATGAATGAATGAACAAATGAATGAATGCAGACCTCATCCTCAAGGGTTTCCCAATGTAGTACCAGATAGAGGCTTTAGATAGCTAAAAATACTGTATGTGATAACAATAACAGTATTCAGTACTAGACAGGGTACTGGGGAATGATCTGACTTAATTTAGCCAATAATACCATCAACACATACAGTTGTTCCTATTTTATAAACAGAAAATCAAGACAGATATCATGGTCTAGTGATTAAGTATTTGGGCTCTGAGGCCAGGATGCCTGGATTTGAGTAATAGCTCTTCTCTCGCCAGCTCTGTGAATTTAAGCAAGTTGATTAACTTCTCTGTGCTCAGGTTTCCTGTAAAAATCAGATAGATATAATCCTTTCAGGAGTTGAGTCTGAGGATTACACGAATTAACACGTCAAGAGCTTAGAGTGTCGGGCACTGTACAGTGTAGTCTCGTGAGCGTTGCTGTACTCATCATCATTTTCAAAACTCTAAAGGGACTAACTGGTTGAGAATGTCATTGAAGGCTTCATGGATAAAGTGGGTTAGCTGAGGCTTGAATGGAAAAGTACAAATTCGTAAAGGGTAAACAAAAAAATTATGTGTGTGTACTGGAGAGTGAAAAAGTTGGCTTAAAGCTCAACATTCAGAAAATGAAGATCATGGCATCTGGTCCCATCACTTCATGGGAAATAGATGGGGAAACAGTGGAAACAGTATCAGACTTTATTTTTCTGGGCTCCAAAATCACTGCAGATGGTGACTGCAGCCATGAAATTAAAAGACGCTTACTCCTTGGAAGAAAAGTTATGACCAACCTAGATAGCATATTGAAAAGCAGAGACATTACTTTGCCAACAAAGGTCCGTCTAGTCAAGGCTATAGTTTTTCCGGTGGTCATGTATGGATGTGAGAAGATTTGGGAGAATGGCTTTGAAACATGTAAAATATCATGTATGAAACGAGATGCCAGTCCAGGTTCGATGCACGATACTGGATGCTTGGGGCTAGTGCACTGGGACGACCCAGAGGGATGGTATGGGGAGGGAGGAGGGAGGAGGGTTCAGGATGGGGAACACATGTATACCTGTGGTGGATTCATTTTGATATTTGGCAAAACTAATACAATTATGTAAAGTTTAAAAAAAAAAAAATGTATGGATGTGAGAGTTGGACTGTGAAGAAAGCTGAGTGCCAAAGAATTGATGCTTTTGAACTGTGGTGTTGGAGAAGACTCTTGAGAGTCCCTTGGACTGCAAGGAGATCCAACCAGTCCATTCTAAAGGAGATCAGCCCTGGGATTTCTTTGGAAGGAATGATGCTAAAGCTGAAACTCCAGTACTTTGGCCACCTCATGCGAAGAGTTGACTCATTGGAAAAGACCCTGATGCTGGGAGGGATTGGGGGCAGGAGGAGAAGGGGACAACAGAGGATGAGATGGCTGGATTGCATCACCGACTCAATGGACACGAGTCTGAGTGAACTCCGGAAGATGGTGATGGACAGGGAGGCCTGGTGTGCTGTGATTCATGGGGTCACAAAGAGTCGGACAGGACTGAGCGACTGAACTGAACTGAGTGTATTTCAGCATTATTTTTCAGGAAGTTTTTAAAAAACATGTATTTGGTAGTAAGGGCTTGCCTGGTGGCTTAGACAGTAAAGAATCTGCCTGCAATGTGGGACACCCAGGGTCAATCCCTGGGATGGAAAGATCCCCTGGAGAAGGAAATGGCTATCCATTCCAGTATTCTTGAGTGGAGAATGCCATGGATAGAAGAACCTGGCAGGCTATACTCCAAGGGGTCAGAAAAAGTCAGACATAACTGAGCAACTAACACTTTTATATTTGGCAGTAAAATGCCTTTTTGCTGAAAATCAGATTGTGTCCCACCTATGGACCATAGTCTGCCACACTCCTCTGTCCATGGGATTCTCCAAGCAAGAATAGTGGAGTAGGTTGCCATGCCCACCTCCAGGGAATCTTCCTGACCCAGGGATTGAACCCGTGTCTCTTATGTCTCCTGCATTGTCAGGCGAGTTGTTTACTACTAGCACCACCTGGTTATTGCAATATAAAATTCCTCATGTTCCCCCAAATAGTTTGAGGCTCACAACTTGTAGATATGAGAATTAAATTGTTGCTATTTTCTATCTTATAAGACAAAAAATTAAATTCAAACCACTTAACTTTTTTTCATTAAACATAAAGTAAATGATGTCCTGTAGAGATAGGCAAATTGAATAGGTGGTGGTGATAGTTAGATTTTAATATTCACTGAGGATATGATTATATTTGATGTGATTGTGTAGGATTGTATGTGAATTATGTGTACACCTGTGTTAGTTCTCTACTATATAATGTTACTGAATCACAGTTGTGATGATTTCTTTGTAAGCAGAGAAAAATTATACCTGAAAATATTCTCTACATTTATAAAAAAGAAAAGAATGGCACGAAGTTTTACACATATGAAAATATACATATCTTTACATCATCTTATCATTTTTTCTCTTTGGTGGGACCTGAACTATGTTGAGTTCATTACCTAATGAAGCTGAGGCTTACTTTCAAGGTTAACGCCTAACGCTTGCTTTGTTTTGTTGGGATGACGAGTAGGTTCATGAGTTCTGCTGAAAGTTTAATCCAGTAATAGAAATTAAAAATACATGATGATAGCAGAAAGGTCAAGTCTGATGTGGCAACCAGGTGAATATTTATCTGCATACTCACCAAGTACCTATAAAATAAAATTGTACACTGATTCATGTAAAGTTTTGTGTAAAAAAAGTGTGAGAATAAAGCAAAATCTATCACCTTTTCCTTTTAAATAATAAATATGCAAGTGGATGATCAAAAATGGGAGAGTTGGAGGTGACTGTAAAAGAACTTAAGAGGATTATTAGATTTTTTATGTACAAGAATTCAGTATCTATTTTGAGAATGTAACACATTGTTCCTATTTATATTTACATAAATAAAATTCCTATAGCTACAAACAGTCTTTTTATGACTTAGAAATAATTTCCTGTGCTATACATTGGTACTTCTGTTTCTGGCCTTAGCTCTGGGCTCATACAGATGGCCATTGTAAGCATGATTTATTATTTACATAAATTGCATCTTTCTTCACCCCTCCTGAATATTCTTTTATAGCCCTTTGATATCAGACCTCATTATGAGTGGCAAAAGAATAGCAAAAAAAAAAAAAAAGAGAGAGAGAAATTAATTCTTTTACCATTTGGATTTCTTTTTGTAAAACAGTTCCTTAGGTTTGCTTGGAGTTTCTTTACAAGGATGATAAGTCCCTCATTTCTTTTAGAACCCTCCTTCCTCTAAATCTCAGGTCTGTAAAATCTCATAACTCATGGTGGTTTCAGCAGTTGTAGTTTTCAAGGACCATTTTAAGAATGGCAGTAATTCATGTTTATCTAGTTTGTATTGTAAATGAACTATGATACTGATTTATATTGTTAAATGTGTGTTTAGGAAGGCATATATTTTCTAGCCAGATTAATCCAGCATCTGCTGTATCCATTATGGACTGACTTTGAATGTCACAGTGGAGGCCTTGAGCAGTAAGATGGCTTATATTTGAATATGACATCGTTTTGTAAGCAGCCAACTGCTTTAAGGCACAGTCCTTGCTTTAGTGAAGTTGAAGTCCCTAAGGAACTTGTGTGGCTCCTTCATTCTCACCGTCTGTGGTTCATACAGTGTCCTCAGCTATGATGAGATCACAACTGGGCAAGATGGAATTTCCTTGTTTAAATTTTCTCATCGGTTTTTCCCACACAGAGTTGCTAATGACTAGCATACTATAAACTGTGTTTTCGTTGTAGTTCATTCACATGTCTTCACAAATATATGGCAGGCACATAAAAGAGAGATCAGTTATGGATGATTTTAAGTGCATATTAAACATAAACCAAGTATGATATTATAATTTAATTGCATGAAGTAATGGTTTAGTTTTGTGTGTGTGTGTGTACAGAAAGTATTATAAATACATATGATAAAGATATTATTTATAACAGTATTTGAAAACTCAAATCTATTTAATGAAAATGTTAGCACAATTCCTGGCACTTAATACGTGTTCAGTAAATCTGGGAGGAAGGAAAAAAGGGAGGAAGGAAAAAAAGGAGGAAGGAAGGGAGGGAGGAAGAAAGGAAAGTAACACTGGGGGCCAGCAGCCATGGCTTTACTACTCTGTAGCTGCTTGTCTTTGGGCAACTCTAAAGTCTCACTTCCCTCGTCTGTAAAATGAAATTGTTTTAATTAAATGAGATAAACCCATCACCATAGTAGCAATGTATATTAATAAGTTTAAATGTTTTTTCAAATTATTTTTAATGAATGTAAAATTTTGATTAGATGAATAGTATGGTGAGCTGAGGAGTTTGTTTACGATACAGATTGCTCACTTATAAAAACCAGAAATAAATACACTTCAGTACTGTATATTTACATTGAACATAAAGTATGTTTTTTCTTTGAATTTAAAAGCACATGCAAATTGTTCAGTGTGCATTTATGTTGCTCAGCACTGGCTTACATACTGTGCTTTCATAGTTACAAAGTCTTCTAGAATGACAAGCAAGTGGATGGTGTACTACAGTGTGATGAATGATCTGATTGAGACGTGCAGTGGGATACTGTAGAAGTAGAGGAAGGGCTCCATGCAAACATGGAAAGAGAGATGAGGAAGAATGAATGCCTGGACACCCAAGATTTTCTGCATATGATGAAATTTTTTGTTGGAAGTTTGTAATAGGTACAATTTCTAGAAACAGCCCCGAGATTTCATGCCTGACTTAATCAAATAATTTCTTAAGAGCAGAAAATTTCACCAGCTCCTGGCAGAAGAGAAGGGCAGAGAGAATTGAAACGCAAAAGAAGATTCAATATGTTATTGACGGGAAGATGGAGGGGACAACACAAAAGGGAATGTGAATACCTAAAGAGCTGAGTGAGGCCTTTGGCTGAAACAGAGACATCAGTCCAATTAAAAGAATTAAAGGAGCTGAATTCTGCCCGCAGTCTGCATGAGCTTGGAAATAGATTCTTCATCAGAGGTTTTCCAGGCAAGACTGCAGCCTGGCCACCACCTTGACTTTGGTCTTGTCGGAGAACCTAGCCAAATCCACACAGAATTTCTGACCTGCAGAAGCTGTGAGATAATAAATGGGTGTGGTTTTAAGGCACGGATCCTGTGTCCATTTGTTATAGGATTTGTTAGCATTAGGAAGCTAATAGAATATTGAAGGACATGTTTTAAAGAGTTAGCCAAGGAAAGAAACTGTGGCAAAGAGGCCAGTTTAAAGACTGAGGGGGAAATCTAACAGAGAAGTCAAGAAGATTTTAAAAATGCAGAAGATCACGGTACATCACACAAGCAGTAGGGATGGCAATTACCGTTATACCGAGAGCTATGGAGCTATGTGGATAAACATGTATTATCTAGAAGAACAGCAGTTTGTTCATGGTTTGGCATGTTTGACTAATACAATGGTTAACTTTCATGAGAAGGTAAAAATTTTTATTCACTCATATCTGTTCTAATGATCCATGCATAAAAAATGTTTAACTTTGGAGGTGTAGAAATAATGTACAATGAATAAAAGATTATTAAAAATTGTTCTAAATTAAAATATATGAGAATAATTTCAATTCGGGAAGAGGGAATGACATATACTAAAATCCATGATAAATTAAAATAGAGGAAAGAAGATAAAGGCAAGCTGGAAAGAGTAGAAAGAAATAGGAAGTATATTTTTATGGTGAAACTTCAGTATGTGAAAATTTAGTCTCAGAGTATATTTGTAAATAAGATGCTTAGTTTCAGTGTTTTGCACTGTCCACGTGGTTATTAAATTTAATACCTTTATCCAATTAGGAGAGAAATGCATTTTAATATAAATAGATTTTCTGAGTTAGATGATACACTTGCTTTAGCAGGGTAACTAAAATCAATATATTTTTGCCAAATATAATTTTCTCTTAATTTTTTCACATTGTATAAAAGACAAAGTAGGATACATATGAAACTCCAGTACTTTGACCACCTGATGCGAAGAACTGACTCATTGGAAAAGACCCTGATGCTGGGAAAGATTGAAGGCAGGAGGAGAAGGGGACGACAGAGGATGAGATGGTTGGATGGCATCACTGACTCAATGGGCATGAGTTTGAGTAGGCTCCGGGAGTTGGTGATGGACAGAGAAGCCTGGCGTGCTGCAGTCCATGGGGTCCATGGGGTGGCAAAGAGTCGGAAATGACTGAGCAACTGAACTGAACTGAACTGCTTAGTTCTCTATTAAATGTTTTGAAAAAACAGGAACTGCTGTTCTCCCGATGTGTTTTTATTTATTTATTTATTTATTTTTTAATTTTATTCTCCCGATGTGTTTTTTAAATATAAAATTGTCTCTCATATCACATCAGTAATAAATGCTTTAAAATTCTCAAGTCACTAAGTACAATTTAAATCATTTTTACATTATTATGCCACTCATCTAGGTCCATGACATCAAAATATATGTTGCACAATTTAGTTAAAATAATGAGTCCCTGATCTCTCTGCATATGCATTCTAAGAATTATAACATAGTAATATTAACCATTAACTTGGTTAATGGTAAATTTTATAAAGTGTATAAGTGTGCCTACAGGCTAGTGTTCCTATGTGGTACTTTAGCTGCTATGATAATTTCAGAAAGTCAATATGGTGTATTCCAAAAAGTAAAGATGGATGAAAATGTGCCGTTTCTCCTACCCTGTGTTTTCTGCATTACTTAACTTGAAAATTGAGCCCGTGTTGCTCCACTGGCAAATAATAAGCAGTAAACAAATCTCTTTTGATATACTAACAACAGTGAAAGGAATATAATTATCTATTTCAACTAGCAATATCTAAACAAAGCCTCAGCATCAGAAGCAGAACACTATAAAAGTGAGCTAAAATGTGTTTTTCTACCCTTACGTCTTACCTCCATATTTTCCTATGGAATAATTGAGCTGTGTGGGAAGAATGGAGGTGCAGATCACTCCCGCCTTGACTTTGTCTGTCCTAAGACCAAAGTTACTTCAAAGTAAAAAGTGTTTTGAGCAGAGTTGCCTATTGGCTTCTCTTTTTCAGAGGAACTAAAGTAAAATGTGATTTCCAAGTGGAACATTAATCGATATTGTCTCTTTTTATCTTGGTGGCTTAATTGGTACAATCACTCTGGCATTAAGTACCTGAGGATTTTCTAATGATGCCTATAGTCAGAAATGTTTACTTGATTTCAGCTCTGACCTTTTCATAGATGTTCTGACCCTTTCTTTAGTAAAAACTTCCTTGGTTCATTTCTTTAATGAGGTTGAGAAATCTTACTTGGTCTGTTTGTTTCATGAATAACTTTTGCCCACAGTTTATATATAGAATGGATTTAGAAATAGCACTGAGAAATTCACAAAAGGAAGTTGAATGGCTTCATTAAGATAAGGATTATAAATTCTAAAGATAAGACTTACAACCCAAGCATAGTTTATACTTGTCATGTTTAATCACCACCATATGTATGATAATTTCATGAGGAGAGACCAGGACAGTCAAATGTATGAAATTCCTGTTTACAGATAACACTATTCAGTTTTGTAAAGACTGCCATTTAATTGTGTGTCAAGTAATCTTGGAAAATTTAGAACATTTTAAATTTATTGAATAGCTAAAAAATATTATGTTCACATCACAAATAATATTTGCCACACATAAAGATACAAGTAAAAATGAAATATAAGCCCCATGAGGAAAAATATTTTTGTCTTTTGACTGTGGCTCAGACCATGAACTCCTTATTGCCAAATTCAGACTTAAATGGAAGAAAGTGGGGAAAACCACTAGACCATTCAGGTATGACCTAAATCAAATCCCTTATGATTATACAGTGGAAGTGATAAATAGATTTAAGGGACTAGATCTGATAGATACAGTGCCTGATGAACTATGGACGGAGGTTCGTGACATTGTACAGGAGACAGGAATCAAGACCATTCCCATGGACAAGAAATGCAAAAAAGCAAAATGGCTGCATAGGGAGGCCTTACAAATAGCTGTGAAAAGAAGACAAGTGAAAAGCAAAGGAGAAAAGGAAAGATATAAGCATCTGAATGCAGAGTTCCAAAGAATAGCAAGGAGAGATAAGAAGGCCTTCCTCAGCAATCAGTGCAAAGAAATAGAGGAAAACAACAGAATGGGAAAGACTAGAGATCACTTCAAGAAAATTAGAGATACCAAGGGAACATTTCATGCAAAGATGGGCTCAATAAAGGACAGAAATGGTATGGACCTAACAGAAGCAGAAGATATTAAGAAGAGGTGGTAGAATACACAGAAGAACTGTACAAAAAAGATCTTCATGACCAAGATAATCATGATGGTGTGATCACTGACCTAGAGCCAGACATCCTGGAATGTGAAGTCAAGTGGGCCTTAGAAAGCATCACTGTGAACAAAGCTAGTGGAGGTGATGGCATTCCAGTTGAGCTATTTCAAATCCTGAAAGATGATGCTGTGAAAGTGCTGCACTCAATATGCCAGCACATTTGGAAAACTCAGCAGTGGCCATAGGACTGGAAGAGGTCAGTTTTCATTCCAATCCCAAAGAAAGGCAATGCCAAAGAATGCTCAAACTACCACACAGTTGCACTCATCTCACACGCTAGTAAAGTAATGCTCAAAATTCTCCAAGCCAGGCTTCAGCAGTATGTGAACTGTGAACTTCCAGATGTTCAAGCTGGTTTTAGAAAAGGCAGAGGAACCAGAGATCAAATTGCCAACATCTGCTGGATCATGGAAAAAGGAAGAGAGTACCAGAAAAATATCTATTTTTGCTTTATTGACTATGCCAAAGCCTTTGACTGTGTGGATCACAATAAACTGTGGAAAATTCTGAAAGAGATGGGAATCCCAGACCACCTGACCTGCCTCTTGAGAAACCTATGCACAGGTCAGGAAGAAACAGTTAGAACTGGACATGGAACAACAGACTGGTTCCAAATAGGAAAAGGAGTATGTCAAGGCTGTATATAGTCACCCTGCTTATTTAACTTATATGCAGAGTACATCATGAGAAACACTGGACTGGAAGAAGCACAAGCTGGAATCAAGATTGCTGGGAGAAATATCAATAACCTCAGATATGCAGATGAAAGCACCCTTATGGCAGAAAGTGAAGATGAACTAAGAAGCTTCTGGATGAAAGTGAAAGAGGAGTGTGAAAAAGTTGGCTTAAAGCTCAACATTTAGAAAACGAAGATCATGGCATCTGGTCTCATCACTTCATGGGAAATAGATGGAGAAACAGTAGAAACAGTGTCAGAATTTTTTTTTCTGGGCTCCAAAATCACTGCAAGATGGTGACTGCAGCCATGAAATTAAAAGACGCTTACTCCTTGGAAGGAAAGTTATGACCAACCTAGATAGCATATTCAAAAGCAGGATCCTTGGGGCTGGTGCACTGGCATGACCCAGAGGGATGGTATGGGGAGGGAGGTAGGAGGGGCTTCAGGATGGAGAACACATGTATGCCCATGGCAGATTCATGTTGATGTGTGGCAGAATCAATGGAATGTTGTAAAGTAAAAAAATAAATAAAAAGCAGAGACATTACTTTGCCAACAAAGGTCCGTCTAGTCAAGGCTATGGTTTTTCCAGTGGTCATGTATGGATGTGAGAGTTGGACTGTGAAGAAAGCTGAGCACCAAAGAGTTGATGCTTTTGAACTGTGGTGTTGGAGAAGACTCTTGATAGTCCCTTGGACTGCAAGGAGATCCAACCAGTCCATTCTGAAGAAGATCAGCCCTGGGATTTATTTGGAAGGAATGATGCTAAAGCTGAAACTCCAGTACTTTGGCCACCTCATGCAAAGAGCTGACTCATTGGAAAAGACTCTGATGCTGGGAGGGATTGGGGGCAAGAGGAGAAGGGGACGATAGGGGATGAGATGGGTGGATGGCATCACTGACTCGATGGACGTGAGTCTGGGTGAACTCTGGGAGTTGGTGATGGACAGGGATGCCTGGCGTGCTGCGAAAGAGTCGGACACAACTGAGTGACTGAACTGAACTGAACTGAATGTGAATCTTGGATGCCATATTGTGTGTTCCATGTGGCTAGAGGCTGTATGTGTTCTTGCTTACCAAATGCTTAGCCTCATGCCTGGTGTGTTTTTATACACATCCACAGGTGAATGTCTTTAATATATATGTATATATTTTTATGTAAAATTTTATCATGCATGAAAACTTATCTTTTACTCATTATATCATAAATATATACCGTGTTTTGATGCACATTTATAAAAGATAATTTTAATGGATATGTAATATCTAACATAATATACTAATTTCTTTTTCATTGCTCTTCTGGGATCTTTCTATTCTTTCATTTGTTGTTGTTGTAAAAACAATGCTTCCAAAAAAAGGACATTGTAGCTTTCTATTACACAGGTAATTGTCTTCTAATGACAGATCCTTAGAAGCAGAATTGAGGGATGGTTGGTTCATAGACGCAGTGCAAATATTCTTCTGAAGAATAAATGGAAGGAGTCACTCAGGCAGAGCTGTAAATTGAGTAGAGTTAATATAACTATTTCCCTTTGCATACACTGCTGAAATGAGTGGCCCTGAGCAAAAGAGTGTTTTGACTGGGAGCAAGTTGCGATAGTTCTCCTCTCCCTACTTTTCCTGCATAGGATGCCGTTTGTTAAAAAGAAGGAATCATAAGAATACGTAGATTAGAAAGGACATGTAGACTGGATCAGACATTTAGAGAGAGAGCAGGGAAGCAGTAAAGAGCAAAAAAGATACTGTGGGAAGATAGAAGATAGACTGCGTCTTGCAGTATTGCAAAGATCTGCCTTTGCCTTAAGCTAGCCCTGTTTCTCAACGTGTGTCCAGTCTGGGCATATTTGGGAAGAGTAAACATTTTCTGTGGGACATTCTGTAACTGAACTGAACCTTTCCCTGACTTCTCAGAAATTCTAATGGTGATGCTGATGATAGTTGAATGAATCACTCAGTCGTGTCTGACTCTTTGCCACCCCATGGACCACAGAACCCCAGGCCTCCCTGTCCATCAACAATTCCTAGAGTTTACTCAAACTCATGTCCATTTAGTCTGTGATGCCATCCAACCATCTTATCCTCTGCTGTCCCCTTCTCTTCCTATCCTCAATCTTTCCCAGCAGCAGGGTCTTTTCAAATGAGTCAGTTCTTTGCATCAGGTGGCCAAAGTATTGGAATTTCACCTTCAGCATCAGTCCTTCCAATGAATATTCATGACTGATTTCCTTTAGGATGGACTGGTTGATCTCCTTGCAGCCCAAGGGACTCTCAAGAGTCTTCTCCAACACCACAGTTCAAAGGCATCAATTGTTTGGTGCTCAGCTATCTTTATAGTCCAGCTCTCACATCCATACATGACTACTGGAAAAACCATAGCCTCGGCTAGACGGACCTTTGTTGGCAAAGTAATGTCTCTGCTGTCTAGGTTGGTCATGGCTTTTCTTCCAAGGAGTAAGCATCTTTAAATTTCATGGCTGCAGTCACCATCTGCAGTGATTTTGGAGCCGAAGAAAACAAAGTCTGTCACTGTTTCCACTGTTTCCCCATCTATTTGCCGTGAAGTGATGGGACCAGATGCCATGATCTTAGTTTTATGAATGTTGAGCTTTAAGCCAACTTTTTCACTCTCTTCTTTCACTTTCATCAAGAGGCTCTTTAGTTCTTCTTCACTTTCTGCCATAAGGGTGAGGTCATCTGCGTATCTGAGGTTATTGATATTTCTCCTGGCAATCTTGTTTCCAGCTTGTGCTTCATCCAGTCCATCATTTCTCATGATGTACTCTGCATATAAGTTAAAACAACAGGGTGACAATATACAGCCTTGACATACTCCTTTCCCTATTTGGAACCAGTCTGTTGTTCCATGTCCATTTCTAACTGTTACTTCCTGACCTGCATACAGATTTCTCAAGAGGCAGGTCAGGTGGTCTGATTTTCCCATCTTATTAAGAATTTTTCCACAGTTTATTGTGATCCACACAGTCAAAGGCTTTGACATAATCAATAATGCAGAAATAGATGGTTTTCTGGAATTCTCTTGCTTTTTCAATAATCCAGTGGATGTTGGCAATTTGATCTGTGGTTCCTCTGCTTTTTCTAAAACCAGCTTGAACATCTGGTATTTCACACTTCATGTACTATTGAAGCCTGACTTGGAGAATTTTGAGCATTACTTTACTAGTGTGTGAGTTGAGTGCAATTGTGCGGTAGTTTGAGCATTTTTTGGCATTGCCTTTCTTTGGGACTGAAATGAAAACTGACCTTTTCCAGTCCTGTGGCCACTGCTGAGTTTTCCAAATTTGCTGGCATACTGAGTGTAGCACTTTCACAGCATCATCTTTCAGGATTTGAAGTATCTCAACTGGAATTCCATCTCTTCCACTGCTGCTGCTGCTGAGTCGCTTCAGTCGTGTCCGACTCTGTGCAACCACATAGATGGCAGCCCACTAGGCTCCGCTGTCCCTGGGATTCTCCAGGCAACAGTTTATAAACTGTTAATAAACTCCAGGAGTGGGTTGCCATTTCCTTCTCCAACGCGTGAAAGTGAAAAGTGAAAGTGAAGTCGCTCAGTCGTGTCCGACTCTTCGAAACCCCATGGACTGCAGCCTACCAGGCTACTCCGTCCATGCGATTTTCCAGCAAGAGTACTGGAGTCGGGTGTCATTGCCTTCTTTGATCACTTCCACTAGCTTTGTTCATAGTGAAGCTTCCTAAGGCCCACTTGACTTCACATTCCAGAATGTCAGGGAAAGGTGTGACCACTTAATTGTACAGCTTGACTGCCAGGTAGACTCTTCTGTGGCAGTATGGTCCATTCTGAGGATCTCTTCTTTTGAACTATGGTGTTGGAGAAGACTCTTGAGAGTCCCTTGGACTCAAAGGGATCCAAGCAGTCCGTCCTAAAGGAGATCAATCCTGAGTGTTCATTGGAAGGACTGATGTTGAAGCTGAGACTCCAATACTTTGGCCACCTGATGTGAAGAACTGACTCATTTATAAAAGACCCTGATGTTTGGAAAGATTGAGGGCAGGAGGAGAAGGGGACAACAGAGGATGAGATGGTTGGATGGCATCACCGACTAAATGGACATGAGTTTGAGTAAACTCTGGGAGTTGGTGATGGACAGGGAGGCCTGGCGTGCTACAGTCCATGGGGTCGCAAAGAGTTGGACACCACTGAGCGACTGAACTGAACTGAACCGAAGATCTCTTCAGCCTGTCCTCATTCACTTTACTTTAATAAGAAGTTGCCATTACCTAACAGTGGATATTTATTGCTCAGAGATTTAGCAGGTAGTATTTTCAGATATTAAAGTAATTTGCACTGTGCTTAAGAAATTTTTCCCAGGTGGTACAAAAGTTTATATTTTGATATGACTGAAAAGGTTAATTGCATGCTGCTGCTGCTGCTAAGTTGCTTCAGTTGTGTCCGACTCTGCGCAACCCCAGAGACGGCAGCCCATCATGCTCCCCTGTCCCTGGGATTCTTCAGGCAAGAACACTGGAATGGGTTGCTACTTCCTTCTCCAACGCATGAAAGTGAAAAGTGAAGATTCAGTTGCTTAGTCGTGTCCGACTCGTATCGACCCCGTGGACCGCAGCCCACCAGGCTCCTCCTTTCATGGGATTTCCCAGGCAAGAGTACTGGAGTGGGGTGCCATTGCCTTCTCAGGTTAATTGCATACCTAAGAACAAATTTGCTTTTTAAAAATTTTCCACCCATAGGGCTTCCTACACATTCATAGACTGTATTTCAAGGTACTTAGAAGGATGCAGCCTCTTAAGTAAAACCCAAACCCTGTCTCCATCATCATGTTTATTCAGAGAATAATACTGCTAAAATTATAGCAGGAATTAAGGGTGGCAGAATCTGGCCCAATGGAATCATCTAACTTAATGTATGAAAAATGTTTGGCAGTTTTAGCCATGTCCCTAGCCCCTCATCTCCCCCAAAACTGTAAAGTCAATGTTGGACATAAGAATAGGATGAGAAAATTTTTATTTTCAATGTGTATGGAAAGGGATACACAGTAAACTTTTCATTATTGTTGCTCAGTGCAAAGTTGTGTCTCTTTCATGAGTTTTATTAAATATAGTTTTATCACAGTGGTTTTGGGAAAACTGGAGAGCCACATGTAAAAAAATTATTACTGCATCATTCTTTAACTCCATATACAAAAATAAGCTCAAAATGGGTTAAAGATGTAAGTGTGAGATGGGACACTATAAAACTCCTAGAGGAAAACATAGGCAGAACAGTCTTTGACATAAATCACAGCAACATCTTTTTTGACCCATCTCTTGGAATAATGGAAGTGAAAGCAAAAATAAGTGGGACCTACTTAAACTCAAAAGCTTTTGCACAGCAAAGGAAACAATAAAAAAAATAAAAAGACAACCCAAAGATTGGGAGAAATTATTTACAAATGGTGTGACTGATAAGAGATGTCTCCAAAATTTACAAAGAGCTTATGGTGCTTCATAGCAGCAAAACAAACAGCCCACTCAAAAAAATAGGCAAAAGACCTGAATAGACATTTCTCTGAAGAGGACATACAGATGCCCAAAAGATGCTCAACATCGCTAGTTGTTAGAGAAATGCAAATCAAAACTACAATGAGATATCACCTCACACCAGTCAAAATGGCTATCATCAAAAATTCCACACACAATAAGTGTTGGAAAAGGTGTGGAGAGAAGGCAACCTTCCTGCACTGTTTGTGGGAATGCAAATTGGTACAGCCACTATGAAGGACGGTATGGAAGTTCCTTAAAAACCTAAAAATAGAGCTAATGTATGACCCTGCAATCTCACTCCTGGGCTTTTCCAGAGAAAAGCATGATCCGAAAGGATACATGCACCCCAGTATTCATTGTAGCACTGTTTACAATAGTCAAGACATGGAAGCAACCTAAATATCCTTTGATAGAGGAATGGATAAAGAAGATGTGGTACATAGATACAATGGAAGGTTATTTCGCCATTAAAAGAAATGAAATAATGTCATTTGTAGCAACATGGATGGCCCTAGAGAGTGTCATATTGAGTGAAGTCAGACAGAGAAGAAATATCATATATGTGTTATATATGGGATTTAAAAAGAAATGATATAGAAAAAAGATCTACTAGGCACCAAGTTTTGTTTATTGATTTATTTGTCTCATTTCCTCAAAGCAAAGATGAGCGCATTTTAGCGTATTTTCCTCTTAAGTCTTTTGTTGAGGATCTTTGCTTTGCTAAAGTAGAAAACTGTGTTCATGTTTTATTCATTTATCATACATATATATTTTAATATTATAAATACAATGTGTATGTATTTTTCTATAGATTAGGGTTGCTTTCTAAGTGGATGAAGTGTTAAGCTGATACTTTCTTGAATATAATTATCATTTAAGAAACTAGATGGTTTAGAAAAGTTCTAGGTTCATTATATAGAATTCATGGAATACATGAGAGTTGCTAGAGCACAGAATTGGTCATGTTTCAATTTCTAAGAAAATGAGTCAGACAGATTTAGACTCCTTCATCTCCAGATAAGTAACTGAAATTGGTTCTGGCATATGGGGCAGAATTTTTTACAAGATTGATTTTTAGAAAAGGAAAAGTTGATCACTAAGATTTAGAGTAGGCTCACTATGATCATATCATGCAGTCAAACATCACTTTTTTATTCTGAATGAGTTACTCTGTGCATGCTAAGTCGCTTTATTCATGTCTGACTCTGCCACCCCATGGACTGTAGCCCACCAGGCTCCTTTGCCCATGGGATTTCTCAAGCAAGAATACTGGAGTGGGTTGCCATGCCCTCCTCTAGGGAATCTTCCCCACCCAGGGATCAAAACCATGTCTCTAAGTCTCCTGAATTGGCAGACAAGTTCTTTACCACTCTACTGATAAGACTATCGAAATACTGCAGACACTATGCATCTGGGTTTTAGGAATATGTACATCAGTTACCTATGTTCTCCATATCAGTGAGGGCAGGTTTGTGAGCTGAGTGATAATCCTGTTAGGTAGATCTTTGAAAGTTTGAATCATTAACTATAAACAGTGTCATTAATTAATGCCAACTTAATGGAAACTTTAGTCTGGCTCAGTATATTAATTCACAGAGAAGCTTAATGACATACTAATAAAATTGAGGATATTAGAAGCTGGAAGGGTTAGTTCATATCTTGAATAAGGACACATCCAGAAATCACTCAACAGAAATAAATGGTAGATAGAAAAGAAAGCTTAAGAAGAATGTCACTTATGTAATATTTTCAAATAATAGATGTGAAAGAGGAAATGAGTTAAGTCTAAAAGTTACCAGAGGAAGATATAGGACTGACAAATAGAAGTTTCAGGAAAATATATTTTGATTCAGTGAAAGAAAGACATTTCCAACTTGTGTGGAAACCCACTCCAGTATTCTTACCTAGGAAATCTCTGGACAGAGGAGCCTGGCAGGCCGCAGTAAATGGGGTCACAAGAGAATTGGACACAGCTTAGCAACTAAACAACAAGAAAAGCTGTCTGCAATTTGAAATCCACAGAGAGGCGCCCAACAAGATATTCCACTATCAGTGAGGCCAGGGGCCACTGGATGAACACTTGGTTAGTATGTATCACTAGGTAGATCTTTGAAGGTTTGAATCATTAATCATTCAGTGTCCAGTTCCTTAATAGTAATAAGGCAGCAGGATAGATGATGTGATAGCTCCAATGTTTAGAGGAACCCTCTGCTGCTTGCACTCTCACAAGACTTGATTGACTTCAAGTTCTTTGAGATAGAGACTTGGCAATCATCCATGTGGCTTGTAGTACCTGATATAATATTTTGTACATCACAAATAGTGAATAGATGAATAAATGAAAGAATAAATTCTATACTTTCTTCCATAGGAGTTAGGGTGTCCTAAGGTCTTGAGGATACTGTATATAACTTGTGTTTATACAGCATGGGACACACTAGAACTTCAGGTGTTCTTGCTCTCTTCTTGGGTGGCATTACACCAAGTTTATTTTTGTCTGGATATATCCAAGTTACTTTGTTTAACCTTATTTATTAGAGGCAATCTGTAGTCACTGGGAATGTTTATTCATCTTTATATCCCAAATGCCTGATTTACAGTTGGTTCTCAATGACGTTGAATTGCTTCCGGACTATACATTCGAAAGGCACGTTTGCATGCTCGGTTGTGTCTGACTCTTTTTGACCCCATGTACTTTATGTACAAGTTTAGCCTGCCAAGCTTCTGTGTTAATAGGATTTTTTTCCAGGCACCTGGAGTGGGTTGCCATTTCTTCCTCCAGAGAATCTTCCCAACCCAGGAATCTAACCCAGGTCTCCTGCATTTCAGTCATATTTGTCATCTGAGCCACCAGGGAAGCCTCCAATACGTAAGAGCTTAGTTTTAAAAGATGAGTCAGAGCTCTGCAACAAGGAGGGGTATATTATTTGCAGAAAGCATCATGAACCAAGAGGTGCAGCATAGTGTCATTTGGATCAGGTAAAATAGCCTTGTAACTGGACGATAAAGTGTGATGGGATGAGGTTATAAGACAAAATGGTACAAATATAACATTGTTAGCACAGCTGAGACTATAGAGGAAGGGTCTTAAGTGCTGTGCCAAAGAATGCATCATGGGCCTCTGAGGACCGTGGAAACTTATCTGTCTCATGGACATCTCTAAATTTCTAGTCGTTCTACTTTAGGACAACTCTAAACCCTGATGAGAATTTTCTATCACTGGATCATATTCTTCAGGGACTGTTGGAATGGCATGGGAAATTTACAAGGGAGTATTCACGTGGTACCACGTGTTGAGATCAAACTTTCCCTCTTGGGCGCAGAAGCTAACATTCAAGACATTTGTGCACACAGTTTACGTCTGGGTTTTTCTTTCAAATGTATAAAGGGCCGAGGTGGATATGTTTACTTAAGAAGTTATGTTATCGTCCGTGCCCTTTGGAAACTTGACTTTGCAGTGGAGCCTTAATGCTTAGAATGCCGAGAGAAGCAGAGGCTATGGGGCTAGTGACAAAGTCTCTTTTGTTAGGCAGCTGCCATACTCTCTGAGCCTAATTGGATTCTTCCTAAAATGTGCTTTCCCAAGTGGCTACTTGTACTGCCTATCCAGTTGGTTAATTTTCAGTGGATGTCAGCATTTGCTGCTAAGTTGATCTGGAAAGCTCTCTAATTTAACTCTTCATACGTATTACTGTTCCCTGATGATAATGGTGATAATTTTAATTGCGGCTTCAGATTTAACAAAGTAATTTAAGTAAATTGCTTTCTAAAGGAGAGAAAGAGAGAGAGAGAGAGAGGATGCATCGGGTGTGGCTCTTAGACATGTGGAGTTTCTTCTTGGGGAAGTTGCATTCAATTGCATATGTATTTCATATATTGATGAACTTAGCTCCCAGCTGGGAGCTAAGAAATTATTTTCTGGTCTACTGCCATTGTGATTTGTGCCTTCCTTAAAGCTTTTTGATGCTTTCTCACTTACTAATGATAATATTCCTCCCCTAGATTAATAAGGGCCTACAAGGACCTGGGTCTTGCTTATACTTTCTCCATTCCTCTGTTGGACAATTTGAGCCTTGGACAACTTGAGCCTTCACTTCTTGGAACTTGCGCTGTTTTCTCCTACCATAGCTTTTATGCATCTATTTCCTCTACTGGAAATGGAATGTGTTTTTCATCCTTTTTCCTGTTATTGAGTCGAAGGTTGTACTTCTCACCTCACAACAGGCTGATACATTGAGAAATGAGTTCCTGGGGCAAGGGATAATGAAATGACTATTTGGAAAGTCAGTGGACTGAGAAGATGATGGACTAGTGTCCCAAAGAACCATCTTGCCCAGGGTTTGAATAGTTTCTTTTGTAGAACAAAGAGGAGGAGATGAAGTGGTGAAGTAAAAAGAGGTGATAAATTGTGCAAGTATTTCCTGGTTCCTACCAGACTCTGGAGGGACTGTGTCGATGTCATCCTTCCTGCAGCTGTTCACAGGTGGGCCTGGTCAGAATGTTTCCTGTGAGCTAAACCAGCAGTCCCTACTCTTTTTGGCCCCAGGGACTAGTTTCATGGAAGACTGCTTTTCCACAGACTTGGGTGGGGAGGGATGGTTTGGGGATGCTTCAAGCGCATTGTATTTATTATACCGCTGCTAATATTACAGGAGTCAGAGTGAAGGAGGTAATGCAAGTGATGGGGAGCAGCTGTAAATACAGAAAAAGCTTCACTCTCATGCCTACCCCCATTGCTCACCGCCAGCTATAATAGTCCTGAACCGGTACTGGTCCGTGGCCAGGGGTTTCCAGACCCTTGAGCTAAGCAAAGGTATTTTAGCTTAACACTCAGGCATGAGAGGCAGGATTCCTGAAGATGGGTCATTATATATACTTTAAGCTATAGGCAATATCACTTTAGTGATTAAAGGGAAAAGCAAAAATGCTAGAATACAAAGTAGAATATAAAGTAAAAGAAACAGAGTCAGATTTGCTCTTCCCTGTATACCTCTGGTTACTCCCAGCTCTCCTATAGGTTTCAACTCAGTTGACATTACTTGGAAGAATTCTATTTTGAGCTCTTGCCTGTGTCAAATCCTGCTATAAGGTCATATACCTTTGATATAGTTGTACTTGTCAATTACAATTTTACATTAATTTTATATGATTTGGTTAAAGTCTTACTTTTTCACTAAAATGTAGAAACCCTGTCAATCTTGTTCATTGTGGGTCTCAGTGGTGTTCAGTTCAGTCACTCACTCATGTCCAATTCTTTGCAACCACATGAACTGCAGCATGCCAGGCTTCCCTGTCCATCACCAATGCCCAGAGCTTGCTCAAACTCATGTCCATAGAGTCAGTGATGCCATCCAACCATCTCATCCTCTGTTGTCCCCTTCTCCTCCTGCCTTCAATCTCTCCCAGCATCAGGGTCTTTTCCAGTGAGTCACTTCTTCAATCAGGTGGCCAAAGTATTGGAGCTTCAGCTTTAGCATCAGGCTTTCCGATTATTCTTCAGGACTGATTTCCTTTAAGATTGAGTGGTTTGATCTATTTGCAGTCTGAAGGATTCTCGAGTCTTCTCCAACACCACAGTTCAAAAGCATCAATTCTTTGGTGCTCAGCTTTCTTCACAGTCCAACTCTCACATCCTTACATGACCACTGGAAAAACCGTAGCTTTGACTATATGGACCTCTGTTCGCAAAGTAATGTCTCTGCTTTTTAATATGCTGTCTAGGTTTGTCATAGCTTGTCTTCCAAAGAGTAATCATCTTTTAATGTCATGGCTGTGGTCACCATCTGCAATGATTTTGGAGCCCAAGAAAATAAAGTCTGTCACCGTTTACATTGTTTTCCCATCTATTTGCCATGAAGTGATGGGACCAGGTGCTATGATTTTTGTTTTTTGAATGTTGAGTTTTAAGCCATCTTCTTCACTCTCCTCTTTCACTTTGATCAAGAGGCTCTTAGTTCCTCTTTGCTTTCTGCCATAAGGGTGGTGTCATGTGCATATCTGAGGTTACTGATATTTCTCCTGGCAATCTTGATTCACACTCCAGGATGTGTGACTCTCGGTGAGTGATCACACCATTGTGATTATTTGGGTTATTAAGATCTTTTTTGTATAGTTCTTCTGTGTATTCTTGCCACCTCTTAATATCTTCTGCTTCTGTTACATCCTTATGCCAATCTTTTCATGAAATGTTTCCTTGGTATCTCTAATTTTATTGAAGAGATCTCTAGTCTTTCCCATTCTACTGTTTTACTTTCTTATTTCTCCTTGCTATTTTTTGGAACTCTGCATTCAGATGGATATGTCTTTCCTTTTTTCCTTTGCCTTTTGTTTCTCTTCTTTTCTCAGCTATTTGTAAGGCCTCCTCAGACATCCTTTTTGTCTTTTTGCATTTCTTCTTCTTTGGGATGGTTTAGTGCTTAATGGTATAGCACTATGCTTACCAGAGAAAAGTGCTCAATTATTATTTTATAAATGAATGAATGATATTATATTTAAATATTCTTGGTATGTTATTTCCCTGGTAAAGAATAATTGGTCAATATTTTGTCTTATTCTGAATAAATGTTTCATTGTCCATGCTGTAGCAAACTCTTTTCCTTCCAGTAATTTAAGGACTGCATATTAGAATATTTATGAGACCTTTTTGGTTTTAGGAAGCCAGGTAACAAGGGTGAAAGTAGTGAAGCTTGAAGCCAGGCAAACCTGATTTCAAATCCTTGCTCTGCTAGTTAGCTTACCAGCTTTTGTGACCTCTGCAATGTATTAATATCTTAACTTAACTTCTTTCAGCCTATTTTTCCACCAAATGAAGCTATCCTTTGCTTCAAAAAATTAATATCTTAACTTCTTTCAGTCTGTTTTTCCACCAAATAAAATGAAGCTAAAAACTTTGCTTCAAAAATGTAATGATGTCTATAAAAATTTAAGATGTCCCCAATTTTAAATAAGAAATATCAATTGCAAATATTGTATTCACACAAGTACACAGATATTCTCTGGATCATTATTAGTATAAGTATGAAATGAAACACTAAATATTGATAAAAACAGTGTAATGATGTAATGTCTATTATATGGAACATTATGTAGCCATGAAAGAGAACGTGAATGAATAGAAGTGGGAAATTAGATATAGATAAGTGAACTTGATATGAGGAACACAAATAAATTAGATATGAGGAGATGTCCAGGATATAGTGTAAAATGAAATAAATCAGAAGAGTATAAAAAAATACACACAAATACACATGCATAGAAGATTTGTGGGAGATATTCAAAGAACCAGTAATAATTGTTGCGTGCTTGCATGCGGGCTGAGTTGCTTTAGTAGTGTCCAACTCTTTGTGACCCCTTAACTTTGGAAATTTTAATGAGTGGTCCAGCTGGTTGGTGAATGGGGTAGTATTTTTTTTTTCAATTTATAGTTTCTTTACTGTTTTTATTTTTAATAAAAACATATATTGCTGATAATTTTTTTTTAAGTCTTAAGATACAATATTGTCCTTTTAGGTTCTTGTAGAAAGAAAATCATGTGAGAAAAGTGTCTAGTTCCTACTAATGAGTTAAATACTCACTTTAAAGGAGATAGCCCTTCTAAAATGTACTTACCAGAGGGTTTCCCAGTTTGGAAACCAGGAAACTCTGCTTCCCTGAGTAGCCTGGTGACAATTTGCTATGAAGCCTGGAATTTACCTAACATGTGCCCAGCCCTTTTCCTTGAGAGTGAAAAGAGAAAAAGTATCCTTTATTCATTCCAGGAGGTAAAAGTCTCTAGGCTGTTTCTTCTGAGCCCTGATGATTACAAACATATTTTATGCTAGAAATTGCAGAAGTTAATTTTCAGAGAGTAATCCCTATTTGCTCTCTGGCTAAAGTTATATAATTTCCTTATAAAAAATGAAAACAACAGAACAAACATTAATGGCAAAAAGGGAGGGTAACGTGAGTGCTGAAACCAAATACTTAGAAACAGACCAAGTCAAAGAAGCCTCCATCTTTGGAACTCGTGAATGTTCAGTCTTTATTGCCATGTCATAGTGTGTGGTTGAACTGCGTGTTTGTTCTTCTTATCTGTCTCTGCAGAAGCCTAACTTCTAATCTTTTCAAAGCATAATGCTTCCCCACCATAAGTACATGGTCATTCCTTTGCTACTTGAACCTGGGTTTCTTTCACTTGTATTCAGTGATATATGAAAACTGCCTTTCATTAGAACATCATCTTTGTTGTTGAGCTCTGCCCTTACACATGAGCTGACCTCATACGAACGCTAATGAGTTCAAATCATTCTGGAGCTACTTGGTGAGGTCTAAGACATTATTTTTTTTCTCTACAGGTTTCTGGATTTGATGTTTTCTGGAAAATTAATAATTGATCTGATTTCCCTTAACTGCTCTCAAGCCAACTTTTACATCACAATATAAATATATTTTTCCGTCTCACGTAATAGCATTTATTAGTGAATCTGACAAAACTCCGGATAAAAACACTGCATTTTATCCTGGTTAATAGCCTGGTTTTTTTTTTTTTTTTTTTTGCCAAGTCACTGTATACCAGCCTCATTTTTACTGCCTCTATTCTTGAAAACAGTAAACACTCATAGCTTTAGAGTCTACATGACTCCACGGACTGACACATTGTCAAGTGGTTTTGATGGACTGCTTTTCACTTGGCAAACTAAAGGTAATAAAAAGAAGTTCACGGCGTAGACTTATGCATGGAGGGGAGCAATTTCTGAGGGCATGCGTGTGTACAAACTAAATCTATGAACTCCAGCAGATCCAGTATCCAGGACTCTAAAACTGGAACAGATTGATTTATCTGTGACAATGTACTTCAGCCAAACCTCTGAGCTGGTTTGTTGGTAAATCCTAACACATGGCCTTTTAATGAGAGATACATTAATAATTGCAATTATGAGTAATATAGCAGGATAGATTGTGTTCTTTTTATTCTGATAAGGGATTGGAGTTGGTTACTCAAGAAACAGATATTTGTCAGATATGGTGTGCTCATGTTTGACATGCTGAATGGTATGTACTTGGAAAAAATGTGTATTGTGTGTGTGTTTTATGCTTTGTTTTTTTCAGGCTCTGTAGTATCACAGTAAGCATTTCACACTTCACACCCAGATCATTGTTATTCTATACCAATTGTCATGTGAAAATCTACAAAATAAACAGTGATGATATCTATTATCTTTTTGCTCTTTGAGAGAAAACACCACAATGAAACAAAATAATAATTCTTGACAAAAGGATCAAACAGGAGTGGTGGTACAGTTTCTGGAATATAGGGTACCATTCACAAACTGATTACAATCAAATACAAGTTCTTGTCCCAACGTGCACTGAACATGTTTCTTTACCTTCTAGAATCCAAACCCCCTTCTCTTAGTTTCTGAGTCTCTTCTGTGGCTCTTCCGTGGCTCCTGAAAGTGACAGCCATCTTATCAAATGACCTATCCCCACTCCTTGCCATGATTAACTGATAGGGTAAAGCCCTAGTCAAATGTAAGCTAGTCTTTCATTCGACAGAGGTCAATCAGGTTATTTCTTTTAAGAACTTGAATATCCAAAGAGGATCTAGTCAGCGATGAACCCCACAATTGGAATGTGATGTACATAATGGTCCGTGCTGGGGACCACACTGGACATAAACATAGTATGTCTGCACTAGAAAGTGATGGATGAGGATGGGATGAGCAAGCAACGAGGGTGAGGTGGGTATTAGAGAAGCACAATTGAGGGAGAGAGAGTTGGCAGGTGTGACCTTGAGGTTTGACATTCTCCTGCAGTTTCTCTAAGACCATGCTTGACATTGTTGGATCTACCTAGTAAACTCCTAGTTTACCTGAGCTACCTGGAGTGAGTTTTTGTTTTCTGTAACCAAAAGAGTCTTGATGAGAGCATTCCATTTTACAAATATAAAAATTATGTTCATGACTATAATTTGGAGTTTATTTCTGTACTCAAATATGTAGTATAAGATCATTCTGAAGAAAAACCTCTGAGACAATCAAAAGACTGAAAGGAAGTCAGCATTAAGGTGTGATCAAAATAGTCAGGGTCCCAATATGGGAAATGTATTTCAGACGGAATGTTATAGTCTAGAGTAAACATGGATGTGTTCACCAAATTCTTGATTATCAGAACCAGATGGCATTCTTGAAAAGGATTATTTTCATTCAAATAAGCAGCCGCACTTAACCAAACCTGAAAGGGATAAATGAAATCCTTTAACTCAATGTATACTTAGAGTATGAATGAGGAGCTCAGATAATTCATGTGAAAGCAACGTTATAGGTGATTGAGGTAAATTAAGGAAGTTTGAGAAATATTATTACACTTTTAAAGGGAGAATGATTTTGCCTCCCAACAAAATACCCCGTTGATGTTATGTCAGGTTCTACAGCAAGCTGTACCATTTCTTTCAGTTTTCTCTATGGATAGCAGTGATTAATTTGTCCCATGGCACTCAGATACCTTGTTTCTTTCTTCTTATGAATCATATAAATCTGATTCATCCTGTTCTCAAGAGTCTGGGAAAATAGCACCACCCTGAAAGTTTACGGAAAGGTTTTGTGAAGTTCATAGGAGTTAGAACTTAGATGCGTATTTTCCAAGCTCACATGAATCATTTCAAGTTAGGGCTCTGTTTTGTTCCGAATCTAGCCACGGAGTGCTTTTGCTCAGCTATGTGACATGGGACAGCTACTTAACTTCTCAAAGCTGTGGGCTTAGGTCAGTTTGTCTGAATTCATCAATGGTTATCATGAGTATCAAAGATCCTCTTATCCCTCATGGTTTCACATAATAGTAAAGTCCACTCCCTTACTATGATACCCACTAGATTTTCTCAGAGTAACATCTACTGTTTCCTTTTAACCAATGAATCCCCTTTCCAGTTTGGGATGATTGTTCTTTTCTACGCCAACTGCACTGAAAGGCAGAAGCTGTTTGCTTCTTTGTAAGGAAAATTCAACCCTTTCAAATACAGTGCTGGAATCTCCTTCTTGGAGTGATAATGGAAGAAAATATCAGTGAAGCGTTATCTCTCTCCTATAAAAAGTCCTGGGACAAATATTGCTACTAATACATTCAGAACAAAAATATAAAAACAAAAAGCAATCTTTTTTTTTTTCCCTTAGTTAAACTTGAACTTTCAGCTTTTATTACCAAACACAATTTATCTCTGTCCTATGAATACGTAGTTTTAATTTGGAACTTTTATTCTCCATATTAAGTATAAGGATAGCACAGGAAGATAAAATAATTTTTCTCCAAACAAAAGGGAAGTAAAGCGGTAATAGGCAACTGAGAAAGAATGTCCTTCTGAATAGAAGTTAATCAATATGAGTCTACACCCCTTTTTAATCATTTTTTCCCTTACTGAATCTTAGCCAAAAAACATTCAAGTCAGCCAAAAGTTTCATTTCTGAATAGAAAAGAAAAAAAATTAGAAGCATTTCTCTAAAACAAAAAACACAGAAAATCAACTAATGATTTTTGCCAAAATTGATGACCAAATATATTGGGCAAGCTATTTTTTTCATGTTTCATGGGTTATGAATAGATGTATTTTGCATAACTGAGAATTTATGCCATTCTTAAGTAGCTTGAAAGAAAATCACTAAAATTAGTTTTGATTTTGTATTGCATATGATCTGGATCTGGAAATTCAAGCGAGTCCTTTCCCTATGACCTGGGTATGAGCTACTTATTCTTCTTCAGACAGTATTTCATGCAAGGCATCAGAATTGCCTCCTCTACCAACACAGGCTGCTCAGTCAAAGAAGCAGAGGTTTCAGACCACCAGCTAAGCTCTGTCTGAAATGACCTTTCCTTTCTTACCGGAGAGCTGGAAAGGCAAATATATTCTTATTTGTTTCTCAATTTTAAGACTAGGTATTACTATTCTATTCCTCTTTGTCCACAATGGCAAATTCTGGTAAATTTTCTCTCAGGAAATATCCTGGTGTCACTTTGGAACAAGAATTTGCATTTGTGTCTAAAATCCTAGATGTTACTGATATACTCTGAGAACCACTGCTCTGTGAATAGGGTTTCCCAGGTAGCACTAGTGGTAAAGAACCCACCTGCGAATGTAGGAGACATAAGAGAAGCGAGTTTGATCCCTGGCTCAAGAAGATCCCCTGGAGGAGGGCATGGCAACCCACTCTCGTATTCTTGCCTGGAGAGTCCCATGGACAGGGGAGCCTGGCAGGCTGCAGTCCATAGAGTCCAAATGAGTCAGGCATGACTGAAGCGACTTAGCATGCATGCATGCTATATGAATAAGAGCAATTGGTTCTAATCCCGGACTACGACTTTACATAACTCATTTGACCCATTAGTCTCACTTTCTTCATCTGTACAGTAAGAATAATTCCTAGCTGGCTACCTCATAAGCATGTGAGGACCATATTAATCAATAAATGTAATAACTTTTGACTTCCAGACAACTATAACCTGTGACACTGATAATTCAAACATCATTAAAGTAGTTCCCCATTATCTGTGTTTTCAGTTACCTGTGGTCAACTGTAGTTTGAAAATACATTAAATAGAAAATTCCAGAAATAATGTCTATTTTAAATTGCATGCTTAAGTAGCATGCTCAGATCTCCAGCCTTCCTGCTCAGGAAGTGAATCATCCTTTTATCCACCATATGCAGGCTGTATACCTGTATACACTACTCAGCCATTGGTTACTTCGTAACTGTCTTGGTTATCTCAGTGCTTGGGTCATGTTATCCTTATTTTACTTAATAATGACCCCAAAGGGCAAGAGTAGTGATGCTGGCAGTTCTGACTATTTTTTTTTTTTTTTTAGTGATGATGGAATTTCTCTTTATTTATTTATTTATTTGGCTGTGTTGGTTCTTAGTTGTGGCATGGGGAATCTTTCAATACATCGCATGGATTCTGTAGTTGTAGCACATGGGCTCAACAGTTGCAGGATATGGGCTTTGTTGTTCTGCAGCATATGAGATCTTAGTTCTCCAACCAAGAATTCAATCTGTGTCCCCTGCTTTACAAGGTGAATTCTTTACCACTGGGCTACCAGGGAAGTCCCCTGATATTTTCTTACTGTGCCTAATTTATAAATGAAACTCTATCATAGGTATGTATAAGAAAAAAAAAAAAAAATATATATATATATGTTTCGGTACTATCCATGGTTTTAGACATTCTCTGCGGGTCTTAGAACATATCCCTGGAAGATAAGAGGGAGTACTGTGTATTGCTTTTGTACATAATATAAAAATGTTAGTTCCAAAAACATCAATTAACTTTGTTGTCAGTATTTGACATCTATTTTATGATAAGGGTTTCCCTGGTAGCTTAGATGGTAAAGAATCTGCCTGCAATGCTGGAGACCTGGGTTCGATCCCTGGGTCAGGTAAATCCTTTAGAGAAGGGAATGGCTACCCACTCCAGTATTCTTGCCTGAAGAATTCCATGGACAGAGGAGCCTGGTGGGTTACAGTTCCGGGGGTTGCAAAGAGTTGGACATGACTGAGCCACTAACAACACATTGTGTGATACTTCTTCCACCTCCCCATTGCTTTGAAATGAGGGAAGTAGTTTGCATTCTGAACACAAATTTTGGCCAGAGTGTAGATATTAAGTCTTCCCAAGTGACTGAGTGGTAAAGAATCCATCTGCAATGCAAGAGATGTGGGTTTGATCCCTGGGTTGGGAAGATCCCCTGGAGAAGGGAATAGCTAGCTACCCACTCTAGTAATCTTGCCTGGAGAATTCTATGGACAGAGGAGCCTTGTGGGCTATAGTCCATGAGGTCTCACGGAGTTGAATGTGACTGAGCAACTAAACAACAACAACAACAGATAAATATTAAACTATTTAAAAAAACAGGTTCCTTTGAGTTCTGTAGGATTCCAGTATAACTTATTTGAATTAACAACGTATATAAAGTGGCAGCCATGAAATTAAAAGACGCTTACTCCTTGGAAGGAAAGTTATGACCAACCTAGACAGCATATTCAAAAGCAGAGACATTACTTTGCCGACAAAGGTCCGTCTAGTCAAGGCTATGGTTTTTCCAGTGGTCATGTATGAATGTGAGAGTTGGACTGTGAAGAAAGCTGAGCACCAAAGAGTTGATGCTTTTGAACTGTGGTGTTGGAGAAGATTCTTGAGAGTCCCTTGGACTGCAAGGAGATCCAACCAGTCCATCCGAAAGGAGATCAGTCCTGGGTGTTCATTGGAAGGATTTATGCTAAAGCTGAAACTCCAATATTTTGGCCACCTCATGTGAAGAGTTGACTCATTGGAAAAGACTCTGATGCTGGGAGGGATTGGGGGCAGGAGGAGAAGGGGACGACAGAAGATAAGATGGCTGGATGGCATCACTGACTCGATGGACATGAGTTTGAGTGAACTCTGGGAGTTGGTGATGGACAGGGAGGCCTGGCGTGCTACGATTCATGGGGTCGCAAAGAGTCAGACACCACTGAGCGACTGAACTGAACTGATAAAGTGGCAACGTGACAATCAGGAAGGGATTGGGAAGTCTTTACCCTAGCAGAATTCCTTTGGGCTAGAGGCTCCCCAGTGTGAACATAATCTTGGACAACTTCAGTCAAAGCAACCATATCTCCTAGCTTGCCTCATTTGGTTGTCTCAGTTCGGGCCTGTTGTTCTGACATACCTAATGCTCTCTTTGGGCTTCCCTCATAGCTCAGTTGGTAAAGAATCCACCTGCAGTGCAGAAGACCCCAGTTTGATTCCTGGGTCAGGAAGATCCACTGGAGAAGGCATAGGCTACCCACTCTAGTATTCTTGGGCTTCCCTTGTGGCTCAACTGGTAAAGAATCCACCTGCAATGTGGGAGACCTGGGTTGCTGTCTTTACATTCAAGAGTATCCTGTTTAGATAATACATTTATAGTCTCCAAAACTCTAGGCAACTAGCTTTGAATATTTCCATTCTCATGGGCAGTTCACTCCTAGAAGGTAGGAATGAATCTGACTTTCTTTTTCTGATGACGTTAGTTTTTTACATTCTAAATTCCCTTGTTCTGATTTCATTTCTACCAAATGATTTTCTGATCCCCATATTTTATAGTTTAGTTTCCTTAGGGCACGAGATGTCTGTTTTCATTAAAAGATTGCTCAGAAATGCATGTTGCATGAAAGCACGAGACTCCAAGGGTACTTACTGGGGAAATAGAGGGTTGTGTGAATATCACGGCAGTCTGCTTCCACTGGGCACTGGGCACATTCATGTATCCGATGGGATCTGTCAGTTAGGCACCACCTGTCAATGGTCCCTAAATTCTGGGACACTTAAACTGAATTTGATGCTTTGGGAGATAATGGAGCCTACCCCCTACAATATCCTTAATGCATGTCCCAGGAGGTGAGATGGACAGTATTGGCTAGCAGCCATGAACAAAGCTGGCTTGCCCTAAAGACAGAAGACACATGTACATTGAAGTCTTAAGATTTTTAAAGTAATTAAAATACTCAATGCAAAAGAGTGTTTTAATTAAAAAATAAAATGCTTGGCATAGCACCTCTATATCTATGAAGAGAGAAAGTTCTTGTTATGGAAATCACAAGCGCTTCTGACATGTGGTGGTTGTTTTTTAATAACTTCATAAAAAATTAAATAATGTTCAGCTGTTGACTTCAGTGTTTCAGAGCCTGATCCTTAACAAGTTTTCAAGTAGTTGGGTAGATGTAGTTCCAGACAATACTGTTGCTAAAAATGAATTCCACATTTATCTCACTTACTGATATCTACAGTGTTATCTGGATGTATTCTTATTTTCCATGTGGAGAATGTAAGATATCATTGGAATTGATCATTGTTAAAACATGAGATACATAATTTTATGTATATATTATATATATATAATAAGTATATGTCTCATGCTCCATATAGAATGTTTGTAACTCATTTTCCAACTTATGCTACTCTAGTTAGAAACATGTTTTTGTTTGTTTGTTTTTACTGTAGCCTGGAAAGCACTAATTCACCTACAAGTAGTAATAGAATAACAGAATCAAAATGTTAGAGACCATCCAGGTTTCATTGCTGGAGTTGCCAAGTCAACATAGACAATTTCATTGTTATTCAAAAATGGTTTTCACCCATAGTTTTTAAAACAAATTTTTGGATATGTATTTTTTATTAGATTCTTTTAAAATTACAACCTCTTATAAATGTTTTAAATTTGCTTTTATTTTTAGCTGTGCTGAGTCTTTGTTGCTGTGCTACCTTTTCTCTAGTTGTGGTGATGGGGGCTACTCCCTAGGTGTGGTGCACGGGCTTCTCATTACCGGGGCTTCTCCTGTAGCTGAGGACGGGCTCTAGGGCATGAGGGCTTCAGTAGTTGGGCACGTAGGCTCAGCAGGGGCAGCTCATGGGCTCTAGGGCACAGGCTCAGGACTTGTGTTGCACAGGCTTGGTTGCTCTGTGGCATGTGGGATCTTCCCAGACCAAGGATCAAACCCATCACACATAGTTATAACATAGGGCTTTCACATCTAAAACATAAAGAGCATTGTGAAATTTCTGGAATAGGGTCTTGAGGTTTAAATACATTTATAATTAGACTATTTATTTGTTTATATTATTAATATAATTTGTAAACATTTTTCTCATTTGGTATGTGTAGACCCAAAGTTAAATGGTAAAATCATCAAGAATATAAGAAGCTTGAGGAAAGAAAAATGAACAAGAAAGGATTTGTGGGTATAATGATGGAAAAAATACTCTTTGGAAAATAACTTGATTGTTTTAGAAAGCATGATAAACATACTAGCAAATTGGAGTTTGGCCAGCTGCTCTGTGGAAATACTTTAAAATAGAATTTGTGTTCTTAGCTAAAATCTCAGCTCACACCCTCTCTAACCTTGCAGAAAGAAACCAGCTCTTAAATAGCATCTGTAACCTAGAAACCAGAAGTAAATCATAGAAATATTGGAACATATACAAGTAATACAGAAATAAGCCAGATTTCATGAGAGATTTTTTTCAAGAAAATATAAAAAATAGCAAGGGACCAATTTTAATACCTTCTGACCTTAAATATCACACTAACAAGTACATATAAAAGTTCAAATTGTTGCTCCCCAGATATTCCTTTTATAGAACAGTCTGGATAAGGAGGTTGTGAAAAGCACACTTGGACAAATAACTAAACAGAGGCATTAGGCATTTTTTGCACATTTGGATAATGCGTGAAAACATTTCCAGCTTTAAAGCTATCTTTACACCTTCCTCTGTGTTGAGACTGAGCGTGAATGTGATGCCTTGATGGCGACACATGAGGGCTGGATGGGTCCATTGTGGAGAAATGAGAAGTGGAAAGTGAGATTCTCACAGCCTTTTCCTACTTCTCTATAAATGAAGGGGTTTTGGTGTTTTCATGAGCTGTAAAGAGTAGTTAAGAGAGGGTACGTGACATAGTAGGTGAGAATGAAATTCCCAAATGAGACCAACCTGGATTTGACTTCGGGTTCTGTGATTTTTCTGGTGTAAAATCTTGAGCAGGTGATTTAGCACTTATGAGCCTCCGTTCTCTTGTGGTCAAGTCGGATAATAGTGCCTGCCTCCTAAGGCTGGTATGATAGTTAATCTGTTTGTTCTCGAAAAGCATGTAACACAATGCCTGTAGTGTAGAAACTTTCAGAAAATGTTGGCTCTTAGTAACTGAAGACCTAAGAAAGGTAAAGAATGTGTTTCTGAGCCCACCGCACACGTGGCCCCCAGTCTACTATCTGAGCAGGTTTTATATGAGCTGCTATTACAAACATTGCCATTGATATATGAAAGACCCTCACTTGCCTGTCATATCACAGGGGATCAATGTGGTCTGCTGAATAAGTATATCACTTTTTACATCTCAGGTCATCTCTTCTGATGCTTAGAACATTTATTGACTCTTAAGTTTTCTACTCTAATGAGTCCAACACACCCAAATTGAATTACTACATTGCTTTCTTATAGCTATATATTGCTTTTTGAGATTTCTTCTTCTCAAGCAGCCCTCCTCTGTCAGTCATGCCTGGTAAAATGTCACTGGTTCTTCAAGAGTCTTCTCAAATGCCCCCTCCTACACTGTAGACTTTGTAGCTTCGTGGTGTTATGCACTTTAAATATATCTTGTTTTATTCACCTTTAACACAACCACCTAGCTGCTGAAGCCAGGAATTCTTTCCAATCCATGTCATCTTCAGTGTGTAACAAAATGTTTTCACACAAGCATTCTGTATATATTTAAGTGAAGAAGTACCTTTACATCACTTAAGGTGATGAAGCATCAGATAAATATCAAAGGAAATATCATCGTGAACATCAGGAGATGATTTCTTTGTATAGCCTGGATGGAAAATGCCAGAATGGCTCTGGTAGTAAGTCGAAGGAAACTACCTGCTTAAAGGACTGAAAAGCTGGGACCATGAAAGAACTGACCTCTTAAGGATATAAGGAGAAGATTCTGAATCATGATGCCTTTGGGGTGGACCATAATTAGGCTATTCTAAAAGAATAATAAAAGAAGAGTTTGTCTTCTCTATGTCTGGCCCATCAGAGATTCTTAGTAATCCTTCTATAGTAATTCCATCTGTAGTCATTCTTACTTCTATGGCTATATTAATTAATATTGCTACATCTCTTGAGAATTTACCACGTGTCACTCACCGATCTGGGTGCTCTACATGTGTTTTTTCTTTCCTTTTTTTTCACTGCTGCTGCTGCTAAGTCGCTTCAGTCGTATCCGACTCTGTGCGACCCCATAGACGGCAGCCCACCAGGCTCCCTGTCCCTGGGATTCTCCAGGCAAGAACACTGGAGTGGGTTGCCATTTCCTTCTCCATTTTTTTTTTTTTTTTCACTACAACCTCACAAAGAAGGTATTACTTGGATTCTGATTTTACATAAGAAGAAACAGAGGTTCGTGCACCAGCATGGCTAGGCCTAGAGACGATCAGACTAAATGAAGTAAGTCAGGGAGAGAAAGACAAATACCATATGATATCACTTATAGGTGGAATCTAAAATATATGCAAATGAACTTGTTTATGAAACAGACTCACACATAGAAAATAGATTGGTCGTTGCCAAGGGGGAAGCAAGGTGGGGAGTTTGTGATTAGCAGTTGCAAACTATTTTGTATAGAATGGACAAATAGTAAAGTCGTACTGTATAGCATAGGGAGCTATATTCAAAATCCTATGATGAATTACAATGGAAAGGAATATGCAAAACAGTATGTGTGTATATATATATATGTGTGTGTGTTTGTGTGTATGTGTGTATATGACTGAATCACTTTGTGGTACAGCAGAAATTAATACAACATTTTTAAATCAAATATACTTGAATAAAATAAATTTTAAAAAGAAAGAAATAGAGGTTCAGGCAAGTTTCACCTAAATTCACAGAGCTAGTAAATGGCACAGTCAGAATCTGAATCCAAATCTGTTTGATACCAGAACCACATTCTTCATTCTTAGGCTGAATACTTTAAAAATACATAAAAATACCCCCCACCCACCATGGACAATGACCATGGCACAGGCATGTGTGGAAGTAGCTCATTATGCTGGTCACAAAAAGTACCACCTGTAACTACTGACTTCTCTTAGGGAATCACTGAACGTCAGAGCTGGGGAGGATGTTAGCCAGCATTTACGACAGCTCATGCTGTTTTCGTGTTGCTTCCCTTGTGGCTCAGCTGGTAAAGAATCTGCCTGCAATGTGGGAGACCAGAGTTCGATCCTGGGTTGGGAAGACCCCCTGGAGAAGGGAAAGGCTACCCACTCCAGTATTCTAGCCTGGAGAATTCCACGGACTGTATATGGGGTCGCAAAAAGTCAGACACGGCTGAGCGACTTTCACTTCACTTCATCTCACTTCATGTTGTTTTAGAGGAGGTAATCGAACACCAGGGAGATAAAGTTTTCTGCTTTAGATCAATGAGTGAGTGGCAAAATTAGGACCAGAAATCCATTCTCCTTCCAGTATACCAGCATAGTTTCTCAGGAAGCTGGAATAAATAACTTTACAGAGTTGTCTTGCTAATCCAAACCTATAAAGTGACAGTGAATGTCACAATCCACATTATCAGATGTTGTTTTAGGTTGCAGTTGTTATTCTCTTACTCTTTCTGCCAGATTCTTTCTTTTTAGACATCACAGCCCAGGCTGATAACCTGTAGAGCGTCAGATACAGAGAAAAATAATTCTTCCTACTCCCGACCCCATGCACTTCCCATACTTGAGGAATTTATTTCTGAGCTCATGAAAATGCCCTTAAAAACCAACTGTTCAATAGTCTGAAGTTGGTTTTCTAAACAGCATTACTTGCATGAGCTGCACTCAAAACCCTGGATCCCCCAATCCACATCATTGCCAGCGGAAAATAGTTTTTTTCCCTCTGTGCCAAAGACGAAGGAAACAAAAGAGAAGAAAAAAATTTAGTGGATAATACAGTAGTTTGGCTTGAAATGAAAAGACTGCTGAATAAGTTGAAAGCTCTGGGAACTGAAATTCGGATAGAATAGTGGCTGTGTATTGTGATGGGGAAGGAAAGAGGAAGTGTCCCTGTGTGTAAATGACTGGATAAAGAGTTCTTTAATGAGTACACAGAGGAACAAGGACGTGGTATTGGGAGAAGAGCCGGATAACCCAGTGCAAGTGTCAGAGGCCCAGAGGAAATGTGTCAAAGGCTAAAACTGTGCGAGAGAAGAAAAGCTTTATAACTATGTTGAGAACAAGATAATAGGAGATGAAGGGATGGTTCTACCAGAAGGTGCTTTTAGAAAAAAGTCACACTTGTCTTCCCTCAACACGTCACAGTTTCCCTGTCAGAGGAGGTAAGTAATATTAGTTTGGATAGGATCTAATCCTAGTGAGAGAAACTGAAGCCCAAGGAGATGAGGAAATTTAAAAACACAACATTGGTGCTTCAGATTCAATTCTGTGAATGGTTGTAAAACGCTGACATTTTGCTAAGTGCCAGGGATGTCAAGATGAATAAGACACACCTCCTGCCCTCAAGGATTCAGTCTAGGGGCTAAAACAAGCACAGCACAAGCTAATTATATAACAGGATGATAAATGCAATATTATATTGATTTCTGGTTACTTTGTAGGGCTTGAAGAATGAGAGAGGAATAGAGATTAATTGGCCCAGGGTGATGATTTTTAAAAAGAAACTCATTTACCTGATATATAGATAAATTGGATTAGTAGTTTGATACCCATCATGAGCAATAACCTGGAATCAGTTCGTGAAAACAGATGTGTGTGTGTGTGTGTGTGTGCACGCGCTCTGTTGCTATTGTGGCTTCTCTTCTGTCCATGGGATTTTTCAGGCAAGAATACTGAAATAGATTGCCATTTCCTCCTCCAGGGAATCTTCCTGACCCAGGGCTCAAACCTGTGTCTTCTGCATCTTCTGCATTGTGGACATTAATACAAGTTAGAGATGATTCTAAGAATTATTGTGGATTTACCAAGGAAGACTAGACTAATGTAATTTTATTTCCCTTATAAAAAAGTAAGTTAGATTGGGAGGCTAGAAACACAGTGCAGACATGCATACCATAAACCTTATCTCATATGCTGGTTTTCTCTGAGTATTTGACGAGGTCTTCAGTAACACACTTGTTGAATAAGAAGTCCATGGACATGATGCTAATATACTGAGATGGACTTGGAAATGCCAGTGAACTGGTAGCGGTGAGTCAGAAGGGAGGCTTCTGGTTGTGGAGTGTAGATTCTTTACTGTGGTATGGCTGTGGTGATCCTTTCATTCATGACTTGGATGGTGGTTCAGTAAGGGACACCCCAGGGAACAAAGAGCAGACTTAAGCAGGGCAATTTGAGCTGAATTTAATAAAGGGATGACAAGCAGACACATTTTAAGGGAACTAATAAGGGGTAGTGCAGAGTGTCCACACTAGTCTGAGATGCTGAGGATAAAGATCAGACCATGGAACCCACAGTGAAGTGATAGTAGCAAGCAGAAGGCTCCTGCCCCAGCTAGAGCTTTGGATTACTTTTTCCTTGCATTGCACTTGACCTGCTTATTGGTCCCTGCCCTGTTTTCCTGCAGACACTTACCCACTCTGCCGTGTACTTCCTCCTCCCTGGACTCATTGTCTGTGCAGGGATGGGTAGAAGTCATGTGTTCCTCTGCTTATCAGCTATTTCCTGTCCTTGATTTATTGCTTGTGAAGCCCTTAATTAGTCAGATCTTTCCTGACGTTCTATAATTGTGGCAAGGGCAGTTTCGGTCCCCATTATGCCTGTGAGCATTTGGCAGCGTGTCTTCTGATACACCTGTGAACAAGGAGAAATCTGAGCCTGATGTTATTACTTGAATGGACTTGGATGGGCTTCAAAATGCTAATTAAGTGGTAGATACCAATAGATAGGGCTCCTGGGGAAGTAATGATAAGATAGCATTTGGAGGAGACTACTGTCTGATTTCTTGTGTTAGCCTCTCCTACCTTCCTGGTAAATTTCTAAAGGTTTTCTTTCTATTGCTTTGGTAAATAAATTATTCTGAAAACACAGGCCATCAAGATATGCATAATTGTTCCCAAACAAATGGAAGTTTTGCAAGCATTTTTTTAAACAGTCACATCTTCCTTGGGCCAGTATTCAAGGGACGTTTTTCTTATTTGAGGGCACACTAACACACAGTTGGTAAAAATTTCCCCGGAAAGAGCAAAGTAAATATTTATAAAATGTGTCATAGGTACTTGTATAACAAATAATACTTATGGGGCTAATCAAGACTTGTTAGCAAATTTAGTGAGACTTTGAACGTTTTATGTGTCAGACTGAAATGAAAACAAAACATTTGAATTTGATCTAGGAACATTCCCTTTCTTCCATTTTCACTATTTATATCGCCAATGTGAATCTTGTAGGTAGACTGAAATTTTAATATCCTTCCTGAGTTCACTGTCCTGTCTAATGGGATATGCAAAATAGATGATATTTATTTATAGGTTACTCAGAGAGGTTTGTTCTCTCTGTCTGCCTGTCTCCCTTACCCTCTGTCTCTCTGCCCATTCCCCTTGCTGTGGCGGGTCTCTGTTTCAAAGAAGCAAAAGACCCCTTTTAATTTCTCTTTACTTCAAGATGTCCTAAAGGACCCTTCTGGGGTTGAAACACTGTAAGGTTCCCTTACTCTTCCGTTGGTTTTAAACTTACCTGTGTTCAGAGAAATCTGTATGCGGGTCAAGAAGCAACAGTTAGAACTGGACACGTAATAACGGACTGGTTCCAAATTGGGAAAGGAGTACTTCAAGGCTGTATACTGTCACCCTGCTTATTTAAATTATATGAAGGGCACATCATGTGATATGCTGGGCTGGATGAAGCACAAGCTGGAATCAAAATTGCAGGGAGAAATATCAATAATCTCAGATATGCAGTTGACACCACCCTTATGGCAGAAAGCTAAGAGGAACTAAAGAGCCTCTTGAAGAAAGTGAAAGAGGAGAGTGAAAAGGCTGTCTTAAGAGTCAACTTTCAGAAAACTAAGGTCGTGGCATCTGGTCCCATCACTTCATAGCAAATAGATGGAGAAACAATGGAAATAGTGACAGACTTTGTTTTCTTGGGCTCCAAAATCACTGCAGATGGTGACCGAAGCCATGAAATTAAAAGACATTTGCTCCTTGGAAGAAAAGCCGTGACCAACCTAGACAGCATATTAAAAAGCATAGACATTACTTTGCTGACAAAGGTCCATCTAGTCAAAGCTATTGTTTTTCCAGGAATCATGTATGGATGTGAGAGTGGGACCATAAAGAAAGCTGAGTGCCGAGGAATTGATGCTTTAGAGCTGTGGTGTTGGAGAAGACTCTTGAGAGTCCCTTGGTCTGCAAGGAGTTCCAACCAGTCCATCCTAAAGCTAATCGCTCCAGAATATTCATTGGAAGCACTGATGCTGAAGCTCCAATACTTTGGCCACTTGATGTGAAGAACTGACTCATTGGAAAAGACCCTGATGCTGGAAAAGATTGAATGTGGGAGGAGAAGGGGACGACAGAGGATGAGAAGGTTGGATGCACCACCGACTCAATGGACACGAGTTTGAGCAAGCTCTGGGAATTGGTGATGGACAGGGAAGCCTGGCGTGCTGCAGTCCATGGGGTCGCAAAGAGTCAGACACGACTGAGTAGCTGAACTGAACTGATATTTCAATTACTGAAAAAATAAATGACTTTACATTGTAGCACATTTGTCATGAAAACTTTCTGAAGATAACAGATGATGTTACCCTTCTTTTTACCAGAAATTGATATTTGACTGGACATAATTTTTCTATTATGTCACTGTTTTATAACCACTTGTTGAAAAAAATGTCCAAGAGCTCATCGAGGCGGCTTGAAGTTACCTTGTCATTTCTTTTCTACAACTGAGATCATATCTTTTTAACTGCGCGCTTCACAATGAAAGCAGCTTCCTTTGTGATCACTGGGACACATTCCGGAGCCTTCGGACACCAATTTAGATTGCCGCCTTCCCTCCCCCACCAAGACAGGCAAGCAGAACGCTGAGAGGTGATTAGAATTTTACTCCCCCATCCACAGACCTTCAGCTTTCCCCGTCTCCTTAGCTTCCCTTTGCTTAGCAACAGGAATGTGGCAAACGCTGGATTGCTAACAGATTTCTTTTTTCCTCTCACATTGAAATGAGGAACTTAAGGGTATAAAAGCCAATAGAGCATCACACATTTCATGTGGGCTTCCCATTAGAATTTTATACGCTGAATACAGGGAGTTTCTGGGGCCACAGTATTTTCACAGTTTTTCTGGTTGCGATTGACTTAATCATATAACAGCATCTGGGCCTCTACTCCCCGGTGAATACAGCAGAAAGTCAGCACCTAAGAAAGTGCCAGTGCATGTTTCAAGTACACCTCTGCCCCCTTTTCTCCCCTGGGTACTATTTTTAGAAATTTAAGTCATCTAGGTCAGGAATTAAGGCTGTCCTTGTAATAGTAGTTCAAAGTAATTTAGAGGTGTGCACATCGTCTTTATTCCTCTGTGAATGCGGAGGCTTTTTAAATTCAGCAAGTCAATTCAACAGTACTGGTTCCTCTCCTCTCAGCAAGGCATTGGGTTAGATACCCAGAGAGTAACATCAAGAAGAGTCGAACCCTGCCTTCAAGAAGTGAAGTGAACCTATTTGTTTATATAGCATTAAATACAGGATATATTAGGTTTCAAATATCTGACCATTTTTGGCCTAAAAAGTGGCAGTTTCATATAACATAGCCTAATAATGTGCTGTTGTCATGCCTAAAAAACACTAAACATTGAGGACCTTAAATATAAGTGGTTGAAATTCAGGATGGGCTTAAGAGGAATATATGATTTCAGTAAGTCCTAGAGATTTGTGTAGAATTAGATTCTCCATGCACTAACCACCTGTACTAGGCAGTAGGAAGCTGAATCAAAGCAATGGAAAGCAGAAAGTAAGAGTTTTACTTAGAAAATATCAAGCAGTCTAGAATGACTGGCACAAATAATTCATGAATGGGGCAGTGGAGGACACCTACAGCTCAGACAGTAAATTGGTGTCAGAGTGATTATTTTATCAGGCTAGAGGGAAGCGTGAAAGATGCTGAGGAAGGGAACAGCAAATTCATAGCTATGTACCTACTTTTCCACTGGTCTTAAGATCTACCCTTGTGTGTTCCCCAGGAAGGGCTGACTTTCTCTGGCACAGAAAATTAATATATACATTTGACGGTATCTTTTAATGACTATTTTGAAATAAGTGTCAACAGTAACAAAAGGAAGTCCACAGTGACACAGAAAAAAAAAGTGTGTGTGTTTTTTTAATGGACATTAAAGCTGAAAAGGCTAGAGCAAAGGTCACATGCCTAGGGCATCCACACTGATAGCATAAAGCCAACTACAACCCAAATTCAGCCAAGTGCCTGTTTTTGTACATAAAGTTTTATTTGAACACAGGCCCATTCATTTTCCTCTTGCCTGTGACTGTTTTCATGCTGCACTGTGGTTGCAGAGTTGATTAGTTGTAATACACACAATATGGCTGGTAAAGCATAAACTATTTTTCTGTTTAGCCCTTCACAGGAAAAGATCGCTAACTCCTGGCACTAAAAAAGAAAAAGGTTGACTTGGTTAATCTATCATTTTCTACTTTGTTGACAGATACTGAGAGAGGAAAATCAGCAGTACAAGTGTGACAATAAATGATAACTAGTACCTTGGCCTCAAGGTCAGTCATCAGTGAGAGAACTGGGGGCTGGTGATTTAGTGAGCACTTGATCACTGCTACTTATTCCAAGTTTCAGAACCTTTATTGATGCCTTGTAGTCAAATTTTGCTAGTTTACAAGAGAATCTAGATTTTGAGATATTTATATGATATCTCCCGGTTTTAAGATAGTGTCCATAAGTGCAGTGTAAAGTTTTTAGCCTTGGGAGTCAAAAGCAATGTCTCTGTCTGGATTCAGTTTATGACCACATGTTGTAGCTCTAGAAGAAGACATCATTATAAGAAGGAAGGGGTGAAAAGTTAGGGGGAATTAAGTGATACAGCAAGAAGATGGAGCAGTATATGATAAGGATTCTCACATGCTCTGCAGGACTTGAGAACGAGAGCAGAGTTGAAGTCAGGAAGAGGAAAGGACCTTGTTTATTCCTATCGGGAAAGTTTGCTTTAGAATATGTCATTGTCAGGGCATTGGTGAAATGATTCAAAGATACAGACAGTGTTTATTACTATGTTTATTAAACTAACATACTTTAGTTTAACATAGTCCTCTCACGTGGGGCTCCAAAGTGTAAGAAGAGAAATGAATTAATGGTCAAGCAGGAACTTAGCTATCTATGTTAAATCTGAAAATAAAGAAAAAGAGCAGATTAAGGAATACCATGGACAAGACATGTTTCTTGGTTTTCTTCACATGTCTGTGAGAAGAAGAAAATATTCAAGGGACAGAGTCAATATTATTTTCAGTGAGATGTTAGATTTAAATAAATATTTCCTGAACTGTATACCCTTGACAATTGAATATGCACAGCAGAACTTGTTTGCTTTTTAAATGGAAGTTAATACCTTGTGGGCAGAACCTTGTTTAATATGTTTACTCCCAAATCCTCTGGCCCCAGCACAGTGCAGCCTTGCTGAATTTGCTGAATGAATGGGTACAGGAGTGAACGCACGACTGGGGGCCCGCATAGATCCTGTCTTGCACATTTCGTTGTCTTCCGTATGGCCTCTGTGTCTGCTCTGATGACATTCTCTTCTCTCCTATATCTCTGGTCTTCTTCTTTTTTTAAACAAAATTCTTTTTACAAACACATTGAATTATCTTTTTCAAAAATGTATTGAAACTATAAACCCAGAAACTATCATTTCTTATTTTCTGTATATGATTGTTTTGCCTCATAACTGTGTAAGGTAAATTACCATTTAATTGCTGTTTTTTATTCAGACATATTTCTAGATGGTGCTTTGGATTCTAATAAGTGTCAGATTTTCCATTTTTATTTGCAAAACAATTTTTGTTCCTGAAGAAGACAGAATAAATGAGAAGATGTGAATGTTTATTATGCTAGTGGCAGGGAACAGCATACCATAAATTGCTACCTTTAACAAAGAGTGATATTAATTTATTTAGTGAACAGTGACGGTTGAGCGTCTGCTATGTGTGAAGCATCTGCTATCTGTACATGAGTGCCTGAGACCAGTGGAGAAGCGTAAAGTGTTCCTAGTGTGATGGAGTGACCTACTGCAGAAAGGCAGAGGCCTCTCCTGGCAATCAGTGAAGCCCTTAAAGCAGTCTTGGACTGTGATGGACGGCTTGTCAGCTGTTTTCTCACTGCTTACTACAGGGGGCAAGGAAGTTTGCAGGAGTTTCTTTAACAGGGTAATCAAGAACATACTTTTCCATCTCTCTGGAAGTTTATACCTTTCTCAGCTTAGAAAAGTGCTCTGCCTTTCCATTTGTGAAAAGTGACTGTGCAAAATTGCATCTGAGACAAAGTAGAACTTCAAGAGTGAATAGTGAAAGGATGGGAAATACATCTCATTTGGCAGGTCATTTAAGGCTGTTGCCTGGTGATTCAGATGGTGGAGAGTCCGCCTGCAGTGCAGGAGACCTGGGTTCAATCCCTGTGTTGGGAAGATCTCTTGGAGAAGGGAATGGCTACCCACTCCAGTATTCTTGCCATGGACAGAGGAGCCTGGCATGCTGCAGTCCTTAGGGTCCCAAAGAATTAGACACTGACTTTTCACTTTCAAGGCCCTTTGCTTACTACATTGCGATTGTAGTTGTAAGAAGAGGAGAGGGAGCTCGAAGTGTGTGCTGAGCTCTCTGGATGCCCTGTCGCTTCCATCCTCACAACACGCCTAAGTGTTATCATTGTGCCCATTTTATAGATGAGAAGGCTGAGGTGCTGGGCTCCCTTTTTACATATTTGCTTATTCCTTCCCATCTCCCTCTCTAGACAAATTTCACTTTTCCTAAATACTCACTGTAGCAATATGTCTCTTTTTCCTCCTATTATAATTTTTAACAACTTTTTTTTATTGAGGTAAAATTGGTATACAATATATATGTTTAAGTTGTGCAAAATTATAATTGAACATTTCTGTACACTACAAAGTGATCACCACAATAAATCTAGCTCCCATCCATCACCATACACTTGAGCCCATTCACCCATCCCCCACCCCTTCCCCTCTGGTAACCACCAATCTCTTCTCTGTATCTGTGAGTTTTATTTTGTTTGTTTTGTTTTTTAGATTCCACAGATAAGTTAAATCATTTTGCATTTCTCTGTTCTCTGTCTGACTTATTTGGCTCAGCATAATACCCTCAAGACCCATCCATATTGTTGCTCAAGCGGTGCATTGATACACAAAACTGCAGTCCATGGGGTCACAAAGAGTCAGACACAACTTAACGCCTGAATAACAACAGCATGGTAATTTGGAAATGGAGACAACTTTAAATTGCTTGCTTTGTATGCTTCAGTATAGAGTTATATTTCATTTCTCCCCAAGGCAGACCAGGCACCTATTTCATAACTTGGCAGGGTCATCTGCAGGTTGCATCTTTGCCCTGGCATAATCGCATTAAAATTTGGCAGGGATTTTTGGATTCAGTTCAGTTCAGTTCCTCAGTCGTGTCCAGCTTTTTCTACCCCGTGGACTGCAGCATGCCAGGCTTCCCTGTCCATCACCACTTCCCAGAGCTTTCTCAAACTCACGTCCATCGAGTCAGTGATGCCATCCAACGATCTCATCTTCTGTTGTCCCGTTCTCCTCCTGACTTCAGTCTTTCTCAACATCAGGGTCTTTAACAATGAGTCAGTTCTTTGCTTTGGATTGCTTTGCTTCTATTAGGTATTGATCCTCCTAAAAGTATTTTATCAGCTATGAACTTTTGTGGTTATAAATTGACCTACAAAAATTATACCACTTGGAAGGATGTGTGTGATTCATTTCCATTTGGATGACCAGCTAATTACATCTGCTAAGCACCCAGCCAAAGTGTACAGCATTCTTTTGTATTTGCATGTTTTAAATCTAAAACTTTTAGTCTAGGTCATTTAGGACTCTCCTATTAGGGGTGATTGATTAGTAATTAAGTAGAGTCCAACTATATAAAAAAAAAAAATCTTTAGGGACACAGAAAAAATGAAAATATTGCCATTTTCTTTTATGCCTGATGGTTTTTGCCCCATTAATTTCTTAGGCGCTCACTTCTTGGAAACATAGAGCATAGAACTTAATGAGTGTCCTTCAGAAAATGTGCACATTTAATTCTGTTCAGAATTAACCTCTGGCTCTTAAATACTTGAAATAATTCTACTCAGAATGTGTGGTTCACAAATGCAAATGTTTCTCCCAGATTTTGAGCTTTTCGGTTACCAGATGCTGAAAGTTTTTTTGACGGCTAGCTATGGGATATGAACACGAGAAGCGTTGTAGTCATGGTTTACTGCTTCTATTAATAAGTGAAGACTCAGGCAGTAACATATATCGTACCATTACATATAAATGTGATGAAAGTGTAGGTTATTTTGTGCGTGTGTGTGTTTTCTTTTTTGAGAAAAACTCAAAAGCTATGTCAGAGCAGGCCATATATGGCACACCGAATCCCACAGATAAGAGAAGCAAAAAAAAAAATTGGAAGCCTACAACCTGAAGACTATGTCTGTTATTTTATAGACTTGGAATTGCAAGTCTTCAGATGATACTACTTTTGGTGTATTGAATAAACTTGATTGATTTTAGCAACATTTTTACTCCAAATACATAACACCACACAGATGAATGCCTATCAAATGCACTGTGCTGCTTTTTAAATGCACGTGTAAAAATCATGCTTCTTATAAATGGAGAGTGAAGGTCATGTTAACAGAAAAATATTTTCTAAAATATGTTAAATTCTCCAGAAACAGGTCAACTCTATGTCTGTTTGAACATAGGCCCTTCTTAAATGATTAGAGTGATGATAAAGCAAAAGAAAAATCATAACTCTCAATAAGTCCTAGCAGTTCCTTTTTTTCCCATGAAGTGATGAGTTTAATTATTCTCCTTTCGACTCTTTCTGTGGCAGTTTGTAAAATTTAATATTTCTTGCCAGTGTAGTGTAGTCAGACAAACATGGAATTTGGAATCAAATCTAGTCTGACCACTTATTGGCTACTTAATGGTGAGCATTTATGAATTTCAAGTTCTTTATCCTTTCAATGGAAATTAAGAAGGCACTGTGATATTATCCTGAAGGCAGAAGAGAAAGCAGAATGAAGCTCCTGTAATATCTAGAAGCTGAAGCTCAAAAATGGCAGCTGGGCTTCCCTGGTAGCTCAGTGATACAAACTCTGCCTGCCAATGTAGGAGACATAGGTCTGATCCCTGATTCAGGAAGATCGCACATGCCATGGAGCAAGTAAGTCATAGTAGGCCACAACTACTGAGCCTGTGCTTTACAGCCTGGGAGCTACGACTACGGAGCCCATGTTTGGCAACTATGGAAACCCGTGTGCCCTAGAGCCGATGCTCTGCAACAAGAGAAGCCCCCACAGTGAGAAGCTGAGAAGCCCGCATACTGCAACCAGAAAGTAGCCCTGCTGGCTGCAACTAGAGAAAAGCCCATGCAGTGACGAAGACCCAGAACAGCCAGTAAATAAATAAATACAATTGAAAAAAGACTGGCAGCTGTTATTGTTTGGATTGGAAGCAGCTAGAAGACAGAGGAGGAGAATGATCTTGAACAAATGAGAGGGATCTGGCAAGATATGAACCATGTGTGATGACCAGCCAGCCCACCAGTGAGAACCCCCTCATGGTTAAAATCACTGGCAATCATTTTTCTAGACATATAGAAAAATGTATAGAAAAACCAACATGTATATGTCCCCCTGTACATATTGTTTTGGCCATTTTAGCTTACAAAACACTTCTGCTTTTAGGTTTCTAAAGAGAATGTACAAGCATTCATATGGCAAAGCAGAGAAATTTTAGAAATAAGTAAAGTATTTCCTTCATTTAGATTTGTATAAAGAACGGCACCATACTGCTGATGGAAAAAAAGGGGTAGGATGGCAAGTCCAACATTTCAGAAGGTAATACACTTTTTCAGACCACCATTTTGTGAAAAGGAAGAACTGTTTCACTAAATGTTCCCAGTGGCTAGAATACCGAGGAATAGTTTTATTCCTTATAAATCATGTATGCTGATGAAATTCAAGTGAAGCCATTTTATTAGATTATCACATTTCCCTTCCCTGAGCTTAATTTGTGATGGGATAAAGAGCTCATCTTTTTTTCCCCCAATAGACCTCTCTTTTTACCACCAGGTTTCCAGTCTGATTTTGAGATCAAAGAATTTTATTTAACCTCTGGGTTGGATGTTGCATATTTCATTCATCTCCAAGCCAATTATGTGCAAATTCTACCTTCTGAACCCTATCAGCGAGTCTCAGAGAAGTCAAGGTTGGTCAGAGACAGAGAGGACTTTTGTCTGCTACATTGTACTTCGTGTTTGCTTTGAAGCATTCAAAACCATTGCTTCCACTCATTATCATCAGAGAGGTGTGGAGGCGGCTCAGACATCCCCATCAGAGCGGAAAGACTTTAGTGCTTCACCTCCCTTTAATCTTTGTAAATGCAAAATGTATTTTGTCACGGGGACTTACATTTTCATATCATTATGCATCCAAAGATGTGAAGTTATTTTTCTTCTCCAAAGGAATCTGTGGTATCAATAATTGCATATTGTTTCTGTGCTGCAAATCAGACAACTTGGAGGAAAAATTTTGTCATGTTTTTGAAAGGGCAGCAGAAACCATGATCATTACGGATCAATCTGACAGTTCATCCTCATGAACTTTTAATGTTCCAACTGAGTAGCCCTTGGGAATGAAAGCAATGTAAAGATCAAACCTGTGTGTTATGTGTACCACATTCAAGATCTTACTATTTAGATTTGAATAGATCATTCAAAGAAATTTTGTGGTTGAGCAGTGACTAATTTTTCTGAGAGTTTCTTCTGATTTACAGTAAGGTTCTTTGCTAGTTCATAAGTATTTAAACGTAATTTTTCTAGGAAAAACTATCCTTTTTTTTTTTTTAAGAGCACCTAATAAGCTTCCCTGGTTGCAGTAAATAATCTGCCTGCAGTGTAAGAGACTGCCTGCAATGGAGAGACATGAGTTTTATCCCTGGGTTGGGACGATCCCCTGGAGGAGGGTAGTAGTGTAGTGTATTGTTGATCGCTCATTCGTGTCTGACTTTGCGACCCCACGGACTGTAGCCCGCCAGGTTCTTCTGTCCATGGGATTCTCCAGGCAAGAATACTGCTGGTGTGGGTTGTCATTCTCTTCTCTAGAAGATCTTCCTGACCCAGGAATTAAGAAATAGCAACAAACTAGTATTCTTGCCTGGGAAATCTCATGGACAGAGGAACCTGGCTAGCTACAGTCCTTGGGGTCGCAGAATTGGACAGGAGTTAACTAAACCACCATCATAAAATATTTTAATTTATAGATCTCAATCATAATAATATCTGATGTTTATATTTTGCAAGAAATTATGCAAAAAAAGAATTTGTAATAATTGTTATTGACAAGGAGAATTGTTAAACCATATACTAAATAATCCCAGTCTAATCCAAATGCTCCTATGGAGCACCAATTGACCACTCTATTCAACTTTTTCATCAGGCAGTTCTGTAAGAGGAAATAAGCCAATCTAAAAAAATTGATTTTGTAATTATCAATTAAGAAAACAATAATAGTCCATACATACAAGTATAAAACTATGCAATGCAAATTAATTAATTCACTGCTTTTCCTTAGGAAATTTAAATATGTAGTTAATTGAACTAAAGTACCTGACTGCCCTGGAAGAAGTTAATTTGTATTCATAGTGATTTTAGGTATTTTATAAAGTGGATAAACAAGTCATCATTTATTTCTTTATTCTTATTTCATTCATTTATTTGTTTAGACTGAAAATATCTTTAAAGATATGACTTAGATAAAAAGCTGAACTTCTCTTTGAAACTAAATTTGTTTTACCTTGTGCTTAGTCATTCAGTCATGTCCAGCTCTTTGTGACCCCATGGACAGTAGCCCACCAGGCTCCTCTGTCCACAGGATTCCCCAGGCAAGAGTACTAGAGTGGGTTGCCATACTCTCCTCCAGGGGATCTTCCCAACCCAGGGAAGGAACCCAGGTATCCCACATTACAGGTGGATTTCATCGTCTGAGCTACCAGGGAAGCCCTGAGTTACAGGAAACAGTAAGAATGTAGATTGATGGCACTTTCTTTGGCTCAGATTAATACTATGGGAGACACTTCAATTCTGTTCCTTTTGATGGACTTAGGGAAATGTAATTCAGGATAGAATTCCCCAAATAATAACATCCATGTGGTTAGTTGAAGTTAGAGTAATGTTTTGTTTTTATAACCCACAGTTTCAAGTGATGATTTTAAGATAAGAACATGATAAGGTTTTTAAAAATAACGTAGTGATCTTTCACCATGTCTTAATGGTTTACATTCAATTAAATCAGCATTGAGTGCCAAGTATAAGCAATGATCATAATGTATATAAACAGGCAGAATTTTAAAATAGAAATAATTAGTGGAATTCAGTCTTCACATATTTGTGACTGAGAAAGAGAAACTAATTCATTCACTTCACTTGGAAGTAAATATATTAATTTCTAGATAAGTAAGTAAGTGTTAGTTGCTCAGTTAAGTAAGTGTTAGTCGCTCAGTTGTGCCCAACTCTTTGTGACCCCATGGACTGCAGCCCAGCAGACTCCTCTGTCCATGAGATTTTCCAGGCAAGGATACTGAAGTGGGTTGCCATTTCCTTCTCCAGGGGATCTTCCCAACCCAGGGATCAAACTCAGGTCTCCTGCATTGCAGGCAGATTCTTTACTGACTGAGTACAAGGGAAGCTTGTATTAATATTAAGAAATATTAATTTTTAGGTTAGAGCAATTGATTTCATAGCTTGTATCTTTATACCAAAAGAGAAAATGTAAGCATTCAAGAACATAAAATTTCATTTTCAATTTTTAAAACTTTTAATTGGAGGAAAATTGCTTTACAATGCTGTGTTGGTTTCTGCCATACGACAGTGCGAATCTGCCATAAGTATACATATATCCCCCTCCCTGTTGAACTTCCCTGTCACCCCTACCCTTTCACACTCCTCTAGGTGGTCACAGAGCACTGGGTTGAGCTCCCTATATCACACAGCAACTTCCCACTAGCTATCTACTTTACATATGGGTGTATGTTTCAGTGCTACTCTCTCAATTCGTCAAAAACACAAAATTTTAGAACCACAAGGACTTATGTCATCTAGGATCTGTCAGGTATCAGTCAAGATGCTTTTGGCTACAGGTCACAGAAAAGACTGCCTCAAACTGTCTCCAACTGGTTTATACAACAATGTTTATTATCTCACAGAAAAAATTTCTGAGGTGTGTGAAATGATGTGTGTGATGTGACAGTGCCCCTGAAGCTCTCCGATTTTGATTTGATTCTGCCAAGTGCTGGTTTCCTGTTCAGATTGGCAGTGAGGTAGCTGCCAAAGGCCCACGTCCCTAGAATTCAGAGGGACCTGTGACACCATTACTTTCTTACTTTTCTTTTTTCAAGAGGAAGTAACCCTTTCCCAGTTGCTTCTTAGCAGAAGGCCTCTCATTTCCTGGCTGGGTCACAGGCCAGAGATGCAGAATTACATCTTACATACCTTACATACCAATTACGTTGGTATAGAGGGATTCTCAGAGAAGGCAATGGCACCCTTCTCCAGTACTCTTGCCTGGAAAATCCCATGGACCGAGGAGCCTGGTGTGCTGCAGTCCATGGGGTCGCTAAGAGTCGGACACGACTGAGCAACTTCACTTTCGCTTTTCACTTTCATGCATTGGAGAAGGCAATGGCAACCCACTCCAGTGTTCTTGCCTGGAGAATTCCACGGACAGGGGAGCCTGGTGGGCTTCCATCTATGGGGTCACACAGAGTCGGACAAAACTGAGGTGATTTAGCAGCAGCAGCAGCAGCAGCAGAGGGATCCAGGTCATCTTTGGAGCTGGGAATATCTACCTCCTCTGAGTCATGTGGTGTTGGATGGTCAACTGAATAAAACTGGGGTTCCTTTTGAAAGGCAGAAATAGATGCTGAGATTGTTGTTGTTGTTCAGTCAGTAAGTCGTGTCTGATGCTTTGTGACCTCACGGACTGCAGCATGCGAGGCAATCAGTATTCATTTTGCAGATAAGAAAATAATGGCCTGGAGAATACATATAATGTATTCAAGTTACAAACTGAGAGCCATTTAGCCCAGTAAATTTAGTCCAACATTACTTATAATTTTTTCCCAGTGATTAAAAAAAAAAAAAAAATCAATGTCACTCAGTTCATACTTGTACTTGCAAATGAAGAGAAACTTTCCCTGAGGGTCTGAAGTTGAATGAAAGCTGAAACAACAAATCAGTTTGGTTTTCTGCTTCCTCAAGGAAGATATATCTGATCTTGCCATGTGCCCACCACAGACTCATCTTAGGACTTTTCATAGAGTTTTTATTTGTATGATTGCTTCATTATAAGTTGTTCCTTTTATTAAATATCATAATTGAACACTCAATAAAAAAATGCATAAATCACTCCTGAGGTTTTTTTTTTTTTTAAATCTTCAAATCATGATATATTTTTAAATTCTGTTGTGTTTTCCAGGATGAGTAGATGGTGCTCCTGGTAGATGGTAGCTACTAGGTAGGTGCTACTAGACATGGCCTCAGGTCCTGAGATAGCGGGGGAAGTAGACATGTAAAAATAACAATATGAGATAGTCTATGTCATATGTTAGATGAACACTACAGATAATAAGTGCCATAATAAGACTTCAGGAAAGTTTAGGGGAGAGAACAATGATATTTGGAGATTATTTCATAAAGAATGGAAAATGTGGGCTGAAAATGGAAGGAAAGGTGGAATTTACATCAGTGGAAAGGAGTGATTCCGATCCAGGAAGCTGAATCAAGAAAAGAGATTTGATTTCTTTTAGGAGCAAAAGATAGATGAGTTTACTGAAGGTGTTTTATTATTGGGAGCAAGGGAGACTGAGACGGTAGACTATTTGGGAAGCTACTGAAGTTTTCAGAGCAGGATTTTGACATAAAAGAATCAATATTTCAAAGATTAATTTGAAAACCATGTGTAGGATGGAACCCAAAGAAGAAAATTTGCAGTTAGGTGGTATCGTAGCCCAACTATAAATAAAGATTCAAAAAATAAATGAAAGAAATGGGTATGAAAGGAAAGATTAAACACTTTTGAAGAATGAAGACAGGACAAGATAACTGATTGGGTATAAGTGGTAAGATAACCCAGAAGCAAAACTTTCAGGTGCTGAGTTTGAAAAACAATGGAATTCACTAAGAGAAATAGCAAAATCCAGAAGAGAGTTCTCTTTTTCAGAAATGATGGTTTTGAGTTAAGTGGTCTGGGTTTGCAGAGTCCGCAGGTCGCTTAGCTTCTAGGCAGCTAGAGATGTGTCTGCAAATTTCAAAATTAGCAGAGATGGTGCTACTGATTAGTGAGAATGTGTGCAAGTAATAGTCAAAATCACGAGAGTTGGAGACTTGGAGCACTTAGCAAAACACTGGCATATGTGTATCTCACGTATTGAATTGAAACTAAACTTTATCAGCTAGAATACTTTGGGTCAGCAGTGACAGAAACCCATTAGGTATTGACTGAAAGATTGAATATGTGGACTCATGTAACAGAATACCTGAGACGGGACTGACTTTAGGCATGGCTGGATCAATATGTTCCCATGGTTAGGGGTTTATCTCTATCTTTAAGCTCTATGGTAGCTTTATTTTTCTCAGGTGGACTCTCTAATTTTATGGCACATTCTCCCAGTTTATCCTCCTCTGCAGAAAGAGTTCCTCTTTTCCAGCAAGTTGTGAGTAAGCACCTGAATTTACTCTGCCTGGAAAAAGTTGGAACATTCCATCATCTCTAAACCAGTCCCTGTAATTCTGATTCACCAGGCATATCCCTAGAATCAGAGAGGAAGCAGAATCTTCCTAGAGCAGAGGAAGTATAATGTCCTCCAAAATAAACTTAAAACCTGCAAAGAGGTAAGAATGAGGATAAATTTTTAGAAAATCAAATTTCTTTTGCTATAAGAGAGGAGTTGGGATGCTAGGCAGGTAAATATAACACTGGTCTACCATAGGATTTATGGGATTTCCCAGGTAGCACAAGTGGCAAAGAATCTGTCTGCCAATGCAGGAGGTACAAGAGACATGTTCGATCCCTAGGTTGGGAAGATCCCCTGGAGTAGGAAGTGGCAACCACCTCAGTATTCTTGCCTGGGAAATCCCATGGACAGAGGAGCCTGATGGACTACTGTTCTTGGGGTTGCAAAGAGGTGGACACAACTGAGCATAGGACTTATGGGGAAATCTTATAGTAAAGCTGAAACCTGGGCCTAGGACATACTTACATTTCTAGGGCAGGAGGAAGGAGGGGCCAGTGAAGGAGAAACGAGTCAGCAGGGAAGGCTGAGCGCTGACCGTGATGCACAGGTGGGAACTAATCAGGTTCATTTCCTGATCCACCATTTCTGTGTAAAGCCACTGGGGATATGGTATAGTCTCCTGGAGAAAGCATATGAATGTCTCCATCCCTGCGGGGTAGGTTCTTTTCAGTAATTTAGAAATACAGTGAGACAGTCAAAAGTCCAGAGACTATGGTGCAAAAGCTATTTCTAACCTTCTTATATCTTTCATTACCAGGTTGAAAGCCTGTGACTTAGACATTTTAAGAAGAAAGAATATCCTATGTAAATGATGTATAGTGTGACTTTGGTAGTTCAGGCTTTTAAAACAGTTTTCAGAAGAAAGAGAGGGAAGAGGACAAATGTCAGTACACGGTGACTTCAAGCTCCACGTTTTCTTTATGTATTTTAAAGTCTCTCCAGTTATTACTTAACTTCGTTCAGCTCAGCAGCAGACTGGCCTTGCTCTGTTATCACTCTGGCCTCTACCCTCTGAGCTGCATTTTGCTTCCTTCCCTGAGAGGTTGGAAGGCCCTGCCACTGCAGAGTAAGCCAGGAATATGGCAGGGGTCCTGCATCATCTGACTGACGTGGCCACAGTCAGAGGATGCTCTGTGACTTCATCAGGGACATTCCTGACATAGAGTAAGTGCTCAGCAGATATATTTTCTTATTACTATGATTATTAAAAAACTCTGTCCACTTGGCAAATGCCAACACTTGGTAGATTTTTTTATTTAGGAACTCACCTATTTTATGATCTTATTTCTCTCCATGAAATGTTTCTCATGCCCCAAAAGCAGGTTACTTTCTTTGATGCTGGTCAGATCACTATTGCTTGGCCTGAACCTGACTTTTAATGGAGGTTTTACTTTCTAAATATTCCTTCTTGCTTCTGTTTTTAGTGACTTCAGTCCTTTATTATTTGATTTTATAGTTTTTAGGGCTATAATTTCTTCCCCCCATACTTATATATCTGATTTACTTTTTGAGGTATATTTATTCCATGCAAACTGTAAAACCTACAATATAGAATGTGTCTGTATGTTAGTGTATTTCCACATATACATATACATAGACCCCCTCAAAAAAAACACACTCACGTGTGTACAGCTATCAGTACTCGAAGCTTTAATGAGACAGGAGTTGTGTGCATGCCATTTCTTGGCAAGAATAACCATTTAGCAGACACATCTCAGAGATGTATCTTTTTTCTGGAAGCACACATTCATAACAGCTGTGATTATTATGATTTACTGATTTACTGTGAGCTGACCACGTGCTGAGGACTGTGCTAAGTGATTTACATGTTATCTTATTCCATTTCACTTTGACAGTTGGAGAAGGAAATGGCAACCCACTCCAGTATTCTTGCCTGGAGAATCCCATGGATGGAGGAGCCTGGTGGGCTACAGTCCACGGGGTCGCAAAGAGTCGGACCCGACTGAGCGACTTCACTTTCACTTTGACAGTAACCCTCTGGGGGTGGTGGTGTCCTTCTTTTATATATGTGGGAGCTGAGGAGCTGAGATGCCAGTTAGGAAGTAATAGCCAGGACCCACACATGGGCAAGTCTGTCTCCCCTGATATGCTCTTAGCCGCTGCACATAGCACACCTGTATATCCTTACATTTGCGAACCAAATGAAACCAGACGAAAACCACTATTGAAAAGGCATCCTATGGAATAGAAAGCATTTATTATGTTGCTCTTTCAATTTAATGTCCTGATGCTTGGATATTAATATATAAAATCAATAAACACTTATATGAAGGATTTCATTGTACTCAGATTACCATTGTATCCGTTTCGAAGATCTGTCACAATGTGTATTTTACTCTCCTAGATGTTTTCTTCATTCTGGACCACAATTAAAAAAATCTTCTTGTTCCTTTGAGTTATATTGATAGTTCCTGATAGTTTCTCTATGGAATATATGCTCTACTGGACAGATATATAGGTATATATGATGTGTTTCCAGAATAGGGTTAGTGATTGGGAAATGTAGTGGCTTTGAAAGCGTAACCTGCAAAAATGCATGTGCTGAGATGCAGATTGCTCTAATTTTCTGCTGAAATGTCCATCTCTGCAGGGAGTGTTACTTTCCAGGGTTCAGCCATCAGAAATCAATTCACCTCATGGAGATTAGTGAAGATTAAGAACAAATACCAAGTCCAAAATCAATGTGATGTGATCATGTTTATCTGTACAAGTACTGGCAGGTTTTGGTCACCGAGAAATTACATGAATTTTAAAAAAAAAATGGTTTAGGTGAGACTTAGCCAACAGAAAACTAATTTGATTTCTTTTCTAAGGGAAGATATTTAGAAAATGAATTCCAGCAACCACCCTAGTATATAAGCAAGAATACTTTGTGTCTGTTTCCTATTTGATAAGAACTGTGCTGTTCTTTCTGTAAAACTCAGCAGCTTACAAAACATGTCATAACTTAAACTGGCATATATAAGCAAGAAGTGGCAAATGTTCCTCCGCGAATTTCCTAGGGATTGAAATATTGCCCAAGCCTTTTCAAAGACAAGAGATAATATATTCTTCTTTTGGACTGCCAAAGGAAGATATTATTAAATACAAAGGCAAGATATTTTGAAATTGCTCAGCAAGCCATTGTTTTAATATGCTGCTTCTTTATCCAAAGCTTTAGTACTACTTTCAATGAATCATCAGATTTCACAGAGAAAAATAAGGATTTTTGTCAAGTTTTGGTAAATTAAATCTGGAAAATTTTGGCTTGCAACACTACTAGATTCTGAGATATTCCTGGAGCCTGAAGTCAAGTATCTACATTTCTCTTGATCACTTCTGTTTGGGGTATTGTGAAATAATTGCAAAAAACAAAACAAAACCCTTTCTATCTTTTCACCATATTTATTTTCCAAAAGGGAGCCCAAGCACTGACATTTTAGATAATGAATGCACTTTTAACACTTTCAGTTATAAACAATATAAATATTGAAACAAAGCCAACATTTATACAACCAAGAAAAATTCCTAGGCGCATGTCTGTTACCAATCTTGTTTAGGTTTATCTCACTCATGCTGGGTGAAGATCAAGTTTTGTTTACTCTGGTTTTTGATCTGATGCAAAAGTATTTCAGAAATATCTTCCTTGTAGCCCCTAAAGTTTTTTTTCTTGTTTTGAAGTCTTACTGTCCTTTGTAGCAGGGTTGTAAACTTAAATGTCTATGGGAGTTGGCAGGTGAAATTCATGAGTGAAGATGGGGACTGTTGTAAAACTGATCCCCTGTTTGAGGAGATCCGTTGCCCAAAGACATGCTGGCCCGTGGAAATTCAAAGCCAATGTCAGAATATCATTTTCTTTTTTTTGGAAAGAAAGCAGATTCCATTGTTACTGAGAAATACCCTGAATTCTTTATGCTATAGACTCATATATTTAAGCAATAATGTGTAGGCAAAAAAAAAAAAAGCACATATCTGTGAACCATATGTGACCTGAAGACCACAGATTTGCAAATTCTTGACTAAAGTATGAAGCCATCAGATCTCTTTATCAAATATTATTTATTGAGAGCTTGGTTGTATTCTCTGGCAGGCCTGTTGATGTTTATTAGTATTCTGATGCTCTGTTTATTTCTCTGTTTTTGAATCTCACCATTTCCATTGTATCCCCAGTTTGCACATGAAGTTCTTAGATTAAAAAGGGAGAATTTGACATAGCAAAAGGTCCAATTTTGGTTCTTTATCTTGCCTCTAACCAAGTGTTGGTATCAGAGATTCTTTTTCCTGAGATAGTCTTTTTCTATATTCCACACTTAGTCATTTGTTTTCTGCCTGGTTTACTGTTTCTAAATGTACGCCCAGAAACCAAGTCTTTATAGTATTGGCTTTACGGTGTTAAACTCTGTGGGGTTTAATGTCCAACCCTTGTTCCCCATGCTGTGGTTTCATGTCTTCCATTATTTAGCAGATTTCACTGATACTAAACTGTCTGCCTTCCTTAATCTTCACTGACTCAGTCTAAAATTTTAATTGCTATTCAGAACCTCTCTGTTTCTTTGTTCTATCCCTGAAACCCGTGACTTGCTTATCCAGATTTTTCTGGATTCTGGGTTGTACATGCCTGGCTAAATTTGCTGTCTTTAATTAAAACTCTTTCTACATTGGTGGTAAAGATGCTTGAGTGCCCTGGTTGATCAGCTCTTGCTCTTATTAACCCTTCCTGTCTGGCTATGCTATCAGGTGAAAAAACCTTGAGAGAGTGGTGCTTTTAGAACTTCGAAGGAAATGGCAACCGACTGCAATGTTCTTGCCTAGAGAATTCCATGGACAGAGGTGCCTGGTGGGCTAATATCCACGGGGTCTCAAAGAGTCAGACACGACTAAGCAACGTTCACTTTCACTTTCTTATTGTAGGAAAAAAAAGGAGGAATACAATCTTGCTATCTGTATATTGTCATGCTGTTCAAGTGGTCTTACTCCTTATTCAAAGTTACTATGCATGTATACTGTATGAAAAAATACATTGGTGGTTATTTCATAAGTATAGCTAATTGATACAAAAATTGAGTTTTTAACTTCCTGCTGATTCATGAAAGAATAAATCCCAGTGTTGGTGGAATGTGAAAGGTACCAGACTATTAAAACCCTCTTGTGGAGTTGAAAGAAAAGGTGTAAGGGTTGCTGGAATGATTAAGGTATTACCTGTTAAAATCCCCTTTCAGAGTGTCACCTCTCTTTGGGATTATTCTCAAAGAATACGTTAGCTCCTAATGTATTATTAATTGAATCAGTGAGCTTGAACAACAGCCCCAAAGAGCTGAACATTGATATGGAAATTTCCCTTGAAAATCAGTGTCTGAATTCCAAGTTCCAGAAAGCTCTAAATTATTGGTATTTTCCTATAACCTCCACCACACTTGTCAGGTTGATTCATTTTGTTTGTGAAGAAAGGAGAATGTAATCAATAACTTATGCCATCCGTCTCCTGTCCCCTGTCTGCACATCTGCAAGAGATCGGGAAGGCTGAGCAACAAAGTTCTAAGTAGCTTTGAACCTGGAGAGTCTCGGGTGCATAACTAAATCCTCCGTTAGAGGTATTTGAAAGTTGGATCCGATAAGTTGATTGGGTATGCACCAAGAATTTCAACTACAGTGAGGTAGAAAATAAAGTGCTAGAAATGTTGATTGTAGACCGTGTGCCTTCTGTGGCTTCATTTTTATATACCATGCCCTATATAAATCTATTTCAGAAGGTAAAGAAGTTCCTATTTTTACAGTATTCTAATCTCAAGGAAGAGATATAAATATGTAAATAATAATATGCATATATATGGAAATAACATGTGATCTATAGCTAAAAACACATATTGATATTATATATGTATGTATGACATTCTGTGGCAAACAGGGTGTCTGTCATTTGGTTTGCTTGTATGTCTTTTGTTTTGCTTATCTATGGAGGTCTTTGAGAAGAACTTACCACATTTGGTTTTGCTTTACTGGGGATTAATGTTTGGTGGCGTGGGGATGTGGCATCGGTGAAATTTGGACTCTTAAGGGAGGAGTAATTATAAGGAAATGTGACTTTTTGAAAAATTAAAGAGAACCAGACTAGACACATTTCTTTGAATAGCAGCTTTAAATTAGCATCTTGGAAGGTTAATTCTTTACTTTGAGGGACTTTCATAAACAATTTTACATTTGTAAGGAAATTGTCCTTTAAGCCCTAAGTATATTTTGAAATTATTTTCAGTGGTATCAGGTAGTGAGTCTTTCAAGATAAATTTGATCTTCAAAAAGAGTGAAAAGATATTGGATATTAATGATGAAAGATAAAGTAGGCTATAAACATAGTAATATAGTTGGTATATTTTTTAAACACACAGGTTTCAGATAATGAGGCTGATTTTCTCATGTACTCAATAGGAGAGTTTTGCATACAATTAAAAATAATTTCAAGCACATTTTGGGCAATGTCAATATCAATGAATAAGTACAAGTGTTTCCAATATGATTTTTAAAGGAAAAGATTTATTTGGGTATGTAAGGTTTTTTTTTTTTTTTTTTTAAATTCTTATACTTCCTAGAGAATGACTAGCAAAGAGGTAAATCTGAATCCAGATAAAGTAACAAATGAACAATAGTATAGGATTTTTGGGTAAAATACTGGATGCTCATTTAAATTTGAATTTCAGAAAACACAATTTTTTACTATAAGTATATAAATTTGTCACATGTAATATGTGGACCTACTTATAAAAGTTATTTGTTGTTTACCTGAAAATCACATTTAACTGGGAGTCCACTGGTTTTATTTACTAAGTTTGGTGATCTGAAATGCTTTATTTTTGGAGAGACTCATGTGGGGTACCATCTTTGTGACAATATGGCCCTACACCTGGAAGAAATTTACAGAATTCAGGTTGCCTATATTCTAGCAGAGGAGATAAGAAATATGCGAATAACCGTATATCTAAAGAAACTACATTAAATGCTCCAAGAAGGATGCAAGCAATGAAAAGTCGAAGAATAAAGTGGTTATTTCTGGTTGAGGAAACCAGGAAAGGGACAGTTGAGTTACTATTGGGTTTTGACCTAAAAGGATTGTTGGGTTTTTACCCATCTGGAGATAGGCAAGAAATTGCACATCCAGGTAAGAGAACAACACTGGGATAAGTATTAAAATGTGGGAATATTGGACATATTTAAGGAACTACAGTTTGGGTAGAGCAGTGGCCCTCAAAATTCAGAATGCATCAGAATCACCCGGAGGGCTTGTTTAAACACACTCCCGGAGTCCAACCCCCAGAGTTTCTGGCTCAGTTTGGATGGTGTGGCAGAGAATTTTCATTTCTAACAAGTTCTCAGGTGGTGCTGATGCTGCTTATGGTGACCAAACTTAGATAACCATACCCTGGAGTGTGGGTGTCGGTGACAGATGGTAAATAAGTGTGGAAATATAGGTCAGACCCAGAGGGCTTTGACTCTCATGCTAAGGAGCTTGAATTTCATTTAATTGAAGTGAGGAGCCATTTAAAGGCTGGTGGGCAGAGTGACATATCAGATTGTGCTTGTGAAAGGTTTATCTGGCGGCAGTGTGTGGGACTGAATGGAAGGAACACCGACAGACCGGAGAAAAGGATACTTAAATATCTGGTGCACGCACTATATACAATAGCTAAAACATTAAACAACCTAAGTGTCTGTTGATGGATGGATAGATAAAGAAAATGTTACACACACCCATAGCTAATAGCTATCAGAGAAAAATATAATTTTACTCCATATTTTCAAATATTAGATCACTTTCCATTTTCACTTTTAAATATTTCTGTAATGCATATCTTTATATTTGGACCTTGTGTGCATCCTTAATAATTTATTTCTTAGGGAAGTATGTTTTCATATACTAAGCTGTTTTTCAATACAGGGTACCAAATGCTACTTTATGAAGATGATGTGTGATTTAAAGTTAGACCCAGAATTTTAATGCATAGTTTGAATCAAGGCTTTCTGTTAACAGCATGTTTTGCTTTGGCATATAGACTCATAGAGACTGCCCACAGCTTAAGGTAAAGGGGTCAGCATTGTGATTTACTGTTACATTAGCTACATATGCTCAGAGCAGCTCAGGCTAAGTTATCCAGGTTTTTACATTATCCCCTGGGCATTCATGTTTAATGGTAATGTGTAATTATAGAGTGAGAGACTAGTTTTGTAGTGTTGATACATCATTGTAACTCGATCTGTCAAGTGTACTCAAACTTTCCTTTGCAGTAAATGGACAAAGTTCATGATAGAAATATTTAGAGATAGCTGAAGTATTGATTAGTAATCTATTCATAATCTACTCACTGGCAAAATTAGCATACTCATTTATAAAGTACTGATTATCTTCATAATAAGGCTCTAATTATTCATTTTGGAATCTTTAAGAGTAATTTGGTAGAGGTTTATCTAAAGTATTTATGTTTTATATATTTTGTCTTCAAGTACCTTTCTATAGTTAAGATGTATACTGAGTGACTTCACTTTCACTTTCCACTTTCATGCATTGGAGAAGGAAATGGCAACCCACTCCAGTGTTCTTGCCTGGAGAATCCCAGGGACGGGGGAGCCTGGTGGGCTGCAGTCCATGGGGTCGCACAGAGTTGGACACGACTGAAGCGACTTAGTAGTAGTAGTAGTAGTAGAGTGTCTTAAAAGTGAATTAGGTTCATAGGGTTTCCAAACCATTCACTAAAATTAAATTCATAACATGAATTGGAGGGATGTGGGGGCTCGATCAAATGGTGAGCGATGACTGAGATCCCCAACAATTGGAAAACCATGGATAGGTGTCAGAGATTCCTGCAGTCAGTATTTCTGCCTTTCTTCTGTGTTTTCCTCACTCAGAAAAACCAGTTCCAGGTAGTCTTTCTGAGACTGAGCTGCCTAGTGATGTGTAGCAGTTCTGTCCCATTGCTCATCCTGTTGGTGTCCACAGCTCTCCACTTCCTCCTTGTCATGGAACTTTGAGAAAATCAAGAGTTGTCTTCCTGGGTGTGGGGGGTGGGGGGGTGGGAATGAATATATATATATCAAGGAATCTAGGCTAGAATGTTACAAGTAGCAGTAAATGTAATATTCCAACAATTCTACTAAGGATGAGAAAATATTTAGGCAGAAGGAGAGTGAGTTCTAGTAGCTACTTAAAATGAGAATTGTTGGCTCTGACAAGATTTTAGAGATCCTCTTTCTTAACTTTGTCATTTTGTCAACAAGAGGCATTCAAGTCTCTGATGGGACTGAGCTGAGGACTTACATTTCCTTTGTAACCATTCAGCTGTCACCAAGGGGATTGCTATACTTAAGAAACATCTATGCTAAGAGGAAAAGCTGTATTTAACTGTAGATGGTGGGAGGAGTAGGAAAGTTAGTTAATTACTTATTTTTTCTCATTCAAGAATACATACTATTTTTTTGCACTCCTTTTGATCCTGGCCATCATCTAAATTCTTTCCTTGCTGCGAGTGTTTACTTCCCTGTGTTTGATTTCTTCCCCCGCATGGAAACAGCGCTCTAATTATATAATGAAGTCCAAAGGGAAATTGGGTTTGCGTACAGAAATTTGCTCTGTAACCAACTTTGTGAAAAGTTTTTATCCTGCAAAGTGAGATATGCTGATATTAGTAATATCGGGGATGTAGGATGTTGTCTATACCCTGAGCTTTGCCAGTGGCAGTTATTAAATAGGCTTTTCAGATTTCCATGGCTGTTACTCTCCCAGAATATTTTTAAGAGATTTAAAATCTATGGTCTAATATGATTAGGAAAGTTCAAATATTAATTTTACTTGTTATTCTGTAGATTTATTCAAAGTGGTCTGAGTTAGCCATAGGCTCCTCTCTACTTTAAAGGGTTCTGAATGAATGTCATCAGAGTACAGTGTAATAGAAATGGAGAATGAGCAGTGAACAGGACAGATGAGTGAGTGTATGCTTCAAGTTATAGGAATCTCCACCCTCTTTCCCAGCTGGATACACGTCTGGAATGGCTTGGGTCAGCAAATGTGCTTGGTCTTGGCAGTCTTGGAGGACCCAACCCTGGCTTCTGTGTGGGTTGTTGGCATTTTAATTAGAGGGAATTGTTTCTAGTGTTTCCCTGGGGATTCTGCTCCCTTCTAATGAAAACAGCTTAGGCTAAACAGAATGCATGTGAAAGTGAACCCGAAGCCCTGGTTTCTCTCTGGGTGCAGCCCTGTAGTACTATAATACTTTTATGACTTGTATTAGAATCCTAGGCTCACCTTTAAACTGCAAGTACTCATCACAGTTAGCCTTTACTGTGATGGGCAGGCAGGAAGTACGTAACTGCCACTCACTTTTTCCATCAAGAGTCATAAAGTTAAATTTTTTTTTTCACTCATCAAAAAGTGTTTCTGCCTCCATTTTGTTGGGTTTGGAGTCTTGCCAAGCATTAAGGGTTCACATTTGGAATCTGAAAAGCTATATTTCTTGCTACTGGTATGAAGGACCATTATAACATCAGTAGCTGGAAACTAGCAGCTGTTAGAACTGGTCCAGCCCAAAGATGTACTTGGTGGCCAGCCCGGTAAAATATAACCAGTCGTCAGCATTTAAATACTGGGACATCTCCCATAAATGTAGGTTTCTGACTTCTAATACTTAGGCAGTAGGGCTTCCCAGAACCTATATTTCTGCATGACAATATCTGGCAGGAGGAGAGGAACTGGGGCCCCTGGTCAGATGGGTCACAGGCATCTTTGTATATTACCATTCTCTATCTGGTCTGCTCATGTGTTTATGCTTCCTACCTAATCCTTCAGGCACTTGAGCTGCAGATTTGACTATTGGTTTCCCTAAGTAGACAGGATGAGACGTGTGAACATGTCAGAGCTGGGCTCAATCCAAGTTTCTCTCTTTCTCAAAGCTGTGAACAACTGCAACTCTCCAGCTTCTATGAGTTGTTTATTAATAGGGAATATCTCTTCCTAAGTGTGTGGTGAGTTTTAAGTAAAATACCATAGATGGAGAGCCCAAATCAATGTTCTCCTCATATTAGACTCTCAGTGACAATTTATCCTTCCACCTTCATGGTGTCATAAATTCTGTTTTCTGACTGTTTATACTGAAGTGAGAGTAGATGTTACTTTTAACTTTATACATTTGCTTTGAAAGGACTGCCTCAAAGTATTCGCTACCCTGGTTGTCCTTGAGACTAGTGCTATTCTCACCTTTTCTGTATCCCCTGGACTTGTGAGAAGGTGTTGAAATGCTACCTTTTAACTTGTATGCCCACTGGCATACATTGTGACTTTGATTTGGATTCCCACTTAAGTTTGGTTAATACACACTTTAAAAAAAAAATTGCCCTGAGGTGAAAATTAAGAAAGTAATAATCATTCTGATGGTATTTGAAACATTGTGTCTCCTAGTCTTTCTCTCTGACCCTCAGTTCCCCTCCTTAAAATTAGAATACAGCATTTAGCACTTAATAGTTCAGTTCAGTTGCTCAGTTGTGTCCAACTCTTTGTGACCCCATGAATGTCAGCACGCCAGGCCTCCCTGTCCATCACCAATTCCCGGAGTTCACTCAGACTCACGTCCATCGAGTCAGTGATGCCATCCAGCCATCTCATCCTCTGTCGTCCCCTTCTCCTCCTGCCCCCAATCCCTCCCAGCATCAGAGTCTTTTCCAATGAGTCAACTCTTCACATGAGGTGGCCAAAGGACTGGAGTTTCAGCTTTAGCATCAGTCCTTCCAAAGAAATCCCAGGGCTGATCTCCTTCAGAATGGACTGGTTGGATCTCCTTGCAGTCCAAGGGACTCTCAAGAGTCTTCTCCAACACCACAGTTCAAAAGCATCAATTCTTTGGCGCTCAGCCTTCTTCACAGTCCTAAATAGATCCCAAAGTGTCAGTGCTCAACCCTACAGAAGTTCATTTCTCTCATTCATGCAAGTGTATCAAGTATTTGAACAGGTAGTAGGGCAGACTGTCTCCATGCAGTGGTTATTACCACCTTAAGCACACATCTTGAAAGGTCAAAGATCTTTCCCTAATGCCTAAAAGGAAAACAAACAAACAAAAAGCAGTGGAGGAAGATTGTGTAAAAGATTGTTACGTGCTAAGCTTGGAAGGGTTGTACTTCCTTCCAGTCACATGGTGGCAGCTGACTGCAGAGTGGTCTGGGCAGGGTACCCCGTTGCTATGGATGGGGGAATCAAAAGCTTTTGGTGGAAGATAGCTGTTCCTACCACATCCAGCCGTGAGAGTGAGGGATATGTCCCTCAGTGCCTTCCATACTCCCTGCCCCTTCCAGCAAACGGTAGTAGCTCTTGTTCTGTCGCTGGTGCTACGGCATTTTCACTTGCCATTATTGGGTCTCCAAATGCCATTGTCAAGTTATTGAGTGACCCAGACTTTCTGAAAGTAAAATTGAAATTAAATTCTATAGTCATCATCCTGGAAATTGACGTTACCTAGGAGTATAAAGGGTGGATAAAGTATTGGACACGCCAGTCTTGTTCATCAGAGTGCCACATCGGTCAAGATAAAGTTCAGTGTTTTGTCCCCATGTTAGTAAGTTGCCTTTATTGTCTATTATCATTTCCCCCAGCTTTATTTCTTAAACTTAAGAGTTGTACTTTCATAAGTAGTTTAGGATTTAAGACAGAAGCCAGAATCAAATTACCTTTATGTTCCCAGTACACTGGGAAACCCCATTTCTGTTAATACATTTGTTTTTCTATGTAAAAATAATTTTCAACAGAAAATAATAAGTTTCTAATTTTGCTTTTGGAAAACATCTTTGAATAGCATTTAGTAGTATCTTTCCTTGTAGTAGGTCAGTTGAACATAAAAGAGAATGAGCTTAAGGCTAGTGAGTTTGAGTTTGAAAATTGGTGAAAATATGCTGCTGCTGCTAAGTCGCTTCAGTCATGTCCGACTCTGTGTGACCCCATAGACGGCAGCCCACCAGGCTTCCCCGTCCCTGGGATTCTCCAGGTAAGAACACTGGAGTGGGTTGCCATTTCCTTCTCCAATGCATGAAAGTGAAAAGTGAAAAGGAAGTCGCCCAGGTGTGTCTGACTCTTCGCGACCCTATAGACCGCAGCCCATCAGGCTCCTCCATCCATGGGATTTTCCAGGCAAGAGTACTGGAGTGGGGTGCCATTGCCCTCTACAAAAATACGCTACTGGATTTGAAATGTTGATGTGATGCAAATGCCTTAATTTCTAAATGGAAATCAATTTAAAAATATAATTCAATTTTATATGTTCCTATAAATATTCACGGAGTGCTTAATGAGTACATGTAAATAAGTTGCTGTGCCAGGAGCTTTGTAAGACAAAGATAAAGAAACACAGACTGAATCAGAGGAAGAAACTCTGTAAAACAACCTAGAAAGACAAATATCCCAGAACAACAAAACCCATATGCTATAGGAGAGGGGCATCTGGTCTACCTTGGGTTAGTTTGGATGTGATGGCCAAGACTTCTTTGAGTAAAAGAAAAGGCAGGTAAAGATGGTCCAGGTAAGGAAATAAAGGAATATCGCAGATAGAGGAACCAGCATATGCAATAGCAATAAAGTAAGAGAGGAAAAACTTCAAGTATGAGAGTAGTTCAAATCGTCTGATAGTCTGTCTTTTAAGATGCCCATGGTGAAAGCAGGAGGGTGGAGACAAGAGATGATACTGTTGAAATTGGTGTAGACCAGATTGTGAGGGGTTCTGAATAATCAACCAGAATGTGGTGTTTATCCTGAGAGGAGGGGATAGCTTCTAAAGCAGTGGATTTTATCACTGGCCACTCATTAGAATTATGTGAAACTTTCTAAGCCCTTTCCATGACTGAACCCACCTCAGACTAATTTAAATCAGAACTTTCCAGAATGATGCTCAGGTATGTATATCTTTAAAACTCTTCCCTGATGGTTCTAATGAGCAGCTACTTGGGAACTACTCTTCTAAATAGTTTTAAGCAATGTGCACAGTGATATAATGTCAATGCTTTGAACCAGAGGCTCCCCGAAACTGAAGTAACATGACAGGCCATGAGCCTGGCATATTTTGATCATGGAGTAGGAGAGAAAAATAGCAGGGGTGATTCTTAAGCTTCTGTCTCCATGACTGTGGGAAAAATGGTCGTTAAATTTAGCGAAGTAGAAAATGCAACAAGCACACACCTTAAGGAGGAAGGCAGGATTTTATCTTGGTTGAACCTGAGGTTCTGAGAGACACAGACAGAAGGCTCTTAGCCTACATGCCTGAAACTGACGAAATAGCCCGATTGTGTACCTATATGTGGAAATTACCAGCGTATCACCAGAACTGAATCTCACAGGAATAGTAAAAAGTGCTTAGGGAAGTTGTGGCAGGAGAATTGGGCAGATTAGTGAGCCTTCCAAATCTCCAATGCTTAAGACCCAAGAAGAGAAGAAATAATCCACCTTTCTTTCTTCACAAAGCAGGGGACAAACTGAAGACAAACGGAATTAACTGTCGCCTTAAATACTGCCAATGTGAGTTTATAGTTTTTTCAATTGGAGACCGTTTAAATAATAGAGAATTTTTAAAATCCAAAATGTATCTGAAACTTCACATTAAAAACTAGTTTATATTCTTGTAGCAAACATTTCCCAATGGAGACAGCTTTCACGTTCCATAAGTTTCAATTGATTCCATTTGGATTTTGTGTGAGTGAAGAAGCACATTTGTTTTACAAATAATACAAAAAGGCAAATCTCCTGGCACCCATTTTGACAGCTAAACTTTTAAACCCAAGAATTTCTACCTTTATTTTCTCTTAAGCTGAATAACAAGGACAGATGTACCTTCCTTTTTAGCAAGGAGAAAAAACTGAAGTCTCTTAGTTACAAATGACCAGTATTATAAACAGGCTGTTCTGTTCTGTCCCCCACTTTCCATCTCCGAGTCCCCTGAAAAGAACAAAGAAAAAACTGCTGAAACCATCGTGACTGCCATTTTGGGAGCTGTTGTTAATAAATAAACAAGCCAACAAAAACAGAGCTTTTGAAGGTGAAGAAACAGAGAAAACATAGGAAGTGTAAGAAGAAAAACTGCCTTTGGGGAGACAGATTATTAGGCAGTTTACCTGCTCTGAGATGAGAAGAGCTAGCTCCATGGAAGTAGTTTTCCCAGTAAGGGGAAAAAGTTCTTCCCTTTTGTTACACTGCCTGCAAATTTACCAACTAAATTACTTTTGGTGAGCAGGCTTATAGTTTTGAAAGCAGTGAAAACTTTTTGAGGGTCCTAGAACTATCAGGCCTCTGTATTTTGGCATGTTTATCAGTCTCCTGTCTGCCTACGCTTTGGTTGAGATCAGGGGCAGTGAGGCAGTGAGTATGTGCGTGCATGCGTGCGTGCTCAGTCGCTCAGTCGTGTTAGACTCTTTGTGACCCCACGGACTGTAGCCCGCCAGGCTCCTCTGTCCATGGAATTGCCCAGGCAAGAATACTGGTGTGGGTTCCCATTTCCTACTCCAGGGAATCTTCCCAACCCAGAATCGAACCCTAATCTCCTTCATCTCCTACATTAGCAGGCAGATTCTTTACCTCTGCACCACCCAAGAAACCCCCAATGAGCATGTAAGGGGGTAAATTAGAGATTGGAAAATTGAGACCATGGAGCATTTAGGGCGGTGGAGCTAGACTCTGGGTTTCTCCGTTGAAAGGTGGTGGACTCGCTGGAATTACCTCGGCCCAAGGACAAGGGAGCTTTGGAAGGTCTGGATGGTGTCCATAAGCAGGAGTAAGGTTATACCAGTAACAATCCAGCTCCTTTTAAACTGGACCCATGTCTGATCTGTTAAATAAAAGAGTTGCTATAACTTGCCTCACTCTATGACAAGCCATCCTGTACCATTCATTCAAGAATTCCATGGAATTCTCCAGGCAAGAATACTGGAGCGGATTGCCATTTCCTTCTCAATTCATTAAAGACCCCAACCCAAATATTGGGTTAGGACAAAACCCAGTGTCATTGTTAATATCAACTGAAGTATAAATTCAGTAAATATTTGCAACACTGTACCTGAGCCTAGCTGATTTTATGCAGTCACTTCAATAAAGAAATGAACTCTTGAGGCTGAACAAGTTTACAAAGATATTTCTAACCTAGTGCCTCTGTAAACAGGGTTGTATCTGCTAGGCATTTACTCACAGATAGAAAAATAACAAGGCATGAAGAAAGGGATTTGACTGTCATACTGGACTGTAATATGAATGATTTGGAAATAAGATATTTACAAATTCTCTATGCCAGGTAGCATGAAACAAGGAGAGATTTTCAAATTGCTCATATTAAATCAAGAGCTACAAAATAAAATCCAGTGCAAAGTATATGAATTCACATTATTTGTCGTAAGAAATATTTTAAAAGGGTTTTGTATGGCTCATAAAGGAAAGGGGACAGACCCCAGATTGGGTAGTTGTTCCAACAGCCACATTGTCGTTACTGGGCACACTAAAATACACTAAGACGTTATTGTTAGGTCCATTTTACCTACTAGGAAACTGAGGCTCAGAGAAGATAAATAAAGCCCCAAACACAAAACTAGTACCTCGTGCAGTCGGGGCTAAAACCCCGGTTTGACTTGCCTGTATGTAACACTGGCTTGCAAATTTTTAAAGTGAGTTTATTGTGTTTGTGAAGCATTTAAAAAGAATTCTTTCTGATGTATTACCATTATTTTGTAGTTAGTTTCTATTATTGAGATGTGTTTGAAGACATATATATCTTTCAAAAGAATCTGAGTAATAATGCTTATGCACTTTCTAAAGATGGATGTTCTTATTATTAGCTTGAGACAAAAGTGAAAATCAGTGTCTTATTTCTGTCCTGACAATTTCATAAATACCTACAAGCTTATCATGTTTCCATCCTCAGAGTTCATGCCACAGGAACATGTTTATAGAAGATGATATTTTAAAAATATCCTTTTGCTGTTTTTTTGTAGACTTCCAGTTGTATAACAGAGACAGACAAAATAATGTCTTATATTGTTCTTTGTGTGAGGCTTAGTATTGTGGGTTTAAAAAAAAAAATCTTCTCTTATTAAACCTTTACTAAGTGTCCATTACATTGAACAATGAGTTTCTAGCTGAATGGTGTGCTCTTTTAAGAAATAATTTCCATGTATTCTGGAAAATAATATGATCTTTTAGCACAGAAAGCAGCAGAATTTGTGTAGTATGCTTTCTTAGGTTCGCAACTCTCTCTTCTGTTGCTGGTTTTTTTTTTTTTTTTTTTTAAGTGAAAAATGAAGTTAAAACATTTATCAGTCCTCATAATACTAATTCCATGACCTTGGTTTGCATATTCTGTTTAGGACCTTAGGAGAGACACCTTTTCTCTAAGAAGACATCTTATCACCCACAGGTAGAGGCCAAATGATCCATTAAATGGTGTATTTTATTTCAAGCAAGACAAGTTAATGTGTTGGTTACATGAGATGGCCTGATTCTACCCTGCAGTGAGTGAGACCAGTAAACTCCAAAAACAGAAGAACTGAGAAGGGAAAGCGGGGATGAGGCTGTATGCAGGTGGTCATGAACACAGTGAGAGAGAGCAGAAGTTCATTGACTGGCTTGGTGGGGGAATCACCACTAGCCATCCTGTAGAGGGGGATGAAAGGGTTGAGGCTGAGTGATGCAAGGACTTGGAGAGTTCTAAAGTCCCTCTTTTGGAATTTGAAGCTGGCAGGAACCTTCAGGAAACAGAAACATCAGACAAAGTTGTTAGAGACAGGCTGAGAACTCCCACCCATTGGAAATGTCAGAGGACCTGAGATAAAGGGCTGAATGCAGAAGGAGCTTTCAGCTGACCCATCAGGGGCCAGCAAGGAATCTTTCACAGGAATCCTTTAAAATTCAAAAAATGTGTGTTTGTTGGCAGAGAAAATGAACACAGCGTGAACAATTATGTATGACTTCTGCTCACAACATCTCTGACTATGAATCATTCCTGTCTGCTTTCCATTTTCTACTTTTTTCCTTTCATAACTTTTATTTTTCACTCCCTTGTTTTGTTTGTTTTTGTTCCTTTGGAAAATCTTACAGAGACTAATCTGAATTTCCTCTAATTCCCTCTATGGCTTTTTCCCTTTTCACTCTATTTTCACTCTTTGGCTTGTTCATAGGTTTGTTTCTGACAGCTATGATGGCATGGTTCGGTTGGGTAAGATACAGACAGAGGCTCAAAATAGTATGCTTTTAATCAAGATAAATGCGATGGGCTCTTCCACTGCTGTGGCTGCTGTGTATGAAGTGTCATAGGGAAGGGAAGGGATTGGAGTTAAAAACAGGTAGCCCTGGGGCCAGTCATACCCATACTTATTCTTTATTTAGCAAAAATGTACTGAGCCCCTCTTGTGAGCCTGGCAAATGTCTAGGGCCTGTGATACTGTGGTGCGTGAAACCAAGTTGCCCAGTGGAGCTTATATTTTTAGGGAGGAAAGGTCGGTAAGGAAAAAAACAACAACAATAATACAGTTTCAGGAAGAAGTATTAGTTGTGACAAAAATGAAAGTGGAGAGAGGCCCTGGCAGCACAGGAAGTGGTATTGGGAGTGACTGTTTTAGGGACAGTGGTCAAGGTAACAAGTGGTCACCTAGAAGGTGACACTGAAACCAAGATCTATGACGCGTTTCCCAAAACTGAATTCTTCGGGTGATCACCCCTTATATTTCCTTCTCTCCTTTCCTCATTCAATTTCTTTGATTTCCCAGAAAGTAGACACTAAGTAGTCTATAAGATATGAATAAAGAACTGATACTTTGTCCCTTTTAAAACTTTCCTTCTCAAAAACTACATGATCACTTTTATTTGATCATTAGTCATCAGACTAACTACTTTTCATAAAATGTTTCAGAGGTGGCTCAAGTTTGAATAAAGAAGTGATGATCCTTTTCCTTGAAAAGACTAAGACAGACATTTCTAATCTGTTAATCAAGAGAAATTATTACTTTGATATAAGCCCTAATGTGCATATTTATATATTCTTACACAGCCTATTCTTGCCTGGAGAATCCCAGGGACAGAGGAGCCTAGTGGGTTGCCGTCTATGGGGTCACACAGAGTCGGACACGACTGAAGCAACTTAGCAGCAGCAGCAGCACACAGCCTTATAATGCTGGGAACCTTTCATTCATTCATTCATTTTTTTTCATTCATTCATTCATTCATTTGTCAAGTGTCTACTAAAATCCACCATCATGGTCTCAACCTGAGATCCTTGATTTGCCTTCAGAGAATGTGTAAATTAACAGAAATAATTTGAAAAAATACCTGTATATGCACATACATCTGGTGGCAGGAAACATGGCTGCCAGTAAGTTCTCCCTGAAGTTCCCACTGTGCTATTAAGTGTCCATTGCTTGACCACTTGCTGGGACCCGATGACAAGGGAGAACTGTGGAGAAATCATATTAGGGTTCTGCTCACTTGGAGCTTAAATTCTAGTAGGTTGAAAAGAGGGAAGGAGATGATTAAGGCTAAGAAGCAAACAAACAAAAAAATAATAATTTCATATATATTATATATATATATAGTTATATATAGTCTATCAAGGGACATTTCTGGATGTCACTGCTACCGTATAGAGAATGGTCAGTGAATGCTTATCTACAGAATCATTTGAACCAAAATTTGAATGGGGAGAATGAGGTCATTTTAAAGGCCTGGGCCATGTTGAGATACAGATATAATGAAACCATGCTCTTCCTCAGTTATTAAACTAAATTTTTATTGCATATTTCTCATTTATTCACCTTTTATTTTTATATTTACTGCTAAGAACTTTGAAAATTATACTGCCACTTTTTGAGATGTGTTTTTTATTCCTATAGCAAGAGGAAGGTGGGCTAGATGATGTCTATAATGTTAAGCTTACATTATTTACATTCTAAGTTAAAAGTAATTTTAACTTAGAAATGCTGCATGCCATAAGATAGAATTCTGGAATCCATGTATTTTATACCCATCAATATGAAAATAGCATGTGTTAATTTGTTATTCATCTGTTCTCTTTAATTTCAATCATAATATCACCCCACTTACACTGCTAGAGCATGTCTTATTTTTTCCTTCCCTGGACCTACATGTATTTAGATAAGTACATGCTCTGAGAGTGATCAGGAGAAGCAAAAATGCTATTTTTTGGTGGGGACTTTAAATTTCAAATACTGTACTTTGAAAGAGGGAACACATGTTATTGCTGAACAACATATTCTCCAAGACTAGGTGCTGCAGTAAAAAGGTCAAGAAACCAGTCAGATTTTATACACTTGTATTCATTATTGATATTTCTCCTAAATCTGCTCCTTTAAGTATGGTGTGGAGAACAGATTTGTTCCCAATGCAGTTTTAAAGGGATTAAATTGCTTCCCTTTAAAGAGATTCAGTTGCTTCATGGGCCCACAGTCATCACATTTTTTAGATTTCAAGGTTGTTGATAATTATGATAGTTCAAGGAGATTTCAAGTGAGTGAGAAATGAAATTCTGTTATTGGCTCTTTTATTGTGAGGATACTAGACCACAAAATAACTGCTTATGAATCTCAGCGTACTCTCGTACACTAGAATACACCTCACAATCTCACAATTATCTAGACTCCTCCATCCCAAACGTGCTCTGAGGACAATCCTGAGATGTCTGCATAAACATTTTCTTGGAGTACTTGCACATTCATGAAATCTACCACCAGAGATTAGGATTCAGAAAGTTTCAGTGGAGCCAAGGATATTTCCCAAGTATCCTAGGATATGTCCCAAGTATCCTAGGTGGTTGTGATTGTTCATAGAGTAAAAAATAGTAGATATACTGCAGTCTCCTAATATGAGCAAGATGCTCCTGAAGAATAACAAAGAGTATTAAAGTATATGAAAGGAAAGAGCAGTGGTCTAGGTGTTCTGACACAGACCGCTGGAAATCACAGCATTTGAAGGGTCTAGTTCACTGGTGCATGGACACTGGTTCACTGGGAACAGCCTCACTCAAGATTCACTGGGAAGCATCAGCCGTGGCTGGTTGACATGGCTGCTGCTGCTAAGTCGCTTCAGTCGTGTCCGACTCTGTGCGACCCCATAGACGGCAGCCCACCAGGCTCCCCTGTCCCTGGGATTCTCCAGGCAAGAACACTGGAGTGGGTTGCCATTTCCTTCTCCAATGCATGAAAGTGAAAAGTGAAAGTGAAGTCACTCAGTCATGTACGACTCCTAGCGACCCCATGGACCGCAGCCCACCAGGGTCCTCCGTCCATTTTCCAGGCAAGAGCACTGGAGTGGGGTGCCATCGCCTTCTCTGGTTGACATGGCAGCAACAGACAATACTAACAGAAGTGGCAGTGATAACAGCAGTGCCATCGCCACCAAGAGCTGATGGCTCTTGCAGGGCAGTTGTGACGGTCTCATCCACATTAGTATTTGTGTGATGGTGTTTGTGTGTTCATTGTGGATGGCATTCTTGTTCAGATTAAGTCTTTGAATTTGGTACCTTTTAAAACCACTCTAATCTTGGGTTATTTTTCTGATAATTTGCTGTTGTCAAGTGATTTGAAACACACAGGGAGAGCTTGGTTATCTGCTTTGGGGAAATAAAGTGCTGTATTCAGGTCTCAGCCAGATGTGTGATTCTATTGCTGCTGCTGCTGCTGCTCAGCTTTAGAAGTCACGTGACTGAACAGAAAACAGTGAGGACACAGGTGTTCACTGTCACGTCTGGAATCATACAATGCAGAGAGCTAAGAACTTTCAGACTGAAGATTGATAAATAACTCCCATAGTTAATCTCAGCATCATCCAACTGCTATTATTGTGTTAGCCTTGGTACCCTGGCTGGCAAAAGGGAAATAGATTTATATGGAGGATGTGAAAAATTTAGGTTTCTAAAACTCTCCTAGGGGTAAACATCAGTTAGAGTGGCTTTTACAGTAAACAAGACACCTTTTAACTTTCCCCATCTTTTGAATTCTATTCTGAATCCATAATACTGTTCTTTCTTTCTAAAGAATTTGTTGGGATTCGTATCAGGATTTAAAACTTTTTTTGGGGGGAAAAAAAAACCCTTCATCATTTCTAGATTTTGTTGGCTACTGCTTCCTGTTGTGAAGCATTATTGACCAATTTTCCTCTCTTTGTGAAGTAGTGGAAAGAAGATGGACTTTGGAACAAGGCAGAATTTGTTTTAAACTTGGTCACTTACTAGATACATGACTTTGTGCAATGTATTTAACCTTGGAGAGTTACAGTTTTGTCATCCGTAAAGTGAACATACGATTCATGCAGGGTTATTGTTAGGGTTGGGGTATATAAGTATGTAACAGTGTACTCAGAACATAGCAAGGAACAAGATAGATTTTTGTCTTTCTTTTCATTGCTCAAAACATGTTTGCTTTCTCATTTCTGATCCCCTGCCTCTAGCAGAGAATATAGACTTGTTCTCAAAACGTAGTGTCTAGATGAGCAGCAGTGTGGGTGCTCCCTGGGAACTTACTAGAAATGAAAATCCCTAAGCCCTATTCAAAAAGTTTTGAATCAGAAACCATGGCATTGGGGCCTAAAATGTGTGTTTTTACAAGTCTTCCTGGTGCTTCTACACACGCTCAAATTTGAGAACAATTGTAGCAGTGATAGAAAAAAACAGTTTAAGATTTTTATTTAATCTGATCTCTTTAATCACTGTATGCAGACATCTATTCAGCTCTAAAGTCTAAGATTCTTTTAAACATTCGTACGCTTCAGGACACAGCAGAATTAGTGCTTTACTTCTCCTGACTAAAGGGAAGAAAGTTAGCTATTTGAATTAAAAAAAAATCAATAATTTAGCATGGAGCCACCTGTGTCTCCTTAGATCTTCCCAACCTAGGAATGAAAGTGAGGTCATCTGATCAGTCTACAAATGACATTTCTTAAACTTGCATCCCCACCAACTACACATGAATTGTTTTGACCCTTCTGACTTATTTCTGGAAAGTCACAGGTTTGGGAGCACCTCTGATGCGCTCCTAAACAATTCCCTAAGTTCTCTCAACCAGCACCAGACAATGAGATGGATTCTTACTATGAAAGCTCGTGGGGGGCCATCTTCATCTCTGCTGCTGGCACAGACATCCATTGTCCTGGAGCGGTTCCTGGTGCTGAAGCCAGTGGTCTGTGCCCAGCAGTCCATATCACTGGTGCTATTGATGATACTGATACAGGTGCTGGTTAACCAGTGTTGATGTAGATTCTCTCAGGAGGACACCTCCCATGGTTCCCAGCCTCTGTCCTGCCTCCCTATACTGTTCACACTCTAGGAGCAGAGACTATTTCCCCACCTCTCAGCCCTGAGTACTGGGGAAGTGCCCTGTAGTGAAGTCCTCCAAGTGTCTAGGCTGCGCTGTAGTTTTTGGAGTTTTCCATTGTGCCAAAGCCATTCCATTCCATCCCTAAGCATCATCCCCTTGGGTCTCTAAAATCTCATGAAAACTTTTGAAAAACATTTTTATTGAGGTTAAAATGTATATACAGTAAAATATTGAAATGTTAAAAGTCTTTGGATGAATGAGCATTGATAATTTTCTTTTCCTAAGCCACCACCACCCAAAATAAGATACAGAATATTTCCATCACCCCAACTAGTTCCCTCATACTCTTTTAGAGTCCATCATCCCAGTCCAGGCAACCGCTTTCCAATTTCCACAACCACACACTAATTGTGTCCACTCTAGAACTTCATCTGGAGGGATTCACATCCTTTTATGTCTTGTTTCTTTCATGCAACAAATTATTTCTGAGATTTATCAATGCAGATTTATCCATGAGTGTTTCTTTTTATTTCTGAGTATTACTCCATTTTGTGAATAGGCTTTTTGGGCTTCCCTGGTGGCTCAGAGGGTAAAGCATCTGCCTGCGATGCAGGAGACCCGGGTTCGATCCCTGGGTCAGGAAGATCCCCTGGAGAAGGAAATGGCAACTCCAGTATTCTTGCCTGGAGAATCCCATGATTGGAGGAGCCTGGTGGGCTACAGTCCACGGGGTCACAAAGAGTCGGACATGACTGAGTGACTTCACTTTCACTTTCACTTTCTATTTATTCACTCTCCCTTTGATCTACATTTGTGTTCACTTTTTCTCTTTAACTCTTTGTGTTATTTTTAGTGACTCTTCTAGAAATAATATTTATCTCCAACTTCTCACAGTTTACGTTTAAAATGTTATGCTAATCCATGGACAATGTAAAATCTTAGAGAGTCAAATTCCATATTCTTCCACCCACTCTTTGTACTCATTTTTCTATAGTTTTCTTCAATATGTGCTATAAGCTGTACTGTGCCTACTTGTTATTTTTACTTTAAATAGTCAATAGTCTTTAAGAGATATATGCATAGTAAAAATGTAGTCTTTATTAAAGTGAGGCCTTTCTGGTTTTCTTTGCACCTGTTTCTCTATAGGACTCAACTCAGAAGACAAATCTGAGTAACAGTCATAAAAATGACTGTTCTTTTCCAAAAGCTGAAATACTTTTATAAAAGTTAATGTCTCTGACTCTTTTAAATGAAGATTTCTTCATCAGCTAGGACTCTGTTGGAGATAGGTGAAAGGAAATCCAACCACATTGACCTAAACCAAAAATTTTGTATTGGTTTTCTTATCTGTTAAATGCAAGGATAAGCAGACTTCAGACAAGACTTAGTCTGGAGGCTCAGAAATGATAAAATGAAAGTGGTTTTCCTTTTCTCTAGACACTACTTGGCCTTCCTTTACTGGTTTGTCTCATGTTAGGATAATACAAATTGTAGATCTTACCATAGTCTACCATCCAAGTGAAGAAGAGAAGAGAGAACTTTTTCCTCCAAAGGCAAACCAGAGTCAGATTCTGTTTTGAATCTTGTTGCCCGAATTCGGTTACGTGTCTGTATCTGAACCACTCACTCTAACCAGTGAGAAGGGCTTCCCTAATTAACTGAAACCTCTGAAAAAAAACACACCAAAACCACAGAAGTTGAGAAGCAGCAATGGATGGCTCCCTTAAAAGAAAGACTGCTGCTGCTGCTGCTAAGTCGCTTCAGTCGTGTCCGACTCTGTGCGACCCCAGAGACGGCAGCCCACCAGGCTCCCCCGCCCCTGGGATTCTCCAGGCAAGAACACTGGAGTGGGGTGCCATTTCCTTCTCCAATGCATGAAAGTGAAAAGTGAAAGTGAAGTCGCTCAGTCATGTCCGACTCTTAGCGACCCCATGGACTGCAGCCCACAGGGAGAAGGCAATGGCACCCCCCTTCAGTACTCTTGCCTGGAAAATCCCATGGATGATTGCCTTTAAGTGTTTCTAAATCTTTCGTTTAACATTCTTTGAGAATCTCTGAGTTTTAAACCCTAAAACTTGTATTTTCTCTGAAGTCTCTGGTTGATATTGTTAAAGTCAATCTACTCTTTTGGAGGGAGTCTGAAAAAATCAAAGCTGCTACATGGCAGTTACTAAATTTTGTTTTCACTTGTCTTCAATATTGTGAAATAATGAAAAACGAACACAATCTAAAACCACAGCTAGGATTTCTCCAAGATGTTCTCAATTACTCTGACCTTTAAGTGTTTATGTCAAGTTTGGGATAACAGTCCTAAGTTCTAGCTGGTTTTACTCTGTGCTTGGCCATGGACAATCATCCATGGATTAGAAGAAGCCCTGTTCACAGTCCCGTCCTTTGTAATACCACACTTTCATTTGCTCAAACTTCATCCCACTTCTGCTCTGCCTCATTGAACCTCACTTTATTTTTGTATTTATTTATTTTTTATTTTTTTGGTGCGGGTTTCTTTTAGGACAAGTGAACTAGATTTACTATTAAATAAACAAAGGACATATATTTTTACATGGTCATTTAACAGACCTAGTCATCTCGGTGCTGTCTTGAGGGATTAAAACTGCAATACACCTATGAATCCTGTTCAATTTAAAATAAGACTCAGTATTCTAAGTGGGATGGGATTTGTTTTATCTGCATTAACTATTAGCTCAAAATGCTATTTTAAAACCATATTGGCTCTTTCCAACTGATCTTATCTGTAGATAGGCACGTACATATGGAAATGCTTCCCTTCCTGGGCATAGCTATGTGTTCATGCACCTTGTATATAAATAACAACATTTGTGTACACACATACAGCATACACCTTTTGCTCACACTATTCTGTATTCTTTGAGTTTCTACTGTGAGTTAGAAGTCCTTTGAGTCTATATCAACATTACCCTTTTTTATCTACTCAGTTATTCACACTACCTTTCCCGTTTTCATGTATTCCTCTAATGAAATTTGCGTGTTACAGTGTGCTGAGCACTGTCCTAAATACTATGGTTACAGCTGTGAGCATGGCATGCCTCCCTCCTGCTGATGCAGTATCTTGGCTGGTTACATATTTGCTATTCTTTCTTGTTTTGTTTTCATTATTTGTTACTCTTTATTTTTAAAAATTTTATTTAATTTAGATTTTATTTCATATTGCAGTGAAGTTGACTTACAATGTGTTAGTTTCAAGTGTACAGATATATGATTTAGTTGTACATATACATATATTCGTGCTTTTTCAGGTTCTTTTCCCATATAGGTTATTATAGAATATTGAATAGGGTTCCTTGTGCTATACAGTAGGTCCTTGTTGATGATCTATTTTATATGTAGTAGTATGTATATGTTAATTCCAAACTCCTAATATATTCCTCCCCCACCCACCATTCTGCTTAAATTAGAAATCTAGTCACACTGTCAACTCTGCTTTTTCCTATTTTTCTTAGTCTGTTTCCCTTTTAACCTCACCCTCGGATAGTCTGTCCTTTTTCATTTTGGATTTCTTGGATAAATATCAGAAAGTGAGCAGTGATGGATTGGTACCATCCTTTTAATGAGGCTTTTCCTCCTAGCTACCAAATGTTCACATCACTAGATTCTACTGAACACTGCAAAAAGGGAAGAGAGAATACAAACCATTGAGTCCAAATTCAGAGAAAAGCAACAATTCGCCTCCCCTGACAACAGCATTATATTAGGATGCAGTGAATCCTTTTCTTCTGCACTTCAAACTGTGAAATTAGCAGATTTCTAATAGAGAGAATAAGTGCCTGTTGGGAGAATAGAGATTTAGGGAAATTAAATGTCCTTGGGGATGCTAAACTCTGGGAATCAATTTGTCCTTTGAAGTTGGAGAATATACCACTTCCGAAATGTGAACTTGTAGGTATCTCATTGAATAGTGGAATCTTAGAAAAGTTTCATCCTCTGGAGTGTATTAAGAACACTGCTTTGTCTAATTACTAAAGCACCATCTGTTATCTACCCTTTGCTACTGATTTATTTCCTTTCACCCCCTTACTCATCACTCCCACCCCACTAAAGCATATAAATTATTGAATCTTCATATTTTAGTCTTCCTGCTCATTATACGGAGAAGGCAATGGCACCCCACTCCAGTACTCTTGCCTGGAAAATCCATGGACAGAGGAGCCTGGTAGGCTGCAGTCTTATGGGGTCGCTAAGAGTTGGGCACGACTGAGTGACTTCACTTTCACTTTTCACCTTTATGCATCGGAGAAGGAAATGGCAACCCACTCCAGTGTTCTTGCCTGGAGAATCCCAGGGGCGGGGAGGTCTGGTGGGCTGCCGTCTATGGGGTCGCACAGAGTCGGACACGACTGAAGTGACTTAGCAGCAGCAGCAGCTCATTATAACTAGTACTGAGAGGAAACCTTGACCATGCCTTGTAAAATAAATGTATCAGTTTGTAAAAATTCATACTGGAGATTTGGCAAGGGCTGGGAAGAAAGCAGAGGAAAGTAGGTAGCACTCAGATGACCCATGTGTATTTCTGTGCCTTGGACAACACAAATGGCAGGTTATTTCTTCCTCAAAAATTGTTTCACAGTGTACTTATACACCAGTCAAGCTACAAATATACCTACATTGTTGCAGAGGCTAAAAGCAACACTTTGTCCTACATCTATTTTTTCGTCTAAGTATCTTACTCATGCATGTTGCAGGGGAGAGAGGTAGGGATTTGGGGAATGTACATGTCCTTCAAGTTTATAATAAGTTTTCATTAATGTTGTTATTTTGGTAAGAATTATGTTGATAATTATGGTAATAATCATGATAATACAGATGCATCTATTATTTTCTCTTTATTAGAAAGTACTTTTTTTATGGCTTCCCCTGAAAAAAAATGCAAACAGGTTTTAACCCTAAAAGTTAAGGGTAACATAGGCATCCTTATCTAGGAGTGATATGCTTATTTAAAGAAAGAAGTATACTTAAATCTGTTCATCCAGAATCACTCTACCTATTCATTCATTCCTTCATCAGTTCTTAATTAAGTATTTACTGTGTGTCAGACTTGGTGTAAGTATTTCAAATGCATTATCTTCTTTAATTCTTATAGTAATGCTATATAGGGAAAGTAATATTATCCTATTTTATAAATGATAAATTGAGGCTTGCTGCTGCTGCTGCTAAGTCGCTTCAGTCGTGTCCGACTCTGTGTGACCCCATAGACGGCAGCCCACCAGGCTCCCCTGTCCCTGGGATTCTCCAGGCAAGAACACTGGAGTGGGTTGCCATTTCCTTCTCCGATGCATGAGAGTGAAAAGTGAAAGTGAAGTCGTTCAGTCATGTCCGACTCCCAGTGACCCCATGGACTGCAGCTTACTAGGCTCCTCTTTGAGATATTAATTATCATGCCCCAAGTCATATGGCTGGTACATGTTGGAACGGCAGTTTGAACATATATAATCTGATACCAGAGTTCCAGTGTCATTATTTTGAGAGATGTGCTCTATTTTATAGGCAAAGAACAGGCACTTCGTTAAATATTGTGTTTAGATTTGTGATCTTAAATATTGTAACAAGATTCATGATCTTAAATATTTAGGTTTTAAGTTAGCTCTAATCGAAAGTTCTAACTCCACCAATTACTGATTGCATTCACCTGGTGGGAATTGTTCCATCTCTCTGTACCATGTGCTATGCTGTGATAGTCACTCGGTTGTGTCCAACTCTTTGGGACCCCATGGCCTGTAGCCTGCCAGGCTCCTCTGTCCAGGGGGATTCTCCAGGGTTGAATACTGGAGTGGTTTGCTATGCCTTCCTCCAGGGGATCTTTCCAACCCAGGGATCAAACCCAGGTCTCCCACATTGCAGGTGGACTCTTTACTGTCTGAGCCACAAGGGAAGCCCAAGAATACTGCAGTGGGTAGCCTATCCCTTCTCCAGGGGATCTTCCTGACCCAGGAATTGAATTGGGGTCTCCAGCATTGCAGGCACATTCTTTACCATCTGAGGTGCCAGGGAAGCCCCTCTGCACCACAGTTTGCTCCTTTTAAACAGTATTATTGAGCGGTAAATGCAACAGCTCTATCTAGTGATCGCTGAACATAGTACACCCATTAAGTATGAGTAGATTTTTAGCTACTGCTATCAGGGCTGTCACATTACTTCTCTCCTTCTCTCCTTTTCTGGAGGAAAGAGGAGGATTGCGTTTTCTTTGATGATAGAGAGCCTGAAGTCTGGGAGATAATGCTGGGATCCAAGTGTGAAGTGTTTGGTTCTGATCTAAGGCAAACACTGGAGAGATGAGAGACTTTCACAGAGACGGAATTAAAACTTGTTGAAGTATTGCATGTAGAAGTGAGAGTAAAGGAATCATTGAAAAACTTCAGCATCTACAATTTGTGTGAGTGGGGCAGAAGGTGCAAAATAGGGAGTTAATAGGAGTTAAAGCGAGTTAATAGGAGTTAAAGGGAGCTAATAGGAGCTCTGCTAGGACAATGCTTGCCACAAAGTAGGCCTGCAACAAATGGTTGGATGGTTGTATAATCACTTTGTTCTGTATACAGACCTTTTTATGATGATATAATTTTATTCATGTTGTTCTTTGATAAGTGTTTTCTTGGTATTTCATTAGGGTAGAACACTGTGTTTTGGGTTTTTTTTTAAATGGAATTCCCTGGTGGCTCAGAGGGTAGAGCATCTGCCTGCAATACGGGATACCTGGGCTCAATCCCTGGGTCAGGAAGATACCCTGGAGAAGGAAACGTCAACCCATTCCAGTACTCTTGCCTGGAAAATCCCATGGACGGAGAAGCTTGGTAGGGTACAGTCTACGGGGTCACAAAGAGTCGGACAGGACTGAGCGACTTCACGGTCACTTTCACTATTTTATTTTTTGTTTGTTTGCTTAAAGTGTAGTTATTAAAGCATTATGACAATTGCTCCATCTATATATTTCACTCTGCCTTTAAATGAGTCCTTTGCCCCCAGAAGGTGGTCTCCTTAATGACCTCTTAAAATCCTGTGCATATGCGTGTCTTTCTGCCTTTGCGGGAAATTTATCAATGTCTGTCCTTGTCACTTCATTAAAGTAGTGATAACTTACGGAGAATGGTGTTAGAGTCATGAGCTCCCAAGGAGAGAATTTCTCTTTCCGACCAGAGACTTCTTACATCACTCAGAGCTTTGTCTGCAAAAGTTTTATTACTGTGGTAAAGTGGTAAAGATGGCTTGATAAAGGACAGAAATGGTAAGGACATAACAGGAGCAGAAAATATTAAGAAGAGGTGGCAAGAATGCACAGAAGAACTATACACAAAAGATCTTCACGACCAAGATAATCATGATGGTGTGATCACTGACCTAGAGCCAGACATCCTGGAATGTGAAGTCAAGTGGGCCTTAGAAAGCATCACTATGAACAAAGCTAGTGGAGGTGATGGAATTCCAGTGGAGCTCTTTCAAATCTGGAAAGATGATGCTGTGAAAGTGCTGCATTCAATATGCCAGCAAATTTGGAAAGGTCAGCAGTGGCCACAGGACTGGAAAAGGCCCGTTTTCATTCCAATCCCAAAGAAAGGCAATGCCAAAGAGTGCTCAAACTACTGTACAATTGCACTCATCTCACATGCTAGTAAAGTAATGCTCAAAATTCTCCAAGCCAGGCTTCAGCAATATGTGAACCGTGAACTTCCTGATGTTCAAGCTGGTTTTAGAAAAGGCAGAGGAACCAGAGATCAAATTGCCAACATCCGTTGGATCATGGAAAAAGCAAGAGAGTTCCAGGAAAACATCTATTTCTGCTTTATTGACTATGCCAAAGCCTTTGACTGTGTGGATCACAAGAAACTGGAAAATTCTGAAAGAGATGGGAATACCAGACCACCTGATCTGCCTCTTGAGAAATCTGTATGCAGGTCAGGAAGCAACAGTTAGAACTGGACATGGAGCAACAGACTGGTTCCAAATAGGAAAAGGAGTACGTCAAGGCTGTATATTGTCCCCCTGCTTATTTAACTTATATGCAGAGTACATCATGAGAAATGCTGGACTGGAAGAAACACAAGCTGGAATCAAGATTCGTGGGAGAAATATCAATAACCTCAGATATGCAGATGACACCACCCTTATGGCAGAAAGTGAAGAGGAAGTAAAAAGCCTCTTGATGAAGGTGAAAGTAGAGAGTGAAAAAGTTGGCTTAAAGCTCAACATTCAGAAGACGAAGATCATGGCATCTGGTCCCATCACTTCATGGCAAATAGATGGGGAAACAGTGGAAACGGTGTCAGGCTTTATTTTTCTGGGCTCCAAAATCACTGCAGATGGTGACTGCAGCCATGAAATTAAAAGACGCTTACTCCTTGGAAGGAAAGTTATGACCAACCTAGATAGCATATTCAAAAGCAGAGACATTACTTTGCCAAAAAAGGTTCGTCTAGTCAAGGGTATGGTTTTTCCAGTGGTCATGTATGGATGTGAGAGTTGGACTGTGAAGAAGGCTGAGTGCTGAAGAATTGATGCTTTTGAACTGTGGTGTTGGAGAAGACTCTTGAGAGTCCCTTGGACTGCAAGGAGATCCAACCAGTCTATTCTGAAGAAGATCAGCCCTGGGAGTTCTTTGGAAGGAATGATGCTAAAGCTGAAACTCCAGTACTTCGGCCACCTCATGGGAAGAGTTGACTCATTGGAAGAGACCCTGATGCTGGGAGGGATTGGGGGCAGGAGGAGAAGGGGACGACAGAGGATGAGATGGCTGGATGGCATCACTGACTGGATGGACGTGAGTCTGAGTGAACTCCGGGAGTTGGTGATGGACAAGGAGGCCTGGTGTGCTGTGATTCATGGGGTCGCAAAGAGTCTGACACGACTGAGCAACTGAGGTGAACTGAACTGAATGAACTCCGGGAGTTGGTGATGGACAAGGAGGCCTGGCGTGCTGCGATTCATGGGGCCGCAAAGAGTCTGACACGACTGAGCAACTGAGGTGAACTGAACTGAAAGTGGTAAAGAAAGCCTCTGTCATAGACATCAGAAGGGGGCAGAGTGCCCTACTTGCTAGTCTCATCAAGGCCTTATATACTTTTTCAGTTGGTTACTAACAATAGAAAAGTCCTACCAGACCCATTCTCACAACATACACCTTAAGATAATAGGATTAGTCAGAAGATTTTTGTTAAAAAGGAGAAACATGTCCTCAAGCGATTTACATTGTTATATAATCACTAGTACAGAGCTTAAGGAAAAATATACCCTTGAGCAAGATGTGTTGTTTTGTTGTATAATCTTTAGCTCTGAGCTTAAAGAATGTTAGTCTTAGGCAAAATAGATTGTTGCCATAACAACTCAGGGATGTAGGGGAAAAAAAAAACTGTCCTCCTCCTCAAGGGCCCTGATCTCCTTATTTACCTACCTAAGAATAAGCTCTCTCATTAGAAACTTTGCAGACATCATACAGTCACTCTACAACATATGGTTGTAGCCCTCACTTGGTTCTAAATCCCATAATTTTTTTTTTTTTTTTGAAGTGTATCATTCTTTATGTATGTGGGTGTTTTTGGCATCTCTAAGAAGAAGGCAATGGCACCCCACTCCAGTACTCTTGCCTGGAAAATCCCGTGGATGGAGGAGCCTGGTAGGCTTCAGTCCATGGGGTCTCGAAGAGTCGGACACAACTGAGTGACTTCCCTTTCACTTTTCACTTTCCTGCATTGGAGAAGGAAATGGCAACCCACTCCCGTGTTCTTGCCTGGAGAATCCCAGGGACGGGGGAGCCTGGTGGCTGCCGTCTATGGGGTTGCACAGAGTCGGACACGACTGCAGTGATTTAGCAGCAGCAGCAGCAGGGGTATTGTATGCTACTTTTGTACCTCCTAATCCATATAAGTGCTCTGCAATAATGGGAACTCAATAAAGGCCTTTTACACTGAAATTGCAATTAAAGTCAAGAATGAATTTTGTGGACAATCTTGATGCAAATGCACAAAAGAACTTCATGAAAATGAGAATACCATGAGTCATATGGTTCCTGGTACTATTCATTCCTTTCTAGGTATTATCGTTCTGCTTAACCTAACATTTCCACCACCTACGTTTGCCATCTGGAATTATAGGCAAAGGGGTATAAAGGGTGTCAAGTCTTAAGAGGAAATTGCCTTTCCTCCAAAGCTGATGAAACCACACCAGAGTTGACTAGATTACCTTTTTAGGAATAGAGTACAATCTTGACTTCATGAATTAAATGTCATAATTTTGTCTGCTTGAAGGTGACTCTAAAAGATCATGTTCTGTGACCAGTTACCATTTTGCTGAGACCTATTAATAAATTTGAATTGGGTATTGGTGTGTGAGCCTGGCTGCACATGTAATACGAGCAGCTGTGTGTCTGCACAGCTTTTATTTTTTTGATTTCTATATCACACACAGTAATCTGTGTGAGTTACTCATGGCTGCTTTTTTGGGGTAGTAGTATTTTATAGCGTTACCATAAATTTGAAGTCTTGAGACATTTCTCCTCATGAATGTCAGTGGATTACTGTATGTATCCAATGATTTGCTCTCTTTCTTGGTAAAGGAATTCTTGCCAAGCTACTGAGTTGTTTTTTTAAATGTAATACACCCTTCTTGTTTCTCTTAGCAGAAGTATAGCCTTACTGATGAATTCTGCCTTATTCTTGAGTATGGTTTACTTTTGCAACCAGATGTAAATTTAGAAAGCTGCACTTAAAAACCACAGTTAAACACAAATCTCCCCAGAGGTAAGAAGATATAGCATTGTCTGCGGACACCAGCAAAAGTACCTTCTTTTTGAAAACAATGTTCTTTTTGTTCCACGGTCAATTAGACACTGAACCTCTATGTTATCAGGAAGGCAGGCAACAGGGCTTCTCTCCCCAGAATTACAGCCAGCAGTTGTCTTCTCCCTATTAGCATACCCGTTCCTGATGTGTTGGTGCCTTTCAGAGGGTTCTGATCCAAGTAAAGCTCAATTAGCAGCAGCCTCAGAATAACGTGTCTGCCTATTTTTACTGTATAAACCTTGGGGGTGCTAAGGTTCTAATTTTACTTTCCTCTTAATACCAACTGAAAGAACCATGTCTTTCTGTGGAATGTTTGTTTTTTTTTTTTTTTTTAATGAGATAAGCTTATTATCCCATCTAAATCTCATGTTTTGGTGACAGCATTTTGGAGAGATATGAGGAAATCTGACAAGGGGAGACATTCATGTCTGATCCAGTACAGCAACAGATTAGCCAAAGAAACTAGCCATCCAAAATCATCACCATTCATTTCCTATTCTCAGTCAAAGAAATCACTGTGCTCTGCTTAAACCCCATGTTGAGTTCATTTCACTGACCCTTCCTTAATTTTGGCTGAAGAGTATTTTTAATAACTCAGTATGTTTGGGCGTCAAAGGAGGCCAAGTTTCTGGCTAGGCTCAGGAGAGATGAATAGGAATGAAATATTTGGGGAATTAGAGGGAAAAAGTGTAAAAGAAAGGTGCCTTCTTTTTGATCTGTTTAATATAACTTACCTAATCATTTTTGAAGGAGGCAGGGGAAAGAAATACACAGAACCCTCTAAGGAAAATTAATTTTAAAACGTAAAGCCTTGAGTGAGCCACTTCAAAATATTTAGTGACTTAGTTTATATTTTATTTGGAAACTAATATATAAGTTCAGTGGAACACCAAAAGTTCATACTAATCTAATGGAGAAAGACCAGAGGATAGGGAATAGGTCACTAATAGGTCACCTGTTGTAACTTGTTCGTGTCTCCCGAGACCCGCCCCCTCCCTTTGGACATTGCCGGTTTAACTTCCTGGGCACTGGTTTGCTGTTCAGAGGAGTTAAATTCAGCCATGTAATGAGTTTTCGGAGAAGGCAATGGCACCCCACTCCAGTACTCTTGCCTGGAGGATCCCATGGGCGGAGGAGCCTAGTAGGCTGCAGTCCATGGGGTGGCTAAGAGTTGGACACGATTGAGCGACTTCACTTTCACTTTTCACTTTCATGCATTGGAGAAGGAAATGGCAACCCACTCCAGTGTTCTTGCCTGGAGAATCCCAGGGACAGGGGAGCCTGGTGGGCTGCCGTCTATGGGGTCGCACAGAGTCGGACACGACTGAAGTAACTTAGCAGCAGTAGCAATGAGTTTTACAACGGGACCTCCTAGGGAAAAGTAGCCTCACCCTAGCCTTCCAGGTCCCACATCAGCAGACTATCCAGCCAACTTGCCTTGTTTTGGCTGCTACCCTTCACCTGGCTCCCCGACCCTATCTTCTGGTCTTTCTCAGTTAGATTAGTATGTACATGACACGCTGAGAAGGAATATGGTAAGATGAGGGGGTCCTTGCTTTCTCTTCCCACGTGCTGTCCATATGCATCCTTCCTCCATCAGCCTCTTCTGAGATCTGTCTCCCAATTAGTTCAGTTCTCTGTACTCTGACCTCTCACAAGCTGTTTCATTCCTATCGTTGATCACACTTGGGGTCTGCGGTGTTAGCCATGTCATTGCTTCATTTCGTCTGTACATTCCTCGAGCATATGTCTCCTGCCTTTGAAACACATTCTGTCACTAGTACAGAGCTCTAGTGGGGGGTGTAATTAGTGGCTGTTGATTAACTGGTAAATTAAGGAAAATAGGGCCTTATGGTAAATAGCCTTCTAAAGATGTTTGAAACTTCCGTTTACATTTTAAATAACATCAGCTTGATAAACATTTATACTGAATATGATCATGTAGAAACTGAGCTTTAGTTCAGGTACAAAGTCACTTTAATATTTTAAGGTAAAGGGCTATTTACTCTATTGTTTTCACTTGACATGTTTATTAAGTGCCTACTCTGTGTAGCAGGCACTGATGGTATAGTTGAGACCTCAGAATTAGTTAAAATATGAAAAAAAGTTGTATTTGGGAGAACATCTCCCTGTTGGTTATTTCAGGCCAATCTCTGTTGTTAATGGTGGATTGGTAGTGAAACCCAGAGACCATTTCTTTAATCAACAGACATTTATAACTGCTACTAAAAAAAGGTGGTGGTGGTTTAGTCGCTAAGTCATGTCTGACTCTTGCAACCCCATGAACTATAACCCGCCAGGATTCTCTGTCCATTTCTTTCTCCATTGGATCTTCCTGACCCAGGGACTGAACCCAGGTCTCTTGCACTGCAGGCAGATTCTTTACTGACTGAGGTAGTGTTGGCAAAATAGGGAGATTTGAGTGTATTTTCCTTATCTAGAAAAAGCTTCCAGGCCAGGAGAGAGGATAAAGACAGGGATGAGTAATATTAGAAATATATTTATTTATTTAACAAATACTTAATAATAGCACTCGCAATGGACAGGCTCTCCTCCAAGCAGCAGCTGAGTGTTCAGCATCTTCCATGAATATGACATCATTTAATCCCCATTAATAAGTCTGTAAAGTAGGTACTATTATTAGCTGCCATTTAAAAATAGGGAAACCTAGACAGGTTGAGTATTGGAGCCAAGGTCACTCAGCCTGAGCTTGACAAAGCTGCTTGCAGAAGTATTCTGGACCTTCACAAGATAGAGAAATTCATTCCAAGGGAAGTAAGGGAGTCCAGGAGGCTTCAGAGAAGGAATACCACTTACACTGGGCCTTGAAACCTGGTTAGGATAAATATGTTTACAAATATGGGGAAATGAAGCCTATACCAAAGGAGAGCTGTTCTATATGGGAAAGAAAGTTAATATATAAGCAAAGTATAATTTTCTGCCTCATTTTAGAATTTTGGGAAGTTATTTCCTTCTCTCATCCTCCTCTCCTGGGCTGTCAGTGACATCCACCAAAACCCACACCTTATTGCCAAGAAATATCCCAGGTCTCTGCTTGTTAAAAAAATTATCAGCCTCTTTTACTCTTTCAACTCAATGATTAGTGATTGTGGCTGACCCAGAAGGTTGTGCTTAAAATTTGTATAATAATTTTTAGCTTACTGGGCATGAAAGATCCTGTTTGCTTTTTAACAGAAGTATTGAATGTATAACTGTCTGGATGAGATTGTAATTTTACACTTAAAATTGTGTTTCTGTTGTTATTGCATTTTCCGCTGGAAACATGAAATAAAACATTATTAGCAATGTAATCTGTACTCAAGATATCACAATTGTTTGTCAATTTTAAAATGAAAACTAAATCCAGAATTTCTTAACATACCCTAAACAGTGAATCAGCTTTAGTGATCCAAGTCAGAATTTTCTCTGGAGGAAAAAGAGTGTTGTAAAAGTAATATACCAATAAAAATAAGTCAATGCAGTAGGTAAATAAGTTAGAAAAGAGGAATCCAAAGCACAGGAAATGCACGCATAATAAACATCATATAATGAAAATAATATTTAAAAACAAGTTGTGAAAATGTGACATATAGATGTAAGGAAATGTTAATATCTGAGGTAGTAATTCGGAGAAGACAATGGCACCCCACTCCAGTACCCTTGCCTGGAAAATCCCATGGACTGAGGAGCCTGGTGGGCTGCAGTCCATGGGGTCGCTAGGAGTCGGACACAACTGAGTGACTTCACTTTCACTTTTCACTTTCATGCATTGGAGAAGGAAATGGCGACCCACTCCATTGTTCTTGCCTGGAGAATCCCAGGGACAGGGGAGCCTGGTGGGCTGCCATCTATGGGGTCGCACAGAGTCGGACATGACTGAAGTGACTTAGCAGCAGAGGTAATAATTAGTTTGGATAACAAAGGATGGTGTTAAATCTATTTCAGTCATGTGCCAGGGATTGGACTTTATGATAAGATCTAGAGACACTTGATCAGAGAAAGCAATGGCAACCCACTCCAGTGTTCTTGCCTAGAGAATCCCAAGGACAGAGGAGTCTGGCGGGCTGCTGTCTATGGGGTCGCACAGAGTCTTACACGACTGCCGACTTAACAGCAGCAGCAGCAGCAGAGACACTTGATATATCTCACAGATGGAGAAATAGATGACCAAAAATTTTAAGGCACTTCCAAAGTCATGTTGTTTGTAAGGAAATAGAAGCGGGGGAAGTCCCTGCTTCAACCCAGAACTAGGAAGCAATGGGATGTCTTCATTGGTGTGCTGGTAGAATAATGGGGGAAAAAAAAGACTTCCCTGGTGGCTCAGATAGTAAAGAATTTGTGTGCAATGCAGGAGACCTGGTTTTGACCCCTGGTTTGGGAAGATCCCCTGGAAAAGGCAATGGCAACCTACTCCAGTATTCTTGCCTGGAAAATTCCATAAACAGAAGAGCCTGATAGGCTATAGTCCATGGGGTCACAAAGAGTTGGAAATGACTATGTAACTAAGCACACAGTCATTGGTACCTGCAGAAGCTTGATCCCTGAGTAAGTTGGCCACTGGGCATCTTCCATCTGCCATTGCTTTCATCTAAGGATCGAAGACAGTAAAACAGGACAGAACTTGCCTTCTGTGGAGCATTCATCCCTGGAGAGGCAGCCTTTCCCTCTGAGGGTGATTGCTTTCAGACAAAACTCAAGCTCTGCCAACAGGAGAATTTCAAAGCACAAAGTGACTCTGTCTCACTTCCCCCAAATTTCCTTTCAGAAATAAAATTGTAACTTTATGGGGTAAAGTTTATTACATGAACTCTTATGCTGCTTTCTACATTTTCAGAAATGCTTTCAAACTGCACATATTATTTCATGCATTTTCTTATTAGCTTTCTTTTATCTTTGCTTCCTACACTGAAGAGGAAGTTGGAAGTGGCTAGGAAATGCATGAAACAGCTAATTTTAGAGAGGACCCCTTCACAGGTAAGTACATAAATACATCCATAAGTTTTACCAGAAGTAAAGTTAAATTAAAAAAAAAAAAAAACTTTCTAGACATATTCGCCTTGTGGAAGCCTTCTAATTGGCTTTGATAAAAATGAGAGCAGAATGTTCTCTGCCCTCAGAAGGTTACAGGGATTTCAGCGTCTGCCTCACATCCAAGTATACACCAAATCACTTCTTTTTTCCCTGCTCTAGCTTTTAGAGGAGCTGTGCCTACTTGTGCTAAGTCGCTTCAGTCATGTCTGACTCTTTGCGACCCTGTGGACTCTAGCCCGCCAGGCTCCTTTGTCCATGGGATTCTCTAGGCAAGAATACTAGAGTGGGTTACTATGCCCTCCTCCAGGGGATCTTCCCAACCCAAGGATCAAACCTGTGTCTCCTGCATTGCAAGCAGATTCTTTACTGCTGAGCTACCAGGGAAGCCCTTGGAGGAGCTGATGGTAGTGAAGTGACATAACATTTTGCGTCGTGTCATGGTTTTCTGGATAAAAATATTTTTTCTTAGAGAATTTGACTTGCTAAACAAGAACATTGGGAGTTACTGTCATGTTACAGAGGGCATTAGTGACGCAACAGAAGAGAGTAAAGCTTCCTCACAAATATGGATGTTACACAGACCATCATATCTTGGAAACTGTCCTGAGTGGAAACAAAGAGACACTGAGCTAAGTGTTCTCTGTGGGCTTCCCGGGTGGCTTAGTGATAAGAATCTGCTTGCCAATGCAGGAGACACAAGAGATGTGAGTTCAATCTCTCGGGCCAGAAGATCCCCTGGAGTAGGAAGATCCCTGAGCACGACAACTCACTCCGGTATTCTTGTCTGGAAAATCCCATGGACAGAGGAGCCTGGTGGGCTACAGTCCATAGGTCACGAAGAGTCGGATTGAGTCAACTGAGCACACAGGCGTTAGCACTAGCCAGTGTTCTCTATGCCTTACGGCAGTGAGTTACGTCAGCATCTCTGGAGAGGAGACCTCATTTGGGCCTTATTTGCTGATGGCAGCACTAAAGCAAGAATGGTTTGGTGATTTACTTAAGGCCACAAAGTGAGTGACAGAACCTAGATAGAAACCAAGTTCAGTCTGGGTAGAAGTCAGAAGTGTTCCACTACATGATACTGAACCAGCTCAAAGGGTGCACTTCAGGGAGAATTTGCCATTTGTACCCAATTTTTAGGATTCACTTGGATTTGGGGTGTTTTAGCAAACTTTACTCAGGAGATGATGTATATTTTCATAATCTGAGTATACGATTTAGGCTTGCTAATTACTTATTTGAAACTACTGGGTTGGCCAAAATATTCATTCAGGTTTTTCCATACGATGCTATGGAAAACCAGACTGAACTTTTTGGCCAATCCAATACAATGCATACCATCCCCCCATTCCCCCATTCCCTATACAAAGCCAGGCCTTTATCCAGGATGGTCTTGGGTGCTCCCCTGTTCAGGAGCTCTCATGGGTGTATGTGAATGTGGGAAGTGAGCCGGAGTAATGCCAAATACCCATTCTGAAAGCGTGTTTTGAGAGTTGCTAATAGGTTGGCCCTCACTCCAAAGTGCATGTCCAATTCCGCATTTATTAACACAGCAGTCAAGGAAAGAAGTTTGTGCCTTACCCTCTTTCTGCATGTGATGTCTGATGAAGAAATATCAGCCTCATCTTTCTTCTCTGGGAAGACAGGATTCATGACCGGCTGATATCACTGAAGACAATATTGGCAGAAGCTATGAATGGAGCTTACAGACTATCTGCAAAGTTCTTTCACAAACATTGCCAAATGTTGTGTTGCTTGATTGAATCTCTCCAGAGTTTTCTAAGGAAGTGGATGGTATCTCCATCTTCTAGATGAAGAAGCTCTGACTTAGAAAGGTCAAAGGGACCTGTTGGGGTCACGGGATCTTCTGTCTCCCAGTCCAGGACTCATTTGCCCTCACCCTCCCCAGCTTCCTTTCACATTTCACAGGTGTGAAAGTGGAAAACAATTTCTCCTTGCTTCTGAGTGTCAGTTGCTTCCTCTGTAAAATGGGCAAATGCAAACAAACTTTCAGGATTTGATAGTTGCTAATAGTGATAATGTATTAATATACATTGTTAATGTAAGGCTACATCCTATTAGTATAATGTATAAGCAGTATACATATATAAATGTGTATGTGTGTGTACACACAGTCCATTTATCGCTCGTGTTGTTCATGTAAAATGAGAGTTAACACTCACTGAACACTGATTGCCACATTCCCAATATTGTGCTCGGCATTTCAACAGGAATGAATTTAGTATCCTTATCTTGTAGAAGTAGAGGCGGAGGCTTGTGGAAGTTAAATAACTTGCCCAAGGTAATGCCAAATTGGTGGCATAAGGATCTGATGCCAAGGGGATCTACTTCAGAGCTTGTGCTACTCACCACTCTTTCACAACTCTTTTCCCCATATTTCTGATAATAGTGGTTAAAGATGGGAAGGTGATCTGAAATTTTTAACATCCTTTTCAGTAGACAGGTGCTTAAATATTGTGCAAGCACCTGACATTTTCTTCAAGTTCCTGTTTAATTTTGAGCTTCCGGTCTCTAGGTTTACTTCAGTTCAGCCGCTCAATCATGTCCGATTCTTTGTGACCCCATGAATCGCAGCACGCCAGGCCTCCCTGTCCATCACCAACTCCCAGAGTTCACTCAAACTCATGTCTATCAAGTTGGCAATGCCATCCAGCCATCTCATCCTCTGTCGTCCCCTTCTCCTCCTGCCCCCAATCCCTCCCAGCATCAGGGTCTTTTCCAATGAGTCAACTCTTAACATGAGGTGGCCAAAGTATGGGAGTTTCAGCTTTAGCATCATTCCTTCCAAAGAAATCCCAGGGCTGATCTTTAGGATGGACTGGTTGGACCTCCACAGTCCAAGGGACTCTCAAGAGTCTTCTCCAATACCACAGTTCAAAAACATCAATTCTTCAGTGCTCAGCTTTCTTCACAGTCCAACTCTCACAGACATACATGACCACTGGAAAAACCATAGCCTTGATTACATGGACCTTTGTTGGCAAAGTAATATCTCTGCTTTTTAATACGATAATTAGGTTAGTCATAACTTTCCTTCCAAGGAGTAAGCATCTTTTAATCTCATGACTGCAATCACCATCTGCAGTGATTTTGGAGCCCCCAAAAATAAAGCCTGACACTGTTTCCCCATCTATTTCCCATGAAGTGATGAGACCAGATGCCATGATCTTCGTTTTCTGAATGTTGAGCTTTAAGCCAACTTTTTCACTCTCCTCTTTCACTTTCATCAGGAGGCTTTTTAGTTCCTCTTCACTTTCTGTCAAAGGGTGGAGTCATCTGCATATCTGGGGTTATTGATATTTCTCCCAGCAATCTTAATTCCAGCTTGTGCTTCTTCCAGCCCAGTGTTTCTCATGATGTACTCTGCGTATAAGTTAAATAAGCAGGGGGACAATATACTCCTTTTCTACTCCTTTTACTAGTTGGAACCAGTCTGTTGTTGCATGTCCACTTCTAACTGTTGTTTCCTGACCTGCATACAGATTTCTCAAGAGGCAGGTCAGGTGGTCTGGTATGCCCATCTCTTTCAGAATTTTCCACAGTTTATTGTGATCCACACAGTCAAAGGCTTTGGCATATCAATAAAGCAGAAATAGATGTTTTCTGGAACTCTCCTGCTTTTTCCATGATCCAGCAGATGTTGGCAATTTGATCTCTGGTTCCTCTGCCTTTTCTAAAACCAGCTTGAACATCTGGAAGTTCACGGTTCATATATTGCTGAAGCCTGGCTTGGAGAATTTTGAGCATTACTTTACTAGTGTGTGAGATGAGTGCAATTGTGCAGCAGTTTGAGCACTCTTTGGCGTTGCCTTTCTTTGGGATTGGAATTAAAACTGACCTTTTCCAGTCCTGTGGCCACTGCTGAATTTTCCAAATTTGCTGGCATATTGAGTGCAGCACTTTCACAGCATCATCTTTCGGGATTTGAAATAGTTCAACTGGAATTCCATCACCTCCACTAGCTTTGTTCGTAGTGATGCTTTCTAAGGCCTACCTGACTTCACATTCCAGGATGTCTGGCTCTAGGTCAGTGATCACACCATTGTGATTATCTGGGTTGTGAAGCTCTTTTTTGTACAGTTCTCCTGTGTATTCTTGCCACCTCTTCTTAATATCTTCTGCTTCTGTTAGATCCATACCATTTCTGTCCTTTTTCGAGTCCATCTTTGCATGAATGTTCCCTTGTTCTAATTTTCTTGAAGAGATCTCTAGTCTTTCCCATCCTGTTGTTTTCCTCTATTTCTTTGCATTGATTGCTAATGAAGGCTTTCTTATCTCTCCTTGCTATTCTTTGGAACTCTGCATTCAGATGCTTATATCTTTCCTTTTCTCCTTTGATTTTCACTTCTCTTCTTTTCACAACTATTTCTAAGGCCTCCTCAGACAGCCATTTTGCTTTTTTGCATTTCTTTTCCATGGGGATGGTCTTGATCCCTGTCTTCTCTACAATGTCACCAACCTCTGTCCATAGTTCATCAGGCACACTGTCTATCAGATCTAGTCCCTTAAATCTATTTCTCACTTCCAGTGTATAATCATAAGGGATTTGATTTAGGTCATACCTGAATGGTCTAGTGGTTTTCCCTACTTTCTTCAATTTAAGTCTGAATTTGGCAATAAGGAGTTCATGATCTGAGCCAGTCAGCTCCCGGTCTTGTTTTTGCTGACTGTATAGAGCTTCTCCATCTTTGGTTGCAAAGAATAGAATGAATCTGATTTTGATGTTGACCATCTGGTGATGTCCATGTGTAGAGTCTTGTCTTGTGTTGTTGGAAGAGGGTGAGCAAATATGACCAGTGTGTTCTCTTGGCAAAACTCTATTAGCCTTTGCCCTGCTTCATTTCATACTCCAAGGCCAAATTTGTCTGTTACTCCAGGTGTTTCTTGACTTCCTACTTTTGCATTCCAGTCCCCTATAATGAAAAGGACATCTTTTTTGGGTGTTTGTTCTAAAAGGTCTTGTAGGTCTTCATAGAACCGTTCAACTTCAGCTTCTTTAGCGTTACTGGTTGGGTCATAGGCTTGAATTACCATGATATTGAATGGTTTGCCTTGGAAACGAACAGAGATCATTCTGTCATTTTTGAGATTATATCCAAGTACTGCATTTCGGACTCTTTTTTTGACCATGATGGCTACTCCATTTCTTCTGAGGGATTCCTGCCCGCAGTAGTAGATATAATGGTCACCTGAGTTAAATTCACCCATTCCAGTCCATTTCAGTTTGCTGATTCCTAGAATGCCTACGTTCACTCTTGCCATCTCTTGTTTGACCACTTCCAATTTGCCTTGATTCATGGACCTAACATTCCAGGTTCCTATGCAATATTGCTCTTTATAGCATCGGACCTTGCTTCTATCACCATTCACATCCACAACTGGGTGTTGGTTTTGCTTTGGCTCTATCCCTTCATTCTTTCTGGAGTTATTTCTCTACTGATCTCCAGTAGCATATTGAGCACCTACTGACCCAAGGAGTTCCTCTTTCAGTATCCTATCATTTTGCCTTTTCATACTGTTCATGGGGTTCTCAAGGCAAGAATACTGAAGTGGTTTGCCATTCCCTTCTCCAGTGGACCAAATACGTAGAGACCCCTGGAGATGAAACAGAAGAGACTGAGATACATTATATATGATTATTTTTGCTTATCTTTTATAAAGCTATGCTGTACTTTAGAGGTACATGTCATAATTTTTAAGAACTTAAATTTTCTTTGTATCGATAGCATAACAATACAGCCCTAGGGGAAGAAGAGATTCAGTGAGAAATTCTATTTTATCTTATCTTGTTTCACTAGGTTTTTAGTTGTCAGAATGTAGGCATTCAAGCATTCAGTGAATACAAATGTAGATAATATCCATCTGCCCTTTTTTGTTGATTTCACTTTTAAATCAAAGGAAAATAATTCAAAATACAAATAAGAAAATAAAAGCAATTATCAAGTGGGAATTCAAGTACTGAGGGTATATTAAATATTTATGTGCTAACTTATCCATGGAACCTTTCTGCATCTCCTTCATCAACATGCTTTTTTCCCCTTGTACTCTGTTACCATTTCCAGCTTTGTTACATTGCCATTTATAGATTGCCTGTTATTTTGGTGAGCCATTGTGGTGGCAAAGAAAGTATAAGTAAGAATTATACTCTAAGATGTTGAAGGCACTGTCATTGTGTGTAGTTTGAGGCAGATCACCCTCATTGTCTCACCATTTATTTTCTGGCCAGCCTTTGCAAGTGACTGAACTTCTCTGTGCTTTGGTATCTAAATGTAACTGAGCCTTCTGTGGCTCTGGGCCTCATAGAAATGCTGTGATGATTAAAAAACACATTTCATACAAAGCACAAGGGCCTAGTGCTCATTAAGAATTAGCTGATATTGTTGTTATTTTTATTCTTAGTCTCCTCTGCTTCATTGGGGGACTTATTACCTTGTCCTTGAACTACTGTACTAACCTCTTAACTAGTCTTTTAAGCATCAGTACTGTATCAAAAGTGTATGAACAGAAAACTGGATCCTATGAGTTATTTTACAGAGCTGGTTTAATATAGAAATTGTTAGAACAGCTTAGGGGTAGGAATGGAAAGGAAACAAGGAGTTAACTGAGAGAGAATAACTGCTAGAAAATTACACCTTTAGGGCTGAGGACCTTCAAGAGAAGAGGTGGGCATTTAGAACTCAAAAGCTTGGAAAAGGGGCCTTGCAGAGCTGCGACCCAGACTTTTGAGGAGAGGGTACCATGGAGCTTCTGTGAATGTCTGGAACCTCTGTACTGCGGACACCACTGGTGGCTCTTGGTGCTGGAGACGTGCTGAGGCTGCTTCTGGGAGGGTTGAAGAAAGTCGAAAAGTGGAACCAGTGGCTGCAGGCCAGGCTGAAGTGCCATAGCAGGGCAGGTCAATCAGAAAGTGCAGGCAAGCCCGAAGAAGCAAGCTCCCTGTCCTTCCTCCTGCCTCCTAGCCTTCCACTAGGTTCTTCCAGGCAGACCCTGATAGTGTTCTGGCTGACAGAGGAGAAAAGTAGTTTGTTGAATGATGAGGTCTGCCTTGGAAAACAGGACGAAGGATGGATTTAGAGCTGAGACAGTAGCTTGGTAACCAGCTCAGGTGTCTTCCCAGTGCTAATCTCTTCTGTAAAATCCCATTTATTTTATTTCCCACCGTGCCACTTGGAACACAGCTTCTACCTGCTCAGGTGTCTTCCTGTCCTACTGAACAAAATCAGTTCAATGCACTTTTTCCTAAAGCATTACTGTGAACATTCTGCTTGGGGCTGTGGGGATATAAATATGAATAAGATGTTTTTCTGTCCTTATACAATTTAATGTGGTATGTAGTAAACAGAAGTCACTCCACAGCAAAGGCAAGAAAGTATTTACTTGGAGAGTGTGATGCACCCTTTCTGGTGGGACTCAGCAAGATTTCATAGAACAATGAGTAAGATTTCACACTCAGTGATGTGGCCCCAAACTCCCCTACTTGGCCTATTTCTCATTACTCCCACATCTTTATTTTTTAGCTACAAAGTGTAACTGATTCCTATTCAACCTTCAGTGTTTCTGCCTATATATTTTTTCCTCATGTCAGCCATGCAGTCCCCTGGCCCACCAAGGCCAAGTGCCTCTTATGTGTACACTGAATATCTAGCTGTAAGGAGTCATATTGGACAAAGGAGACCAGGTTCCCTCCTTATGGAACTGGTATTCCAGAAAGGGTATCAGTTCTTACTTTGAGAAAGTCATCCATAGGAATGCAAAATTGCAAACCATGGTCAGTGCTGTGAACGCCAAGTGCAAGTTAATGTGAAAGCAGGGTGACCAAGTTTGGGGTTGAATTCACAGAAGACTTAGTTGAGGAATAATGTGGAGGTGTTAGTGAAGAGAGAAGGAGGCTGTTTCAGGTCTGTGCAGAAGACCTAAGTTAGGTAGCAGCAGAGTATGACTATGAAAGAAAGTCAATATGGGTGCAGAAGAGGGGCGTGCGTAGCATATACAGCATCTTTCAGATGATAAGCATCTCTCAAGATCTACTTCAGAAGGCACCTCCTCAGTGAAGCCTTCCTATGACAGGAAGACTCCTGAGCAAGTAAAAGCTGTGTTCCAAGCCTTCAACTGAAGGTGACTGCTTCCTGTTTTCAACTTTTAACTGTTTTTTATACCTCTCACAAGAGTGATTATGATATATTGTTTATAATTATTTACATATGAGTCTGATATCTCAAGATCAACTGGAAGCTTTCGGAGACCAGATGTCTCATATTCATCTTTATATTCCTCCGTGTAGCATTCTCAAAAAAAATACATTTTAAGTCCCCTGCATATGAATGAGTTCCAATCTGAGAGCATGTCCATAAGTCCCATTTGTTTATAAATCCAAAAAAGTTAGCCTGGGTATCCAGCTAACACAATCAACTATATAGTGCTGTACTGTAATAGATTTATAGCAGTTTTTCCCACAGATAATGCATAAAACAAATGCAAAAATTTAAAAAAAATTAATCTTACAGTTACAGTACCTTGAAAGATACACAGTAGTGCAGTAAGTCCAACAGCTGGTATACAGGGGCTGGCATTGAGGGCACAGGCAAAGAAGAGTTATTGATGGGAGGAGAGAGAGGAAGGAGGGGATAGTGGAGCTAAAGGACCGTCAGTAATAGGAGATGAAGGGCAAACTGCAATTTCACTCATGCCTAACGCCGATGGAACACAGTTCCCATCTGTGAGAGTTTGCTGCTTGAAGATTCAAATGTAGGGGACCTCCTGTTTTTATTGAATGAAGTTACATCTAATATGCCAGTTAACATTTAGGCAGTTTGTGTTGTTCAGTGAAACCATTCAGTATCTTGAATGACTTATTGAATGATATCTAGGGGACTTAGGTGGTCTCTTGACATTCGTGCATACCAGGTAAGGAAGTATCCCCTGGCCCACTCTCAGGAAGGTATAGTTTAGGATTTGAGGACCTAGACTTCAGATCTCATGAATCATGGTGAATGACTGCTTCACCGAACTTTTCAGAAATAATTAACATTGCAGATTTTGTGTTCAGCCAATGAGATTTGCTTTATCAGCTTTTTTTTTTTTTTGCCACCTGTATGGCTCTGCTCTTGTTCTTCTTATCATTAGACACAAAGAAGATGAGCATCTACTCACAGCATGAACACTTGAGTAGCACCAGAAACAGAGTTTCCCTTGAAAAATTAACTTACTGTAGAGAGGAGGGTCTGGAGGGTGCAGAGTGCCTACTGGGCTTCTTCCTGATGGTTTTTAGGTCTCTACAACAAGACGGGTGTTGAACCCATCTTTCTGTATTGAGAATCTAGCTGTATGTATTCCTTTCTTTCTCAGAGTATGGTCATTCATGAGCATCTGTGAAGGAGAAGTGGGAAAATTGCTATGAAGTAGAGACTACAAAGCTCTCACTAAACATTATTTTACAAAACTGTGGGAGTTAATGGTTATGGCAGGACTGTGTCTAAACAGGAGGACCGAGTTATGACAGATAACCCCAGAGTTGGGAGGCAGCCAACTCATTGCTAGGATGACCCAGAAGTCCTAGTGGGTAGAAATGATCATTTTATGGAGGTTGTCAATATAATTAATGTTCACTCTGAGATGAGGTATAAAATTCCATGCTAAATGACAGAGTGGGGAGGAAGGAGAACAATAGAAACAGCTGGTTCTGAACTGGTCTGAAGGACCGCGTTGGAATTATAACTATGTAGAGAAATATATAAGGATAAATAGGCAAGTTTGTGATGGATATATGTGTGGAGATATGCCTTAATTTATTTATGGACTCATATCTGATGAATTAACTTTCACTAGTAGATGATTACCAGCCCCCAAATAACAGAGTACACAATTTTGTTCCCATTCTAAAAACACATTCTTTGATGGGACATGTTGCCAAGTTGTTCAGTATGTGGCTAATCTCAGGGCCATATGGTGAAGCATAATTTATGGGTGATATTATCGAGCAGCATTTCTTTAGCAGTTGGTTATTACAGTGTTTTATTATTTCAGTTTAGTTATGTCATAGGCTTGAGACATGGGCTAACATTATGATTGCACATTGATATAGAAAGATATTTAGAGGCCAGCATAGTTCCCAGTAAGTTGTAGTGTGTGTTTGGTGATTGTGAGGGTTACACGTGTGAGGAATTGCTCTTGAGTGATATATAACATTCTTCCCTGTAACTGGTGATCTAGATAGTCTTGGCGGAGAAGGCAATGGCACCCCACTCCAGTACTCTTGCCTGGAAAATCCCATGGACGGAGGAGCCTGGTAGGCTGCAGTCCATGGGGTCACGAAGAGTTGGACACGACTGAGCAGCTTCACTTTCACTTTTCACTTTTGTGCATTGGAGAAGGAAATGGCAACCCACTCCAGTGTTCTTGTCTGGAGAATCCCAGGGACGGGGGAGCCTGGTGGGCTGCCGTCTCTGGGGTCGCACAGAGTCGGACATGACTGAAGTGACTTAGCAGCAGCAGCAGCAGCAAAAAAAAAAACGTCATAGAAGTAAAAGGTAGGCTTATATTTCTGACCTCCCACCTACTTTCCTCATAGGGACTGAATTTGTGGACGTTGCTACATTTTTATAAACCTTATGTTGTCTGGGGGGCTTCCCTGGTAGCTCAGACAGTGAAGAATCCACCTGCAATGAACATGTTCATCGCAGCACTGTTTATAATAGCCAGGACATGGAAGCAACCTAGATGTTCATCAGCAGATGAATGGATAAGAAAGCAGTGGTACATATACACAATGGAGTATTACTCAGCCATTAAAAAGAATACATTTGAATCAGTTCTAATGAGGTGGGTGAAACTGGAGCCTATTATACAGAGTGAAGTAAGCCAGAAAGAAAAACACCAATACAGTATACTAATGCATATATATGGAATTCAGAAAGATGGTAATGATAAAAAAAAAAAAAAAAACGATAAAAAAAAAAAAAATGTATGCGAGACAGCAAAAGAGACACTGATGTATAGACCAGTCTTATGGACTCTGTTGGAGAGGGAGAGGGTGGGGAGATTTGGGAGAATAGCATTGAAACATGTATAATATCATGTATGAAACGAGTTGCCAGTCCAGGTTCAATGCACAATACTGGATGCTTGGGCCTAGTGCACTGGGATGACCCAGAGGGATGGTATGGGGAGGGAGGAGGGAGGAGGGTTCAGGACGGGGAACACATGTATACCTGTGGCGGATTCATTTTGATATTTGGCAAAACTAACACAATTTTGTAAAGTTAAAAAAAAAAAAAAAGAATCCACCTGCAATGCAGGGGACTTAAGAAACACAGGTTCGATCCCTGGGTCAGAAAAATCCCTTGGAGAGGAACTGGCAACACACTTTAGTATTCTTGCCTGGAGAATCCCATGGACAGGAGCCTGGCAGGCTACAACCCATGGGGTCATAAAGAGTCGAACACGACTGAGTGACTGAGCACACACATGTCGGAGTCAAGGATGGTCTCTTAAGTTCTCCCTGTGAGAGCAGCCAGCAGCCCATCATTAAGTTCTGTAATTCAGACTCTGTGTCCCCACTCGTCTCATGTTTGTGGCCTCGAATTGGTTTCTATTCAAGGCATTTTCCTAAAGTAATTGTAATTACCAGAAAAATTAGGCAAGCAAATATTAACTTGAATGGGATATGGTTTTCAAACTACATTACAGTGTAGAACAGTTTGTAATGAAACTCTGCCTACTACCATTTAAATTGATTAGGAGAAATGAGTGCTCGTCTCTTAACATTCTGGTATCTTCTTTCAAAATACTGTGCTAATAAAGGAACTTTTTAAATGGGAAAATGAGTAATTTATCTTTAGATTTATTAATGAGATACAGAAGAATAAATGGTCATTGGTGATCTGCCAACAGATTCACAACCGTAGTATGTTGTGAAGTATGACCGCTCACAGGCACGCACGCTTATGTTCACAGTTGTGTCCGTCTCTGTGACCCCAGGGACCGTAGCCTGCCAGGCTCCTCTGTCCATGGGGTTTTCCAGCCAAGAATACTGGCATGGGTTGCCACTTCCTATCCAGAGAATGTTCTGATTCAGGGATCGAATACCTGTCTCCTGCACTGGAGGATTCTTTACCGTTGAGCTACCTGGGAAGCATGATTAGTCCTGTGAGAGGCAGTTGCTGATAGTGGACATACACAGGGCAAAGAAGCAAAGGTTTCTTTGTGCTGTTTATTCTAATAAAGTGTGCTTTAAGCGAGTTCATGTTAAAGGTTATGAAAGAATAAGGAGGTTTTTAAAAGGAAATACGTGACCACAGTATCTTCATGGGAGAGTGGGGCATTTTGATCACTAATTCAAAACGTTATTGATAGGAGAGCCTGTTTCTTGAGTTCTTCTATATTTTGAACTCAGGCCAGGTGCTATTTATCCCTCTTAGTCCTTAAAGCATCCCTATAAGAAAACACAGCTTGGATTATCAAAGCCATTTGTCCAAGACTACACAGTCAGGAAATGGCAGAGATCATATTCAATTCCAGGTCAATTTCAATGCTATTTCCACTGTCTTAGAAGTTTTGAATACATATATGGTGTTGTAAGGAATTACATATGAGGATAGTTTAAGCACAGAGATTTAAGAGAAAGCTATACAATTTGATGAAGATGAGCATTTTGGTCAAGAGTGAGAAGTGATGAAATAATGTGTAGAAAGGTCCTGTTTGGGAGAAGGCAATGGCAACCCACTCCAGTACTCTTGCCTGGAAAATCCCATGGACAGAGGAGCCTGGTAGGCTGCAGTCCGTGGGGTCCCTAGGAGTCGGACATGACTGAGCGACTTCACTTTCACTTTTCACTTTCATGCATTGGAGAAGGAAATGGCAACCCACTCCAGTGTTCTTGCCTGGAGAATCCCAGGGACGGGGGAGCCTGGTGGGCTGCCATCTATGGGGTCTCACAGAGTCAGACACAACTGAAGTGACTCAGCAGCAGCAGCAGCAGTAGCAAGATCCTGTTTGGATAACTCATTTGTCTTCATCTGAACTGCGTCTTCAAGGTTTTCATCTCACACTTAATTTGATTTTTCCCCTAAATTAGATACAACTGGGTTTTCCCTCCATATAAGGAATAGATGTTTTCTGTCAGTCACAGGAGCATCAGTGAAAATACTAATCAGTAGCTTTCATAGAATACTTACTCTATGGGTTAATAATAGTTTGTCTAATAATAGTTTGTCTATATTTCCAGTGAACTTTGAAGTTTGTTTCATTTTAAACCTGTATAGAAAATCTGAGACAGATTATCCTTAGGAACCTTATTTGAATGCCCCTTTGGGTAAAGTATATGAAGAGAGTCTGAGAGGTAATGTATAAAAATAATACTTTGATGGATTAAAAAAAAACTAGAGAACTAATTGTGATGATTCATATGAAATCAGTATGTGCATTCTTAAAGCTAAAAATATGTGGTTTTATTACTTTAAAGAGTTCTTATATCTATGGACTGTTTAGTTCTTTCTAAAGACATAGGTGGGCAAAACTGAATTGCAATGCCAGTTATTGCTGATGCCTTAGAATTTAAGACATTCTAGCAAATATTAATACAGTTCAAAAGTCCTTTTTGAGGTCTCTTATAGAAAACTTTGAGCAACAGTCACCAACTCATGACATGGCTTTTTTATTCTGTATCAAGCTTGGGGAATTGTACAAAATGAGTGGGTAGTCAAACATCTTTTGAGCTCGGTGCGTGAAATATACTCCCGACTTTGTTTGACAGCTGAGAGATCTTCCCACATGCAGTCTGCAACCCCAGGTGGAAGAAGCTGGTGATCTCCATTGATGGGGTCAGCCAATAGGTGTGTGGCTGTGGGCTATAATTTACTAGGTGTGGAAAGGTCCCTTTGCCTCCAAGAGGTTAACTTCCTCCTCCTCCCTTCTGCTCTGAGGGTATCAATAGGATTGAAATTTTAATAGTCAAACTAGACTTTAGATTCATATTTAACTTACCTTTGTTCTCTGAGCACCGGCTGTGTACCCAACTACTGAGGGATTTTATTATGTATATGATACATATGTTTATACATAATGTTTAATTTTTGTAAGAACACTTTCTCCTATTATGACCCACCAGCCACAAATATTTTATTTTATTTTTATTATTTTTTTAAATTTTATTTTATTTTTAAACTTTACAATATTGTATTGGTTTTGCCAAAAAAGCCAATTGAGACTTCCATACATGTAAAAATAATGTGGTGTTCAAGAGAGAAAATGTGTAAATGATTTACCAGTACCTGCTTTGAATATGAGTGGCCCCCAAGTTTTATTGGAAAGGCAGGGGCTACGTCTTACTCATCTTCTTCATTTCACTCTTCTAACCACACACACACACACACACACACACACAGATAACCTTGGCTCTCAGTGTATGTGAATGACATTAAATAAGGATAACATATGCTAAACAGGATGAATGGTGACGTGTTAAAGTGATTGAAAGAAAAAACAACGAAAACCTAAGAAAGAGAGAAAACAGAGCAATGAGGAAGCCAGGACAGGCAAGACATCAAGCATGCAGAGCAGGCACCATGGGATGCTCCTAGAGAGGGAAGTCAAGGATAACCTGATTTCTGTTCTGATGATTGCCACTCCTGTGACCATGCTTCTCATTAGCAGTCCCCTGTTGCTTAACCATCTATCAATGTCTCCTTCGCCCCACAGAGTACAGTTGGCTTCTGTAGCCTGCTCATGCCAGAGTCTTCCTGACCTGACTGTGTATCCCTCCAGTACACCTGTTCCACCCTCTAATCAACAGGCTCTCCCCTGCCATGGCCCTCTGAGCCTGCCATTCTTCTCATCCTGCTTAATGATCCCACCAAGCCAGCCCAAAATGTCCTCTGCAGATCCTTCTCTAATATAATCCCTTTCTACTCTGTGCTGTGACACCTCATACATGCTTTATATTATGGCTTATTTGAGCCAATATTTCCAATTGTAAGTTTGCCTGACTGTATTCTCCCTTGGCCTGAGAGCACTTTGGGGAGAGTTATTACATGTACTTACTTACGTTTGCTCATTCAGACTCTGGGCACAGTAGGCTTTCAGTACATATCTGTTGGATGAGTAAAAATATGGAAATTTTTGTCTCTTAGCAGTCAGTCCTTTTTCTAACTTTCTGAAGATAAGGTACCATAAGAATCTGGGTAAGTTTCTTACTTTTCCAGATATCTAAGTGCCTCCCTCAGCGGCATATTGTAAGGATTAAATGAGATTGTATATATAAAACATTTAGCATAGTGTCAAGTTGTTGGTAAGAACCCAGTTAGTATTGGCTAACATGTGAGAGTTGGAGCGCCGAAGAATTGATGCTTCTGAACTGTGGTGTTGGAGAAGACTCTTGAGAGTCCCTTGGACTCCAAGGAGATCCAACCAGTCCATTCTAAAGGAGATCAGTCCTGGGTGTTCTTTGGAAGAAGTGATGCTAAAGCTGAAACTCCAGTACTTTGGCCACCTGATGTGAAGAGTTGACTCATTGGAAAAGACTCTGATGCTGGGAGGGATTGGGGGCAGGAGGAGAAGGGGATGACAGAGGATGAGATAGCTGGATGGCATCACCGACTCAATGGACGTGAGTTTGAGTGAACTCCAGGAGTTAGTGATGGACAGGGGGGCCTGGCGTGCTGCAATTCATGGGGTTGCAAAGAGTCGGACACGACTGAGCGACTGAACTGAACTGAAAATCATAGTATTGCAACTTTTACAATATAGTTAAGTTTTTAAGATTATAATGAAAAGTGGTATATGGTAAGGATCATTCATACTATGAAAATACCAAATAGGATCTTATAAAGGCAAGCTGGAATCAGTGAAAAGTTACAAAGTTGGGTGGAGTAGGGAAGCCAGAGGAAAATTCCATCAAAGGAGAATAATTGGCACCAAATGAGAAGATATAAGAAGACTTTCATTAAATATTTTCTCTTGTAAAAATTGTTGAATAAAGGGGAAGCCTGAGAATATTCTGTTTAAACAAGCTGGAATTCTTTATTATTTTGTGGAAGTTCTATGCATAAGTTGACATATTTTGAATTCGAGGCCATCTTGACAAATTGCTTAAATTTGCACTTAAATTTTTTTTCTGTTGACTTTATTACAGAAGTCTTACACTTTTGACTTGCTTTCATTTTGTCTAAGTCAGGACACATTCCATGCTAGTTAAATAATTTCTGTAACAACACTTCATGCAGTACTGCTTGCTAACTAAAATATGATCCTTGCCATTTCTTGCTATGAGCATGCACCATGGGAATCTTGAAAGTTTTGATAAAGTACACAGTGTCCATCTAGTCAAAACTCTGGTTTTTCCAGTAGTCATGTATGGATGTGAGAGTTGGACCATAAGGAAAGCTGAGCACTGAAGAAATGATGCTTTTGAACTGTAGTGTTGAAGAGGACTCTTGAGAGTCCCTTGGACTGCAAGGAGACCAAACCAGTCAATCCTAAAGGAAATCAGTCCAGAATATTCATTGGAAGGACTGATGCTGAAGCTAAAACTCCAATACTTTGGCCACCTGAAGCAAAGAACTGACTCATTGGAAAAGACCCTGATGCTGGGAAAGATTGGAGGCTAGAGGAGAAGGGGGAGACAGAGGATGAGATGGTTGGATGGCATCACCAACTCTATGGACATGAGTTTGAGTAAGCTCCAGGAGTTAGTGACGGACAGGGAGGCCTGGAGTGCTGCAGTCCATGGGGTTGCAAAGAGTTGGAGTTGGCTGGAACTGAACTCAAGTTAGTGACTGAACTGAACTGAACACAGTGTCAAAATTGGCTTCTACCAAATTCCTGTGAATTCTGAATTTTCTTCTTTGAAATCTTTCTAGGTAGCTCAACATTCTCTTCTTCTGCCCTTTGTGTCTTTGAAGGAGATTTTGAGCGCTTAAGTGGCTATTATCAGCTGATTAGAGGACTTGGGCCAAGTCTGTGCAGTCATTTCTGCTTCCTTGTTATCTGTTGCTGAATGGGAATCACTACGAAGCTCCACTACTCCAGGGAAAGAGTGTACAGATAAATGAAATGACATGTTTGAACTATTTTATATATCCCCAGAAGAAAGGAACCAAGAACATCATTCTTCGATCTAGTTAACAGTTTCTGGCTCTGTGCTGTTGGTGAATTTGTGGTGCTGTTTCTGATTTTCCTTTCTTCCAGTCCCATGGACTACCATCCACATAATGCCACTGTTTTAGATACGTGAAGCCAGTGAACTGACAGGGATTCTTAGTCATAGTCATCAGACAATATATGTCTTTTAGAAGCTTTGAACTGAGTCATTCTTGCTTTTCATTCATAGTCATATCTGACTTTTTATAATTTTATGGACTGTAGCATGCCAGGCTCCTCTGTCCTCCACTATCTCCCAGAGTTTGCTCAGATTAATGTCCATTGAGTCTATGGTGCTATGTAACCATCTCATCCTCTGCTACCCCCTTCTCCTTTGACTTCAGTCTTTCCCAGCATCAGGGCCTTTTCCAAGGAGTTGGCTCTTTGCATCAGGTGGCCAGGATAACGGAGCTTCAACTTCAGCATCAGGCCTTCCAGTGATATTCAGGGTTGATGTCCTTTAGGATTGAACTGAAGATAGAGTTTAAGTGTCTCTCTGGGATTTATTTTTCAGGCAACTGCCTACTAAAATGGGTTGACTGTCTCACTAATCACTGCGTGTATGCTCAGTCACTCAGTCATGTCCACCTCTTTGCAACCCTGTGGACTGTAACCCACTAGGCTCCTCTGTCCATGGTATTTTTCAGGCAAGAATACTGGAGTGGGTTGCCATTTCCTCCTCCAGAGAATCTTTCTGACCCATGGGTCAAACTGGCATCTCCTGCAACTCGTGCATTGACAGGCAGATTCTTTACCACTGAATCACTACCTTCTCATAAAATGAAACAAGTGTTCAAATAACCATGGCTTTGCATATTTTGCAAAGTTGAAAAGGGAAATTTGCCTATCTAGTGACTAAAGTAAATAGCTTCAGAAATAAAACAAAAGGCAAAGATGTATTTTATAACTCACCATTCTATCCTGAAATACTTGGGAGTGAATCTTTTCTTCTAACAGGTTTAGTTACTGACATAAGTGATTTAGCAATAAATCGAGTATAATTGGATCCTAAGTACCTGCAGGTACAATTTGACCTGAGTTGTTTATTTCAATAACAGAAGAAAGCACTTCACCTTGTCTGCAGCTTGACTGCATTTTCTGGGAAGCAGATCAGGTCAAATGCTTCAGAAGAATGTTTTCTCTGGAAGAAGATGTCCTTTTATCTCAGAAATATTTAGTGGGATTTAATAAAAACATTTTAATTTTTTTGTATATATGGTACAATTCAGTGCTTCAACAAGCACTGATTGGGAGGCTGTGGACATAAGCTTGTATTACATAGTCTCTGAGTCACATGTACCTCAATATTGCCCAGTTTTAGCTGTATAATTTGGAGAAGGCAATGGCACCCCACTCCAGTACTCTTGCCTAGAAAATCCCATGGATGGAGGAGCCTGGTTGGCTGCAATCCATGGGGTTGTGAAGAGTCGGACACGACCGAGCGACTTCACTTTCACTTTTCACTTTCATGCATTGGAGAAGGAAATGGGAACCCACTCCAATGTTCTTGCCTGGAGAATCCCAGAGATGGCGGAGCCTGGTGGGCTGCCATCTATGGGGTCACACAGAGTCAGACACGACTGAAGCGACTTAGCAGTATCAGCAGCAGCAGCTGTATAATTAGAAGTAAGTTAATTCTAATTATACTTGTAATCCTCTAAGGCTCAGTTAGCTCATCTGTAAAACGGAGTTAATAGTGTAAGTTTTTATAGAGCAAGATTAAATGAGATAATGGATGAAACATGCTTTGCATAGTACCTGGCACTTAGAAAGCATGCACTATTTACTGTACTTGTTGTTATCTAGAGAGTTAATGAAATTACTTCTGTCTGGAGACTCTGTGAAACTTAATCATAATTGAAAATATGTAGAATAAATGCTAGTAAACCACAATATGGAGAGTCTTAGGAAATCTCCCATTGCATTAAATTCTGTTTTTTTATAGCAAGACTTTGCAACTCATTAGAGCTTTCCAGGGAGAAGGCAATGTCAACCCACTCCAGTACTCTTGCCTGGTAAATCCCATGGACGGAGGAGCCTGGTGGGCTGCAGTCCATGGGGTCGCTAGGAGTCAGACACGACTGAGCGACTTCACTTTTACTTTTCACTCTCATGCATTGGAGAAGGCAATGGCAACCCACTCTAGTATCCTTGCCTGGAGAATCCCAGGGACGGGGGAGGCTGGTGGGCTGCCGTCTATGGGGTCGCACAGAGTTGGACATGACTGAAGCAACTTAGCAGCAGCAGCAGAGCTTTCCAGGTGACTCAGTGCTGAAAAATCCACCTGCTAATACAGGAGACTTGGATTTGATCCCAGGGTTGGGAAGATCTCCTGAAGGAGGAAACCGCAATTGACTCCTGTATTCTTGCTTAGAGAATCCCATGGACAGAGGAGCCCGGCAGGCTACAGTCCATGGGGTCACAAAGAGGCAGACGTGACTTAGCAACTGAGCACATATGTGCAATTCAGTATATCTCAGCACATCTCACTTGAAGTAGCCTCATTTCAAGCCCTTACTAACTCCATGAAGCTGCCATATTGAATACAATCACCACCTTTGAGCTCTCAATTGAATAATTCTTTATCTGGAGATGAACTCAGCTGGAAAGAGAAACTCGGCTTTGCTTGTCATTCCTGAGGCCAGTGACAGCTGTGCTTTTCTCTGTTACTGAAAGAAGCTTCGGTGTCAATATTAGAAAAAAACAACACACATTTCTCACCCTGAGAGAGTCAACCTGAATAAGTACGGCCAATCACTCTTTTCCTTACCTTTGTGTAAATCTGGAAAGTGCTTCGTTCTTTAGTTTGACATGACCCTGGTCTCCAGAATGTGAAAAATACAACAAAACTGCCTGCCTTTGAATATAATAAAGCTGTCTTTCCTGGTCCAAGGACTTATTGCCTGGGCAGTAGTGTGGTTCTTATTGTAGTGCTCAGGACAGCAAAGAATATATAGACAAAAGAAGAAAATAATAGCAAAAGAATCCACCTACCTGCCAACATTTTCTAAAGGCCAACTGTGTGTCAGGATGTGTGTTAAGTCTTATACACACATCATCAAAATCAGTGGAATATAGTATTTTTAAAACCATATGTTCTAAAAATTTATAGGGAAAAACCCACTTATGTAGATGAGCTATTTGAAAGCTAAAGTCAAGCATTATTTTATTTCTTAAAAGCACCTTAGATACGATGGTGTGCAGTTAAATCTTGGACCTTATCAGGCAGAGTTTTTTATTAAACATCTTTCTTCTTACTCCTAAAGGCTCATAAATACACTAAGTATGCCTTTTCCTTATGCTGTTCCTAACAACTCGATGTTGTTATTTTAATCAGATCAGATCAGATCAGTCGCTCAGTCATGTCCGACTCTTTGCAACCCCATGAATCGAAGCATGCCAGGCCTCCCTGTCCATCACCAACTCCCGGAGTTCACTGAGACTCACATTCATTGAGTCAGTGATGCCATCCAGTCATCTCATCCTCTGTCATCCCCTTCTCCTCCTGCCCCCAATCCCTCCCAGCATCAGAGTCTTTTCCAATGAGTCAACCCTTCGCATGAGGTGGCCAAAGTACTGGAGTTTCCGCTTTAGTATCATTCCTTCCAAAGAAATCCCAGGGCTGATCTCCTTCAGAATGGACTGGTTGGATCTCCTTGCAGTCCAAGGGACTCTCAAGAGTCTTCTCCAACACCACAGTTCAAAAGCATCAATTCTTCGGCGCTCAGCCTTCTTCACTAAAAAATATTTATTGAACTGTTACTGTGCAGCAGACATGACATAAAGACTTTCTATATATTATCTCATTTAATCCCACAAAACCCTAGATAATAGATACTATTTTTATATTACTCACATATGGAAAAAAATAGATACTGAGTGAAATTAACAATAAAAGCAACAAGCAAGGCCTCTCCCATTATCACACAGTTAATAATTGACAGAGGTGAGATTCCAGTTCAGGTCTGTCCAGCACCAAATCCTTGACCTATACATTAACCTACACCGCATAGAGTTATTTAGGTAATTAATGCCTCATGACAGGTGCATTTTTATATAAGAAAGTATAGGCACATTACACTTCCCTGAATACACACACACACAAACACACACACACACATATACTATATATATATGGAAGGTCTTTTGTGAGCATTCTATTAAAAAGCACAGTATTATTATGATGTGATATATTTGTGTATAACACAGTTATAATTACCTTTTTATCTGTTATGGAAAAATATTTAGATTATTTAGATTGAGACAAGAAGCTCTCACCATAGCTAACACTAAACTTATTTAGTTAAGTATCAATTAAAAGTGCAGCCTCTAGAATCAGATAACCTAGGTTAAAATTCTAGCACATATCAATTCCCACTTGGTGAGTAATCAGAATCAATTTATTTAACTTCCCTAAACTAGTTTTCTCATCTATAAAATGGAAATAACAACAGCTGTGCTGTATGCTTAGTCATTCAGTTGTGTCTGACTTTTTGAGACCCCACAGACTGCAGCCTCCCAGGCTTCTCTGTCCATGGGGATTCTCCAGGCAAGAATACTGGAGTGGGTTGACATGCCCTCCTCCAGGGGATCTTCCCAACCCAGGGGTCAAAACCAGGTCTCCTGCGTTGCAGGCAGGTTTTTTATTCCCTGAGCCACCAGGAAAGTCCAATAGTAGACTTTGATGAGGACTAAATGAGTTAGGTATATAAAACACATAGGTCCATGAATGTTAGCTTTGTTATTGTAATGATTAAGCTTGCATCTATTTTTGATTTCAACAAAATGCCAACAATCCTTAGAAGAGAATGCTTTTATCCTTTATTTTTTAGAGAAGGGGGGTAATGCTATTTGCCAGATACTGATTTTGATTTCACAGTAATCTGTGGAAGCTGCTGGCTCCTCTCATCTTGTGTCACAGGTCAAGAACTGTCCACCTACACTTGATGTTTGTGGCTTGCACTTAAGTTACTGGGATTGCCTAAAATCATGTGACCTGAGACAGTTGAATAGACATACAATTATATGTTTCTATTACAGGACTAAGATCCTTATCTGAAAGGTAATAGTCTGTAAATTCTCAATTTATTTTACCATTCACACTTTAAATTAGTTGTGAACACTGGTAAAAGTTTAAATGCAACTACTGACCTCATTTCAGTTTTCAAGTCAACTCACATATTTTTGAAGTGACAGCACTTATTAGATAACAGAGTTATTGGTTTATCAACGTGGGTCTGGATATGAGGTCTGGCATTCCTCTGACTCCTTAAATTTCTCCAGCCACACATTTCTGAAGATTATAGAATACATGAGTAAATAGGTTTCTGGGACGTAACCACTCCAGTTCTGAAGTAATTTTTCTTTATTAATATCCTGAAGATTATTAAATTAATGGGAACAAAATAGTCAAGTAATTACTCCAGAGATCCTGAAAGATACAATTTAGGTTTGCAACCTTTGTCTTTGAAAAAACTGGGTAAATGTATTTCTTTATACCTGAGCAAGAAGAGACTGACTAGAGTTAAAAACAAAAGTTACTTTCAACATGAAGCTTTATCATAACATAAGCCTCTACTTACTGACTTTCATGTGAGCTAGAAGAATAACTTTCCCGGTGCTTTTTCCTTTATGCGTATGTTATTGTGTTGAGTCACTTAAATATCTGCAGTCTTCACTGTAAATTAAAAACATTGCCTTCTTACAAAAAGTTAGAATTATTGCGTGGAATCAAAGAATTAATAGAAACTATACTCAATGTTCTGTAATAATTTATTAGGGAAACTATTCTGAAAAATAATATATATGTATATAACTGAATCATTTGGCTGTACCTGACACTAATATAACCATTATAAATCAACTATACTTCAACAAAAGAAAAAAAAACAGAAAAAAAATTATTAAAATATTTTAAAATATTTGCAATCGTATTACTTTGGCCAGCTTTCTTATTTTCTTGCAAATAAATGTGTTCACTTCATATGTTCTGTTGCCCATAAAATGTGTTTACTACTCTGAAACATGCATGCTCAGTCGTATCCGACTCTTTGAGATCTTATGGACTGTAGCCTGCCAGGCTCTTCTATCCATGGGATTCTCCAGGCAAGAATACTGGAGTGGATTGCCACTTCCTACTCCAGAGGATATTCCTGATTCAGGGATCAAATCGACATCTCCTGCTACTCCTGCATTGGAAGGTGGATTCTTTACCACTGGGCCACCTGGGAAGAGCAGAGGACAATTACTAGTAGTTTCAGAAAGAATGAAGCAGCTGGGCTAAAGTGGAAACAGCGCTTAGTTGTGGACGTGTCTGGTGGTAAAAGTAAGTCTGATGATGTAAAGTACAATATTGTGTTGAATCTGGAATGTTAGGTCCACGAATCAAGGTAAACTGGACATGGTCAAGCAAGGTTGAACATCAACATCTTAGAAATAAGTGAACTAGAACGGACAGGAATGGGTGAATTTAATTTATATGAACATTATATCTGCTACCATGGGAAAGAATCCCTTAGAAGAAATGGAGTAGCCCTCATAGTCCACAAAAGAGTCTGAAATGCAGTAATTGGGTACAAGGTCAAAAACGACAGAATAATCTTGGTTCATTTCCAGGGCAAACCATTCAACATCACACTAATCCAAGTCTATGCTCCAATCACTAATGCCATAGAAGCTAAAGTTGACCTGTAAGACCTCCTAGAACTAACACCAAAAAAAAAAAAAAATGATGTATTTTTCATCATAGGAGATTAGAAAGCAAAGTTGGAGGTCAAGAGATACTCAGAATAACAGACACGTTTGACCTTGGAGTACAGAGTGAAGCAAGGCAAAGGCTAACAGAGTTTTGTCAAGAGAACACCCTGGTCATAGCAAACACTCTTTCCAACAACCCAAGAGATGACTCCACACATGAACATCACCAGATAGTTAATACTAAAAAAAGATTGATTATGTTCTTTGCAGCCAAAGATAGAGAAGCCCTATACAGTCAGCAAAAACACAACCAGGAACTGACTGTGGCTCAGATCATGAGCTCCTTGTTGCAAAATGTGGGCTTAAATTGAAGAAATTAGGGAAAACCACTAGGCCATTCAGTATTACCCAAATCAAATCCCTTATGGTTATACAGTGGAGGTGATGAATAGATTCAAAGGGTTAGATTTGGTAGACAGAGTGCCTGAATAACTATGTACAAAGATTCATAACATTGTACAGGAGGCAGTGACCAAAACCATTCCCAAAGAAAAAGAAATGCAGTAAGGCAAAGCTGTTGTCTGAAGAGGCTCTACAAATAGGTGAGGAAAGAAGAGAAGTGGAAGGCAAGGGAGAAAGGGAAACATTTACCAAACTGAATGCACAGTTCCAGGGAATGACACGGAGAGATAAGAAGGCCTTCTTAAATAAGCAATGCAAAGAAGTAGAGGAAAACTATAGAAAAGGGGAACACTAGAGATCTCTCCAAGAAAACAAGATATCAAGAGAACATTTTGTGTAAGGATGGGCACAATAAAGGACAGAAATGGTTTGGACCTAACAAAGCAGAAGAAATTAAGATGAGGTGGCGAGAAGACACAGAAGAACTACACAAAAATAAAACCTAACAACAACAACAACAGAAATAAACAGCAGTCTTAACGACCCAGATAACCACAGTGGTCTGTTCCCTCACCTGGAACTGAACATCTTGGAGCGTGAAGTCGAGGGATCCTTAGGAAGCATTACTATGAACAAAGCTAGTGGAAATGACATAATTCCAGCTGATCTGTTTAAAATCCTAAAAGATGATGTTTCATTCATTGAATGAAGACCTGCATTCAATATCAGCAAATTTGGAAAACTCAGCAGTGGCCATAGCACTGGAAAAAGTCAGATTTCATTCCAGTTGCAAAGAAGGGCAATGTCAAAGAATGTTCAAACTACCATGCAACTGCTCCCTTCACGTGCTAGGAAGGTTATGCTCAAAATCTTACAAGCTAGGCTTCAATAATATGTGAACCAAGAACTACCAAGATATACAAGTTGTATTTAGAAAAGGCAGAGCAACAAGAGATCAAATATTCAATATTCATTGGATCGTGGAGAAAGCAATGGAGTTCCAGAAAAAACATCTACTTCTGCTTTATTGACTATGCAAAGCTTTTGGGTGGATCACAGTGAACCGTGGAAAATTCCTAAAGATAGGAGTACAAGACCACCTTATCTGTCTCCTGAGAAACCTGTATGCAGGTCAAGAAGCAATGGTTAGAACTGGACATGGAACAACTGACTGGTTCAATATTGGACTGGAGTATGACAAGGATATATATTGCCACCCTCTTTATTTAACTTATAAGCAAAGTACATCATGTGAAATGCTGGGCTGGATGATGAATCACAAGCTGGAACTGAAGATTCCTGGGAAAAATATCAACAACTTCAGATATGCAGATAATACCACTCTAATGGCAGAAAGTGAAGAGGAACTAAAGAGCTTCTTGATGAGAGTGAAAGAGGAGAGTGAAAAAATTTCCTTGAAATAATATGAAAAATAATATGAAAAAACTTAAGATCAATGCTACTGGTCCAATCTCTTAATGCACTTAATTACTTAATGCACTTAATGCAAGTGCACTTAATGCACTTAATGCACTTAATGCACAATCACTTAATGTCACTTAATGCAAGTGACAGATTTTATTTTCTTGGGCTCCATGATAACTGGGGATGGTGCTGCAGCCATGAAATTCAAAGATACTTGCTCCTTGGAAGGAAATACAGCATATTAGAAAGCAGATATATCACTTTTTCAATAAAGGTCCATATAGTGAAAGCTATAATTTTTGTGGTAGTCCTGTATGGATGTGAGAGTTGAACCATAAAGAAAGCTGACCATAAAGAAAAATTGATGCTTTCAAATTGTGGTGCTACAGAAAACTCTTGAGAATCCCTTGCACTGCAAGGAAATCAAATCAGTTAATCCTAAAGGAAATCAACTCTGAATATGCATTGAAAGACTGATGCTGAAGCTGAAGCTCTTTTACTTTGGCCATCTGATGCAAAGAACTGACTCATTTGAAAAGACCCTGATTCTGGGAAAGATGAAGGCAAAAGGAAAAGGGGGCAGCAGAGGATGAGATGGTTAGATATCATCATCAACTCAATAGACATGTGTTTGATAGGAGATAGTGGAGGACATAGGACCCTGGCATGCTGCAGTCCATGGAGTCACAAAAAGCCAGACATGACTTAGTGAATGAACAATAATGATATTCTAAGACATTATAAGAAAATTAACATAAGAATGAATAATGCATCTGAATCTTATGGACTGTTTATCATCTAATGGAGAACCTAAAGAAACATAGCCTAGCTCATGAAAAGTAACATCTGTTGTTGTCAAATTAAAAATTAAATTAATCAAGATGGCCAAAAATGTAGGTTTCTTAACTAAATGAGTGAGTAGTGAAGTCGCTCAGTTGTGTCTGACCCTTTGCAACCCCATGGACTGTAGCCCGCCAGGCTCTTGCATCCGTGGGATTCTCCAGGCAAAAGTACTGGAGTGGGATGCCATTTCCTTCTCCAGGGGGGATCTTCCCAACCCAGGGATCGAACCTGGGTCTCCCGCATTGTAGGCAGATGCTTTACCATCTGAGCCACCAGGGAAGTCCCAAGTAACTAAGAACTCTTCCTTAAACTGGCTTGTTTCAGTGTGCTTTTAGATTGTTACTGTGGCCTAATGAGTGCTTTTGAAGTATAATACTGAAGAGGAAATATAAAAAGGTCATGGTTGTCATGCATTGTAATTATAATCACCTACAAATATTTACTGAACATCTACTCTGAACAAGGCCCTCCAGTAAATGCAATCATGCCCTCAAATAAATATTCCTGTGGTAAACATTTTGTGACATGAAATATTAATGAAAGGGAAGATTTTCCTCCTCAAAATGGATAGATATCGATTAAGTCCATTAAAGTTGTGTGAACAAATATGAAAACATGTCTGGGAGGCTTTGGAAGATTTTTTAAAAGGTTTGTCCATCCTTTCTAGACCCATCTTGAAATGCTTGAAAAAAATTTTTTTTCAGGAAAAGAAAAATGAAAAATAATACATTACCGAAAATCACAAGAGTTCCGTGGGAGAAAACATATGCAGTAGTGCCCACAATAAACAAGGTTTTAACCTGGGAAATGAACCAGCTTATGTAACCTGGTGGAGGACCTTGACTGCTCCCAATTCAAATTTCCAATTGAAGAAAATGTGTGTTAAATTGAAAAAGGTGAAGATCAGCTCTTTAGAGCATTTTAGTAATTTTTAGTTTAGCTCTGATGAATATATTTCAAAGGCCAAAACTTAGGTAAAGTTAAGAACTGTTGAAGGGACAATTTTGATCAGAGGAAGACTATGTGAGGATAAACAACTCATGAAGGTGAACGTTAGCTAGTGGAAAAGAAAATGAAGATCGTGTTAAGTCAGTGACTGTAGGTGAACTCTGGGACTTCCTTTCACAGCTTATGCAGAGGGGGAGAGAGTGAGTTTCTGTGGATCTACTCTTTCTACCCCTGAATCAGTGCAGATTCTTTATCCACATGATCTCACTGACCCTAACCATTAGCGTCTCTGCCAAAATCTGAGAAGAGGTGAAGGCTTGTTCTCCTGGTGCCTTGTGGAAAGAGCTCTAGGTTCCACGTCACCCAGGAGGCCTGTGGCTGGGCTCTGTGCCATTCCCATCACTAGGCGGTAGGACAGGGGCCAGCAGTAGTTAGCATGTACCCAGTACCAACTAAATGCAGAGAGCTCTAAGCTTTTTCATGAGTTATCTTCTTTACCTCACAATGATAGTTATTGTCCCATCTTACAGATGACAGACATTGCTGAGGTTCAGGAGGTTATATAACTTTCCCAAAGCCACACAGTGGTTGACCTTATGGTCTTACTTAAACGTAGCATATTTTTAACCACTATGTCAAAGCCACTTCTTAAAGCTGATGGTGTAAGTTCATCAAGTATTCAGGCAGATGGGTTCAGCCCAAATAACCTGGGCTTTGGAGACAGTGTGGGCTCAAATCCCATCTTTGGCACCTACTTAGTTTCAAACTTACAGTATCTAACTCAATCTTGAGTACTGGTTTTCTTAATTTCTGTAAAAGTAATAAAAATAGCTAAAATTAAGTGCTTACTATATATCAGATGCTACTCCAAATATATTGTGAATGAACTCAGTACTCTTGACAATACAATTATGAGATAGATACTATTGTTATCATCATCAGTTTTATTTTTTTATTTTCCTTTATTTTTTTAAATTTAAATTTATTTATTTTAATTGGAGGCTAGTTACTTTACAGTATTATATTGGTTTTGCCATACATCAACATGAATCCGCCACAGGTGTACATGTGTTCCCAATCCTGAACCCCACCTCCCACTTCCCTCCCCATACCATCCCTCTGGGTCATCCCAGAGCACCAGCCCCAAGCATCCTGTATCCTGCATTGAACCTGGACTGGCGATCCATTTCATATATGATATTCTACATGTTTCAATGCCATTCTCCCAAATCATCCCACCCTCTCCCTCTCCCACAGAGTCCAAAAGACTGTTCTATACATCTGTGTCTCTTTTGCTATCTTGCATACAAGATTATCATTACCATCTTTCTAAATTCCATATATATGCGTTAGTATACTGTATTGGTGTTTTTCTTTCTGGCTTACTTCACTCTGTATAATAGGCTCCAGTTTCATCCACCTCATTAGAATTGATTCAAATGTATTCTTTTTAATGACTGAGTAATACTCCATTATGTATATGTACCACAGCTTTCTTATCCATTCGTCTGCTGATGGGCATCTAGATTGCTTCCATGTCCTGGCTATTATAAACTGTGCTGTGATGAACATTGGGGTACACGTGTCTCTTTCAATTCTGGTTTCCTCAGTGTGTATGCCCAGCAGTGGGATTGCTGGGTCATAATGCAGTTCTATTTCCAGTTTTTTAAGGAATCTCCACACTGTTCTCCATAGTGGCTGTACTAGTTTGCATTCCCACCAACAGTGTAAGAGGGTTCCCTTTTCTCCACATCCTCTCCAGCATTTATTGCTTGTAGACTTTTGGATAGCAGCCATTCTGACTGGCGTGAAATGGTACCTCATAGTAGTTTTGATTTGCATTTCTCTGATAATGAGTGATGCTGAGCATCTTTTCATGTGTTTGTTAGCCATCTGTATGTCTTCTTTGGAGAAATGTCTATTTAGTTCTTTGGCCCATTTTTTGATTGGGTCGTTTATTTTTCCAGAACTGAGCTGCAGGAGTTGTTTGTATATTTTTGAGATTAGTTGTTTGTCAGTTGCTTCATTTGCTATTATTTTCTCCCATTCCGTAGGCTGTCTTTTCACCTTGCTTATAATTTCCTTTGTTGTGCAGAAGCTTTTAATTTTAATTAGGTCCCATTTATTTTTGCTTTTATTTTCAGTATTCTGGGAGGTGGGTCATAGAAGTTCCTGCTGTGATTTATGTCAGAGAGTGTTTCCTTTATTTTTATTTAAAATTTTATTTTATGTTGAGGCATAGTTGCTTAACAGTGTTGTATTTCAGGTGTACAGTAAAGTGATTGAGTTATACGTATTCAAGTTTCTATTCTTTTTCAAATTATTTTCCCATTTAGACCATTACATAGTATTGAACACAGTTCCCTGTGCTGTACGATAGGACTTTGTTGGTTATCTATTTTAGATATGGCAGAAAGTGCATGTCCACCCCAAACTCCCAGTCTGTGCCTCCCTCCCATCCTTTTCCCCTGGTAACCACAAGTTCATTCTCTAAGGCTGTGAGTCTTTTTCTGTTTTATAAATAAGTTCATCTGTATTATTCTTTTAGATTCCACATATAAGTGACATCATAAGACATTTGTCTTTTTCTCCAGCTTCACTTAGTATGATAATCTCCAGGTCTGCCCATGTTGCTGCGTATTATTATCACCAATTTTAGATTAAGAAACAAAGGTCCAGAGAGGCTGAGTGCCCATAGTCATTCAACATCTAAATGACAGTCCTGAGGTTCAGGTCAGTTCAGTTCTGTTCAGTCACTCAGTTGTGTCCGACTCTTTGCGACCCCATGAATTGTAGCACGCCAGGCTTCCCTGTCCATCACCAATTCCCGAAGTGCACACAAACTCATGTACATTGAGTCAGTGATGCCTTCCAGACATCTCATCCTCTGTCGTCCCCTTTTCCTTCTGCCCCCAATCCCTCCCAGCATCAGAGTCTTTTCCAGTGAGTCAACTCTTTACATGAGGTGGCCAAAGTACTGGAGTTTCAGCTTTAGCATCATTCCTTCCAAAGAACTCCCAGGGCTGATGTCCTTCAGAATGGACTGGTTGGATCTCCTTGCAGTCCAAGGGACTCTCAAGAGTCTTCTCCAACACCACAGTTCAAAAGCATCAATTCTTCAGCACTCAGCCTTCTTCACAGTCCAACTCTCACATCCATACATGACCACAGGAAAAACCATAGCCTTGACTAGATGGACCTTTGTTGGCAAAATAATGTCTCTGCTTTTCAATATGCTATCTAGGTTGGTCATAACTTTCCTTCCAAGGAGTAAGCGTCTTTTAATTTCATGGCTGCGGTCACCATCTGCAGTGATTTTTGTAGCCAAAATAAAGTCAGCCCCTGTTTCCACTGTTTCCCCACCTATTTCCCATGAAGTGATGGGACCAGATGCCATGATCTTAGTTTTCAGAATGTTGAGCTTTAAGCCAACTTTTTCACTCTCCTCTTTCACTTCCATCAAGAGGCTTTTTAGTTCCTCTTTATTTTCTGCCATAAGGGTGGTGTCATCTGCATATCTGAGGTTATTGATATTTCTCCTGGCAACCTTGATTCCAGCTTGTGCTTCTTCCAGCCCAGCATTTCTCATGATGTACTCTTCGTATAAGTTAAATAAGCAGGGTGACAATATACAGCCTTGATGTACTCCTTTTCCTATTTGGAACCAGTGTGTTGTTCCACGTCCAGTTCTAACTGTTGCTTCCTGACCTGCATATAGGTTTCTCAAGAGGCAGGTCAAGTGCTCTGCTATTCCCATCTCTTTCAGAATTTTCCACAGTTGATTGTGATCCACACAGTCAAAGGCTTTGGCATAGTCAATAAACTAGAAATAGATGTTTTTTGGAATTCTCTTCCTTTTTCAATGATCCAGTGGATGTTGACAATTTGATCTCGGGTTCTTCTGCCTTTTCTAAAACCAGCTTGAAGTTCATGGTTCATGCCTGAGGTTCAAACCGGCACAATATCTGGTAGAAAAACAGCTTGACATGTTTAATGTCTCCACCACTAAGTATGAATGTCCATCCCATCCCTGTCCATACAAAATTTTTGTGTAAAAACATTTCAACCCTTTTTCCTGGGTTTCTAAAAGTAAAAAAAAAAAAAAGTGCTGGACATACCACTTCCGTGCTCTTCAAACATCACAGATCATGTTCTCGCTGAGAGGTCATACAGATGGGGGACAGGAGACGTGAGTCGTTCTGAGAGTGGTCTTTCACCAGGTATTTTTTCTGGATCTTTCTCTTTCTCCTTGTTCTCAGTGGCTTGTCACTTTGTGCCTGCATCATGATATCAGTCCCCAACCTAGTCTCTGAGCTGCCATACTTGTTCTGCTAATTGCATTTTTAAATAGTACCCTTTGTTATTAAAAAGAAAGAATGAAAGAAAGAAACAGAAAACAAATCCACACAAACCAATTGTGTCACTCCATCTCTGCACACGATCAACTCAAAAAGTCATAGTTGCCTCCAGGTGCTCTTAGGATAAAGTCAGAACTCTTTACTACGACCCTCCACATCTCGCCTTTTGCCCTGGCCCTCTTCACATGCTGGTGCTTCAGCCTGTTAGATACTCCTGCCTTCTACACACACACAAGCACACACACACTTACCGTCTTTGCTAGAGTAACCCCTCCTGCCGCCCTCAGATCTTAATGGCATTTTCTTTAGCTTGTGTCTCTTTTCTTCTAGTCCACATCAGATGCCTCTCCGAGTCATGTGCTCCCACTACCAAAAGTTAATTTTCTTCTCCTTCTAGAATGTAGGACCTATGAGAGAACAGACTGTCTGGGATACAATAGACACTCAATAAACATTTATTAACAATGAGGGATGGATAGGTGGACGGATGGAAGGAGGGAAATAGTAATTTATGAAGCTTGAAATAGAAATACCTCCTTTTAGAATCCTTCCTGTGCCTCTGTATTTCAGAGTCTCATTTCTTCTCTTCCGAAGCCTCTTTTCAGCTAAGTCAGGCTTTTGCTTCTTCATCCGCAATACAATTAATCAATTTCCAAGACCAACTTTTATCTAGTTAAGCCCACTGAGAACTTCCACACATTCCTAAAATCTGTCACATTGAATGGCAGAGGGTATAGGAGGAAAGCTGAGGCAGCTTTTGCTTTCACAGAAACAAAGATGGGGTCAAAATTAAAGGAGTTCAAATAGGAACCTGGTGACTAAAGTGGCTCTGATTAGATGAGAGTGGAGGAATGCAGGCGATCAGGGTGCCTGAGAGTTAATGCAAGACAAAGTTTTTACCTAGGCATGGTGTGTGTACTTTGCCTTTTCTCTTAAAGAAATAACAAAATTATATATATATATATATATATATATATATATATATAATTTTATTTTATTTATTTTTTTGCTATTCTCATTTTATTTTAATTTTTTTTAATTTAATTTAATTTTTTAACTTTACAATATTGTATTGGTTTTGCCATATATCAAAATGAATCTGCCAAGATATACATGTGTTCCCCATCCTGAACCCTCCTCCCTCCTCCCTCCCCATACCATCCCTCTGGGTCGTCCCAGTGCACCAGCCCCAAGCATCCAGTATCGTGCATCAAACCTGGACTGGCAACTCGTTTCATATATGATATTATACATGTTTAAATGCTATTCTCCCAAATCATCCCACCCTCTCCCTCTCCCACAGGGTCCAAAAGACTGTTCTATACATCAGTGTCTCTTTTGCTGTCTCATATACGAGGTTATTGTTACCATCTTTCTAAATTCCATATATATGTGTTAGTATACTGTATTGGTGTTTTTCCTTCTGGCTTACTTCACTCTGTATAATAGGCTCCAGTTTCATCCACCTCATTAGAACTGATTCAAATGGATTCTTTTTAATGGCTGAGTAATACTCCATTGTGTATATAGACCACTGCTTTCTTATCCATTCATCTGCTGATGGGCATCTAGGTTGCTTCCATGTCCTGGCTATTATAAACTGTGCTGTGATGAACATTGGGGTACACATGTTTCTTTCAATTCTGGTTTCCTCGGTGTGTATGCCCAGCAGTGGGATTGCTGGATCATAAGGCAGTTCTATTTCCAGTTTTTTAAGGAATCTCCACACTGTTCTCCATAGTGGCTGTACTAGTTTGCATCCCCACCAACAGTGTAAGAGGGTTCCCTTTTCCCCACACCCTCTCCAGCATTTATTGCTTGTAGACGTTTGGATCGCAGCCATTCTGACTGGCGTGAAATGGTACCTCATAGTGGATTTGATTTGCATTTCTCTGATAATGAGTGATGTTGAGCATCTTTTCATGTGTTTGTTAGCCATCTGTATGTCTTCTTTGGAGAAATGTCTATTTAGTTCTTTGGCCCATTTTCTGATTGGATCATTTATTTTTCTGGAATTGAGCTGTAGGAGTTGCTTGCATATTTTTGAGATTAGTTGTTTGTCAGTTGCTTCATCTGCTATTAGTTTCTTCCATTCTGAAGGCTGCCTTTTCACCTTTCTTATAGTTTCCTTTGTTGTGCAGAAGCTTTTAAGTTTATTAGGTCCCATTTGTTTATTTTTGCTTTTATTTCCAATATTCTGGGAGGTGGGTCATAGCGGCTCCTGCTGTGATGTATGTCAGAGAGTGTTTTGCCTATGTTCTCCTCTAGGAGTTTTATAGTTTCTGGTCTTACATTTAGATCTTTAATCCATTTTGAGTTTATTTTTATGTATGGTGTTAGAAAGTGTTCTAGTTTCATTCTTTTGCATGTGGTTGACCAGTTTTCCCAGCACCACTTAACAGATTGTCTTTTCTCCGTTGTATATTCTTGCCTCCTTTGTCAAAGATAAGGTGTCCATAGGTGCCTGGATTTATCTCTGGGCTTTCTATTTTGTTCCATTGATCTATATTTCTGTCTTTGTGCCAGTACCATACTGTCTTGATGACTGTGGCTTTGTAGTAGAGCCTGAAGTCAGGCAGGTTGATTCCTCCAGTTCCATTCTTCTTTCTCAAGATAGCTTTGGCTATTCGAGGTTTTTTGTATTTCTATACAAATTGTGAAATTATGTGTTCTAGCTCTTGAAGAATACCGTTGGGAGCTTGATAGGGATTGCATTGTATCTATAAATTTTAGACTTCCCAGGCGACAGTGGTAAATAATCCACCTACCAACGCAGGAGACGCAGATTTGATCGGTGGGTCAGGAAGAGCCCTTAGAAAAGGAAATGGCAACCCACTCCAATATTCTTGCCTGGAGAATTCCATGGACAGAGGAGCCTGAAGGGCTACAGTCCATGGGGTTGTAAAGAGTGGGACACAACTGAGTGACTAAGCACAGCACACACACACACCCATACACACACATCTACTTGGAGTTAGCAAAAATTTATTTCTCAATAATTTCCTTTTCTTTTTAAAAAATTTATTTATTTTTTAATTGAAGGAAAATTGCTTTACAGAATTTTGTTGTTTTCTGTCAAACCCCAACACGAACCCAATAGTTTTCCTAATTCCCCTGAATTTATTTTAAAACCTCAGTCTAGATCTATAATATTTCAGTTCATCAGTGTATCAGTGTTTTGTGACTAGTCAACTTTTTATGTATTTGCCATCTTGATATATTTTTCTTCTGTTATTTTTGCCACATTATATAAAAGGAAATTTTCCCAGGCCTAGGAATCTAAGAATAAAACTGTATGTTTCAGTGTTTCTAAGTTATTTCTTACCAAAATATTTTGCTATTTATTCAAGCTGTCAAAGTTTTTGTATGATTCTTAGATATTTGTATTAAAATAGTTTCTTCAACGTTTTTTAACCAGAATCCCTGGAGAAATTTAAGTAGCTTTTTTTATCAAAGAGGTTTATTTTTGACCATTATTTTTTTATCATCAAATCACTTCTGTTACTGTTACTAAAAATTAAAGGAATGTGTTTCCTGTCAAACCATCTTTTAGCAAGTATCAGCTATATTATATTTTGGTGTCAGCTTATTTTTGTTCAGAGACATAGAACCCATACTCTCTGTACAATGACAAAATAATCAATCTGGTTTAGGATTATAAATTTAAATTGGTTACCCTGAATGATCATGTGAAATTCGTAGGAATCTTCTCAGCCAAAGCAGGAAGGAAGGTAAAGGAGTATACAATAGTTCTCAAAATTGAATGGGCTTCAGAGTTTCAGAATTAAAAACATGTGTTTCTGTCCACAGCTTTAATGTTCGTGATTCAGTAGGTCTTGGTGTGCCCAAGAACTTAACATTTCTAACAGATTCCTGGCTGATGAGGATGCTAATTGCTGTGAACCTCACTTTGAGTAGCTCTTGTCTAGACAATTTCTGAAGTTGCTCTTTGCTCAAAGTTGCCTCCATGAAGTTTGCGAACCTGTCCAACACGTAGAACCAGGATAACTTTTTGAACTATTCTCTGCTTTTCTGGAGAATATCTGAGAAATAAAAAATGATAGCACTGTCAACTAGTGGAGATCTGTGTCCTTTTTTCTTATTTCTACAGTAGCAGTTGCCTTCGTATGTACAGGGCACACACATTGCAAATGTAGCATTTATTGTGTGTATGTGCGCTCACTTGTGTCTGACTCTTTGCAACTTCATGGACTGTAGCCTGCCAGGCTCCTCTGCCCATGAAGTGTTTCAGGCAAGAATACCGGAATGAGTTGCCATTTCCTACTCCAGTGGATCTTCCCAACCCAGGGATCAACCCTGTGTCTCTTGCATGTTCTGCATTGGCAAGTGGATTCTTTACCACTAGCACCACGTGGGAAGCTTTTATGTGTTTTGCTTTGCTTGTCTTTATCCATAACTGGCAGCCTTTTATGCACATTAAACATTTCAGATTGAGTACAAGACAGGAGAGAAGGGTCTGTGAGGGACAGGGGTGGAGGATATAAAAGATAAGAAATGGAAAAAATAATAGATGGGAGGCAAGGGGCCAAAGGAAAAAGAGGAGAAAGAGAAAGGAGAAAAAAAGGAAAAGCAGTTAGCAAGGAGGCAAGAAAAAGAAAGAAGTGGGAAGGGACTCGAGGAAAAGAGATAGAGGTAGGAAATTCAGTACCAAGAAAGGGAAAAGAGAAGGAAAAAATGTGTCATTGTCCTTATTACGATAAGATGAGCTTATAATGCCTGTGTGTGTGTGCACGTGCACACACGTGTTCATTCAGTCGTGTCTGACTCTTTGCTATGCCATGAATTGTGGCCCACCAGGCTCTTCTCTCCATGGGATTTTTCAGGCAAAAATACTGGAGTAGCTTGCCATGACCTACTCTAGGAGATCTCCCAACCCATAGATAGAACTCACATCTCTTGCATCTCCTGTACTGATAGATGGATTCTTTAACACTGCACCACCTCAGAAGCTGTATAATGCCCTTAACTCCATTATTTTTCCCTGACTGCAATCCAGTCCCATCTTCTGCCAGTTCTGGTTTTTATTCACAGCAAATAAACACTCAGCTTTCCCTGGATGATATACTCCTCAGATCTACTTACCTTTTCTGTGCACACTATATTAACTTCTGATCTATTTCCTTTTCTTTGATCTTTCAAAACAGGAAGAAAACTTTGAATTAACAGTTGGGTACTTTTTAATAGAAGTCAGAATTTGATTTGCGATTGCTTAGAAACTGAAATAGCAAAATGGATAAAGAAATTTCCCCTAGAATGGCAGAAATGTCACCTTGTTTTCAAGGAAAATCCAACTTCTATGTAACTCAATATTATTTAACAAGGATAATTGAGCAGTTAATATTTATCTAGAACTGTGGCTAGTTACAAAAGGAGTAGGTGCAGGCTTCTGTGAATGGATTCAGTCAGGTCAGTTCACGTGCTCAGTCATGTCTGACTCTTTGCGACCCCATGAATTGCAGCACGTCAGGCCTCCCTGTCCATCACCAACTCCGGGAGTTTACCCAAACTCATGTCCATCAAGTCGGTGATGCCATCCAGCCATCTCATCCTTTGTCGTCCCCTTCTCCTCCTGCCCCCAATCCCTCCCAGCATCAGGGTCTTTTCCAATGAGTCAACTCTTCACATGAGGGGGCCAAAGTATTGGAGTTTCAGCTTCAGCATTAGTCCTTCCAATGAACACCCATGACTGATCTCCTTTAGAATGGACTGATTGGATCTCCTTGCAGTCCAAGGGACTCTCAAGAGTCTTCTCCAACACCACAGTTCAAAAGCATCAATTCTTCGGCGCTCAGCTTTCTTTATGGTTCCACTCTCACATCCATACATAACTGCTAGAAAAACAATAGCTTTGACTAGACGGACCTTTGTCAGCAATGTCTCTCCTTTTTAATATCAAGGCTGTCTAGGTTGATCATACTTTTCTTTCGAGGAACAAGCTTCTTTTAATTTCATGGCTGCAGTCACCATCTCCAGTGATTTTGGAGCGGAATAAAATAAAGTCAGCCCCTATTTTCACTGTTTCCCCATCTATTGCCATGAAGTGATGGGACCAGATGCCATGATCTTCGTTTTCTGAATCTTGAGCTTTAAGCCAACTTTTTCACTCTCCTCTTTCATAGGGAGGGCTGTTGTTCAGTTCAGTTTAGTTTAGTTGCTCAGTCATGTCCGACTCTTTGCAACCCCCTGAATCGCAGCACGCCAGGCCTCCCTGTCCATCACCAACTCTGGGAGTTTACCCAAACTCATGTCCATCGAGTCAGTGATGCCATCCAGCCATCTCATCCTCCATCGTCCCCTTCTCCTCCTGACCCCAATCCCTCACAGCATCAGGGTCTTTTCCAATGAGTCAACTCTTCGCATGAGGTGGCCAAAGTACTGGAGTTTCAGCTTCAGCATCATTCCTTCCAGTGAACACCCAGGGCTGATCTCCTTCAGAATGGACTGGTTGGATTTCCTTGCAGTTAGAATACCCAAAAACCAATCAGGGAGAAACAACATAATTGAATTAAAAATATGTATCCAAATTATATTAAATTCTTGTGCAGAAGTAGAGACTAACTGGTTTGAGATGGGAAAACACAGTAGGTTACAATATCTCTTCCCCTCCTATGGTGTGCACTACTAATTAATCATGGCCTCTCTTTCCACTAAGACTTTAGCCTTAAAATTCTTCCCCAAAGAGTGTTTTCTGCAACTGCTTAGATCACAGTCATACCTGGCAGAGCAGTTGGCTTGCCATTCTGCTGATAGAGACACCATTTATTTTCAACATCATAAAACAAAGAAATCTATAGTGGTCACTTGGGGGCAGGAGGCAAGGTGGTAGTAAGGATAGAGTAGAATAGATGGAAACTTGGGGGCATTGATTGATAGAACTTGGCCAAAACATGATTAAACTTAGATAAAAAGTAGTGTTTCTAGGTTGGGGTTAGCTGTACTGAGGCAGAGTATGTTAGGAGAGAGAAAGTGGAAACAAGCCACTTACCTAGTCACGAGCTGCTGCTGCTGTCGTTGCTATGTTCAAATCTTTTTCAATCCCATGGACTGTAGCCCACCAGGCTCCTCTGTCCATGAGATTTCTCAGTCAAGAACATTGGAATGGGTTGCCATTTCCTTCTCCAGGGGAGCTTCCCAGGTTAGGGATGGAACCTGCATCTCCTGTTTGGCAGGCAAATTCTTTACCATTGAACCACCTGGAAAGCCCCAGTCATGAGCTAGTTATTCTCCAAGTTGAGGAGTCAGGGGCTATGGAGTGAGTGTCCAAATTCTCACTTGACAGCACCTGCAAGGATTGTGTGTAATGAGATGCGTATATATGGCTCTGTCACTCAAGAGAGCTGAGTAGGGAATAAACTTGGTTTCCTGATTCTAAGGAAGTCATCATTGGCCTCCTTTCAACTTCCTCATTTCAGACAAATCTGGGGGTTCTTCCAGATACCTGATTAGTGATGCTCTAATTGAATTAGAATGTGTAGTTGGATATATGGCTTGAGATTGAAGTATTTCAGAGTACAGAAGTTAACTTTTGCACCTCCTTTGTAAAATGATTTTCACAGACTGACCACATAGAACATTGGAAGCAATGCTAAGTTTGTCCTAAAGAATAATTTAAAAAATTAAAAAATGAAATATGATTGCCTTGAGAAATGACCAACTTACTAATAGGTCATGTGGTAAAATTCCTAAGCCTATTTCCCAGGTGGTGCTAGTTTTAAAGAATCCACCCACAGTGTAGGAGATAGGTCGGGAAGATCCCCTAGAGGAGGGCATGGAAACCCACTCCAGTATTCTTGCCTAGAGAATCCCACAGATAGTGCAGTCTGGAGGGCTACAGTCCACAAGGTTGCAAAGAGAGGGACATGACTGAAGCAACTTAGCATGCATGCAGCATATATTTATTTTATTGACACATATAAGTATTCATTAAATTTTGGGAAAGGAGTTCCAGTAAGTGGTCTTAAATTTTGCTGGAATCTGATGTTAAGCTGTTTTCTGTATAAAACTTTTATAAACCTTAATACTTGGAATATATAAGAAATACAATTTATAAACCTTAATACTTGGAATATATAAGAAATACAGTTTATAAACCTTAATACTTGGAATATATAAGAAATACAATTTATAAACCTTAATACTTGGAATATATAAGAAATACAATTTATAAACCTTAATACTTGGAATACATAAGAAATATAATTTATAAACCTTAATACTTGGAATATATAAGAAATACAGTTTATTTGGCATTCTTCATTTACCAAAAAGCTCGAGTGAGTTATTTGAGCTTATGAAATACCTGCTATGAGTGACCAAAGGTTGACTCATGGTTTTGGAACGTCATATAATCCACAGCAGAAGAGCTGTGTATTTTGCAATTGCCCTCCACAAGGGTTCATCAGAAAGTGCAAAAGTGCTTACATTTCAGAGAAAAGAAGGAGAAATAAAGCATAGTTTATTTTAAAATATTTCAGAAGTCATTCAATTTGCAACAACCTTTGAAATTTCCAGCTTTTTTTCTTTTTAATATTTTTAAGTAGTATTAATTTTATTATAAAAGCATTATACATATATTGTAGCAGATGTTTTTTAAAATAGAAGGAAATATAAATGAAAACATCTCATGACACCACCACCTATAATGACTGCTGTGAACATTTTGGTTTACATCCTTTTAGCCTTTCAACTTTTTATATATGTATAATATATTTCAACCTTTTATATTTGTATAACATATAAATTATATATTATATATAATTTTGTATATATGCTCATTTCCATGTAATGGGCTTATATGACATATGTTGCCTTATAAAATTCTTTTTTTTTAATTTAAAGCATGTAATTAACATCTTTTCATGTAATTAAATATTCTTCTGAATCATCATTCTAAAGACTATATAGAATTCCATGTAACTGAATGCACCATGGTTTAAATATCTTATCACTGATACTTGGAATTTTTCCAATTTTTACTTATTAAAAAATGAGAATATTATTCTTACTGCATGATCTCTAGTTATCTGTGATTATTTCCTAAAGGTAAATTCCTAGAAATCTTGCTGACACAAGAAGTTATCACATTTTTAAGGCTTTTATCTTCCAAAGTAGGTACAGATTTATACTTCTATCAGTATGTGGAAATCTTTTACTTACTTTCAAATGAAATAAAAGCCTCTTAGAAGAGCCCAGGTTTACAGAATTGAAAGAGACACATGTACCCCAATGTTCATCGCAGCACTGTTTATAATAGCCAGGACATGGAAGCAACCTAGATGCCCATCAGCAGATGAATGGATAAGAAAGCTGTGGTACATATACACAATGGAGTATTACTCAGCCATTAAGAAGAATACATGTGAATCAGTTCTAATGAGGTGGATGAAACTGGAGCCTATTATACAGAGTGAAGTAAGCCAGAAAGAAAAACACCAATACAGTATACTAACGCATATATATGGAATTTAGAAAGATGGTAACAATAACCCTGTGTACGAGACAGCAAAAGAGACACTGATGTATAGAACAGTCTTTTGGACTCTGTGGGAGAGGGAGAGGGTGGGATGAGTTGGGAGAATGGCGTTGAAACATGTATAATATCATATATGAAATGAGTCACCAGTCCAGGTTCGATGTACGATACTGGATGCTTGGGGCTGGTGCACTGGGATGACCCAGAGGGATGGTATAGGGAGGAGGGAGGAGGGTTCAGGATGGGGAACACATGTATACCTGTGGCAGATTCATTTTGCTATATGGCAAAACCAATACAATATTGTAAAGTTAAATAAAATAAAATAAAATAAAAAAAAGAAAAGCCCAGGTTTATAATTATTGTATAGGATAACCAGACTTAGAGCAATTATCCATTGACTTTTTGAAACAGTTGCCAGTTCATTCTTCCGAACTTTGTAGTGCTAGACTTCATTTTATTATTTTAGGTCAAATGCATTTTTACATACCACAATATTCTAAGGAAAATAAACCTATCACTGTCTGATATTTTCCACTGATAACTTAAACTACTCTTACATGTTTATAACTCTCAGCCATGTGTTTCTAAGAGGTTATTTTAAGAAGTTATTGTGCTTAGCTGATGAACAGGATTTTGACTTTGCCAAATCCATTTTGAATAATTTAATCTTTTAAAATTATCTTCCTCTTCTCAGTTCAATCTGTGTTAAGATTGTATTTTTATTCACAGTTTGTATGCCTACAAATTACCAAATGTTTATTTCCTTTCAGAGTACTTGCTACTATAATAATGCATGTTAAACATACATGAATATGCAAAGACTCAAAGCTATTTGGATTTGAATTGCAAAGCCCTTTGCAGGTCATGAGCCAGGCATAATACTCTACTAGGAAAAGAAATTACTAAGACAAATCACTTCGGAACCAAACCAATACATGGCTCATCAGTTCATTAAAGCCGTCTGACTTCCGATAATATCTAACTATACATTGAGGTGCTCGAAGAAATAGCTGAAGAATTTTTCTTTGAAAAAAAATCAATACCATTAAAGTCAATGGAAAACCACGAAAAGGGTCTGAAGTCACATTAATAACATATGACTAAAAAAGTGGTAAATATAACAGTCTGATGGAATGGGTGGCACTGGAGGTTACTTTATCCGTATAAGGTTCAAGTTCTCAGTAATTGACTCTACATCTCACATAGACCTACCTGCAGCTTGTTGATTAGAAAAAAAAAAATCACCTCAGAACCTTTCTCCACTAGCTATTCAAAATATCCATTCATCCAAAGAGCCTCTTTTCTATGACTTTGGAAAACTAGACTGATTTTCATAAAATATTTATATTTTATAATCACAGTGTGTTGCCTCAAATATATCTTCTAGTGTTTAAATTGCCTTGGAGTCAATTAAGGGGGTAAAAGGATTTAGAAAATGGTGACTAAAGATGTGAGAGTGGGACTATAAGGAAAGCTGAGCGCCAAGGAATTGATGCTTTTAAACTGTGGTGTTGGAGAAGACTCTTGAGAGTCCCTTGGACTGCAAGGAGATCCAACCAGTCCATCCTAAAGGAAATCAGTCCTGAATGTTCATTGGAAGGACTGATGCTGAAGCTGAAACTGCAATACTTTAGCCACCTGATGCAAAGTACTGACTCATTGGAAAAGACCCTGATGCTGGGAAAGATTGAAGGCAGGAGGAGAAGAGAACAACAGAGGATAAGATGGTTGGATGGCATCACCAACTCAATGGACATGAGTTTGGGTAAATTCTGGGAGTTGGTGATGGACAGGGAGGCCTGATGTGCTGCAGTCCATGGGGTGCAAAGAGTCAGACATGACTGAGCGACTGAACTGACTGACTGACTAAAGAAGAGACATATTTCAATTGGATTTTATAGGCAGTATATCTATCATTTGGTTTCAAAAAAAAGGGCAGCTACACATTTCAATGAATAATTTTCTTAAAGGTCTATCTTCATTGCCTTGTATTAGAAAGATGACGCCAGGTTATTCTTTTGAGATTTAATATTATAAAAGTCAACAGGAAGTTATTTTTCTCCTCCTGTGGATGAGCAAAGGCTGTGAGATGCAGACAGGGGAGACAAGTGGAAACCTGCTTTCTTTGTATTCGTTTCTTCTGACTCCCGCGTGGCACTCTTGCTTATGTCCAACACCCCTGGGTTTCTTCAGCTCCAGCTTGTCTTCCCTTGGCAGTGTCACCACTGTAGACCTGAATAGCTATTCTCAGCCCTTATGGTGAAAGGCATGTCTACAGTGCCTTTCATACTTTGTTATAACTGCAAGTGATTTCGTGTGGTGTATTTCTCCTTCTAGCACTTAATATTTAATAGGGAAGAGTGTACATTGACTTAAAGGGCTAAGAGAGTTCCAAGGGTGGAATATCAGGTATTCGAGACCAGAGAGAGGGCAGGGATGAAAATGACATGTCTGTAGTCCAGAGGCCCTTCCTGATTTAATCTTAAATCCTGGCATGATGGTAACCAGACATGTCCTCTTGGAGTAAGGAGAGGACTCTAAAGGTTACCTGTAGGACGGACAACAGGAGATGGGGCTGAATCTTCATGGATATGTATAGCGGGGGTGGTTGTGTCCCACCCTCCTTACAAAGGGATTCTCATTTTAGGATTATAAAAAACATCCTACAGAGAAAGGTTTTAAGAGATTAAGAAAAATAATCCAGTTCTTCTCAACTCTGTGTAAATATCCCAGAAAGGACAAGATGTGACTAAACCTTCCAAGGATGTGGAATTTAGACAAAGGTGACTCTCTTTAAGTGAAATAAAATATTAGAGTAGGGTTTAGGAACTTGTTTATTTGCCAATTCAAAATTTCCTGGCTGCTTCTTAAATCTATATCAATCATGAGTCATCACATTTGTTTCTTTTTCTATTTAAATTTTACTATGTCATATACAGACCTAATTTTTTCCCATTCACTTTTGTACTCTTATTAGCATCAAATATAGATTTTATTTACATTATACAATAGACTAGCAAATATCTCAAATACTATAACAGGTAATAAGGTCAGAGAATCAAAATAGCCTTATATACCCCCCAAAGTAATTATACTTATTGCTTCTTTTCCTAAAACAAGGCCGCTTTAAATGATGTAAAATAAAAAGTGTTCAAAATTCATCTCTGGGGCTATCTACATTAGTTGATTTGGGCTACAGTAACATTAATTCTTTTGATTAAAAATTGAAATGGGATTGTCCGTAACAAGTCATGTGGAAATAAAAAAGACAATAAACATGACTTTATAGCTATCCTGCATAGGAATCTAGGGACAGGGGCTAAACTGGGCCTCATGGGAAAAAGAGATACAGTTATCCATTCTAGCTTCAAAGAGACTGAGTTAATTCGCTAGTTCAACATTTGCCACCGGTTCACTGCATCACGAGCTTCCACGTTGACTCCTTACTTCCTTGGCGTCAGAATCAAGAACATGAGTTGGTTACTCATGTTGTTTTTACGCTTTATTGCTTACTTTTTTATTTTCTGTCCCCATTAGAACCTGATGTGTTCCCTTTATCTCCAGTTCAAGCTCTGGGGAGAGAGGATTATACCTACTGACCTACCATTTAGCCTATGGTTTGGCTGCTATTGGACCAGATGGTGTTCCACGGCCCTGATGTCTGTGATGTCAGCTGTGCGTGGTTATTTCTGTTAGAATGGATCTCTGGGCACTGCAGGCATTCTGCAGTTCTGTGTGTATGAAGCCAGCACCCTAACTAAAATATTTATCAAAAACATGATAGTAGAATTTTCTGCCATTTTTATTTTAAATAATTATTTGATATAAAAAGCATATGTAATGTTATATAATAGTTCACTATGTAGCTTACCTGTGCATTTGCGTAAAAATTGACAATGATAGCTGATATAGTTATAAAATATGTACAAGTTCTTTTCACTTAACTTTTCGCATATAATGGCTTTCCAGAAATCTATGAAGCATGCAGGGAATATATGTTACTCCTACCTAGCAGCTTAGTATAATACTAGGTTGGTCCTCAATAGAGTCATTATTTGCTGGTTAAATAAGCAAAGCAGGCTTATGTCTTTGTCAAGGTCATTTAGCCAAGATACAGTGGAGTTGAAGCTAAGTTTTACCAAAGTGCTTCTTGTAAGTGGTTAAGTGTTCCTTCCATAATACTTAGCAACTCAATGCAAGTCAACTGGTGGATGTCTTTTGATACTAAGAGGAGCCTAGATTACAGGTACTAAATAACAAGAAAATACTAAAAGAATATTTGTAAGTCTAGATAATAGTGCTTAGTCAATTGGGGTCAAAATCATGTGAATGTGTGAGTAGTAATTGACAAGATAACTACAGAGATGATTCCATACCAGTAAGAGAGAGAGACCTAATAAGTGATGTGGATACAAGCTGTCCTCAATTTTTTCCCCACTGTCTTTTTGAAATGTGCTTTAAAGTGGGGATTTGAAGAGAAATTTCATGATGTTACTGACTACATTCTCTTCCTATGTCAAAGGAGTATTATTACCACTGGGAAAAATACTCAATATGAGCAATTTACATTTATAAAATGCTAAATTAACAAGTCAAGATAATTTCACGCTCCCTCTGCCCCCAATGAATCAGTGCAAATTGCATCTCACACTAATTGCTCTGCAAAAATCTATGCACAATAAGAACATTGGGATTTCTGCAATTTACTTGTAAATGTATACACAGACACAAATAACAAGACTATTTTTTTTACTTTAATACTTTGATACAGATTAATAGGTGCACTCATTAGCCTATGTCTCCAAGGGTTCTTTTTGGTAACTTCAGAAACAATGCTAATTAGAAGTTTATTGGAGAAATACAAGCTCACAGCAAAGACATGGGTGCTGGATCTAAGAGAAAATTTTGGAATATGTGAAATCTTATTTTTTTTTATTTTTTATATGATATTATGCATGTTTTAATGCCATTCTCCCAAATCATACCCCCCTTCCCTCTCCCACAGAGTCCAAAAGACTGTTCTATACATCTGTGTCTCTTTTGCTATCTCACATACAGGATTGTCATTACCATCTTTCTAAATTCTGTGTTAGTATACTGTATTGGTGTTTTTCTTTCTGGCTTACTTCACTCTGTATAATAGGCTCCAGTTTCATCCACCTCATTAGAACTGATTCAAATGTATTCTTTTTAATGGCTGAGTAATACTCCATTGTGTATATGTACCACTGCTTTCTTATCCATTCATCTGCTGATGGACATCTAGGTTGCTTCCATGTCCTGGCTATTATAAACAGTGCTGAATGAACACTGGTGTACACGTGTCTCTTTCCCTTCTGGTTTCCTCGGTGTGTATGCCCAGCAGTGGGATTCCTGGGTCCTATGGCAGTTCTATTTCCAGTTTTTTAAGGAATCTCCACACTGTTCTCCATAGTGGCTGTACTAGTTTGCATTCCCACAAACCGTGTAAGAGGGTTCCCTTTTCTCCACATCCTCTCCAGCATTTATTGCTTGTAGACTTTTGGATCGCAGCCATTCTGACTGGCGTGAAATGGTACCTCATAGTGGTCCTGATTTGCATTTCTCTGATAATGAGTGATGTTGAGCATCTTTTCATGTGTTTGTTAGCCATCTGTATGTCTTCTTTGGAGAAATGTCTATTTAGTTCTTTGGCCCATTTTTTGATTGGGTCATTTATTTTTCTGGAATTGAGCTGCATAAAAAGGCACCAAATTATCTTATTTTGTAAAGTATTTCTTACAGCAAACTCTTTGCTGACTTGAAGGTGCTTTCAAGTCTTTTTATATTTTCTTTCACTGCATGGACCCCATGTTTTGAAATATCATTGTCTACAAAACTGTATTTCCTAAGTAATGATGAATTTTTTGCCCATTTTTAGTTAATCAATTGTTCAGTTCATTTGCTCAGTCATGTCTGACCCTTTGTGACCTCCATGGACTGCAGCACACCAGGCCTCCTTGTCCATCACCAACTCCCAGAGTTTCCTCAAATTCACGTTCATTGAGTCAGTGATGCCATCCAACCATCTCATCCTCTATTGTCCCCTTCTTCTCCTGCCTTCAATCTTTCCCAGCATCAGGGTCGTTTCCAATGAGTCAGTTCTTTGCATCAGGTGGCCAAAGTATTGGAGTTTCAGCCTCAGCATCAGTCCTTCCAATGAATATTCACGACTGATTTCCTTTAGGATGGACTGGTTGGATCTCCTTGCAGTCCAAGGGACTCTCAAGAGTCTTCTCCAAACCACAGTTCAAAAGCATCAATTCTTTGGCACTCAGCTTTCTTTATGATCCCACTCTCACATCCATTCATGACTACTGGAAAAACAATAGCTTTGACTAGACGGACCTTTGTCAGCAAAGTAATGTCTCTCCTTTTTAATATCAAGGCTGTCTAGGTTGATCATAACTTTTCTTCCGAGGAACAAGCTTCTTTTAATTTCATGGCTGCAGTCACCATCTCCAGTGATTTTGGAGCCCAATAAAATAAAGTCAGCCTCTGTTTTCACTGTTTCCCCATCTGTTTGCCATGAAGTGATGGGAACAGATGCCATGATCTTCGTTTTCTGAATGTTGAGCTTTAAGCCAACTTTTTCACACTCCTCTTTCACCTTCAAGAGCCTCCTTAGTTCTTCTTCATTTTCTGCCATAACGGTGATGTCATCTGCATATCTGAGGTTATTGATATTTGTCCCAGCAATCTTGATTCCAGTTTGTGCTTCATCTAGTCCAGCGTTTCTCATGATGTACTCTGCATGTAAGTTAAATAAGCAGGGTGACAATATACAGCCTTGATGTACTCCTTTCCCTATCTGGAACCAGTCTGTTGTTCCATGTCCAATTCTAACTGTTGCTTCCTGACCTGAATACAAGTTTCTCAAGAGGCAGGTCAGATGGTCTGTTACTCTCATCTTTTTAAGAATTTTCCACAGTTTGTTGTGGTCCACACAGTCAAAGGCTTCGGCATAGTCAATAAAGCAGAAATAGATGTTTTTCTGGAACTTTCTTGCTTTTTCAATGGTCTAACAGATGTTGGCAATTTGATCACTGGTTCCTCTGCCTCTTCTAAATCCATCTTGAACATCAGGAAGTTCATGGTTCATGTATTTTTGAAGCCTGGCTTGGAGAATTTTCAGCATTACTTTACTAGCCTGTGAGATGAGTGCAATTGTGTGGTAGTTTGGACATTCTTTGGCAATGCCTTTCTTTGGGATTGGAATGAAAACTAACCTTTTCCAGTCCTGTGGCCACTGCTGAGTTTTCCAAATTTGCTGACATACTGAGTGCAGCACTTTCACAGCATCATCTTTCAGGATTCAGAATAGCTCAACTGGAATTTCATCACCTCCACTAGCTTTGTTCATAGTGATGCTTTCTAAGGCCCACTTGACTTCGCATTCCAGGATATCTGGCTCTAGGTTGATGATCACACCCTCATGAGTATCTGGGTCATGAAGATCTTTTTTGTACAGTTCTTCTGTGTATTCTTGCCGTCTCTTCTTAATATCTTCTGCTTCTGTTAGATGTATACCATTTCGGTCCTTTATTGTGCCTAATAGCCAAAACATAATCCATTGTAGGTAACTGTTAATGAGGACTTCTGAGAAGCATAGCTTGAAGTTACTATGCTCAGATGACATAATCCCAGCCTAAAGCAAAGTCATAGGATAGTCAACAATGGGATATTTTATTGAGAATAAATATGTAGCTTCTGATAAGCTTTTCAAAGTATTGAGCAGACCATAGTCACCTTTGTGAGATTACCCATGAGTTCTAGTAAGGCAGACTGAAAATCCCAGAGTTCATCTCGTTTAGAAAAAAACAGACAGTATGAAACAAGCAAGGAAAAGAAATACACTTACCCTTTGTAGGAACTTTAGTGACTCTGTACAATCTCAAATTCTCATTTGTTCATTTTTCGTTCGTTTACTAAGCATATACTTTGTGACAGACACTCTTTACTATATATAGAAAGATAAAAGATAGTTCTTCATTTTAAGGAGTTAAACCAGCAATAACAGCAAACATGCATACAATCACAGTATATTGTGTCAAAGGCCATGTTACAAGACCGTTTGGAAGCCTGATGAACTGTTAAATGTGAGTTCCAGATCTTGCCCTTGATTTCAGCAGGAAAGTTATTGATGTTTCCTCTGGAGATTATCATGAGTACAGATTAAATTAGTGTATTAAATAGCAATTTCAACTTTAATTCTCTGCCCTATTTAACTCCCCATGTTCTAGGGGAAGTCCAGTTGGTGTTATAAACTGCTAGATCGTTTCATCATTGTTAGCTTGCTCTGAGTGTGATGTTTCCAATAGCTGTCACTTTAACACATGCTTTGTGTTTGGTTGAAATGAAATCTGACAACAGGCAGTTGAATCCAAAGACATTAGTTTGTAATCATTTTGGAATTTTGTTCCTTGGTAATTTATTTCAAATCTTAGACCAGCATGAAATGAGGTTTAGAAGAAAAGAGCAGGACATAGTCTTTAAAGGCTATCTACGTTATCCACTTTTCAAATGGTCTTGTGGCTTGTTTTACTTGAAGATAAATAAATGTGTGTGTCTTTTAGGGACAAAAATACATGTTTTATGTTAATTATTATTATTATATTTTATTATTCTATTATTATTCTATTTAATGCTTCTAACATTCTAATGGGATTTATAGAAATTACTGTTGTTCCCACTGCTTACTGAAGAAGTAAAGATCATATTCAAACTGCTAACAGAAATATTTAAGTGAAATTTTGAGAGAATGCAGCAATCTAAATGAAATCAAACAACTGTTTTTGATATGACTTTTTATAGCATACTGTTTGAGGGCCAGATAGACCTATTTTTGGGTATCCAGAGTCAAAGGCAGAATTACTTAAGAGATATTGTACTTAATGCTCTTGCTTATTATTAAGAAATAATACTAAAATGCAGTTGCTATTCTAGTTATCAAAATGATGTTTCTTGCATAAGTAAAATGTCATTAAATTTGACATCTGTAAAGCATATTTGATTTCAGATGATACTTGCCAATTATAATGAAAGGATCATTTGGGGACATTGGTCATAGAATACTACCTCACAACATCTAACCTTAGTATATATAGGTATGTAGGAGCTCTATTAAATTAAATGCAGACTTTGTAAGTCATATGTCATCTCTCTTCAATGAAGCAGTGGAATACTTTTGATTGGAGGCAAAGATAAACTTCCTCACTCAAACCTTCTTATTCAATTACAAAATTTATTTTTCAGACATAGAACAGGCTTCCAGGCTCGGTCCACGTGGCAGCTGAGTAATGTTGCCAAACGACTCTAGTTCTTTCCGTCTTCATCACTCTGCCTCTCTCGGCACTGGCAGATTCATAAGTCTGGTTATTCTCACAGCCACAAGATGAGTGCCAGTGACCACTGAGGCCGTGTGCTTCCTTGTTTGGGAAAGAGATAAAGAGAACAGCTTCCGCCTACAACCCCACCAGGACAGTTTCGTACATGTGCCCTCTCCTGAATTAATTAATGTCACTAGAGAAACATTAGTACACTTACTATTTTAGACACTGAATATCTTACCATGGATCATATTAAAGAAAAGTGATTATATGAGTCAAATTAGGATTCTTTTAACAATGGGGAAACTTGTGGGTTGGCATTAGGAAGCGGTACACATTCTACATAGTGCTCCCTGACAAGGGGTGGACACTGTTATAAAACCTGACCTTATAAATGAATTGCTGACCAGTAAGGCAATAGTGGTTGGATGACCAGCCAGATAGTACTCCCCTTGAAGAAAGACTGATAATGCCATTTTTAGTGAAAATGTGATAGCTTGCCATTGATTTTCAAAGACTTTCTTATACCTTTTATGGACTTCTAGTTGAACTTGTATATTGGTGTCTTAGAATCTAAAATGGAAACATTTAGTGAGATTAACAGAACAGCTTGTGAATATTCTCGAATGGGATAGGCATTCTCTCCAGGGATTCTCAGTGGTGTCCAAGGAAATATAAAGATCCACTGGCCAAATTTGGCACATCTTACTCGTATATCAAAGTCAAGACAGTTGGGGAAAAGAAGTAATATAAAAGAGTCAGTTCAGTTCAGTTCAGTTGCTCAGTTGTGTTTGACTCTTTGCAACCCCATGAATTGCTTCACGCCAGGCCTCCCTGGGAGAAGGCAATGACACCGCACTCCAGTACTCTTGCCTGGAAAATCCCATGGATGGAGGAGCCTGGTAGGTGGCAGTCCATGGGGTCACACAGAGTCGGACACGACTGAGTGACTTCACTTTCACTTTTCACTTTCATGCATTGGAGAAGGAAATGGCAACCCAATCCAGTGTTCTTTCCTGGAGAATCCCAGGGACCGGGGAGCCTGGTGGGCTGCCGTCTACGGGGTCGCACAGAGTTGGACACGACTGAAGTGACTTAGCAGCAGGCCTCCCTGTCCATCACCAACTCCCGGAGTTCACTCAGACTCATGTCTATCAAGTTGGAGATGCCATCCAGCCATCTCATCCTCTGTTGTCCCCTTCTCCTCCTGCCCCCAATCCCTCCCAGCATCAGGGTCTTTTCCAAAGAGTCAACTCTTCGCATGAGGTGGCCAAAGTACTGGAGTTTCAGCTTCAGCTTCAGTTCTTCCAATGAACACCCAGGACTGATCTCCTTTAGGACGGACTGGTTGGATCTCCTTGCAGTCCAAGGGACTCTCAAGAGTCTTCTCTGACACCACAGTTCAAAAGCATCAATTCTTTGGCACTCAGGTTTCTTTATAGTCCAACTCTCACATATATACATGACCACTGGAAAAACCATAACCTTGACTAGACAGACCTTTGTTGGCAAAGTAATGTCTCTGCTTTTCAATATGTTATCTAGGTTGGGAGAGAAAGCCATGCTAAATCTTCATCTAAAGTTAACCAACATATCACATTAAAATGAAAAACTTATTAAAGAAATTTTGCACCAAAGATTCATCTGGCCACATACTAGGTTCACTCTGCACCCCATCTCCCAACCCCACCCACTCTGTGGCCCCTAAACCTACATGTACAGTAATTCTCCTGTCTGCTCAGAGTACTTATGTGGAAAAACATTTTAATATGTGCAACAAATTAAACGTATAACCTTCTATTATAAAAGTTAACTTTTCAAAGAGTTTATGTATTTTTTCCTATATCTTAAGACAATATTACTAATTAATACCTCCAAGTAGGTGCCTTAGAATTTTACTCTTAACTTTTCCTATTGGAATATACTTACTTTACAATGTTACGTTAGTTTCTGCGGTACAACAGCATGAATCAGAAAGCTTCCTGTTTAAATGTTTGAACAAGATAGGCTCTGTTGGAAGATGATACTTCTGTTTTTCACCCATAAATACTGACCTGTATTGAGGCCCCAGTGAAGTCCAGCAAGAAAACGGTTTGGCTCTCATTTCCTGTTCCACCTTGAGTCTAGCGCCTCACAGTTGTTACAGCTTGTTCTGACAGATCCCGTCAGTATGAAAACCCGACAGAAGTATACTTCACCCATCTTTCAGTATGTCTGATCTGTCACAGCATTTGAATTTCCTGGACTCGTGTAGGGGTTTCTAAGCTCATGATTCTTTTTTTCCCACATAGATGTGCGTTGAGGCTAGTGAAAATCTACTCATGGCGAGCAGGTGAAATCCAGAGCTAGGGGGATATAAAATAGCTCACTCGATGACATTACACTTAACCACATGATGAGCTGATGTTGATTCATCTTTTACTGTATGGCTAGTCTGGTGCTCCAGAGAAGGCAGTGGCAACCTACTCCAGTACTCTTGCCTGGAAAATCCCATGGACGGAGGAGCTTGGTAGGCTGCAGTCCATGGGGTCACTAAGAGTTGAGCACAACTGAGTGACTTCACTTTCATTTTTCACTTTCATGCATTGGAGAAGGAAATGGCAACCCACTCCAGTGTTCTTGCCTGGAGAATCCCAGGGACGGAGGAGCCTAGTGGGCTGCTGTCTCTGAGGTCGCACAGAGTTGGACACGACTGAAGCAACTTAGCAGCAGCAGCAGTCTGGTGCTCAGTACTTCACAGGGGTGATCTCAGTCCCCCATGATGACTGAGGTAAGCGCTGTATTATCTCCCCTCTGTTGGCAAAGAGTCTTGGTGAAGTAAACTAACCTGTCTGAAGTATCACATGTTATATCTGCTACTACTGGTTTCTCCTGCTAGTCCCAGAAGAGTGTGTGTTTGTGCCCTTTTGTGGGAGACTATAGATTTTTGTTTCTTACACGCCATGACCAGTTGGGGTTTAGCTGTTAAGTCATGCCCTACTCTGTAACCCTGTAGACTGTAGGCCACCAGGTTCCTCTGTCCGTGATATTTCCTAGGCAAGAATACTGGAGCGGGTGGCCATTTCCTTTTCTAGACGATCTGCCCATCCCAGAGACTGAACCCACATTTCTTGCTTGGCAGGCAGATTCTTTACCACTGAGCCACCTGGGAAGCCCCTTGCCATGACATAGGATCAAGATATATGCTTAGTGATCTATTGTCAAGGTGAGAGTTTAGGACCATTCTGTTATTTCCTACCTAATTGTCAAAGCACAGGTGATTTGCTAAAATGAAAATTCTGTTTTTTAAAATCCTAGATAAGAAATTTTATGCTTTATACAGAGAAAATATGAAATTATCTATTGTGAGTTGATAACTGTTACGTGTGTATGTGTATATTTTTAGGCTGGATACAGGCTCCTTCTAGATACACCATTCTCAAGGGTTTATCATGAAATATAAGGGAACACTGAAGTAGACAGATAATATCAGAGATTTATAATGGACAGTTCCTTCCCTAAATGAGCTTACTTTCCATTGAAAAGGCAAGATGCAGACAATTATAAATTAAAGAACATAAATACCATGGAACTAAGAAGAGGAAGAAATTAAGCCTTAAGATCGTAGAATAAAAACTGCAAATCATCTTGGAGCACTTCTGTGCCAGCCAGTGTGCTGAGTTCATTATTTGATTTAACCCTGGAAGGTGCTCTAGCCATCAGTGTTGCAGGGCTACAGAAAAGGAAGGCCAGGACAGTGGAAGGCCTGCCCCGTGGTTCCACAGTGGAGCAGTGATGTGAACCCCGCCCGTCAGTTTCACATGGCCTCAGCCACTTCTCTATCTATTGTCCCCAAGATAAACTGACTTAATGACAAGGACATTAAAGGCACTAATGTTCCAATTCATGGACATAGATGGTGAGGGAAAACTGAATGCATGAGATATCAGGCGAATATCATGGTTGGGAAATGGCTCTATCTCTAATAACTTCACTTTTGAGATGATGTTAAATACCTCGTGTTCCGTTTCGTAATCTTGTCAATGAACTGAGATTCAAAACTAGCATTTATGATGTGCTTAATTAGAACCAAGCAATACGGTATAAGTGTAAAAATTACTAGAGACTCTTGAGTTGAAGGGTCTAACAAACTATTTCCAATTGTGGGTGTCCCACATTATTCTACTTTCACTTTTCACTCTCATGCACTGGAGAAGGAAATGGCAACCCACTCCAGTGTTCTTGCCTGGAGAATCCCAGGGACGGGGGAGCCTGGTGGGCTGCCGTCTATGGGGTCGCACAGAGTCGGACACGACTGAAGCGACTTAGCAGCAGCAGCAGCACATTATTCTGCAGGTTGTGTAATTTTTATCTCTCACACCTTGTTTTCAGATAGTTACTAATCATTGTATAAATCTAATGAAAGCTGCTGTTTTCAGATATAATATAAAACCTGAAGGAGTTGAACCTGTGTTGCCTAATGGAAGGTACAAGTTATGTGTTTCAAAAATGAATGAAAATTTTGGGGTGGAGGGTGAGCGAGCCAAATATATGACATGGCTCTTTTGATTGGAGCTGTCAGAAGCAGAGGAAGGGTCTTTCCACTGGTGCTCTGCAGTCTCAGATGCTGGAAGATGAAGGGACCCTCCCTCTGAGCATGTGTTAGTGGGCACAGGAGTGACAGCACAGTCTTCAGAGTCAGACATATGAATCTGAGGTCTGACTTCCCCACTTATTAGCCATCTGATTTCTGACAGATTTTTGACATTTCATGCAAAGATGGACTCAATAAAGGACAGAAATGGTATGGACCTAACAGAAGCAGAAGATATGAAGAAGAGGTGGCAAGAATACACAGAACTGTAAAAAAAAATCTTCATGACCCAGATGATCACGATGGTGTGATCACTTACCTAGAGCCAGACATCCTGGAATGCAAAGTCAAGTGGGCCTTAGAAAGCATCACTACGAACAAAGCTAGTGGAGGTGATGGAATTCCAGTTAAGCTATTCCAAATCCCGAAAGATGATGCTGTGAAAGTGCTGCACTCAGTATGCCAGCAAATTTGGAAAACTCAGCAGTGGCCACAGGACTGGAAGAGGTCAGTTTTCATTCCAATCCCAAAGAAAGGCAATGCCAAAGAATGCTCAAACTACCACACAATTGCACTCATCTCACATGCTAGTAAAGTAATGCTCAAAATTCTCCAAGCCAGGCTTCAGCAATACATGAACCGTGAACTTGCAGATGTTCAAGCTGGATTTAGAAGAGGCAGAGGAACCAGAGATCAAATTGCCAACATCTGCTGGATCATGGAAAAAGGAAGAGAGTTCCAGAAAAATGTCTATTTCTCCTTCATTGACTATGCCAAATCCTTTGACTGGGTTGATCACAACAGCATGGAAAATTCTGAAAGAGATGGGAATACCAGACCACCTGACCTGCCTCTTGAGAAATCTGTATGCAGGTCAGGAAGCAAGAATTAGAACTGGACATGGAACAACAGACTGGTTCCATATAGGAAAAGGAGTACGTCAAGGCTGTATATTGTCACCCTGTTTATTTAACTTATATGCAGAGTACATCATGAGAAACTCTGGGCTGGATGAAGCACAGACTGGAATCAAGATGCCAAGAGAAATATCATTAACCTCAGATATGCAGATGACCCCACCTTATGGCAGAAAGTGAAGAAGAATTAAAGAGCCTCTTGATGAAAGTGAAAGAGGAAAGTGAAAAAGTTGGCTTAAAACTCAGCATTCAGAAAACTAAGATCATGGCATCTGGTCCCATCACTTCATGGCAAATAGATGGGGAAAGAGTGGAAACAGTGGCAGACTTTATTTTTGGGAGCTCCAAAATTACTGCAGATGTTGACTGCAGCCAAGAAATTAAAAGACGCTTGCTTTTTGAAAGAAAAGTTTTGACCAACCTAGACAGCATTTAAAAAAAACAGAGAAATTACTTTGCCAACAAAGGTCCATCTAGTCAAGGCTGTGGTTTTTCTAGCAGTCATGTATGGATGTGAGAGTTGGACTATAAAGAAAGCTGATCATAGAAGAATTTATGCCTTTGAACGTGGTATTGGAGAAGACTTTTGAAAGTCCCTTGGACTGCAAGGAGATCCAACCAGTCTATCCTAAGGGAGATCAGTCCTGAGTGTTCATTGGAAGGATTGATGCTGAAGCTGAAATTCCAATACTTTGGGCACCTGATGCGAAGAGCTGACTCATTTGATAAGACCCTGATGCTGGGAAAGATTGAAGGCAGTAGGAGAAGGAGATGGCAGAGGATGAGATGGTTGGATGGCACCCTAACCCTAACTGACTCAATAGACATGAGTTTGGGTAAACTCCAGGAGTTCGTGATAGACAGGGAGGCCTGGTGTGCTGCAGTCCATGGGATTGCAAAGAATCAGACACGACTGAGTGACTGAACTGAATTCAAACCTTAATTTTTCTTCTGTGAGTGGGTAGCTACCACATAGGATTATTTAATCGTGAAATCAAATAGTATACATGTTGAAGCGCTTAGCATGGTGTCTGACACATAGTAAGGCCTCAGGAAAGGATAGCGTTCATGATTACTAGTATTATTTCCACTTATAGATTACAGTTATGCAATAGAAAATTCCAGAATCTCTCTATCTTTTAGCTTTGTTTACATTCCTTAAAGATACCCTGGCAATGTAAAGTGACTCAGGAGTGAGTGAGTGAAGTCACTCAGTCATGTCTGACTCTTTGCGACCCCGTGGACTGCAAAGTGACTCAGTAGTGTTTCTTAAATCCTTTGAACCCTTCCAAAAGGATTTTTCAGACTTTGCTGCAGGAAAGTAGAATCACAAATATAGTGACTTGTCCAAGATTATTTGTAGGTTCTTTATAGAAGTATCCTTTTGTAGTCTCTTGCCCTTTCTTCATCACACTGTGCTTCTTTTTCGGGATACCAGAATTAAATAAGTGCAGAAACATTAATCAGAGAAGAGCTTTTGTTATCGCTTTTTCCTCTTCTTGAAAAGAAAACTAATAGGCTCAGTGAAGCTATAAACAGCCTGAGAACATAATCTGTTGGACAGGGCTTCCTTACCCCAGATTTTTTATTTTTCCATTCTGGAAAGATTGTCTCATAGAAGGTGGAAAAATAAAACTGCATCCAGAATTTTTTATTCTTGATATGGCCCATTTTTAAAAGTCTTTATCAAATATGTTACAATATTACTTCTGTTTTATGTTTTTGTTTTTTGTTTTTGTTGACCACAAGGCATGCAGTATCTTATTTTCCCGACCAGGGATCTAGCCTGCATCCCCTGCACTGGAAGGCCAAGTCTTAAACCCTGAACCACCAGGAACGTCCCTTGAATTTTTTTAAAAAGGTCATTCAGTCAGTTATAAGAGAAAGAACACAATTGCCGAGGGTTTTATTAACGTGAGAGACCAGCTGTGTTGGGCGTTGTCTTTGCAAATATCTCCCGTTATAGTAGTAGACGAGAGCGTGGATACCACCATCACACTGATGTTGTGAATGGGATTTTCTTGACACCCATGTTTGCACTGTGATAGAATTGCAGATTCTTTTTGCAAGAAAAAGGATGGGAAAAACCCAAGCTACAGCATGGCTAATGTTAGCACTTCTTTGTATAGACGGATCCTGCTAAACCTGCAGTTTTTATTCCTGTATGCGTTATGACAATAACATTTTTTCCTCCCTTAGAATTGGGTTTAGTAGGCAGAAGCTGTACCCTGCACACCTCCAGAGTTTTTATTTTAAAGCATTGCTACTGTGTTGGCGGCAAAGATCATTGTGAAGGAGAAGAAAGGATTCTAGTATGGAAAAGCAAATGAACCAGAATGCTTAGTGAAAATACTGCTGGAACAATGAAAATTGCTTTTTTTTTTTTAAGAGAAGCAGTTGAGTAATATCACTGTTCTGGGTCAAAGAGTCATATATAGTGTCCATGCTTAGGGAGAAAAAAAATCTATGAAGTCCAAGATAGAAAATAAGCTTTACATTTTGCTCAAAGGCTGTCCATGTTATACTCATCTGTAAAAATTTGTGTAAGTAGAATAAATAATCTGTTAGAGGCTATCAGATCTAAACTCTTCATGATGTCTTGAAGAGTCTACACTAAAACATGCTTCTATCATTCCATGTCTCTGTGCTCCCTGCCTCCCCACCACCCCACCCTCCCATGCCTTCTCCATTCTCCACTTTCTCTCCTCTGCCCCTTCTGCCTGGTGAACTAATATCTGTACTGTAAAACCCAATTCAAACAACACTGAATATTTTGCAGTGACACACACATATATATATGATTAGCTGAAATGTTTGCTTGAGTTTTTCTGTAACATTTTATGGAAAAACCTGAACAAACATTTTGGCCAACCCAATATATGAAGGAGATCAGCCCTGGGATTTCTTTGGAAGGAACCATGCTAAAGGTGAAACTCCAGTACTTTGGCCACCTCATGCGAAGAGTTGACTCATTGGAAAAGCCTCTGATGCTGGGAGGGATTGGGGGCAGGAGGAGAAGGGGACAACAGAGGATGAGATGGCTGGATGGCATCACTGATTTGATGGACGTGAGTCTGAGTGAACTCCGGGAGTTGGTGATGGACAGGGAGGCCTGGTGTGCTGCGATTCATGGAGTCGCAAAGAGTCGACACGACTGAGCGACTAAACTGAACTGAACCAAATCACTGTAATGTACACCTGAAACTAATATGACATCATAAAGCAACTGTAGTTCAAGAAAAAATAAACAGAAAAACCCAATTCAAGTGTTTTTGGTGGTCTCTTCTGATGACATCCCCCTCCTCCCCTGAGTCAGCCCCCGTACCTCATACACGTGTCTCTAATTCTGCTCTCACCATACATTGTATTTGTTTTTAAATTGTATTTATTTCTTTGGCTGCATCGGATCTTAGTTGTGGCTCTGGTGACCTTGTGTTGCTGCGTGTGGACCCTCTAATTGTGGCACACGGGCTCCAGAGCCTGGGGTTTTCAGCACTTGCAGCATGCGAGCTCTCTAGTAGCTCCTGTTGCATGTGTGATCTTAGTTCCCCAACCAGGGATCGAACCTGCATCCCCTGCATTGCAAGGTGATTCTTAACCACTGGACCACAAGAGAAGTCCAGCTGTAAAATTTAGATCCATTGTTAGCTGTCCTTCTCCCCTAGGTAACCTTTCTTGACTCTTTCCAACCTCTGTCTCTAACTAGGTGGACTGGGGAAAATACCCGGAACTCCCAATGTACCATGTGTGTATCCCCAGCATTGCACTATTGCCTTGCAATTGGGGATTCCTGTGGGACTACCTGTCTGCTCCATTAGCCTATGAATTCCTGAAAGTCAGGAACCATATTCATATTTACTATTGTGCCCGCAGCAGCTAGCATATGGTCCACTCTCTGTAAATGGTTGTTAAAGGAAGAGACTATTTTAATAATTGTGGTGCCCCGAGAAGTAGTACAAGTGTCTGGAAATGGTAGGAGCTAGGTAAATATTTGCTGGATTGAATTAGTCTGCTTTATTAAAATGGGACTTAGCAAGCAGTAGGGCCTTCAAGGTGGAGCAGTGGTAAAGAATCAGCTTGCCAATGCAGGAAACACAAGAGACACGGGTTCACCCCTGGATCGGGAAGATCCTCTGGAGTAGGAAGTGGCAACCCTCTCCATTATCCTTGCCTAGGCATGCAGTCCATGGGATTGCTCAGAGTCATACATGACTGAGCTTGCACACATATGCACACATATAATAGCAGGCAGTAGAATGAACCCGTGTACACATGGCGATGGCGGGGGAAGAGTGGAATGAGTTTGAGAGCTTTGGGTCTCAGGAGATAGGCAAACAAATTTTTAGGTTATAGCGGTCCTTTTTTTTTTTTTTGAAGATTGTTGAAGGGATCTAAAATCTTTGAGTTAAAGTCAATTTCATTACATAGATCCATGGCTAAGGCATTTTATCAATTGGCTTAACCCCGCTTGACTTCCCAAAGAGAAGAAGCATCTTCTATTTCAGCTCTCTCATTTTCTGTTGGAAACTCTCTCCTCAGTGGTAACCCTGACCTATAAACATGGGACAGCAACCCAAAGGACTGCACACATTCTCAGAAACCTTATGGCCAAACCTCTGTAGCCGTCAGTCAGCTCAGTGTCAATGACAGGCTTTCAAGTGAGGGGACTCATTGATTTTCAGCTGTAAAATCCTTAATGGTTACTTTATGGATAAGAAGCTCTTTCTCCACCTTTCAGAAACTTCCTATTGACAGGAATAAAACATGAAGCCTTCTATGTTTTGCTTTCTGACACAAATAGATGTTAGTGGTCATATCCCAAGGTCATTAGAGTTCTTTTTGCCTTTCATATTCTTTCACCACAGTTTTAATGAGAAAACTATTTCCCTGTATAATTTCTCCTCTGACACACAGTAGCTCTAAAAAAATGTTTTTTTTCTGAGTTCAGCATCCTATCTGAAAGTAATTTATTTGAATGACTACAAAATTAAATATTTTCAAATTACTTGAAATGTACTTTAATATTTGTAAAGAGGATAAAACCCATGCTAACTGCAAGGCACTTTGATGATTGCTATATGGTTTTCAGGAATATTCAATAAATTTATGTTTTATATCAAGGATTCCTATATCTTATTTTTAAAAGTGACACAGATGTATAGAACAGTCTTTTGCATTCTGTGGGAGAGGGAGAGGGTGGGATAAGTTGGGAGAATGGCATTGAAACATGTATAATATCGTATATGAAATGAATCGCCAGTCCAGGTTCGATGCAGGATACAGGATGCTTGGGGCTGGTGCACTGGGATGACCCAGAGGGATGGTATGGGGAGGGAGGTGGGAGGGGGATTCAGGATGGGGAACATGTGTACACCCATGGCAGATTCATGTTGATATATGGCAAAACCAATACAATATTGTAAAGTAATTAACCTCCTATTAAAACAAATAAATTTATATTAAAAAAAGAATTATCATTTCTCATAGTTTATTTGGATCAGGACTTTGTGAACGGCTCAGCTGGGGGCATGGGGTATCATGAGATTGCGCCAAGGTGTTGACTGAGGACAGCAGTGATCTGAAGGCTAAATTGAGGCTAGAGGGTCAGTTTCAGAAATAGTTCACTCATGTGGCCGTTGGTCCTGTTGGGAGGGTCTTCTCTCCCTCTATGGAGCCCTCTTATTCAAAGAGCTGAATCCAAGAGACCAGTGTAATGCCAGATTCTACTGAATGAGGCAATTTCAGATTTCTACTTAGGTTAGGAGTAGGTGGGAGATAGGAGTAGACACACACACATCTCTCAGGAGTCAAAAATTGACACTCTTGGAAGGAGTGTCAGAATCACTTATATATAATAATAGATTGGGATCATATAATGATGGATACACACACACACACACATGCACACACACACACACATGCACACATACAACTCTGTGGAAAATATAATCTGCCACAACAGGCACAGTAGAAGTTGAAAACTATCACCCTGGAGACTTGAGTAATAAACAAGATATGACCTCTGCTTTTAGAGAACTTATGGTCTCAGGAAATGAGACAAGGAAAGGAGGGCATGAATATTAATTTTATAAGCCATAATAGAAATGTTATAGGAACCCAGAGAAGGGGCCATCTCTTGAGGTTATGGATAGAAGCCCATCCTGGATAGAAGAGTTGAAATTTGTTTGGCCCTTGAAGTCTAAGTCAGCTAGTTTGAAATAGTGTTATAGACTCTTCTTCACTATGGATGTGGGCTCCCAGTGTGTTATCAGAATGCCCTGATACATATGGGCTTTACATATATTATTTAGGTCCAGCTTTGAGAAACAAGGTTGCATTTATTATAAATTTCCAATCCTTGTTTTAGTAATTCATTGGGACATTTCAGCAATTTTTCCTGTGTGTTCAGGTGTGACTTCAGTTTCAGAAGTTTAATTTAGATTTCTTCAAGCGTCTGTAAATTTACATGGATATTGCCTAAAATTCTGCTTGACATTGGAAAGTAGCCAGGATCCTTTATTTATGATCTTTGAAAGATTGCAGTTGTGCCTTTTTATTTTTATTTTTTTCTCGTTAAACTTTTTTTAATGGGTCTCAAATTCTGTGACAGATTTTTGGTCAAGTTGTTTTCATTAAAAAGTACTGATTTTAAAAACTAATAACTTAAACTGCCACACACAAAACATATGGTCCACAAAAACATTCTCCTTTCCTTCTGAAGGTTTTACGATGCATTGTTATCATTAACCAGTCTTTTACTATTAAACTTAAATGGCCAATTGAGACAAACAGTTCTGAGACCGTTCTTCCACCACTGATTAAGACTGGGGTGGCAGGTATTGGGGATAATATTCATTTAGCCTTCTGAGCTTTCTGGGCAGACTTGGTGACCTTGCCACCAGTCTTTTACTATTAAACTTAAATGGCCAATTGAGACAAACAGTTCTGAGACCGTTCTTCCACCACTGATTAAGACTGGCGTGGAGGTATTTGGGGATAATATTCATTAGCCTTCTAGAGCTTTCTGGGCAGACTTGACCTTGCCACCAGTCTTTTACTATTAAACTTAAATGGCCAATTGAGACAAAATCAGTTTCTGAGACCGTTCTTCCACCACTGATTAAGACCTGGGGTGGCAGGTATTGGGAGAATATTCATTTAGCCTTCTGAGCTTTCTGGGCAGACTTGGTGACCTTGCCAGCTCCAGCTGCCTTCTTGTCCACTGCTTTGATGACACCCACAGCGACTGTCTGTCTCATGTCACGCACAGCAAAACGGCCCAATTGTGCCTTTTTAAAATGACAAAAGGATTCATTTGGAATTAGTTTGTATGCCTTTCTTGTAAGCCTATTCTTTTTATTCCAACTAAAATCCTTTTAAAGTCCAATTCTATTCTAGTGAATATATATATATCGGAGAAGGCAATGGCACCCCACTCCAGTACTCTTGCCCGGAAAATCCCATGGACGGAGGAGCCTGGTGGGCTACAGTCCATGCTAAGGGTTGGACACGACTGAGCGACTTCACTTTCACTTTTCACTTTCATTCATTGGAGAAGGAAATGGCAACCCACTCCAGTGCTCTCGCCTGGAGAACCCCAGGGATGGGGGAGCCTGGTGGGCTGCCGTCTATGGGGTCATAGAGTCAGACACGACTGAAGTGACTTAGCGTAGCATAGCATAGCATATATATATATACACACACGCATATATATACATACTCTAATTTTTTAAATCCAAAGTTTAGGTTAGAATAGCCTCAGAATTAAAAAAGATTTATGGTTATAATGCTTCAGTTGCTTTTATCAATTCTCAGCAGAATGCAGTGCTTCCTTAGAAAGGAAGCCGAGACAGAGGTATGGAGACTTACCCAGCTCAGCGGGGCCCTATAACAAACTTTCGGCACTTACTGCTCACTTAGTGCTCAGTTGCGTCCAACTCTTTGCAACCCCACGGACTGTAGCCCACCAGGCTCCTTTGTCCATGGAAATTTCCAGCAAGAATACTGGAGATTGTCAGTTCCTCTCTCAGGGAATTTTCCCAACCCAGGGATAAACCCCACGTATCCTGCATCTTCTGCATTGCAGGCATATTCTTTACTGTTGAGCCACTACGGAAGCCCTGTCACTTAGTATTAATATATCATTTCAATATGCATTTAATAACTATGACTCTCAAGTTTATAATCTTATGGAAATCAGATTTATTAAAGGGAAAAGTAGGCTACTGTGATTTTTAAAAAATGGATAAAGACACTACTGAGCATGAGTCTTGCAGGAGTAATAACGGGAAAGAGAGAGATACTTGGTTTCTACCAGTGTGGCTGGATATGTTTCTGTATCAGGAGTGGGACTTTCCTTCATGTGCTTAGTCACATAATTCACCTAGAACTTGAGGGGATAGGTGAATGGTTGAAAATGTGAGACAGGCATGTAAAATAAAGGGAAATGAATACGTAAAAGGGCTGGATGGGAAATTATTTTGTGCTGACTTCCGTGCACAAAATAATTTATGGAAATAGTCCTTCAACATATATCTGTAAGAGTGAAAACTCTGGGCTAGAGAACTAGTTTAGAAATAAAGGGAAAACCCTATCTTTTGGAATCCTACTTCTCCCCACTGAGTGACAAGAATATTTTTAAGTCCTTAGAAAGTTGCTTAGGAGCTGCTGGGATATCCTGAGGAAAATACTACAATTCATGGCTGGGGAAAAAAAAAATGTTAGTTGCGAATGAGGATAGTTTTTTAAAAGATGCCATCTTTTAAAAGATGAGGAAAGTTTTTTAGATGGTTGCCACTTGTGAAGAAGGCTTTTAGAACAGTGCTTTTTATACATTTGAAGTGTGGGAGGGCAAGGTATAATATCATTGCAAGTTAAGTCATGGCAGGAGAGGTGAGCTTTTCTCTGGGTAAACTGGTCTGCTTTGTCATTAACACCATGGGCTTCCCAGGTGGCACAGTGGAAAAGAATCCTCCTGCCAATGCAGGAGATGCGAGAGATGCAGGTTTGATCCCTGGGTTGGGAAGATCCCCTGGAGCAGGAAATGGCAACCCACTCCAGTATTCCTGCTTGGGAAATCCCATGGACAGAGGAGCCTGCTGGGCTGTATAGTCCATGGATTCGCAGAGTCAGATACGACCGAACGACTGAGCACACACACACACGCGCCAGCAAAGTAACCAACCACCCAAGGCATGTTCCCCCTAAGAAACTCTGAAGAGTACATTGCAGCTCATTAAAAATATGGAGTAAAGAGAGTTGGAAAAAACGTACCATTGAAGCTGTATGATATTTAAGGGTATTTATTAGCATTTCTGCACCAATGAAAGAGGAATGTTGTTTTTAAATAATATAATAAATCTGGGATGTTTTATTGCTAGAAGTATGTAGACAGTTTGGGCAGTATGTGATGTCAAAGAAGGACTCCTGTACAATGCTATAAGCTTGCATGCACTGCTGTCAGGGTTTTACATGCATTTTCTCATTAAACCTAGTCAACAGTTTGGGCACCAGGATTATACCCATTTGGCACCGGTGGCAGTTGTCTTGCTCTCTTTCAGCCCCTGGACAGGGGCAGCTCAGCTGATGTGTATGCACAGTTAAACCCTCCCAGCTTGAGTTACTGAAGTAGTGATCTAGGGTCGTTCCAGTCTCTGGGTCATGGTCTAGGTTGCACAATAGATTACTGATAAGATATATTTGAAACCTTGTTCATAAAGTTGACAACAGACCTCAGTTCCATGGTGAGGAATTTGTTTTTTCTTAGGATCTCTGAGATATAAATGGTTAAGGATTATCTAGTGTAACCATCCATTTGATATGTGATAGTGATCATACAGTTACTTTTGAAATGTGAAGTTACTATATATATAAATCTATCAGTTATTGTTGGCTCTTATTTGGGCAGAATTTCTGGCCTATGGCATTCCATAAATAAAAGGAGACTCTTTGTATACTATTACCCATGTTAGATCTTCATAACATTTACCTCCAAAGTCTATTTTTCACATGACTTTATTCTAATGAATCTATTTAAACTATATTACTCAGTTTCTAATTATGCCTAGTAAATTTTGTGTGAGCTAATGCTTTTTTTCCCTGAAAACAGCATTATTTAAAAATCTTGTGTGTGTGCACTTCAGATGTGTTCGACTCTTTGTGATCCTACGGACAGTAGCCCACCAGGCTCCTCTCCATGGCATTTCCCAGGCAAGAATACTGGGTTGCCTGGGAACCATGACATGGGTTGCCATGCTTTTTTCCGGGGAATATTCCCCACTTAGGGATCAAACCGGCGTCTCCTGCATCTCCTGCATTGCAAGTAGATTCTTTACCACTGATTCACCAGAATAACTGTTTTAGTAAGTGTCAGTTCATATGTTCACCTTTGTAAGTTATTTTAGAAAATAAACACCAAAATAAATATTATTAAATCCTATGGTTTTATAAATGTGAATGTGAAGTGGATTCAAATATTGGACATTTCATTGACAGGCAAATGAAAGGTAAACTAGATATTTAAGACATGAAGCAACAGGACCAAAGTGTTGAAGACTTCTGTGTGTCTGTAAATATGATTATCTTTTTCAGGAAAATAAAAATTTCCTGGTATCTATCTTGGGTCTTTTCAAGCTTTAATGTGAATCTTAAGACCAACCTTTAGACAGTGTTGTGGTAAGCCTTAGAATAAGGAGTTCATGGAGGGAAACACAGCGCTGGTTCTCTGTCCTCATCTGCCTTTCAGAATTCCTTGTGGGGGTCTTTTTAAAATACAGGTATCCTGCCCCAAACCTTTTAGATTCAAGGTCATGTTTGATCTACATGGTGCTACATGGAGCCTGGAGACCTCTATTTTTTTTAGATCTCCACATATAAATTGGATGTGTTAATCAGCAGTGGCAATGAAATGTTTGGGAAACTAAAAGGTAAGGTCTTCCAAGGCAAGACAAATTTTGATGGAAAGTATTTCCTGCACCCTATTTGAAAGGAGATTAACTAAAACTCTGATTTTAGTGCTGCCTTCCAGACTGCCTGGCCCAGTAAATTTTACTTCCTCATGTAATCTACAAAGAGCATATATGCTTTGATATTGATGTAATGAGGTTCTGAATGCCAGATGGTCCTGTTTCTTCACTGAAGTAAATCGAGTGTATTGAATATAAAGAATGCAGATGTGAAAGGAACAAGAAGGGGAAAGTGAAACAGGTAAAACTGAACGAAGGTGTTAGATAATAGTAGGGAACATCCCAATGATCCTAATGACTTCAGTTTATGTATTATTAATATTTTATTGTTGGTTAGCTAGAGCTGCTCTTTATTCATTCAGCTCATCATCAGGACCGTGTGTTTTTGTCCTGCTTTTAGAGACTTAAGTTGACAGTGGTGGAGTCACTGGTATTTCCGCTGTGGCTCTGCCCCCCACACTACTTTAGAGAAGTTCAAGCCATGTGAACCCTGTGGTCCCCATTAGTCAGTCCTGTATGGAGCTCTCTGCCCTTCTCTGACCTGGTCACATCAATGTAAGTTTTTTTTTTTTTTTTTTAACACACAGGCAAAGGCAAGGTACTTTAATTGAAAAGATCCTTATTTTTCTAGAATAGGAGAAAGTGCATACTAAATTTAAAAAATCAACGTAAATAGCCATGTTCTGTACAAATGGAAAATTGAGTAGAGGATCTCTTAGAAAATACTAAGTCAAAAGTACACTTGGTTTGAAGAATGACAAAAGCAATGACCTCTCTTCCTGAGCTGGACAACAAACTGGCAGGACATGCTCCTGCCTTCTCAGAACAGAAATCAGATTAAAGTCACTTCAGTTTTGGGTGAGATGGTTCAGGGAAAAATACCATCCGCACTGAATCTTACTCTTAGCTGGTTTCTCTGTATTCTGTTCCATTTACTCAAAACTGGACTGTCACTGTTTGCTTAGTCTTGTATGACTGACCATTCATTTATTCTGCCTACTGTCTTAGGATGGACTCTTAAGTAGTCAGGCAAATGGGAGGAACCATTTGGTCACTCCTGGTTTTTGTTTTCCAAATATCTGGTTTTGCACACAATATCCTTGAAAGACAAAGCATCATAGAAGGCCACTGATGTTTATGAAATATTTTTGCTAATTTGTAGTTCGCACTTGACCATTTTCAATACCCACTGAAACCCATGTGCTCAATCCCATTGGTGATACATTTCATTACACTCATTTGAATAAGGTGTATATGCATTGGAAGTAGAAATGGGACTATTATTCAATACTTTAGCAATTATGAGATTAAAAAAAAAAAAAGGGAAAATACTTAAATGGTCTTTTGGGAGAAAATACCCAGGCAATCACAGAATGGATAGATTTGTATAAAGAGGTTTCAAGGAAAGGGCTATAGATAGGGAAAAAAAAAATTCTTTGGTTAAAATGTCTGAGAAATGTGTTACTTCTCTGGGTTTGTTTGTTTGTTTGATAAGTAATTGCTCAGCTCAACACCTGGGTAGGCTTTACCATGATTAGGAGTTTAGTCCTTAGCTTTACAGATTGAAGATATAAATATGATTAGAGTTGATGAGACTCATGGAGTCCGATTCATGTTAACTAAATGCACAAAATACTCAAATATAAACTATATGTCATATATGAAAATTGGAATATATAATTACTGTTTCTTGAATACTTAGTGTAGTAATAATTATACAAAGGTCCTTCACATACTGGGATGTGTATGTTGACAAAGAACATATATTTGGAATCAGGCAGCCATAGGGTTCAGTCTTGTCCAGACTCCTTCTAGTGTTGTAACCTTAGGTTTCTTCATCTGTAATGCAGGGATAATAGTATCAACTCATAAGATTGCTTGAACGTGTGCAAAGCACTAAGCATAGTACCTGGCACATAATAAGCACACAGGTAATTTATCTGCTATTATCATCATCATGTCAGCTTCCTCCTCTTGATCTTCCTATTCGTCATCATCAACAACATTATCCAACAAATCCTATTCTCTGCAAAGCAAAGCTCATTTCTTTCCACACGATTATTCTGCCTGCAGGAGTTGGGTTGACTAGCTAGCACAATTCTCTCTAGAAGAAATCCTACACAAGAAATCAAATTATAATCAGAAGGCAGTTCAGACAGAATACAATCAGATAAAGAGAAATCAACCTAATAATCAGAATGTTCTTGCTCCCAACTCTGGTTGCCTGATATATAGCTGTCTCCACAATGGGGAAATCCAACCACTCAAACCCAATAATTGGGTTAACTTCTTAGGACTATTTCAATTACTTTAATTGTTCTTGCTTGTTTCTAATAAAGTATGTTGGGAGGACTTTGTGCATTGGGATCATATGGGAGCACATTTGAACTGCAGAATTTTAGCCCAATCCAATACTTGGTAAATTAGAATTTCCAGTTCAAACAATGTGCCCATTTATGCAAATGGGCCAATCAATTGTGAAAAGTATTATGATGAGATGCTCCTCAGTCTTTCACTTAGAAACCTGGTCTCATCCATTATATGTTGATTCTCCCTAGTTTCCCTCCTACAAGGCAACCTTATTCTCAGGTAATCTTATTTCTAAGCCATCTACATTACAGTATAAGTTTTTTCCCCTTCATCACTATGCCAAAAAAAAAAAAAAAAAAACTTAAAATCAACAACAACAAAAAAATGTATGAAACAGACTAAATAAGAAAACATTTTTTTCCTGAGTCTTTGTTTAAAAATGTTTCTGTCACTCAAGCTCTGGATCTTGGCAGATGGCCTCATTTATATTTAAGGGAAAAGATAGTTTTATATTCTTTGGTTCCAGTTATTAGAGTTTGCTTTTGCACAGGGTGATTTTTTTTTTTTTTGTCACCTCTTTGAAGTCTTTCGATCCCCGTACCCCCCTCCCCCGCCATTTTTGTTCCTCTGCTATGATTTCTCAATCACTGCTGCTGAAATAGCTCCGTGTCAGCTTGACATTGAACAACTGGAAACCTGGCAATTATTTTTGGAAATTCTTGGTCTTTAGTTTTTCCCAGCAGAACATAGATGCCTTTGTGTTTGCAACCACTGATAAGTGGATATCCAATAAGCCACTAGTTATTTTTCAAATCCACGTGGATTAAAAAAAAAAAAATTTCTTTAATCATGATCTACAATGAGTTTGATCTCTAAAAAGAAAGTCCATGCCAAGGCTGTCTTGAAGACTTTGGAGGCACCTGATGAACCCATTCTTTGTAGAAATAGCCTCTCTATAGCCCATCAAGATTCCACTTATCTACTCTTCTCCATGAATTAATGGAACTGAAAATTACCATATGTAAACATGTTTTTTTCCAGATTTTTTTCTCTCTGCTAAATTCAAATACAGGGATATGTGTGAGCAAATTGGAGGTCCTTTTTGGTCTCCAGGTTCCTAGAGTGCAAACACACACTCTGTAAAAGTTTTTGTGTATTTGTGTTATACATACATGAAACTTGACCTTATTTAAATGGGATCATGAAGAGCCATTTCCCCAGCATTGTACATGACAGCTTTCTCCAAAATGTCTTAGATTATGTTTCAGATCCAGAATCCAATTTCTCATTATTGTAAAAGGAAACAGGAGGTAATTTTCCCTTGTTTTACCAAGCTTTGTAGTTTAGAGAGGTAAAAACACTTACCTAAGTCTAACTCAAAGAAATCAAGGACTAAACCAATTGTAATCCAAGTGTCTTATGTTCTGAGCCATTGCTTCATTAAATAGCCCATATCATAGCAATTGGATGGCCAATTTAAAACTTACCAATTTGTTATTTAAGAAAACCAGTGGGGGATTACTGATTTATTTTACTAGGCTTATCCTCCCATTTAGCAGTTCCATTTAGTGACTAAGACTCTTTTTTCTTCATATTGTCAGAAGGGCCAGGAAAATAAAAGTATTTTCAGCTCTAAGATTTCAGCAAGGGAGGCTGTAACTTAGTTATGCGGCATGTATTCAATTAGCTTGTGAAATCTTATCTCTTCTACCAGTAAAAAGGGCTTAAAAATAAAGCATTAAAATTCCTAGAGGAGCAAGAGGGTGGTTTTGGCAATAGGGTGACTCAGCTGAAAGAGAGCTTAGTCGCCCCGAATGGTACTTTTGTCATGTTGTTTTCCTTTTGAAGAGGTGCTGTGAGCTTCAGGGAGGAGCTGAATACATACACGGCAGCATTTCTCAGGGTGCTCAGGGCTGAAATGTCATTGGCTTCTTGTTCCTTTCTCTACACTTCGGAGAAGGCAATGGCACCCCACTCCAGCATTCTTGCCTGGAGAATCCCATGGACGGAGGAGCCTGGTGGGCCGCAGTCTTACCAACTGGCTCTGTAAGAAGAACTCTATGAGAGTCTTTCTTGTGATAGATACAATTTTTTCCTTCATGTTTCATCTGTCTCCTTATTTTTGTACATTTTATCCTTTTTCATAGTTTTTGTGTTGTTGATTATTCTGTTGCCATCTAAACCAGGCAATGAGAGCTTTTTGTGAAGTGGAAGAACTCCAAGGTCTCTGTCAGTTCTAAAATAATATTTAGTTGTGACCTAATATGTGATTAACTCAGCACAGCTGCTAACTCGGCGTTTTTTGTCCAGTGGTAAATTGATATTTTCCTAATCAGAAAATGTATCACCTTCATGGTAATTTCAGTGCTCTTCAGTTGACATTCAGGACCTTCAAAGATCCAGCTCTTAATAACTCTACCTTCCTTATTGGTTGTTGTTTTTCTGTTGCTAAGTTGTGCACCACTCTTTGTGACCCTATGGACTGCAGAACACCAGGATTCCCCATCCTTCATTATCTCCCAGAGTTTGCTCAAACTCATGTACATTGAGTTGGTGATGCCATCCAACCATCTCATCCTCATATTGGTTATTGAACCTCAACAGTACCGCTTTGTTCAGCCAGTTATCTACAAACTTTTCCCAAGGCTCCAGTCTCCTGATTATTGTGTTTTGCTAATGTCATTTCCTTTTATGGAGATATCCTCCTTTTACATTTCTGCTTTTCCAACTCTTACCTGCTTTCCAGGAACCAGGCCAAACACTAATACCTCAGAATATTTTCTTCCATAATCTTCTCTGATGTTCCTAAATAGAAATAAACCCTCTTTTATTTTTACAATGTAAATATTATTCAAGATACCTCCTTACCCTTTGTAAGTCTGGTTTTCTTAGGTTAATATTTTATTTGAGAAACATTCAGTATGTTTGCCCTCGCTACTTCATGATTGAAACATTTTACACTTCTGTGCAGCTTCCTTATAGAGGACCCTGTCAAAAATATGAGAAATTTTATAGCTTCTGTTGACCTTTCCATAGCCATTCACCTAGTGGGCAAGACTTTGCTGTGGAGTGAGCTTCATGAAATCAATACAGACTCCAAATTTCTGCTCTTTGGAGTGAAACTGAATTTTCGTATCAGCTCAGGTCTCAGTCTATCTCTTTGCTTTTCTAGCACTTGTATCTCTTAGCACCTCTCACCTTTTGGCCTTAAATTCCTTCAAGATCTCACATGGACAAGGTTCTCAGAAAATGCTAGCTAAATGTAGGGTTACAGAGTGACTTAAGGGTATACAGTATCTTAAAACATAGAGTTGGATATTTAAAATATGAGTATGGATGTAAAAAAAATAAGATACACTCTGTTTTTCTTCCTAGTAGAAGACAATATGTTCCAGAATGTTACCTGATCAAAACATTTCCTACCCATTTGAAAAATGGTAGACTGAATGGACTTAATGGTTTTTTTTTTTCCATAATATGCTCAAGAATTTATTCAAATTTATTCAAATCAATATCCATCAGAATGCAGTCTCCCAGTATGGGATATTTTGACTAAAGGAATGAGAGTAAAAAGAAAAAAGAAGAGGAGAGGATATGGTTATGAAATAGTCTAGTGAACAACCTTAGTGATAGCCTTGATCTTTGTAACACCTGAAAAAATATTAAAGATAAGATGGTCTCTAAGATTCTAAAAGGGAGTGAGACAGAGCTCCTAAATGCCTGGAGATTTTGATACCCTAGGCTTGTGTCTCCACTACTGGAAATCACTGTCTTAGTGCCTCGCAAGTGCCTGCCAAGTGCCTCATGATACTTTTCTTTTGCATTAACAGTAATGTGCTCTTCCTAAAGGAAGGGTCTCATATCTCCCATATGTGCTGGAAGAGAAATAAAAGTTGGGAGCTATGATTTATAAGACCTTCATCTGAAAGAGAAGATACAAGGCATAGAAGGAAAGTTGCACACTTTCTAAGTTGCAGAGCCAGATCTGAAATCCAGGTCTCTTGGTTGCCCAACCCAGTGCTGTTGGCTCAGCACCACACTTTCCAGTTAATAGCTCCCTTCTGTCCCGTGGCCTCGCCTGACAGCTCTTACCACCTTTTTAAATAGGGGCATTTCCATAGGAAACTTTGTGATCCTATGCACCTTATATTACACTGTTGTGTCACATATGAGGGACAATGGATGCCTATGAAAAAATATCCATGTAATGCACCGAGGGCTTCCCAGGTGGCTCAGTGGTAAAGAATCTGCCTGCAATGCAGGAGATGTAGTTTTGATCCCTGGGTTGGGGAAATCCCCTGCAGAAGGACCTAGCAATCCACCACTGTATTCTTGCCTGGGAAATCCCATAGACAGACCAGCCTGGTGGGCTACAGTCCATGAGGTTACAAAAGAGTCAGACAGGACTTAAGGGGGAAGCAACAAAGACATTGACACACACTAAAATGTTGAACAACTACAGTGGAATACGCTAGACAATCAGAAAAGGGCTTATTGTTTACTTTTTTCTGTTCAGGCTTACCAGCTAGCTCAGGCCACTGTTTGGCAGGGGCAGCATCCTTCGGTGATTGCCGTTTTGACAGTGAGGTGAGTAATTTCTTGGTGCCATATGAAATAAGGCCAGAGAAACTAGAACATAATATATAGCAAAACAGGAGTGAGTCACCAGGGGACCGCTGAGGCTGCTCACTGTGATGTCCTGAATGGGAGCTCTTTCCGGAGAAGTAAAGGCTTTGGAAACTGATTTTTCTTCCAAAGCCAACGTTATTGTTTTGTTCCCCACGGGCACCTTTTTTCTTTAAGATGTAAACACTCTCTGGATGCTGCATGAATCCATCTTAATTTCTTGCAAAGGAGTTTTGTTAAACTATTTTTATTTCAGAGTTTGTAGTAGGCAAACCTTTTTTTTTTTTTTTCTCTTAGGGGAAGAATCCTGGGTGCCTGTTCCTATGGAGGCTTGGTGTAAAAAAAATGATAAAATAGCATAAAGCTGAGGGTGTGTGTTTGTGTGTGTATAAGGAGAGGAAAAGTTTAAGTACAAGAGTTAGCCACTCCCAGTCTTCCTCTCCTTATACTTTACGTGGCCTCCCACTGGTAACCAATTGAAATATAAGCCCACAAGTGTAATTTTAATTATTTTCAGTAGCCACATTTAAAAAGTAAAAAGAATCCGGTGAAATTACTTTTAATAGATTTTATTTAACCCAGAACATCCAAACTAGTATCAGACCAACATATATTAATAGACAAATGATTACTAAACTATTTTATGTGAGATTTTTTACATTAAGTCCAATATACATTCTATATATTTGTATATGTAGACCCATGTCAGTTCAGACAACCCACATTACCATGCAGGGTGTCTACTAGACAGCACAGTTATAAAATAACATTAGAAAATAAACTTGCTCATATGGCATTTAAAATAGTTCATTATCTGCTTGCTGGTTATTTTTTTTTTTAAACTTCCTATGCCGCTGCACCCTCTGTATTCCACTTCATCGGGTTTCTTCTCATTTCTTCTCATTTCCTGAACCTAATATAAACTTTTATCTTTTCGTGTCTGTAGCATCCTTTGCCTCCCTTTGCTGCTGCTGCTGCTAAGTCGCTTCAGTCATGTCCGACCCGTCCCTGGGATTCTCCAGGCAAGAACACTGGAGTGGGTTGCCATTTCCTTCTCCAATGAGTTGCCTCCCTTTAGTTTGTCCTTATTTTGAAACATGTCCCATGCTTGGAGGCAGCCTAGTATGGATTTTCATGGGGTTTGATTGAGATACATTTCCAGCTTCATTGCTGAGTAATTGGGTGAACTGAAGAATATTATTTAGCCTCTTTGAACTCCATGTTACCTATATTTAAAACTAGAACAGTAGCTGTGTGTATGAGCTTGAGTGTGTATATCTTTGTGTATGGTTGTCAGAAACAGAGTGGGAGGGAGGGAGAGCGAGAGAACAGATGAAATGAATGCAAAACAAATAGGAAATACATAGTACAGCTGCTGGCACATAGTAGTTAAAATCCCCTCCCCTTTCCTAGTTACTGTCCAAGTTGCTTCTGTGAGGAGCACACCCATCCTTGTCTGCCAGCAGCATCTAAGTGTACTTTAGTAAGCGTCTCCTTTACACTTTGCCATCTCTTCACCTGCAGTGTCTTAGACCCACCTTTAACAACCCATGTTCAGTCTTTGCTCCCCGGTTACTGTTATTGCACCCTTTGCTTCTTTCCTGCTGCCAAAACTAACACACAATGTGCAGCTGCTCCTAGGAAGTGAGTGAGCCCCGAGCCAAGTGGGACAGTATAGTGCCCTTCCACTGAGGATGAGAGCCAACGTGCTACCGCTGAAATCTCGGCCCAGCTCAGAGTGACAGCACAGCCGCTTCTGTCCCTCGTAGTAACGGTTTCCTAGGCAACCGGTACACACTACCATGGGAGAAATGGAAGGGAAAAAAGGCAAAACCTACATCACTTCCATAGTTTTCAATATTTGTGTGCATGTGCTAAAACTATTGAAAATATATGGATAACTGAACATATGTTTTATCATTTCATGTCATGTTGGTTATGGACTCTGTCCTATCTCTAATAAAATTGCTAGTGAATAACTAGTAATGGTATTGTATGTGAAATTGGATCTTTCTGGCAGAGGAAGGTTTATAATTTTTTGAATAGCAGACTTGCCCATTTTATGTTAGATTTAATCTTGCATTTGATGTGTATTGATCTTTTATAAATATTATTTTAAATTTCCTTTTCTAATTCCTTGTTGCAATTGAGATCTGTATTTTGTATCCAGAAATCTCACCAAATCACCTTATTAATTCTAATGGTTTCTATGTGGTTTCTTTAGCGTTTTCTACATATATGTAATCAAGTAATCTGAAAATAATGAGAATTTTAATTTTTTACTTCTTTATAACCTGTGTTTCTCTAACTTTAATAGGGACTAAGACTTTTGCTACTACAATGGTGAATAAAGTAGAGATAGTATATAGTCTTGACCCATTCTCAAAATATCAGGAGAAATCTTCAAAATTTATCATGAAGCATAAAATTTCTCTAGTTTTTTTTTAATAGATAAACTCTTCTATTCCTGCTTTGCTAAGAGGGTATTTTAAAAATTATGAATGGAGATAAGATAGATTTTTGTCTTATTCCAAATTTCTTTTGAGAGTTTTGAAAAATCATGAATGGAGATATAATTTTTTTATTTTTTTAATTTTTTTTTTTTACTTTACAATATTGTATTGGTTTTGCCATACATCATCATGCATCTGCCATGGGTGTACATGTGTTCCCCATCCTGAACCCCCCTCCCACCTCCCTCCCCATATCATCCCTCTGGGTCATCCCAGTGCACCAATCCAGGTTCGATGCAGGATGCAGGAAGCTTGGGGCTGGTGCACTGGAGATATAATTTTATCAAAGGCTTCTTTTGTATCTACTAAAATAGATATTTGATGTTTTAAATTGATTTTAGTTGGTAACTCAATATTTCATTTCTGGAGTGAACCCCATTGGTTATAATGTATTATCTTTATGAATCATTGGATTAATTTAGCTAATGCTTATTTTATTTAGGACTTTTGTAATGATGTTCATGACAGAGTGTTGCTTATATATATATATATATATATACACACACACATACATATTTTTTAATAATATTTGTTGCAGATTTGAAGATCAAGATCATTGTAATCTCATAAAACAAGTGTGCATGGCTCTTTGGCTCTATAAGGTATTATCACCGTGTTCATCCATCCATTTATCCATCCCTTCATTCACTCCAAAAATATGTATTGAAGGGAAATATAGTATAACAGGGCTTCCCTGGTGGCTCAGATGGTAGAGAATCTGCCTACAATGTGGGAGACCTGGGTTTGATCCCTGGGTTGGAAAGATCCCCTGGAGGCGGGCATGGCCACCTACTCTAGTATTCTTGCTTGGAGAATCCCCGTGGACAGAGGAACCTGCTGGGCTGCAGGCTGTGGGGTTGCAAAGAGTCAGACACGGCTAAGCAACTAAGTACAAATAATATAGTGCATGAAAGTATAAATTCTAGGCTACCTGGGTTTGGATCCTTTTTTAAAAACTTAGTCTGACTATTTTAGTCATCTATGGCTCTCTGACAAGTTGCCATAGGCTTAGTGGCTTAAAGCAACACATTTATTACCCCACAGTTCCTATGGGTCGAAAATCTGCGAATATCTTAGCTGGATGCTCTGTTTCAGGGTTTCTCACAAGGATACAAAGTGTTGGCCTGGCTAAGGGACATATTTGAGGCATACCTGGAAAGGGATCTGCTTCCAAGTTCATGTAACTGTTGGCAGAATGCAGTTTCTTGAAGGTCGTTGATCTGAGGATCTCAATGCATTGATAACTGTAGGGTGGAATCCACCCTTAGTTTTTTGCCATGTGGGCCTCTCCATAGGGCAGTTTATTTAATCAAAGTTAAAATAAGAGAATCTGTTAGGGAGATAGAAGTTTCAATATAAAGAAACATAATCACCTTTTCTTCATGTTATTCATTAAAAACAGTGAATAGCTCTTACTCACTCTCAAAAGGAATTAAACAAGCCGGGCATAGAAGGAGGCGTAAGTAATTGCGGGCTGTCTTAGTCAGTCCAGCATAGTATGTTAGACAGATTATTTGACTTCTGTGTGCATCAGGGTCTTCATCTATTAAATGAAAATAATAATGGGGTCATTAGAAATATTAGATAATTTAATATTAGTAAGGCATCTAGAATAGTGCCTGGCACATAGTAAGTGCCTCATTAATGTTAGATTCTATTAATATGTGAAGTGCAAAGTACAATTCCATATGTGGGGGACATAGCACTGAACAACAGGGATAGATTCTCATGAAGTTTACAATCTAGTGGAGAAAAGCAGAAGATAAACATCAGATCAGATCAGTCGCTCATTCGTGTCCAACTCTTTGCGACCCCATTAAACGCAGCACGCCAGGCCTCCCTGTCCATCACCAACTCCCGGAGTTCACTCAGACTCACGTCCATCGAGTCAGTGATGCCATCCAGCCATCTCATCCTCTGTTGTCCCCTTCTCCTCCTGCCCCCAATCCCTCCCAGCATCAGAGTCTTTTCCAGTGAGTCAACTCTTCTCATGAGGTGGCCAAAGTTACTGGAGTTTCAGCTTTAGCATCATTCCTTCCAAAGAAATCCCAGGGCTGATCTCCTTCAGAATGGACTGGTTGGATCTCCTTGCAGTCCAAGGGACTCTCAAGAGTCTTCTCCAACACCACAGTTCAAAAGCATCAATTCTTCGGCGCTCAGCCTTATAAGTATAAATTGAGTGTTGGTAGTGTCAGGGTATTACTATTTTATATAAAATGAAAAGAGTAATTCTTATTGGTAACATTTGAGCAAGAGTCTGAAGGAAGTGAAGGGACAAACCTATGTATCTTGGAAATCATAGGAGTGAAATTCTTAAGATGAGAATGCATTGACTTTAGGAACCACATGGAACCTTGGTTTGAAACTGTACATCAGAACTTATATATGTTCATGTCAGAGATGACAGTTTATTCTCACATAGCTGGGCCCTTGTATGCAAAACACGACTCTGTAGAATTGTCACAGAAAACGTGCAAAATACTGAGATTGTGCTCAACAGGGACAGTTAAATGGTTAAATGCTTTATAGTGTTGGAAACCTGAATCTGAGTGGTACCTGTATGTTTACCATAGTTTTAAGTTAAATTTGGTTGCAACAAATAGCAAATATTACTACAATGATGTTGAAAGTCCCTTATTTATTTTCTAAGCCACTCATAATTTGATTAATTGTTATGAAATGACTTAAAGCCTAACTTGTATTTTTTTCTAGCCTATATCTTAATAGTTTTTACCTCATTCTAATCAGAATACAAATATGATTGCTTCTTTCTTATTATTCACTCAATGTTTAATAAGTGATAGGTCTTCTAAGTGACCAGTAATCACTAGGGCTTCAATTTTTAGTGTTTATCTAGTCTTCCACCGTATTAATAAAAAGAAAAAAAAATGTATTTGTTTTTATTCTCTTGGGGATTTGGTTATTTTGTTTGCTTGTTTGCTACTCAAAAATTGGATGATGCTAATTCTTCTGAACTGATACATTTTTCTTCCTTTAAATTATTTTTAGAAAGAATTACCAAGAGTATATAAATTGGTCCAATGATCTAAACATTTTTATGGAATTTTATTCCAAACCACATTGACTAAGATGCCTTTTTTGATAGTGACAAAAAGACATTACCTTGCCCATATATTTCATTTTTATGCCCTTTATTCCCATACACTTAACTTTATAGCCTAGTAGCGATATATTTGCGGAGAAGGCAATGGCACCCCACTCCAGTACTCTTGCCTGGAAAATCCCATGGATGGAGGAGCCTGGTGGACTGCAGTCCATGGGGTCGCTAAGAGTCGGACACGACTGAGCGACTTCACTTTTTTTCACTTTCATGCATTGGAGAAGGAAATGGCAACTCACTCCAGTGTTCTTGCCTGGAGAATCCCAGGGACGGGGGAGCCTGGTGGGCTGCCGTCTATGGGGTCACACAGAGTCGGACACGACTGAAGTGACTTAGCAGCAGCAGCGATATATTTGGGTGGGCACCCAATTCTATTACCTGATAGTGGTGTGACCTTGGGCAGATGGCAGATAATATACCTGCTTAGTTCCTCAGCTTCCACATCTGTAAAATGAGGATAATAATAAGAGTATCCATCTTACAGGCTTTTTCTCAATTAATCTGAGTGTTGCATACATGATGGGGGCTCTGTAAATATCAGCTATTATTATTTTCATGTCTTCCTAGGTTATTAGTCAAATCAGACCTTGCTTATCCAAACTTGGACAGGAATTTGCCTGAAACTTTAGCAGCAGCTCTAAGTAGCCTGGCATCATCTAGCACGGCAGATAAGAGAATATAGCAGAATGGAAGTCACAAACAAGGCGCCTGTGGACCAAATCCTGCTCACGACTTTTATTCATCCCACACATTGTTGTTATTATTTTTAATTAAAAATTGCTAACTTCTGACATTTTTGAAATTTAACATAAAATCTGAATTCATGGTTTCTCTTAAGAAAAGAACGGAAAAATAAAGCAAAACCAGGATGTTTTGCCTTCTGGCTACCATCAGCTAGAGCAGAGTAGCAGCCCCTTTTTTCAGAAGAGGTTCTGAAAAGGACCATGTGTTCCCTGAGCGCCACATCTCCTTCCTCCCCTGTTGCTTACACCTTGCCCTGTCTTGCTCCTTTACTTCACCTTACTGGCTTCTAGATCACTTCAATTCGCCTCTACCAGCACAAGGATTGAGATTTTCAAGATCAAAAGAACCAGGTTATAATAATTGCTCTGGACTACTCTCTAATTAAAATTCAAATAACTTGACTGATAATTTCCATCACTGGGTACAGCAGAGTGCGTTTTTCACCAGGTCCTTGGTGTCTCATTAGGAGAGATGCTGGGTTTGTTTTTACCTTGGCTTTCAGACCACAGACACGTTTACCTCTGTAAGAAAGCTGAGTTGAGAGAGTTACAAGGAATAGTAGATTATCTAAAATGCTAAAGCAAATAGTCTGTGAATTCTTTCTCCAAAGGCTGAAAATGGTTACTTCAAAACAGTGGGGAATCCATACCAACAGCACTAAGCTTCTATTTTTATGCCTGAGAGAGTTTTTGAAGCCATTACTCCATGTTCTCCAGTCTTTTAACGCGTGATTCATACACAGTACAGATTGGAAATGGCAGAGATTGATATTATGGAAGAGCTATGTGTGTTACCATGGCACTGGCCAACCACGGAGTTGTATGAGAGATTGTTATACCAAAGCTAATTGGCTCCTTCAGATTTTTGAGAATGAGTCTTTAGGCTTCCACTGAGTTCTGCATTTTACCTTGTCTACATGTGGTAATTAACAGAGGAGGGAACTATTGTGCCTTCATATGAAGCCTGCAACCTTGATTCACATGTCCTGGGGCCTAGTGACAACTGTGTATCATTGTTTCTCATTATCCTAGGAGTTACTAGCTGAGCACTGTAGAAGGGAAAAAAACAACAATGAAAATTTGGGACTGGAGTTCAATAGACAGGAGTTTTAGTTCTGGCACTGCTGCTTATCTGTATGACTTGGGGTAATTAATTTAAATTCTCTTGGACTCAATTTTCTCATATGTAAAATGGGATAACATTAGTAGCTCCCTCTTTGGAGTGGAGGGAGTGTGCAAAATAATTCATATTAGACATTCAGGACATAAATAAGCATTTAATAAGTAGTGTTGACTATGGCTTCCTTGTTGTATTCATTCGGCATAATGAATAACTTTCTATGAGTAGTAAATGCAAGTGACATGGTTCTTGCCCTCATGGATCTTAGACTCTAGTTGGATTTAAACTGGCCAAAATGTGTTTTTGTTTTATAGAACGGCTATTCAGAATGAGACTGTATGATCATGAATCTCTACCCAACCTCTTAATTCTCTTTAAAATATAAAGCACCTTAGTAAACTTTCTTTGCTCAGTTTAATGGGAATAATAAAAAAGACCTAACTTCTAGTGTTTGGTCCAAAGTAAAACAATAATGATAATGATAATAATGAAGATGAAGGGGAAAATAGCTTACATTGATCGCATGCATTCCATTTATCAGTTCAGTTCAGTCGCTCAGTCGTGTCCGACTCTTTGCGACCCCATGAATCGCAGCACGCCAGGCCTCCCTGTCCATCACCAACTCCCGGAGTTCACTCAAACTCACGTCTATCGAGTCAGTGTTGCCATCCAGCCATCTTATCCTCTGTCATCCCGTTTTCCTCCTGCCCCCAATCCCTCCCAGCATCAGAGTCTTTTCCAATGAGTCAACTCTTCGCCTGAGGTGGCCAAAGTGCTGGAGTTTCAGCTTTAGCATCATTCCTTCCAAAGAAATCCCAGGGCTGATCTCCTTCAGAATGGACTGGCTGGATCTCTGTACAGTCCAAGGGACTCTCAAGAGTCTTCTCCAACACCACAGTTCAAAAGCATCAATTCTTTGGCACTCAGCTTTCTTCACAGTCCAACTCACATCCATACATGACCACAGGAAAAACCATAGCCTTGACTAGACGGACCTTTGTTGGCAAAGTAATGTCTCTGCTTTTCAATATGCTATCTAGGTTGGTCATAACTTTCCCTCTAAGGAGTAAGCGTCTTTTAATTTCATGGCTTTAATCACCATCTGCAGTGATTTTGGAGCCCAAAAAAATAAAGCCGGACACTGTTTCCACTGTTTCCCCATCTATCTGCCATGAAGTGATGGGACCAGATGCCATGATTGTATTTATTCTATGTAGTTACCATTAATTGATGTAGTAACTTTTATCTGAATTAATTTATTCAAATCTCACGTTCACCTATAAGGTAGTAATTAGTCCCATTTTGTAGATGAGGAAACTCAGGCATTAGAAGAGATACACCCTCAGGAAATATCAGTTGCTGCAGTGGTAGCATTAGTAAAATGAACGTCTCTCCACATCACATTATTAGGTTCCCACCGCTGTTTACATTCCTTCTCAGTAATTCCACAGTGTCTCCATACTTGATCAAGCTTTCTGTTGGTGGAAACTTTGGTTATCATTATGACATTTACATAAAGAGCAAGTTTTGAAAACCATCTCTTTTTATTTGAGAGGCTGTCTGCTTGTTTGTGTTAGCTCTGAAATAAATTCCATATCCTTCTGTTCACTTGACAGATTTAACTGAAGGTTTCAGACAGTAAAGCTGTCAGGCTAACCCTGGAGACCAGGAGTGAGAATTCTGGACAATGCACATTGGCCAGTATAGGGTTATGTTACTCAGAGACTAGGTGAAGGGAATATTTTCAACCTGTAAATGTTTCTCTCCTTGTGTGTAGACTATACCTGTGAAGAAAGTCACAGGTGACAGCGTGCTGGGCTGAATCGTCCGAGGGACCTTGTGCACAAACCTAGGCTGACATTCTCAGCTGAGGTGCTTTTCAGTCACTGAGAAAGTGTGTTGCTTCCGCTGCCTGGGTCATTCTACACTGTCAAGTCTGTGACCAGTTATCACCTTCTCAGTGAATCCTGCTTGTCCAGATTATTTGTAATTCACCCCCTCTCTTTATCCTCAGGCATTTGGTACCACTGTTCCCTGCCTTATTTTCCTTCAGAGCACTTGCTCTATTTACACACTGTCCATTTTGCCTGTTTCTTGTCTATTCCCCTGTCAGCGGTATTCTGGAACCTGCTTATACCACTTCTCAAATAAATAAACTATTCAGGAATAAATAAATGATCAGGAATTTGCAAACAGGTTGTCAGATTGGTCAAAGTGAGAACATTTACTGGTACACAACTACCATCTCTTAAATGTAAGCTCCATGAGAGAACGCATTTTTGTTTGTTTCATTCACTGCTGTATTCCCTTTAACTAAAAATGTGCTTTACACACTGTATTTAAAAAGTATTTGCTGGAGGAAGTCTAGAACAAATGTGTGAGTGAGTGTACAAACTTCCATTTTATCCATGCTTCATGTATGATCTGTGCTCTATCAAGAACTTTCTTTAAAATTTTTTTATTTTGGTAAAAGTCACATAATAAAAAAAATACTGTTTTAACCATATTTAACTGTATAGTTCAGTAGCATTCTAAGGACTTTTTATATATATCTCATTACAATCTTAATACCGGGAGGCAGTATGTACCCCTACAGTGTTATTATCCTGCATTCACAAATGCAGCAACTGTGAAGCCAAGAGGTTTGTCAGCTTCTCCAAGGTCACGTGGGGGTACATGGTAGACACAGAGTGAGGAGGAGCAGAAGAAAGAGAAGGATAAAAAGAAGGAGGAAAGGAAGAGAAGGAGGAGGAGGAGATTAATGGCAGCAAGCACTCACATCACACTTAGCTATATGTCAGGTACTAGTCTGAGTATTTTATATAGAAATAACAATAATTCATCTCATTTGCACAACACACCCATGAGATAGGTGGTAATATTATTATCCCCACTTTACAGCTGAGGAAACAGAGGCACACAAAGCTTAGGTCCCTCGTCAAAGAACACGTAATACAACTTCTTAGAGCTGAGACTTGATGCAGGATATAAGGCGGTGCTGGGATCCACACTTTTTAACTGCTCTGCTTTATTGATGCAGGATATAAGGCGGTGCTGGGATCCACACTTTTTAACTGTTCTGCTTTATTGAATGCAGGATATAAGGCGGTGCTGGGATCCACACTTTTTAACTGCTCTGCTTTATTGAATGCAGGATATAAGGCGGTGCTGGGATCCACACTTTTTAACTGTTCTGCTTTATTGTCTGTTGACTGACTTGTCCTGCACCAGAGCTCCTGGTTAGAATGACTGGACCTACTAGGGGATTTGTCCATTCTTGTGGGACTTAATCCCTAGTTTTTTATACCTCATAGATTTTGCAGCTTGTCTTGTCTTGAATGGACTTTCTAACCACTGTGTGATTAATTTGACTCATTGTATCAAATGAGACTGAAGTTGTGGAAATTATCTTGAATTCCTTTGCTTTCTGAAAGGTTGCTTATGCTTCCTTCTGTTGACTCCACTCTCCTAATCTTCAACCTAATCCTCGGTTGATGAAGCAAAGAGCAGTAAAGGTTAAGAGAGTGATGACTTGTAAATGAAGTACATTAATGAAAAGAAGAAAAAAGCACCACCTGAAAGACTTCCTTCTTTTTGATCAAGACATCAATATAGCCGTTAAATGAATTCTCTTTCAAAAAATGTTTCATTTTTGTTTTATCATCCTGCTTCAAAGAATAGAGAAGGCAATAGGAACCCACTTCAGAAGCAGAGCTAAGATTGTTGCTGAACCCACTTCACAGAGGAATCTGAACTTAGGATGAGGTCTTCTTTCTAATGTTCTAAATGTATGTTAGTGGGGTAAGCTGTCTGCAAAACTACTTATCTGGTGAAGAGAAATAAACTTAAAGTTTCTACTTATTTTGTGGGCCACTAAAAGTTGTCACCCACCAGAAGAGCCCTGGACTTCTTAGGACATATTCCAGGAGTTGATAGATTTAAGGTATTAAGGTTCCATCTGTCAGCAGCTCTGGTGAACTTTCTGGACCTCAATCTCCTTGTTTGCCAAATGTATTTGTAAAGTCATCTTCTGAGTTTAATTATTATTCAGAATTGTTTCATCTCTAAAATTTTTCCCAATGAAACCTCACCCACCTGTTGCTGTCTCTCACCCAGCTGTTCTTTAATGGGGTTAGTCCCTCCACACTTCACCTGGTCCTCTCCTTTCTAGGATCAGACTCTTTTTGGTACCACTTTTTGTCTCATCCAACTTCTACTTCTTTCATTGCTGTTTCTACTTCTGTCCTTAGACTCTCTCTGAGAACAGTGGTAGTTAACTTGTATTTCTCCGGAATCTCCCACAGCTTTTAAAATGATGCCAGTTACATAGGAAATAGCTGTTGAATGACATTGAAGATGATAGAATAGTGAATCAGAACATTTAACACTGTTCTCACCAGTTCCGTGTGATTTACTCTTGTGAAAATAAAAACAAAGCAAACAAATGAACCAAAAGTATATAATACTTTCTAAAAATATTGTGTAAGTAAAGTTTTGTTTCCTCAACTCTGTTGTTGATGTTGGGAAAGCCTTTTTATGAAGTCGTTCTACTGGATGTTCTTATTGGTACATATTAAAGTTATTAATTAAACACACGAATGCTTAAAATGAATGCCTTGTAGTCTTGTGAAATGGCTGTGACTGGGTAATTCAATGCATTAGGTGTTATTAGGAGAAAAAGTAATGCTGTTCTGGCAGAAGAATAAGTACTCCAGATTTGAAGATCATATTTGCAGATGACTTGAGTATTAGAACTTCCATACAATTATTTTCTTATTTAATATTTTCAAGCCTTGTAACAATCAATGCCAGGAAAAATAGACGAGAGCTGAGATCTGTTAAAATGCTTGACAGTGCGTTTATTAAGGAGAATATTTTGACTGAATAGTTCATTTATCTATTTTTAAAATGTAAGTACGAAGGCAACCAGTTTAAGTGAATAACTGTGTACCCGTAATAGCCTGTGCTATTTCAGGAAGGAACCAAAGGTTGTGTTAGCTCCTCCTGGATCAGGTGAAGCGAGGACAAGTGTAAATAAACGCATCATCCCAGTCGTCCAGCATCTTCAGAATTGAACCTCTTGGTAGACTCTTTACTGGCCTTCCATTATTGAATCCAAATGAGTGTTCATGGAATTGGCCCCAAACAAATGAATTCCTAAAATGGGACATGAATCCAAGTGTCACCATGGTGTTTTTAGCCACTCAGATATTGAAATAGTTTCCTGATAGTTTAAACTCAGAAAGACTCTTCATTTCTTCTACCATGTTTCTGTTCTAGCTGTTATATCCTATATTGAAAAAGGATCATAGGGCAAAAGGAAACCCTATGAGTCTTCCATTCCCTTTCTTTTTTTACCCTCTCACATTCTCTCCTTCTGGTCTATTAATAAGTGCCTTTCAAATAAGTATCCATAAAAGAAGTTACATTGATGTTTTAAAGCATTCAGAAATCTTCACCTTCAAGAGTCGAACTTGTCATGAGTTAATTTTCTCATTGGTTTAAATCAGAGCATAAAAGAGTACTGCTGGTAACAAGAGTTAAATTTACTACTACAGAGAAGTATAAATGCTGTGTTTTTGAAAATTATGTAGTATAGGTTGCATGCAAATTACACCTCTTTTTCCAAGAGAATGTTTCCTCTTGGTTCATTATTCAAGATGTTTCAATCTTTCACATTCCAGGGTGGCCCGAAAGCACCAAAATATTGATTACAATCCTCTTGTTCTAGGAGCAATTCGCTTACCACTTTTGAAAAGCAGGGACTTGTATTAACAAGAGCATGACTGTTTCTATAACGTTCTTATATTCTTATGGTAAATCATTTGAAGGAAATACAGTAAGAACCACAAAAGAGAAAATATGTTCAAGTCTTTGTGTTGGACATACAAAAACTCGATTAGTCAGTACCTGGGGAAAAGAGTTCTGCCACCTTTCTGCTTTAGAATTTTCTTGCTATCATTGTTTATGGATTAATCTCTTTCTAAGACCTGTAAGAGAAGAAAAAAGCATTGTGATTTACGATGGAGTTGCTATTGGGAGTCATCCATCCTTCAGGCTAATGATAATAGCTATTGCTTTTTGAGGATATACTGTTTATCCAGCAAATGGGACTTTTTGGATAATAGGATTTTTACAACAGGCATATAAGGGCGTTTTTATGGGTTTAACCATTTCACAAAGAACCTGACAGTAGTCAGTTGGCTGGTACAGGGTCTCTTGCAGAGCTCTTAAATAACTGAGCAGGGATTTAAACTGTCTTCAGGGCCAGCTTTACTGGTGGTCACAAAGGGTCCCTACTCTCAGAAGGGTTTAATGCTAAGCTGTAAGCTGCTTAAAATTTATAGTTTTTTTTGAATAAGGTGTCTTGAGGGACTTTCCAGGTGGCTCAGCAGTAAAGAATACACCTGCAAGACAGGAGACATGGGTTCAGTCCCTGGGTTGGGAAGATCCCCTGGCAAAGGAAAGGACAACTCATTCCAGTATTCTTGCCTGGGAAATCCATGGACAGAGGAACTTGGTGGGCTACAGTCCATGGGAGGTCACAGGAGTTGGACATGACTGAGTGACTGTCAGACCTCTCCACCAGGACCTGCCCATCTTGGATGGCCCCACATGGCATGGCTTAGTTTCATTGAGTTAGACAAGGCTGTGGTCCGTGTGATCAGATTGGCTAGTTTTCTGTGATTATGGTTTCAGTGTGTCTGCCCTCTGATGCCCTCTCACAACACCTACCATCATACTTGAGTTACTCTTACCTTGGACGTGGGGTATCTCTTCACGGCTGCCCTAGCAAAGCACAGCCACTGCTCCTTACCTTGAACGAGGGGTATCTCCTCACAGCCGCCCCTCCTGACCTTGAACGTGGAGTAGCTCCTCTCGGCCCTCCTGTGCCCGCGTAGCCGCCGCTCCTTGGACAAGGGGTCTTATATGCAGAGTACATCATGAGAAATGCTGGGCTGGAAGAAGCACAAGCTGGAATCAAGATTCCTGGGAGAAATATCAATAACCTCAGATATGTAGATGACACCACCCTTATGGCAGAAAGTGAAGAGGAACTAAAAAGCCTCAATGAAAGTGAAAGAGGAGAGTGAAAAAGTTGGCTTAAAGCTCAACATTCAGAAAACGAAGATCATGGCATCCGGTCCCATCACTTCATAGGAAATAGATGGAGAAACAGTGGAAATAGTCGCTGACTTTATTTTTGGGGCTCCAAAATCACTGCAGACAGTGATTGCAGCCATGAAATTAAAAGACAGTTACTCCTTGGAAGCAAAGTTATGACCAACCTAGATAGCATATTGAAAACCAGAGATATTACTTTGCCAACAAAGGTCCATCTAGTCAAGGCTATGATTTTTCCAGTGGTCATGTATGGCTGTGAGAGTTGGACTGTGAAGAAAGCTGAGTGCTGAAGAATTGATGCTTTTGAACTGTGGTGTTGGAGAAGACTCTTGAGAGTCCCTTGGACTGCAAGGAGATCCAACCAGTCCATGCTAAAGGAGATCAGTCCTGGGTGTTCTTTGGAAGGACTGATGCTAAAGCTGAAACTAATACTTTGGCCACCTTATGCAAAGAATTGACTCATTGGGAAAGACTCTGATGCTGGGAGGGATTGGGGGCAGGAGGAGAAGGGGACGACAGAAGATGAGATGGCTGGATGGCATCAGTGACTTGATGGACATGAGTTTGAGTGAACTCTGGGAGTTGGTGATGGACAGGGAGGCCTGGCGTGCTGCGATTCGTGGGGTTGCAAAGAGTCGGACACGACTGAGCAACTGAACTGAACTGAGTGACTAAGCAACAATACAAGGTGTCCTGAGTTTTCAGCGTGTGCTGAGCTCTGCAAATTCCGTAGCTCATCATATCTCTCTAGGTATAAAGCTCATTTCATTTCATCATACCTCTCCCAGGGATGAATTTTCCGTTACAAAAATAGCCTCAGCAGGATGGTTACTACCTGCTCTCTACCAACTCTATGAAAGCATGGTTTGGTGCCCTTTGCCTGCCCCACACAGGCAGATTTGATATCTAAATTGATTGCTAGATTGAAACCCTGGCAATGATGAATATCTGAAAGATCAGCTTTTAGCTTTCTGGTTACTGAATTGCCAGAGAGAAGGAAACAAAGTTATTTCATATATTTTTACTAACCCGCTTTGGCTTTTCATTTCTGCTAAACATTTTAAGTTTTATTTATATTTCTAAACATGGAGACATTTTCCTTCTCCTCCATCATGTTCTAATATGTTTCATTCTTTTGGGGCTTATATAAGGTACATTGAGTATCTAAAAGTAATATCAATATTCATTAGTATTACTTTGAAGCAATTTGTGTTTGAATGTGGTTTGAAGCAATTTTTTCTACTAAATCAAAATTTTCACAATCTAAACTAAGAATATTAAATTTAAAGTCAGGAGCTGACTGATAGAATGACGTTTTTGTTTTCTCAATTTTTTTTTTTTGTTTATCTTCAAACATTCAATAATTAATTCTTCAGTTTAAGAGTTGAAGAAATGGTATGCTGTATTTTGACATTTACTTTTATGACACCCTGAATTAATTTTTTGTTTCAAGCTGTTTTTATGACAGTTACCATCAGTGTTTTGAATTGTGACAGTTTCTTTTCATTAAAAATATACATCCTTCCCTCTTATTTTAAAATGTCCTCTAGTACCATCACATATTGCCAGACTTTTGGGGGAGTATTAGGAGTAATCCAATCCAGTCCCCTTGCTTTACAGGTGAAGAAATTCATGTCCAGAAAGGCATGTAAGAGTTGTTTAAGTTTGTAGGGCCAAATGGTGATAGAGCAAAGACCACGACACGAATTCCTCTGAATTTAAATCCAAGAGTCTTTTATTATACCACATAAGTCTCTTTTGATGCCTAAAATCACTAAGATTTCTTTTTTAATTTTTTATCTATGATAAATATTTATACAGCCTTAAGGCTTGCGTTAAAGCTTAGCTTATCCAGGCCCTATGAATATTAAAATCAGAAATCTGGAGGGGAATATTAGCTTTTCTGTAAAAGGGTAAGAGTGTTTTTTAAGTTCTCAATGTTGTGTCAGAAAAAAAAAAATTTTTCCATTTTTCCAATTAAATTCTTTTAGCAGACAGTAATGCCTCTTTGGATTGTTTTGATAATTTTATAACCACGTAATACATTTTATAAAAAACAAATCGCCTAGTAAAGATGTTGGTGAAACTCTTGCCCAGTTAAGTATACTGTGAAAAAAAAAAACCTAGTTAGATCTGGTGCTATAATAAGGAGTGCCAGCAAGGCAGCCCTGTTGAAAGATACTTTTTCTCACCACGATCCTGGGTTTTTGCTGGGGGAAAATTGAAATACGTTTCCAGTAAAGGCAAATTTTCAATTCTGGTAGGGATCCTTGGAAATATGGAGACTGACTCCAAACTGCCATGTTATTACTATCAACATATTTTTCTTTTTAAATCTGTCCACCTAAATTATGTTCCCAGGATGGAGTATAATTCTGCTGACCAGGCTGGGTAATTTACAGTAGCCAATTACAAGACTTTTACATGACAATTTATCTTGTATATGCTTTGGATATAAGTTTTCGTTCAGTATTTCTTAGCCATACCCAGCACAGGGGAGGGAGGTGGGAGGGGGTTTCAGGATGGGGAACACATGTACACCTGTGGCTGATTCATGTCAGTGTATGGGAAAACCACTACAATATTGTAAAGTAATTAGCTTCCAATTAAAATAAATTAATTAAAAAAGAAACACTCAGCACTGCTGCTGCTGCTGCTGCTAAGTCGCGTCAGTCGTGTCCGACTCTATGCGACCCCATACACGGCAGCCCACCAGGCTTCCCCGTCCCTGGGATTCTCCAAGCAAGAACACTGGAGTGGGTTGCCATTTCCTTCTCCAATGCATAAAAGTGAAAAGTGAAAGGGAAGTCGCTCAGTCATGTCCGACTCTAGCGACCCCATGGACTATAGCCTACCAGGCTCCTCCATCCATGGGATTTTCCTGGCAAAAGTACTGGAGTGGGGTGCCATTGCCTTCTCCGACAGAATCCTTCAAAAAGATTACATTTTTCCCGTTTCTCCATAACTGATTTTCCTAACATTTATGGATTCGCTTTTACTCTGCAAGGAACTTTTTAATGTTATGCAGAGTCATTACCCATCATGGAATAACTTTTTGTTCCTTATCCTGCTATCCTTCCCCCAAGAATACAAATAGTCCTGAGGAAAAGAACCTAAGTGGAACCGAGAGCTACGATTCAAACACTGTTTATCCTTTTACATCCCAAACCCATAGGAACTCACTATTCTTAGTGAGTTTTCATTTCTGTCCACCACCCCAGCAAGCAGCTAGACAGCTCCATGTGTTGCTAGTCAGCCAGTAGGAGGTAGCCTGGGCAGGGGAACAGCTCTAGGTATGAACTTTCACTCTACTGGTGCTCCTGCTGCTTAGTCACTCAGCTGTGTCTGACTCTTTGTGACCCATTGGACTGTAGGCTACCAGGCTCCTCTGTCCATGGGATTTTTCAGGCAAAAATACTGGAGTGGGTTGACATTTCTCCTCCAGGGGATCTTCCCAACCCAGGTATCGAACTAGAGTCTCTTGTCTCTCCTACATTGTAAGTGGATTCTTTACCCACTGAGCCACCTGGGAAGCCCCTTCACTCTGCTGCTTGCCTAGTGTCCTGTCAAGATCTGACCCAAGTTAGTTAACCCCCCTGAGCCTCAGTAAATTTTTGAAATAGAGATAGTAATATGCGAATAATTTATAAGGTATTTTCTGTATACAGATGGGTTATTGGGTGATACATGAGATGACAATGAAACAAGATAATTCTAGAACTAAGATTCTTCACTTCTACTGACCGTTTTTCCAGAAGTCCAATCCAAAGACTGCATTCAGCATAGCGAGAGAGATGAGGGGCTGAAATGGGTTTCTTTGACCTTGTGAAAGGTTTGGAATTGCCATCTGCAGAAAAGCATGCCCGTGGACTCACAATGAATTTCTGTTCACTGGCCATATAGAAAACCTGGTGGAACTTCATCCCTAATCCCTTGATTTTAGTCTCAGCAATATGTATTTGGTGAGTAGGGATATTTGTGGTCAAGGCGTTCTTTTGATTTTGTGGAATTAAAATGTTTCAGAACTCCATAATCATTTGTCCAGCATTCAAGGCAGAATCTTGTGGAGTATGTTCCAAGTACAAAAGTCCCTGTGAATTCCAGTGGACCATAGGATGTGGTTTTATATCCAAACTGACTTGGTAGAATCACTAGGGAGGCTCTTAGCTGTATCCATGTAGGGTCCATCTCTTGGCCTCAGCTTCACAGAATGGTTCACATTCCTAGCAACTACCTGAATACCCAGATATGTACATTTGGGACATGCGTGTGTTCATCAGTGTTCTGAAACTTAGTTCAAGGTGAGAGCACACATGTTTATATACAATTCAACTTTCATTTATAAGTATCATCAATTAACCAGTCTCTTCATGGGAAGGATTTTTGGACGATCCCCAGTATTGACTTTCTAAGATAGTTTTGAGGATGGCATGAGTTAATGTATACATGTAAGTATGGAGACAGTTTATGACACTTAGTTAACCAACATTTCCCTTCTTCCCACATGTTACATTAATGTACCTAAAGCCACAGGATTCTTCTTTTGAACAACAGATAAGACCAACTGAAGAGAGGATGAATGCCCATTTATTTAAGAGTTGTAGTCACCAGGGACTAAGCTCTGATTATCAACTGGGGGTGACTGTGCCCCTTAGGGAACATCTGACAATATCTAATGACTTTTAAAAATTATCATTACTCATATCTAATGGGTAGATACTGTTGGAGGTTAGCCCTCTCCCCCCACAAAAAATATTATTCAACCCAAAATGTCAATCATGGCATGGTTAAAAAACCCTGAACAAATATAATTGGTTTTGATTTTCCATTCTTAGAAACACTGTCTGAAGTGGATTCTGCTGTTATCCTCATTTTACAGAAGTAGAGATTGTAGCAATGAGAGATCAAGAGGTTGTCCAAGATGCCAGAACTAGTTGGGGAAGACAGATTTCAATTCACCTAGAATTCATGCCTCTATCCCTGCCTTCTTAGGGCAAAGTCGGAATTAGAATCCTTTGCTGCTACCACTCATTGTTGCCTTTGGATGAAAGTATTATTACGTTGAATCACTATAACATATAAAGCGTGAATGAGTTTTTCAGTTCAGTTCAGTCACTCAGTTGTGTCTGACTCTTTGCGACCCCATAAATTGCAGCATGCCAGGCCTCCCTGTCCATCACCAACTCCCAGAGTTCACTCAGACTCACGTCCATTGAGTCAGTGATGCCATCAAGCCATCTCATCCTCTCTCGTCCCCTTCTCCTCCTGCCCTCAATCCCTCCCAGAATCAGAGTCTTTTCCAATGAGTCAGCTCTTTGCATCAGGTGGTCAAAATATTGGAGTTTCACCTTCAACATCAGTCTTTCCAATGAACAACCAGGACTGATTTCCTTTAGGAAGGACTGGTTGGATCACCTTGCAGTCCAAGGGACTCTCAAGAGTCTTCTCCAACACCACAGTTCAAAAGCTTCAATTCTTCGACGCTCAGCTTTCTTTGTAGTCCAACTCTCACATCCATACATGACCACTGGAAAAACCATAGCCTTGACTAGACAGACCTTTGTTGACAAGGTAATGTCTCTGCTTTTTAATATGATATCTAGGTTGGTCATAACTTTCCTTCCAAGGAGTAAGAATCTTTTAATTTCGTGGCTGCAGTCACCTTCTGCAGTGATTTTGGAGCCCGCAAAATAGAGTCAGCCACTGTTTCCACTGTTTCCCCATCTATTTGCCATGAAGTGATGGGACTGGATGCCATGATCTTCGTTTTCTGAATGTTGAGCTTTAAGCCAACTTTTTCACTCTCCTCTTTCACTTTCATCAAGAGGCTTTTGAGTTCTTCTTCACGCTCTGCCATAAGGGTGATGTCATCTGCATATCTGAGGTTATTGATATTTCTCCTGGCAACCTTGATTCCAGCTTGTGTTTCATCCAGCCCAGCATTTCTCATGATGTACTCTGCATAGAAGTTAAATAAGCAGGGTGACAATATACAGCCTTGACGTACTCCTTTTCCTATTTGGAACCAGTCTGTTGTTCCATGTCCAGTTCTAACTGTTGCTTCCTGACCTGCATACAGATTTCTCAAGAGGCAGATCAGGTGGTCTGGTATTCCCTACTTTCAGAATTTTCCACAGTTTATTGTGATCCACACAGTCAAAGTGTTTGGCATAGTCAATAAAGCAGATAGATGTTTTTCTGGAACTCTCTTACTTTTTCCATAATCCAGAAGATGTTGGCAATTTGATCTCTGGTTCCTCTGCCTTTTGTTAAACCAGCTTGAACATCAGGAAGTTCACGGTTCACATATTGCTGAAGCCTGGCTTGGAGAATTTTGAGCATTACTTTACTAGCGTGTGAGATGAGTGCACTTGTGTGGTAGTTTGAGCATTCTTTGGCATTGCCTTTCTTTGGGATTGGAATGAAAACTGACCTTTTCCAGTCCAGTGGCCACTGCTGAGTTTTCCAGATTTGGTGACATATTGAGTGTAGCACTTTCACAGCATCATCTTTCAGGATTTGGAATAGCTCAACTGGAATTCCATCACCTCCAGTAGCTTTGTTCATAGTGATACTTCCTAAGGCCCACTCTACTTCACATTCCAGGATGTCTGGCTCTATGTGAGTGATCACACCATCGTGATTATCTGGGTCATGAAGATCTTTTTTGTATAGTTCTTCTGTGTATTCTTGCCACCTCTTCTTAATATCTTCTGCTTCTGTTAGGTCCATACTATTACTGTCCTTTATTGAGCCCATCTTTGCATGAAATGTTCCCTTGGTATCTCTAATTTTCTTGAAGAGATCTCTAGTCTTTCCTATTCTATTGTTTTCCTCTATTTCTTTGCATTGATCATTGAGGAAGGCTTTCTTATCTCTCCTTGCTATTCTTTGGAACTCATTCAGATACTTATATCTTTCTTTTTCTCCTTTGCTTTTCACTTCTCTTCTTTTCACAGCTATAATGAGTTTTTAATTTTCTCTTTTTTGTGTGTGAACAGACAAAATAATGCCCATATTTAATAATTGTGGCTCTAGGATGCCATTACAATTATTTTCATGAGATGTACACTAGTGGTGAGGTTGCTACTCTTGTTGGTGTCAGTCAGATGGAATCTTTTGTTATGGTTTTCTGTGTTGTTTTGACATTCCTCTTGCTATTCAGTGGTAATGTGTCTGTTAAGAAAGATTTATGGTCCTATCCTTTTAGGAGAGAATATTCACACTCTGGTTCTGCCTTTTGCAGCTTACACACATTATCACTAAAGTGCATTATCATTTTTTATCTGGTGTCAGGGAGGATTTCATTGTCTTCTACGTTAGGTGGTGTGCTCCAGGGAGGAAAGAGATTAGGGCTCCTCAGAGCTAATAGGACTGATTTTGTTCCACTGTTTTTCCTGCCAGTCAAAAAGAAATAGGGGATAATAGAAACTCATCAGTTGCTTTTTGCAAAACTGTTTACTTTCCTTGAATGTTTCAGTCCCTTGTTGACATGAGCATTGACCGCATTTTGCCATAGTGGATGATTTATTTTACATGAGGTGCCTTTTTCAGCAGCCGCTACAGAGTGTTCTAAATTATTCCAAACTCTATGTGGATAAAAATAAATGCTCTTGTTTCCTCTGATGGATGTTTTGTTTTGCTCACAAAAGTTATGATTGACTTTGCTCTTTCCCAAACCCACTATATGGATCCCCCCGGTCAATGTTTGAACAAAATGTAAAAAAAAATATCATAAACAAGCAAAAACCCCACAGAAATAAAATAAAATGTGGTCTGCCTTGGCTCTTCCAAGCCTGAACCATCAGTTAAATCAGTCCTTAGACTCTCTGAAGAGTAGGAGTTTTAGAAAATGAGTTTCTGTCTAAATAAAAAGGAAACAGGACCATAATGGTGGCATCTTAATAAATTCATTAAGAGGCAAAGGAGACCAAACTCATTCCCTCATCTACATCTACATAGTGATGAAAATCACCAACATGAATTAAAGGATGAAATGAAGAAGTGAAGTGGGGTGGGGGAGGGGCAGATGGCATTGATCACATTTTGACTTTTTTGTCATAACTTCAAAAGACGGTTGCCACAGACTTTTCCGCCATACATCCTCATGCATCTCTCCTTGACATTTGTTTCTTAAGGAGAAATATCTCATTCTCTGGTTTATTTCTTAGATTCCTGGAGGAAAAGACTCTGGTTGGTTCCACCATGATTTTAAGCCAGACTATTTCAGAGATCAGGGACTTGCCAGGTTGCACAGTAGTAAAGAATCTGCCTGCCAATGCCGGAGAAGGCAATGGCAGCCCACTCCAGTACTCTTGCCTGGAGAATCCCAGGGACGGCGGAGCCTGGTAGGCTGCCGTCTATGGGGTCGCACAGAGTCGGATGCAACTGATGCGACTTAGCAGCAGCAGCAGCCTGCCAATGCAAGAGACAAAAGAGACACAGCTTTGATCTCTGGGTCGGGATGATACCCTGGAGAAGAAAATGACAACCCACTCCAGTATTCTTGCCTGGAGAATCCCATGAACAGAGGAGCCTGGCAGGCTACTGTCCATGGGATCACAAAGAGTCAGACACAACTGAGCACACACACACACACACACACACACACACAGATTTAATAGATCACTGCTTATTCTGTGTGTTGACTGCTATTAGTTTTTATGTTTTCCCTGCTTCACATTGAGGGGTAGAGCCAGGGCAGGGTCACCTCATCTAAAGTGAGCTTGTCCCTTTCACATGAATGCTTGACTGGGCAACTTCCCTTCCAAGGGACTGTGGGCAGGATGACTAAAAAACTATAATCAAGATATGATTAAAATAAGAAAAAAAATGATCAACTAAGCAGGAAAAGTGGGCAGGCGAATTTGGTGACTGAGTGGAGGTAATTTTTCTGCAGTGGAAGAGATCTCCAAGGTATAATAAGCCTCAGCAGTGTGTTGTGTTTCAGCACATTAGGGAAAAAGGTTTGAGATGTGAATGCAAGTCTTGATCATATTCACTGCTGTGACTAACATGTTATTGTAGTTGAAACTAACAGTAGAAAATGTTTTGAGTAGGAAAGCTGTAGTGGAGGAGAGATATCTTTTTCCCTACAAAAGGACAGGGTCCCCATGACTGTGCACATCTAAGTGTGTTTGCAAAGCCGCCCCCAAGTTTCTCCTGTCTAAACTATCAAGTTACTCTGTGTTGCCCAAGTTAGGATAATTCCAATTGACCAGACTCCTGTAGATATTACAGGACTTCAACTTTAATTTTCAGATCAGATCAGTCACTCAGTAGTGTCCGACTCTTTGTGACCCCATGAATTGCAGCACGCCAGGCCTTCCTGTCCATCACCAACTCCCAGAGTTCACTCAGACTCAAGTCCATCGAGTCAGTGATGCCACCCAGCCATCTCATCCTCTCTCGTCCCCTTCTCCTGCCCCCAATCCCTCCCAGCATCAGAGTCTTTTCCAATGAGTCAACTCTTTGCATGAGGTGGCCAAAGTACTGCAGTTTCAGCTTCAGCATCATTCCTTCCAAAGAAATCCCAGGGCTGATCTTCTTCAGAATGGACTGGTTGGATCTCCTTGCAGTCCAAGGGACTCTCAAGAGTCTTCTCCAACACCACAGTTCAAAAGCATCAATTCTTTGGCGCTCAGCCTTCTTCACAGTCCAACTCTCACATCCATACATGACCACAGGAAAAACCATAGCCTTGACTAGATGAACCTTTGTTGGCAAAGTAATGTCTCTGCTTTTGAATATGCTATCTAGGTTGGTCATAACTTTCCTTCCAAGGAGTAGGCATCTTTTAATTTCATGGCTGCGGTCACCATATGTAGTGATTTTGGAGCCCAGAAAAGTAAACTCTGACACTGTTTCCACTGTTTCCCCATCTATTTCCCATGAAGTGGTGGGACCGGATGCCATGATCTTCGTTTTCTGAATGTTGAGCTTTAAGCCCACTTTTTCACTCTCCACTTTCACTTTCATCAAGAGGCTTTTTAGTTCCTCTTCAACTTCTGCCATAAGGGTGATGTCATCTGCATATCTGAGGTTATTGAGATTTCTCCCGGCAATCTTGATTCCAGTTTGTGTTTCTTCCAGTCCAGCTTTTCTCATGATGTACTCTGCATAGAAGTTAAATAAACAGGGTGACAATATACAACCTTGATGAACTCCTTTTCCTATTTGCAACCAGTTTGTTGTTCCATGTCCAGTTCTAACTGTTGCTTCCTGACCTGCATACAAATTTCTCAAAAGGCAAATCAGGTGGTCTGGTATTCCCATCTCTTGAAGAATTTTCCACAGTTTATTGTGATCCACACAGTCAAAGGCTTTGGCATAGTCAATAAAGCAGAAATAGATGTTTTTCTGGAACTCTCTTGCTTTTTCTATGATCCAGCGCATGTTGGCAATTTGATCTCTGGTTCCTCTGCCTTTTCTAAAACCAGCTTGAACATCTGGAAGTTCACGGTTAACATACTGCTGAAGCCTGGCTTAGAGAATTTTGAGCATTATTTTACTAGCGTGTGAGATGAGTGCCATTGTGCAGTAGTTTGAGCATTCTTTGGCATTGCCTTTCTTTGGGATTGGAATGAAAACTGACCTTTTCCAGTCCTGTGGCCACTGCTGAGTTTTCCAAATTTGCTGGCATATTGAGTGTAGCACTTTCACAGCATCATCTTTCAGGATTTGGAATAGCTCAACTGGAATTCCATCACCTCCACTAGCTTTGTTCACAGTGATGCTTTCTAAGGCCCACTTGACTTCACATTCCAGGATGTCTGGCTCTAGGCCAGTGATCACACCATCATGATCATCTGGGTCACGAAGATCTCTTTTGTACAGTTCTTCTGTGTATTCTTGCCACCTCTTCTTAATATCTTCTGCTTCTGTTAGGTCCATACCATTTCTGTCCTTTATCGAGCTCTTCTTTGCATGAAATGTTCCTTTGGTATCTCTGATTTTCTTAAAGAGATCTCTAGTCTTTCCATTCTGTTGTTTTCCTCTATTTCTTTGCATTGATCGCTGATGAAGGCTTTCTTATCTCTTCTTGCTATTCTTTGGAACTCTGCATTCAGATGTTTATATCTTTCCTTTTCTCCTTTGCTTTTCACTTCTCTTCTTTTCACAGCTATTTGTAAGGCCTCCCCAGACAGCCATTTTGCTTTTTTGCATTTCTTTTCCATGGGGATGGTCTTCATCCCTGTGTCCTGTACAATGTCACGAACCTCTGTCCATAGTTCATCAGGCACTCTATCTATCAGATCTAGGCCCTTAAATCTATTTCTCACTTCCAGTGTATGATCGTAAGGAATTTGATTTAGGTCATACCTGAACGGTCTAGTGGTTTTCCCTACTTTCTTCAATTTAAGTGTGAATTTGGCAATAAGGAGTTCATGGTCTGAACCACAGTCAGCTCCTGGTCTTGTTTTTGCTGACAGTATAGAGCTTCTCCTACTTTGGCTGCAAAGAATATAATCAATCTGATTTCAGTGTTGACCATCTGGTGATGTCCATGTATAGAGTCTTCTCTTGTGTTGTTGGAAGAGGGTGTTTGTTATGACCAGTGCATTTTCTTGGCAAAACTCTGTCAGTCTTTGCCCTGCTTCATTCTGTATTCCAAGGCCAAATTTGCCTGTTACTTCAGGTGTTTCTTGACTTCCTACTTTTGCATTCCAGTCCCCTATAATGAAAGGACATCTTTTTTGGGTGTTAGTTCTAAAAGATCTTGTAGGTCTTCATAGAACCATTCAACTTCAGCTTCTTCAGCGTTTCTGGTTGGGGCATAGACTTGGATTACTGTGATATTGAATAGTTTGCCTTGGAAACGAACAGAGCTCATTCTGTCGTTTTTGAGATTGCATCCAAGTACTGCATTTTGGACTCTTTTGTTGACCATGATGGCCACTCCATTTCTTCTGAGGGATTCCTACCCACAGTAAATTATATTATATCCAAAAACACCTTTTTCTGCACTGCACAAATCAAGGTGTTTGATAATAGTATTTGCCCATCTTTGATTCTTCCAGAAAGTGATGCAAGTTATATTGGATCATTTTTATTAATTCAGGGATTCCCTGGTGGCTCAGACAGTAAAGCATCTGCCTGCAATGCGGGAGACCCGGGTTCAATCTCTAGGTCAGGAAGATCCCCTGGAGAAGGAAATGGCAATCCACTCCAGTACTCTTGCCTGGAGAATTCCATGGACGAAGGAGCCTGGTGGGCTACAGTCCATGGGATTGTAAAGAGTCAGACACGACTGAGTGACTTCACATTAATTCAGTAAACAAGTACAACTAGAAGGAAAGAAGTTCCTCAAGAGTATCAAAACATGATGTCACAAACAATGTAAAGCAGTTTTCCTTGTAAGAAACCTGTAAATTCTTTAAGTGGTGATTAATAGCATGGACCATAGCATCAAACTCCAGAGATCTGCATCCTGATTTACCATGTTCTGGCTTTGCCTTATTATCCTGGTTAGGAAACTTTGCTCACCTGTAAAATGAGAAAATAACATTCTTATGGAGGTGTTGTCAGAGCGAAATAGATCTTGTGCATAATTCACTTAGCAAATTATAATACTGAGTGAAAGTGAATAACTGTAGTATGTCGAGCCAGACAAAATTAGGAGTCATTTGATTATAAAGGGTGAGTAGCAGAGCTAATACTGGGGTGAACCACGTGAAACATCCAGGGTGCAAATTTTAAGGGCATACCAGAAACTCAGTATTCAAGATAAATATTTTCATGCAATGTTTAAAAATCAATGCGAAAGACGTCCTTAATAAATAACATCATAATTGTAAATATATAAAAACAGACTACAACTCTGATTCCAGTACAATGTTATTTATAAAATCAGGCAGCCAGCCTGTGAGCCAGAGTTTGCTGATTTTTTTTAATGCATTCAGTTAGTTCAGTTGCTCAGTCATATCTGACTCTTTGCGACCCCATGGATTGCAGCATGCCAGGCTTCCCTGTCTACCAACTCCTGGAACTTACTCAAACTCATGTCCATAGAGTCGGTGATGGCCATCCAACCATCGCATCCTCTGTCGTCCCCATCTCCTCCCGCCTTCAGTCTTTGCCAGCATCAGGTTCTTCTCCAGTGAGTCAGTTCTTCACATCAGGTGGCCAAAGTATTGGAATTTCAGCTTCAGCATCAGTCCTTCCAATGAATATTCAAGACTGATTTCCTTTAGGATGGACTGGTTGGATCTCCTTGCAGTCCAAGGGACTCTCGAGATAATAATTTATTGTATTGTAATAATAATATAATAATTTAATGCATTAAATATTATTTTATGCATTGAAATATTATTTATCTTTATTACTGAGTTTTATGATAGCTTCTTAAGTTTTATACCTGATGGAAGTGCTTCACTTACTTTTCACAAATTTTACTTCACTAAAATTTGTTCAAGTTTAACTGAGAAATTCAGATTAGAATTAAAATTAGAATTAAAATTCTAGATATTTATAAGACCTTTGGGACCATCTAAAGGACTGTGTCCAACCATCTGTGTGGTTATAGTGCTTTCTTAGCTGTGCCTTTTTAATGTCAAAGATAGTAACTTTGACTGGACTAGCCCATGACTGAAAACTCATTTGTGCATGTGTGAAATTGTTGACCTTTCCAATAGCACTAATCCATGACCGCCTAGGACACTGTGTTACACAAGTAGGACTGCATCTCACCCAGAGACCTTGACTCACTGGCACATTAGAGGGTGCATTTGCTCTCCCATTTGGGTTCATTTCTTTTGCACTTTATGTTTTTCCTGACTTTCTTTGATGGTTTTCTGAGGGCAAATTTTGACCATCTTGAAAACAAGAAATAACTCAGGAAATTATTTTCTTTATTGCTTTTAAATATTGATGGGATTTTGGCAGAGGGAATATAATTAATCTCACAGCAGTTGTCAGCTCCTTTTTGTAACAGACCTTTCATCCCTTTATGTAACATGCCACTGCCTTTCCTTGTTGCTCAGGGTTAACTGGCAGGGAGCCATTTGGCTCACCCAGCTGTACCTTGGCAGAGCGTGCCGTGAATCAGATACCCTTTCCTCCTAGAAGGCAGAATATCTCTCTTACTCAGGTTCATCTCACATTCCAATTTGCAAATGGGTGTGTGGTTTCTGTGTCATTCCATTGACAGCAGTTGATAGATCAATTTAAATGATAGCTTTCAGATGTGTAATTACTTTAGCTTTTGGAGTCACCCCAAGAGGAGAGTGAAAAAGCTGTCTTAAGACTCAACATTCAGAAACTAAGATCATGACATCCAGTCCCATCACTTCATGGCAAATAGATGGGGAAACAATGGAAACAGTGACAGACTTTATTTTCTTGGACTCCAAAATCACTGCAAAATCACTGTAGCTATGAAATTAAATGACACTTGCTCCTTGGAAGAAAAGTTATGACCAACCTAGACAGCATATGAAAAAGCAGAGACATTACTTTGCCAACAAAGGTCTGTCTAGTCAAAGCTATGGTTCTTTCAGTAGTCATGTATGGATATGAGAGTTGGACTATAAAAAAAGCTGAGTGCTAAAGAAATGATGCTTTTGAACTGTGGTGTTGGAGAAGACTCTTGAGAGTGCCTTAGACTGCAAGGCAATCCACCCAATCAATCCTAATGGAAATCAGTCTTGAATATTCATTGGAAGGACTGATGTTGAATCTGAAACTCCAGTACTTTGGCCACCTGATGCAAAGAACTGACTCATTGGAAAAGACCCTGATGCTGGGAAAGATTGAAGGTGGGAGGAAATGGGGATGACAGAGGATGAGATGGTTGGATAGCTTCACTGACTCAACGGACATAAGTTTGAATAAGGTCCGGGAGTTGATGATGGGCAGGAAAGTCTGGCGTGCTGTGGTCCATAGAGTCGCAGAATCGGACACAAGAGAACAGCTGAACTGAACATCCTGAACCATTGTCTCTCTAGTCCATTTCGTCCATCTTTAAGGTAACATAACCCAGGAATCACAAAAGGAGAATACCCTCCCACCACCACCACCAATAAGGCACCAAAGAGTACTATAGCAAGTTCCTAGGCAAATAGTGGGGTAAAGAATAGCCACGGCAAAATGTCTGGCTTTGAGTTGAATGATTGATTGTCCCTGATTGGGCATGTGTGATAGTTAATTTTGTATATTAACTTGACTGGGGCCATGGGGTGCTCAGATATTTGTTCAAACATTATTCTGGGTAATTCTGTGAGGGTGCTTTTGGATGAGATTAACACTTGGATCAGTAGAGTAAAGCAGATTGTACCTCCCTAATGCGGGTGGGTCTCATCCAATCAGTTGAAGCCCTGGCTTGAAGACAAGAGCTGACTCTACCATGAGAAAGAGGAAATTCCTCCTGCCTGATTACCTTGAACTGAGCAATTGATCTTTTCCTGCCTTTCGACTCTACCTGAAACATTGGCTCTTCTTGAGTTTTAAGACTGTGACCTCCAGTCTACAACTTCCACCATGTGCTCTCCTGGTTGGTTAGCCTTTGGACTCAAACTGGAACTGCACCAAAACAGAATCCTTTTCCTTATACATAAGGAAAAAAAAAATACTAGATTCTCATTACCTTTTCCCAAGCAGGTAAGGCATGAGCTGTGTAACCTAGATTTGGATAATCAGATGTACACAGTCAGAATTCTGTGTATGGACTTTGTGACACAAAGAAGTCAGATCAATACAGAATTACTTTATAGTGATGGCTCAAATGAACACAGCATGCAATTTCTAAGGGCAGCTGTGGAAATGGTAACTTCAGGGACAACCAATGTCTAAATCTAATGATGTCAGCCAGTGGTGGAGAGCTAGAGCATTGGGTGTTGGGTACCAGGCAGAGGTGTCCTCGCTGGACAGGGTTCATGGTGAGAGTCTGACTACTGGGGTACTGCAAGGCTGTATGGCCTCCCTCTGTTCTCCAGGTTTTCCAAATTTGGCTTTCCACCCTTCATTAACAGATATGCTAGTTAATAAATTCAATTAAATCAGTTAAGACATGAATTAGTCAATAGTTTACAGCTCCCCTGGTGGTTCAGATGGTAAAGAATCTGCCTGCAGTACAGGAGACCCAGCATTGATCCCTGAGTTGGAAAGATCCCCTCGAGAAGAGAATAGCTACCTACTCCAGTATTCTTGCCTGGAGAATTCCATGGACAGAGGAGCCTCGCGGGCTACAGTCCAAGGAGTCACAAAGAGTTGAACACTAGTGAGCAACTAACACTTTCAGTTTGCTGCTGCTAAGTCGCTTCAGTCGTGTCCAACTCTGTGTGACCCCATAGACGGCAGCCCACCAGGCTCCCTCGTCCCTGGGATTCTCCAGGCAAGAACACTGGAGTGGGTTGCCGTTTCCTTCTCCAACTTTCACTTTAGTTAATAATTATTAACAACATTAATAAATGGAGAAGGAAACGGCAACCCACTCAGTCTACAGTCTACAGGGTCGCAAAGAGTCAGATACGACTGAGTGACTTCACTTCAGTTAATAAATTAATTAGTTGGTAGATTCTGTTAAATCAGTCAATATCTGTCTTAGTTGATTATATCTAAGAACCGGGTCTGGTTGATTTATTCATATCCTTAATATTTCTTGAGCATCTTGTACACATCAGACACTCTTCTTTGTGAGCTAGATAGAGCAGTGAGCAGAACAGACAAGATTCTTTCTCTCATGAAGACTATATTCTTGTGGGGTGAATGAATAGCTGAATGAATGAATGGACAGCAAACAATGAAATATATAAAAATATAGGCAAGTAATATAAGCAATTATTTATTATTAATATTTATAATTTATAATATATAATTATACATATAATTTATAATATATATTTATTATTATTTATAATTATTATTGACTATGCCAAAGCCTTTGACTGTGTGAATCACAATAAACTGGAAAATTCTTAAAGAGATGGGAATACCAGACCACCTGACCTGCCTCTTGAGAAACCTTTATGCAGGTCAGGAAGCAACAGTTTGAACTGGACATGGAACAACAGACTGGTTCCAAATAGGAAAAGGAGTATGTCAAGGCTGTATATTGGTACCCTGCTTATTTAACTTATATGCAGAGTACATCATGAGAAACGCTGGGCTGGATGAAGCACAAGCTGGAATCAAGATTGCTGGGAGAAATATCAATAACCTCAGATATGCAGATGACACCACCCTTATGGTAGGAAGTGAAGAAGAACTAAAGTCTCTTGATGAAACTGAAAGTGGAGAGTGAAAAAGCTGCCTTAAAGCTAACATTCAGAAAACAGAGATCATGGCATCCTGTCCCATCATTTCATTGGAAATAGAACAGTGGAAACAGTGTCAGACTTTATTTTTCTGGGCTCCAAAATCACTGCAGATGGTGACTGCAGCCATGAAATTAAAAGATGCTTACTCCTTGGAAGGAAAGTTATGACCAACTAGATAGCATATTGAAAAGCAGAGACATTGCTTTGCCAACAAAGGTCTGTCTAGTCAAGGCTATGGTTTTTCCAGTGGTCATGTATGGATGTGAGAGTTGGGCTGTGAAGAAGGCTGAGCGCCAAAGAATTGATGCTTTTGAACTGTGGTGTTGGAGAAAACTCTTGAGAGTCCCTTGAACTGCAAGGAGATCCAACCAGTCCATCCTAAAGGAGATCAATCCTGGTTGTTCATTGGAAAGACTGATGTTGAAGCTGAAACTCCAATACTTAGGCTACCTGTTGTGAAGAGCTGGCTCATTTGGAAAGACACTGCTGCTGGGAAAGATTGAGGGCTGTAGGAGAAGGGGATGACAGAGGATGAGTGGTTGGATGGCATCACCGACTCAATGGACATGAGTTTAGGTAAACTCCAGGAGTTGGTGGTGAACAGGGAGGCCTGGTGTGCTGCAGTTCATGGGGTTGCAAAGAGTTGGACACAACTGAGCGACTGAACTAAACTGAAATGAATATAAGGAAAGAAATAAAAGCAAAAAAAAAAAAATCATCTCAATATAATTTCAATGGAGAAAATAAAATGGAATGCGCGTTAGAGTCACAGGAGGACCACCTAGGTGGTTGGGAAAGAGCTCTCTTCAGAAATAAGCTTTATTTTGAGACCTAATTGGCAAGGAGCCAAGCCCCCCAGATAATGGAGAGAAGAGAGTCTTCAGTCGGGGTAATGGTTACTTCAAAGGCCCTAAAACAAAATCAGTCAATACAGGTTCAGACTTGAAGGGATTTAGGAACTCATCGGATCCAAACTTCCAGCTGTATAGTTAAAGATACTGAAGTACAAATATTTTTCAAGCCTTTCGTGAAGACTCCTGAATGATTCAGGTAACTGATCATTACTCTGGTGAAAATATAGAGCAAAGTATAAGGTAGTTTCAGTGAATGCATTTCGGTTTAAGTTTAAATTCTGAAGACAAGATTTTTTTCTTCCATTGGGTCCTTAATTTTTTCAATTTACGTTTTTCCCAGACCAGTTCTTTCTGTATTGCGTGTCTCCTATTCTGCTTTCTCAATAGCATGTAATATATAAAAGAACTGATGGAGGTGGGGAGGAGGGATACATTAGGAGTTTGGGATTAACACATTCAGTTCAGTTCAGTCGCTCAGTCATGTCCGACTCTTTGTGACCCCATGAACCACAGTACGCCTGGCCTCCCTGTCCATCACCAACTCCCGGAGTCCACCCAAACCCATGTCCATTGAGTCTGTGATGCCATCCAACCATCTCATCTTCTGTTGTCCCCTTCTCCTCCTGCTCTCAATCTTTCCCAACATCAAGGTCTTTTCAAATGAGTCAGCTCTTCGCATCAGGTGGCCAAAATATTGGAGTTTCACCTTCAACATCAGTCCTACCAATGAACACCCAGGAATGATACACAGCACTATATATAAAATAGGTAAACCCCAAGGACCTACTTATAGCACAGAGAACCATACTCAATATCTTGCAGTAACCTATAATGGACAAGAATATAATATATTCAGATATATATGCATATGTCTTAAGATATGTGTATTTATATACATACATGTATGTATACATATATAGACACACACACACACACACACACACACATATATCACTGTGCTGGACACTTGAAACTAACACAGCATTGTAAATTAACTATACTTCAATTAAATTTTTGTTTTAAAGGAACAGGTGAATATGTATCCACCATTCTCTCCTCAGTGCCTTTCCTCCTTGAGGGTGGGAGTGTGCATGTTTCAGTGTAGTTCAAGTGTTAGAATCACCAAGGAAGAACCAGTATGGCTGACAGAACAATGATAATTTGAGAAAGTTTGGGACAGGCCACTACAGTTTTTCTCAAATTAAAAAATAGTCAAGGGTAAATAGGTTCATATACTTTTTAATACCTGTAAAGCAATGCTATCAAATCCAAATATCTAAATATAATCTAGGCAAGCCATGAAATTTTCTTGTAGCCACATTAAAAAGTAAAAAAATTAAAGAAATAAAAATAAGTGAAAAATAGGTGAAATAAATTTTGGCAATGTTTATTTCACTAAATATATCTAAAATGTGTTATTATAAAAACTATTAGTGAGCTGTTTTACATTCTTTTTATGCTGAGTATTCAAAGTCAGTGTCTATTTTGTACTTAGAGCATGGTCTACTCTTGCCATGTACCAAGTATACAAAGCAGAGTATAAGATGGATTTCAGTGAATGCATTTAAGTATGGGATAGCCGCTTTTGACTAGTGGCCACCATTTGGAAAGGGCAACCTTAGAGAGAGTTTGACTTTAGTTATCATGGGCTTGCAGACAAAGAAACAGAATAAATCGCTTTACATGAATCCTTCTAATTCTATAGATATACGTCTTTATAGTTTATTTCTTCCTTTTCCATCTTCCCTGGCCCTTTTGTTAGTCCTATTTCATCACCACTTCCTCACTCCAGGGCTCCTTTTTACCTCCTCCCCAAAATGGATTGTTAAGCATTTTAAAGATTCCTTTTTCAAAAGCATTCTTTTTTTTTTTTTTTTTTTTAAGCCACTCTCTTTCTTGGTGATTTAATTTTTAGCTTATCCTTCATTTAAAGAAGGCAGTATTGAAAAGCACAGTGAACCCTTCTGAGTCAGTCGACTCAGAATGCTAAGCACAGAGCTTTATTAATCTTTTTTTTTAGTAGTGTTAGGGAAAAGAAATAACAAAGTACTCACTGACTTCTAATAACAGTTACAAGTAAATGCTGATGCTGATAAGAAGTCTTCTAAAAGGTTAAAAAAATAGAAATAAGTCTTATTTAAGCTTTGGGAAATTATAATGTCCTGTAAATTTGTCTTCATTAGAAGGCATTTGGAAAATGTTTATTTTTGTGCCGTTCATCCATCATTCTAAACAGTGGTGCCAAATTTCTGGCACTTTACTGAAGGTTTGGTCTTCAAGAAGATGACGGTAGAATTCTAGGAGATCTTTTCTTTTAGAGAAAACCCTTTACAGCTTTTAGAGGAGTTACTTCTATTTGGAAGAGGTCTTTACATTTGCATTTTCAAACAATTCCCTGCAAACGCTCTAGTCAAGTTAAATGCAGAGATAGCTACAACTAAAATCCACCTACAAAAGGTTCTCCTCACCATGAATTTAGTTTCTTCTCTTATACACACAGGCTGTTTGAGATATGTAAACGATGCGGGCTTAAGAACTGGATAAAAACCATCTCGGAAATTGGATCCCTAGACATGTACATCTGGCACGTATATTCAGGAAATGAAGCCTTTGGAAACCTTTTCCTAGAATCTAAATATTTGGCTGTTGTAGACAGCAGTTTCCTGCACTTGTGGCTCATCCTGCTTTTCTGCTCATGTGTTTTGACATTAGGTAACTTTGCTCCCATAAAAGATATCCAGAAAGATGAGGAGGCTCCCACTGGGCTCTTGCACACAGAGAATGGATTTGGAAGCCCCTTGAGTTTCATCTCCTAGAGTGCCTGCATGAGATTTAGGAAGATGGCAGATTCCACAGTGAGCTCTGAAAAGGAAGCTGCACAGTGGACCTGGAAAGACCTATTCATTTTCTCATTTGGCAACAGGGCTGTTGTGAAGACAGGGCAGAAAGTGGTGTTTCACTGTGTGCCCTGCTGTTTGTTCCTTTCTCTGTTGAAGGCTTGTGGAGTGCCTTGGGGATCAGAATTCCACTTTGTCCTCTCTCTGCAAGTGATCCTAGCTCTTGGCTTCTCCAGGAAGCCATTCTCAAATTGTCTTAATGATCTTAAGTACCCTGGTGGCGACGCACTGCAACTCACAGCAGCTCCAGGACCCCTGCCTGCTCTGTTGAAATCAACCAATGAAATCGATTTGTTGTCAACAGCTGTTTCTCTCCACGCTCGTTCAAGAGCTTATTCATCATTCCTCTCCTCTTTCTTGGGGATGTACACTCTGCCCAGAGGCAGGAAAAATGTGTAGGTCCACCGACATTTCTAACTTTTCTTCTTTATAGCATACCATCTTCCTCATTGCCATGCTAACTCGTTTTACCAGCAGATGGTGCCCAGGCAGGATGGTGCCAGAGCAAAACTGATGAACCTTAACCCACTGGAGATGATATTAGTTGGAAGCCTGTTTCTAACTGAACCCACTTAGGAAAAACCAATTTAGTTTTCCCTTGGACCTAAAATTCTCTAGATGGAGAAAGAAGGTACATTAAAAGGAACCTATTGCATTAACTACTAAGCTCCTTGGCAAAAATTAAGCATTATGCTATGCTGGCTTTTTTTAAAACCCAGGACCCTTCCATTTTTATGTATTTCCATGGCAGCAGTTCATTTCACCGTGAGCAACAGTAGATTCAGACTCTGCCAATACTTATCGAATAAAATGTGCAAAGAAATAAATGTTATGATGTGTTCAGATGGATTATTTCACTTAACCCTCCTGGTAGTAAAGCAGGTCTAAAATCAGCATTAAGGAAACAATGAAATTAGGCTTTGGATTCTAAAAATGATTTAAACTCTTTATTACATGTTCATTTTAATAGCTATTTTTATTTTTAAGCTTTCTTGGTAAATAGAATGCACACAGATTTTCTTACTGGTGTTCAGATCTGAGAAGTACAGTGTGGTCATTTCCCAAGTTAATTTTGAATGTTGTATAACTGAATATTGATAGAGTTTAAACATGTTTTTAAATACCACTGATAAGGAAGGACCTCTGTGTGTGTTTAAATAAATAAGGACATAAGACTTAAGGGGAAAAAATACCAAATATTAAAGTCATTCCTCTCTCCACTGCCTTTGGGATATGTTTGCCTGTGTGTGTGTGTGCACATGTGTGTGTCTGTGTGGTGAGAATAATTGGAGGAGGGAAGGTGTGGAGAAGAGAAATTTTCCTCTAAGACACATCATCATTCCTCTCTTCTGATATTGATATTTTCTACTTTAGATAACAGTTAGCAGCTATTTCTCAATGGGCTCCAGGCTGTAACTTGGATTGCTTTTCGATCATCTTTATCTTGTGACTGGGAGCAGAGTTGCTTATATTTTTCCATCAACAGTAGTAGGACAGAGTCCTTCACCCATATGCTGCCATTGAATATTTTATGACTGGGTTTTATGGCATTAGTACAAAGAAGCTGATCGGGGTGTGTTTTATGACATTGGGGTAGTACAAAGAAACTGATCAGGGGATTATTGTTTTCCTAAATGAAGGATACTGAATTTAAAACCAATTAATGCATTGTTTATGGAGAAAACATTTCTTCTGGGGTAAAAATAGCATCATCATTAAGGTACAAAACAAAACACACGTATATACGTGTGTGTACTCAGTCACTCAGTTGTGTCTGACTTTTTGTGGCCCCATGGACTGCAGCCTTCCAGGCTTCTCTGTTCATGAAATAATCCAGGCAAGAATACTGGAGTGAATTGCCATTCTCTGCTCCAGGGATCTTCCCTACCCTGGGATTGAACCCATGTCTCTTGTGCCTCCTTCATTGGCAGCTGGATTCTTTACCACTAGTGCCACACGGCAACATGAAGTATAATGTCTAGTTTTGACATGGAATTATATTACACCATACTTATGCAAACAAAAAAGGTACATTATCCTCTGATCCTAGAAGTTATGAATGATGTGTAATTAAATTGACATTATTTCTTTTATCTTTCATCTCACTATGAAATACTCTCATACAAGGGTTCTACCAGGTTAAACTTACTATAAAACATTTATTATCCAAGGGGCCAAGCTGATTAACTAGAGAGAAAATGAGAGAGTAAGAATGAGAGAGAAAAAAAAAATCTTCAGAAAAATATGTCAGTAGGTCCCCAGGAAAAAAAAAAAAGGAAGATAAAGCACAGGCCTTAATATTATTTATTAATATTTGAAGCTACATTGTTCTGAAAACCAGCTATCTAAAATGATCCTACTTTTCAATCCTGAAGGAGATCAGCCCTGGGATTTCTTTGGAAGGAATGATGGTGAAGCTGAAACTCCAGTACTTTGGCCACCTGATGCGAAGAGTTGACTCATTGGAAAAGACTCTGATGCTGGGAGGGATTGGGGGCAGGAGGAGAAGGGGACGACAGAGGATGAGATGGCTGGATGGCATCACCGACTCGATGGATGTGAGTCTGAGTGAACTCTGGGAGTTGGTGATGGACAGGAAGGCCTGGCGTGCTGCGATTCATGGGATTGCAAAGAGTCGGACACGACTGAGCTACTGAACTGAACTGAAAATGATCCTAATTCTTTGCGAACATGTTCACTTTATGGGGCAATGGAATGCAGTGGCTGGAAGAAAACTTGCAATCTAGTTTCTTTTCTGAGACATGACTGTGTTGAGTGTGTCTACATCCCCAAGGGCTGACCTAGATAAGCATGTAGACCATCCTGTCCCAGTGAATAGGTGAATAGGATCCTTTGTTTGGTGTAGATGGAAGGAAGAGCAGGAGAAAAGGTTGAGAGAGCAGAGAGAGAGGCAGCACCAAGGGCAGATGTGGTCCAGCTGTTACCAAGTAGGTGGCTTACTCAGTGAGGCAGGTTTGAATCCAGATTTTACAGAAGTTAAAAACTTGGAAAAGAATGTTTTTGAAACTTAATTATGATTCAGATCACAGCAAATTAGATGATTGGCTGATTGGTATGCAGAGTGTTAAGACTGTTTCAAAGCCAGAGTGATAAACCTATTATTTGCCATTCCGTACTAAATGATACAGTTTTCATAAGGGGTAGGGGGTTGGGGGAGGGAGCAGGTAGGGGATCTTGAAATGTCTTTGGCTGGTACTTTGCTTTATTTGATTGGATTCTTTCTCTCTCTCTCTTTTTAAAATCTTTGAGTTCTCCAAATAGACATAAATACTAGTAGGAAGAGTAACAAGCCTTGGTAGGAAACACTTTCTCCTAGAAGTGCTTTCTCTCTCTCTCTCTTTTAAATTTAATTCTAAAGTTGTGTAATTCACATTGTTGAATGAGTGAATGCTTATTATAGACAAGTTGAGAAATAGGAATAATGAAAGTATGCTCAATGCTCTACAGACTAAAGATACTTGGTGTCCTCTTCGGTGTATTTCCTTCATTAGCTTTTCTCTGCTGAGTTTTGGTTTCTTTTATTAGTTTGATAACCAGAACACCCAAAGCCTTCCAGGAAGGAACTTTCGGCAGAGACGTGCAATGAGAGATACACAGACTGGTCAATGAATCTTTGCGATGGCACATAGTAACTGTGTGACCATGAAGAAGCTATTTGAACTTGCTGATCCCTTATTTAAGAAAGGGCATCCTCATTTTTCAAAGCTTATGAAGACTCCAGCTAAAGTGAGCAAATGCTCATCACAGAGCCTGACCAGTATAACGAGATGTCCCGTCACTGTTAGCTCTTGCCTCTGCATTTTAGTGATCTTTCTGTTTCCTTCGCTAACAAACAATAGGAACATTGTAAATGATGAACAGAGTGGTGGTAGTAACGATGGTGGGTAGATCAGAGAGGATCAAAAAAAAGGTGCTAAAGAGGTAAGAGAACTGTTGCGGGATGTGTAATCCTGGCCAGGTGGTCTTTGTTTCTCAGTCTTCCATAATGTGGAATAAATAGCACAGTTAATATTTCAGGCTTAACTCTTCTGTCATCTGAGACGGAAGTTATTATTTCAAGGAGGTGTGTGACGAGCTATGAAAATAAAAAGTTCAGGATTGGAGTTATCTGGGGGAATGTTGGAATGAATAGTGTATCTTCGTCTAAATCTGTTTAAATGCTTGTGGTAATCATACGCCAAATGTGTGATTACAAAAATCAGCTCTATGCTCCTCTAATGTCTGTTAACATTTTTATTAATATCAAAATGTGTACCTTTTAGAGATTTACTATAAAATATATCAAACTGGATGATTTTATTTTTGACATTTACAACATCCTTTCAGGATTACTTAAAAACAATATTATGGTTCCACATTCACATACATAATTCTTTCTAATAATTTTTATTTGGTTTTTAAATATCTATAATTTTATCTCTGCTCAGGCAGAGAAACTTAAATGTAAAAGCAGTCTAATTATTTGAATAATATAAAGATTTAATTTACATTCTGAATTATACCAATTAATAGTTACTAACATTCTTTGAGTTTCCCCTAAATGATAGACATTATTTTAATCACAGGCATTAACTTAGTCACCTTATGAAACAAGTTTTACCAGTATTCTCATTTATAGACGAGAAACAGAGAGATTAGTTGACTTGCCCAAGGTCACATAGCCAACATAGTGAAAGTTGCTCAGTCGTGTCCGACTCTTTGCAACCCCATGTACTGTACAGTGGATAGAATTCTCCCAGGCCAGAATACTACAGTGGATAGGCTTTCCCTTCTCCAGGGGATCTTCCCAACCCAGGGATTTAACCTAGGTCTCCCACATTGCAGGCAGAATCTTTATCAGCTGAGCTACCAGGGAAGCCCTGGTCAACATAAATCATATATTATTTATATGATAAATAGTCTAGGTAGTCTGACCTTAGAGATTATGACCTTGTCACTATGCTGTCTCAGTCACAGCATCCATTTATTGAATAAGTAGGGTGTGCCAGGCCAGTGTTTAGAACTTCACATGTATGATCACATATTGTTTAGAACTTCACATGAATGATCACATATATGTAATGTATTCATGTATACATATGTTAGTGCTAACATATATCCCCTGAGATGGGAGAACTCTCTACTGATTAGGACTTACACATTTTTTATAAGGTTTCCCAGGCCAATAGGAGGACATTGTTAATCTCAATTCACCTAAGAACAACTTCTCTTGAGACATTTGAATAGGCTGTAGGAAATTACATCAGAGGACATCAACCAAAGATGCATAAGATATCTTTCCCAACACAAACTACCAAATCTAAACTATCCCTAGAGACATTGCCCCCGCCCTTGCTTCTTAGTCCCCGTTCTATTGTTTCAGGACTTCATGGTCCAGACTCCGTACTCACTGCAATATTGTAGTCGTAGGTTCTTTGCATTTGGAGGAAATTAGATTACTGGTGGCCTAAACTGGTGAGCCAGTGCTTCCAGTGTGTGTGTGTACACATGAACATGCAGATTTCCTTGTCCTCAGAGTTTATTAAGCGTCATTATCAAAAGTATTATTGTAAAATGAAATCAGGAAATGGTTGCATTAGGTGAGCAAAACCTTAGAAGATCTTAATAAAAAGCTCTTCTGAGTAAAAAGCTCTTGTGAAAGTGAAAGAGGAGAGTGAAAAAGTTTGCTTAAAGCTCAGAATTCAGAAAACTAAGATCATGGCATCTGGTCCCATCACTTCATGGCAAGTAGATACAGTGGAAACAGTCACAGACTTTATTTTTTTGGGCTCCAAAATCACTGCAGATGGTGACTGCAGCCATGAAATTAAAAGACACTTGCTCCTTGGAAGAAAAGTTATGACCAATCTAGACAGCATATTAAAAAGCAAAGACATTACTTTGCCAACAAGGGTCCATCTAGTCAAGGCTATGGTTTTCCCAGTAGCCATGTATGGATGTGAGAGTTGGACTGTAAAGAAAGCTGACAGCCAAAGAATTGATGCTTTTGAACCGTAGTGTTAGAGAAGACTCTTGAGAGCCCCTTGGACTGCAAGGAGATCCAACCAGTCCATCCTAAAGGAAATCAGTCCTGAATGTTCATTGGAAGGACTGATGCTGAAGTGGAAACTCCAATTCTTTGGCCACCTGATGCCCAAAGCTGACTCATTGGAAAAGACCCTGATGCTGGGAAAGATTGAAGGCAAGAGGAGAAGGGGACAACAGAGGATGAGGTGGCTGGATGGCAGCACCGACTCGTGAGTTTGTGGACATGAGTTTGAGTGAACTCTGGGAGTTGGTGATGGACAGGGAGGCCTGGTGTGTTGCAGCCCATGGGGTCGCAAAGAGTTGGACATGACTGAGCAACTGAACTGAACTGAACTGAACTTGTGAGTTCACTTCCCATGTTGTGAATTGAATGGTGAAGAATGAAACAGTTTTAGGAGAAAATTGGCTTTCTAGTCAAATAATTCAGTTTATACCTAAGTCTGTTGAAATAAACTGCTTGAAGCTTTAGCACAGGAAAAATTAGGATGAAAACTCAGGTTCATTTAAAGCAACCACCCCTGCCCTTTTTTGATAATAGCAGGATTTTGTCACTTACTTTAGAGTGGAATATTGTACCTAACAGCTACGTATTTTGAAGTACTTTCCAAGTATAATTGAAACTTCTGGATCTAGATCAGAAACAATTAGCTTTCTCTCAAAAACATCCTTTTATAAAAGGTCCAAAGTAGTGCCTTGGTTTGCAGCGATAGAGATCTAGGCTTTAACCCTGCCTCAGCCAGTTTTGAGCCATGTCATTGACTACAGTACTTAATCTTGTTCCTCATAAGATAAGGATAACATATTTATGTTATAGAATTATTAAAAGGAAACAAGATAATGCATATAAAAGGCTTTGAGCAGTACCAAGCAGATACAGGCTCCAAAGAATCTGTGATGGTGTAAGAAGATATGGGTGACAGGGGGTTCTTCCTGGGCTAAAGAGGGTCACATCAATTTGCTGCCCTTCTGGCCTTGACCTCTAGGCCTCTGTCCTTAACAATTCTTTGACCATGGCTTTGAAGAAGGTCAGGACACCTGCAAATTCAAAAATGGCTTTGAAAAAGGATCTGATTCTCAGAATTCAGGTATCCAATGAAGAATACTTCATAAAGAAATGTTAGACATAGGTTCAGCAAGTTCTAAAAATATAGATCAGTTTTTTAAAATTTCAAAAAATAATGCCACTTAAAAGAGATTAATTTGACCCCAGTTTGCTCATTGAGAATCACCCCTGCATTGTTACCCAGACCTCAGCCATTCACCACCAACCTTTCAAACAGCATACCAACATTCACTCACTACTTTTTCTTAACATATTTTACTTTTAACCCTAATTTGTTTCAATAAATTTATTTCTATCACAAACAGAAATCCAGTATCAATTGCCATAATGGAAGTTTAAAACAAAACCAATAATTACTGAAAAAAGCATATTCGTGTCCCACCTAAAATCATCTCACATATTCCCAAGTGATGTTTATTCACATTTGGGAAAAAAGCTCAACCACAGTGTCTCAACCTCACTACTTTCAGGCATATAGAGTTGATTACAAAAGTTCCCCTGAATCTGGTAATCCTGCCATCTTTCCACTGGAAGGGACTTTAAGATTGTTTTGTCATTTAGCCTCTTTGTTTTATAGGTAAGAATGTCAAACACAGAGGGTTTAATAACATAATGAGGGACACACAACTTCTTAGAGGCAATGTATAATATTCTGCTATGGAAAAGGTACACAAAAAAATTACTTGCCAGTTCTTTTAAGTGTAAGATCCACCACTGCTATCATTAAAGTCATAAAATAATAAAGCAAGCCAGAGAATTGTTGGGGGTTAGTCATGCAAAGAACCATGAAACATGCAGAACTGAGTCTTCTGTACTTCATTATCAAATATGAGTTACTGATACAGACAGACCTCACATCTCAGTGGGTCCTCATGTCCCCCAGTTACATTTCTGCTGTCTGATTCTCTTCCAGTGACACCTCTCTTATTTGATCAAATTATAGTTTTATTTAGTAGCTGTGGGAGGGCCATGATAAACAGAGATGCCGTAGTGCACATGGCCTAAGATATAATAACTATTCACTATCTCTAAGTTCAATGAGACTTGGAAAATATTAGCCCATTCATTTTTCTATCTCCCATCCTTGTGTATTTCTTGGCTTGGGAGCCTTGCAAAGCCTCATGAGAAACCCATGTTTTAGATTAACCTTCCTGCCCCGAAAGAAAGCGGTTTAGTTTTGCCTTTCTGTCTTCCTTGCCCTCTGCAGGTCCTGTGAGTAGCTGGTCATGGTGTTGACTTTTCTGTGTTTTCTTCATGCTGCCTTCTGGCAACTGTAAGTGAGATAGAGGAACAGGAGGAAGCACAGTTAATTCATTTGTGATTTATCCACCTGCCTTTGAATAATTTAGTGTTCTCCAGCAAGAATTTGATAGTGCCTCCAATTTTTTACTGAGGCTCAAGGGTCTCACTTTGTGTAGAAAGATAGGACTAAAGTGTTAGTTTCTCAGTTGTGTCCAACTCTTAGTGACCTCATGAACTGTAGCCCACCAGGCTCCTCTGTCCATGGGATTCTCCAGGCAAGAATGCTGGAGCAGGTTGCCATGCCCTCCTCCAGGGGCTAAGGAGTTGTGCATATGCTAAAACTCACACAGGGAACATCTCTTCTCTTGCTCAGCTATAGGCTAAATTATATGATACCATCATTTATGTAGATCAAAATGGCTAAATAGCAGCAATTTTACATAATGTAACATCTAGAAAGAGAACATTCATCATGGCTCTGCAGTTAAGATATCTCAACCTGAGCTATAAAGTGGACATTGTTTGCTTGTAGCCTAAAGGTCTAATTTCAAACACTATGCCTAGTTCTTGGAAGCCTCATCATCTGATAAATATTAAGTTACAAAACTAGATTAGAAAAGATGAATTCTAAGGCAGGCAACCAAGTCTCTAGGCTGGACTGATACAGGAAATGAATGACAAAATAGCCAATAACTGTTGGTGTAGGATGAATGGGATTGCTGAAAGCAGCCAGAACTACCTTAACACCAGGGTATGCAACTTTCAGAAATGTTATCAAGCTACAGCTTCATAGAAAACTAGAGTGGAGGGCTTTTGAACATGGCAGACATATTCACTAATGCACTGACTATTTTAGGGAACAACAATGGATCATTTGGGGGGCTGAGAAGGGGAAGCCCAGCTTCAAGATAAGCTGACACCAGAGTAACAATCCAAGGGAAAAATTTCATGTGTACTTAATGAGAAAGTACCTTTTTGGGTCACAGAAACATTATACACAGAACAGGAGCTCCTTTTGATTGTTTTGGGGGAGATACATTTTTTCAGTACTGAAATATGTCTTTTCAGTATTCAAATATATCTAATACAAGCATTTCTTCTAAAGAAGAAGTATTTTTTATTCTATCAGGAAACCACAGCAACTTAGTCATACAAATTCTATTTTTTCACATCCTTTTGCAATTTGACCCAGTTGGAAAAGTAGAGTGTTGTGATTTTTATCACAGTGTTCTCACATTTCTGTCCTTTAAACTCATTCATATAATTTGATTCTTCAAGTGTCCTGAGAAAAAATGTCCTTCAGTTTACATTGAAACAGTCACAGGTACATAACACAGGTGTGTTGTACAGGTGGCAGTCACTGATCCTAAGGAAGTGACAGGAGAGAGGAAGGGAAAACAGTAAACCCTGAGGAATCTTATTTAAAAGAATAGAGGGACCAACCAGTGAAACAAAACAAGATTTTAGTGGTAACCATGGCAACCTGCAGGGGTAAGGAAGAATATGGAGCTTTCTGGTCATTATTATTATTGTATTTCAACATTTATTGACTGATTTCCTTGCATGGGATTGGGGTAATCAATTTTTTCTCATGAGGAGCAGATAAATGGAGATCAGTTTTTCCTAAAGAAAAAACAGCACATTCTAAGGGCTTTTAATGAAGTTGAGAATGTCAGATAACAGAGGAATGCTAAGTTCTCTCTTTTATGCAGTGAATAAGATTTTTAAACTTAGAGACTATATCCTATAAGGGACCGTGCAGTGACATTTATACCAGAGGCATCTGATAGGTAAATAGATACATGATAAATTCTGTGATGCGGGAAAAAAAAGATGCCAAAGGTTAGAGTCGAGATTCACTGGGTTCTTGTTCGGAGAGAAAACCAATAATACTTTTTTTTGAGGCCAACCATAATCTTGGTCAGAGAAGGCAATGGCACCCCACTCCAGTACTCTTGCCTGGAAAATCTCATGGATGGAGGAGCCTGGTAGGCTGCGGTCCATGGGCTTGCTAAGAGTCGGACACGACTGAGCGACTTCACTTTCACTTTTCACTTTCACGCATTGGAGAAGGAAATGGCAACCCACTCCGGTGTTCTTGCCTGGAGAATCCCAGGGATGGTGGAGCCTTGCGGGCTGCTGTCTATGGGGTCACACAGAGTCGGACACGACTGAAGCGACTTAGCAGCAGCAGCAGCAGCATAGTCTTGGGGAGTCCCTGGGACTCTGGTTCTGCCACTTTCTGCTATACTGATAGTGATTCCTAACCTCTTTGAATCTGAGTTTTCCTCATCTGTAAAGTCACACAGTTTGTGTACTGAATTAAATGTCCTTTGAGTATACTAACAAATCATTAGCTGCTATTATTCAATTTGCGAATTCCTGTTGAGAGTTTGTGTACTGTGTGCTGGCACTCTTGAATGGAGGAAATGAAAAGCCTAGTTCAATTCACCTACCTACCAGGGCTCTGAGGACTTGCGAAGTTCTCATGAAGGAAAGGGGACTTCTCAGGTGGCGTGGTGGTAAAGGATCTGTTTGCCAATGCAGGAGGCCCAAGAGATACAGATTCAATCCCAGGGTTGGGAAGATTCCCTGGAGTAGGAAATGGCAAACTGCTTCAGTATTCTTGGCTGGAAAAAGTCTGCTGGGCCCCAGTTCATGGGTCGCAAAGAGTCGGACAAGACTGAGTGTGCATGCACACACATGAAGGAAAGAGTTAGGAACTGGATGACTGAGCGTATGTCTTTATTTGCCCTAACAGCTGGGGTTGTGTCTAATGCCCTGGTGGGATGATTAAGAGCACTTAGTTTCACATGCACAAATGTTCTGGTTTGCGTCAGAGATCATTTGGTCTCTGTCGTTAGAAAAGTGTTGCAGTGTGAGGCCCCTCTATGGAAGGGAGGTACCGTGGGATACCACAGCTGGGCTGAATCCTGGGCATTCTGCTCCATGGGTAGCACAGAAGGGGAGAAAAGCTGTGCCAGTGTTGATATCCACATGCTTTGATGAACCAGGGAAGCCCAAGCATAGTCAACTCCAACTTCAGTAACCCTGACAGCATTAGTTGCAGTATTGTTCCCTGTTTCTAGTCCCTTGTTTCTGTCTTTTCTTCATCTCTAATCTGGTCAATTTCCAAGCATCTTCCTGAGATTTGGCTGCTGAAATTCCCCTGCCTTTCAAGTTTTTTTTTTTTTTTTTTTTAATCCATTGTAACCTGGCCTTTCAGAGGACCACATATGTGCCTGCTGCTGCCACCTCGTGGCCGTATCATAATGTCATGGTTGCCTTCATCTTTGATCCCAACTCTGGGCTAGGCTAGAATTTACTTCAAGGAATTATTCAGGCACTGCTTCTGATTTGATGGAAAATGATTGGAAAATAAAGATGTTTTACAAAGTACACAAATACTTAATCTCTACTGAAACAGTTTTTTTTTCTTGAAAAAGGGTTTTAGAAACTAACTGTAAAAGCATTAATATGCCGGTTCAACATAGAAGCTAAACAGTGTTGACTGGAAGAGTACATTAATCAGGAAGAAAGAATAACTATTCACGCCCTTCTACAAGAAGAGTTAAAGTTCTCTTATCAAATGCAGTGTCTTGGTTTTGCTTCTTGCCAGGTAAAGAATAGATTCTCCAAAGTGACACTGGTTTGACTGGCTTAGAAATTATTTTGTATACCTGGCATGTATGTCCCTCCAGGCTGTGCTGTAGTAATTATGGATTCTCTATCTTGTACTAATAACTCCAGAATTTCTAACTGAGAATGCAAATTTTGCTCTTCTTCTCTATTTTTTTTTTTTTTTTAAGTCTACCATCTTTCTACTAGTGTTGAACAAGAGATATTTGCTTTCTTCATAACTCTGTCTTCCTTATTCTGGCCTTTTCCACAAATAGGCATCTATCTCCTTTTCCCTATTTCTGGTTCATCCTGATGATTTTTATCACCAGATATCTTCCCACAAAACCTTCTGTTCACCATGAAGATTCCTAGTGGTTCTTATCTACTGAAGTAATTCTAGTGGACTGAATTTGTTCTTTAATTTTTGAGAAAATGTTCCTCTTAACTGGCTCAGTATATTAATATACAAATACCAATAACAATGAGTAATGTAAGTAAAGCCACATCTGTATCATAACAATTGAGCAGCAATAAGCTCCCCATTATTCCACCTCTCCTGACGATTTTTCTGGAAAGCTGAGAAGAATATTTTAGGACGTAGCTCACAGAGGCCATTGGGATATTTAATATTCTGTAATTATTTTTGACTTACAATTTGCTATTCAAAAGCAGATTCTAGAAATAAACCTACAGTGGTTTTACTCGGGGCAAAAATAGGAAATAAATTGAACTACAGTCATCATATTAAATTATACTGCCGTATTATGTTTGCTACATTTGGATCTGTGTCATCTTAGAGATCTCTATGCTGCATTTGTCTTGAGTCTGTGCTTTCCAAAAATATTACCAAGACTCTTCTTCTTTTGGTACCATTATGGTACCTTATTTGAAATATCAAATTGCAGATATTTGAGACCATAGCATTTTATTGTTGGAAATAGCCTTAGATAAAACATAGCCAGCCTTCTCTTTCTTTTAGCATGGAAGAGCTGGAAGCCCAGAGAAACAAAGTATTTGCCACAGGTTGCATAAGTAGATCTAAACCATTCTCTTTTGACCATTCTGGTGTCATTCATGTTATTTATAAATGCATACATATAAAGTAAATGTTCATGTTATACTTTCCTACACATATTTTATCATTTTATTTTGTTTTGTGAATTATAGATCTTTTGAACATGGTATTTTTCTATTACTTTCCCAAGAAAAAATAAAAGAAACATTTTTCAAGGATTTCTTAGCTTTTAAAAATGTATAGGCCACTGCAGTATCTTAATCCTATGTTAAAATGATTTTAGCTAATGCCGAAAAATAACCACCCTCTGTCAAGACTGCTTTGGAGGGCAGCATTTATTAGATCCATGAGGTTATGTTTACAACATATTGCTATATGGGCACTGGTTTTCATCTTTCACAAGCCTTTAAGTAAGAATAACTGTGGCACCCTTTAAACAGGCCCTAGTATGATCCTGTTGCCATTAATACGTGATGAAAGGCTCACATGTTTCTCCAAATACATCTATTTTAATGTGTTCAGATTTCAAGGGTGCTTTAGAATGACATTCTATTGCCGTTTTGTTTTTATACATTAGGCTAGTCTCAGTAGCAAAATGGATGTGTCTAGCAAAGTCAAGGATTAATTCCCTCTCAGAATACCCCAGCGAGACTTTTCCCTGCTGTTTTGTTCCATGACAATTCAAACAAGATTATTGTAAGGAAGGTGGATATGAATTTTTAAGATGATTTTCCTTGTTGACTCTTTACTATTCTAGTTGTGGTTTTACATTTTTGAGCAGAATGCATTCCTTCTTTCTTTTTCTCCCTTTCCTCCCTCCCTTCCTTCCTGCCTTCCTTCCTTCCATAATTCATCAGATATTCATCTTGACATCAATTATACATCAGGTCTTTTGTTGCATGTTGTAGAGCTTGTGATTTAGGGAAGATTATATTGTAATATGATTTTCTTACGTTTCTAACTTTCAGAACTGTATATCAAATTCATGATCATATTGTGAAAGGTCATGTATTATTTCACTTTGATCTTTATGCTAATCTCTTCAGGAATATTCTGAAATCCACCCTATTAGAAGTATTTACTCGTTACTTTTGTAGAGTGTGCTTATTGAAATTGTTGCAGTTGTAAAGGAAACTTGTCCACAGCTCTGTGATCTGTGTTGTTTCTTCCATCGTAACCACCATTGTCCGTTGAAAAGCATAGCTCTGTTATCCCACATCTTTTCATTTGTCCAAAAGAGATTACTGTTGTCTTATAATTAATCCGTTGGAGATGGAGGGAGAGGTTTTCTTTAGTCGTGTTTAGTTTAGTTGATGAGAACACTCCAGCAACAATATTCTCATTCACTAACTAGAAGGCTGATTTAATAGAGGCGTTGCTGCCTCCACCCCTTTCGGAAGCCACAGCAGGCAGGCCTGGCTTAGGGTTCATTAGAGTCTGGTTGGATGACAGCAGGCTGGGAAGCAGCTGTAAATGATCAGAACCAGGCCTTGGCTAGCTTCAACTTCTGCCAAGCCCAGCATGGCTCTAAATACTTTCTACATTCCAAAGAAAATATGCCAGCCTTATGCTTGCTGATCATGGGACATAGATGGAATATATGTTCCTGGCTTCGAGGTTTCAGAGGAGATGCTTATCATTGGTGCAAACACTCTTTGTCTTGCTGCCATGTGTGAGCAGAAAAATGATACTTTAGCTGTATGTGTTTCCTCATGGAGATTAAATAGGTCATTCTCAATTTTCTTTAAGCTTTCAGGCTAAATCTGCATTTTAAATGTAATGAAGAAGGGGACCTCAGGGCACACTTGTATAGGCCCCTTGTTTTATAGAAAAGTCTCTGAGGACTCAGATCCACACTGGATTAGGGGTGGGTATTTAGCCAAGCACTGCTCTAGGCGCCAGGGCACAAAAATGAATGAGTCCTTTTCTGTTTGCAGTGGTGCAATGTTTGGCCCATCGCATTAATTTAACTAAAAGATGAAGGGGCATTTTTCTAGATTCCACATGTATGCATTAAGATACGGCATTTGTTTCTCCCTTTCTGACTTCACTCTGTCTGATAGTCTCTAGGTCTATGGGGTCACACGGAGTCGGACACGACTGAAGCGACTCGGCAGCAGCAAGTCCATCTGTGTCTCTATAAACTACAATTTCATTCCGTTTTAAAACTGTGTAATTTTCCTTTGTATTTATGGGAGATTAGAATTGACACATATACACTGCTGATGCTATGTATATAAGAGATGACTAGTGAGAGCCTACCCTATAGCACAGGAAACTCTACTTAAGGCACTGTGGTGACCTGAATGGTAGGGAAGTCCAAAGGGGAGGGTATACATGTATATGTATGGCTGAGTCATCACGAGAAACGCTAGGCTGGAGGAAGCACAAGCTGGACTCAAGATTGCCGGGAGAAATCTCAATAACCTCAGATATGCAGATGACACCACCCTTATGGCAGAAAGTGAAGAGGAACTCAAAAGCCTCTTGATGAAAGTGAAAGTGGAGAGTGAAAAAGTGGGCTTAAAGCTCAACATTCAGAAAATGAAGATCATGGCATCCAGTCCCACCACTTCATGGGAAATAGATGGGGAAACAGTGGAAACAGTGTCAGACTTTATTTTTCTGGGCTGCAAAATCACTGCAGATGGTGACTGCAGCCATGAAATTAAAAGACGCTTACTCCTTGGAAGGAAAGTTATGACCAACCTAGATAGCATATTCAAAAGCAGAGACATTACTTTGCCAACAAAGGTCTATCTAGTCAAGGCTATGGTTTTTCCTGTGGTCATGTATGGATGTGAGAGTTGGACTGTGAAGAAAACTGAGCGCCGAAGAATTGATGCTTTTGAACTGTGGTGTTGGAGAAGACTCTTGAGCGTCCCTTGGACTGCAAGATCCAACCAGTCCATTCTGAAGGAGATCAGCCCTGGGATTTCTTTAGAAGGAATGATGCTAAAGCTGAAACTCCAGTACTTTGGCCACCTCATGGGAAGAGTTGACTCATTGGAAAAGACTTTGATGCTGGGAGGAATTGGGGGCAGGAGGAGAAGGGGACGACAGAGGATGAGATGGCTGGATGGCATTACTGACTCCATGGACGTGAGTCTGAGTGAACTCCGGGAGTTGGTGATGGGCAGGGAGGCCTGGCGTGCTGCGAATCATGGGGTTGCAAAGAGTTGGACACGACTGAGCGACTGAACTGAACTGAATTGATGGCTGATTCATTTTGCTGCACAGTAGAAACTTTCACAATATTGTAAAACAACTTTACTTCAATAAAATTAATTTTAAAAGATGAACGAGCATTATAAACTATAGTGATAAATAATATAAAGATAAATTGATTGATGAACAGAGATAGAGAGCACTATGCTTAAAGTGAGTAGGTACTGAATAGTGTACAAAGTACTCTATATATTAATAATTAGCTTAGAATTGTGGAATTCTAATTGCCAATTGACAAAGTAGGTATGGAATACTTTAAATTCAGTTCCATTTCTAATAGACAAAATATATAAAAAGTTTTCATATGCATGTTTATCATCCATATTATCTTCTGTTCTTGAGGAGATTTGTTTTGTTTTCATATAGTCTCATTCTGTACAGATATAAAAATACAGTTAATTTGTCCATATATGAACTTACAGAAAATGGGCTGGGAGTAAAGAGGGCAAGCAGGTAATCTTCTTTCTCAATGTATCTCTTTTACTTTTTCTGTTCTTACCTTTCATTTATCCCTGTCTTTCTTCATCTCAAATATTTTCTCTTTTTTTTTTTTGTGATTGTTTTTTTAAATCCCATAGAATATATGCTTCTGTGTTTCTGTTTTCCTGCTTTGTCATGTCCTGTGGATTTCAGAATACTGTTGTTCATTTATTCCCTTACAGCTGTTATCTCTGAGAATAAATTAATTTGAGAATCTATAATTGTTTTCATTAGACATCTAGTTCCAACATGAAAACAAACAGCAAGAGAGAGAGAGAGAAGAGAGACTGAGAAAGAAAGAAAAACCCACAGCTAAATAGTGCCATTTATGCAAAAGCTAACACTGTGTTTTCCTTGGGAGATGTTGGTACCGTGGAGACCTGGCCAATAGCCCTCTACAGACGTATTAAGTTCGAAAGTGATTTATTCACCTTGATCAGCAAAGATAAAAAGAAGAACCATTTAGTAAAACATTAACATTTGTTTGTACCAGATTCTATATACTGTCACCTCTAGAGCCATGGGTATTTTTATACCTAGAGTACCATGGTTTGTACCACATACTCCTATGACTTGGCTCAGAGCTGATTGATGGCGGATTAAACTGTGATGCAAAAGCCACCAGCTAAAAGCTGATGTGTGGTCCATAAGTCATTGTTCCAAGAGCTCCACCCAGTAGCTGAACCTTTTTCTGAGCGCTGACTACAGCCTTGATCGTGAAAGCATGATTCCTTGTACCAGCAACACCAGTATCACCTTGCAGAATCTTCAGTCCCACCCCAGACTTTCCAAATCAAAAATGTTCATTTCACTGAGATTCTAAGTTGATGCCCATTAGATTTTGAGAAACACTGTATTATAAAACTCAATGAAACCTCAATTTTTGTGGAGCTTGGACGTGGAGTATTGAAACGTCCCAAACACCAGGTGGGAAAGAATGACAGAGACATAAAAAAGGAAAATAAAGAAGGCATGCGCCAGTGAAAGTCATAAGTTAATGGAATCCATGGAGTAGAACAAATATGAATAAAGTCCTATTAACTGATGGAGAGAGCACAGGAACAGCAGAGACAGAGCGAAGCTACGGGCACACACACTGAAGTAGAGGGCAGTGAACAACTTGCTTGAGAGGATGACTTCTAAAATTGATTCTGAGTTAGAGAGCTGCTTTCTGAGTGCTGCAACTCCTATTGCATTCTGAAGAGCATTCTGTTCTCCATACATCCTCGTCGTGCAGGTGCTAAAGTGGTGCCCGTATTTCTTACATTCCTGAAAACTTGCAGCAAATTCTCATTCATAGTTTGAGACTCTTCACTTTTTGAGGTAACTTCGGAGTACCTTTGACCTTGGCAAGCTGAAAGATTCTCAAAAGCACATCATTCACAAGACTTGTAGTTCTTTAACTTATTCTCAGGTCAGGTTCTTACTTTTCTGTCAAAATTAAGTTTTGTGGAAAGCTGAACTTTAATACCACTTATGGTTTAACCTCTTCCTGGTGAAGCTATGAAAAAGAGGTGCAGGGACTTCCAGAATGGTGGCCTAAGGAACCTGGCAAATCCTTTCCCTAAATAAAACAAAAAACAAAAAGCTCCCCGCATATTGACAAAGTAGCCATTTCAGGAATCTGGAAATTGCTCAAAGGTACATAGTAATTTGATAAGCTTTTATTGAAAAAAGCTGCTGAACCCTAGGTAAGAGCTGTAAGAGTCTATGGCATTTTTGCTCAGGGTTGCTCTCATCACTCCCAGGTACGTATTTTATGTACAAGTATACATGAAGATCGGAGAAGGCAGTGGCACCCCACGCCAGTACTCTTGCCTGGAAAATCCCATGGATGGAGGAGCCTGGTGGGCTGCAGACCATGGGGTCGCTAAGAGTTGGACACGACTGAGCGACTTCACTTTCCCTTTTCACTTTCATGCATTGGAGAAGGAAATGGCAACCCACTCCAGTGTTCTTGCCTGGAGAATCCCAGGGACGGGGGAGCCTTGTGGGCTGCCGTCTATGGGGTCACACACAGTCAGACACGACTGAAGCGACTTAGCAGCAGCATACATGAAGATATCATATATAAAATATACATATATTTTATAATTATGTTTTATGTCTTTTCAATCAGTTATGAGGTAGAAGAGGAAAAATTAAGTCTTTTATATTTTCCTATAAATTTCTCTTTTCTAATGTCTTCATTTCCTCATATATACTACATTCTAGTCGTCTCCTGTAACGCGAAGGACTTCTGTTAGTAGTTACTGTAAAGCATGTCTGCTAGTAACAGATTCTTTTATTTTGTATCTGAGATTATCTCTATTTCACCTATATTTTTGAGGAATATTTTTGCTGGATACAGGATTCTCATTTAATAGTTTTGTGTTTTATTTTTTGGTTGTTTTTGGCACTTTCTTTGCATTTCAGTGCTTTCTAACCTCCATTATTTATAAACAGAAGTATGCTGTTAATCATATTTTTAGTTATCAGTGCATGCTGAATTGTTTTTCTCTTGATGCATTCATCAGTTATCTCTGTCTTTCAAAATTTTGATTCTGTGGCTAGATATGGAGGTCTTTGTGTTTATTCTACTTGGAGTTTTATGAGATTCATGTATCTGTAGATTAAATTTATCAAATTTTGAAGTTTATAACTATTTAGTTCTTCAAATATCTTTTCTACCCACCTTTTACCTATTTATCAGCCCTTCCTGGGATTCCTATTATGTGTATGTTGGAATGTTTGAGGATGTCCTTAATGTCTTTGAGACTGCTTATTTTTTAATGTTCATTTTCCTTTCTGTTCTTCAGGATGGGTAATTTTTATTGGTCTGCCTTCAAGTTTACTGACTCCTCCTCTGATATCTTGAATTTGCTGTTGAGCTTGTCTGGTGAATTCTTAATATCAGTTATTATACTTTTCAGATATGGATTTTCTATTTTTTCTTTTTGATAATTTTTATGTTTTCATTGATATTCTCTATTTGAAAAGTCATTTTTGTCATAGTTATATTTAAATCATTTGAACATGATTTCTTTTAGTTCTATGAACATATTCAAAATAACTGATGTAGAGCTTTTTTATGCCAAGTTTAATATATGAGGCCCTTACAGACAGTTCACAAGAATATTTCTCCTTCTTAGAATAGAGCATGCTTTTCTATTTCATTTCATGTATCATGATTTTTATTTTATGAAAGCTAGACACTTTATATAATATATTGCAGCAGCTCTGAATTCTAATTTTCCCACTGGAGAGAAAAGAAAATAAGTGAATATTTCAATTAAAAAAATAAAGACTTGAATAGACAGACATTTTACCAAGGAAGACAGATGAATGGCCGTGTAGGAATGGCTAATAAGCACATAAAAGAGGCTCAAAATTCTAGTCATTAGGAAAATGCAAATTAAACCATAATAAGAAAGTACTTTATGCCTCTGGAATAGCTACAATTAAAGAGACAGAGAGGAGACCAAGTGTTGGGGACAGCGGGAGAAACTGGAACCCTTATACACTGCTAGCATGGATGAAAGCAATACAGCCCTTTGGTAAAGAGTTTGGCAGCTTCAAAAAAAATTAAGTTTATCATACAGCCCAGCAGTTCTGGTCATAAATATCTATCCAAGAGAAATGAAAACATGTGCAAATATAGTGTTTATACAAATGCTCCTAGAAGCATTACTCAGAGTAGCCACAAACTAGAAACAATTCGATTAACTATCAAAAAATCAGTGGAAAAGCAAAATATTGAATAGCCATACAACAAAACCGTATTTAACTATAAAAAAGAATGAGCACCAACATAAATGAACCTCGAAACATTATGATATGAGAAAGAAGCCAGATGTGAAGACTGCATATCGTATGATGCTTTTTCTGTGCAGTGTCCAGAAAAGACAAACTTAGATATGAAAGCAGATCAGTAGTTGTCTGGAGATAGGTTAAGAGCAGGGATTGACTGCAATGGGCATGAGGAATCTCCACTGAGAGAGAGAGAGAGGCAAGCTGGCTGTGGTCAGATGCAGATGGCAGGGACAGTGACATTTACAGAGGATAAGAGGTGTATCAGTGATTGTACCTTCAGGATTTTAGTTCGTGAAGGTGACTGAATGATGCCATTGAAGGAAGACTTTCTTATTTACATTTCCCATGAGAAGGGTGCAGCCAAATCATGCCAGTCCAAGTGGAGAAGCATCAGGTTTAGTTATGAGGCAGAAAAGAGCAAAACAAAGCCCAAACCAGGGCCTTTATTGAGGCCTCCTTGGGGGAGACAAGGCAGGATGTGGTCAACAGCTTAGGATTGGCCAGTTTAAGGAATGCTGGTAGGCTTTGGGGCAAAGGAGCTGTTCCTAATTGTTTGTTAAATGATCCTGGGTTGATTTAGAATAGGGGGAATATTGTCTTGGCACGTGAGTGTTTGATTAGAGAGGTATGGACTCAAGATTGGTTTCTTTACATATGAAAGGCCTGCTTCCAGCCTAGCCCTTTGCTATCTCCAAGAATTGGCTAGTCCCCAAAGGTAGTCTCTTCCATTGGTGAGGCCACAAACACCAGAACATAAAGAAAATAGAAAATACAGGTAATCCACTTGGCCATGTGATGAATGGATGCCAGCTAAACAAATATGGATTTAAGAAGACACAGAACAGGGTAGAGGGAATTTTTAAATGGCAATGAGGCAGAAACTTTTTTTTTCTATTTCTTAAGTATATTTCAATAGCAGTCATTCTCAAATTCTCTTTTCTCAGAATGAACCAAAAGAAAGTAAATGGCAGCCCACGTGTTTTTAAACAAACATGGAAAAATATAGCCATTTGCACAGGTACTGTTTCACTCTTACAGCACATACTACTAGTATTTACAGCATGCCCTACTGGTACCTTAGCAACAAAATTAGATAAAACCCTTTTTACCAGTTGTGAATTTACCAGAGCTTGGATGCATGTACCGCGAAGGGTGACATCTTGATTATAATGCTAAAATCAATAATGGAATGTGCTACAGTCAAAGTTTGGGTAAGACTTCAGATCCTTATTATTAGCCTTTATATACTTATTAAAAGTGTTTTTAACTAAGTAATTTTTGGTTGCCCAGAATAATGTGATACTGAAATGTATCAGTCTCCCTCTTATTTGCCTGTGTACCTTACACATGTAAATCATTTTAATAAAGTAATTTAAATGACCATAACTATTGTAAGACTTTAGATGATATTATTGTTTCTAATGCTTTATTTCTGATAAGGATGTACATTATCTTTTTGGCATTTTGTAAAACTAAGACATGAAAAAACACAACTTCGGAGATTTAGAAGGGAAAGCTTTGGGAGTTAAAACACAAAATCAAGTTGAGCAGCATAGACCAACAGATGTTTAAACAGATGAATGAAATGTGCCATGTGAATTTCTAATGAATTTCAAAGAATATTGCCTGATACTGAGAAATGCAGCATATTACCCACGTGTGCTGCTGGAAAATGGTTTCTCAAAAAAGTCTATGGCAGACAGGGCTGAACTACCTGAGGATGTCTGCTTATAGTTTTACATATATGTGTATTTTTAACATTCTGAGTTAGAGATAATTACTGTCACTTAAGTTGAGAGCCACATCCAGCAAGCAAACAGGTTGGTTTTGTTTTTTAGCCTTCTTTCATTACATCTTCTGGGTCCATCACTCCTATTTCTGACACCTTTCCTCTCTCCTGTATCATTTAACTAAGTCTTAACTTTCAAAAGATGTACGAATATCTGGCTGATAACATCACTACTCTCTCCAGGTTGGAATACATAGACTAACCATCACCTCAGAAAATAGTATGTATAGCTTCTTAGAACAGACTTTGAGGCATGATAAAAATGATGAGTTTATCTTCCTTATAGTATGGGCATTATCTACAAGTAAATAGATAAGCGACCATAGCACATGGTAGAGTCTTGATGATTGTTTTTTTTTTAAAGACCTACAAAGAAAATTCAGTGATTGAAGTGACTATGGAGGGGTAAAGGAAAGGAGAACAGATGTTATAATTGGGTAACCTGGTTAAAGTTATTAGGAAGGTGGAGAAATGAGACTCCTTTATAGAGATGAAAAGACTGTGAGCTTTGAAATCAGATAGTTTGAAACCTGATTGCCCCCTTTACTAGACTGAGCATTTTCAGTACCTTCTTAAAACTTTAGGATTCTCCTTTATAAAGAGATTTGTTTGTAATGATTAAAGATTGCATATGGAAAGGCCAATACATGCCTGGCATGCAATATGAGAGTCTGAGAAATAAAACCACTTGAAAGGGGTGATGAATGATGAAAATCACTGCATTTCTCTGCCAGGGATTTGGCTTTTAAATAATGGCTCAACCTGAAGGATTGACTTTCTCATGGTAAAATACCAGCCAAAGTATATGGGGACCCTTTAATGTCCTATTGTGAGCATGGATGGCAAGCATGGTGTGTATTCCCTGAGGACATTGGGAAGGAGCTCTTGATCCTGGTGACAGTTGTATGGGATACATACAAAAGCATTTTTTAAAGATAAAAATAGCATCTACTGTATATTTTGAAATAGAGTATTCAGTCATAATGCCTAGCAGGATAACACAGACAGCTAATGGAATGAAGAAAACTTAGCCTGTGTGTTGCTTTACCAGTTGGAGGCCTCCACCATCGTTTCTCTCCATCATCACACACATGAGGCAGGTGTTAAAACTGTTACATATAAGTAAGGAAACTGAATTGGAATTTGGTGGATTTTCCTAGGTTCCACAGATAGTCCCTAACAAAGCTGTAACTCAAACCTTGGCTTTCTGACCCCAACTCCAGAATGTTTTCTCCAGTGCATTCCAGCTGTCATTCTTAGAGCAGGTGGGCCTCTAAACAAAGCCAGCAGATTTTGCAGCTGGTGCCTGGCTGCTGAAAGGCATGGCCACTAGAGAGTGTGTTTTTGGGTGACTTAACCTCAGGGCAGTGTGCCTTCAAATCCATATCACAGACTACAAGCAACCTTTTAATCTCTCTGCCGTCCAGTCTGGGCTGCTGCCATCAGTCACTGTATCTGCCAGTTCATCATGCTTACAGCAAAGTCAAAAGACGAAGTGGCAATTGCAAAGGGGCAAACTACACCTCTTAAGAAAATAGCATTTTCTGGCATTGATGAAGGCATCAGCTGCCAGCCAGGAGAGAGTGGAAATTGTTCCAAGTTAGGGATCACTTGGCCAAAACATGCATTTTAAACAAATATTACCGTAGCTATAAATTTCAGTAGCGACTGAAACGCCAGCTGAGAAAGTAAGGCAGTTTTCATCCCGTAGTTTTTCTGAGACTGAAATTTAGCACTTAGGTGGAAATATCTCCATAGAGAAAAATGCTTAACAGACTTGAGGACAATCAGCTGTTTAAAATGAAAGGTTAACACATATGGTGTTTTCATAACTCCTTATCTCATTTTTCGGAATTATGTTCAGGTACATTGCATCCATATATGTGAAGTAGAAGTGGAGACAATTTGCAGATTCTAATTTTCTGAAGTTTGCTTATAGGAAAAAAAATCCTTTCGGATGGGTAAATGCTGCTTACCTACATGAGTCTAAGGAGGATGTACTGACTGGATGGTTGCAGAACTGTTTGTAGCATAATCTCTTACAGTCTTATATGTAATAAGACTGAAGTTATGCATAACAAAGCAAGCAGTCCATTGTAAGATGCTTCACCATGAATTTTGATTACTTTTAATTTGTGCGTAGAGAACATTTTAATCACTGTTTTTTTTTTAATGCCTTCTCTTTTTTCCCCCGTTAGGTATCTGTATGATTTATACTATTGTTGCAGTTTTAAAAGGCAGGAATTGTATGTGCTTTCATTACAATGGCTGTAGAGAAGTTTAGCAGGAAATGCACTGTGTATAGCCCAATTTCTATTTAATTGCACGTGGGTTGGTCACTTTGGCATGAGAAATCGACAAATATTTTTGATTTGTGATGGCATCACGTGTGTGTGTATACGTTTTACAGTTGACTGATCTCTATTAGTAACCTTTCATGGCTTTCAGGACATTGTTGGCCTGCATTTGCATTTCCAGAGCCTCTTCAGGGCCTGAGCACAGATGGAAACCCTTTACTTATAAGGGTAAAGTGAGTAGCACCTGCCTATCCTGGGGCATTACTGACTGTAACAGAAGCACGAAGCACTGAGGATGTTATTGGTTTGGCCTATTGATCTGGCTCTTGCTTGTGCTCTTCTGCAGTCTTATCCCATTGAGATTATGTGCATTTCTGTTCTTTTTATTATGTATACTTGGTCTTTCTTATTTGGACTTCCTACCCTTCTTGGTTTAGACTGCATTGGAAAATACTAGTGTTTGGGATACAGTGGAAATCATGTTTATGCTTGCTGCATTCTTTATGTGTTTGCCACATCCATCCCTATGGACAGAGGTGCCTCGTGGACTACAGTCCATAGGGTCACAAAGAGTCAGACATGACAGAGCGACTAAGCACATCACAGTACCATACCAGCAACTATGCTGGGTGGTGGGGATGGTGTAATGAAGGGGTTAACTTCAAGAATCATGAGGTATGCTGGGAAGTTGCAAAGAGCCAGCAGGTGATTTCACTATCCAGTGGTCAGTGCTGTTGTGGATTTAGTGTTGAGCACTACAAAGTTAGCTGTCCTGACCTAGCTGGGCGCCTGAGTTTGTTGCCTCTCGTCTTGGTCTTGGGTAGGTTGTGCAGATACCATTTATATTCCTCAGCTACTTTCTAAAGATTGTCTTCGTAAGATCCTGGTTAACACCAGAACCTTTAAACATGATAACTGGCTGCTGGTGGAACTGGATAAGTGCTAAAGTATAATAAGGTTTAAACAGGTTGCTTGCTGTGACTTTCAAGGAGTCATTTACCTGTCTAGTCATCAGTCATTTGTAAAGTAAAGATACTAACTCATTTGTGGGATGTTAGGAAGATTGAGAGGGTCTGTAAGTTGCTTTTCACCCCAGTCCATGACATATGGCAGCCACAAAGTAATTATCAGCTACCAATGCTGTTGATCAATGTCCAATCTGTGAAGGGACAAGCATAAGAACGAAAGGAAGGATTTTTGTGCTTGGGGTTTGCGTGTACATCTGTGTTTAAAGTATATAAGAACTGTCTGTGCAATTCCCCCACTTGCACTTATGTATTTTTTTTCTACCTACTGGTGCTGCAGTTCCTTGCCAGATAAGCATGCTTCAAAAGGTTAAGTGCTCAGTGAATAAAAGTAACTGCAACTCACTGATTCCTTTTTTTTCCTCAGGTGCCTTGGGAAAGGGTGTGACTAGCATCCATTGAGCTTAAGCAAGACATTTCAAGTTGACTTTATTGGGCACACTGGGGGGGAAAGAAAAAGGCTCCTAATGAGTTCTTAGAAGGAACAGGGGAACTGAGGGCATGTTAACCTCACACCAGCATTGATAGTTAGAGCTAATACCGCTGTCACAGTTTGGGTGTGAGCCTCAGAACCAACAGACACACAGACACGTTCAGTTTGACTTGCTGGAGTCTTAAGATCATGCTTGGTGGATTAAGTAACATGTGCAATCTTCCTTGCCTGCGCACTCAACTTGCCTAGGCATAAGCCATCCAATCAGCACTAGAGGCTTGTAGCCTAAATTCTAATATCCCTATTACAAGAGTAAAGAATGTAGTGTTCAGGATAATGAACTGATTTGCCAGAGGTTGCCTGAGTCACAGTTACCAGAATTGAAATGAGAAGGTAGGCCTTGTTACTGCAGGTCTGTGCTCTTGACATTGTACCCCCAGTTATCTTTCCTCTCTATCAATTGCTTTGTTATTTATGTTTTATCTTCAGGTATCTGTGTTAGCCAAGCTGACTGCCAGAATTCTGTCCCTTCTACTGTCTGGATAAAGTCTTATCTTTCCCCTTGAAGCCTAACTATTAGGCTTAACTAACAGAAGACTTTTTCATATAAGATAAATTAATGGTATCATGGGGACTTAGAATTTGGAATTTTTGGATCTGATCTTTATTCTGCTTGAATTTTCTGTTGATACTGAGCAAGTAACTGCTGTGAACTTGTTTCCTGAACTAGGATAATGTATCTTCCCAAGGGTACGTAGCAGGCTCAAATGAGTTGATGACACATGTACAAACATTCTGTAAATTGTCTAAAGCCATACAAATATATTGTTTGTGGCATCCAGTCTTATATTCAGCTTTTATTTTAAATGCTTAATTTACTGGCTAGTATGTTTGTAGTTTGCTATCTTCCTATGCATCTAACATGTCACACAACTTCTGCTTAATGGTAAATTCCCAGAAGATAGAAACCTACTAAGTCCTATTTTATGGTGGTGGTGAATTGATGATTCCTAGTAACTAAACAATAAAATAATTAGTTATGTGTTCTGGAAGCCTGAAACATACTTACTAAGCATCAAAATATTATAAGTATTTAAGTAGCCCTCTAAGTAGCCCCCTAAAAGTCACATTTTAATGAATCCTCTAAATTAGTGGCTTGCAAATGGAGGTGACTCCCTTCCCCACAGAAAATATTTATCAGTGCCTAGAAACTTTTTTTTTGGTTGTTATAACTGGGAGAAAGGGAGGCTGTTGTCATCTAGTGGATAGAAATCAGAGATGCTGTTTCATGTACAGAATAGTCCCCACAACAGAGAATTATCCAGCCAAAATGATAATCATACAGAGATTGGGAAACCTTGCACTAGATTTCGAACCTTGCTACTTAGATTGATTGTTGGATGAACATTGGCCTCACCTAGGAGCTTTTTTGGAGAGGGCACTGGGGACCCACTCCAGTACTCTTGCCTGGAGACTCCCAGGGACAGGGGAGCCTGGTAGGCTGCAGTCCATGGGGTCACGAAGCATCGGACACGACTGAGCGACTTCACTTTCACTTTTCACTGTCATGCCTTGGAGAAGGAAATGGCAACCCACTCCAGTGTTCTTGCCTGGAGAATCCCAGGGACGGGAGAGCCTGGTGGGCTGCCGTCTATGGGGTCGCACAGAGTTGGACACGACTGACGTGACTTAGCAGCAGCAGCAGCAGCAGCAGCAGCAGGAGCTTTTTAGAAATACAGACTCCTGGGGTCTGTCTTAAATCTACCATAATCAGTCTTCATTTAACAAGATCCCCAGGTGATTAGTATGATCATTACTGTTTGGAAAGTAGTGGTTGCTAGTCAGACTTTTTAAAAATAAACTTTAAGACGAGTTTTCACTTTACAAAAAAAGTTGTAAAACTAGTACAGAGTGTTCCTGGACTTCCCAGGTGGCACTAGTGGTAAAGAACCTCCTGCCAGTGCAGAGATGCAGGTTTGATCCCTGGGTCAGGAAGATCCTCTGTGGGAGGCTGTGCCAATCCCCTCCAGTCTTGCCTACAGAATCCCATGGACAGCGGAGTCTGGCAGTCTACGTCCACAGGGTCCCAAAGAGTTGGACATGACTGAAGTGACTTAGCACACATGCATGTGTGCACAGAGGGTTCTCATGTATGCTGCGCCCAGCTTAAATCTCTCACATTAATGTACTGATTTCTTACAATGAATGAACCAATACTGATACATTTTTAATAACTAGAGCCCGTTTTAATTTATGTTTTGTTGGTTGATGGGGGATGCTTCGTCATTAAGTTGTGTCCAACTCTCATGATCCTATGGTCTGTAGCCTGCCAGGCTCCTTGGCCTACAGGATTTCTCAGGCAAGAATACTTGAGTGGGTTGCTATTTCCTTCTCTAGGGGATCTTTTTGACACAGGGATCAAACCTGCATCTCTTGGATTGGCAGGCAGATTCTTTACCACTGTGCCACCATGGAAGCAAATATAAAATTATGAAGATCGAACTACATATGAAAAATTATACATGTTGTAAAGTCTAATTACATATGATTTCAAAAAACAGGACTAGATTATTCTTAAAGAACTGCTAGAGTGGTAATCAATTCTAGAAATATATAGTTATATCAAAAAGTTTTACAAACCTAATGTTGTTTTTCTGATTCAAGATCCCATTGAAGATTACACTTTATGTTTAATCCCTGTCTCTCCTTAGGCTCCTCCTGGCTGTGACAGATTCTCAGGCTTTTTTTGGCTTTAACAAGTTTCACAGTACTGATCAGATATTTTCTTGAATGTTCCTCAGCTGGATTTGTCTGCTTTTCTCCACATTAGATTGAGGTTATGTTTTTTGAAGGAAAACTACAGAAATAAAGTATCATTTTCATCATATCAGGGCTTCCCAAGTGGCGCAGAAGCAAAGAATCAGACTGCCAATGCAGGAGACTCAAGAAGTACGGGTTTGATCCCTGGGTCAGGCAGGTCCTCTGGGTGAGGAAATGGTGCCCCATTCCAGTGCTCTTGCCTGGAAAATCCCATGGACAGAGGAGCCTGGTGGGTTACAGTCCATGGGGTTGCAAAGTGTCAGATAAGACTGAGCCACTGAGTGTGTGCGAGTGCACACATGTGTGCACACACACACGCCCTCACATCAAGGGTTCATACCATCAACATGACTCACCATGGTTGATGCTGACCTTGATCACCTGACTGACACTGGGCTGGGGTAATCCTTATCTTTATAGCTTATATTTATTCCTTATCTGACTCAAATTTGCCTACTGAAGGCTCTGCCCTTCAATAGCTGCCTTGCATTTGGAATTCTAAAGGCTTCCATCATTACAATTGCCAGATTTATAGTACATGTGGAACTTCAAATCGTAAATTATAAATGAACAGTTTCACGGATTAAATAGAGGACTTGATTTTTCTCTAGGGAAATATCCAGATTGCAGTAAAGGGCAAATCTGATTAATCAGAAAAGCTAAAAATGACCTGGAACCAACAATTAATTGGGATTTTTTTCCCTAAAAATGAGAAACTACTCAAATTGGCAGCTTAAGATATGAATTCTGAAACATATTAGACATGGAATCAGCATTTGTCGTCAAATAGGTAATTTCAGAGAATATTTTTCTTCTCTCACAAAACATCTTCTGACTCTGCCTCCTGGTGTAGTAGCACCATATGCTGGGAGCTGTGAGATGAGGACGAAGGTCCCTGCGCTGAAACTGGGCTGTAAGTGCATAGTCATGGGATAGCTGTGACTACACTACGCCTCAATCTCTTCATCAGATTTGAGTGATTATTCCTACCTGTGTGCTTTAATTGTACCAAGAGACGATGTACTAAGATCATGACATCTGGTCCCATCACTTCATGGCAAATAGATGGGGAAAAAATGGAAACAGTGAGAGACTTTATTTTTTGGGCTCCAAAATCACTGCAGATGGTGACTGCAGCCATGAAATTAAAAGACGCTTGCTCCTTGGAAGAAAAGCTATGACCAACCTAGATAGCATACTAAAAAGCAAAGACATTACTTTGCCAACAAAGGCCTGTCTAGTCAAAGCTACAGTTTTTTCAGTAGTCATGTATGGATGTGAGAGTAGGACTATAAAGAAGGCTGAGCACCAAAGAATGGATGCTTTTGAACTGTGGTGTTGGAGAAGACTCTTGAGAGTCCCTTGGACTGCAAGGAGATCCAACCAGTCCATTCTGAAGGAGATCAGTCCCGAATATTCATTGGAAGGACTGATGTTGAAGCTGAAACTCCAATATTTTGGCCACCTGATGCAAAGAACCAAGTCACTGGAAAAGACCCTGATGCTGGGAAAGATTGAAGGTTGGAGGACAAGGGAACAACAGAGGATGAGATGGTTGGATGGCTTGGCCAATTTGATGGACATGAGTTTGAGTAAGCTCCGGGAGTTGGTAATGGACAGGGAAGCCTGTGCTGCAGTCTATGGGGTCACAAAGAGTTGGACATGACTGAACTGAAGAAATGATGAGATAAAAAGATGTTAGAATGTATTAATACTTCTCTCTCTTTAAATCCAGCCATTACTTCCTAAGATTCCTATACTGATACACATGAGCCTTAATTCCTCTTCCACCTGTAGCGTCTGTACTTCTGCCTCAGTGATGGTGCTGTTTGTTATCACAGTTGTCTACTCCAGACTGGAGAACATCTGTCCCACCTGTAGACCTCAGCTTAGTATTCTGCTTAAAGGGTAAAATTATCAGTGGGTCTCCAAATACGGTCAGATCAGATCAGTTGCTCAGTCTTGTCCGACTCTTTGTGACCCCATGAATCGCAGCATGCCAGGCCTTCCTGTCCATCACCAACTCCTGGAGTTCACTCAGACTCACGTCCATCGAGTCAGTGATGACATCCAGCCATCTCATCCTCTGTCGTCCCCTCCTCCTCCTGCCCTCAATCCCTCCCAGCATCAGAGTCTTTTCCAATGAGTCAACTCTTCCCATGAGGTGGCCAAAGTACTGGAGTTTCAGCTTTAGCATCATTCCTTCCAAAGAAATCCCAGGGCTGATTTCCTTCAGAATGGACTACTTGGATCTCCTTGCAGTCCAAGGGGACTCTCAAGAGTCTTCTCCAACACCACAGTTCAAAAGCACCAATTCTTCAGCGCTCAGCTTTCTTCACAGTCCAACTCTCACATCCATACATGACCACAGGAAAAACCATAGCCTTGACTAGATGAACCTTTGTTGGCAAAGTAATGTCTCTGCTTTTGAATATGCTATCTAGGTTGGTCATAACTTTCCTTCCAAGGAGTAAGCGTCTTTTAATTTCATGGCTGCAGTAACAATCTGCAGTGATTTTGGAGCCCAGAAAAATAAAGTCAGCCACTGTTTCCACTGTTTCCCCATCTATTTCCCATGAAGTGATGGGACCAGATGCCATGATGTTCATTTTCTGAATGTTGAGCTTTAAGCCAACTTTTTCACTCTCCACTTTCACTTTCATCAAGAGGCTTTTTAGTTCCTCTTCACTTTTGCCATAAGGGTGGTGTCATCTGCATATCTGAGGTTATTGAGATTTCTCATGGCAATCTTGATTCCAGCTTGTGTTTCTTCTAGTCGAGAGTTTCTCATGATGTACTCTGCATATAAGTTAAATAAACAGGGTGACAATATACAGCCTTGACGAACTCCTTTTCCTATATGGAACCAGTCTGTTGTTCTGTGTCCAGTTCTAACTGTTGCTTCCTGAACTGCATACAAATTTCTCAAGAGATAGATCAGGTGTTCTGGTATTCCCATCTCTTTCAGAATTTCCAATAGTTTATTGTGATGCCCACAGTCAAAGGCTTTGGCATAGCCAATAAAGCAGAAATAGATGTTTTTCTGGAACTCTCTTGCTTTTTCTATGATCCAGCAGATGTTGGCAATTTTGATCTCTGGTTCCTCTGCCTTTTCTAAAACCAGCTTGAACATCAGGAAGTTCACGGTTCACATATTGCTGAAGCCTGGCTTGGAGAATTTTGAGCATTACTTTCCTAGTGTGTGAGATGAGTGCAATTGTGTGGTAGTTTGAGCATTCTTTGGCATTGCCTTTCTTTGGGATTGGAATGAAAACTGACCTTTTCCAGTCCTGTGGCCACTGCTGAGTTTTCCAAATTTGCTGGCATATTGAGTGTAGCACTTTCACACCATCATCTTTCAGGATTTGGAATAGCTCAACTGGAATTCCATCACCTCTACTAGCTTTGTTCATAGTGATGCTTTCTAAGGCCCACTTGACTTCACATTCCAGGATGTCTGGCTCTATGTGAGTGATCACACCATTGTGATTATTTGGGTCGTGAAGATCTTTTTTGTACAGTTCTTCTGTGTATTCTTGCCATCTCTTCTTAATATCTTCTGCTTCTGTTAGGTCCATACCATTTCTGTCCTTTATCGAGCTCATCTTTGCATGAAATGTTCCTTTGGTATCTCTGATTTTCTTGAAGAGATCCCTAGTCTTTCCCATTCTTTGTTTCCTCTATTTCTTTGCATTGATTGCTGAAGAAGGCTTTCTTATCTCTTCTTGCTATTCTTTGGAACTCTGCATTCAGATGTTTATATCTTTCCTTTTCTCCTTTGCTTTTCGCTTCTCTTCTTTTCACAGCTATTTGTAAGGCCTCCCCAGATAGCCATTTTGCTTTTTTGCATTTCTTTTCCATGGGGATGGTCTTGATCCCTGTCTCCTGTACAGTGTCACGAACCTCATTCCATAGTTAATCAGGCACTCTATCTATCATATCTAGTCCCTTAAATCTATTTCTCACTTCCACTCTATAATCATAAGGGATTGGATTTAGGTCATACCTGAATGGTCTAGTGGTTTTCCCTACTTTCTTCAATTTAAGTCTGAATTTGGCAATAAGGAGTTCATGGTCTGAGCCACAGTCAGCTCCTGGTCTTGTTTTCGCTGACTGTATAGAGCTTCTCCATCTTTGGCTGCAAAGAATATAATCAATCTGATTTCGGTGTTGACCATCTGGTGATGTCCATGTATAGAGTCTTCTCTTGTGTTGTTGGAAGAGGGTGTTTGTTATGACCAGTGCATTTTCTTGGCAAAACTCTATTAGTCTTTGCCTTGCTTCATTCCGTATTCCAAGGCCAAATTTGCCTGTTACCCCTGGTGTTTCTAGACTTCCTACTTTTGCATTCCAGTCCCCTATAATGAAAAGGACATCTTTTTTGGGTGTTAGTTCTAAAAGGTCTTGTAAGTCTTCATAGAACCGTTCAACTTCAGCTTCTTCAGAGTTAGTGGTTGGGGCATAGACTTGGATTACTGTGATATTGAAGGGTTTGCCTTGGAAACAAACAGAGATCATTCTGTCGTTTTTGAGATTGCATCCAAGTACTGCATTTCGGACTCTTTTGTTGACCATGATGGCCACTCCATTTCGTCTGAGGGATTCCTGCCCGCAGTAGTAGATATAATGGTCATCTGAGTTAAATTCACCCATTCCAGTCCATTTTAGTTCACTGATTCCTAGAATGTCAACATTCACTCTTGCCATCTCTTGTTTGACTACTTCCAATTTGCCATGATTCATGGACCTGACACTCCAGGTTCCTATGCAATATTGCTCTTTATAGGATCGGACCTTGCTTCTATCACCAGTCACATCCACAGCTGGGTATTGTTTTTGCTTTGGCTCCATCCCTTCATTCTTTCTGGAGTTATTTCTCCACTGATTTCCAGTAGTATATTGGGCACCTACCGAACCGGGGAGTTCCTCTTTCAATATCCTATCATTTTGCCTTTTCATACTGTTCATGGGGTTCTCAAGGCAAGAATACTGAAGTGGTTTGCCATTCCCTTCTCCAGTGGACCACATTCTGTCAAATCTCTCCACCATGACCCGCCAGTCTTGGGTTGCCCCACGGGCATGGCTTAGTGTCATTGAGTTAAACAAGGCTGTGGTCCTAGTGTGATTAGATTGACTAGTTTTCTGTGAGTATGGTTTCAGTGTGTTTGCCCTCTGATGCAACACCCTGCGTGGGCGCAGGAGGGCCTAGAGGCGCTATCCCACGTTGAGGGTCAGGAAGGGCGGCAGTGAGGAGATACCCCTCGTCCAAGGTAAGGAGCATTGGCTGCACTTTGCTGGAGCAGCCGTGAAGAGATACCCCACGCCCAAGGTAAGAGAAACCCAAGTAAGATGGTAGGTGTTGCAACAGGGCATCAGAGGGCAAATACAGTCAAGAGGTATAGAAATAACTTCACTAAAATTCCAGACATTTAAATCTTTCATAGCAGAGCACAGTCTAAAATTCTAGCCTTGCAAATGTAAATATCCACGAGCAGCTTCTTTGAGATTCTCAAGAGCAGGACATTCTGTGATTTCCAAGCTGTAATATGAAGAATCCAGGAGCCATTCTGGAACACTGCAGTCTAAAAAGCACTTGTGTTTATCTGAAAGTGGCACATAAAGACTCAGGGTGAGTATTGTGAAGTAGGTCTCTAAAGACACTTCTCTGGGAAAGACAGAAAACACCTAAGAATTTGCAAAAGGGCAAGGAAAGCAGTCAAGAAAGTGGAAATTGCAGGGAAATGACGTTTTTAGCTCTACCTCAAGTAAATGGACGGAGAAGGCAATGAAACCCCACTTCAGTACTCTTGCCTGGAAAATCCCATGGACGGAGGAGCCTGGTAGGCTGCAGTCCACGAGACGGCTAAGAGACGGACACGACTGAGCGACTTCACTTTGACTTTTCACTTTCATGCATTGGAGAAGGAAATGGCAACCCACTCCAGTGTTCTTGCCTGGAGAATCCCAGGGACGGGGGAGCCTGGTGGGCTGCCGTCTATGGGGTCGCACAGAGTCGGACATGACTGAAGTGACTTAGCAGCAACAGCAGGTAAATGGAATCAGGAAAAGGAGATGGTTTAAGCCTATAAAGTCAGAAAAAGAATGGGTACAACAAATGTGGACTGGAAATGTTAAAATTATTTAGAGTTTAAAAGAGAAACATGGGACTACTCTAAAACAACTCTGTTTCCCAGAGCAAATTCTTGGTAACTAGCTACTTGAGTCCTGAATCCTTTCTTACTCTGAGCCTCAGCAAGAGCTATTTCATTTCTATATTCTGTGCTGCTGTTCCATGGTGAATATACCAGGCAGTGTATTGAGAAAAAGAAGCAACTAAACACTTAAGACCTAAGAGCTAGTCTTCTATTCCTATCTAGACCATCTCAATTTATGTTTCATCAGTTGAGCTCTTGATGTTCCTGAGGAATTATAAATTTGTGACTGAGAAATTATGAAATAAGTGAGTATTATGTTTGTTTTATCTAAGGCTTGTCAGTTTTCTTTCTCTTCAAAAATGTATGACTTGCTTTTTTCTTAGACTTTTTATATGATTGTTTCTTTTTTCCATATATTGTTTTATTTTATTTTTTAATATAAATTTGTTTATTTTAATTGGAGGCTAATTACTTTAAAATATTGTATTGGGTTTGCCATACATTGACATGAACCCGCCACGGGTGTACATGTGTTCCCCATCCTGAACCCCCCTCCCACCTCCCTCCCCATACCATACCTCTGAGTCATCCCAGTGCACCAGCCCCAAGCATCCTGTATCATGCATCAAACTTGGACTGTTTCAAAATTCTGTTGACATTATTTACCTGGCATAACATCCAGTGTGCTTTTTGTATTCTGCACTGGCCGTCCTAGTAATAAGGTGTGTGCTTGCTTCTGAAATAGGGAGGTGACTAGGCATGACTCTGCCCTTCCATTCATCAGTCCTCATCCCTCTAAAAACAGCAGCACTGGAGTGGCAGGAAATCAAAAAGAAGTCAAGACAGGAGAACTGAGTTCTAGTTCTGATTCCCCTCCAGCAGAAATTTTGTTTTCTTTTTACTTTAACACATTGTTGAGATTCCTAGGATCTAGTTTTTCTCATTTGTAGAACAAATGATTGGATGTTATGACCTTGAATGTGTATTTCAACTCTAATATTTGATGACTCTAATAAAATTGCTCTCCTGAGTCATATTTCCCTATTCTCATCCCTTTCAATGCAAGGTTTATAATTTTGTCTCCTATATTCTCCAGTATTTAGCTTTATTATTCAGAATCCTGATTCTTGCCTCTGGGCTATTTCTTTCAGATTTCAGCATCTGTCTCTCTACTGAATCCACAGAAGCACATTAGAATTTAGTTTTCTCACTTTAATAATCTTCCCAGTTTAAGTGATCCAGAGTTATTCTTAGTTAAAACTTAAATTCTTCAGTAAAATTTGTTTTCACTCTTTTCATTATTTTTGCCAAAAGATTCTGTATATTAATATACTCAGATTTATTTGTTCAGTATTATGATTATTGTGTGAATAGATGGTGAGTTAATCAACCATTCAAAATGTGAGAATCCACTCTAAATGAAGCCGTGTGCTGGAAGTTTCAGGTTTTGAAACAACTCTAAAAATGTGCTGTGTCAATTCTGAAACACCATGTACTTTTACTACCAAGTTGTTTTTTTTTTTAATTGGATGTAATTGTTTTAAAGAAAAATTAGTTCAAGTTAGGATTAACCTAATTTGATCACATAGCCGATTTCTGATCTTTTTCAGAATCACAGTGATACAGCAGTATTTGACTCCACTCTACTCTTCTTTTGTAACAGCTAAAGGTCCAGCTACAACATAGACAGTGCCTCAGGACATGCCTTTCCCTGCACAGTACCCATGACTAAATTTATGATGATCAACATGAGTAAAGAAGAACTTTTAGGACACTTTTTAAATGGATTTACTTAATATGGCCATTGTACTTATGGGTGACCTGGACATATGGCATAAGTGAGACTTATCCATGAATTTTAGAGGAAATACATTTGTTTAATTTGAAGGAATGAAAAAGTGTCTGCTTGTGTGTATTACTAAAATTCTATCTAATTCAAAGCATTTACATGAGCTGAAAAAGTGCCCTCAATCCTTGAACAATAACAACAAAAAAGTTGTTCTTATATTGTAGCATGGCGAACCATTTAGTGGTTTAAAACAATTTCCTGTGGTTCAGTGGTGACTTGGGTTCAGTAGGTGTTTCTTGTGGAATATCCCTCCTGTGATTATAGTCAGATAGCAACTGGGAATAGAGTTATATGGGTACTTGGCCAGTATATATATTTAAGATAACCAAATCTTAAGATCTTAAAAATCATAAGATGGACTTCCAGGTGACTCTAGTGGTAAAGAACCCACCTGCCAGTTCAGGGGATGTAAGAGATGCAGATTCCATCCCTGGGTTGGGAAGATTCCCCCAGAGAAGGAAATGGCAACCCACTCTAGTATTCCTGCATGGTGAATCCCAAGGACAGAGGAGCCTGGCGGGCTACAGTCCATGGGGTTGCAAAGAGTCAGACATGACTGAGTGACTTTCACTTTCCCAAGGGGGTTAATTTTTATCTCCCCTAAACATGTCGATTCCAGATAGCACTGTCTGTTAGAAACATAAATCAAGTGACAGATGTGGGTCACATACGTAATGATAAGATTGGCTTCCCTGGTGGCACAGTGGTTAAAGAATCTGCCTGCCAATGCAGGAGATACTAGTTCAATCTCTGGGTCAGGAAGATCCCCTGGAGAAGGAAATGGCAACCCACTCTGGTATTCTTACCTGGAAAATCCCATGGACAGAGGAGCCTGGTGGGCTATAGTTCATGGGGTTGCACAGATGAGGGACTGAGCACAGTTACACAATCATGTGATTGGCAGTCAGTGCTGACCGTAAGCTGGGGTTTAACTGAAGTGCCTGCGCATCAATCCTCTGTGTACCTTGAGTGTCTCACAGCATGGTGGCTGGGCTGTGTTGAGAGCATTCCAAGAGATGGGAAGCAGAAGCTGCCGGGCTAGCATTATCTGTATCATGTTCTATTTGCCAAAGCAGTTACAGGAAATTCTAAAAGGTTGCAAAATAGAAATCGCCTCTTGATGGAGGAAATGGTAGGGGCATATTTTAGAAGAGCTTGTGAGATGGGAGATATTATTAGGGATCTTCAGAAACTACAATTCATCATAATAGTTTTTAAAAAATGCCGTATCCCTTAATGCTGGAGTTGGCACAGGACAATTAGATCAAATCCAATGCTCTGCCTTTTTTGTAAATAAAGTTTTATTAAAACACAGGCATGCTCATACATTTACATGCCGTCTACAGGAGCTTTCACACCACAACAGCTGAGTTCAGTAGCTGCAACAGGGAATGTGCGGCTTGTAAAGCCTAAAATACTCTTAGTCTGGTCCTTTACAGAAAAATGTTTGCCAGTCCCTGCCTTAACGTCTTTTTTTCTTTTTTTTAAGAACATTATTCATTGAAGACATTTGTTAACAATTCTATAAATTTAAATTTCTTCTGTCTCTAAATTTTTCCTATTGCTTTTACTCTAGTGAGAACATACCAGCTCTAATAGCTCCCATGACTCTGTTGTGGTCCTCTGATACATAGTTTCCATGACGTTAACTTGTTTTTGGTTTTCAAAATAGAAGTCCTCCCTTCTGTCTCCACCCCCACCCATAAAAGGTGGGCTTTGTCAGCTCACTTATGGGGTTACTTTCTTTTATCAGATATTTCATTGGTTGCAGTGATCCTAAAGCCCAAGTCTGTCAGCACATGGAAATCACCTGGGGAATGTTAAGAACTGCAAAAGTTAGCACCCCACCTTCTAGATCCTGGTTTACTTGACCCAGATCAATTTGGGACACAGGTCTTTGGGACACTACTTCAAAGTTTATTTGTGGTGTGCTTGGACAAGAACACTTAGCTACTACTGTATATTTTAAAGTCTAGTTAAAGCAGCAATTGAGCAATCTGTCTTCTATAAAATAGTAGAAATATATCCACCTGTTGCAAAGAAGGAATCCAGTTTGATCTGAGAACAGTCTGTGTGTGTTCATTAATTGCTGGAAAAAAACAATCCTTAAAAGGCAGAATTTCTTTGATGATGGGAGTATAATGGATACTTATATAAGGGTATAATAAATACTTATGTAAAGAATCATGACAAGAGGGAAAAAGGAGTTCAGGAAGAAATACATGTTGGGTGGGAATGTTGTTGTTTTGTTGCTACGTCATGTCTGACTCTTTTGTGACCCATGAACTGTAGCCTGCCAGGCTCCTCCATCCATGGGATTTCCAAGGAAAGAATACTAGAGTGGTTTGCTATTTCTTTCTTCAGGGGATCTTCCTGACCCATGGATTGAACCCAGGTCTCCTGCACTGGTAGGCGGATTCTTTACCACTGAACCATGAAGATGGAAATGGGGGGATCTATTATACCAGTTGCTTATTGTGGCAATTGGAAATACCTAGTAAATGTGAAGTCAAGTGGGCCTTAGAAAGTATCACTATGAACAAATCTAGTCTAGTGGAGGTGATAGAATTCCAGTGGAGCTATTTCAAATCCTGAAAGATGATGCTGTGAAAGTGCTACACTCAATATGCCAGCAAATTTGGAAAACTCAGCAGTGGCCACAGGACTGGAAAAGGTCAGTTTTCATTCCAATCCCAAAGAAAGGCAAGGCCAAAGAATGCTCAAACTACTGCACAATGGCACTCATCTCACACGCTAGTAAAGTAATGCTCAAAATTCTCCAAGCCAGACTTCAGCAATACATGAACCGTGAACATCCAGATGTTCAAGCTGGTTTTAGAAAAAGCAAAGGAACCAGAGATCAAATTGCGAACACCCACTGGATCATTGAAAAAGCAAGAGAGTTCCAGAAAAACATCTATTTCTGCATTATTGACTATGCCAAAGCCTTTGACTGTGTGGATCACAATAAACTGTGGAAGATTCTGAAGAGATGGGAATACCAGAGCATCTGACCTGCCTCTTGAGAAACCTGTATGCAGGTCAGGAAGCAACAGTTAGAACTGGACATGGAACAACAGACTGGTTCCAAATAGGAAAAGGAGTATGTCAAGGCTGTATGTTGTCACCCTGTTTATTTAACTTATACGCAGAGTACATCATGAGAAATGCTGGGCTGGAAGAAGCACAAGCTGGAATCAAGATTGCCGGGAGAAATATCAATAACCTCAGATATGCAGATGACACAACCCTTATGGCAGAAAGTGAAGAGGAACTCAAAAGCCTCTTGATGAAAGTGAAAGAGGAGAGTGAAAAGTTGGCTTAAAGCTCAACATTCAGAAAACGAAGATCATGGCATCCGGTCCCACCACTTCATGGGAAATAGATGGGGAAACAGTGGAAACAGTGTCAGACTTTATTTTTCTGGGCTCCAAAATCACTGCAGATGGTGACTGCAGCCATGAAATTAAAAGACGCTTACTCCTTGAAAGAAAAGTTATGACCAACCTAGATAGCATATTTAAAAGCAGAGATGTTAACTTTGCCAACAAAGGTCCGTCTAATCAAGGCTATGATTTTTCCAGTGGTCATGTATGGCTGTGAGAGTTAGATTGTGAAGAAGGCTGAGCGCCAAAGAATTGATGCTTTTGAACTGTGGTGTTGGAGAAGACTCGAGAGTCCTTTGGACTGCAAGGAGATCCAACCAGTCCATCCTAAAGGAGATCAGTCCTGGGTGTTCATTGGAAGGACTGATGCTGAAGCTGAAACTCCAATACTTTGGCCATTTCATGCGAAGAGTTGACTCACTGGATAAGACCCTGATGCTGGGAGTGATTGGGGGCAGGAGGAGAAGGGAATGACAGAGGATGAGATGGCTGCATGGCATCACTGACTCGATGGACTTGAGTTTAAGTGAACTCTAGGAGTTGGTGATGGACCGGGAGGCCTGGAGTGCTGTGATTCATGGGGCTGCAAAGAGTCAGACACGACTGAGCAACTGAACTGAACTGAGTATGAGAAATTTCCTTGAAATTAGTGAGGTCTGGGAAATAGTGAGGGTCTTCACATGGAGTGTTGTGGAAAGAAAAGCCAAGGACAAAGAAAGCTCATCAACCTGACTTAACAGACTCTGTTGTGTATTAATGTGTGTTGGAGGCTTGTGGGCTAGAATGAAATAGGAGCCCTAGCTAAAGGCAAATATCAAACTTGAAGAAAATAATTGAATTATGTTATCTCTGTAAACAGTTCTACTTTATAGGTGAATTCCCACATGACAGGGGGTATACACATTTAAAACCACTTCTAAAATTTCAAATGAGATTGTTCAATCCTGATTCAATTCAGACATAGTGTGTAAGAACCCTGCCTTTATCTGTGGCCAATTAGAAAAAGGAAGCTTTTTTCTGAAAGGCAGCATCTTGAATATTTTCTGTAACTGTAATATCAGGCATACTAATTCAATAACTTAGATGTAATTTCAGATTGTAATAGCATTTTCATTTTTAATTAGACTGAAAGCTTTAGCTACTGGTATGATTGAAGTATATTTTCTGCCAAAGTCTTGGTGGTGTTTTGCATTATTTATAAAGTGCCACCAATTTTGCTTTTGTTTCCCACAACTGTACTCAATTTGTTGTTTTTTCATCCTAAAGACTTAAAAAAACTGAAAGAGATATTAGATAAATCAACTAGTTGTAGAATGATGTGATATTTTGAGGAGCCATATTGAAGAGGGTGGCGCAGGGCACATGTCTTTGAGAGTTTTTAGACAAAATGGACCTGACTGAAAGTTGAAGAGAAAAGTTGGTCCTCACTGATGAAAAGAAGGAATGATTCTTTGGCGGGATGATGGTAAGACACGCTCAAAGATAAACTGAGGCATGTTTGTATTTTTAAGAAGTTTACTTGAGCAAACATTTGTGTTGGGCAGAATCCCATCTAGCAGGTACAAAGGTGCTCCGAGGAGCTATACAAAGTTAAAGATTTTTTCTGCATTGGTTATTGCAAGGTTACTTTTCTAATGGAAATAGCAAGGTCTACTTAGCAGCAGCAGCAGCAGCAGCAGGCAGATCACCTAACAGAAGCTGTCAGGCGCTTCTTGACTGGCTGTGTTAAGATTCAGTGGCTTGTGAGAGCTGAGCTCATTTGGTGACACAAGGCTTAGCGTAAGCAACTGCCTTTTCAACCTGTTGTATTGTTTTTAATAGAGCAGGAAGGATGTTTCGGTGATATCCACCAGAACCTTTGGAAAGGATAGAAAGATTGTGTACTATTCAATGTGGTGGCAACATGTAGCCTTTGATACATGGTTAGCAACTGAGGAAACAACATTTAAATTTTATTTTGTTTTAATTATATTTAAATTGCCCATGTGGAAAATGGCTACTGTATTGGAGAGCTCAGCACAAAGAAAACATGTTCTTGGAAAGGAGGAAAAGGAGATTGAAAACCTTTGCTGTTTATCATTATGGCGATAATTCATAAATCAGAATGTTTAGAATGAAAACTTTGTCATAAGCATCACTGATGAAAATGGGCAGATTTTTCTTCCTGGTGATTCATTTTAATATAGTGTTTGTGGAAATTATGGTAATAAAAATTAGCCTTTGATAACATAGCCTGTCAAGCAAACAGACAAATGTGATGATTATATGATCAGAAAAAAAAATTTTTTTCCATATTGTAGTTTATAAAACTTGGAATAATATGCTATGTGTCACCTTTAGGTTAAACCTAACACAAAACAGCACAGAAGATTTAGTCACCAGAGACATCTCATCAAGTAGTTAATTTGTAGAAAAATTTCATTTTTTCAATTTGAATGAACAGATGGCCTATTCATTAAAATTCAAAAGTAGATAATTACTTGATTCCAGTATTTTTAGCAAAAGGACATTTTATAGCACTATGTTTGGGGAAGACTCATAGGTCTTAAAATGTTTTGTGTGGCTGGATACACAATTGTCCACTGTCTACAACTGCCTGCCGTGCTAACTGAATAAGGCAGTTAAAAATAGACTTGTAGCTCTTCTTCATCACTAAAACATTCATTTTAGTGGGGAAAAAAAAAATTGCTCATCTCTCTAAAGAAAAAATCTTCACCTTAACCCTGAAACCCTGCCCAAACATTCATTTGGCAAATGTTTATTTATCAGTTTTGTGTTGGACACTTGAAACTACCATATACTTTTGAAAAGATTGTCCCCCTGCCCTTAAGTGGTAAATGTTCATTGAGTTAAATGTCCTGGGTTTTCTTTCAATTGAGTAGTAGTCTGAAATGTTTTCTCATTTAAATATTAATAGTTCAATAAGAGTGGATATTTAGAAATTCGTAACAGAATATTCATATATTTAATCATTCTGCCTGGTAAATCTGCTATAGAAGGTGCCAGTTTGTTGTACAATGATGCTCATACTGTCTTTTTTTTTTTTTCTCTCTCACCATCCAAAGCCAGGATTTTTTTTTTCTCCAAAAGAGTTCCTCCTACTCCTATATATATATGCAATGAGAAAAAAGTAACGTATTTGTTTAAGTTCCCTCGCTATTAGGAAGCTTAGAATGAAATTGATTCTTTATTACTATGGCTTTCCTCACCTAGGCGTTCTTGTTCTGTTTCTTAGGTCTTGGCTCTCTCTCTCTCTCCATGAACTTTTATTATTTTCTGTTCCAATTATTTTTGGAATAATTTCATAAACCTCTTTTTTCAATTTCTCAAATGTGTTAGTTTCCACAAGGTTTCTACAAACTGTCTTAAGATTTAGGAATATAAAGTTTAAATCTTTCCCACGAATCAAATTATATAATCGAAATTTATCACCTTGAATTTTAAAAGAAAGCAACTGTCCTCATCCTTTAGATTTGATCTTCATTCCAAGGCCCCCTCTTTTATTTAGTTTTGGCCTACATATTTTCTCTACCTGGGCCTTATGCTTTGGAAAGGAAGACCCCCTCACCATAGGCATTTTCTTAGGTCCGTCTGGACAATCTTATCGTAAAATCCAAGAGAGTAAGAAATACTTTTCTATGTATGTGCTCTCCCTATGTGACTGTTACACAAGGCCCCACTCATAGTAAAGGGAGAAGTTTTATCCAGAGTAAAGTATTAATACTACCCATCTGCAAGGGCTTTTTCTGAACCCTTGGGGTCAGATGTTTCAGAATTCATAACTTTTCACACTTTAGAACAGGAATGTTGTACATATATTGCATATTATATAATAACCCCAATTGAGTGTGGAGGGCACCACCTATAATCAAACACAATCACATTTCTGCAGAAAAATGTATACATGTTCTTTTAGGTCAAATAAAGACTATAAATAGCCTCACATTAGTTCAGGTTGGGTTATGAAGTCAAATGAGGAAACAACTTTGGGATTTAGAGAGCAGATAAGGAACGGGGCACCTGATAGGAACTGTTACTCCCACCCCCCTCCTCTCACTACCCCAATCACTGTGAATATTTCTTTGGCCAATACAACTAAGCTATTTGTGATCCACGTGGAAGGAATTCCATGAAGAAGTATCCACAAGAGCTAGCATCCCTGTAGGTTCATTTCTGTTCAGTTTTCAGGAGATACATAAGAATTCTCCTAATGGCCAACATGAAACTCCACTCTTATAGTATTTGATTAAATACTAATGTTATCTTTGATGCATTAACCTACCACACTTTCTTCTTGCTATTATGCATCCTATTTGCTTAGGATGGATCAGTGAATTGAGGACTAAAAGGAGACTTTTAGTCCTCAATTCACTGATCCATCCTCATTTCCATTTTCCTCCTTCTGCAACTTTTCTTTGATTTTCCCCTATATCTTCTCTAATAAAATGTTCATGTCCTATTTACCCCATAGCTAGCTAATATACATGAGGCTTGAATTTTATCTAACAAAGTTATAACTAACTCAGTGCATGTCTCCAATAACTTTGGAAGACTCATCTACAGATGCCTAGCTGGAATTTTAAAAGTTATGTGATATGTCTGTTTAGAATATTCTGGTGCATATTTCTTTCTCTTCTGGCACATAACCATGAAGTTTAAGTTTATAATTGGTGGTGATGGTGGTTTAGTTGCTAAGTCATGTCTGACTCTTGTGACCCCATGAATTGTAGCCCTCCAGACTTCTCTGTTTATGGGATTCCCCATGCAAGGATACTGGTCTGGATTGCCATTTCCTTCTTCAGGGGATCTTCCTGATGTGAGGATCGAACCCACATCTCCCACATTGCAGGCAGTCTCCTGCAAAAGAGGATTCTTTGCCGCTGAGCCTAAGAGTATAAATAGCTCCTTGTTAATTTGGATAGGTAATCATTATTCAACTCAAGATCCAATACCTTTGAGGGTATCACATGTTTCTACTGGGCACAGAAAGGGACTAGAAAATGTTTCTTGCCTATGGAAAACATGAACTCTTTCAACAAGTTGACATTCATGTTTTCCCATCAGGTAGAGATTTTTATTTGTTCTGTGGTCTGTGCCTCTAACTGATCTCAGTACAAGTATGGATTGTCTCTGTGAACTTTGCATCTGTTCTGGCTTTTAATTTGTTTTGATATTGTCATGATACCCACATAAAGGGGAGAGTATTACTTTCTTCTAAAATTTAACCAGGTTCATTCTTAGAATTGTGACTGCACTTTCTACCTGTAGAGCTGAGAGAGCTGATCTTTATTTATTTATCAAATATATTGGTTGAGTGCCAGCTTGTAATACTTTTTCACAGCAAATAAACAACAACAAAACAACTCAGCTCTGTCTCTATGTCATTATCTTCTTTGTGTATTGAAACCATATATCTGTATCTGATACATACCAAAGACTATTTTGGAAAATGGAAATTTTTATTAGTGGATTTTTAAGCTACCTTCTCTAATGTAAATATATATAATACAATGATTTTATCTGGGACAATATTTCCCAAGACTTGTTTAAGCTTCTCACTCATCAAAAATCTGCTTATGGTAGCAACTAAAATTCAGTTCTGGTCAAACTTGCATAGGACCCAAAAAGGGTTAAGTAGTCCTATGTCTTTAGTATTTTCTCATTTCTACAGGGTGGTATTAGCACAGGAAAAGGCTTCTGATTGTTGCTGAGCTTTGTAATGAATAAAATATGTGGGTAATGTGAAGAACTTATATAAGCTCTCTGTCTTGGTCTCACTAAGGAGCTTTAATTTTATTCTTGCTCTATAATCCTGGAGATGTTGACTGGCCCCTTGCCATCTTTCATGACTTTATACTTTCCCAATAGAGACCATGGGCTTCAAAGCCTCTTAGGTGAACGTTAAAAATAAAGGCCCAGGGCTAGTGAATGTTCACATTATTTTTCCCGGAGAAGCTGCAGTGATATACAAGGCAGAGTGCTTTCTAAGAATTCAAACATAATTTAAAATCACACTGTGCCAAAGGTCTTCTATATTATGTTTGTATTCTTCATTCTAATATGTTAGATACCAGTTTTCTTCTGATATTATTTGGGTGGATTCTTATATCCCATTTTTAAAAACCATTGGCATTCTTCACTTTATTCATTTGTTTAATATTTGGCTGGGTCTTCATTGCCATGTGTGGGCTCTGTTGCTGCGCATGGGCTTTACTCTAGTTTCAACAAACACAGGCCACTCACTGGTTGTGGTTTCAGCCTTCTCATTGCAGTGGCTTCTCTTGCAGCAGAGCACAGGCTCTAAGTGCATGGGGTTCAGTAGTTGAAGCCCACAGGTCCAGTTGCTTCGAGGCATATGGAATCCCATTTCCCAGACCAGGGATCAAACTCTTGTTTCCTGCATTGGCAGGCAGATTCCCAACCACTGGACTACCAGGGAAATCCTTTATATCCTAGTTTTCATGAAAAACCTATGTCATGAACAGAAGCACATTGTCAGTTAACACCTATTTTATAACCTTCACAACATAAAACACAATATTTTTACTTTGGATCTACTGGTAATCATTAGCCTGTCTTGAGGCAGAGTGAAAATTCTTTTTGTTTACTTCTCTGGGGTATGGGTGTGCTGGGAGAGTTTATAAAAAGAAAGGAAACTAGTTGCTTAAATGAAAATTTCTCAAGTTGGTGGATAAACTAAAATCTAGAAAAACAGAAATATGGACATTAGTGTCATTTAGAGGTGCTTGAATTCAGAACATAAGTGAATCAGGACATTTTTAGATAGAGACAAATCATTCATGGACATTGCTGTCTTTAGGAATAATATTTTATGGGAATTACTTTCTTTAGCTGCTGCTTAAGATTAGGTACAACCTTACATCCTTTTAAGTATTTTATTTATTTTTTGTGTTTTTTTTTTTAATTTTATTTTTATTTATTATTTATTTTACTTTACAATATTGTATTGGTTTTGCCATACATTGACATGAATCTGCCATGGGTGTACATGTGTTCCCCATCCTGAACCCCTCTTCCTCCTCCCTCCCCATCCCATCCCTCTGGGTCATCCTTTTAAGTATTTTAAATCTATTGGGTTTCTTTGAATTAATACACGTTTCTCCGTACTAGGGTTGTTGTTCAGTGGCTAAGTCATGTCCAATTCTTTATGACTCCATGGACTAGCACACCAGGCTTCCCGATCCTTCACTGTCCCTCGGAGTTTGCTGAAACTCATGTCCATTGAGTTGGTGATACTATCCCAACATCTTATCCTCTATTGTCACCTCCTCCTGCCCTCAATCTTTCCCAGCATGAGGATCTTTTCCAATGAATTGGCTCTTCATATCAGGTGACCAAAGTATTGGAGCTTCAGCTTTAGCATCAGTCCTTCTAATGAACATTCAGGGCGAATTTCCTTTAGGATTTATTGGTTTGATCTCCTTGCTGTCCAAGGAACTCTCAAGAGTCTACTCCAGCACCACAATTCAAAAGCATCAATTCCTTGGCACTCAAGCTTCTTTATGGTCCAACTTTCACATCCGTATATAAGCACTGGAAAAACCATAGCTTTTGCTCTATGGACCTTTGTTGGCAAAGTGATGTCTCTGCTTTTTAATGTGCTGTCTATGTTTGTCATAGCTTTCCTTTCAAGAAGCAAGCATCTTTTAATTTCATGGCTGCAGTCACTGTTCTCCGAGATTTTTGGAGACCAAGAAGAGAAAATATGTCACTGCTTAAACATTTTCCCCATTTATTTGCCATAAAGTGATGAGACCAGATGCCATTATCTTGTTTTTGAGTGTTGAGTTTCAAGCCAGTTTTTTTACTCTCCTCTTTCACCTTCATCAAGAGGCTCTTAAGTTCCTCTTCACTTTCTATTATTGGAGTGCTATCATCTGCATATCTGAGGTTGTTGATATTTCTGCCACGAATCTTGATTCTAGCTGGTGATCCATCCAGCCTGACATTTCACATGATGTACTCTGCATATAAGTTAAATAAGAAGGGTGATGACATATAGCCTTCTTGTATTCATTTCCCAGTTTTGAACCAGTCTGTTCCATGTCCATTTCTAACTGTTGCTTCTTGACTTCCATACAGGTTTCTCAGGAGACAGTTAAGGTGGTCTGGTGCACCCATCTCTTTAAGAATTTTCCTCAGTTTGCTGTGATCCATAAGGTCAAAGGCTTTAGCATAGTCAATGAAGCATAAGTAGATGTTTTTCTGGAATTCCCTTGCTTTCTCTTATGATCCAGTGTTATTGTTGTTCAGTTGCTCAGTCGTGTCCAACTCTTTGTGACCCCATGGGCTGCAGCACACCTGGCTTCCATGTCTTTCACCGTCTCCAGGAGCTTGCTCAAATTCAGTCCATTGAGTTTGTGATGCCATCCAACCATCTCACCCTCTGTCGTCCCTTTCTCTTCCTGCCTTCAATCTTTCTCAGCATCAAGGTCTTTTCCAGTGAGTCGGCTCTTCATATCAGGTGGCCATAGTATTGGAGCTTCAGCTTCAACGTCAGTTCCTCCAAAGAATATTCAAGATTAATTTCCTTTGGGATTGACTGGTTTTGATTCCTTGCAGTCCACAGGACTCTCAATCAAGAGTCTTCTCCAACAACATAATTCAAAAGCACCAATTATTTGGTGCTCAACCTTGTTTATGGTTCAGTTCTCACATCCATACATGACACTGGAAAAACCAAGCTTTGACTATATGGACCTTTGTCAGCAAAGTAATGTCTCTGCTTTTTAATATGCTGTCTAGGTTGGTCATAGCTTTTTTTCCAGGGAGCAAGCTTCTTTTAATTTCATCACCATCTGCAGTGATTTTTAGAGCTCAAGAAAATAGAGTCGCTTACTGTTTCCATTGATTCCCCATCTATTGGCCATGAAGTGATGGGACTGGATGCCATGATCTTTGGTTTTTGAATGTTGAGTTTTCAGTTAGCTTTTTCACTCTCCTCTTTTACCTTCATCAAGAGGTTATTTAGTTCCTATTTGCTTTCTGCCATAAGGGTGGCATCATCTGAGGTTATTAATATTTCTCCCAGCTGTCTTGTTTCTGGCTTGAGCTTCATCCAGCCTGGCATTTCACATGATGTACTCTACATATAAGTTAAATGAGCAGGGTGACAATATGTAGGCCTGACGTACTCCTTTTCCAATTTTGAACCAGTCTGTTGTTCCATGTCCAACTCTAACTGTTGCTTCTTGACCTGAATACATGTTTTGCAGGAGGCAGGTAAGGTAAGGTGGTATCGTATTCCCATCTCTTGAAGAATAGTCCAGTTTGCTGTGATCCACACAATCAAAACTTTTGCACAGTCAATGAAGCTGAAGTAGATGTTTTTCTGGAATTCTCTTGCTCTCTATGACCTACTGGATGTTGGCAATTTGATCTCTGGTTTCTCTGTCTTTTGTAAATCCAACTTGAACATCTGGAAGTTCTTGTTTCACATACTCTTGAAGCCTCGCTTGGAGAATTTTGAGCATTTGCTAGCATGTGAAATGAGTGCAATTGTAGGTAGTTCGAATGTTCTTTGGCATTGCCCTTCTTTGGAATTGGAATGGAAACTGACCTTTTCCAGTCCTGTGGCCACTGCTGAGTTTTCCAAATTTGCTGGCATATTGAGTGCAGCACTTTACAGCATTATCTTTTAGGATTTGAAGTAGCTCAGCTGGAATTCCATCACCTCCACTTGGTTCATAGTGATGCTTCCTAAGGCCCACTTGACTTATCACTCCAAGATGCCTGGCTCTAGGTGAGTGATCACACCATCATGGTTATCTGGGTCATGAAGATCTTTTTTGTATAGTTATTCTGTGTATTCTTGCCATCTCTTTTTAATATCTTCTGCTCTGTTAGTTTCATACAATTCCTATCCTTTATTGTGCCCATCTTTGCATGAAATATGTCCTTAGTATCTCTAAAAATCTTGAAGAGATCTCTAGTCTTCCCCATCCTATTGTTTTCCTCTATTCCTTTGTATTGTTCACATAAGAAGGCTTTCTTATCTCTCCTTGCTGTTCTCTGGAACTCTGCATTAAAATGAGTATATCTTTCCTCTTCTCCTTACCTTTCACTTCTCTTCTTTTTTCATCTATTTGTAAGGCCTCCTCAAACAACTATTTTGCTTTAGTGCATTTGTTTTTCTTGGGGATGGGTTTGATCACCGCCTCCTGTACAATGTTACAAACCTCTGTACATAGTTCTTCAGGTACTCTGTCTATCAGATTTGTCACTTCCACTGTTTAAACACAAGAGATTTGATTTAGTCCTCTTGCAGGAAGTCGCCATTAATTCCACTGTAGAGCCACCGAGCAGACGACCCACAAACTGGAGAACAGTTATACAAAGGAAGTTCTCACACTTTTGCAAAAGTTCTAGGGCCCACAATGGATTTTCCAATCTGGGGTTCTGGCAAAGGGACTGAGAACCCCCAGGGAATTTGACTTGGAAGGTCAGTAAGATTCCATTGCAGAACTTCCACAGGACTAAGGTAACAGACTCTTGGAGGGCACAAGAAAACCTTAGGTGCACCAGGACAGAGGAGAAAGGAGCAGTGACCCCAGAAGAGACTGAGCTTGACTTTCCTATGAGTGTCCAGGAGTCTCTGGCAGAGGCGTGAGTTGACAGTGGCCTGCCACAGGGTCAGGGGCACTGACTACAAGAGTCCTGGGAGTTGGGGCATGCTGGCATAAGTCCTTATAATTCAATGAACAGCAGCATTTTGATCTCTGGTTCCTCTGTCTTTTCTGAATCCAGCTTGTACATCTGGAAGTTTGCTATTCAGGTACTTTTGAAATCTAGCTTGAAGGATTTTGAGCATTACCTTGCTAGCATATGAAATGAGTGCAATTGTCCAGTAGTTTGAAAATTCTTTGGCATTGCCCTTCTTTGGGATTGGAATGAAAACTGACCTTTTCCAGTCCCATGTCTGGAATACAGTTAGTTGGGTATAATAGACTAGAAGGGTGATTAACAAAAATGTATTAAGGCAAAGTGTTTTTTTTTTTTTTAACATTCAAGATAAAGCCTCTATTTTTATAGTTTCCATATAAGCAGTATATCTAGTATGTCTTCCTTTATCTTACTGGATTTGTGCTAGAAGAGCTACCACTTCCTCTTTCCTTCCTATAGCCAAAGATACACTAGTAAGTTAACAGTCTACAGTGAGAGGTAAACCAGATGTCCACAGAGTCATTTGACTTCAGTTGACAAACAGTGAGATAGAATCCATAATGTTATGCTTTAACAAGTATTCCAACCAGCAAGAATAGTGTTTTTTTGGTTTTTAATCTACATTGTCTTCTCTTTCCATGCAAATTCTGGGCCATTAGTGATAGTTATTAATACCATGCTAAGATTGTATGAGGAATCTAGATTAAGAACCTCTGGCTAATTGAATAATCTTTTTCTGCACTATGTATCTCTGCAGAATTCTGCTCTTTAGGGACCTCATTTCAGAATTTTCTAAAGTACATAAGGCTGGCTGCTTTTGAATTTCCAAGGAAACAAATTATATAAAAAGAACTTAATAAACATTTTTGATTCATTAATGCATGTGTATTTTTAACACATTAAATAATACCTAACAATGTATCTATTAACTGTCATGAGTTTGAGTGGAAAGTATAAACAGTTTTTAAGATTTCTGAAACAGCTATAATATAAAATACAACTTTTATTGGAGACAAAGTCATAAGAACTGTAAATGCTTGTATGGCCTATTACTATGGAAATGCTACATTTTTACAGAGGTCAGTAAAAGCAAAGATTATACACACACACACACACACACACATATATATATATTCAGTTCAGTTCAGTCACTCAGTCATATCCAACACTTTGTGACCCCATGAACCGCAGCACGCCAGGCCTCCCTGTACATCACCAATATTAGGTTTATATATATGTATGTGTGTATATATATATATATATTTATGTGTGTGTGTGTGTATATATATATATGATATATTCTATTAGGTTAAGAACTTTTGAGCTGGACCATGAAGTTGGATTAAAGAGACTGACAAAGACAAAGATTCAGTGTCGGGTTTATTTAGGAAAGGTCCTAGTTTGTGGGAAGACTAGATACACAACACCAGGAATGTGATTTTTGACTCTATAAAAACTTCTGTAAATTTCATAGCAGAGGGATATTTTATGAGGACAGTAATCAAAGAAAATGATTCTAATATCTTTGCTGGTTTGTTTGGTGGCAAAGAATCCAGGAAAGGAGCTCTATGTTAGTTATGAACAAAGGCTTAGGAAAGGCTTCTAGTTATGGAATAAATATAATTGAGTAGATTAAGTATGCTGACAGTAAGAAGGATTTATAGTCATTGATCTCATGACTGAATGATGATTTTGGTGGTGTTAGTCATTCAGTGAAGTTGGGAAGGGATTGATGGTAATTTGGGAAGGAAAATGAGGTCATGCTTGATGAAAAATGTTGGTGTGAGTGTCCTAAAGGGAGTAGGAGAAAGGCTATTTGAAAAATAATGGAGGTCAAATCATCTGAATCTTCAACATTCTTATAAGGGGTAATATGAGTCTATATATGGCATTAATGCTGCTAAGTCACTTCAGTCGTGTCCGACTCTGTGCAGCCCCATAGTCGGCAGCCCGCCAGGCTCTCCCGTCCCTAGGATTCTCCAGGCAATAACACTGGAGTGGGTTGCCATTTCCTTCTCCAGTGCATGAAAGTGAAAAGTCAAAGTGAAGTCGCCCAGTCGTGTCTGACCCTCAGCGACCCCATGGACTGCAGCCCACCAGGCTCCAGGCTCCTCCGTCCATGGGATTTTCCAGGCAAGAGCACTGGAGTGGGGTGCCATTGCCTTCTCCGATGGCATTAATGGTCAGTCTTAAAACTGAGCCATTACTATGCGCCTGTGCTAAGTCCTTATTGTTTTATAATTTACATTCCATATGATTGACTAATTTAAGATATTCAATGGCTTTTATTAATAGTATTTTTATAATGTGTGCATCCATCACCAGAGCCAAATTTAGAACATGTTCATTATTGTAAAACAAATCTTGTACCCCTACACCGTCATACTTCAGTCCTTCATCTCTCCCAGCCATTGGCAACTAGTCACCTACGTTCAGTTCCCCATAAATTTGCCTATTCTGGACATTAGGTATAAATGGAACCAGACTTGGGTCTACTCATCTACAGCACCGTAAAGCCAAGGAAAGCATGATGGCAAAGGAAAGCACAATGTTTATTGCCAGGCAAAAAGCAAGAAGAATGGGTAAAGACCCAAACTCCCTGGTGGAAACATTTGGGATGAGGGATGCAGGGTGCATGGCTTTCTTCTAGTTCCAGTCAGTCTAGGGTCTATGTCCTCTTGATCAGCATCTTCCACCTAGGTAAGGGTCTTAGTTTCTGCAGGACAGCTCAAAGATATACACTAGATTGTTATGTATATCCTTTGAGGAGGAACTAGGACTCTGCTTAGTGCTGAACTGTTGTTTAAGTTCTCATTACTTTTATTGTTTGACTGCTTTTCCTGTGTTTCTTCATTCCTTTGCTTTCCTAATCATTAACTGCTTGAGTTTACTCTTTTTGAAACTAAGGAAGGGTCTAGGAGAAATGGAAAACATAGAGCGGATTTTGTACCTAGGAGGGCCCCACAGGGTCCTGCTTGGCTTCAATAATATGTGGTCCTTATCACTTGCTTCTTTCACTTAGCATATTTTCAAGGTTGGTTCATACTGTAGCCTGAGTCAGTACTTCATTCTTTACTATGGCTTGACAGAATTCCACATTTTATTTACCCATGTATCAACTGATAAAAATCTCTCTTACTACAAGACTTGAATTTGCCATTTCCCCTGACTGCCATCTAGAGGGGTGTTCAGTAGTTTTATTCCACCCTCAGTTTAACTTGTTAAAATATTATCCTGGTTTCAGCTTATTTTGTTCTCAGTGATACACGAGGACAAAGTTCATTTTCTTTGTCTTGGGAATAACTTTCAAACCAAATCTTCTCATTCCTAACCTGTTCCAGGCCATTTGAACAACTGCTTTTGAGAGAGTAAGTTCTTTTTTTATTTTTTATACCTGTTCAGAGTATTTTTCAGGCTGTGTGGTTATTCTTTGTTTTTTGTCTGCTTTTTAAAAATGTGAAGGTAGGCAAGTGCTTGCTGTATGCTCTAGAGAATCATAATTACTTTAAAGGGGATAGAAATACAAATGTCACATCAAGAGTAATCTAAGCTATGAAATAAAAATTTGCATTGTGAGAAATGTATTGTACTGCTGGATAAAGTAAGTTACCGTACAAAAATACTTTTACCAAGTAGAGTGGGAGGTTGACACTTTTCATTGCAGTTGATCATTCAGCAAGCATAAATTAATCCAAGTAAAATTTGTAATTGTCCCTCTCATATCTGTGGTTTTGGGGAGAAGGCAATGGCACCTCACTCCAGTGCTCTTGCCTGGAAAATCCCATGGACTGAAGAGCCCTGGTAGGCTGCAGTCCATGGAGGCAAGAAGAGTTGGACACGACTGAGAGACTTCACTTTCACTTTCATGCACTGGAGAAGGAAATGGCAACCCACTCCAGTGTTCTTACCTGGAGAATCCCAGGGACGGAGGAACCTGGTGGGTTGCAGTTTATGGGGTCGCACAGAGTTGGACACGACTGAAGCGACTTAGCAGCAGCAGTAGCAGCAACAAAAGTGGATAGCTTTATTGCTTTGCCCAGCAAAGGGGGAGACAGCAGCTTCCTGCCCTTGAAAACTGTGTGTTCAAGCCCAGAAGGATTTCTTAAGGAGTTTTATAGCAGTGGTTCATGGGCATTGTTGTTGATCAGATTAGGTATATGCAGGGTTTGCACTCCTTTAATTGATGCTTTTGAACTGTGGTGTTGGAGAAGACTCTTGAGGGTCCCTTGGACTGCAAGGAGATCCAAGCAGTCCATTCTGAAGATCAGCTCTGGGATTTCTTTGGAAGGAATGATGCTGAAGCTGAAACTCCAGTACTTTGGCCACCTCACACGAAGAGTTGACTCATTGGAAAAGACTCTGATGCTGGGAGGGATTGGGGGCAGGAGGAGAAGGGGACAACAGAGGATGAGATGGCTGGATGGCATCACTGACTCGATGAATGTGAGTTTCAGTGAACTCCGGGAGTTGGTGATGGACAGGGAGGCCTGGCATGCTTTGATTCATGGGGTCGCAAAGAGTCGGACACGACTGAGCGACTGATCTGATCTGATCTGAATCTGGTCTCAGATAATCTCTTGATGAGCTCCCCGGTGCCTTTTGTATGGTCTCAGGTGGTCTTCTCTGGAATGAAAAATGCTAACTCCACTTGTTGGAGGGTTTAGTTTGTAAAGAACACAAACATATTGTTATGTGTATCTTTGAGGTGGAACCAGGACTGTGCCCCAAGGCTACACTATTGTTTCTTGACTGTTCTTGTCTCTGCATCCACTTCCTTCCCTGATTAATTCCTCAAACCTGCCCTTTGGGAATCAGGGAAGGTCATGGAGGCTGGAGTCTTTTCCCTACAAACAAGAAAGGAGGGACATGGGAAGGCTTCTCTGCCCAGGAGCCCCACAGATTCCTGCTCCATTTCAATAGAACTGAAGTTTTTACTATTGAAAAATGTCCACCTCTAAGTGGACCCATGCAGTTCAAACCTGAATTGCTCAAGGGTCAACTGTACCGTTTGTTCTTCTTCAGGACGACATAGGCAATATAAAACAAAATCTTCAGGCTTCCCTAAAGCATGATCACAGCAGTGGTCATTTTCACTGACACTCCCATTTATTCACTCATGAGAATTTACTAATCTCTTTACAACCAGTCACTGCAGGATTAAATGACTGACACTTCAATTAGTTTAGTGGATACTAATATGTGCAGAAAGCTTGATCACACACCAAACTCTGACATAAATTTCACATATTAATCCTGTGAAGCAGGTAGCTGTTATTCCCATTGCCCTGGTGTAGAAACTGAATGTCTAAAGGTCTGGCATGTCAAGAGCAGTGAGAACCAGAATATTAGTTTAGAACTTGTGATTTCAGAATTCTTTTCCTCCTAAGAGCCATTAAAAGGTATTAGGTGAACTTAGGTAAAGGAGACATAATCTCTGATTGAAGCAACATCATTCTGGTCACAGTGAATTCTTTTCCAACCTTCCTAGCCTTGGGTGAAATTGGATTAAGCACCCATTTCACATCCTGTGAAAAGACTGATGTCCTCCCCTCAGATATCTGCCAATTTCTGAGTCCTTAGTTTCTTATAATTACACAGTTTACATAGTTACTGGAGGGTTTCCTGCTTTCCAGCTCCCCATTATCACTCATTCTTCATTTCCTTGCTTTTCTGTTTATTGATGTATCCAAGCAGTGGATCTCTCCTCAAGCTTTTATCTTCCTCCAAGCCCTTTACACAGGAAATTAGTGTGAAGCAGATTAATTTGGAGAGAAATGTAGGGCACTAATTCTGGCAGCAACTAACTGAATATTGTACATTAGACATCCCTCCTACTAAACATCTTACAGCCTCTCTCAACATGAAGCTTTCCTGCCTGCCCCTTTCTCTGAAATCTGCAGTTTCTTGCTCCTGTTTTTCTTTTTATTGCCTCTGCTCATCTGTCACTCTTCTCCTTTCCATTCCTGAATCTTATGAACCAAAACCTTGAACCCTGCTTCTTTTTCCTTAAAACTGCTTATCAAAGTATTTTTTCTTTAAAAAGAAGTACAGTTTCCTCAAGAACTATTTTTAACCTATATATTTTTGTCTTTGCAAATGCATTATCTAATTATCAAAACCTATTAAGTTTTATTATACCAAATTTGTACTGAGATAATTGACACATAGAGAGTTAAATAACTTATCCCAGATCTTTTAACCATTCAGCAGTAGAGTCAGAACCTGATAGTCTCAGGTATGCCTGGACAAATGCTGATGTCGTTCTAATATCAGCAGGATACTCTTGTAAGTCTTGCTTCAAAAATTTTTATAATCACTTCTATTTCAGGTGACATCCGCTGGGGAAAATAAGTCAGTAAAGTAGCTTTGTGTGTTTATTCTAATTCTACTCTAATAGACATGGATTACTTAAATATTGCAACCTGGTGCTAGCCTTTTTTTGGCTTGCAATTTATGTCTGGTAGAGATTCTTTTTTTAAGTGGAAGTCAAAATTGTCCCTTTAAATGCAGAGTGTTTTGTACACATGTGGACATAGTTCATTTCAGGGTTTCTCAGCTTTGGCACTGCTTACATTCTTGCACTGAATAATGCTTGGCTGTGGGGGCTCACATGTGTACTGGAGAATGTTTAGTGGTGTTCCTCTACTCTCTAGATGCCAGAAGAACCTCCTTAGTTCCAAAACTTTCATAGAACCAAACAAATATCTCCAGACATTTCCAAATAGCCCCTAGGGTTAAAAGTGACCCCATTTGGGAACCATAGTGTTAGGTCCAAAAGTCTGCCCAACTTAATACTATTACATAAGAAACACAAAAATCATATGATGCGTCCCCACAGGTCTGACACTGATAATAGTGTTTGTCATTTGCCAGTCTCTAAGGAACTAAAGACATGGCCATTCATTGATTAGACTAATGAGGTGCTCATGTATCATGGAAGTAATAGAACAAAAATGCATTGTGAATGGCAAGAATTGAGCTTAATAAACTTGACTTGAGACAGTCAAATTATCTATTCAACTCTTGTTATTCAGGGAATGATTAGACTACTCCCTGTTTCTTCCCTATGTGAATATCTCTTATCTGTCCTGTCTTTGGTTTTCTTCATCACTAGAAGTTGAATTAGTCCACTGATATTTATCTAGTGCCTTTTGAGTACTTTAAAGGGCTAGGATTTCAAAACATAAGATGTAGAAAGATTATAGAATCATCATGCTTGTCTTGTGAAGTCTTTCCAGAGTTCTGTTCATGTCTGGTCAATGGCTGACTCATCTACAATAGGTTTAGTAAATTCTTACCCCTTAAATATCTCTAAGGACAGAAATGCTGTAATGTAATTTGCTCATTCCAGACTTTCATTCTGCTGGTTCAGATGATTTTCTGTATCTGGCTTGCTTAAATTTCATTTTCTTTCTTCATGTAGGTTTCCTTTGTGGATATGTGCATATGCCCTAAAACCTCAGAAAAAGTGAAAGTGAAAAGTTGTGTCCAACTCTTTGTGACCACATAGACTATAGAGACCATGGAATTCTCCAGGCCAGAATACTGGAGTGGGTACACAGTCCCTTCTCCAGGCGATCTTCCCAACCCACATCTCCCACATTGTAGGCAGATTCTTTACCAGCTGAGCCTCAGGGAAGCCCAAGACCTCAGAGTTAGAAGCCAAAACAAAAAATGAGTTTCACCTATATTAATGTGCATGTTAACCTCTCTCTCTTTTATCTTTTAGTTCCTGTAAGTGAGATTTTTAGTTCTAGATACCTCACTTACATTTTTGATTCTCTGATTATTAAGTATACTGGTAATGATTTTATTTCATATTCAATATGTATTACAATCAGTTGTAATTTAGTGTAATGAACAATTGTATCTAATGTATTTATAGCAGTCACGACCAGAAGGGAAATCAGATTTTCCTAATTGAAAGAGAGAAAACAGAGGTCTTCACTCATGTAGCTTCAACCTCGACTAGCCTCTTATACCTCAGACTAAGTTTCATTCCATTTGAATGACTAGTACTTTTGTGCTTCTAGTAAGAATTATTGCTATGATGATGTAAGAAAAGTGACTTCTGTGAATGGGACGCTTGGCCTCATGTAAAGCATTATAAGGATGTGATGGTTACAGAAACTGTGAAAACACACATGGTTTAGGGAAGAAGTCACTTCTGTTTATCTCTTTCTCTCGTCTTTAATCTCTAATGTGTGTGCACGCTAAGCGGCTTCAGTCCTGTCCAACTCTCTGCAACCCTATGGACTGTAGCTCACCAGGCTTCTCTGTCCATGGAATTCTCCAGGCAAGAATACTGGAGTTGGGTTTCCATTCCTTCTCTAGGGGATCTTCTTGACCCAGGGATGGAACCCTAGTCTCTTATGTCTCCTGCATTGGCAGGTGGGTTCTTTACCACTAACGCCACCTGGGAAGCCCAATCTTTAATAAGATACTGGTAAACCAAAAACACACAAACAAAAACTAAAGAAAACTCACCTAATAGTAAATACTAAAACAGGGCAATTTTTCACAAACTTTTGTTAAATTTCCAAAGAATGATTTCCAATCCAAATTAACACCTCATCAAAAGAACAGGAGTTTAGGTCCAGAGAGACCATATCCTTTTGGACTTGAAATCAAACTTAAACAGAAAACTGATAAGGTGCTGACCCACCGCCCTTCTTTAATTTGAGAATAAACTATCATCTAATAGTGAGACTGTCTTTTTCCTTCTTATACTGACTTAAAGAAGACATATGTAAATGACTAACAAGATGTATTCTTAAGGAAGAATATCTAAGACTATCATCTGTCCCTAGAAAGGAGAAGGCTTTTTCCCTTTAGTTAGCCCATAGTAGCCTTAATGATTTCTACTTTCTTCCACAAGTAACCACACTCCTAACATAAAATGACAAGGCAAGTTCAATATAGTAGTAGTCTTAATCCATCAAGGAAGCAGAGAGTAAGTTCTAAACATTCTCATCACAAGGGGAAAAAACAAACAAACAACTGTATCTGTGAGATGACAGATGTTAACTAAACTTATTGTAGTAATCTTTTCATAACATATGCATATTTTCTCCTAGAGAAAATATACCCATGCTGATCATAGCACAGCTCAGTCATCACGATGTTAAATGTTCCTGTTGAATCTATCAGCCATAGAAACCCTCATGAGAGATTACATAATGTAAAAACTGTGTTCTCAAACCTACAAAATCATAAAAGTATTAGACAACAAAGGAGATGGAAGATCTTGTCTAGATGGGACCTTTGATAGAACAACTATATCCCTTTAATGACCAATCAAGTTGTCCTGCATGTTCCAACCAAGATTGTTGGAATTTAGCACAGAGTATTCGTAATTAGCTTATTGCCAGCCATTCTGTCTCAGCCTGCCAGTAATAAATCTCTGAACTGATTGGTCTTATTTGTGAAAGTCCTTACGGCCCTAAACTACAGATTAGTTGGGAAAAAAAAAAAAATGCCCATAAAGTCAGGAGACTCTGGGTTTTCTTATAAATTCAATACCGTCTTTTATTTGTAGAAACTACTGATTCTTATAAAAATAGGTAAAAGTATGAATGCTTTGGGCTTTCCAGGTGGTGCTGGTGGTAAAGAACCTGCCTGCCAATGCAGGAGACATAAGAGATGAGAGTTTGATCCTTGGGTCGGGAAGATCCCCTGGAGGAGGGCATGGCAACCCACTGCAGTATTCTTGCCTGGGGAATTCCATGTACAGAGGAGTTTGGTGGACTACAGTCCATGGGGTCATAAGGAGTTGGGCACAACTGAGCGACTTAGCAGCAGCATGGATGCTTCACTGTGGATCTGTTATTACTGACCATCTCCCTGAAGTGGTACATAAATTGTAGCGCCAAAAAGCGAGAGGTCGGTTAATTATTGTTCAACGTGGCAAAATTTAGGACTCATGACTCAGCCCGTTTTACATCATAAATGGGCATGTGGTACCTGAAGTAAAATAAAAAGTACACTCAAGTTGCTGTGATAAAGCTTTCAACTCTTCGTGCTAATGGCAGGAGTGATATCAAGAGTCAAGTGAAACTGTAAATAACCATCAGGCTTTCTTTAACCCAATATTCTAACACCTCTCACACAAACAACTTTAACAGTTTAGCAGAGTTCAGGTAAAAATAACTTGAATGTTTCTTTATTTTTCTTTCCTGGTGGAGATAGGGCATAGTAAAAACAATACCAATATAGTATCACATTTTTAAAAAAAAAGCAAAAATGAATAAAAAGAGCAGGAATAGAAGATATAAATTAACTACATTTTGGATTATTTTTAGTACCTCAAGTAACAGTCCTAATAGCCTCTAGTCATTGTTGAGTTTAGCCAGGCAAAATAATGGAAAATGTCTAGAACACTATTAGGAGCTTTTTGTTTTTATTTACTTATTTTTTATTAGAGTATGATTGCTTTATAATGTTGTGTTAGTTTCTGCTATACAGTGAAGTGACTCACAATGATGATCTGAGGTAGTGTCATTAAAATGTATTCTTAAAGTTAATATCAAATTATAAGCATATAAAACCCTCCATACTGGGCCATTTATTGAGGGCTGTTGGCCTCTGCATAAAGGTGCTAAGTATTCTGCCTATTTGACTTTTTCCTTATTTGTTTCCCCACATCTGTCCCCTCAAAACCAAAACCACCACATACAGGCCCACCTGCTTTCCATGTGCCTGGACCCCATTTAAAACAAATCTTTTTTTAGACACAGAGGGAAAAAGAAAGGAACGTAAATGAAGAGGGTGGCTCAAGATGAAGCTAAGTACTTTAAGGGAAGTTGACTAGGTGGGCATTGGAGCCATTGAGTGTATGCAGTAAACTTTTGACTGTCTTATTTTTAATTTTTTTAAGTGACCCACTTGGTCTGTATAGTCTATACTTGGAATTCCTTTGTAAATGTGTTGTTACACGTGACCAACCGCTCAGTCACGTCTGACTCTTTGCGACCCTGTGGACTGTAGCCTGCCAAACTCCTCTCTCCACGGAATTTTCAGGCAAGAATATTGGAGTGGATTGCCATTTCCTACTCTGTGTAAATGTATAATCACTTCTAAGTTTGCTTCACGGCTGGTGTGTGTGGCACATTATATCAGTTGTGAATTCAACTTTTTAAAGTTTTTAAATATATAAGATTTTATCTTACATATTTGAACAATTCTGTGATTTCATAAATATATTATTCTTAGGTAAAAGTGGGTCGATTTTTTAAAAGGAAGAAGTAAATGTAAAGCTAAAGCTCTAGAAAATTAAATATTACAGGAAGCATATAGATTAAAGGGGGTAATTCATGGAGACAATGTATGAAGGCCTGACATTCAGACAAACTTGGTAGCGTTAATTCCCTTCAGTCACTAGCCTCTGCCGAGCATTAGGCTTCCCTTCTGCAGCCTGTGGCTAAGTAACTGGGAAGAGTAATAAAGGGTAAGATAAAGTATAGAATAGACTGTGTTGCCTCGTTATTTCTTCCCCCATTATATTAGGTGATGAAAGGTTTGAATTCATAGCTTTGAATTTTAAAATATATATATATATATATATATATTTAAAATTTCCTTCATGAATAGCATTTCCTCACTTTCAGGCACCAATATATATCCAGTGTACGCTGTTTCCTTAGCTTTTCCTCCTTTAGCGCTTCATTTTCCAAATCTTTGTAGAATATCGACAGTCCCAGTGTCTCTTTCTTTCCCCTCAACCTTTGTATTCAGTAGTTTGGTTTCCTTACAGTCCATGTTGCAGGGCTGAGAAGCAGAGAAAACAGTCTTGGCCCAGTTGGATAAGATGTTTAAAAATAAAAGATACTGTGAGCTGCAATCGAATAATGCCCAAGGGTCAAAGTAATTTCCCTTTGCATAATAGCTGCCTTACTCAGACGAGAATTCCCAATATGAAGTGTGCTGTAGAAAACATATGCACTCAATTTTTCCTTGCAAATTCAAAATGACTTTAAAATTGGAATTACTAGAGTTTTCTAATATCACATTTGGAGTAATTTCACATTTTGACTTTTTTATTTCTATCCCTTTCTTTTTTTTTTTGGTGTTTTCTTTTAGTCTCCTTTCTAATCTTGTCAATGATTATTAATTTAGGAAAAGATAATTTAGGACAAGATTTGCATTTCTTGCATTGCATCTTGAGGATGATTTTGTTTTAGTTGGTAACTGCTTTGTATTTTTGAAAATGAGCCTGGCCCTCCTCTCTCATCTTAGAAATGCATGAGAGAGAATCAAAATGATATATTTTCCTTCTTCTTTTTAGATGGTAAGGTTGAAGTTACAAAAGAAGGCGTGAAGCTGTGCACAATGGGTCCTGGTAAAGTGTTTGGAGAGTTGGCTATCCTTTACAACTGTACCCGGACGGCGACCGTCAAAAGTAAGGCTATCTAAAAAAAAAAAAAACAAAAAAAACTTTTCGGTGTCTTCTTTCCTTTAACCTGTGAAGTGTTAGATAATATGCCTCTTGATTTTAATCTTTATAATTTCATTAATCTAGCTTCTAATTATTGCTTTGCAATACAGTTGATATTTTTATCCTAAAGAGTAATTGTTAACATTGAGTTAAATTTTGTTGCTGACTTATTAAAAGTATCTTTTAACCTTGAACTCATAAATTAGCGTTTATAAAATAGCACTTTATGAATTATAATTAAACAGGAGCAAGATGTTTCATTTTCTGCCTTAAAGTCTCAGAATCATATTTAAGTACATTTTATGTATCTGTCTATTTCGGGTTGCATTCCCCACATAAACTTCACTTATTCATTCAGTGGTTTAGAAAAATTAAGAGGAGAAATGTCTTTCGTCTCATTCAAACCCTGAGTAAGATATCCTGAATTCTAGAATTGCGTCTGAGTATATTCTTGTCTTCAGCTGCTCATCAAGCTGTATATTATAACGTTTTTCTTTTCTACTGATTGAGCTTATTTTAAGTCGAGGCAATAAAGCAGCTTGTTTCCCTAATTTTACATGTATGTGTGTATATGATTTCTCTAGCAACTTTTATTGCTTGGTAGAAGCAGCTGCAATAGTTAGAAGGAAAAGAAGTTTGTTTTAAATATTCCTTCTTCCTGAGTACAGGATGTAATGAATGTGTAACAAACAGAGCTGGAAGCCAAAGCTGACAATGGAAGGTCTAGAGCATCTTCAGGCAGAAATGTGTATTTAAGGTTTGAAAAGTTCTTCTGACATAGTATCCTGTGAATGATTGCAATCATGTTACTTTGATTAGGTTGTGTCATTAAAACGATCCTGTTGGCAAAATGACGATTAAATTGTTATTGTTAATTTTATCTGTCACTGATGGTTTTATATACTGCTTTTTTCCTCTCAGAAGTATGGCGTATAATTGACAATATGACATTAAAACTTGAGTTGTAAAGAACTGAAGAAGGCGTGGCCAGCTAGCGTCACAAATTCTTACAGGTCTTGTTAGTGAATCACCGTTTTAGTCACTGAAATCGCTGTCACATCAGTGGCAACTGGGGCCCTTATAAAATCAATCTTTCTTGACATTTTGATTCTTGATGTCTGAGAACACAGAACTCTTTTGATTGATAGGCACTGCCATGTTTTTATTTCATGTGATCATTTAATTATGTGACTCAAGGGATAATGAAGCCCAATGAACCGTAACAGATTTTGCCAGAACTTAAACTCACTGAAAAAGTGTCTGAACTAGAAAAAAGAGCAGTGATGACTCCATTAGGTGAACAGATTTTGCTATCATGCTTCATTGTGATGAGAAATATATTACTTCTAGGGCAAAAATGGGCCATGATAGCACCTTTGGATTAAAATAAGCTTTCTCTGAATTGTGAATAATTTTTTAAGGTTTTAAAATACCTAACTGATAAAAAATATTTTTATATGTTGCTCATTTAATCTAACTAAAACTTCCAAAGGCAAACAATTGATAGTGAGATGGTGCTTAATCTTGTGAAATATTAAATTGTTATTAAAGAAATACTTTAAACTGAATAGAATATTTAAATGAATTTTATAGCCCAAGAGATTTTTTTTGTAAGGTGATTGCTTGGCTTCATGAAAGTCAATTTTCTTATTAGGTTCTTATAAAATGCTGTTTGGTTGTATTCGCCTCTGTTGTTCTCATGTTTGATAAATGTAAATAGACATTATGCATCTGTTCAGCAGCAAGGAACTAAGTGTTGAATGCAAATGATACTTCTCACTATTTGGGGGTAAGAATTTTATCCATCATTAAAGGGAATGAGCAATGGATCATGTTCTTTAATTCAGACTCAGATGTCTCATATGTGTGAGTGTGTTTGTGTGTGTGTTCATCATGCCCCCTTGGTGTGGAGGATGCACTGAGAAGAGTCTATGGTTAATGATGTGCAAATACATCTCTGCATTTATAGGTGCAGAGATTTTGTGCATGCCTAAGGAATGTTATCTATTAACCTCTGAATGTTGTGTGAGAATTATGAGGTGTGAATAAGGGTCATTTGTCACTTAGGACCTTTGTGCCATCTTCTGTACTGTCAAGGGAGATTGTCCTTACCAACTAGAGTCTTAAACACTATTTTAAATTTAAGTTATTCTCTCAAGCCGATCACTTTATAACTCTAATTAGATTCCATTGTATTAGTTTTATCAAATGACCACAATCAGTGCTATCTCACTCTTTACATGTGATATTTTTTTAATGTCCTTATTTGGTTTTTCAGATCCACTTGTTTACCAGAATTCAAAATTGTGTCGTCTCTTATCCATATTTTTTGTAACCATTGTTTTGCCAGTGGTGACCATTTGGAGTAGCTTTCAAAATTGATTCATCTACTTGGGTGCAGTAGTCTTTTAAGTCTGAGGAAGTTCCCCTTCCTATTTAATCGCTTGTCTAGCCACACGTTTTTCCATCTCACTTACCTGGCTTTTCCCTCACTTACCTCTTTTCCCCGAATACCACTTTCTTTCATGATTGAAAATGTTGATGATCTCTCTTATCTTTCTCCTTAGATCAGCCTGAAAGCTGCCTAGGATTTTAGTGCATTTTTAATCACACAGTCATCACAAACTTTAGGTGACATTCAAGGGTTCCTCATTGTACATGAGTCTTTTCTTCTTCACGAGAATAACTTTTTGAAATTGTATCAGGCCTTGAATAAATTCCAGTGACTTCTTCTGCTAATGAATGTGACCCAAGCACCTGTGGGTTGGCTTTTTTGTTTTTTAAGTAGGATATGATATTTTTTTATATTGAAGTATAATGAATGTATAACATTATATTAGTTTCAGATATACATGATTCAATATGTGAATATATTGCAAAACGATCTCCACAATATCCATCCACTTAATATCCATCACCATATATCATTACAAAATTTCTTTTCTTGTGATTAGAACTTTTGAGTTCTGCTTAGCAGCTTTTAAATATGCAACATAGTATTGATTCTAGTTACTATGTGTACATTACAACCCCAGGACTTATTTTAAAATTGGAAGTTTGTACCATATGACCTCTTTCACTCATTCTACCCACCCTTCACTGCCCCATCCTCAACCTCTGGCAGCCACCAATCTGTTCTCGGTATTTGAAATCTTTTATTTTTTTTTTAAGATTCCACATATAAGTGAGATCATAATGGCGCTTCTTTTTCTCTGTCTGACTTGTTTCACTTAGCATACTGCCCTCAGTGTTCATCCATGTTGTAGCAAATGGCAGCATTTCCTCCTTTTTTATGACAGTAGTATTATTTATATGTACACGTCATTTTCTTTACCTATTCATCAGTGGATACACAGATTGTTTCTGTCTTGGCTATTGTAAATATTAGTGATGTGGATGTTAACGTGTGGGTTCATATCTCTTTGGGCATTAGTGTTATTTCTTGAATAAATATCCAGAAGTGGAATTGCTGGACCAGAGAGGACTAAGAGTCTTAATTTTTTGAGATCTTCCACACTGTTCCCCATAATGGCTACACCACTTTATGTTCCCACCAAAAATGGATGAGGTTTTCCTTTTCTTCACATCCTTGCCAGCACTTGTTTATTTCTTGTCTGTTTGAAAACATTCTAACAGGTGAGAGGTTGCATCTCACTGTGATTTTGATTTTCATTTTCCTAATGATTAAGTGATATTGCAGATCTTATCATGTGCTTTTTGGCTATCAATATGTCTTTGGGAAATGTCTATTCAAATGCTCTGGCCACTTTCTAATCAAATTGTTTATTTTATTTGTTGATGTTGAGTTGTATGAGTTCTTTATATATTTTGGATATTCAGTTCAGTTCATTCGCTCAGCTGTTTCCGACTCTTTGTGACCCCATGGACTGCAGCACGCCAGGTTTCCCTGTCCATCACCAACTCCTGGAGCTTACTCAAACTCATGTTCATAGAGTCGGTGATGCCATCCAACCATCTCATCCTCTCTCATCCCCTTTTCCTCCTACCCTCCATCTTTTCCAGTATCAGGTCTTTTCAAATGAGTCAGTTCTTTGCATCAGGTGGCCAAAGTATTGGAGTTTCAGCTTCAGCATCAGTCCTTGCAATGAATATTCAGGACTGATTTCCTTTAGGATGGACTGGTTGGATCTCCTTGCGGTCCAAGGGACTCTCAAGAGTCTTCTCCAACACCACAGTTCAAAAGCATCAATTCTTTGGCACTCAGCTTTCTTTATAGTCCAACTTTCACATCCACATGTGACTACTGGAAAAACCATAGCTTTAACTAGACGGACCTTTGTTGGCAAAGTAATGTCTCTGCTTTTTAATATGCTGCCTAGGTTGGTCATAACATTAACTCATCAGATACATGATTTGCAAGTAATTTCTTTCCCCATTCTGAAGGTTGCCTTTTCATTTTGTTGGCTTTCTTTACTCTGCAGAAAGTTTTTAGTTTGATATAGCCATACGTACTGGTTTTTGCTTCTGTTGCTTTTGCCTTTGGCGTTAAATCCACAGAATCATCTCCCAGACTGATTTCAAGGCATTTACCACTTACGTTTCCTTCTAGGAGTTGTATGGTTTTGAGTCTTACTTTCTTGTCTTTAATCCAAAATATGTATTTTATTAAAGCTACCGATTGACATATGTTCTAAATTATAAGATTGTTCATAGTAATCCAGCTAAAAGAACTATGGTAGTTTGAAGCAAGCTGTTTGTTTTTCACCTGGGAAAAATCTTCTGGGATTCTTCTGAGACTAAATAAATGTATGCCATTTGTTATTATGGTCATGCCAGGAGGAAGATCTGATAGCACCAAGAAGAATATTTTTTTAGAGCAAAAACCATAGTGATATGGGGGATGGGGTGGGAAATCCATGTTACGTTAAAGAAAATCTGTACTAGTAGTCTACTTTTATCTTATAAAACATTGATTCTTCCTCTGAGGAATGAGAATATGCAAATATATAAAAATAATATTGATAGCATCTAACAGATGCCTTGGCTTATTCATGACTTGTGTGCAAGTTAAGTCACTTGAGTTGTGTCTCTTTGCGACCCCATGGACTGTAGCCTGCCAGGTTCCTCTGTCCAGAGGGTTCTCCAGGCAAGAATGCTGGAGTGGGTCGCCATTTCCTCCTTTAGGGGACCTTCCCTACTCGTGGGCTGAACCCTCATCTCTTATGTCGCCTGCATTGGCAGGTGAGTTTTTCACCATTCGTGCCACCTGGGAAGCCCATTCATGCCTTACATAAGTTCAAGGGTTTGTTTTTTTTATTGTGATATGAAAATAGTCACTTTGATTGCATATATCCAATTACAAGCATTCCAGATACCATGGGTAGGAAAAAAAAAATCAGTTGTTATATTTGATTTCTATAACACCAAACAGTGTTGTTTGAATTTCACATTTTGTCTAAATATGTTAAGATGGCATAAACAAAGGAGCATTTTACCATCCATTTTCAAATGCCATGAAGGATAGGAGTTTCTGATACATTCATTCAATACCCATGGCTTACTCAGTTCCCATACCTGAAAGCATATCATTATCATGTTTTTCTAAGTGTCATTCCTGGTTGTGATTTCACCTTCACTACCCTCACAGCTAAGGCAACATCAATTTACACTCACCCTGGGCCTCTTACCCTACTTCTATGCCCAAGGTTCTTGGGAATCACAAAAATGGACACATTACTGGAAACATAAGATGGAAAAGGCACTTATTGTCCAGTGAGAGAGAGATTCAGTAGTACATACCCTGTTTCTACATTTGCATAAAACGTGCCTTATTTTTACCTGGGTTTCTCACAGCCAGTTCTCACAACTACACAAGAATTTTCTGAGGTTTGAACCACATGCTCTTTGCTCAAACTCCAGTTGTACATGAATTTGTATTTTTGCCTGAAGGTGCTGAATTGAAGCTTGTTCCTCTTACTTTGAGTGCTCCACTGAAAATGCCCCAAACCTCAGCCAGTATATAATTCACATAACTCATTCAAAGAGACTCCAATAAAAATCCAAGACTAAAAGTTCTCTCTTTGTAGGAAAACATCTTGGTACCAGATTCAGGTGATTACTATATACAAGTTACCTTTAAAATGGCTTTGGTGGATGTAAAAGCTCTTTTATGAATGGACTTCGGCAAAATATCTGAATAATTCTTTTTCCTTAGATTATTTATACAAGTATTTTAAAATTCCTCAGTACTACAGTACTAACACAAAATAACCTTAAATATCCTTACAAGAAATCGGACAAACTGGGACTTGAATAACAAATAACATTTGATTTAATATGAATATGTTCAACTTTCCATACTTAAACCTTCCTGAGATATTTGTAAAGGGGGGAAGCGGAGCAATTAAGATATTTCACTGTGTCAAAGATGTTTTTAAGAACACGTTGAAAGGTTTAGATTTTCTGTTTATTTTTGTTTTTAAAATAGAGTTGAGTGTGTGCAGTAAAATGGCTTGTGTTTTCCCTTGCAGGTCTGTTTCAAACACTGCATTATTCAACCTGACTTAAGAAAATCTGCCAACTGTCAAAACCCTAAAAAGATGAATTGGGAAAAAAAAGCAAAAGGAATTTGACTATAATTTCTTGCTCAAATAACTCTATGCACTATAAACGTAATGCCTGTACCTCCCAGGTCAACATATGGTGCTTTTTTTTTATTGGTAAAGCAATGCAAGGAATGAATGTCAGTTTTATTACTGATATAAAGGAATCTTAGATGAAGCTCTTGGAGTGGCTGTAAACCTTGACAGTTTCTTAAGATGACTATATCAAGAAGTAAGCAATTACATGCAGCTAAATCACTTCAGTCGTGTCTGATTCTGTGTGACCCCATAGATGGCAGCCCATCAGACTCCTGAGTCCCTGGGATTCTCCAGGCAAGAACACTGGAGTGGGTTGCCATTTCCTTCTCCAGTGCATGAAAGTGAAAATTGAAAGTGAAGTCGCTCAGTCGTGTCTGACCCTCAGTGACCCCATGGACTGCAGCCTTCCAGGCTTCTCCGTCCATGGGATTTTCCAGGCAAGAGTACTGGAGTGGGGTGCCATTGGTTTTTAGGAAATGCCATTATAGTGTTCCATAAAGTGCCATTTTTATGATAATGATTTTCATGATGTAAAAATGAACCAACGTTGTCTGCCAGTTCAAGCAGTTGGCATGTGTGCAGGTATTACCTGGGGTTTTAATGACCGGGAGCAACCACATACTGTCATGCTCCCTGTGCGCCAGTGTCAAGGCAGAGGAGATAACTGTGTTAATGAGACAGTCTCTGTTTTATCTTCAAGAGGCAGATTAAAAAGATGCATGCTTTGCTTTCTCTCAGTCCGACGAATGCTTTATACCAAGAACCCTGAAGGAGGGCACAACTTAGATGATAAAGACTAGAAATATGACCCTGATTGCAGAAAGAATAGCTCAGTAACTTCCCAGGAGTTGTCATTATTGTCACCATCCTGGACAATGAAACAAGCAGATAGCATCATCTTGAAGAAGCAGGTACATTTATTTAGTGACTTAATTTGAAAATCTTCTTCTTAGTATAATTTTCCATCACATTGGTCTATTAAAGAATACTGTAAAAATTAGTAACATAAATCCAATAATCCCTAAGAAATAAATTTCTTTAATAAGGAAAGCAACTCACAAGGTACCAATGATGATATAACAGATGAGCATAAACAAAGAGACCTGCAAAAGCTATTCTGTATATTCATTAACAGTTATTAAACTATAATCTTTTTCTTTTAGAGGCTGAAGCTGTTTTTCTAGTTTCTTTTGATGGCAACTTTTATGATTAGAATGGATTTATGATTTATACTTAACCATTTCCAGAAAAAATCTAAATCTAGTATTGACTAGGCCTGTCAAGTAGCCACGTGTTAGCAGTGATTTTGGGGATAAAAACAAAACCCTCTCACAGCCTAAGGAAGGCACTAGTACTTAATTCCTTCTTGCAGGGTGATGCTCAGTCGCTTCAGACATGTGTGATTCTTTGAGACCCTGTGGACAATAATCTGCCAGGCTCCTCTGTCCATGGGATTCTGCAAGCAAGAATACTGGAATGGGTTGCCATGCCCTCCTCCAGGGCATCTTCCTGACCCAGGGACCAAACCCATGTCTCTTATGTCTTCTGCATTGGCAGGAGGGGTCTTTACCACTAATACCACCTGGGAAGCCCCTAAATCCTTCTCTTTTGTTGTATCCTTTCATTAGTCAATCATTAAATACTTTGTTTCCTATATGGAGCGAATAGGCTGTAACTGGGGTATTATTATTTTTTAAGAATCATGGGTAGTTTAATAGTAAATTCTATACAGTGGGCAAGGAAGGCTGCTTTTTTTTTTTTTTTTTTTTTAGCAATTTCTATAATCCTGCAGAATTGGTAATTTTCCCACAAAGATCTGCATCATAAAAGAGCTTCCACACAGTGCAAAGTTTGTGTCAGTTTTAGACATATTAAACCTTCATTCATTCATTCCATAATTTGATCAGAGGAAATTTTAGTATTTACTCAACTGATTGAAAGAATAAAAAGAAAAATACTAAGATCAATATTATATGTTCTGTAATTATTCTTTAAATCTTTCCTACATTGAGATGGATTCCCAATGAATGCTCAGTAGTAAAGATGGATAACAAGTGCAGTTAACATCATACTAGACTCAGAGATTTGGGGATGGGTGATGCTCTGAAAAGAAGAGAAGTGAAAAACAAAGGAGAAAAGGAAAGATATAAGCATCTGAATGCAGAGTTCCAAATAATAGCAAGGAGAGATAAGAAAGCCTTCCTCAGCAATCAATGCAAAGAAATAGAGGAAAACAACAGAATGGGAAAGACTAGAGATCTCTTCAAGAAAATCAGAGATACCAAGGGAATATTTCATGCAAAGATGGGCTCGATGAAGGGCAGAAATGGTATGGACCTAACAGAAGCAGAAGATATTAAGAAGAGGTGGCAAGAATACACAGAAGAACTGTACAAAAAAGATCTTCATGACCCAAATAATCACAATGGTGTGATCACTGACCTAGAGCCAGACATCCTGGAATGTGAAGTCAAGTGGGCCTTAGAAAGCATCACTACGAACAAAGCTAGTGGAGGTGATGGAATTCCAGTTGGGCTGTTTCAAATCCTGAAAGATGATGCTGTGAAAGTGCTACACTCAATATGCCAGCAAATTTGTAAAACTCTGCGGTGGCCACAGGACTGGAAAAGGTCAGTTTTCATTCCAATCCCAAAGAAAGGCAATGCCAAAGAATGCTCAAACTACCACACAATTGCACTCATCTCACACGCTAGTAAAGTAATGCTCAAAATTCTCCAAGCCAGGCTTCAGCAATATGTGAATCGTGAACTTCCTGATGTTCAAGCTGGTTTTAGAAAAGGCAGAGAAACCAGGGCAGAAAAGGCAGAAATTGCCAACATCCACTGGATCATGGAAAAAGCAAGAGAGTTCCAGAAAAACATCTATTTCTGCTTTATTGACTATGCCAAAGCCTTTGACTGTGTGGATTACAATAAACTGTGGAAAATTCTGAAAGAGATGGGAATACCAGACTACCTGACCTGCCTCTTGAGAAACCTATATGCAGGTCAGGAAGCAACAGTTAGAAATGGACATGGAACAACAGACTGGTTCCAAACAGGAAAAGGAGTACGTCAAGGCTGTATATTGTCACGCTGCTTATTTAACTTATATGCAGAGTACATCATGAGAAATGCTGGGCTGGAAGAAGCACAGGCTAAAATCAAGATTCGTGGGAGAAATATCAATAACCTCAGATATGCAGATAACACCACTCTTATGGCAGAAAGTGAAGAGGAACTAAAAATCCTCTTGATGAAAGTGAACTAGGAGAGTGAAAAAGTTGGCTTAAAACTCAACATTCAGAAAACTAAGATCATGGCATCTGGTCCCATCACTTCATGGGAAATAGATGGGGAAACAGTGTCAGACTTTATTTTTTTGGGCTCCAAAATCACTACAGATGGTGACTGCCGCCATGAAATTAAAAGACGCTTTTAAAAGACGCTTACTCCTTGGAAGGAAAGTTATGACCAACCTAGATAGCATATTGAAAAGCAGAGACATTACTTTGCCAACAAAGGTCCGCCTAGTGAAGGCTATGGTTTTTCCTGTGGTCATGTATGGATGTGAGAGTTGGATTGTAAAGAAAGCTGAGCGCTGAAGAATTGATGCTTTTGAACTGTGGTGTTGGAGAAGACTCTTGAGAGTCCCTTGGACTACAAGGAGATCCAACCAGTCCATTCTAAAGGAGATCAGCCCTGGGATTTCTTTGGAAGGAATGATGCTGGAGCTGAAACTTCAGTACTTTGGCCACCTCATGCGAAGAGTTGACTCATTGGAAAAGACTCTGATGCTGGGAGGGATTGGGGACAGGAGGAAAAGTGGACGACAGAGGATGAGATGGCTGGATGGCATCACCGACTCAATGGACGTGAGTTTGAGTGATGATGATGGACAGGGAGGCCTGGTGAGCTGCGATTCATGGGGTTGCAAAGAGTTGGACACAACTGAGCGACTGAACTGAACTAATGGTATGTGTTAACCCCATTTTATTACTGAAGCAACTGAAACCCAGAACTAGTTTCAGAGGAAGGGTCAGGCGTTTGACAGAACTTTGATGTGATGCAGCTGTCACAAACTTTAAAATTTGGTCTGCAGTTCACATTTCCTTAAAGCACAAGTACATCCATAGGATTATTCCTGTTGGCCTTAGGACTCTATTTTCACAGAAAGTTACATAGTAATTACAATTCACAAGTCACACTTGTTTTATTTTTTAATTTTCAAATTGTAACACATGGACTCCCAGTAAGTACATCTGTTAACAAAAGAATGAATTGTGTGACATACTAAAGAAAGGATCATAAGCTTAAAATCTTAGAGACACATAATGAACAATCAAAACCAAGTGAAGGATTTAATTTATGCAGTTCATTGAAATACTTAATAAGTGTTTCATGGAATGAAATTTTATTCAGTATTTGAGACATCACTAAGTAGTTATATATTTTTTCTATAAACCTAATAGTCAATGAATTTCTTTAAAGCAGGAGTTGTGAATAGAGAACAATTCAAAAAAAATGAGCATGAATAAGAAAAGAAATTTTAAAAAATATTTTTTGTTCATTACAAACATATTGCAATGAAAAATATTGAGTCATGTCAAAGGTGCTTGCCTTCATTTTTCCCTTTAATTTCCTCTGCGTAGAAGAAACATAATCTCAGCAATTCATTGGTGAATCGGAGATGCTTACTGTGCCTATAGGATGTCCTTTGCTGCCTGGATAAGTTTCTAAGTAATCATGATGTCTATGCTTTATAATTCCCAGCCTGTCATTCAGTCATTCTTCAAAGTCCTCCTCAAAATACCCTAATGTAATAGGTGAGATGGGCTGTTTCTGATTTTTCAGATGAGAAAATGGTGACAAGATCATAGAGTCCATTAATGCTAGTTCATTTACAAATCCTCTGACAAATTTAGGTAGCACTCTTTGGAGAACTTTTACTATAGGCACCCCTCCTTCCAGGTGTGTAGACTTCTGAATCAGGCATGCAATTTGCCTACTACTCTATACATAAAATGTGGACTCTTGATTAGGGAACTTCAGATGTTTAGTACAATGTTTATCAAAGTGGTCCCTGCAGTGGCAACCATCAACATCATTTGGGTACTTGCAAAATCTCTGGCATTCTCCATCCATTGATTCAGAAATTTTTGAGTAGGGCACACTAATCTGTGTAAAACAAGCCCTCTGGGTGATTCTTATGGATCTAAACTTGAGGACAACTGATCTGGACCCTCAGGGTGCTTAATTTGTATCAGCCTAAATGTAGCACACTCTCCATGCATCAAATTATTTATGTGGAAGTATTTAAAAGAAAATTTTGAACACCATAATAAGTAGTCAGTTTTACTCTTGCTGTCATTGTAAGTCTTTCCCTTCTTTTGCTGCTGTCTAGTAGAGATGACGGCAGGGCCTGGTGGGCTGCCGTCTATGGGGTCACACAGAGTCGGACACGACTGAAGCGACTTAGCAGCAGCAGCAGCAGTAGAGATATTTAGGAAAAGCTACTTTTCTATTTTTCAGTAAAACAGCATCAGCGGAAGAGTATCAACATTGTGCAGATTATTAACATATTCTTTTGAAGAATAGTGAGAGGTACATTAAAAGAACAGGTTGAGAGGGAAGGAAAAAATTTAAAAAATCATGGGCTGCTGGGCCATGTTGTTAACAAGAATAAATTTTGGATTTTTTGGCTTTGCTGGCTAGCACACTGGTAGGAAATCAGAACAAAGAGAAAGTTTTATTTGATTTTGTTGTTTCTCAGGCTCGTGGCTGTGGTTTGGATTAAATGAAAAAACAAATGTGTATGGATGTATTTAAGAGAACCACTTGAGTAGGTGATGTCTGAATAAGGGGAATGTTTTTCACTGATAGTTACATCCAGTCCATTGGACCAATCGTGGAAAAGGTCCTTTAGAGTTGGTGTAGGTGGTCATTGATTTCATTCATGAAGAGAGCCCAGGAAGTCCAAGATGGATTGCATATCTCTTAGTGTCTGATTATTAGAAGATAAAGAAACATCTATGGATCACAGTCCTTGAGGAAGGAATGAGGAGTTCCTTGGAATTGAGACATGTACAGATCTGAGGCCTGGAGTGCTGAGGGATGTAGGTAAGGAAGTGAGCTGATTTCTGCAGGGTATTGGGAACTGAGTTTTCACTGTGAATGTGGCAATAACCACTTCTCAGAAAGGCAGGGAGGCAAGGGTCAAGAAATTCTATGCCTTAGGAAGCTGAGCAGTCTTCTGCACTATGTTCTTTACTGCTTGTATTCTCCAAAGGGCAATCTGTCTTACTAATAATACACACTTCATACCCTCTCCTGTGTCTAACAGAGCAACTTTTTATTGACTTGAAAACATTGTTGTCTGTAGTTTTCTGAGTGGGATCAAACAGTGTTGTTAAAACTAACTTCATAACTGAATTTTTTTTTTGCAAAATAAAGTTCATGGAGTGAGTTTGCATATGAAATCTATGAGAACAGGTTTCTGTAGTTACAGAGCAGCCTCTGGGAGCCCCATCCATGACCCTGCATCCATTTATTATTCATTCCTTCTTACTCCTCCCTCTGGGCTAGGTATAGCATTGGATAGCTATTTTTAAGTTCAGCTCAGGTAACACAGTTGAAAACCACTGCTCCAGTTGAATCCAAGTTTATTTTGAGTTTCTAAGTACTGGTAATTCTTTATCTTTATGTCCTTGCACTTGGCTATCAGCAATATCTCTAACCTTCACAGTGGTCCTCCCCACAGTGAGGTATAGCACCACTGCAGGTATAACAGCATTGCACAAGTAAGGCTTAAGAAACTTACTTAAGGTCACACATCTGGCTTGCTAAGCTATACCTCTATCTTGACAGTCCCCACTAAGACACTGAATGAACTACATCATCTCAACCTTGGTTTCTGGCAGTCAACAGATAAGATCCAGCTTCATCTGTAGCACTATTCATCAAGTATTTCTTGGACTCCAACCAGATCTCATGATTCACTGCTAAACACCTGGAGAGCAATTAAGATATTCATAATCTATTTAGCATAGGGAGAGATAGATTATAAACTGTTCTGGCAAACAAGAGGTTAAGAAAATGGAGAAATTTTGAGGGGTGGAGAACTCCCCGTGAATGGGCACTGGCAGGCTTTGTAGGAGATAGACACTGATTTGTGCAAAATTAGAGGAGAGTTCAGAGGTTAGGATCTGTAATCATACTGCCTGGATTCAGATTTATTTTTAATTATTTTTTAATTGAAGGATAATTGCTTTACAGAACTTCGTTATTTTCTGTCAAACCTCAACATTAATCAGCCATAGGTATACATATATCCCCTCCCTTTTGAACCTCCCTTCCATCTCCCTCCCCATCCCACCCCTCTAGGTTGATACAGAGCCCCTGTTTGAGTTTCCTGACCCATACAGCAAATTCCCATTCGCTATCTATTTTACATACTGTCTAGATAGCATATTAAAAAGCAGAGACATTACTTTGCCAACAAAGGTCCATCTAGTCAAGGCTATGGTTTTTCCAGTGGTCATGTGTGGATGTGAGAGTTGGACTGTGAAGAAAGCTGAGCGCCGAAGAATTGATGCTTTTGAACTGTGGTGTTGGAGAAGACTCTTGAGAGTCCCTTGGACTGCAAGGAGATCCAACCAGTCCATCCTAAAGGAGATCAGTCTTGGGTGTTCTTTGGAAGGACTGATGCTAAAGCTGAAACTCCAATAGTTTGGCCACCTCATGTGAAGAGTTGACTCATTGGAAAAGACTCTGATGCTGGGAGGGATTGGGGGCAGGAGGAGAAGGGGACGACAGAGGATGAGATGGCTGGATGGCATCACCAACACAATGGACATGAGTTTAGGTGGACTCGGGGAGTTGGTGATGGACAGGGAGTCCTGGCATGTTGTGATTCATGGGGTTGCAAAGAGTCGGACACGACTGAGCGACTGAACTGAACTGAAGTGAATGTCAGTGTCCATGTTACTCTTTCCATACACCTCACCCTCTCCGCGTGTCCATAAGTCTATTCTCTATGTCTGTTTCTCCATTACTGCCGGGTGCAATGGACCGCGCAGAAGCGTGGCCGAGAGGAACTACCCCTCACCCAAGGTCAGGGGTGGCTGGAGGGAGAAGCTACCCCACATCCGAGATCAGGGGCGGCAGCCGAGGGCGCCAGGCTGCGAAGGTGCAGGAACGGCTGAGAGGAGGTACCCCATATCCAAGGTTAGGGAGGGGCCGGGAGGAGCTACCCCTCGTCTGAGGTCAGGGGCAAGCCCAGAGGAGCAACCCCATGTCCAAGGAGCAGTGGCTGCACTGGGGGCAGGAGCACTGAGAGGAGCTACTCCATGTTCAAGGTCAGGAGGGGCAGCCTTGAGGAGATACCCCTCGTCGAAGGTAAGGAGCAGCAGCTGCACTTTGCTGGAGCAGCCATGAAGAGATACCCCACGTCAAGGGAAGAGAAACCGAAGTAAGATGGTAGGTGTTGGGAGAGGACATCAGAGGGCAGACACACTGAAATCATAATCACAGAAAACTAGTCAATCTGATCACACAGACCACAGCCTTGTCTAACTCAATGAAACTAAGCCATGCCGTGTGGGGCCACCCAAGACAGGTGGGTCATGGCGGAGAGGTCTGACAGAATGTGGTCCACTGAAGAAGGGAATGGCAAACCACTTCAGTATTCTTGCCTTGAGAACTCCATGAACAGTGTGAAAAGGCAAAATGATAGGAGACTGAAAGAGGAACTCCCCGGGTCGGTAGGTGCCCAACATGCTACAGGAGATCAGTGGAGAAATAACTCCAGAAAGAATGAAGGGATGGAGCTAAAGCAAAAACAATACCCAGCTGTAGATGTGACTGGTGATAGAAGCAAGGTCCGATGCTGTAAAGAGCAATATTGTATAGGAACCTGGAATGTCAGGTCCATGAATCAAGGCAAACTGGAAGTGGTCAAACAAGAGATGGCAAGAGTGAATGTTGACATTCTAGGAATCAGAGAACTGAAATAGACTGGAATGGGTGAATTCAACTCAGAAGACCATTATATCTACTTCTGTGGGCAGGAATCCCATAGAAGAAATGGAGTAGCCATCATGGTCAACAAAAGAGTCTGAAATGCAGTACTTGGATGCAATTTCAAAAATGACAGAATGATCTCTATTCATTTCCAAGGCAAACCCTTCAATATCACAGTAATCCAAACCTATGCCCCAACCAGTCATGCTGAAGAAGCTGAAGTTAAATGGTTCTATGAAGACCTACAAGACCTTTTAGAACTAACACCCAAAAAAGATGTCCTTTTCATTGTAGGGGACTGGAATGCAAAAGTAGTAAGTCTAGAAACACCAGGGGTAACAGGCAAATTTGGCCTTGGAATACGGAATGAAGCAGGGCAAAGGCTAATAGAGTTTTGCCAAGAGGACACACTGGTCATAGCAAACACCCTCTTCCAACAATACAAGAGAAGACTCTACACTGGACATCACCAGGTGGTCAACACCAAAATCAGATTGATTATATTCTTTGCAGCCAAAGTAGGAGAAGCTCTATACAGTTAGCAAAAACAAGACCAGGAGCTGACTCAGATGGTCTTGGCTCAGATCATAAACTCCTTATTGCCAAATTCAGACTGAAATTGAAGAAAGTAGGGAAAACCAGTAGACCATTCAGCTATGATCTAAATCAAAGCCCTTATGATTATACAGTGGAAGTGAGAAATAGATTTAAGGGACTAGATATGATAGAGTGCCTGATGAATTATGGAAGGAGGTTTGTGACACTGTACAGGAGACAGGGATCAAGACCATCCCCATGGAAAAAAAATGCAAAAAAGCAAAATGGCTGTCTGGGGAGGCCTTACAAATAGCTGTGAAAAGAAAAGTGAAAAGCAAAGGAGAAAAGGAAAGATATGAGCATCTCAATGCAGAGTTCCAAAGAATAGAAAGGAGGGACAAGAAAGCCTTCCTCAGCGATCAATGCAAAGAAATAGAGGAAAACAGCAGAATGGGAAAGACTAGAGATCTCTTCAAGAAAATTAGAGATACCAAGGGAACATTTCATGCAAAGATGAGCTCGATAAAGGACAGAAATGGTATGGGCCTAACAGAAGCAGAAGATATTAAGAAGAGGTGGCAAGAATACACAGAAGAACTCTACAAAAAAAGATCTTCATGACCAAGATGATCACGATGGTGTGATCACTGACCTAGAGCTAGATAGCCTGGAATGTGAAGTCAAATGGGCCTTAGAAAGCATCACTATGAACAAGGCTAGTGTAGGTGATGGAATTCCAATTGAGCTATTTCAAATCCTGAAAGATGATGCTGTGAAAGTGCTGCACTCAATATGCCAGCAAATTTGGAAAATTCAGCAGTGGCCACAGGACTGGAAAAGGTCAGTTTTCATTCCAATCCCAAAGAAAGGCAAGACCAAAGAATGCTCAAACCACTGCACAGTTTCACTCATCTCACACGCTAGTAAAGTAATGCTCAAAATTCTCCAAGCCAGGCTTCAGCAATATGTGAACCGTGAACTTCCTGATGTGCAAGCTGGTTTTAGAAAAGGCAGAGGAACCAGAGATCAAATTTCCAACATCCACTGGATCATGGAAAAAGCAAGAGAGTTCCATAAAAACATCTATTTCTGCTTTATTGACTATGCCAAAGCCTTTGACTATGTGGATCACAATAAACTGTGGAAAATTCTGAAAGAGATGGGAATACCAGACCACCTAATCTGCCTCTTGAGAAATTTGTATGCAGGTCAGGAAGCAACAGTTAGAACTGGACATGGAACAACAGACTGGTTCCAAATAAGAAAAGGAGTACGTCAAGGCTGTATATTGTCACCCTACTTATTTAACTTATATGCAGAGTACATCATGAGAAGCGCTGGGCTGGAAGAAGAACAAGCTGGAATCAAGATTCGTGGGAGAAATATCAGTAACCTCAGATATGCAGATGACACCACCCTTATGGCAGAAAGTGAAGAGGAACTCAAAAGCCTCTTGATGAAAGTGAACGAGGAGAGTGAAAAAGTTACCTTAAAGCTCAACATTTAGAAAATGAAGATCATGGCATCTGGTCCCATCACTTCATGGGAAATAAATAGATGGGGAAATAGTGGCTGACTTTATTTTTCTGGGCTCCAAAATCACTGCAGATGGTGACTACAGCCATGAAATTAAAAGATGCTTACTCCTTGGAAGGAAAGTTATGACCAACCTAGATAGCATATTAATAAGCAGAGATATAACTTTGCCAACAAAGGTCTGTCTAGTCAAGGCTATGGTTTTTCCAGTAGTCATGTATGGATGTGAGAGTTGGACTGTGAAGAAAGCTGAGCACCGAAGAATTGATGCTTTTGAGCTGTGGTGTTGGAGAAGACTCTTGAGAGTCCCTTGGACTACAAGGAGATCCAACCAGTCCATCATAAAGGAGATCAGTCCTTGGTGTTCATTGGAAGGACTGATGCTAAAACTGAAACTCCAATACTTTGGCCACCTGATGCGAAGAGTTGACTCATTGGAAAAGACTCTGATGCTGGGAGGGATTTTGGGCAGGAGCAGAAGGGGGCAACAGGAGATTACATGGCTGGATGGCATCACAGACTCGATGGACATGAGTTTGAGTAAACTCTGGGAGTTGGTGCTGGACAGGGAGACCTGGCATGCTGCAGTCAATGGGATCGTAAAGAGTCGGACACGACTGAGTGACTGAACTGAACTGCCCTGTAAATAAATTCTTCAGTACCATTTTTCTAGATTCCATATATGTACGTTAAAATATATTTATCTTTCTCTTTCGGACTCGCTTTAGTCTGTATAATAGGTTCTGCGTTCATCACCTCATCAGAACTGACTCAAATGTGTTCCTTTTTATGTCTGAGTAATGTTCCATTGTTTATGTGTAGCACAACTTCTTTATCCGTTTATCTGTCAATATACATCTAGGTTGCTTCCATGTTCTAGCTATTGTAAATAGTCCTGAAATGAACAATGGGATACATGTCTTTTTCAACCCTGGTTTCTTCAGGTTATATGCCTAGGAGTGGGATTTCTGGGCAATACGGTGGTTTTATTTCTAGTTTTTAAGGAATCTCCATATCATCTTCCATAGTGGCTGTATCAATTTACATTCCCACCAACAGTTCAAGAATGTTCCCTTTTCTCCACACCCTCTCCAGCTTTTGTTGTTTGTGAACTTTTTAATGAGGGCCATTCTGACTGGTGTGAGGTGAGATCTCATTGATTTGCATTTCTCCAATAATGAGCGATGTTGAGCATCTTTTCATGTGTTTGTTAGCCATCTGTGTTTCTTCTTTGGACAAATGTCTGTTTAGGTCTCTTTCCCATGTTTTGATTGGGTTGTTTGTTTTCCTGGTATTGAGTTGTATGAGTTGCTTGTGTATTTTGGAAATTAATCCTTTGTCAGTTGTTTCATTGGCTATTATTTTCTCCCATTCCAAGGATTGTCTTTTCACTTTCCTTACAGTTTTGCTGTGCAAAAGCTTTTAAATTTAATCAGGTCCCACTTGTTTACTTTTGTTTTTATTTCTGTTACTCTAGGAGGTGGGTCATAGAGGATCTTGCTTTGATTTATGTCATCAAGTGTTCTGCCTATGTTTTCCTCTAAGAGTTTTATAGTGTCTGGTCTCACATTTAGGTCTTTAATCCATTGGATTCAGATTCTTTAGCAGTTACTAGTTGTGTGCCTTTGGGAAAATCATTTAATGTTTCTGAGTCTCAGATCTTTTACCTTTAAAATAGTAAGGACCTGCCTTAAGACTAAGGCAAAGATTAAATAAGAGAATGCCTGTGAAAGATTTAGTGTTGCATGTAATACATTTAATAAACACTTATCACAACTAAAAGTATAAAAGCATAAAAGGATTCAGTAGGTAGTTGAGACCGCCATTACTTTTAGACCTGAGAAGTACTGTAGAGTAGCCCAGAGCACAGCCTGAAACCCACTGGTCCAGAAGTGTCAGAAAGGCAAAGGAGCATGTGCAGATCCCGAAAAGGAGCATGTGCAGATCCCGAAAAGGAGCATGTGCAGATCCCGAAAAGGGGCATGTGCAGATCCCGAAAAGGGGCATGTGCAGATCCCGAAAAGGGGCATGTGCAGATCCCGAAAAGGAGCATGTGCAGATCCCGAAAAGGGGCATGTGCAGATCCCGAAAAGGAGCATGTGCAGATCCCGAAAAGGAGCATGTGCAGATCCCCAAGTCCCTACAAGGATCCCAGATCTTGAGGCACTGCCGCTTCCATTGCAGCCAGTACCCAAGCAGCTTGGTTCAGGTGTGCACTTTGAATGAACCATATGGAAAACAGTAGCATCAAAACCAAACTACAGGTAGGGATGTTGGGGGACAGTGAGTATACAGGCTGGGCATTCCAGTACTTCTGCTTAGAGGCATGACTTTGGACTGTAAAGAAGTAAGGAGAATTGATATGTTGTTTGAAGTCCTGTTGTTGTCACTTAAGTCCTGGGCAGAATTCTCGGGACTTCTGTGAGAAATGTTTATGTTTGTGGGATGTTTGCACAGTCCTGAGTAGCCGCCTAGTTGTTCAGCCGCTAAGTCCTATCTGACTCTTCGTGACCCCAAGGACTCTAATCTGCCAGGTTTCTTTGTCCATGGGGTTCTCCAAGCAAGAATACTGGAGAGAGTTGCCATTTCCTTCTCCAGGGAGGCACCTAGTACATCAAGGCCTTGCACAAATTAAGAATATATGGCTACCGGCCATGCCTTCAAAATGTCAGTTATTTTCAAAACTGTTATTTCATCAAACAACACCCATTGTTTTCATTTTAAGGTGCAATCTGGAAATGTAAGACTTCTAATGTCTAATTCCTTTGTCTCTGATCATCTTAGGAGACACTAATCTCTTCTATATTTACCACATTCTTTTTGGATAAAGATGCTGGTGATGACCACACTTCTCATAAGAATGGTCAAAATCCTGCCCCTCCTATCCCTCAACAACTAACCAAGTTTCTTATCCTCTGGGCAAAGCCTTGCCATTTTATCTATGGATTGAATTTATTAATTTCCGGGTTACCTAAATTTATAGTCACTCCAAGAAATTGTTCATATCCCTTGTCTTTCGTTGTCATTTAATACTTTGAGGAAGAAATGTAGTCATTTAAATGGAATTTGCCACTGATAACTTATCCGTGAAACTTGAGTACAACAGGAAACAGAGAGGTGAAAAAAATAGGAAAAAGAACTCTTACCAATGTGAAATAAACTATATGCAGCATAAAAGTAATCCATGAAGTTTAAGACTATCAAGATATTAGAAATAGAGCTTATGAAATGCTAAATATCTCCTGAGTCTCAACCTTGAGTTGCAAGAAACAGACATCAAGAATTAATTCTCTTTGTCTGTAATTACAGGGCTAATAAAAATGGAAATGAACTTAGATGTTTGGGAGTTTTAAAAAACAGATAAGATGCTTGGAGTCTTAGATTTAAAAAGATAGAGAAAATACTAAATGAGAGGTGGAATTTTTTACTTACAGATTCTCTCAATCTCCTACTTGTTCTTCCTGTTTATCAGTCAGAAAAACTTAAGACTCAGCAGCAATTAATTATGAAAGCAGCAGGAATAGTTTTTTGGTTATGACTTTTCCCCCTAATATTTCATTGAATTAATTTAGCACGCCTTTTACATTTAAAAATATTTCTTTGATCATCAAAATGACATATTTAAGAAAAAGCGTAAGATTTTTTAAAAATCATTTATAATGCCGCTACCCAGAAAGGATACTTAGAACATTTTGTACTTCCTTCCTTTTCTTCTTAACTGTCTTAAGAGGTTAGACCACATTGCTTGGCTTTTTAACACATAAGCTTAATTCTGAACGTTAATCATTTCTTTATAGTTGGTACCTGTTACCACTGTTTTAAGGTTTTATTTTGGGTCAAGGTGGCTGGATTTTGTCTACTTTTTCTCTTTAAGCTTTTCACTTGTATGGTACCATTGTGTCTTTTTTTTGTATCATTATTCTTGGTCTTCCAGTTTTTTCTGTTCCATTTTTGCCATCTGCTCTTGATGTACATATTCTCCTTGGCCCATGCAACTTGATAACTTGAACTAGAATATTAATACTGTGTATTCATGTTGCATGAATAGTTTGAATTAGAGGCTGTTATACATACCCTTTGTTAACAGGGCTGATGAAAGTAGAATAGCAAGTGGTGATGATAGCGTTGATATCTTTCTACAGACAATGTTCAGCAGCTTATATAGTGGTTGGCTTGGCACAGCTTCCGAGCATTTGAGGTTTAGGTTTTTGCAGTGTTTGTCATGATATTCTGAAATTCTCTTTTAGGACCTAGAACTTTTACTTAACTGAGTTGAATTCAATTCAGTCGCTCAATCATGTCCGACTCTCCGCGACCCCATGAACCACAGCACTCCAGGCATCCCTGTATATCACCAACTCTCGAATCCACCCAAGCCCATGTTCATTGCATCGGTGACGACATCCAACCATCTCATCCTCTCTCATCCCCTTCTCCTCCTGCTCTCAACCTTTCCCAGCATTAGGGTCTTTTCAAATGAGTCAACTCTTTGCATGAAGTGGCCAAAGTATTGGAGTTTCAGCTTTAACATCAGTCTTTCCAATGAACACCCAGGACTGATCTCCTTTAGAATGGACTGGTTGGATCTCCTTGCAGTCCAAGGGACTCTCAAGAGTTTTCTCCAACACCGCAGTTCAAAAGCATCAATTCTTCTGCGCTCAGCTTTCTTTATAGTCCAACTCTCACATCCATACATGACTACTGGAAAAACCATAGCCCTGACTAGACAGCCCTTTGTTGGCAAAGTGATGTCTCTGCTTTTGAATATGCTATCTAGGTTGGTCATAACTTTCCTTTCAAGGAGTAAGCATCTTTTAATTTCATGGCTGCAGTCACCATCTGCAGTGATTTTGGAGCCCAGAAAAATAAAGTCTGACACTGTTTCCACTGTTTCCCCATCTATTTGCCATGAAGTGATGGAACCAGATGCCATGATCTTCATTTTCTGAATGTTGAGCTTTTTCACTTTCCTCTTTCACTTTCATCAAGAGGCTTTTTACTTCCTCTTCACTTTCTGCCATAAGAGAACTTTTTCACTCTCCTCTTTCACTTTCATCAAGAGGCTCTTTAGTTCCTCTTCACTTTCTGCCATAAGAGTGGTGTCATCTGCAAATCTGAGGTTATTGATATTTCTCCCAGCAATCTTGATTCCAGCTTGTGCTTCTTCCAGTCCAGCGTTTCTCATGATGTACTCTGCATATAAGTTAAATAAGCAGGGTGACAATATACAACCTTGATGAACTCCTTTTCCTATTTGGAACCAGTCTGTTGTTCCATGTCCAGTTCTAACTGTTGCTTCCTGATCTGCATACAGGTTTCTCAAGAGACAGGTCAGGTGGTCTTGTATTCCCATCTCTTGAAGAATTTTCCACAGTTTATTGTGATTCACACAGTTGAGTTACTGGTGGCTTAAAATTCATGGAAAGAAATCTGTTGATTGCATTTAATTTCTTAGTAGAATCATTTCCAGAAAAGTTAAATGTTGGCAAGCTTAATTTATTTATAACCATGACATTAATGTTTCAAAACATTAGTTCTGATTTTTTTTCTAAATTAACTGTTATGGTATATAAATTTAGGAAATTTGGTTGAACTAAGTTGCACTGCTCCTATAAAGTGATTTTTCAATTTTATTAATGTTTAGGAAAATGTGTTAGTCCACGTGGTAAATCGTCTTCCCTGGTGGATCAGACGGTAGAGAATCTCCCTGCAGTGTGTGAGACCTGGGTTAGATCCCTGGGTTGGGAAGATCTCTGGGAGAAGGGCATGGCAACTCACTCCGGTATTCTTGCCTGGAGAATTCCTGCAGGCTACAGCCCGTAGAGTTACAAAGAGTCAGACAGGACCGAGCAACTAACACTTTCACTTTCCTGTGGTAAATCACTCAGGTTAGTATTTACACTTGAAGGTGAACTCCATACATTGATACCCAGAGTACAATTAAGCTGCTTTCTGATATAATCTTTTTTTCCAAATGATATTATTAGGCAAGTCGTTCCATAACCATTTAGAGTACTATTCCACCTTCTTTACTGATAAGAAATGTCCGCTCACAGTGGCCTCTCGAAAGTATAATTTATTAGATTTATAATTAAGACATTAAAATTTAATCCTTTGTATATTCTCTATGGTGTTTTCACAATTCTTCAAACATTGTCTTTGGAAGTAGAGTGATGGTATTACAGCAAAAATCACCTCCTTAAGATTTAAAAGAAAATGATGCTCAGGAGGCCAGTGGCTAAGAGTCTTTTGAATTTGGCCATGGTGACTTGATTAGCTGCACCATTTGGCTTTGGACCTATGGTGTTTAGAAGGCCATAAAATACATTGTTTTCCCCACACAACAGAGGGTTTAGAGCATAGAGACCATTGACAGAAATGTACTGCTGATGTTATTGGTCACATGGGAAGTTTTGTAAATGGAGTTTTGGTTCCTTAACATTTCCTAATTAAATAGATAGTGTGGCTCTGGATTTTGAGCTCCAGTGGAGAGTCAAAGGATATAGAAAAGATGCGTGGACATGCACACACTGCTGTTTTTAAAAATGTTTTTTAAAAAAACCAACAAGGCCCTATTGTATAGCACAGGGAATTCTGCTCAATGGTATATGGCAGCCTGGATGGGAAGGGAGTTTGGGGGAGAATGGAAAAATGCGTATGTATGGCTGAGTTGGTTCACTGTTCACCTGAAACTGTCAAAACACTGTTAACTGGCTATACTTCCAAACAAATAACTAGTTAAAAAATGAAAAGATGAATTTCAGAAGACTTTAAGGAACAGAAGCTCTGAAGCTGACTTTTATTGAGACATAGTATTTACAAAATTTTTTGATTTGGTTATTTTTCATGGAGGCCAAAAATCTGTGTGTATCAAAATGTTACAAAGAGATTAAAAAATAGGGAAAATGTTCTGAACACTTTCTCTCCAGTACTTGGGTAGGTACATGAGGAACTGAAGAAAAGAGAGGAAGGCCCACCTAGTATCAAAATTGTGGATACATTTGCAAATAAAGAAAACCAATCAAACTGAGAAACATCCAATAATATTAATGTGTCTAGTGTATATGGCATTTAGTAAAATTCAAACAGAATATAATTAATCTCCTTTTTGAAAAAAATCAGTTATAAAAGGATGGTATGAAAAAAAGACAGATGGAGGAAACTTCAATATTTGTATAGCACAAGGCTGCTCTATTATTCAGACTTTGTGGTTCAGTAGAATACATTATTTTAAATATATGTTGATTAGAAAATTCCTTGTTAATTATGGTTTTACTTGAAATTTTAAACACCAAGTTACTCATTATTGGTATAATTTCATCAGAGCCCATTTTTAGTCCTCATAAGAGATATCACAGTAAGTTTGGAACTCACTAATAATAAATAAAGGGTCTTCTCTTCTGGTAATGCTAATATTTTCTGCTTAGTATTCTAAATGAAATCTTCAAATGATTTTCAGGTATCTTAGTTGTGAATGTAACTTTCATGCTCATTTGAATCACAGAAGCCCGCCAGCATTTAAGGACTTTTTTAAAAGCAAAAAGGTTATATACTATGGAAAGGAAACATTTTTAGCTCATCTACAATCATCCTGTTGCATAACTTGAAATGGGAAATTAGCTTTTCCTATTATGACTGTACTTGACAAATACTACTTTAAAGAGTTCTTGGAAATATCTTGAAAACCTTTGAGGCAGGCATGATATATAAACTGATATAAGGAATTCGAAGGATTTCCCACTGTTGAAGTGCAGAAATTTTCTTCTACTTTTTCCCTCTGGATGATCTAATAATTGAATTGACATGAGAAATTAATAGAAAATAAAATTTAACCATGTGTGTACGTGGGAGAGACCCGGGAAAAGTGAGTAACAGAGTAACATCAGAATGGTGGAAGCCTTCGTGTTAAATACCACCGTCAACTAAAGACAAGAGAGGATGCTGAGAGTAGTGGTTTAGGACTTCAAAGGAGAGGAAGGCAATTGATAAGGACATGGTAAAGCAAATGTTTGATAAGCAAATTTGCTGGGTCTGTGAGAAACAGTGGGGGCGAGGAGGAGTTTAACAGACTTTGCCAGGTTCCCCTGTGTCGCTAAGTGACCATGCCTACTTCCTATTATTGTTGTGTCTCCTGATGACGCCCTTCCTGGAACAGGTCCTCTATCTCTATTCTTCAGGCAGTTAGAGGGAAGCTCAGTGTTTCTTCCTGAGTCTTTGGGCCCTGATTGTTTTCAGCTCAAAATAACCCACATACCAAAGAGACATTTTGGTGTGACACATTTTGTTCCCCTATATCACCTTGCCTTTCAACCTCCTCCTCCCCCTAATTCTAGCACAGACTCCACTCATCAGGGCAGACTAGCACAGGGACCAAGGGCATGAATCTTAGAGCCAAGTTTGAAAGACAGCTCTGTTGCTTGGGTATTTACCCTGAGCAAGTTACTGAACTCAGGTGAATCTAAACTTCTAAAATGCAACACTGTGGAATTAAATAAATAATATGTAGTACTGGATAGATATTCAATAAATGTTTGCACTGCCTTTTTAAAGGGAACAAGTTGGCAGAGGAGGGATACAGCCTTTGAAAGAGGAAAATCAAAAGCCCCTGAAGGAATAGCTGTGTTTGTGTCCATTGGTTCTGTCACCTTCTCCTTATCCAGGTGACCAGCAGCCTGGCTTATCTGCTTTATGTCTTCTGTCTCCTTCTGGGTAACAGTAATCCCTAGTCTCTATCCTGTTACATCTACCCTTGACATGGATATACTGATGCTGAAAGATAGGCCTCCCTGCATTGAGGCTGAATTGAATCTCAGAGACAGAGTTTGTGTGAAGGAGGAAAGAATGGCTTTATTGCTTTGCCAAGTAAAGGGGAAGCAATAGGTTCTTGCCCTCAAAAACTGTGTGTCCCAACTGGGAGGATTTGATGAGGAGTTTCATAGCAATAGTTCAAGGCTGTGGTCTCTGACAAGGTTAGTCCTTTAATCTTGTCTCAGGTGATTAGTCTCCTAATGATTTCCTCTGGTCCGTTTAATCTTGCCTCCAGTAGGGTTTTTTTTTTTTTTTTTTTTTTGGTGGGTGTGGAGATTCTCTTCCTTTGAGTAGCAACTGCTTGAATCTACCCTGTGGAACTTGAGGAAGGTGATGGAGACTGGAGTTGAGCCTATAAGAAATGGGGGACAAAAGGGCTTTTCATGCCCAGGAGCCCCACAGGGTCCTTCTAGGTTTCTATACCAAATTAATTTCATTACTTTTTATCCTTTCTAAAAGTGGCATCTGGTTATACATATAACTCACTTTGACTCCCCAGTATAACCTACCAAGATCCCAACTAGTGACTTCCACCTCCCACATCTCACCTAGGCAAGGCAACATGGTGTGGGAATAAGACATCAGAGTTAGCTCAAGTGGGTTGAGTGCTAACTTTACTTTGTCAACAACACCACCAAAAAAGAACATTGTTCATCAACCAGTTATACAAGGGTTAATTTGCAACTCACTGCAGTCACCTACTAGAAAATGCATTCTTAAAAGAATTTAGGATTAAAAAAAAAAATAGAAGTACACTGTGCTTTGGATAAACTGACCTTGGATAGTTAGATGCATATCTCAGGAAGAATTGTAATGACCCCAGGTTCTTACATCTTCCCACACACTGAAATCATTAACTTGAGGTATCTGTTCTCTGTGATTAGGAGTAATATTTTACCAGGATATATGCTTAACTTCTTCAAGAGATGGGAATACCAGACCACCTGATCTGCCTCTTGAGAAATTTGTATGCAGGTCAGGAAGTAACAGTTAGAACTGGACATGGAACAACAGACTGGTTCCAATTAGGAAAAGGAGTTCATCAAGGCTGTATATTGTCACCCTGTTTATTTAACTTATATGCAGAGTACATCATGAAAAACGCTGGACTGGAAGAAACACAAGCTGGAATCAAGATTGCCAGGAGAAATATCAATAACCTCAAGACGCTTACTCCTTGGAAAGTTATGACCAACCTAGATAGCATATTCAAAAGCAGAGACATTACTTTGCCAACAAAGGTTCATCTAGTCAAGGCTATGGTTTTTCCTGTGGTCATGTATGAATGTGAGAGTTGGACTGTGAAGAAGGCTAAGCGCTGAAGAATTGATGCTTTTGAACTGTGGTGTTGGAGAAGACTCTTGAGAGTCGCTTGGACTGCAAGAAGATCCAACCAGTCCATTCTGAAGGAGATCAGCCCTGGGATTTCTTTGGAAGGAATAATGCTAAAGCTGAAACTGCAGTACTTTGGCCACCTCATGCGAAGAGTTGACTCATTGGAAAAGACCCTGATGCTGGGAGGGATTGGGGGCAGGAGGAGAAGGGGACAACAGAGAATGAGATGGCTGGATGTCATCACTGACTCAATGGACGTGAGTCTGAGTGAACTCCAGGAGTTGGTGATGGACAGGGAGGCCTAGCGTGCTGTGATTCATGGGGTCGCAAAGAGTCGGACACGACTGAGCGACTGAACTGAACTGAACTATGTATTACAGTGAGGCTTAAATAAGATAATATGTCAAGTGCAGAGTGTTTTGACAAATAAAAATATGAAATCAGTAAATGGTGATTATTATGGCTGCCTGTGTTCAGACAACCATTTTAATTATCCCATGACTTGAAAAACAGAAATTTCTAAGGTTAACTGAGCACTTTCTGTTTTGGTTCCTTTGTGCTGGATATTATTTCCATTTAGAATGACTTCCAAGTAAGAATGTCTTTTTTTTTTTTTTTTGCCACATAATTTATTTATTTATTTTAAAATTTAAATTTATTTATTTTAATTGGAGGCTAATTACTTTACAATATTGTATTGGTTTGGCACACGTCAACATGAATCTGCCATGGGTGTACACAATCCTCTTCCCCATCCTGAACACCCCTTCCACCTCCCTCCCCATACCATCCCTCTGGGTCATGCCAGTGCACCAGCCCCAGGCATCCTGTATCCTGCATCAAACCTAGACTGGCGATTCATTTCTTATATGATATTATATATATTTCAATGCCATTCTCCCAAATCATCCCACCCTCTCCCTCTCCCACAGAGTCCAAAAGACTGTTCTATATATCTGTGTCTCTTTTGCTGTCTCGCATACAGGGTTATCGTTACCATCTTTCTAAATTCTAAATATATGCGTTAGTATACTGTATTAGTGTTTTTCTTTCTGGCTTACTTCACTCTGTTGTATGCCGGTTAAACTCATACTTGTTTTTATAGGTTACAATGAGTTTCTTCCTCCTTTGTTCTAATCCCTTCATTGTTTGTATCCCATTGTGAATGGGGATAATGTCTCCTTTACTAAATTGTCAGGTCTTAATAGATATAAGCTATATCTTAATTTACTTTTTCCACATTTCTACTTTTTATTTTTGTTTATTTCTCTGGGAAACTTCCACTGAATTACCTAGAGGTTGAAGACCTAAATGAAGAATTCAATTTGTGACAGCCTTCAAGGATCTTGGCTTCTTAGAAGCTAAAATAGTGTTGTAGAGGCATTCCTGCAACTCCACCATGAAGATTTCTTAATAATGGTGTTTTTGGAATACATGTTACTCCTTCTTAAGGCTCCATAAGACTCCTTTGCAGTCTTAAACAATCTGAAGGAAGTATCTGCAGATATCATGACAACGTTTGCCTTTATACACTCTGGTTTTTACAATACTTCTGAAGGTTTCCCTCCCTCTTGATATATGGCTAATTTGGAAAAGTAATAATCTAAGCAAATTAAGAAGCAAGACTTTTCTTTGACCCATGGAAACAGAGGAGGAGTAGCTGCAACATAATTATTCTTCTAAGCTTTGTTTTCGTCTTATTGTACTTGTGACTCAGAAAATATTGTTGATGCATGAAGTGATAAGGTCAGAGTAATTCTGATAGATAAGCTCTGTGAACTTGCTAATGATGTAAAACCTTTACTTGAAGTAGGCCATGGCATGAAAGAGAAGTCAGTGATATGGTTTCAACCTGGACTCACCTTGTTGATGCTTTTACAAGGACAAGCAGGTTACCAAACTGCTAGCCTTTCAGTCCTATTTGTAGTCTCTGCCTACGAAATTAATTATTGTCTTTAACTAAAGGTCATCTACTTCTTTGGACTCTTAAAGAGAAATCACTTATTTCTTTTAATTTATTTTTTAATGTATACTTTATGTCAATCATTTTTACTAAGCATCTACTATTTTTAAGTCCATGTGAGACTCACTACTTAATACAGAGTTCCTCTATGAGTTAACCTTGAGTAGTTAGGAATATGTTCTCTAAGTTATATCACTTAAGTTGACTGAAGAAAGAATGCTTTCCAAATCTAAATTGTGATGTCTTTTTTTTTTTGCTTTGTACAGAAACTCATAGCTTTTTCTGTGTTGTAAACATTTTTTTCCATTGCCATTGTTGTTCTTTTATTTGTAAGTTCCCCAGCTTGATCAAGCATATGGCTTTTTTTTCTTTTAAAGACAGAGATACTTACAATTGATTAGCAAAGAGGAATATGTACCAGTAATCTTCAGTGGATGGATGCAAAATTAAAACTGGATTATTAGGCAAGCTAAGCTTAATGCTGCCTCATGTTATTAAGGAATACAGCTAACATTTCTCTTAGACAAATGGAAAATCTCTAATACCTGCTTTCACTCAAGGTTTATAGTGAAATTGACTTTCCTAATACTGAGGTGCCTTTTCATCCATGTTATTAGACACAAAAATATCTTTTTTAATAAAGAGAAAATAGTGTCCTGGTTATCCTTTTTATGATTTTGGTTGACTATCGTTACATTGATAAACACCTGGAACATTTCTGCTGGGGTTCCAGTGATTGGAAAGAAACCAGCTGAAATTATTCCCAGGGTTAGTGGACAACAAGGTTCCTGCCTTGAGAATTTTTTGTTTTGAATAACTAATCTCCCTCTGAAGATAGTTAGACACTTCTCATTTGCAGTAAGCGCCTGTGTACCAGATCTTGGTAGTAATTAGATTGCCTCATAGCTTAGTTTCACAAGCCTCATTCAGTATATGGATTCTTAAATAAACAATAAGGAAATTATATTACAAAGAATGACAGCCCACATACAAATCCCCTAGTATAATAAAAAGTGAGGGAAGATTCCTGAGCATATGCTTACCAGGCTCTGCTGAAATGGCTGTCACTAAACAAATATAGGAACATGTTACATTACATGGTTTGCTTTCATTTTTATTATTTATTTTTTTGTACATCTTGTGAGCTGGAAAGGGGTTTCTTAGTAAACAAAGAGGGCATAGGGGATCCTTTTTATTTTCCCCTTTCAGGATTGATTTGAGCTATGTTCATACATTTTTATGTCTGGAAGAATAGTTCCTAGTGGTGTCCTGTTACATCTGAAGTGTGCTAGAGTGTGACAGTCTACGATGTTAGCAGCTATTCCCAACTGGTAATAATACACTGCAAGACAGGGGCTCTCCCCAGCTAGGCTTCCCTGCAGGCAGCAATTTTCATGAGAACAAGAAGGTTGTTTTTCCCCCTTCTTTTTGCATCACAAATATGCCAGTTATCCTCATTATCAGCCTCTCCCTCCAGTTTCTTGAAACCCCTCTCCAAGTCACTGCCATTGATTTTTAATGCTTAAGTACATATTTAAAATACACTAAGTTTTGCCAAAGGTTTGATTAGAGGTGGACATTTCCATTCTTTTTGGCCTTTGAATGGCTACCTACCACTAGCCTGATGTTTTTTGAGTGATTTCAAAAATTGAAGTATCTTTTTGGAGAAAAATGACCCATTCTCTATTAGGTGATCCTTTCCTTTAAGGACTAGTGAAGCCTTAAATTTCAAGTCAATGTTGATTAAGGAATTATTGAGATTAATTAGTATTCCTTGACATCCCCACATTTAAATGTACAGTGGCTTGAGACAATTTCATGCTCATTTACCAAAAGGCTTTTACTTCCTAAATACTTTAACTAAATTCACCAGTTCTCACTATGTTGCCACTCTGTAATTCTTAAATTCTATACTGTGGTGGCTATTTTTTTCTTTAGAATATTGTTCTTCTAGGTTGAATTGTCTTCAAATGCCAATTAGTATTCCGATTATCATAAGGCTTTTCACTTTTTTCCACATTTGTTAAAAATCATTAGCTCTTGGGAGGATATTAAAGAGCATTTGTTAGATACAAGGAGTATGTGCATTGGTAATTTGATTTCGTTGGTTGAAAAGGAAAAGGCAAAATGTAAAGTTAAAAGTGGACAAACTTTATGAATACTGTCAAGTCAGGAACACCTATTCAAATCATTAAAAGCAAAAACCTTAGAATATTTGGAATGAGAACTAAAACTTGAAAGTTCTGAATTCCTGTACTCATAATTTTAAAAAAAAAAAGATGATGATACATTGAAAAATTAGGAATTTCAATCTGGCCTTTTTGTTTAATGTATTTTTAAAATACATAATTAATCTTCAGCAACGCTGGATCTTCATTGCCACGTGTGGGCTTCCCTTTGCAGTGGCTTCTCTTGCCGTGGAGCGCAGGCTCTCGCGTGGGCTCAGTAGTTGTGGTGCGTGGGTTTAGTTGCTCCATAGCATGTGGAATCTTCCTGGACCAGGGATCGAACCTGTGTCCCCTCATTGACAGGCAGATTCTTATGCATTGCACCACTAGGGAAGTCTGTGACATCTTTCTACTAGGTTAAATTATAATTTACCAGGAGATTTTGAGTTTGGGAGGTTTTTTTTTTTGAGGGGGGGAGTGATATTTTTTAGACTTTACATTTATTAATGCATAAGCATCTTGAAGCATAGAATTGTACTTTGCAAGTAGGAACTCCAGTATCAAATAAAATAAATATTAGCACAAAGTAGAAACTAGTAGGAATCAGAGACAAGACCTGAAAAATTAATAGGAAGCTGAGGCAGTTGAAGTTAGCACAGCTCCCAGTGACTCCTGACTCCCCAGGTTTACACTCTTGTATCATCCTCTCCTTGTGACTTATAGGCTGGATCCAGTGACTATTTTCTAACAAATAGAATACAGAGAAAGTAAAGGCAGATCCAGACCTATCTGAAAATGGTTCAAGCTAATGTTAGGATGAGGAACTCATCTAAGCAATGGGGAAAAGCTAAGTCAAAAAACTACCTGGACGATAGAACTCATGACTAATTGGCATACAATTTCTGGGAGCATATCCTTAGCCAAAAAAAAAAAAAAAAAAAAATCAGTATAATTGGAACCAAATTAGAGATCACATTATGACTGTTATCATGAATTTGTAGTAAAAAAGTATTTGAGTTATTCTTTGATTTGTTTTCACTGCTAATATTTGGGGACCATAGATAAATCAGAAACAGCTGAATGTCTCTACCATATTAAAGAATTGAAAATATTGACAAGCATGTTTACTTTTCATTCAATACCATTTATTCAGCATACATTTCCTATTAGCTATTGATGGTAGTGATATATTGTTCTAGGATTAATACTAGATGGGAAATGGAAAAATTCTCGCCCTCTTATATGAATTATTCACAACACTTACAGTAAGTACCAAATCAGCTCTGGTTGACCTAGTGACTTGTAGATGCAATCTAGCTTAAACATATGGACTCTTGATAGCAGTATGAATGGTTTTCTAAAAAGTTGATTCCTGTAGTAGTGAACCTTATTTAATAGTATATGGAGCTTAAGCTTTGCATACAACATTTTAACATGACAATTCTCAAGATGTACTCTCTTTGATCATCATAGATTTCCAAGTGGACTGTAAGATTTAATTCCTTGTTATTGCCCTTTAAGAGCTTTTAGGGAAAAGCTAAATTGATATAACAGTCGAAAGACGTTTTAATAAAAACGTTCTTAGCATCAGAAGTGTGGAAAACTCACTACATTTCAGGAGTTAGATTTTCTTTCTGAATGTAATTAGAACACACACATTTTCCTTGCTGACAGCAGCACTATAAGCCAACACTGCAGTAGACTTTGGCCTCTATATTTAGTGTTAGATCCTGTTTGTGCAAACCTTGACTCTAAATTGAAATATAATGTTTAACAAGGATTATAATCTTTGAATCTCCTACACAAAACCAAGCACAACATGATTAGTGAAAGCTATGGTGACATTAAAAATTTAAACACATACATAGCATCTGGATAAACTAGACTAGAGACTAAAAGTATTTGCCTGGAGTCCCCACACAAGGCTCTCGATAGCTCACACTTAGACCTTTATGGGCTCCCTGTGTTCACCTTTTCTCTGGTTATCCCAGAGCTTCAGGCTGTTTTGTTCTCCCCACTTGTCCTCTCCAGGTTCTCTAATATGTTGAGAATGGGATATGGTCTTTTTACTCTTTTGTTTCCACTTCAGACAGGAAGTGGGTCCATTTCTTTTAAGATGTTCCCACTCATCCTCATCACTGAGGGAAAATGGAAGGTAAAAAGTAAATCTGCCATTTGCAAAAGGTCAAGGTATTCTGAGTCATTGTGCTTGACAGAGTTACCTACCTTCATTGAAAAAAGTCATTTGAATGGCCTTCCTGCCATGTGTCAGGCATTCTGCTAGGCACTGAGTATACAAAGATAAGAGTCAACTAGTCTTCAAGGACTTCAGCACAGAGTGTAAATAACACAGCAGTCACTGCACAACATGATAAGGACACAGGAAGAGAGAAAGGAGCACAGAATGGGGAGCAGTTGGTGATTAACCTTTGGGCACAAGGGATAGGCACACCAGGTAGAAGAATTTGTGTGGACAGAAACACACAGACAAGAAAGAACATGATGAGGTTTCGGAACTATAATTGAGGATGTGAAGTTGAGGATGTGAAGGGCACCATGTTGAGCAATGAGGCACGGTGCGTAGGCATGACTTTCTAAATCAGTGGTTATCAAAGTGTTTCCACAGCTAGCAGTATCAATATCTCTTGGAAGTTTATTAGAAAAGCACATTCTCAGTCCCCACTCCAGATCTCCTGATAGGAACTGATCTAATCAGCCTTCCAGGTTCTTGATCCCACTAAACTTAAAGAAAAAATAAATAAATAAAAACTAACATGCTAGTAGGAGTTAAAGATTTCTTTTTCTCTTAAAACCAGTGGATTTTTAAACAGGGAAATGCCATTTGTCGAACTTGACTTTTATCGAAAGAGCTATCCGGAAGCACTGTGGAGAATAAATTAGTGCACGTTTGATGATGTCTGCAGGAATAAGATGGATGGAGGGTCAGGAATAAAATTGGATAATGCTTAAAAGGCTGTTGCAATAAGTCAGGTGAAAAGTAACAAGGCAGTTACAAGCTGAAGAGTTGTAATGAGTAAGGATTTGAAAAATATTCAATAGCAACTTAAGTCATTTTCACATGATTCAGGGAAATTCTAATGCCACTTACTATCATTCAGTTGAATATGGGCTCATTAATCGTCACTACCCCTCCGAAGATTGGCCCTGCTTTTAGTGATGGCCACTGGAACTTTTCCTTTGAAGAGTAATCAAAGTGTCAGAGTTCCTCCTGCACAAGTGGTCAGTGTCATTTCTGCATAAGATGAAACAGTTGGTTAGGCTGCTGCCATGGTTTCTAGACAAGATTACATCAGAGTATTTCCTCTGACCTTGAGCCAAAATTCACTTTACCATCTGACTCATTTGAACAAAGTTAACATTTATAATAGAGGATTGTCTTCAAGATGTAAACAATAATTTTATTATTTCTTTGATTTGAAAATAAAAACAAATAGGAACTATTTAGCAACTCTTCCAGTGGTTCTACATTTGTGGTCCTTGCACAGTAGATGAGTGATTTACTACATGTACTGGTATGTATTTGGTGCGTACGCTAATGAACTAACCTAAGTAAAAGTTATCTGTTTTGCAGCTTACACGAAAGTGTAAGTCACTCAGTCGTGCCCAACTCTTTGCAACCCCATGAATAGTCCATGGAATTCTCCAGACCAGAATACTGGAGTGGGTTCCCTTCTCCAGGGGATCTTCCCAACCCAGGGATCAAACCCAGGTCTCCTGCATTGCTGGCGGATTCTTTACCAGCTGAGCCATTAAGGAATATACTACCAAATTAAGATGAGGTTTAAGACAGGAATCAATAATCAGTCAGTGTCCCCAATATATACTGAGTACTTCCTCTGTGTCAGGTACTGCACTTAGTATTTTATTATTCAATCCTCAAAGCACCTGTATGAAAAATTACAGTTTTCATTCTAGTGTATTTTTCATAGAAATGAAGAATTTGAAGAATAAAAAAGCTAACTAACCTGTCACTTCTAATAAGAAGCTGAGACTGTTCAAGCTTCAGAACAGTCCAAAAGAAGTCAAGGAGAGCACTGCCCATTTTTTATAGATCATTCTAAGAATGATCTATGAAGTCTTCATGACAGTATTGTGCAAGGTCCAAGAAACACCTTGCACAATATATTATTGGTGGAAATATAAACTAATATGTTCTTTTTAGGAAGGCAGTTGAGCTCTGTGTAACTAAGTAGAACCATAAAAGCTTACCATCTGAAACAGGGACTCAACTTTTAGGAACCTAGTCTGGAAGTAATCTGAGATGCAACAAATAAATATATATAGATGATACATTATATAAATAAATATATGTAGATGATTTTCAGAAATATTTAAAGTGGTAAACCAATATGAAACAAAGACAGTATCTGGCAGTTATTAAAATATTTTATATATTTAATATAAGCATATCATGTATATAAAATATATTGAAAACTTTATAGATTTATTTTCGTATAGTAAATATACATATATAATAACCTACAAAATGTTTGGCATTGAGAAAAAAGCTGAATACTAGAACACATACAAGTAGTTAAAAATGGAAAAAAATATGTGGCATGACTTGAAGGAAACTCACCAAAATGTTAATTATGGATGAAATTGTTGGTAATTAAATTATTTGGCTTTACGTTATTTCCCTATTTTTAGAGTTTTCTGTAACAAAAAATAAAAATAAAAACAAAAAGCAACAATAACAACAAAAAATATGCTCCACGTGCCATGGAGCAACTAGGCCTGTGGGCCACAGCTACTGAAGCCCCCACACAAAAACAAAAAGTAAAAATAAAAATTATCTTAAAATCAGAAATAATGCCCTATTTAATAACTAGTCAATGATATATATTATTATTTCATGGAAGAAAAAAATAGCTGTATTGTATATATAAGTTAGTATGTGGGAAATTTCTTATAATTTTATGTTTCCAACATGAAAAAATTAATAAAGTGATCATCTTGGAAGCAGAAAATAGCTAGTTCATATTTGAGCAAATCAGGATGAGGAATTGAATAGAAATTAATATTGAATGATTTCTGATATGGTTTAGAAACCAAATTGAGATATTCTAAGCATCTTAGATCTAGTAAGTTCAAATTTTTAAAAAAAAGCAATTATAGAAGCAACAGTGGCACAGTGGATAGGACTTCCCTGGCGGCACAGTGGGTAAGAGTCTGCCTGCCAGCGCAGGGGACAAGGGTTCAATCCCTGGTCTGGGAGGATCCCACATGCCAGGGAGCTGCTAAGCTGTGGGCTACAATTACTGAAGCCCCCACACTCTCGGGACTAGGAATCAAACTGCTGAGCCTGCGTGCTGCATCGAGAGATGCCACCTCAATGAGAAGCTCATGCACCCCCCAAAAGTAGCCTCTACTCACTACAGCTAGAGAAAGTCTGTGCAAAGTAAGGAAGACCCCGCACAGCCAAAAATAAACAAACTATGAAAAGATAACAGTGGCTTATGGATACATAATGTTCTGTATGTTCCAGGAACTGTTGTAAGAAATATCCCAAGTATTAACTCAAGAAGTATAACAATCTAAGAGTTAGGGAAAAGATGAGGAAACTGAAACACAGAGATATTAAGTCACTTCACTCACCACCAGTGTTGAACCCAGAATTTGAACTCAAATTCTCTGACTCTAACACATATGCCCTGTTCATTAAGATGCACAACTTCTCAACTACAGTCAGCGCTGAGGCAGGTGTTAAACTGATCCTCAGAAAACATAGCCTGATGATACGGCACCTTGGGAATCCTTCTGACATGACATAATTGAAGTCACTCAGTCATGTCCGACTCTTTGCAACCCCATGGACTGTAGCCTACCAGGCTCCTCCGTCCATGGAATTTTCCAGGCAAGAGTACTGGAGTGGGTTAGCATTTCCTTCTCCAGGAGATCTTCCCAACCCAGGGATCGAACCTGGGTCTCCCGCATTGTAGGCAGACGCTTTACCATCAGAGCCACCAGGGAAGTCCTTGGGAATCCTTCTAAGTGATTTCAAAGATGGGAATGTGTAAGACAGTCATGAAGTTACAGGATAAGTCTGATTAATTCCTTGCATCACTGATTAGTTGGTGAGTTAGGAGAGATTATTTTTATATTGCATGTAGATATCGTACTAGTAGAATATAAAAATGCAAATTTTAAAATAAAGTGATGAACTTCAGAAAGTGTCCTAGTCACTTTGAGACATGCTGCAAGAACTCAGTACTCCCAGGGATAGAATTCCTTGTCCTTTGCCGTTAAATACTTTGGTGGCAAAGATGCTAAAGTGGGAAAATTTGAGAAGTATGGGTTAAAATGAATGAATGCTGTAATATTTCCCAGGATTAAAAAAGTGGAATTATAGAAATTGAAGAAACTGTAAAGGTCATCAGTCCCATTTACTGATGAGGAAACAGCTAGAGAAAATCAGTGACTTGTTCCAACCTTTTTAAACAATTCTGAACAGTACTGTAACTCCTACCTGGATCTGCATATTCTTAGTGCTATGTCCAGCTGCCTCTAAGTTATTGAAAAAGATGAAGTATAGCTCAGGGTATATATTACATTTCTTTAAATAAATTAACAATATTTTTTAATATCATGAATGAAGAAGTAATTCAGCTGGAATTAGGTTAAAGGCCTAATAGATTGACTATAAAGTTTGAAAGCATTTATAGTCCTGTAAAATCACACTGAATGGACTGCAATGAATGTTTTGTTACTTTTAGGTTATGTGATCTCAACTTCAGAGAGAAATCATCCTGTTTTATTTCCTTTTCTCTTCTAAATACCTATCCCTTCCTCATGAACATGGAGAAAAAGCAAAAATTTTCCTGGGGAAAGAACCACCATTTCATGATACTAAACACTGTCCAGGTCCTTAACAAAATTTCAATTTAACACATACTTATGCTCTTCCCTGGTCTAAAAGAGGTCAGCTTAATCTCTTAGCCTCATTTTGCTCAGCCATGAAATGAGCATCCTTAAAAATGAGAGCAAGGAAACTTTATTCACTGTAATATTTCTACCATACGAATATTAGTTCCAAGAAATCTTGAGTATGGATTGAAATCAGTGGAACAGTTGAATAAAATTCTTCATCTAGAAGTCTGTATGTTTAGAGAAATAGATGTTAACTTTTAGAATATCTTTAGAGTTTTAATTTTTCTTATTTCTTAGAATAAATACTAATCATATCAATACAGCAAAATATTCCAGTTTGAAAAGCCAGCGTCGATGCTCTACTTCAACACATAACTTTGAATGATCATTTGCAATTGATCTAGAAAACCATCAGTGGAAAATCAGATAATTAAGAGGCCAAATGAACTTTTCTAATATTCTGAGCTGATCAAGTAAAGCATTAAGGACCATATTTTTTATTTTTTTTATATTTTTTTTTGATTCTGATCAAAGTATACATGCATCTTTAATGGTGATGCAAGCATCCAGTATCGTGCATCGAACCTGGACTGGCAACTCGTTTCTTACATGATATTTTACATGTTACAATGTCATTCTCCCAAATCTTCCCACCCTCTCCCTCTCCCACAGAGTCCATAAGACTGTTCTATACATCAGTGTCTCTTTTGCTGTCTCGTACACAGGGTTATTGTTACCATCTTTCTAAATTCCATATATATGCGTTGCAATTTCCCCTTGTGCTATGCAAATACAGTCTTTTTTGATACTAATTTAACTCCGTATTTTTGTATTTCCCATTTGATTTTGACTGGCTAAATAAAAGAGAAAAAAAAAAAATTAATGGGTTAAAGAGCCTGAAGTCTTAATATACTTAAAACACTACTGATATAATAAATGTTTTCCTCAAGAGATACTTGAACTTATAAGAAGGTAAATAAAAGCTATATGATCAGATGTGTGCTTTAGAGCAATTTAGGGTAGCATAAAATTTAAGTGAATGTTGAATGAAAATGAATGAATGTGCTGTGATTATTTTGTGGATGACAAGTGTTAGACTGCATACCAAGCAGATAAAAGCTTATTAGAGTTTTAATTGCCTTGGAATACAGGGAATGTGTTAAATCGATTATTATGTAGATTTCTTGGACCAGTAATTAAAAAAGAGTCTATTAAATCACCTGTTATCTCTTTATTTTTTCCCAGAAAATATCTACATTTAGTCTGTCTGATTTTCTGGCTATAGCATCACTTGGAGATAATGTTCTCCATGTTAAATTTTGCCTAGTAAAAGAAGATATCATTCTGGCCTTTTGTTTACCTTAAATCTGCTCCTTTGAATTTAGATACATGATACATAACATGGATAAATCTTGAAAACATTCAGCATTATATGAGGTACTTAGAATAGGCACATTCATTAAGATGGGAAAATAAAATAGTGGAGACCAGGGGTTGAGGAGGGGAAGTAATGGGGAGTTTAATTGTTTAATGAATACAAAGTTTCTGTTTGAGATGATGAAAAAATTCTGGAAATAGATAGTGCTGGTGATGTAAAACATCATGAATGTACTTAAGGCCATTGAATTGTACATTTAAAAGTGATTGACTAGGTTTTTTAGTGAAGAAGAATTAAAGAGCCTCTTGATGAAAGTGAAAGAGGAGAGTGAAAAAGTTGGCTTAAAACTCAACATTCAGAAAACTAAGATCATGGCATCTGGTCCCATCACTTCATGGCAAATAGATGGGGAATCAAAGAAAACAGTGAGAGACTTTATTTTTTTGAGCTCCAAAATCACTGCATATAGTGACTGCAGCCATGAAATTAAAAGATGCTCCTTGGAAGAAAAGCTACAACAAAGCTGGATAGCGTATCAAAAAGCAGAGACATTACTTTGCCAACAAAGGTCCATCTAGTCAAAACTGTGGTTTATCCAGTAATCATGTATGAATGTGAGAGATGGACTATAAAGAAAGCTGAATGCCAAAAAATTGATGCTTTTGAACTGTGGTGTTGGAGAAGATTCTTGAGAGTCCCTTGGACTGCAAGGAGATCCAACCAGTCCATCCTAAAGGAAATCAGTCCTGAATATTCATGGGAAGGACCGATGCTGAAACTGAAGCTTCAATACTTTGGCCACCTGATGTGAAGAACTGACTCATTTGAAAAGACCCTGATGCTGGGAAAGACTGAAGGCAGGAGGAGAAGGGGACGACAGAGGATGAGATGGTTGGATGCGTCACTGACACGATGGGCATGAGTTGGAGTAGGCTTTGGGAGTTGGTAATGGACAGGGAAACCTGGCATGCTTCAGTCCATGGGATCACGAAGAGTCGGACCTGATTGAGCAACTGAACTGAAACTGAGGTTTTTAGAAAAGGCTATTTACCTTAGGCCAGCTATTATCTCTCATTTTCCCTCTAAAAATGTTACCCAGTTCCATTTATCTCCCAGTAGATGACTTAAGTCATGTTGACTTATTAGAACACAACTTGATCCTTAATTATAGTCCTATACTGTAATTTTCTTCCTATTATCACAATCTTGAATATTTAGACAAGTCATCTGATTGCTGTTTTTTAAATTTTATTCCAAATAGGATTAGCAATTTTTTCTTATTTTTCAGACACACATGCACACACGCAAAGGGGAAAAAAACTGACTTTATCAAACATGGGATTCCACCAATTTTAGAATTAAAGATATTGTCCATGTTTAAAGAGACAATTTTTAGATATAACTGGTGGATTAATCATTTGTAATTACATTTTTAGGGTTTCATGGAATAAGTGATCACCATTACTGTAATAATATGTGACAAAACAATGTATTGTATACAATAACATTTTTTCCATTTTTTTCACTTCAGAATAAAGTTTAGCTATTAGCTGAATATTTCTCGCTATTGATGGAATAAACACAAACATAATACTACAATTTGTTCTGCTCTGAGGGAATTAAGATTTTTCATTTGAAACTGTGGTGGTTCCACTGAGAATTCTAGGAAACTTAGTGAAATTTGGGAAAGGAAAACTGAGTTTTGTTTTTAACGTGTCAAGTTTCAGCTGCTGCTGGATTATATTGGTGATCACCATTAGTTTAGTATTGTTGTACAGACCTTGCTGTAAGTTTATGGGCTTTTGTCTGATTGTTTTGATGCTCTAGTATTAACCAAATGGATAAAGTTTTTATAGTATAATTGTTCTTGAGCAGTACTGAATTGTATTTTTAATTGACTTTAAAAGTACTTCATTGAACATTTATTATGAGAAAAAGTAAGCCATAAGAGTTGGTTAGTCAAAAATACTTATAATTGATAAATAACGGCATTATTAAATCACTTCTTTGCCTGCAGGTGCCTGGGTGTGCCTTCTGTTAAATTAGATTGTGTGACTCCCTGTAAACCAAACTTCACATACTTGTTTGAATTATAAATATTCAATAGTTATTTTTACATTTTCTAACATTAACATTTATAACATTGTAAGTAACATTAATATTTCCACTTTGTAACCTGCTAATGTATCAGGTACCCTAACTGTGAAATGTTCCCCCTGACTTGATGTACACTCCTCCTCACCCACTCAATCCCTCTTTGTCCTCAGACTTTTAATCATTCTTAACCACTTGTACCCTTCACTCCAAAACTTTGTCCTCTAATTTTCATTCTGGGCCCTGGGCCCATTTCTTCCAATCCAAAGCTGCTTTTAAAGAATAGAATTTTACTTATACAAAAGAACTCAATTGATGTTGATGTCAAAAGAACCCAGGGGAATTCAGTAGGATGAGATTAGTTAAAATCCTATTTCTTTTTATTGTTGCTACTCCATTCTATAAAGATGAAATAATGATAACAAGGCAAGCAAAATAACTTTGATCAGGCAACAGCTAATGTTTCAAAGATTAAAAAAAAGAGAAGTTACTGCTTTCAACTGCCATAGGCAATAGGCCCAGAAAGTAAAGAGACCCTCTAGATATTAAAGTAAATGACCTCCCATCCCCCTCAAATAACTCTCTGTTTCATTTGCATGGTATATAATTTTTGATTCTGGAGAAGATTTAAATTTGAAAATTAAAAAAAAAGCAAATTCTCCTTGTTTTCTTGCTTTTGACTCTGGTATGTTTCACTATTATAAGCTAAGCTGCCTGAGCAAGATTTAAGAGGCATCTGTCAAAGCCAGAAAATTCAAAATTGGAATTTTAACTCTGCCTTAAGACCATGGCGGCCAGTCATTTGTTATTCATGCCCTATCTGTCTTACCTACCAGACTTCAAAATCTGTTGGAAAACATGTCATCATTTGCTCAATAAACAGGTAAATGAATGGCTCATTGCTAGAAACCTATGGACTGTTTCCAGGTATTTTGAAATAAACCTCTAGAAAGCCAACCCATAATTACAAGGCCTGATTCTTAGACATGTGCAACCAACTTTGAAGAAACCTTGATGAAATGAACACCAGTTCATATTGTAGATTTCTTCAGAGTTTAAAATGGCCTTTCTTTTACTGTTGCTTTGACTTAGTCTTAGAAAAATAGAGAAAATTAGAGTTACTTCAAATCCATTGCTTTGTTTCCTCTTGATATGTTTCTCTGCACAGCATCCTTTAGAAAAGTTGATTATGCAAAAGGAAAATAACACAAGCTCATATTTTAATAATCAAGTGAATGTAGTCAGAATCTGTTCACTATTGGTAAAATTGCCTTTTAGCACAGAAACCCAAAAGTAGTATCAATGACAATAGGGGAATTTTAGGAAAAAACTTACTGTAGACATGAAGTAAGACTGCCTCTCACTGCTCTGGTGAGAATGGGAGTGGAGAGAACTATAATTAATAGCTCAGAACAAAGGGAGATGGTTACATATTTCTAGGCTGTGAAAAAATAAAAAAGGGAGATTATAGACTATAGCTTACAAATCAGCTGGACTAAGAACTTGCATTTGAACCATGTACCTTGATTCAGTCCTTATCTAATGTGTTTGCTTTTTTAAAGTCTAAAATCAGGGCATTTTCAGTAGATTTCAAAACAATATATGCCTTCAATATTTTTCTATTAAGGATGTTTGTGACTTAGAAAAAGCACTGGTTTCAGCTTTGTAGTTTTTCTTCTGTTATGCTATTTGTAATTAACCATTTATATGAAAGAATTGATGGATGATGGTTTCCCATTAGTTTTGAAACATTGAGCAATATGACACATGTTAACCCTAGGCCACTTGGTAAAAATGTATTGCCTATTTTGGCTGAAAATAAGGCTATTTCATGAGTGTAGGTGGAAGATTTTGATGGAACAAATTGTTTTCTTTAAGTTATTTTACCAAATTGAAATCAACTGCTCAAGTCCATAAGATGTAAACATGTTGTATCTAACTCTTTTATAGTGGCTTTGAACTTGAACACTACTTCTAGGATGATTTTTCTTTTACAGTCTTGAGATTTGGATTAATTCATGAGGAAAGATATCTTTCTATATAGGGCAATAACTCCAAGGAATGGTGCTTTCACCAGGTTTATAAAAGTAGTGAGGGAATGGAATCCAAATGCTACTTCAAAATTGAAAAAAGACTAATTTATGCATTGCTATTATCTCCATTCCCAATAGGGTTATCACATGGACTAAGATATAAAGTGCCAAGTAATGATTCTGTCGATTTAGTCTTATAATAGAAAAATATTTAAAACATTAATCAAGGCTTTGGCAATGATGTAAACTTTTCCTCAGTAAGATAATAAATATATATTTAGTTGGCTTAAGACAGCATACTTCAGCCAACATGAAATATGGAAGGAAAATTATAGTTTTATCTGAAAAGTGATACAGGTGTGATTCAGGATAGTTTTTTTATCTACCCAATTTAGATTTTATATGGCCAATTTGATTGTATTTGAAAAATAAATTAATAGAGCACCAGCTGCTGCTGCTAAGTTGCTTCAGTCTTGTCCGACTCTGTGCGACCCCATAGACGGCAGCCCACCAGGCTCCCCTGTCCCTGGGATTCTCCAGGCAAGAAGGCTGGAGTGGGTTGCCATTTCCTTCTCCAATACATGAAAGTGAAAAGTGAAAGTGAAGTCGCTCAGTCATGTCCGACTCTTAGCGACCCCATGGACTGCAGCCCACCAGGCTCCTCTGTCCATGGGATTTTCCAGGCAAGAGTACTGGAGTGGGGTGCCATTGCCTTATCCAATACAGCACCAGGGTTTAAGCTTTTATGTATAAATTAAGGCTTGATTTACTACATTTCCAAATTAGGTATGAAGTTCTTTAGATTTATTATTTTCACCAGCATTTATAAATGTCTACTATGAGGTATCCTAGGTTGCTCAGTGATAAAGAATCTGCCTGCCAATGCAGGAGATGGTGGTTCAACCCCTGGGTTGAGAAGATCCTCTGGAGTGGGGAGTGGCAGCCCATTCTAGTATTCTTACCTGGGAAATCCCACGGACAGGGGAGCCTGGTGGGCTACAGTCCATGGGTTGCAAAGACTCAGACACGATGGGGCAGCTGAGCACACACACATGAGAATATCCAAAAAGTTCAGGTACATTCGTTTTTGTTTGTTCATTTATTTGTTTGATACATGAGGTACACTGATAGAACTTTGAAGAATGGAGAAAGTGATGTTCTTTATTTAGGACTGATAATGTCATTTATGTGAATGCACTCTGCCCTGTTAGAATTCCGTGTCATGATTCTCTAAATCCAGGTGTCTAATCTGTGGCAGAGGAGAGGTTCATTTTATTTTTTAGGTGTTTTATTTGCACAATGAGAGGCAAATCTTAAAACCTAAGTCAGAGCCACTAGGAATTGTGTGTAATTGAGTTGCAGACACTAGGCTTCCCTGTCCTTAACCATCTCCCGGAGCTTGCTCAAACTGATGTGCATTGAGTCGATGATGTCCTCCAACCATCTCATCCTCTGTTGCCCGCTTGTCCTCCTGCCCTCAATCTTTCCCAACATCTGAAGCTTTAGTTTCATCATTGGTAAAATAAAGGGTTTTACTTTCATCATCAGACTTTTCTTAGATTTATAGCTAATTCTTACTTTACATCTTTCAGTTCAGTTCAGTCGCTCAGTTGTGTCCAACTCTTTGCGATCCCGTGAATCGCAGCACACCAGGCCTCCCTGTCCATCACCAACTCCCAGAGTTCACTCAAACGCATGTCCATCGAGTCGGTGATACCATCCAGCCATCTCATCCTCTGTCATCCCCTTCTCCTCCTGCCCCCAATCCCTCCCAGCATCAGAGTCTTTTCCAAGGAGTCCGCTCTTCACATGAGGTGGCCAAAGTACTGGACTTTCAGCTTCAGCATCATTCCTTCCAAAGAACACCCAGGGCTGATCTCCTTTGCAAAAGAATGGACTGGTTGGATCTCCTTGCAGTCCAAGGGACTCTCAAGAGTCTTCTCCAACACCACAGTTCAAAAGCATCAATTCTTCGGTGCTCAGCTTTCTTCACAGTCCAACTCTCACATCCATACATGACTACTGGAAAAACCATAGTCTTGACTAGACGGACCTTTGTTGGCAAAGTAATGTCTCTGCTTTTCAATATGCTATCTAGTTTGGTCATAACTTTCCTTCCAAGGAATAAGTGTCTTTTAATTTCATGGCTGCAGTCACCATCTGTAGTGAGAGTTGACTATAAAAAATAATTTTAGATTTTCTGCCTTAATGGTTAAGCAAAACCTTTTGGTTTCCCGATGCTTTCCCAATAAGTCACCCATCCAATCATTTAATAAATATTGAGTACCTATTTTCTTTCAGGTACTGCTTGAGATGTCGACGTCACAGTGGTGAAAAAAAATTGCCCTTTTGCAGTTTTTAGACTAGTGAGAAAGAGGATAATGAAAAAAATCAGTCTATTTAATGTAAAATGACAACTAAGATGTGTGATGCTGTTGGAATAGCATGGTGCCATGATAATTAACAATGAGAGACTTCTCAAAGAATGATAATTATTGATACAAGGTGGGTGTTAATCGGGATGTGCTTCCTGGGGTTGATGTCTCTGGTAGAGAAGATCAGTGGTAACAGGACGTAGTAAAGGCCAGGTAGGGGTCTTGTAGAGTTTCTGCTCTCTGGTGATGCTCATTCTCTGCAGAAATACTGATTTTGTGTGGGATAGAATCCAGCTCTTCTGGGGCTTTCAGTTTAGAGAAGCAATCTAATCAACTTGGATTTGGCAATCCATGGCTTCATGTGAGCTCTTTCAATAACATTTAGAAGAATGTTATAGGGAAAAATGACGACCCACAGACGGTAGGCCTGGTTGCATCTGGATATTTTGGACAGAGGATTCTTTCTGAGAAGCTTCATGCAGATTGATAGATAGCTACTTGTTCTTCTCACCTCTTGAATCTGGTTCTGGACTGCATTGGCTAAGTCATTTTTGGACTTAAAGGACTTGTTTTAATCAATGGGAAGCTGAGAGGTTTTTGTCCTTGAGACAGTTCTATTCAGTCTAACAAATACTAATAGCAGTATATTAGGTGCTAAACCATGTACAGGGAACAAAGGGTATGTAGATAATTAAGACAGTTTCTGATTTTAATGAACTCAAAGTTCTAGTTGCCTAGTAACTTCAAACATGCCCTAGTTTGTAGAATTTGAGAAAATAACAAATACTTAGTTTTGATTTCTAGAAATAACTACAGGAGCACAGCATGGAGTAGTTATTTGAAAAATAAGATTTAATTTTGAGTGGAATAATCTAGCTGTTCTTATCTTTAGCAAAAGAATAGGTTTATTCCTCTGGAAGTTTTACAAGATGGCACTATCTACCAAAATTTTACCATAGCTGTATCATCTATATTGTACTTGAAGGCTTCACTGGTAGCTCAGATGGTTAAGAATCTGCCCGCAATGCAGAGAGCCTGGGTTTGATCCCTAGGTCGGGAAGATCCCCTGGAGAAGGGAATGGCAGCCCTCTCCAGGATTCTTGCTTAGAGAATCCCGTAGACAGAGGAGCCTGGTGGGCTATATACAGTCCGTGGGGTTGCAGAGAGTCTGACATAACTGAGCAACGAACACTTTCACTTTCCTGATAGTTAATAATGTCTTGTAGGCCCTGGTTAAAAACATATATATTAGTAGGTAAAGTGATAGCTTGTAGGTTTCACCCCTAGAAGTTCTTTGTTCAATTATCATGGCTCAGATGGAAATCTGCTTGCAGTGAGGGAGTTCTGGGGTCTTTTCCTGGGTCTGGAAGATCCTCTGGAGAAGGGCGTGGCAACCCACTCCAGTATTCTTGCTTGGAGAATTCCATGGACAAGAGCCTGGCAGGCTGCATGCAGTCCATGGAGTCTCAAAGAGTCTTACATGACTGAGTGACTTTCACTTTCACTTTCATTAAGGAAGCGGCAACACCAAATACAAATGTACTGAGGTTGAATCAGGTCTTTATTTTCCTAAAGCTGTTTGTCTGGGTTCTTCTACCTTGTAATCTTTCTCCATGTTGTCCTCCTGTGCTTCTTTAGCTATCATTCCTTAAATCTGTTTATCTTGATTATATTAATAATAATAATAATAAAAATCAGCACATATACAGGAGAAACTAGGCTTCTTGTCTTTAAAGGATTTGCCTGACCTGTAAGAGAAAGCCAGCCACCACTCTATTCCACTGAGCTCTGACTTTTAAAAGGTAAAATGATCATTAAGTTAGCTTACAATATTGAAACAACATTTTTAATTTTTTTTTCAGGTCAGGCAGCTTTATTTCATGTAAAACAAACTAAAGAGGCATAAGTCGGGGTACTTTCCTGTGTTCCTTTGGGAGTAGGGGCCAAAGCTGTGAGCAGGGAACTGATCAGTGCAATGGTCAGAGGCACTTGGCCACCCTCTAAATAGAAGAGCCCGGCAGCTGCCAGTGGCATGGAGTTGTCTCAAGGTGGATGGGATAGAAGGCATCTTCTGGACGTAACAACCAGTAAATATTTGTGAAAAGAAAAACTCCACTCTTTCAGGCTAATGCAGCCCTGTTTCAGGGCATGTGGTTTGAAGAGCAATGGGTTTCGGTGCCTCTGTGCTCCCTTGATCAGATCCTTTTCTCTGGTACCCAGGCTGCACCTCCATACGCTGATACTCTGAAGGTGATGGTGCATGCCCAGTCGCTCAGTCGTGTCCGACTCTTGGCAACACTGTGGACTGTAGCCCACCAGGCTTCTCAGTCCATGGGATTCTCCAGGCAAGAATACTGGAGCAAGTTACATCCTCCTCCAGAGAATCTTCCTGACTCGGGGATCAAGCCTATGGCTCCTACATTGACCGACAAATTTTTTACCAGTGTGCCACCTGGAAGCTGAAGGTAATAGAGCCTGTCCCTGAAATACAGCCTTGACTTTAGCGTAGGACAGCCTCAATTTGAATTCTTGCTGTGCAGTTATAAGCTATGATAGCCTAGACAAGATGCTTGACCTCTATGGGCCTCAGTTCCTCATCCATAAAATGGAGACACTTTTACGACATCATAGTATACTGTAAGGATTAAGCAAAACCATAAATAACAAATCTTAAGTGTAGTCCATGACATCAAATAAGTAGTAAATTTTAACTACTTTTATCACAGGACAAAGTCTATGCCTGTGAAACTTTAACATTTTAGTACTGGCAACATTGGAAAAGATACCTCTGTTTTCAAATGATAGAAAGTGGAAAAGTGAAAGCCTAAATATATATGCAAGAAACAAGGTTTTCTGAACTACCATCTCAGCCTTTTGTTGCTGTAATACTCCCTGCTTTTCTTAATAGAACTTATGATTTTTTGTTCCTTGTGGTTTTAGCATTTTGTATAGAAACAGTGCATCACTGGATATATACTATCAGAATTGTTTACCGCATTCAATATATCCTAGAGCCTAAATTTCTCTTTTTCCCAAATATAATGCATTTCTGTATTAATTTCCCTTTGATAAAGAGCCTGGACTTCACTATCCATCAAAGTTCTGAGAAAGATATGTCATATATTGAGTACAACAACATCTTTTTTAAATCTCATCTCAAGTTATTAAAAAACATGGATGAGTAAAACTCTCTAGTCTTATACTTTTGTACTTTAACTGAAATTAAGTGTTCAGGAAAGATTGATCTTGGCAATAATTTGTACTCATTTTCCTTTCTCCTATGTGTTTGCCTGTTGCTCGGGGTTGCTGTGAGCTTATCTCTCCCCACATGCCCCTGATCCTGTTTGCAGAGATTTCTTTGTGTTATAATATGCTTGATCATTGAGGAAGAACTTCAGAAGGGATGTTACATGACAAAGTCAGCAAGGCAGGAAATGGTCCTATTTTCCATTTCACTCAGGCTTCTGAAAATTGAAATACTGTTTAGAATTGTAGCCATAACCAGTTAGCCCGACTCCTGAAGAGCTCAAATGAATGCCTCAAAGAAAATATTCATGCTCTACCAATCCATTGGTCACATTAACCCCCTCAGGAGCAGACCCGCACTGTTTTCACAGTCACCTTATTAACCTTTTTTTTTTTTTTAATCCATTATTAACACTTTCCTTGTCTCTGTCCCACGGCTTTTACTATATCCTGATACCTACTGTCCTGTGTGTGTGTGAGTGTGTACACGCACGTGTGCTCATAAACTCTTCACTGCCACTTTGCCATCTGTTGATTTTGTCTCTCACTCAAAGTCTAAGAGCATTTTGATTGGTTTGGCAAATGCTCTTGAGGTCAACCTGCATTAGAAACTAACAACCAGACCACAGACAGGTCTTAGTCAAGTACCCATTCTCTGTCCAGTCTGTTTCCTGGATGGCGGAGTCAGCTGGAACAGAGCCTATGGATCAAGAAGAGTTTTATGCTATAAAAGAGAGTTGCGAGTATAGCCAGGATTTGGCTTTCTCTTAGGATCTGTGAGAATTAACTGGAAGGCACTTTCAATGCCTGCTGGTACTGTAATCAAAACTTAAGATAGAAAATAAGCATAAGAAGGATTTAGATGAAAGGCACCCAGAAATGGAAAGATACTTGTGTATTATAGTTGAGCTTTAAATTATCTAGTTGAATAATAACTATGCAGTTTCACCTAATTTTCTCACTTAAACATAGGAGCCAAATTCACTGGTCCACAATCTCCAATGTTGAAGTGTGAAAAGAGGCAAGAAAGTGAGTGCACTAATACAAACTAAGTAATTTCCCCCAAAGTTTTAGGTAGTATGAATCATTAAGAACACAAGGAGTATCTCTCTCACCCTCTGACTATATCTCCCCTTAAATATTGTGCAAATGATTATTTAGTAGCTTTCATCTGATTTAGCATTTATTATTTTTGTTGTTAATGCCAGATTTTATATTATTGTATTGCCACTTAGAGACTATATATATTCAACGTCTGTGTTTTTTTTTCAGTATTAACTTTTTTTCCCGCACTTCATGTCAAAAGTTAAACATGTCTGCATTTCTAGTAACAGGATTTGAATGAAGGTTCATATTTCTGGCTGTCCTTCCTGAATAATAGTTCTGCGTGACCTTGGCAGTTCAACAATAGTTCTAGGAAAAGGAACCACAGAACAACTAATTTACTGTTTAAAAATCTTCTATAACCAACCTTCTGCCTGTGGTCTTTTCCTGATCATATGCTATATTTGTGAATCACATGAATTGAGATTCAGTGCGTAGATAGTCTTGACCTGTTCAATAAATACAGTTGATGCATCCATAAATTAGATAGCAAAAACTAGATTCTAGTGCCAGATTTTCCTAACATCCTCTGTCGTCCCCTTTTCCTCCCGCCTTCAATCTTTCCCAGCATCAGGGTCTTTTCTAATAAGTCTGTTCTTCGCATCAGGTAGCTAAAGTATTAGTTTCAGCTTTAGCATCAGTCCTTCCAATGAATATTCAGGACGGTTTTGCCTTAGGACGGACTCGTTGGATCTCCTTGCAGTCCAAGGGACTCTGAAGAGTCTTCTCCAACACCCAGTTCAAAAGCATCAGTTCTTCGCTGCTCAGCTTTCTTTGTAGTCCAACTCTCACATCCATACATGACCACTGGAAAAAACATAGCCTTGAGTACACGGAGCTTTGTTGGCAAAGTAATGTCTCTGCTTTTTAATATGCTGTCTAGGTTGGTCATAACTTTTCTTCCAAGGAGCAAATGTCTTTTAATTTCATGGCTGCAGTCACCATCTGCAGTGATTTTTGGAGCCCAGAAAAATAAAGTCTCTCAGTATTTCCTTTGATTCCCCATCTATTTGCCATGAAGTGATAGGACCAGATTCCATGATCTTAGTTTTCTGAATGTTGAGCTTTAAGGAAACTTTTTCACTCTCCTCTTTCACTTTCATCAAGAGGCTCTTTAGTTCCTCTTCACTTTCTGCCAGAAGGGTGGTGTCATCTGCATATCTGAGGTTAATGATATTTATCCTGGCAATCTTGATTCCAGCTTGTGCTTCTTCCAGCCCAACGTTTCTCATGATGTACTCTGCATAGAAGTTAAATAAGCAGGGTGACAAGATACTCCTTTTCCTATTTGGAACCAGTCTGTTGTTCCATGTCCAGTTCTAACTGTTGCTTCCTGACCTGCATATAGGTTTCTCAAGAGACAGGTCAGGTGGTCTGGTATTCCCATCTCTTTCAGAATTTTCCACAGTTTGTTGTGATTCTCATGCTCCTCAACTTGAATCTTATATAATGAGACACAAAGACAGAAAACAGTTGGAGCTGCATTTTCCTTCAGGTTACTGTCCGCCGATGTATGTGACAGCACTGAGGCCCCCCTGATTGCTACCTTTACATGGTCATGCTGCTGTCTCCCTGTGATTCTCAGTCATGCACTGTCCCTCCAAAAAAGAAAAAAAAATCCTTTATCTTTCTGTTTAAGATGAAATTCTTTTCAAGTTTGCTAAAATTTCTATTGCTCATAACCAAAGGATTATAACACACTCAGGGAGCCGAGTAGACTGGAATGATTTCTCTTCCCTTCAGGTAGATTGTTTTTTCAGGTGAAGGAGACCATCATATAAAGTATATTTTTGATATCTCTGAATGCAATTTTACAGCTGAATTGCTCTTGGTGAACACCGATCACAATCAAGGAGTTCGGGGTAGGGGGTGGGGTGAGGTTTCTGTGGGTGTCTGTTGGGTCCTTCTCATCTTGGGGATTTTCCACAGCCCACTGGATGGATTCCTGCGGAACCTCTTCCTGTGAGGCTGGTGTGTGTCCTGGCTGATGGAAGCCCTCTGCTGATATCCACTCTTTCCTCCTGTGCTTCTCCAAAATTTTCTGCTTTGTTTGTTTCTGTTGTTACCATGTTTGTGTTGACTTCTTGTCCGTTTCCCGATTCAGTGAAATTCTCAAGATACTTTACACAGTACTTGCTATTTGACAAAAGGACATGGCATCCCTCTAGAACTTACTTGCTGCCAGCTCTCTGATGAAACTCCTTTTCTTAAAACTGTAAAGCAGGGGATTCTTTATGTAGAAGTGAAACACCCAATTTTAGATTCATTTGTTTGGTTAGTTTGGCTCTGCTTAAGCATCTGAACAGTTATTGTATCTTGATTAAATATGGGCACACATGTTTGTTTTTTTTTTTTTTTCCCTCCACAATAGAAGTCTTTATTCCGAATAATGAGGCATCTGTGGTATGCTTTCTAGGTCTAGACATTCTTAGAACTTTTGTGCAGCGTTTGGTGTGATGTATACTTTTAGAAGAACAGTCCTCGATTTGATCAGATTCTCAGTGTTCCCTGACTTTTAAACAAAAAGCAAAACAAAAGGTATTTACAAGCTTCTCTCCTATATGGTAGGGTATTTGTTTTCAGAGTCTGTTTGGGGAATGAATGAATCTGTACCCACACCTGAAGTCACCCCAAATTCATTAGCTTAGAGTGAAGCAGCTGTATTTTAAGGGATCACATGCTGCCTCTGCTGAGAACTCAAATCAAGAACCAGGAAGGTGTAGACAGGTTATCTGGGGCAATCAGAATAATTCTATCCCTGGTGCCAGGCAAGCACATTCAGAGGCATGCACACATTAGGATATTGTGCTCTTTTGCCACATTCAAGCTCTGAGAAATGTAGAACTGCTATTTAAACTCACCCGGTTATATATGAAAACATCATTTTTTTTCTGTCATTATCTCACGTGCATTTGTTGGCTGATACAAAGGAGTACATTTGTGTTTGTATGCCTACACCTTTCACACCAATTCCATGGGGTTTAGAAGTTGCACAGTATGGGTGGGGGGGGTGTTGGAATAACTGAAATCAATTTCATTTTTACTAATTTAATGGTGGTATGACCTGGGTGAATCATGTACGCTCTCTGAGATTTTATTCCTATAATACGGGAGTAACAACACCATGTAAACGTCACAGTTACTTGGATCACCAATGAAATCGTGCCTACGATCTATAAAATGTTTACTGAGTTATTAGCAGCAGATGTATTGCACAATTTGAAATGATTAGTCAAGTATGGAAGACGGTACTCTATTGAATCGAGACTCTAAGTCCTTCTGCTTCTCAAACTAACAATGTATAAACTACTTTGCTAGGTTTGCTGATTATCAGCTCCTACTGCTTGGCTCACAAATCAGTCTTAAGATGATATATATCTTTGCTTTTCCAAGATGAGTGTATTTGAAATCCAAGAGACAGAAATTCTCCTCTTGGACTTCCCTAGTGGTCCAATAATTAATTAAGAGTCCGTCTGCCAATGCAGGGAGTATGAGTCCCATCCCCAGTCTGGGAAGATTCCATATGCCAGAAGTAGCAACTAAGCCCATGTGCTATAACTGCTGAATCCTGCATGTTCTGGAGCCCAGGCTGCACAACTGGGTGGGGGTGGTGGGGGGGACCGCAATGACAAGCCCATCTACTGCAACTAGAGATTAGACCCCAGTCGCCACAACTAGGGAAGGCCCATGCACAGCAACGAAGACCCGATGCAGCAGAAAATAAATTTAAAAAAAGAGAGAGACATTCCCCTCTGAAATAGAAAGTGATTTTTAGGGAGCATCACATTTCAGCTTCTTTCATTTCCAAACTCCATTTCTAAAGTCCTTAACTTTTAGAAAATCACATGTAGGTCTTACTGTATCCTCTTACGAAGGAGGAAGGGAAGTGAGAATTATTAGGCATCGAGCGTACTGGGTCCTATTCTGTGCTGAGAGCTTTTCCCAAATATTTTCTTTCATCCATACTCTGCCATCATCCTTTCTGCCCTGCTCTGCTGCCATAGGACCCTGAATGTTTTTCTTCTTTTTGGTCCCTGCCTTTAGGTGTAAGATACAGAAGAAAACAAACAGGATGCCTGCCCTGAAGCCCATGCATGTTGCAAAAGTTCAGTGAGATAACTTTGGTGACGTTGCTTCAAAAACTTCATTGAAAAGCATTTTGCATGTTTTGTGTAAACTAGAGCCTGCTCATAGAATGTGCTCCGGACAGCTGTACCGTCACACTGTCCTATTACCCCTTAGCTGTAGGAGCTTTGGTGAGGCTTCCAACCTCTCCAAGTTCAAATGTCTTAATCATTCATGTATGGCAAAAACCACTACAATATTGTAAAGTAGCCTCCAATTAAAATAAATTAATTAATTTTTTAAAAAAGTCTTGAAGTAGCGCGTGTGTGCATGCTAAGTCGCTTCAGTCGCGTCGGACTCCTTGTGACCCTATGGACTGTACCCACCAGGCTCCTCTGTCCATGGGATTCTTCAGGCAAGAATACTAGAGTGGGTTGACATGCCCTTCTCCAGGGCATCTTCTCGACCTAGGGATCAAATTCGCATCCCTTAGGTCTCCTGCATTGGCAGGCAGATTCTTTACCACATAGCGCCACTGGGGAAGCCCTAATAAAAATAGACCATTGGTTAAATCCTTGGCCAACCTCTGAGTCACCAGATTCTAGACCTTTGCCTACATGTGACTGTTGTGGGGAAAAAAGTACCCGTGGATTTAGTTTATCACCCAGGAACTCAGTGAATCTGCTAATACTTGGCCTCATCTCTTTCACTTGCATATAAAAACATTATCAAGGAAGGAATGTTTGCAAAACACTTGAAAAAGGGCTTTGCCACACTAAAAGTGTTGATTGTAAAATGTGGTTAAGCAATAGAAAAACAGTGATTTTTCAATACTTGGAGATTTGGAACAAATACTTCATAATTTACAACTGCGATCCTACAGTCCATTTAGTGGAAATATTGCCAGGCACAGTTGTTGTTGTTTGACTATCAAAAGAGAGTAAACAAAGAGAAATTACAAATTCTTACTTTAGCAAGGCTTAATTCTTTGGATAATGACTGTTTTATTAAAAAATGGAGCCCAGCCAGGATAAGGAAGATATGCCTTTAATTATTCCCATATGTGGACCCTTAACTACAAGCCATGGGAATTTCCTTATTCACACCACATTTATTTTACTCCCTGGATTATAAAGGTGCAAAAACTGATTATCTGGCACAGACCTCTTGATGTGCTGAGGATGCTGAAAGAATTCAGGAAAGAATAAAGGAGATTTTACCCTCCTGAAAGATTTCAGGTCTTTCCCCATTCACAAAGTAGATACACTTGGCTAAATGAACTAATTATCTAAAAAAAAAACATATGCATGTTAATTCTTGCTTGTGTGCTTACTTGTAATTCTTTCTTCTAGTCTGTACCTCAACACTGTCTTAGCTTTCTGTAAAATTCTTTTATATTTGGTTTGCTTTGTATCATGAATGTAGTGTTTCAGAGATAGACGGCTATCTGTTATAGTTAAGCTTCTTGTCGGTAAGTGTTGATATCACTCCCTGGGACTCTGGCTGGACGTTTATCTTAAGTTGTTAAGGACTCATTTCTTCACTAGTCCTGAGTGATCTGCTTGAGAGGAAACAGTTGACTCAGTACAAGTTCACTACCACCAACACCCCCCTCACTGGGAAGACTGAAGTAGCCAGACTGGTGTCAGATAGAAGAGTTGAAAGAGGAAGGACCGAGCACCTTCAGTTAGGCCATATGAGTTCTTCTCCTTGATCATAACTCCTTTTGAAAGTTCTCAGATCTTTATCCTGCATCCTATCCTTCTTGGCCAGTTATGCCCTCCTTTCTGTTTTACGAAATAAAAAGATTAACAGTTAAAAACATACCAGTTAAACCTAAATAGTCTTATGTCTAAAACAAGGAATGGTGAACATACTATTGATATACTGTAGAGAGTCAGTAGTTTAGTGGTTAAGTGTCTGGGCTGTGAAGTCTGACAGCCTAGATTCATATCCTAGCTTGCTTGTTTGCTAGGTGACCCTGTGTTTCCTCATCTATAAAATGGAGATTATGATAATAACTATCCCATAGAGCTAGACTGAAGATAAATCAAAGTGCGTGTGATACATTTTAAAATGACTTGGCAAAGAATTAATGAATACTCAACAAAGTTGGTTACTGATATTATTAGTATAGAGCTTCTCTGGTAGCTCATGGTAAAGAATCTGCCTGTAATGAGGGAGACTGGGACTCAATCTCTGGATTGGGAAGATCCCCTACAGAAGGCAATACAACCCACTCCAGTATTCTTGCCTGGAGAATGCCTTGGACAGAGGAGCCTCTCAGGGGAGGGGGAGGGGGTGGAAGTACAGTCTACAATCCATGGCTGGGTAGCAAAGAGTCAGACACAACTGAGCAGCTAACAAAAACACATTATTATACACAAGAGGGGTCATTACCACACAGAATACCTATTTATCAGCATGTTCTACTTCTCTGTGTATAAGAATATGCACATTGTCTGCCTTAGTAAATGGAGGCTTTCATGTTGATATTTTTTAAAGTAATTTCAGTGGCATAAACTAGGAAGAACCCCGAGCATGAACGTGACTAACCCATGCATTAACGGTGAGTTATGGAAGGATGTGTGCAGCATCCTGTTAATTTTGATGGCATTGACATGTAAAACTAACAATTTGCTTTGAAATGTTTCTAAAGCAGTTCCATTCTGTCTTGTGAGGGTGATGTTTTTAAAGTCTTCAATATATTGTCTCATCTGAATGATCAGGTCACTCTTGTGGATCTAGCCAGCAGCCATAAATTCTTCTTCCAATAGATTTTTCTCAAAAGGCAGAAAACGGCCTCACTGCTTACATACTGCTACTGTTTCAGCTCTCTTCATTCCTGTCCAGTTCTATTCTTTTCATTCAATGTGACTGAAAAGCAAGAAAAGTTGTTCCTATACAACTCTTTATCCAAACTGAGCAAATTAGAAGGTATTTGATCTACCTCGTATAAAAATGGAAGTGGTAGAAGGGGGAAATGAGTCGTTTTTAAAGCCCATTTTATTGTGATGTTATTCCAGTGGTATTGGCTGTTAGCTATATTGGTCACAGCTGACTTCCTGACTGTGTGTTGACCACAAAATGTAATCTGGAGGGCATTTCAGATTTTAAATGACTTTCTAGAGTACCCTAGTTAAAATTGTTGATGCTACATGACAACTGCTGTTATTTCAGTGCCAGCCAAATAAAAAAGAGCATTAATATTCATTAGTAATGTTACAGCTGGTGACTCCTTCACAACATTGTAATGGTTTGAATAGTTATTTCAAACAGTGTATTGAACTATTCACATAATAAGCTCTGATTGACACAATCATTAAAGAAGCCCAGAAATACCAAGGACAAAAGAAATATGTGTGCACATATATTAAGCTAAGTAAATATTTTAGGAATAGACTTCAACTGACAGACTCTTGACACTGTGCAAGAAGTGATTAATTTTTGAGTGAGATATGTGGAAAAATCATTGTAGAAACTGGAACACAGATTCGAGTCTTTATTTCATCACAAGTTCACTAATGGTTTAAATTTCTACAGATTAGGATTTATGCCGGAGAAGGCAATGGCACCCCACTCCAGTACTCTTGCCTGGAAAATCCCATGGATGGAGGAGCCTGGTAGGCTGTAGTCCATGGGGTCGCTAAGAGTTGGACACGACTAAGTGACTTCAATTTCACTTTTCACTTTCACCCATTGGAGAAGGAAATGGCAACCCACTCCAGTGTTCTTGCCTGGAGAATCCCAGGGACAGGGGAGCCTGGTGGGCTGCCGTCTATGGAGTCGCACAGAGTCAGACACGACCGAAGCAACTTAGCAGCAGCAGCAGCAACAGCAGGATTTATGCCATAAATGTGTCTATAGAGACAATTGTAAGGATAAAATGAGACGAATGAAATGAAAGGGGGAACGATAGAGGGGATGATGGCATGGCACTGATATCTCTGAGCCCCTGCTGTGAACTACACCATGTAGGCCTTTTATTTGTGCTGTCTCGTCTCATTAAGATGATGGTTTCATCTCTAGTTCATAAATGAGGAAACCAAAGACAAGAGAGGGATAAGCTTTCTGCACTCAGCTGGATGGTGAGAAATCCTGGTGTTAGGATTTAAATCCAAGTGTGTGTATTATCTGTATTATATCAAAATGCTTCTGGAGTTTAACATGGAGCACTATGGTGGCTATTACTGGGGTTGAAACAGGGTAGAAGACCTGGAATCTGCTTTCAGGGAGTTTACCAGTTCCCGTGATGGTGACGATAAGACTAAGATGGAGAATGTGGAAGTTCATGGGGTGTTCTGCAGTAAATCTTATTTTTGTGATAGTTCATTTTGCATAATTTTTTTAGATGCAACAAATAAGTGATATCATGTGACCACAGTTTTTTCTCTCAAACAAAAGAATTAATTTACAAAATATAAATAGACTCACAGACATAGAAAATAAAGTTGCCGTTACCTAAGGGGAAAGAGGGGAGGGTTAAATTAGGAACTTGTGAGTCACATATATACATTATTATGTATAAAATAGACAAACAACAAGGGTTTACTGTAAAGTACAGAGAACTGTATTCAATGTCCTGTAATAATATTACATCTGTAATATTAATAATATCTGTAATGGAAAATAATCTAAAAAGAATATATATATATATACACACTGTTATATATAAAACAGACAAACAATAAATCTTTACTGTATCGTGCAGAGAACTATACCCAGCATCTTATAATAATGTATAATGCAAAATAACTGAAAATAATATATATATGTGTGTGTGTGTGTGTGTGTGTGTGTGTGTAAGTGAATCACTTTTCTGTACCCTTGAAACTAACACAACACTGTAAATTAACTATGTAGCCCGCCCTGGTGGCTCAGATGGTAAAGAGTCTTCCTGCAATGCAGAAGACCTGAGTTCAATCCCTGGGTCCAGAAGATCCCCTAGAGAAGGAAATGGCAACCCACTCCAGTATTTAACCATACTTCAATTTAAAACAAAAACAAAAACACTTCTGCTTTATGTTCTAAAGAGTTAAGTTACACTTCCCTCCCTCTTGTCCTTTTGCCAACATAATGTACGAGGAGAAAAACTGACCTTTGCTCATGTGTCCTGAACAAACCCACAAAGAGATTTACTAATATGCTTCATGGTTCTAGTTGTGTCAGTTCAGTTCAGTTGCTCAATTGTGTCCGACTTTTTGCCACCCCATGGACTGCAACATGCCAGGCCTTGCTGTCCATCACCAACTCCTGGAGCTTGCTCAAACCATTGTCCATCGAGTCGGTGATGCCATCCAACCATCTCATCCTCTGTTGTCCCCTTCTCCTCCTGCCTTCAATCTTTCCCAGCATCAGGGTCTTTTTAAATGAGTCAGCTCTTTGCATTAGGTGGCCAAAGTACTGGAGTTTCAGCTTCAGCATCAGTCCTTCCAATGAATATTCAGGATTGATTTCCTTTAGGATGGACTGGTTGGATCTCCTTGCAGTCCAAGGGACTCTCAAGAGTCTTCTCCAATGCCACAGTTCAAAAGCATCAATTCTTCAGCACTCAGCTTTCTATATAGTCCAACTCTCACATCCATACATGAATACTAGAAAAAATATAGCTTAGTTGTGTATCTCTAGCCGGTTATTGGGAGAAATTAATTTTATAACTTATATTGAAGATATTACTTGTGATAACTTTTCTTCCTACTATTTGTTTTGCTATGCTTTCCTGAACTTCCTAATGCATTTGTTGCAGAGTGATGCTAATGCAAAAGGCTGCAGCCCTTATCTTTCATTCAAAATAATATTTCATTGAATCAGGCAATTATTATGGAGGTTGTACACAAAGTACAATTCCTGTGTTTATCTTAAGAATTATTAAACCCAGTTAGAACTATGCAAGTATTCCAGATTTTTTAAAAAAGTAAACAGTAAGAAGCATGTCTCTTAAAATACTCAGGAGTTTGTATTTCCTTTAACTTAACCCAAATTTAAAAGTCTGTTGATAGTATAACTAGTGATACAATCAGTGAGAGACCAGGGTATGTGTTTGCTTATCAGTAGTTTTATTATTGTTTCACAGTTGACAAATGTATTGACTCAAAAGGCCTAGAATTTTAATTCCCTGCCAACTCATATGATTTTCTTCTATGAACTTAACTGTGTTGTCTTTAGGAAGTGGAGAGGATTCCAGAGCTCTTCCCATTAAGCACTCATACTCCTTGAGTTTTTCCAGGAGTGGACTTGGCTTTACTGATCACATCATGCCCAAGCCTGTGAAGTTAGAGTAGTAATACTTCCTACTTGTAAGCACTTTATTCTTTACAGACACGTGTGCATTGATAATCTGATTTGATCCTCACAACCAACACTGAAGAGTATACGCACTCAGTTCAGTTCAGTTGCTCAGTCGTGTCCAACTCTTTGCGACCTCATGAATCCCAGCACGTCAGGCCTCCCTGTCCATCACAAACTCGCGGAGTTCACTCAGACTCAAGTCCATCGAGTCAGTGATGCCATCCAACCATCTCATCCTCTGTCATCCCTTTCTCCTCCTGCCCCCAATCCCTCCCAGCATCAGAGTCTTTTCCAATGAGTCAACTCTTCGGATGAGGTGACCAAATTACTGGAGTTTCAGCTTCAGCATCATTCCTTCCAAAGAAATCCCAGAGCTGATCTCCTTCAGAATGGACTGGTTGGATCTCCTTGGAGTCCAAGGAACTCTCAAGAGTCTTCTCCAACACCACAATTCAAAAGCATCAATTCTTTGGCGCTCAGCCTTCTTCACAGTCCAACTCTCACATCCATACATGACCACAGGAAAAACCATAGCCTTGACTAGATGGACCTTTGTTGGCAAAGTAATGTCTCTGCTTTTCAATATGCTATCTAGTTTGGTCATAACTTTCCTTTCAAGGAGTAAGCATCCTAATTTCATGGCTGCAGTCACCATCTGCAGTGATTTTGGAGCCCAGAAAAATAAAGTCTGACACTGTTTCCACTGTTTCCCTATCTAATTCCCATGAAGTGATGGGACCAGATGCCATGATCTTTGTTTTCTGAATGTTGAGCTTTAAGCCAACTTTTTCACTCTCTATTTTCATTTTCATCAAGAGGCTTTTGAGTTCCTCTTCACTTTCTGCCATAAGGGTGGTGTCATCTGCATATCTGAGGCTATTGATATTTCTCCCAGCAATCTTGATTCCAGCTTGTGTTTCTTCCAGTCCAGCGTTTCTTATGATGTACTCTGCATAGAAGTTAAATAAGCAGGGTGACAATATACAGCCTTGACATACTCCTTTTCCTATTTGGAACCAGTCTGTTGTTCCATGTCCAGTTCTAACTGTTGCTTCCTGACCTGCATACAGATTTCTCAAGAGGCAGATCAGGTGGTCTGGTATTCCCATCTCTTGAAGAATTTTCCACAGTTTATTGTGATCCACACAGTCAAAGGCTTTGGCATAGTCAATATAGCAGAAAGAGATGTTTTTCTGGAACTCTCTTGCTTTTTCCATGATTCCGCGGATTTGGCAATTTGAACTCCGGTTCCTCTGCCTTTTCTAAAACCAGCTTGAACATCAGGAAGTTCACGGTTCACGTATTGCTCATTCCCAATTTACAGATGCAGAAATCAAAACCACAGGAAGCCTGCGTGGACCCTGCCACTTACTAAACTCTGAGACCTTTGGTGAGATTTATTTCGGTCTCTTTAAACTTCAATTGCCTCATTTGGGGGAAAAAATCTACTTTATGGTATAATTCCAAGAATTAAGTGCAAAAACCTAGTTCAAGGGGATGGCACAGTACCTGAGACAAAGAAGAGAATAAAAATCCTTCTTTATCCATTCAAGAAATGGCTATTGAACAGTTATTTGTAAATTCTTCCAGATGGAAAGGACAAAAGAGTGACCTTGGTGGATCAAATTCTTGTCCCAGTGGAAATGATAGTCTAGTGAGGAGTTAATAAGAGGCAGAGTTAAGGCTTGAACTTTAGTTTTTTTTATTTTGTTCTTCTCTTTAACTTTCTGTTTAATTTAGATAGGTTGGTGAATGGATGGGTGAGAACGTACCTTTACATGCCCACATCCATCTGTTTATACTCGCTTGCTCTCCCAGTTGCTTCTGACTCTTTGAGACCCCATGGACTATTGCCTGCCAGGCTCCTCCGTCCATGAGATTATCCAGGCAAGAACACTAGAGTTGGTTGCCATTTCCTCCTCCAGGGGATCTTCCTGACCCAGGTACCAAACCTACATCTCTGCTGTCTCTTGCATTGGCAGGCAGGGTCTTTACCACTGAGCCACCTGGGAAGTCCTTGCACTAATACACATATATGTGTGTCTATATATTGCTTCCTGATATACATCTGTTAATATATCCTCATCAAATAAGGAACTGACTCTAAAGCACAGATTGACCCATATTCATCGATGGAGTTAGAAGTGGTAAATTTAAGTCAGTCTTCATGTTTCCCCATCAGTAATGTTAGCAATAGGTTTTGAATGCCTTCACTTGGAAAGGATCAAACCATCAACTTTTGAATCCTTCTGTTATCCCATGTTGTCTGATTCTCTCCTGATTTTTCAGAATTGAGTTGAAGTAAATGAAGATGCCTCTTGCCAGAATGAGTAGCAGTGCCTCTGGAATGTTAATTCTCAGAGAAACAAAAGCTGATGAATTGTTATAATTTCATCTCATGCAGGAAACTCTGGGTGTTTCATGGCAATAATGATTGAATATTGTGATGTATATTACATTCACAGGCATGGTTTCTGGAAATTTTATATAAATCTGTTTTACATTTGATGATTATATTTTGAACTATGTATTAATAACTATGTTCTTCAATATGACTCAATTATCAAATAAATTTCTGAATTCTTCTGGGAGCAATGAGCAAGATGGAGAGATCCAATAAGACTTGTTTACAGAATCTAAATATATTTTGTAACTTTATGGGCTTTGAACCACACACATAGGGATACCCCTAATTACTCTGTCTCTAATCTCTCCTTCTACTTTTATGTTTTTAAGATCAACTCCATAATCTTGAGTGGCATGTATTTCACATATAAATATATCACCCAGTCATTTGATTATTCTAGCATAAGTGGATCACTTTTTATTATTCAGAGAATGGAAACGAACATTTGAATTCTCTCAGTGTATCCGATACTTTTAAATACATTATTTCATCTAACCCTCATACTTTGTGAAATTTAGAAGATTATATCCATATGAGGAAACAGGTGAAAGAAAATAACTTCTCTTATGTCATGAAGATGCTAAGTGGCAGAATATGTGTAGAAAGTCTAGTCTTATTATTTCCAAAGCCACATCCCAGCATGCATTACCGCCGCAGTTAGTAGCACAGGTACACTTTCTCTCTCTCCTTTTCCTCCTCCCTCCCCTTCTCCCTTCCTTCCTACAACCCCCAACCCCGCCACCCAACACTCACACACATACGGATAATGGACTGTTTCTAACTGAAAACTTCATAATTTCATGTAGGATTATTGATGGTCACAAATGTGATGAAGCTGTATTAAGCCAGAGTCTGTGCTGTTGTTGACTTAGACAACCTCTCTCATTTGTTCCAGTTGTTTTGTCTGAATCCAAATTATCTAACAACACTAATAATCATGGTAAATTATGAGGTCAGGTTCAATAGTAAGGGATGGTCACTTGCCAAGAGCAGACCTGAGGCACAAGGAGCGGCTGGGTACTGATACCTCTAGGACTCTCTGTCTTCATCAGCCATTCCAAAAATACTGTATTATCACAATGATGATACTGAGAAATTAAAACAGATGTAAATATCAGGGGTAAATGCACACATTTTCTAAAATGGGGACATCAGGAATAGGAGTCTGACTCTTTGGACAGATGAGCTTTTATTTCAAATGCCATTACATTTAGGCTTAATAACAGAAAGTACACTTCTCAGATCAGACAAAAAGTGGAGCTTGTTTCGCCTTTCTGGCCAAGACCATACTTATTACAGCTTTATTTTATAAATCATAAAGATACAAATTATATATCAAGAAAACAGCTACAAGATGGTCTCCTTCCCTTTATTCCCTACCAAATGTAGAATTACATAATGTCTTGCCACACTTGGATTCTATATCTACTTGAAGGTGGGACTCTCTAATTTTCTGAATACTTCAGCACTTGGAATAGGTGTGGATCACTGAGTGAGGAAGTTTATGACAGGGATTGCCTGTTACCCACACCTTGGCTTCTGTGAGTTTGAACGAGTGAACTTACCAAGTCAGGGCAGGTGTTGATACCCTTTGTCATTGCTTTAAGGACAGAAATGCTGATTGTGGTTTTGTTGCATTTTATTTGAAAAATGCTCTAAATGCTCTTTTTGCTTTTATGGGAAAAAGTAAAAGCAATCACCAGTCTTAAACAAAGGGGCTTTACAATAAATGTTTCTCTCCCCTCTTTCAGATATGTAACCTCACTGTTGGAAAGGACTTGAGTGTATCTTGTCTTAATAACAAAAAGACACATTGTGTTCTGCACTGCTGCTACTGCTAAGTCGCTTCAGTTGTGTCCAACTCTGTGCGACCCCATAGATGGCAGCCCACGAGGCTCCCCCGTCCCTGGGATTCTCCAGGCAAGAACACTGGAGTGGGTTGCCATTTCCTTCTCCAATGCATGAAAGTGAAAAGTCAAAGTGAAGTTGCTCGGTCGTGTCTGACTCTTCACACTAGATGCACTTTATAGAAAGGAAAACTCTTTACCCAGCCAGTTCGAAGTTCTCATGTCCCATTTCAAGTCCTTATGAGGTCCTTTAACATATGTCCATACTAAGATCAAATGTGCTTTTTTTTTTTTTTTCTAATTTGATTTGACAAATATATGATGGACTTTAATGTAGAAATATCTAATCTTCCCTCTGCTGAGGCTGTTCAATTTGAAAAATGAGAAAAGAACTTCCAGCTTGCTCTGCAGTGTAATTGAATAGCACTCTCGGGTTTTATGATTTCATTATATGGGGGAAACTCTAATTCATTCATGTGTGCTGAATGCACACACTGTGCAACATGCAGTGTGTAATAAATAATAATTACAACTTAACTTGTAATGAGGATATATGTAGTTACGAATTAATAGCATTATTGAAGGAACTTGGTTAAAGACTCTATTTCCATAACTTAATTAAAGCCAGACTTAAGTAAAGTTGTAAGCCTGTTGCAGATGTAGCAAGTGTGTGGGTACGTGTGTGTGTGCATGCATATATACAATTATACTTAGATGAAAGATGGTGAAGGAAAAATGAAATTATCTTATGTATATAACAGATAATATCAAATCTAAATCAACCCAAGGAAGATAGCATCAACTCTGAAAACATCATAGAATGTGCACCAAGATTCAGGAAAGTTCTATAACATCCAGCTGTTTTCATTTAACATTACTGAATAAAAACAATTTTTAGGAGAGACCTGTAAATTGGACTATTTAAACTAAGAATATAAATTTCTATTCTTAGTGTAAATTTAGTCCAGTTCTTCCCCCTGGGAATGATTGGAAAAAGTGGATTTATATACAAATAAGGAAGTTAAGAAATGACTTTTTGTATGCCTAATTGTGTACTCTTTATATAAAGTATATATAACATATTTAGATTGCATTAATCACCAGAGGATAAATAGGAAATAAGCAATTTTATCCTGTTCATAAGACATTCAGAGACATTATTTGTCTTATGAATAATGTAACATTTCATTTTTAATAGTCCTAAGTTTTCCTTAACTTTTAAGTAGACTTTTTTTTTTTTTTTTGTCAATAAAGAAGGAGAATAACCAGTATAAATGTACAAAATCCTCAAGCAGGCTATAGAATGAGTAAATCATGGTGTATTCATAGAGTATCATTCAAAGATGTTCTTGATAGGAAAATTATACTGAGACTCTGGCGAAATCTCAGTCCCATTCAGTCTACACACAATGTTTTGTCATTTGTATGAAATGAGCAGCTAGGTGAAACTCTTATTTATCTGTCTGTTTCAAAATGACTTGCTGTGTTATTTCAGGAATATTATTAAACTGTCCTCATCGCTCTCCTCCTCTGCTGAGTTGGAATATGCCATCTATGTCACAGCATCATGCTTAGCACAATTCTTTGCGTGTAATAAATACTCAACAAATACATGGTAGAGGACACAATCAAGTTCTAGTGACATTGAATTCTAACAGGAAGAAAAAGAGGGAGAAAAACCCAGAGGAATAAATACCCATTGGATACAGACTGAGTCTCAGCAATGAAACACAGTCTCACTGCAACCTTTGTCAAGTTAGTGAAGGCCTGTGCTGTGTCCATCTGGTACTTTATGTGACAAATGATTTTTGACTGTTTATGGTTGATTTGGTTCCATTCAAAGCATGGGAAATAGAGGAATGAATGAAATGGAGGAGGTTTCTGCATTCATTGCATTTACATTTTAGTGGGGGGGGTAGACAATAAAGTGTACAAATATAAGTTCTGGATTAAGAAAAGAGCTAGTTGAGGGAGTATCAGGAACAATAGAGGAAACTTTTGGAAGGAACAGTCCTGGAAGGCCTCTTGGAGGAGAGGTTGTATAAATCGAGACCTAAATGATGCAAGAAGCCAGCTTTGGGAAAATCAGAGGGAGGAACATTGCGGGTAGAGAGAACAGCAAGTTCAGAAGACCTACAGATGAGATGGGCTGGGCTTTTTCTAAGAAGGAAAAGAAAGCAGATAACCTAGAATAAGATAACCACTGATAGACTGTCACATGAGCTGGAATTCCATCAACTTTGGCACTGTTGATACTTTGGGTTGGATAATCACTGCTGTGAGGAACTGGGTTCTGGATTGTAGTGTGTTTAGAAGCATGCCTGGCCTGTACCCATTAGATGCTTGTAGCCACCCCTACCCCCAACATCCAGCTGTAACAGCTGAAATGTTTCCAGTATTCCCAATCAACCCTGGCTAAGAACAATTGAAATAGAAGAATGAGGACAGGGCCAAATCAAATAGGACCTTCTAGGCCAGAATAACAGAGAAGGCAATGGCACCCCACTCCAGTACTTTGGCCTAGAAAATTCCATGGACAGAGGAGCCTGGTAGGCTGCAGTCCATGGGGTCGGTAGAGTCGGACATGACTGAGCGACTTCACTTTTCACCTTTCATGCATGGGAGAAGGAAATGGCAACCCACTTCAGTGTTCTTGCCTGGAGAATCCCAGGGACGGGGAAGCCTGGTGGGCTGCCGTCTATGGGGTCGCATGGAGTCGGACACGACTGAAGCGACTTAGCAGCAGCAGCAGCAGGCCAGAATAAACAGTTTCAGTTTATTCTTAATGAAATATGATGCTACTGGAGTGTCTTTAAGTAGCAGAGTGGCTTGTGCTAACTGACTTAAGAAACAATTCGGTCTGATTGGTGCATGCCAAATAGATTGCAAGGCAATGAGAATGGATTCACAGAGACCAGCAGAAGTCTATTGCCAGGAACCCAAGAGAGAGAGGACGGCAGCTCACGACCTGAGTAGAAGCTGTGGAGATGAGGAGTAGACATTGAAAAAAAAAAAGATGCATATTGAGGAAAGGTTAGCCAATCTTACTGATGGATTGGATTTGGAGATTGAAGAAAAAATAGGAATCAAAGATGACTTCTTTTCACTGAAATTAACAAAACTGAGGCAGAAGCAGGTATAGGTAGAATGACACTGAACTTTTTGCCTTGTTCTCTGTTTTCCTGAATATACTTATCACAGTTAAAGTTTATGTCTTGTTACTCTCCTATCCAGCTACCATAGGTCTATTTCTGCAATTTTTTAATGTTTTCTTCCTCCAGAGAGGATTTTCATTTTTAACTGGAAGGCTGTTACAGAAAGGTCAAGTCAATCTAATCCAATCAGGGATTAAACTGACTCAGGTCTGGGTTTCCATTTTTGTAAGATTTTTCCTTTCTCCTAGGATGCAGCCATTCAAGAGTCTCAGGAGAAAGTCTGGCATATTCGCCGGGGTACCTCGTACTTGGCAAGCCTTTGACTCCAATTGCTGTCTTTCCAAATTGTGCAACTTGTTTAAAGCTGTTTTAATTTCTTAACCTTTAGCGACCATTTTCTGTTGGATACTCTATTTAGGAATTACCACATGACTCAAAGCATACAATGGCTTACTTCTTCAGGCTTACTTCTCTCTGTTTCTCTTCTCTCTGGGTCTCTGATCCTCAAGTTTTGGCTCTCTTGTAATACTGATATCCAATTATGAGGTAACTGAAGAAAACAACTGAAGAATTCTGGATATTCACACAATATCTGGCATGGTCTGATTTGTCTTTTAGAAAGTTTGCTCTTCTGTCAGCAATATAGGTGGCTGAGAAGCCAGGAGAAAAAGGTTCTTCAAATTGGCACATGCAGGCTGAACATAATGAGCACCTAAAGTAGGGCAGTGAGCATAAAATGTAGGAAAAAGAAGCAAGAAATACTTAGGAGGTGGATTTGAAATGATGGCAAATGGAAAATTTAGCTGTCAGCATTTCTTAAATTTTATTTGTGTATCAAAATAAGAATGACATATTGGCTCATTATTTCTCCATCCCTCATAATATTAAAGGCTGGTCAAGGATGACTGGTTGCCAAACAAAATAATCTACTCTTTGAAATTTCTCATGGTTCTGCTATTATTCTTGGTTATAAGGATTGAAAGGAAAATGTATTTTAATCTGCCTTCATTGTTCAAAAGAACGTAAGTTAGAGCCTTGATGTGAGCGATCTCTTTGAAGGAAGCCATGTGCTCCATAATTCAGAAAGCATGGAAAATATTTAAAACCAAACCTTCATTATTATTCTGATAGCAATATCCTATGGAATAAGCCATTCAACTTGAAGAAACACTGAACTAGGTTGGTTATATGCACCATTTAGCAATGCATTTGAGATGTGGCACTCGTTCTAAACAAATATTTAAGGGAGGTAGGAAATATTAAGGGAGGTAGAAAATGACATATTTGTGCCTACTTTAGGCTAGCGATGCAGTCTTGGGTGCTTTATGTACATTCTCTAAATGTACCTTTTCAATAACCTTCTAAGTAAGGTATATGTTTTCCATATTTTATAGAGACAAGTCTCAAAAAGCTGGGATACCCTGCCTGATATCACACAGTTAGTAAATGGTGGAGCCAGGACTGAAAACTGATTGTGTTCTGTCCCACCTAGTTATTCTTTCTAGTGTGTGCATGGTAAGTCACTTCGGTTGTGACTGACTCTGTGACCCTTTGGACTGTAGCCCACTAGGTTCCTCTGTCCATGGGATTCTCCAGCAAGATTACTGAAGCGAGTTGCCATGCCCTTCTCCAGGGAATCTTCCCAACCCAAGGATCAAACCCACATCTCTTATGTCTCCTGCATTGGCAGTTGAGTTCTTTATCACTCACTAATGCCATCTGAGAAGTGAAGTGTACCACGCATCTAAGAACTTTCTTGTGTTTGGAGAAAAGCTGAGAAAAATATGGGGGGGAGGGGCAGAGAACTCTGGGTCAGATTATTTAGATTTATCTAAACAAAACTTTGCATTGTTAAATGTTATTTCTAGAAAGTGAAAGCTGATTTAACCTAATTCTTTCCAAGTCAAGTAACACTTGCAATCATGATAGTATAAGGTGTTCCTTCTCTTATTAACTTGAATCCTGAGGCATCTCATTATATACTGGCTAAATCTAAATATGATCTCATCTCCAAAGAGTTTAATATACCTGTTGTCATCAATATAGGAACAGCAAAACCAGTAGTTTTAAAATAACTCTATCACCATTCTTTTGTTCATTCCCTGAGCCTGGGAAGTTCTACTGTATGCCTCAGCAAAACTGGCAAAAATATGACCCAGAAGACAAAATGACTAGATGAGTTCACAGCCAACTATAATCTTATCTCCAGAGAGAAAAAGAAGACTTAACATTTATTGTATCTCTAACCTGTTCTAGACACTTATGCATGAGTGTTCAGTCATGTCCGACTCTTTGAGACCTCATAGTAGCCCTCCAGGCTCCTCTGTCCATGCGATTATCCCATCAAGAATATTGGAGTGGGTTGCCATTTCTTCCTCCCGACCCATTTAATCTTTGCAGCAAACCTATGAGGTGCATGCTAATTTTTGCAGGAGATTTATTTGCAATCCAAGGAAGTAAAATGATACCTAATAATCATAAATCCCGGTAAGGGACAGTTCGTTCTAAGCCCGATGATAAAATCTTTGTATCTAAGAGCACCAATATCCTGGTTGTGTGAGTGTTTGTGCACGCATGCGTGCACTCAGTCACTCAGTCCTGTCCAACTCTTTGCAGCCCCCGGGACAGTTGCCTGCCAGGTGCTTGTCTATGGAATTTTCCAGGCAAGAATACTGGAATGGATAGCCATTTCCTATTCCAGTGGTTCTTCCTGACCCAGGGCTCTAAGTCATGTCTCTTGCATCTCCTGCATAGGCAGATGGATTCTTTACTATTGCACCACCTGGGAAACCCAATATCTTGGTTAACATAGGTTAATTAAGTATAAGTCACCAATGACATATTGTACTAAATTTAAAATAATATGCTGCTATATATCTCTACCTAATCAATCAAGGTAATTATAGAGATGCTTTTATATGTAAGATATATTGAGTACATATTTCTTGCAATTTAATACATATTTAAAATTTTTCATTATTTTAATTTTAGCTGTGCTGGGTCTTCATTGCTACATGTGAGCTTTCTCTGGTTGTGGTACACAGGCTTCTTATTGTGGTGGCGTTTCTTGTTGAAGAGCAGGGGCTTTAGGGTGCTCTGGCTTCGGTAGTTGCAGTGCACAGGCTTAGTTGCTCTGTGGCATGTGGGATCTTCACAGACAGGGATTGAACACATGTCTCCTGCTTGGCAGGTGAATTCTTAACCACTAGACCACCAGGGAAGTCCCTGGAAAATATATTGAAACAGAATACATAGGAGAATGAATATAAAACAGTGAATAGGGGAGTTTAGATTTTTAAAAAGTGTGAGTTAATCCCTATGTGTTATTACTACACCAGTCTAAACATCAGATTAAGAGACCAGGGTTAGTCTGTGTTGTACATGGTTATATCATCCAAATCCAGTTCGTGCCAGATACCTGCACGCATAATAAATATTTTTTAGGTGGGTTGCTGTGTTATGGTAAAACTCCAGGTTATCTATAAATTCATGATGGTAATGGTATCTAGAGGAGAGGAGACTGAGGAAAAGTTAAATACTGTGAAATTCTATGAATGATCTTTGCATATTGCCCTAATTTTCATGTCTGTGGAATATCCAGCATGAAGAATTTGATATAATTATTGAAGGAAAGTGAAGAAGGCAATGGCACCCCACTCCAGTACTTTTGCCTGGAAAATCCCATGGAGGGAGGAGCCTGGTAGGCTGCAGTCCATGGGGTCGCTAAGAGTCAGACACGATTGAGCGACTTCACTTTCACTTTTCACTTTCATGCATTGGAGAAGGAAATGGCAACCCACTCCAGTGTTCTTGCCTGGAGAATCCCAGGGACGGGGGAGCCTGGTGGGCTGCCGTCTATGGGGTCACACAGAGTGGGACACAACTGAAGTGACTTAGCAGCAGCATAGCATTGAAGGAAAGATTTATTCCAGATGTGGAAGAATTTTCTGTCTACTCAAAGCTTTTAACATTTGGATGAAATACTCATGAAATTGTGGTATCTTCTTTAGATGTATATAAACTTATGAGAGGTCATTTTAATTTATGATACTCTTGATGAGATTGCAATCAGGAACTCAGTTTGCATAAAGACCATGTCTGTGTTGCTGATTATTGAAACTACCATGTCTAACCATTGCCTGGCACATAATAGGTACTTGATCTATAGTAAATAAATGAATGAAAATCAGCTAAGAGGAAAACTGATCCCTCAAAATTTCTTTCATTCCTATGATTGATATGAAAAGTAAAGGTAGTTTTTAATTTTTTTTCCATATTGGATTTTGACTAAACTATTGGGCCACATGACATGAGCTGTATTTAAAATTAGTTGTTGGAAATAGTTATGACCAAACTCATCAAACCGCCAGCATTACTAAAGATGTACTTTTGTGTGAGTGTGTGCATATCACTTATACCTCAAAGCTGTTGTTGGAAGAAAGAAGGAAGGAAGGAAATGCTTAGGATTGAGTGTCGTGAGTTTGCTTCCTACTGGTCCAACCTATCTTTTAAAAACAATATAGATTGTTTTTTTGTTGTTGTTGTTTAAATTGTTTAAAAAATATTGTTTAAATTATATAAAATATTGTTTAAAAACAATATAGGCTGAGGAGACAGAACACAACTGAATTCTCTTCTGAGCTCTACCCTTTACTCAGCTGATTTCCTTAAATTCCCTTTGCCTTTAATTTTTGTTCCAAGGGAATTTTAATTTTACAAATAACTTTAACATCTGTAAAATGGCAAAGATCAATTAGAGAGATCTATGAAATACATTGAGTGTCTTGAAGAGAATTTTCTATAAACAGAGCTTGGCAAGTAATTAGTCATTTCAGTACTATAAATGAAAGTGGTGTGAATAATTTTTTTTAAGCTGCTCTTTTTATACTCCTCCGCATTTACCATAAGTCTGTGAAATCCTTTAGGGCCCTTTGGTATGCAAAATACCATAACTGCTTTTTTCTTTGCAGTTATTTAATTAATACTTTTTTTTTTTTTTTCTGATACAGCATGAGAGGCAGAAACATTAGCGTATGGGCACCGAATTGGGTCTTAATAGAAAAGAGTTTCTGATTCCATTTTGGATTACTTATAGTTCTTCCTAGTTGAATGCACTGCTTAAAAAAAAATGATTTAGAAGAATTAATGTTATATTTGCTAATTCTGTAGATCTGAATAGATAATTTCAGAATTTTTTTTCTAATTCTTAATTAGTATGTAATTATGGAGCTTTGGTAAATCTTTGCATTTGACACTGACCACTGTGTGGAATGAATTTGGGTTTTTACGGTTGATGCATTTTCCCAGTGTGAGAGTATTTCCTTTTCCTTTTTTCCAAACAGAGTTTTCAAACCATCACATAAATATTGACGTAGACTAATGGGGGCAGGAGGAGAAGGGGACGACAGAGGATGAGATGGCTGGATGGCATCACTGACTCGATGGACGTGAGTCTGAGTGAACTCTGGGAGTTGGTGATGGACAGGGATGCCTGGTGTGCTGCGATTCATGGGGTCGCAAAGAGTCGGACGCGACTGAGTGACTGAACTGAACTGAACTGAATGATAAAATACCTGGGAAAATTTAGCTCTGATGTGGAATAGCTTGAGAGGTGTGATTGAAAAAGGTGCTTGGTAATGAAATTGATTTTCCTCCTTCACTGTGGAACTGAGTGATGAGAAGGCAGTCCAGTGAGAGAGGATTAATTCAGGTTGATTCTTCCAAGTAGATAATTTTGTACAACTTTTGCTATTGTCCTCAACACTTATTTCATGTTCAGATACTTTCTTCCTGAATGAAGTTTTTGCTGATAATGAGAAAGGGTATTCATGATGGACTATAGGTGGAAATAAGGTTAATATGATACAGTGTCTTTATTATGACTCAGGTCAAGTCTGAAATTTCACTTCTATTAATCTCCTGATAATCATTTCCTTCTGCCCCATCCTTAACCAAAGTACTGGAGCAGTAAATAAAACTAGCTGATTTTATTAGGATATTATACCAATGTCAGTCACAGACAATTGTAGAATGTGTTGTTGCTAAGGTGATGCTTTGTTACCCAGATTGCTTACTTAGAAGGAAACTTCCATTCTTCCTAAGTGCTGACTGCTCTTGTGTTATTATTTTACGCATTAAAAATCGAGGGGGAAAAAATCCAAATTATTTGGAACTTGACAGTCTTACTTTAAGTAATGCTGATATTCACTGATACATACTCATGTTCAAAAAAATGTCTTTATTGTGAAATAGTTGGTCTGAATAGTTCTGCTCGGTAGCTGGCCATGGTTTCAGAGTTCCGGTGGGTGATATAGGACAACAGCTAGTGAGAGACTGCAGGTCACCTGATTCCTTTTCACGTGGCAGTTGCTTTGGGGTTAAAAAATAATAATACTAATGTTAAGAATAGGCTTCCCAGGTGGCTTAGTGGTAAAGAATCTACCTGCAATGCAGGAGATGTGTGTTCAATCCCTGGGTCAGGAAGATCCCCTGGAGAAAGAAATGGCATCCAACTTCAGCATTCTTGCCTGAGAAATCCCATAGACAGAGGAGCCCAGCAGGGGCTACAGTCCATGGGGTTACAAAAGAGTTGGACATAACTTAGTGACTAAATGATGACAACGTTAAGCATCAGAGGCTGAAATTCAGTCTTTCTGTTCACATAGCAGCAAGAAGTCAGTCATACCACAGCCATTCTGTCGAGAGAGACCCTGTGCTTGGGTGGGGAACATTTCCACTTGCTGCCAATGCAGTGGCTTCTCTGCCTCACCCCCTGTAAGACCATGACGAGGAGTAATAGAGATCACTGAATCAGTGACTTTTGTAATTCAGCTCAGCGCTTAGCCGATGTATTTTATATTTAAGTGCTTACTCTGTCCTAAGCAGATCTCCAATATATTATCTCACTAGATGTACAAATGTTGTAGGAAAAATGAGGCACAGGAGGATGGTCAGGTCCCAGGTCTTGGCGACGTCCCTGGGACAGGCCACCAAGTGAGGGTCCTTGGCTTCACACAGGAAAAGAATTCCAGAATGAGCCTTAGTAGAGTGAAAGGAGATTTATTTAGAGAGATACACACTCCATAGACAGAGAGTGGCTGTCTCAGAAGGCAAAAGGCAACCCCAGGGCATAGGGGCCTCTCGGAAAGTGAGAGAGGCCCCAAAGTGCTGAAGTGGTTAGTTACTATGGGCTGGGTAATTCCATAGAGATTTTCTTTCTTGAAAAAGGGGCAGGGATTTCCAGGAATTGAAACACTGAGTTTAGTGGTTGGCCTCGGAACTGTCATTGTCGCATGTGGTGTGTCATTTAGCATGCTAATGCATAACAGTGAGTGTGTAGTGAGGCTCAAAATCTACTAGAAGTGAAATCTTTCACCATCTTGGCCCTAGTAGGTTCTAACCAGTTCTTTGTCGTATCCTGTTCTTCTTAACAGTTGGGTCATTCTTTTAATACTTGTGCCCTGCCCCCTTCCTCCTTGTCTCATGCAGGCTTAAGTTCTTTTCAACTCTAAATAGGGCTCAGTGCTTTATACTGATCTAGTTGACATCAGTGTTGGTAACCTTACCATTATTTTTAACTTCTTTTGCTTAACTAATTCCTTCTGTTGTTGTCCAGTAGCTAAGTTGTGTCCAACTCTTTGCAACTCCATGGACTGTAGTATGTCAGGCTCTTCTGTCCTCCGCTATCTCGTGGAGTTTGCACAGATTCATGTCTATTGAGTTGGTGATGCTATCTAATCATCTCATTCTCTACCATCCGCTTCTCCTTTTGCCTTCAATCCTTCCCAGCATTAGGGTCTTTTTCAGTGAGTCGATCTTCACATCAGGTGGCCAAAGTATTTGAGCTTCAATTTTAGCATGGGTCCTTCCAATGACTTCAGGGTTGTTTTCCTTTAGAATTGACTGGTTTGATCTCCCTGCAGTCCAAAGGATTCTCAACAGTCTTTTCCAACATTACAGTTCGAAAGTATCAGTTCTTTAGCTCTCAGCCTTCTTTATGGTCTAATTCTCACATCCATACGTGAAAACTGGAAGACAATGGCTTTGGGTATATGGGCCTTTGTCAGCAAAGTGATATGTCTACTTTTTAACACACTCTCTAGGTTTGTCATAGTTTTCCTTCCAAGAAGGAAGCATCTTCTAATTTTGTGGCTGCTATTACTGTCCACAGTGATTTTGAGCCTAAGAAAATAAAATCTACCACTGCTGCACTTTTCCCCCTTTCTTTCGCTGTGAAGTGTGTGGACTGGATGTCATGATTTTAGCTTATTGAATGCTGAGTTTCAAGACAACTGTTTCATTCTCCTTTTTCACTCTCATCAAGAGGTTCTTTAGGTCCTCTTCACTTTCTGCCATTAAAATGGTATCATCTGCATATTTCTCCTGGCAAACTTGATTCTAGCCTATGATCCATCCAGCCCAGCATTTTGCATGATGTACTGTGAATATGAGTTAAATAAGCAGGGTGACAATATACAGCCTTGTCATACTCCTTTCCCAGTTTTGAACCAGTCTGTTTTTCCATGTCCGGTTATAATTGTTACTTCTTAACCTACATACTTCAGAAGGCAGGTAAGGTAAGGTAGAGTATTCCCATTTCTTTAAGAATAGTCCACAGTTTGTTGTGATCCACACAGTTAAAGGCTTTATCATAGTCAGTTAAACAGAAGTAGATGTTTTTTTCTGGAACTCCTTTCCTTTCTCCACTATCCAAAGAATGTTGACAATTTGATCTTTAGTTCCTCTGCCTTTTCTAAATATATCTTATACATTTGGAAGTTCTCAGTTTACTTACTGTTGAAGCCTAGTTTGAAGGATTTTGAGTATTGCCTTGCTAGCGATTGCATGTACATGTGTGCTTAGTCACTCAGTTGAGTCCAACTCTTTGTGACCCATGGACTGGCCCAGCAGGTTCCCCTGTCCATGGGATTCTCCAGGCTAGAATGCTTGAATGGGGTGTCATTCCCTTCTCCAGAGGATCTTCCCAAGCCAGAGATCAAACCAGTGTCTTCTGTGTCTCCTGAATCGGCAGGCAGATTCTTTGCTACTAGCACCATCTGGCAAGTCCTGTTAGCGTGTGAAATGAGTGCAATTGTATAGTTTGAACATTGTTTGGAATTGCCCTTCTTTGGCATTGGGATGAAAACTAACCTTTTCTTGTCCTGTGGATGAACTAAATCAAATCCCTTATGATTATACAGTGGTGGTGACAAATATATTCAAGGGATTAGATCTTGTAGACAGAGTGCCGAAAGAACTATGAATGGAAATTCATAACACTGTACAGGAGGTGGCAACCAAAACAATCCCCAAGAAAAAGAAATGCAAGAAGGTAAAGTGGTTATCTGAGGAGGCTTTACAAATAGATAAGCAATGAAGAGAAGTGAAACGCAAGGGAAACACGCAAGGGAAACATATACTCAGCTGAATGCAGAGTTCTAGAGAATAGCAAGGAGAGATAAATGACCAAATGCAAATGCAGGAAAACAATAGAATGGGAAAGACTAGAGATCTCTTCATTGGCGATATTGGAGATGTCAATGGAACATTTCATGAACATTTTATGCAAGGATGGGCACAGTAAGGTACAGAAATGGTAAGAACCTAACAAAAGTAAAGAGATTAAGAGGTAGCAAGAATACACAGAAGAACTAGTTCCCTCTATGTTTAGTTAAAAAAAAAAAAAAGAAGAAGAAGAACTAGGAGGGACCATGACAATAACCTAACTTCATCCTTTCGCTTTGTGGACCAACAGACGCTCCTAAAGTCTAGACACTCACAAGGTCATGGATATGTCTAAGTGATGGCAGAACCATGACCAGATCTGATCTCTTCATTTCCTGGATTAGGCAATTTCGTGATGACTCTCATTAGCTCAAATCGTGAACCTGGAAGATGAACTCACATAGCAATGAATTATCACTTTACCATTATTTCTAATACATGGTTTTCATAGTTCAGATGCTTATGTTATTTTGCTTTTTAGGTCACTGTATGGAAAATTGATGATCATCTGGGCAAAAAGCTGGTTTAACCCATGACTGGGCAAACTTTGCTTTAAAGGACCAAGCACCAAACACTTTAGGGTTTGTGGACCATACAGTCCCTGTTGCAGCTGATCATATTGCCATTGTAGGACAAAAACAGCAATAGACAGTACATAGATGAAGGAACATAGATGTTTATCAATAAAACTTTATAGACACTGGACTTTGAATTTTACATAATTTTCGTGTGTCACAGGACATAATTCTTCTTTTAATTTTTTTCCAACTGTATAACAAATGTGAAAATTATCCTTAGCTTGTATGCCAAGCAAAAACAGACACCTTACTGCATTTGTCTCACAAGCTATGGTTTGCTGACCTCTGATCCAAGCCCAAAGATCCCTGCCAACCTCAGTTCTGTTCTGCCATGTTTGCTTCTGCAGAAGTATCTTCACATGCCCAGACTGTTCATAAGCATTTGCAGGGACTTAGTCTAAAATGGATAAGATTATATTCAATATAAAAACATGGTATTTTCCCTTAACATTTTCCTCTTTAAAATATTCTTTACCATCAGTGTTGCACATACACAGAAGATGCTTGCTTTTCAGTTTTTAATGTGCTAATTTAATCAACAAATTAAAAAATAAATACTTTTCAAGAATGCCTATTTGGATACATGTCAATAGATCCATGTTAAATTGGAGAATATGAGCCCATATTTAGTAGATGATGATGTTTTTTGCCAAGTAAACAAAGAAACTGTCCTGAAAAGCTTTAGTATAGCATAGCCAAGAAATGTGTCAGAATCATCAATAATCAAAAATGTAATGCAACCTCACAAAAGATGTGGGGAATATGGTAAGAGGGGAGGAAAAGGGGTGAAGGAAGAGACAAATAAATGAGAGATGCAAGAAGAGAGGAAGAGGAAGAGGGAGGAAGGAATGAAGGAAGGAAGGAAAAGGGAGAGGGAGGGAGGGAATGGAGAGAGATAAAAGCAGGAAGAAAGGGAGGAAGGAAAGTAGAATAATATTAATATATCTAGAGTTTAGCAAAAAGGAATATTTTCATTCGTGAATAAGTTCTAGATGTTAAGGTGTTGCCTTTGTACTTAAAACTTGTGATGTATATGAACTAGATAAGGTATATACAGCTTAAGAAACAATAATATACACCTATTTCCATATACCTACTACCAATCTTAAGGTATAAAACTTTGCTGTCCAATACAGAGGGCATCAAACCTGCCTATTTAACAATTAAAATGTGACCAATCTAAATTGATATGTGCTGAAAGTAAAATATAGAAAGCTGCTTTAAAAGGCAATGTCAATAAAAGAAAAAATATCCCATTAGTAATTTTTACATTGATTGCACATTGAATGTAATATTTTAGATTTATTGTGTTTATATATTATTAAAGAAACTTTTAAATTTTGGTAAATAAGAAAATTACCTATGTTCAGATTTGCATTGAACAGAGTTGATATAGAGCATAACTAGATTTTTGAGTCTTCTTATGTGCCTCTGATGTCCTACCCTAAGGTAATCTTTTTTCTAAAATTACTTTATTAAGCTCTTTGATTTTTTTTACTTGTATCAATATATGTATGTTCCTTGATTATATAGTTATTTTTATATCCATTGTATTTAGTGAATATTCTTAGTAACAGCAGCAGCTTCTGAGTTTGCTTTTGTCTGCTCCCTGTTTATAGCCTTCCAGTATTTCTTTCTTTCCTACCAGCTCAGCAATACCTTCTAAAAATATTTTTAGAATATTTTTCACACTAGGAGTGATTTCACTGCATGTTCAGTCTATCATATGGCCAGCACATTGCCCTTGCTATCCAGTGGGATATAATTTGTTGACTAAAAAATATTCACAACCAGAAGTTGAGGGTTATGTTTTATTTGGTGGGAATTCTTAGGACTTTAAGCCCAGGAGACAGCATCTCATGTGACTCTGAGAGAACTGCTTCTAGGAGGCGAGGGGAGGAGCCAGGTTATACTGGAGTTTTGCAACAAAGGACAGGTAGTCTGAATAGCTATGGTACATATACACAATGGAGTATTACTCAGCCATTAAAAAGAATACATTTGAATCAGTTCTAATGAGGTGGATGAAACTGGAGCCTATTATACAGAGTGAAGTAAGCCAGAAAGAAAAACACCAATATAGTATAATAACGCATATATATGGAATTTAGAAAGATGGTAACAATAACCCTGTGTACGAGACAGCAAAAGAGACACTGATGTATAGAACAGTCTTAGGGACTCTGTGGGAGAGGGAGAGGGTGGGAAGATTTGGGAGAATGGCATTGAAACATGTATACTATCATGTATGAAACGAGTTGCCAGTCCAGGTTCGATGCACGATACTGGATGCTTGGGGCTAGTGCACTGGGACGACCCAGAGGGATGGTATGGGGAGGGAGGAGGGAGGAGGGTTCAGGATGGGGAACACATGTATACCTGTGGCAGATTCATTTTGATATTTGGCAAAACTAATACTATTATGTAAAGTTAAAAAAAAAAAAAGACTATTGTTAATTAAAGAAAACTAGATATCTCAAGTTAAAGAATTTTGCACTTTTCTGTGTATGGGAAGATGCAAGAATCAAAAATTATTCCTTTCAGCTATCCTGGGCCAGTATTTTGTGTTCTCATATCCTGTACTCCTTGGGGCTCATGGTAGGGAGTGGTTGCAGTCTGATGGCTGCCAGATTACAGGTATTCTACTCTTTCCTGAGTGCCCTTAGGGCTCAGGAGCTCACGTTGGAGGGCTGCAATCACTGATGACTGTGACAACCTTATTTAACAATAAGGCAGGAAATACTCCATTTCTCCAGTTACTTGTCTCACCATCCCCCTGGAGGTTTTATGAAGTCATAGCTGAGGAATGATTGTATGCAACAATCTAAGAATTTTTTGGTGAATAAATTAAGATGTCAATATAATAGATACTATATGACCATAATATTCAAGTTGAGGTGGTAAGATGTAAGCTTGTAAAAGATAATCTGACCAGTAACATTGGCAAATGATCTGCCCAGAGATCAGGAGTGGCAAGCACTTGAAGAAGTCAAGGAACCTGCATAGAGGGAGAGAGCCAGGTGGATTTTGAAGACTGAATGGGAATCAACAAAGTGTTAGCAGCGGCTGAAGCCTATTTCGCGTTTTAAAATGTACACAAGCCAGACTTGCTAAATATGAATTTGTTGAAACATATGCAGTAAAATGTAAACCTTTACCTCATTCAGCAAAATGTCATAAATACAAAAGTGTTCTAAGCATTGTGAGTGCTTAATGTATGCTTAGTCTCTCAGTCATGTCTGACTCTGTAAACACGTGAACTATATAGCCTGCCAGGCTCCTCTGCCCATGGAATTTTCCAGGCAAGGGCACTGGGATGGGTTACCATTTCCTGCTCCAGGGTATCTTCCTGACCTACGGATTGAACCCGCGTCTTTTGTGTTTCCTGCATTGCAGGCAGATTCCTTACCCACTGAGCCATCAGGGAAGCCCTATAAGCAATGTGGAGGGATTCATCTCGAGATTTCCAGGTCTCTGAACTATAGTGCCACAATTCTAAGAAGCTGTTACTATAGATCCTGGAGAAGATACCGGGAGACTTATACGAGGCCTTTTTTTGCTTTTGTCCTAACAGGAGTTATTTCTGTTTGAAAAACATCTGCTGGCATGCATTTTCAAATAACTCCAGGCAAATACCCATCTAGTTAAGTAAGTGCAAGGATAGCCAGTACTAAAATTCATCTTTAAAGTGATCATACTATGAACATTAACTGATTAGATGAAAAAAAAAAATCTTTTTTTCAAAGAGTTATCGAGTATTTGCCCACTGTGATATGCTGACCAGTATGGTTTGAAAGTTGATAGTAAACCCACACCATGTATACTATCAATGCTTATATATCCCTATAGCCATAGTAATTAAGCCCATGTGAGTCAGTGAATATATTACTAATAGAGGGTGCCTAGCTTCATAATCAGAGAAGGCAATGGCAACCCACTCCAATACTCTTGCCTGGAAAATCCCATGGACAGGGGGCCTGGTGTGCTGCAGTCCATGGGGGCGCTAGGAGTCGGACACGACTGAGCGACTTCACTTTCGCTTATCACTTTCATGCATTGGAGAAGGAAATGGCAAGCCACTCCAGTGTTCTTGCCTGGAGAATCCCAGGGACGGGGGAGCCTGGTGGGCTGCCGTCTATGGGGTCGCACAGAGTCGGACACGACTGAAGTGACTTAGCAGCAGCAGCTTCATAATATTTCCTGTAATTTAATTTTAAATGATGCTTCTAAGCTCATGGGAACCAGTTTTAATAGCAGAAGCTTTCAAAATCAACTAGAGACAAAAGAGTAGACCCTTTTTAGAACCTCTTTGGGCAAACAGGGAGACCACCACAGCAGGGAACCGAAGTCAATAATACAGTTGTATTTATTTAAGTTAGTACTTCTGTCATAACTAGTGATTTTCTTATTTGCCAGAGATGTAAAAGGTCTGTTTAAAATATTCATTCAAGTATTAAAAAGGGGCTTTATTGTAAGAAGACATTAAATATAAATAATGTGCAGATATGGCAGAATGTGAAGGGTATTTTGTTGATGACTGGCCTTGGGACAATTTGGTCTAAGCATTTTTTCCTATAAGGAAGAATTATTTTAAGGAAAAGTTGGTAGGGCATATTTTAAAACCTGTTTCTTCCCTCCTTTTGAAGGCAAATCACTTGGCTTAAGTGGAACATTAGATTTCCCTTCATAGTTTTTCTAACTTATATTCAGTAAGGTGAAAAATCAAATTCAGAGGTGAATCTGAGTTCCTCTATGCAAATGAAGGACTTGAAATTTTAAACAACACAGCTATCCTTCTTTCCTGGGAGTACATAACTGGTAGAGGGCTAATTACGCCCATGAGAGTTGCTGTATTAAATGTGCTTAGGACAGCCACAGCCCGAGGATTCTTAACCCTTAAGGAAGTAAACCTAAGTCAGTAACTTAAACCACAAGTCGGTAACTCAGCTAAAGAACATGTGTGTTAGTTGCTCAGTCATGTCCAGCTCTTTGCGACCCCCATGGACTGTAGCCCACCAGGCTCCTCTACTCGTGGAATTCTCTAGGCAAGAATACTGGAGTGTGTTGCCATTTCCTTCTCCAGGGTTTCTTCCCGACCCAGGGTTGAACCTGGGTCTCCTGCATTGCAGGCAGATTCTTTACCATCTGAAACACCAGGGAAGATAACAGCTCCACGTATCTGGTCACCAAAGTAAATGGATATGAGATGTTCTCTAGACGGTTCATACTTACTGTATTAAAATCAATAAAATCCCTGGGAGTGTTTCTCCTAAAAGGACTAAAATTGATATACAGAGGGCAGGATAGTAACTGTCTCGGGCACTCAGACAAAGGGAATTCTTAGTTTGTCCCTTAACCTTTGAATCTCTTCTGTTTCAAGTCATGGCACTATCTTTTCCTCTGTTGTTCAGGCACCAAACAGTCCTTGATTCTACTCATTTTTTCATCTCCGCACCCCATTCAGGCCCCACATCCAATACAAATTCTGTCGACTCTACCTTCAAACTATATTCCAGATCTGACCACAGTTCATCAGCTCCACTCCTGTTCCCCCTATTCAAACCATCGTTACTCTCATCTGAACTACTGCAGTGGTCTTCTTGCTTCACTCTGGCTGTCCTACAGTCCCTTACCAATACAACAGCCCCCGTCATATTTTTAAAGAATTAGAGTCTTGTGTCCTATTTGATGCTTTCCCATGGTTCATTATTGCATTCAAATTGGAATGTGACTCCTTAATTTGAACTCAAACGGCCTTCCTGATTGCCCTTCTGAGCACCTGCTCCGTCACGTGCTACTTGTTCACTTCTTTATAGCCAGACTCACCGTCTGCACGAACCCCCGTTCATATGCTTGCTGTTCCCTTTCTGAAACACCCTTCCACTGAATCTTTGCATGGTGCACCTCTCATTCCACTCAGGTCTCTGCACAAATGTCACTTCTTTTTTCCTGAGTCTTAAAATAGCAGCATACATAAGATCCCCTCATCCTCTGTTGTTTTTCTTCACACTATTTATCACTACTGAAATAATGTAATTAATTTTTTTATGTAGCTCTCTTATATATCATCAAGTTATTAAGATTTAAACAGATTTTACATGTATAAGCACTTTATAAAGCTCTATTTAAATGTGGGGGATGGTTATTATGGTGGAGTTCGCCACTTTATGACTCTAGTCTAATGATATTATGAATCAAAAAGTCTTTATTGATTTAATTAATTGTAATCATTCTTGTCTCTTCCTTGTCCTTGATTGCTTTCTTTTTTAACTAACCTAAAGATAATTGAGGGGTTCAGGATGCAGAACATGTGTACACCCATGGCGAATTCATGTTGATGTATGGCAAAACCAATACAATATTGTAAAGTAATTAGCCTCCAATTAAAATAATTAATTTATATTAAAAAAAAGATAATTGACTATTGGCTACTTAGGTAATACTACTTAATTTTTAGTGCTTCCTTCTTCCTATAATTGATGTTACTTTTTCATGCATCCTGAGCATCATAAGACTATGATGTAAGAAACAAGAATGTAAGAAAATGTTTAATCTTTATATGCCTCTCATATATATGTTCAAGTAGTTTATCAAGTGCATTGATCTTTCAAATAATGTATATCTCCAAGAAGATGGCAGTTGATCAGAGCTCCCAGAAGTTTTTAATACCCATGATGTCTAAGCAGTGTTACAGTTTTGTGAGCATGTTGCAATTCTGTGAGCATGTTATTTTGTTATTTCTAAATTTTTAGAGGAAGAAGTCATTTTGGGTTCCCCTCATAGAGTAGATACATGTATTATAAAGGAGATATAAATTGTGACCCACCATCTTCGGTGGGCAAATAATGGTACTTTCTGAATTTTCTGTAACTGAACTGAACTTTTTTTTAAGAACTGATCTGGCCAGACTTTTCAGATTCTGGTCTCAGTCTTAAATCTTCCCCTTCATCCTCATTTTGTATTTGAGCCATCTACCCACATTGGTTACAACTAAATGACCATCATCATGGTTACCAGTAGCTCTTCACTGTCTGTTTTTCATACTGAAGATATAAAACCTTTCTTTGATATTTTGCCTAGACACACCAAGCAGTCATTTCCTGTCCCTGCCAGCAAGCCCCCCACAGCCCACTATCAAGCCCCCATAGCCCGCCAGACACTCTTATCCTCTTCATACACACACACCCTTCCTCCCATCCCAGAAATATTCTTTTGATCTGATTGGAAATCCTTTTCCTGTATTTTTGTCTAAGATACTCGTTCTCCATCCTGATACTATTTCTGTTACCGGTGCCATGAGTGCTCTAAATTGTCTTAGGAGCCTGGGGTTTTGGAAACGTGTATTCAGAGAGAAGTACAGGGAATTTCTATATCTTGCCCAGCGAGATCTCTCTGTCAAGACAGTGAGCACAGGGCCGATTCTCTGATAGAACTGGAGTGAGAAGAGATTGTAAACATTGAGAGGAGAAAATCATAGGTTAATAACAGAATATTATCCCTCTTTAAGGGTTTTCAATTTGACATCTCAGTATAAAAATCAAACTACTGTTGCACACCTGCCTTGTAAATGGTCTTTAGCTATTTCACAGCATCCCACCTGCCTTGTAAATGGTCTTTAGCTATTTCACAGCATCACATTTTTTTCCCTTCCAAATGAAATATGCAGTAAACTTCTAAAACTCACCAGTTTCAAGGAACCACAGTAACTCTCTGACATAATCTTAGCTATAATCAAATTTTTCATGGCAATATGTAACTGTTCAATAAATAACAGAATAAAACACAATATAATAATTAGAACCAGAACTTTGCGTGTAGGATGGCCTGCTTTATTGAATCTCATATGGAGTTTGACTATTAAAAAATAATACTTTCAATTAAAAATAATGTTGTTCAGCCATCTCAAACAGACCTATCATTTTTAACTCTGTGTCTAGGACAGTTTATTTAAACATTTTCACACCAGTGCAAATATGCCACTTGTCAAAGTTCTTCATGTTTGTCCCTGAGATTTGTGACATTGTTTTGGACCAAAGGAAGGAATTCATAAAAAGTGACCAACAGGCTATGTGATTCTGGCTAGTCCCAGTTTGCTAGATAGAATGCTCTTTTCTGGAAACCAGCTGATCTCAGTTTTGTTCAGTATGTTAGCAGGGTATGGCACTCTTATCTGTTTGCTTCCTAACTTGTTTCTTGTCCATCCTTCTTTCCTCTCAATGGGAGCTGCTAACACAGCAGCAGGAGCTGGGAGAGCTTTTCCAGTTGTGGGACAGCTCTTGTTGTCTAGAGGTGGCTGTAGTTTATAAAGTGCTGACTAATAAAGCTTGGGATGTAAAGGCCTTGTTATTTCAAGTCACATTACTCCATGCCATTGGTCTGCGGCTTCATGCATCCCTGGCTTTTGCAGAAAAAAAACTGCATATACAATTTTTCAATGTCAGTTCTATAATTTGACTTCACTACAGCATGAGTCTTTCGTTGATTCTCTGTCAGTCATACTAAAGATGTGATTTCTAAGTGAATTTACACAATTTGATTAATATTTTAATATTAAGATTTTAAGAGCAGTCATGCCTCAGCTAAATCTCATGGACCGTAACATGGTCACCAGACAAAGCTGGTGGTGACTAGGTGTTCCTCTAGATTTTCCCTTATTGACAAACAGCTCTTGGCCTCAAGAAAACATCAGTGACTTCAGAGAGTAAACATCTGATACTTGATCAAGAGTGGTGATGTTGTTTTTTAATGTTTCCACTGAAAGGATCTATTAGGAGACTTATGTGGTTGCTGTGTCTACATGAGGCAGTTCTTTGACACATGTGAATCTTGTCCCTGGGCACACTTGTTTGAGACAAGTGTATATCCCTTTCTCAAATTCAATGAATTTATTCAAGCAGACAGATGTCTACATAAATCAGTCTTTCCCTCTCCTTTCCAGTTTCCCCCTCTTCCCTTCTCTCTGTTTCTCACATCCCCACCATTTGTTCATTCCTCTTTCTCCAGTTGGACCTGAGAGCCAGAGTCCATGATCACGTGGTGGTGGGCAGAGGAGCTTGGGAGGAAGGAAACTATTTATTGGCAATGGTGTAACTTATAAACATAGAAAGAGAAGAGTGGAGGGAGCCAAAGAGAGAATCTGAAAGCTCTGTAGAAATAAGACCTCCATCCTGCTGTTTCGAGTTCTCAAGTGACACAAAAAATGGCTAGTTAGCTTAAGTAGATTTCTATTTCAATAATCATAATCATAACTTTTATTTTGCCAAAAGTTATTTTAGAAGGCATTTATTGATTTCTTTAGCAAAAGTAATAGTAGTTGTAATTTGCATTTGGCAAGGAGTTAAACTTTTTTCAAAATGCTTTTCTAGCTGACGTGTTATTGTAGCTACAGAAAAGAGAATGAGTGCTGTCCCCTGATTTGATAATTAAGAAATTATTTTTAAATTTGGTAAGACATTTGATAGGTAAGAAATTGTCTTATTTTGGATGAGTCCAAAAAGGTCAATCAGCTTGCTTAAAATCACAAAGTTGGGAGGAATGCTGGAGCTAGGTCCTTGACCCCAAGTATTAATGGTTTTCGTGTTCTAGAGCTGACTCGTAACACCTCACTAATTCTTACATGACCTCAATTCAATGCTGTATTCACTGTTCAGTGACATTGCATTGGTAACTTTAAATCAGTCATCATGGGAATATTTATGCTATAGACATCAGAAAACATGACAATTCATATGACCTTTTAAAAAGCCAGTTCAACTTTTACCTGCATTTCTCTGCTTCTAATGAACGGTAAAGTATCTATTCTGGAGCCAAGTGTATTCGTACATCTTTAAAGGAGAGCTGAAAACTCTTAACTTATTCTTAAGTAGAACTTTTCAATTCTTTACCAAGATAGCTTCCATCTCTGAGCAGAGGCCTCAGCAATGTTGTGAGAAGTGTTAGAGTATTCGTTCTTAGGATTAAAAGTATAAAAGGTCTACCAGTATTATCTAGCTCAGCTCTGTTCTTTCATAGATGAGGGAACTGAGAGCAAGAAATGTGAAATGATTTGTTCAAGGTCTTAAAACTATAGGAAATAAAAATTATGATTTGAACTCAGAGCATCTTTTGTATGCTCTGGCTAAAATCCATGCTTGGAAGATCAAGGAGATCATACTTAGGACAAAGAAAGGAGGGCACAGGCAGAAGGCTAGAATCCCAGTACACTTGTAAAAACCTTTCATGTACTAGACTGAAAAAGAGATCATTGTTATTAATTACCGATACCTAATTAAAGTTGTAATTGTGCTCATCTATTTGTTCATTACGGTATGTGAGCCAAGTGATGTCTCTAATAATTAAAATAATCAATAAACTTGCAAACTCAATTTCAGGACTAATTGTTTGTCTATTAAATACAAAGTATTTTGCATAATGATAAACTGTTAATATTCATGGAGAAAAAAAATGTGAAAATGAAAGACAGCTCTGCCCTTTCCAATAAGATGAGGTCATTATTATGTGATTAAATAGACAGGGATAAGAAAGAAATTTCATTTTTTTTAAATAGTGAAGAAATGACTGTCTAACTTAATCTAAGAAGCACTGCTGAAATATGTTACAGGTTTATGCTTGATTTAAAATATAAACCGCTTAGGAATAAAATTGGCTTGAACAATCTGTTGCTGATGTTATTGCACATACATCTCTTATAAATCAATATAATGCAACCAGTAAGCAAGACAATAGTTAACTGCTTTTTGTCAGTGTTTACTAAAATGATTGATGCGCCGTTATCACAGAAAATATCTAAACTTTCTTAGTTGGTGTTGGGGTGGGGGTGTTTCGGAAATAGGCCTTCATCACTTGAGTGTGATATGCTTAGTCAACCTACTTTATTTAGACAAAGTCTAAACACATCTATAAATGGTAATTCAATATACTCATGCAATTAGCATTGGTCTTTGGATGGGTAATTATGTGGTGTGCTCTCCTAATAAAACTAAAATTAAGCATACTAATCACAATTAAACACCTATTTCCCTCTCCTTCTTCCTTATGCAGTATTATCTGTTTTATATTAATACAGATTGCCAAGTTACAACTAGCTGACTTTTAGCTGCTTTTATCAAACTCAAATAGTTTGATAAAGTTTTCAGTAGCAGCATATTGAGAAACTCCTTATAACTCCTTATAACTTCTCTTGATTCTACCTTTTAATGGTAAACTCTGAAAATTGCAAAGGTTAAATAAATAAAATTAGCAAAGAACCTTCTTTATCCAGCACTCCATCCCTTGCTTTATCTACTTTCCTTTCTAGGCAGAATTAAAAGACTCGTCATTGGCACACGCTAGGACACTGATTCTCAAAGTGTGGTCCTGACCTGCAGATTAAGCATCTCCTGGTTAGAACTGCAAATTCTTGAGCTCAACCCCAAACCTACTAAATCTGAAACTCTGGGGGCAGGGCAAGCAAGTTCTTATAAAAACCCTCATGTGTGATTCTGATGCTAACTGAAGTTTGAGAGCTACTTGCTAAGGGAAAACATATTAAAGAGGACTTTGTTCAGAATTTGAGGGTTATTTTCTGCTTTTTTCACTCTCCAAATGGTGTTGGAATTATTCAGCACATAATGGACACATCTTGGCTTCTCTTTGGAGTGTTTCTTCTTGTGAGATTGATCATTCTGCATTTTGTGTCTTTTTTTTTTTTCTTTTTTTTTCAAGACCTTGTTGATAAGCAAATTAGGTGTAAGTTCATATGGAAGGGGAAGAATATGCTGAGGTAAGAAGAGACAAATATCCCATCTGACAGATATGGAGGAACAGAGAAAATGTGGGGAGAATAAACACCTGGGAGCAAAAAGTAGATAAGAAAGTTCAAAAGTAATGGCTGCCTCCTCATTTCCTGGCCCCAGCCCCATGGCCACACCCTCAGTCCCGTCGTCATCTCTGCAGCAGTCTACTCTCCAGCAGTGGTACCATCCTTCTCTTGGTCGTCTACTCTTGAAAGGTTGTAATCTTATTTAAATTAACCCTGTTATGGGCTCAAATTGTAGTCATCCATCAAATCATCAAATCTTGCCATTTCCTCTTTGAAAGGCCTCTTGCATTCACCCCTTCTACTCTCATGGCTCTGCCATTTCCATCCACAGGTGTTTTTGTCCATCGTGTGTAAGCTCTGCACCAGCCCTACTTCCTCCCTGGAGGAAACAGCCTCCAGAGTGAGTGTCCCTCCCTGCTGCTGCTGCTGCTGAGTCGCTTCAGTCGTGTCCGACTCTGTGCGACCCCATAGACGGCAGCCCACCAGGCTCCCCCGTCCCTGGGATTCTCCAGGCAAGAACACTGGAATGGGTTGCCATTTCCTTCTCCGATGCATGAAAGTGAAGAGTGAAAGTGAAGTCGCTCAGTCGTGTCCGACTCTTAGTGACTCCATGACCCCCTTCTAACTCATCATGCAAACTGTTAGAAGACCATGTGATTTATGGGAATCTGGGTGGAGAGTATACAGGGAATCTTTAGGCTACTTTTGCAACTTTTTCTTCTAAATGAAAAGTTAGAAGTTCCTGGTTTCCTTCATTTCACTGGCTGACTATTTCTCTCTCCTCCTTGCTGCTCCTTTTCTCATAAACTTGATGTTCCCTTCTCAATTCTCCATTAAACATCACCCAATGCATATTTGACTTCCTAGCATGGGCTGCAGGGTGATAGACTCTTATCAATTATTCTTTGTGCATCTGCTGTGTAGCAGTTATGGGGGAGAATACAGGAGTCAAAACGTGTTCTCTGCCTTTAATTACAAACTTCTTGGTTAGACCTTTGAGACCTCAATATATCCTTCCTACCTAACCAACCTATTTCCCAGTACCTATCTGATGTTCCCAGTTCATTTCTTTACTGGCCCACATTCATGCCATTCTCATTTCTGCCCATCCACTTTCACCTGGATTGCCCTCTGCTTGTTCAGGTGTCAGACATCCTCCAACGCCAAGAATGAGACTCTTTTCTGGCTAGGTCATGAGGACCACCTCATCCTCACTAACTCTCCATCTTCACCACACCTAATAGAGTACCCAGAGTCTGTATCACACAACAGCAAGTTTTTATTGTCTACTCTCCCATCTCTTCTCCATAACGAATTAGCAGGTCTTTGAAGTCAGGGGCTTCACTGGTGGCTCAGATGGTAACGAATCTGCCTGCAATGCAGGAGATCCAGGTTTGATCCCTGGGTCAGGAAGATCCCCTGGAGAAAAGGAATGGCCACCCACTCCAGTATACTTGCCTGGAGAATCCCGTGGACAGAGGAGCCTGGCAGGCTACAGTCCATGGGGTCACAAAGAGTCAGACATGACTGAAATGACTGACACTTTCACTTTCACTTTGAAGTCAGGAACTGTTTCTCATGCTTTTGATCTTTTAAAGACTGGCACATGACTGACTCTATAGTGTGTATTAGCAAGGGCCTGCTTTTTGATTGATATTTCAGTGCACTCCACAACACAAGATTTGACTTACATTTATTGTGCATTCTATATTCAAAAAAAGATTAATAAACATGATTACACATTTTCCCTTAACTTTTTCTCTTTAGGTACCTAATCTGTTTGGAATCTCAATGATTTTTTAAAAATAGAATATCTTATTAAAATATCTGAAAGCTATATACAGGTGCTATAAAATCCTTAAAATTGCAGAAAAATGAGCAGTATTGACCAAAGAAAACATCGGTGATATTTCTTTTATTATTTTCCTATGATTAACTCTTTATAAATTTTGTCATGCCTTTTTTGCACAAAATTATCTTGATAATTTTCTCTTTAAAAGGAAACATTACTAAGTGGAAATTAAATGCTAGGTAGGTATAATTATTTTTTTTTTTAAAGTATGTCAGGATATAGCAAAAAGGACATTAAATAATCACATGTCTAATGTCATTGAACTTTTATATTTTTTAGAACTTTTATATTTTGCCTAGGAAATTATACAAATTAGAGCATAATTGAGTCATTTTTTAAAAGGAGGACAGGAAATAAATAATATATCCAATGTAAAGTGTTTTGTGTTTTACGCTCTAGTTCACATCAAACAAAGAACTTTAAAGCATCCGACTATGTCAGTTTTTGTTATGAGAGAGCACTTTTCTGTTGGTTATCAGCCATTAGGTAATCATTCATATGTAGAAGCTTAATTGAAAAGGCAACAATCAAGAAAATTAAAAAGAGAGGGGAGAAATAAAATGTAAAAAAAAAAAGAGAGAGAGATTGTATATAACTCAGAAAGAAAAAAAAAAAGGATTTGAAATCAAATATTCTGAAATAGAGAAGAGAGATTAAAAATATGCTCCTGATGGATTCAGTTCACAGAGGGCATAATACTGTTGCCAAGGTTGAACCTGTGATTTGTTTTTGGAAAAATTAAGAATCGTAAAACAGGTAGAAAACAGAAGTTCGTGAAGTTAAGTGATCCATCTAAGGTCACACATCAGTGTGTGGCCGTACCAAGAATGGAACTTCTGAACCCAGCACTCTTCTAATTGATTCTGTCTAGTGGCTCAGCTATAAAGCAATCCATCTGCCAGTGCAGGAGACCCATGTTTGCTGCTGGATCTAGAAGATCCCCTGGGGAAGAAAATGACAACCCAGTATTCTTGCCTGGGAAATCCCATGGACAGAGCGAAGCTGGTGGGCTACAGTCCCTGGGGTTGCAAAGAGCTGGACACAACTGAGCTACTAAACAACAGTTAGTCCTGTTAGATGACTTCTGCTAAACATTGCTTTACTGCCACAGACTGTCTTTACCCTTAACTTCCTCTGAGATTCTTACCAATGTATGTATGTGTCAGAAGAACTATGAATTGGAGTGTCCCGTCACTTTTTCTCTAAAACACACTCAGCAGTAAGTGCATTGCCTAGAGTTTAAACATCACTTGTGCCATTTAATAATCAGAAACAAAATTGGTTTGATTTTTTTTTTGGTAAACAATTAACTTCAGTACCCCTTCTTGTCCCAAGTCAAGTCAAAGTTCTCATTTCCTGTCAAAAGCGTATAAGCCTCTGCAACTCTGAGGCCTAGAATATCCATATCAAAACGAATCAACAGTAGAAGTCATATGGATTGTGCCTTGTTGTATTGATTAATAAATGAGGCTGAATACTTTAACAGCATAAACAAAAATCAATAGCAGAGCTGTTCCTGGAACTCAATCCCATTATTCTTTCCGTGACACCATGTAATTCTCATTCCATTCAGAAAACATTGCTTCAGAGAAGTCTCAAGTAAAACAAAAGGCAAATCACTCATTTATAGGAAGTAAACAAAATGGTATGTTTTGAAACACTTAAGAAATGATGACATCTTTTCAATGTCTTTTGACTCATAGTATGATTTTTAAACCACAAATAGTTTGAAGGACAATAAAATTATACATTTTGTGTGCTAAGTCACTTCAGTCGTGTCTGACTCTTTGCAGTCCTATGGACTGTAACCTACCATGTTCCTCTATCCATGGGAATTCTCCAGGCAGGAATACTGAAGTGGGTTGCCGTGCCCTCCTCCATGGGTTCTACCTGACCCAGGATAGAATCTGCGTCTCCTGTGTCTCCTGCATTGGCAGGCAGGTTTTTTTTTTAACCACTAGTGCCACCTGGGAAATCCCTACATTGTCTATGAGAAAGCAATAAGAAGCTCCAGTAGTGTTGTAAAACATCAACTTGTATGTTGCTTTATTTTTCAAATATTGGGAAAGTGATAGTTACAAGGGATTGCATTTTTTCATAGCTGTAAGTATTAGCATACATGACTAATTAAATTAAATTGTCCAAAATGATAATGGCAGGAAAAATTATGGCACCAAATGCAAAAGCTGAAAAGATACACAAAAACTAAATTCACCATTAAGGTCATATATATATATATATATAATTTTTGTATCTGCTTATGAATACATGCATTTAAAAATAGCTGTTATTTACTTTTTTAAATACCATATTTGGATTTTATGATAAAAGGCTAGATTTTCAAAATTCCATTTTTCAACCCAGTTTAGACCTTTCTTCTTCCAATATGTCCAGTCTTAAAACTTAAGTAGTAAGCATTTGCCTGATTGAATTCTATTTTGTATTTTGTTGAAATGCTTTATGCTAATTCCACATATTAAAGTGTATTTGGAGGGAGAAAAGGGGGAAAAAAAAAAAAACAACCTCTGATTTAAGAAAACATACCTGACATGAGAAGAGCTGGGGAGCTATGTCTGCTATTGTCTTTGTTTCTATTATGTTACATAGGAATTTTTAAAGCCAATAGTAGCTAGATTTATATGCTGAGTTCTGACAAAACTGCTATCAATGTGAGAGTCACAAGAATTTTTTAATATGTACTGAAAAGTTTCTTATTGCAAGGGTGCTGATTTACTTTTTAATCTTTTTAATTTACTTTTGAATTATTTGTACCTATCATACTGGATGCATCTCAGAGGCCTATAATAAATGTTTAGCTAATGACTTAGAAAATGATTGCCCAGAAATGAGAAAATAAACCTCTTAACTTATACCTATATCACACTAGCCTCTGCTAGTGGTTAGAATGGACTGAGGGCAAATCACTTACTAGAATTAGAGTTGCCAGAGCCTGAGCCCCACCCACAGGGAGTTGTCTTCACTGTTCTGGGCTGAATTCTAAGAAGCAGTGTTAGTATGTAAATCTCAGGTGATGGATAAGAGGAGCAGCTGGTCTGGCAACCACTGATGTATTTGCAAGTTTCACATATGTTTCTCACATCCAAAGGTAAATTAATCTTAGTTCTAAGCTAGTCAATTGTATAAAAATATTCTGCTTCAGTGTCTTCATTTTCCAAATGAGGAAACTGAATAACAGACAGCTTAAATTGCTTGTCTAATAGCAAACATCTACTAAGTGTCAAAGTTGAGACTGAAATTCTGGACTGATCTTAATCCAGTGCTCATTTCCCCATCTGACACTGTACCATTTCTCTCACGACCTTGGTAATGGTTTATGTGAAAAAAATGAAAGCTGCTTCACATAGTTAAGTGCCTGTCCAGATAGCTTAAATCCAAGTATGACTTTAACAGTTGAGGACAAAGATGTAGCATTTTATTATTTTCTATGTCTAGTGCAAAACAGAGTCCTCCCAAGTATTTGCAGCTTGTATAATGCAATTAGATGACTGTGATGGAAAATAAAATTATTAATATATGTGATGTACAGCTCTGGACACTCATATGAAACTAATAGAGAGCTAGTTTGATTTTTTAATTAACTGGTTGTCATGGAGGACCAGCAAGATGACAGATGTCTGAATATTTGGCCTTACTTGACTGTGACATAATGTTAAAATGTTCTAGAGATAATTGTCATTTGGCATCCCTAACATTGAAAAGGACAGCCAATCCCTGTAATAGTTTTCTACAATGACTATGCTTCAGTTAATGATGAGACAAAAGAGGAAGAAAATTATTGGTCAACCCAATCTTCTTCAGCCATTAAATAACTTTCAAGTTAAAAAAAAAGCAGTTTAATATTTATCTCCTCTTCATTCAGGCTGCTGGTATCATAGAAATGTCTGCACATACCAGGTTTTCTAACTTAGGCCACTGCTTTATAATAACATATGTCTATCTATTCAAGTGATTGTTGATTTTTTTCATAGCCACTTTATCAAATAGATGTTATATAAATGGAAGCAAAATTACTTTTAGTTTATTAAAATTGAGAGGCTAGATATCGTAAATTGATTTGATGTAGCACTATAGAGAAAATTAGTTTTAACCACTTTGGTTGCCTTTATTTGTATAGTATAATTGAATCTGAAAAATAATTGTTCACTGTGTTAACTTTAAATTATATCTTTCTGTTTGTGTTCTTTAAAAATATATTCACTGTGTAGCAATTGTTAGGATTTAATTTAATCTATTTCTTGCAGCTTGAAAAAGTGCTGGGTCTGCAATCACATCCCTCACTGTAAATGAAGCTAGATTGGTACCTGAATCCAGAGGAGTGGTGAAAGAGTCTAGCGGAAATAAACATAGTTTCCATCTCAGTGTGAAATTATTGCAGAGAATAAGAAGATGCATAAGATGGAGTCCTTTAAGAAGTTTGGACATAAAGCAAAATGGTCCTATGGGAAAGAAATTTCATCTTTTCTAGATCAATGTTAAAAGTGGTACAACTCTGTGAACCATTTGGAGCTATAGATTGACTTGTTTTCTCTAGACTTGTCCTACTTCTAAAACACTGACATAGCCATGGTATCAAACCAGTTTATCTAACGCACTTCTTTTAAATTTTTATATATTTCTCTTTGTCACCGGTTATCATGATAATATTTTAATGGTGATAAAAAGACAGAAGCTATAAACTTCTACCAGACAGGATAGGGTCAAGATGATACAGTTTAAAAGGATGAAAGGATTGTTTAGCCTACTTCACATTTATCCAACCAAGTAAGTAATTTTTGACTGGTTTGCTATCTAAAATCGTTACCTAACTGTAATGCTTATACAGTTCCATAAAATGAATGCTAATTATTTCAGGCATGTTTAAATAAAAAAAAAATTCTTAAATATTGCTCAGTTATTCCTAAAAATTGCTTCTTTGGCCCTCACCAAGATTGCTTTTTTTTTTTTTTTTAAAGTATGAGTCAGTTTGGTTGGAAATCTGTTCCTTAACAGCTTAAGAGGTATGTGTTTTCTTAGTTATAGATCCAAATGATCTTTTTGCTATCTGGTTCAAAGGTAGGAACCAAGAGTTTTCCCTGCTGTAACTCTAGGTTTTCTTTAAAAATGTTAGGGTTAGGGTTACATAGCCATGATGACTGCAAACTGTACTGAAGCAATCTGGTTGGAAACTATTTCATGTTCTAATTTTTCTGATTTACTGTGATATAAAATGGAAAAGCAGAGAAGGCAATGGCACCCCACTCCAGTACTCTTGCCTGGAAAATCCCATGGATGGAGGAGCCTGGTAGGCTACAGTCCACGGGGTCGCTAGAGTCGGACACGACTGAAAAACTTCACTTTCACTTTTCACTTTCATGCATTGGAGAAGGAAATGGCAACCCACTCCAGTGTTCTTGCCTGGAGAATCCCAGGGACGGGGGAGCCTGGTGAGCTGCCATATATGGGGTCGCACAGAGTCGGACACAACTGAAGCCACTTAGCAGCAGCAGCAAAATGGGAAAGAGAGCACTATCTTCTCTTTCCATGTGAAAAAAAAGTTACATAGCCATTTTAGGCCTATTCTTGGATCTATTTCCACATCTATATTAAGAAGATATTAGATTATGTAATTGCCTATGATCCTGCAAACACTAATAGTTCTATGATTCTTTCATGCATGACAAAATAAGGATATAGAAGACTGAGTGTCTCAGTTGATATCACAACCTCCCCCTATATATATACACACAATAGTGGCACAATTAATATTAAAACTGTTTTTCTTAATACCTGAATCAAGTACATATTACCATACTGTGTGGCCTCTTCTTGAATCACTGTCAACCCAGTGAAGTTGGAGAGTTGTCCTGTAGGGTTAAGTAACAAGGTTTTGTACTTGGCCCTGCTCTATCTGACAGCTTTACCAACATTATAACTAAAGATATAGCATTCATGTCAAGTTGATGAAAGTCTAAACAGTGCAGCAATTCCCAATAGCATGTATGAAAAAACAAAGAGTTTAAAAGTTTTGAAATTAAAGGCTGATGAGCTGGTTCAGTAAATGAAGCTTCTGTTTTCGGTCAGTGGTTAATATAATTTGTATGTACACAATGGAAAAGATTGGTGCAGTTCAGTCGCTCAGTCATGTCAGACTCTGCGACGCCATGGACTGCAGCACACCAGGCTTCCCTGTCCATCACCAATTTCCAGAGCTTACTCAAACTCATCTCCATTGAGTTGGTGATGCCATCCAACCATCTCATGCTCTGTTGTCCCCTTCTCCTCCCACCCTCAATCTTTTACGGCATCAGGGTCTTTTCCATTGAGTCAGTTCTTCACATCAGGTGGCCAAGGAATTGGAGTTTCAGCTTCAACATCAGTCCTTCCAATGAACACCCAGGACTGATTTCCTTTAGAATGGGCTGGTTGGATCTCCTTGCAATCCAAGAGACTCTCAAAGTCTTCTCCAACACCACAGTTCAAAAGCATCCATTCTTCAGTGCTCAGTTTCTTTATAGTCCAACTCTCATATCCATACATGACTACTGGAAACTCATAGCTTTGACTAGACAGACCTTTACTGGCAAAGTAATATCTCTGTTTTTTAATATGCTATCTAGGTTGGTCATGGCTTTTCTTCCAAGGAGCAGGCATCTTTTAATTTCTTGGCTGATGTCACCATCGGCAGTGATTTTGGAGCCCAATAAAGTAAAGTCTGTCAGTGTTTCCATTGTTTCCCCATCTATTTGCCATGAAGTGATGGGACCGGAGGCCATGATCTTAGTTTTCTGAATGTTGAGTTTTAAGCCAACTTTTTCACTCTCCTCTTTCACTTTCATCAAGAGGCTCTTTAGTTCTTCTTAACTTTCTACCATCAATATCCTTGATATATCAAGTCTTGATTCCAGCTTGTGCTTCATCCAGCCTGGCATTTCATATGATGTAGTCTGCATATAAGTTAAATAAGCAAGGTAACAATATACGGTTGATGTACTCCTTTCCCAATTTGGGAACCAGTCTGTTGTTCCATGTCCAGTTCTAACTGTTTCTTCTTGACCTGAATACAGACTTCTTAGGAGGCAGGTCAGGTGGTCTGGTACTCTCATCTCTTTAAGAATTTTCCATAATTTGTTGTGATTCACACAGTCAAAGGCTTTGGTGTAGTCAATAAAGCAAAAGTAGATGCTTTTCTGAACTCTCTTGCTTTTTCGATGATCCAAGGGATATTGGCAATTTGATCTCTGCTTCCTCTGCCTCTAAATCCAGCTTGAAAGTTCACGGTTCATGTACTGTTGAAGCTGGCTTGCAGAATTTTGAGCATTACTTTGCTAGCGTGTGAGATGAGTACAACTGTGCGGTAGTTTGAACATTCTTTGGCATTGCCTTTCTTTGGGATTAGAATGAAAACTGACCTTTTCCAGTCCTGTGGCCTCTGCTGAGTTTTCCAAATTTTCCAGCATATTGAGTGCAGCACTTTCACAGCATCATCTTTTAGGATTTGAAATAGCTCAACTGGAATTCTGTTACCTCCACTAGCTTTGTTCATAGTGATGCTTTCTAAGGCTCACTTGACTTCACATTCCAGGATGTCAGGTGCTACGTGAGTGATTGCACCATCATGATTATCTGGATGATGAAGATCTTTTTGTGTCATTCTTCTGTGTATTCTTGTCACCTCTTCTTAATACCTTCTGCTTCTGTTAGATCCATTCTATCTGTCTTTTATTGTGCCCATCTTTGCATGAAATGTTCCCTTGGTATCTCTAATTTTCTTGAAGAGATCTCTAATCTTTCCCATTCTATTGTTTTCCTCTATTTCTTTGCATTGATCACTGAGGAAGGCTTTCTTATCTCGCCTTGCTATTCTTTGAAACTCTGCATTCAAATGGGTATATCTCTCCTATTCTCCCTTGCCTTTCACTTCTCTTCTTTTCTCAGCTATTTGTAAGGCCTTTTGCCTTTTTGCATTTCTTTTTCTTGGGGATGGTCTTGATCACTGCCTCCTATACAATGTCACGAACCTCTATCCATATTTCTTCAGGCACTCTATCAGATCTAATCCCTTGAATCTATTTGTCACTTCCACTTGATTTAGGTCATACCTGAATGGTCTAGTAGTTTTCCCCACTTTCTTCAATTTAAGTCTGAATTTGGCAATAAGGAGTTCATGATCTGAGCCATAGTCAGCTACCGGTCTTGTTTTTCCTGACTGTATAGTGCTTCTCTGTCTTTGGCTGCAAAGAATATAAACAGTATGATTTCAGTATTGACCATCTGGTGATGTCCATGTGTAGAGTTGTCTCCTGTGTTGTTGGAACAGGGTGTTTACTGTGACCAGTGCATTCTCTCAGCAAAATTCTGTTAGTCTTTGACTTGCTTCATTTTGTACTCCAAGGCCAAATTTGCCTGTTGCTCCAGGTTTCTCTTGGCTTCCTACTTTTGCTTTCCAGTACCCTATAATGAAAAGGACATCTTTTTTCGAGTGTTAGTTCTAGACGGTCTTGTAGGTCTTCATAGAACCGTTCAACTTCAGCTTCTTCAGCATTACTGGTTGGGGTATAGACTTGGATTACTGTGATATTGAATGGTTTGCCTTGGAAATGAACAGAGATCATTCTGTTGTTTTTGAGATTGCATCCAAGTACTGGATTTCAGACTCTTCTGTTGACTATGATGGCTACTCCATTTCTTTTAAGGGATTCTTGCCAACAGTACTAGATATAATGGTCATCCGAGTTAAATTCACCCATTCCAGTCCTTTTTAGTTCACTGATTCCTAAAATGTTGACCTAAAATGTCGATGTTCATATCTCCTGTTTGACCACTTTCAATTTGCCTTGATTCATGGACCTAACGTTCTAGGCTCCTATGCAATATTGCTCTTTACAGCATAGGACTTTACTTCCGTCACCAGTCACTTCCACAACTGGGCATTGTTTTTGCTTTGGCTCCATCTCTTCATTCTTTCTGAGGTTAGTTCTCCACTGGTCTCCTTAGCATAGTAGGCACCTACTGACCTGGGGATTTCATCTTTCAGTGTCCTATCTTTTTGCCTTTACATGCTATTCTTTGGGTTCCCAAGGCAAGAATACTGAAGTGGTTTGCCATTCCCTTCTCCAGTGGGCCACATTTTGTCAGAACTCTCCACCATGACCCATGCTTTTTGGGTGGCCCTACATGGCATGGCTCATAGTTTCATTGTTAGACAGGGCTGTGGGCCATATGATCAGTTTGGTTAGTTTTCTGTGATTGTGGTTTTCATTCTTTCTGCCTTCTGATGGATAAGGATAAGAGGCTTATGGAAGCTTCCTCATGGGAGAGACTGACTGAGGGGGAAAGGAAACTGGGTTTTCTTCTGATGGGCTGGACCATGCTCAGTAAATCTTTAATCCAGTTTTCTGTTGATGGGCAGGGCTGTGTTCCCTCCCTCTCATTTAACCTGAGGCCAAACTATGATGGAGGTAATGAAGATAATGTTGACCTTTTAAAGGTCCCATGCTGCATTCAGGGAAGGTAAGGGGTTTGATTCTCAATGTGATTTCACCCCTTCTGCTGTCTTTATGGGGCTTCTCCTCTGCTCTTGGACATGGGGTACCTTTTTTTGGTTAACAGCATTTTCATTGATACAGGTTTACTATTCATCAACAGGGTAGGGAGGATATTTGAAAACTATAATCTTAGGCTACAAAGGAAATATAACATCTATGTGCAGATTAGTGGCTTTATAAAAGAAGTAATGACTCTCAAATGTTTGTTCTTTCACTACCCACTTGACAGATACTACTTATATGCATGTACCCACTCGACAGATACTGCTTATATGTATGTTACTGATTTTTTTTTTTTTCATATGACACCAGAGCTAAAAGAAACTGCCACCAAGTTAGTGAAATTTCTGTACTTCTAGCTCAGTCAAATCTTTACCATTTGAGGTCTCAGTGATAATGAATACACTGCCTGTTGTGAAGAGTGGATGCAAACCACACAGAAAGACCTGTTGACTTAAAAAATATTCACAACTTGAAGTTGAGAGTTATGTTTTATTCGGTGGGAATTTTTAGGACTTCAGGCATGGGAGACATCATCTCAAGTGACCCTGAGAGAACTGTTCCTAGGAGGTAAGAGGAGGAGCCAATTATATAGATTTTTCAACAAAGGACAGGTAGTCTGTACATTAAAAGATTATTGTTAACTAAAGAAAACCAGATAACCCACATTAAAGAATTTCGTGCTTTTCTATGTACAGGAAGATGCAAGAGTCTGGGCTCACTGAAATAATTCCTTTCATATGTACCTCAACTATCTGGGGCCAGTTTCCTGTGTCGCATCCTGAGCTTCCTTTTCTCAAGGCTCACCACGGGGAGTGGCTACAGTCTAGATGGCAGGTATTCTTCTCCTCAATGAGTTCCCTCAGAGTTCACTCCAATTCCTGATGACTGTGCAGTCCTTGCTTACTGTTATGACAGGAAATATTCCATTTCTCAGACCATACGTAGGCTCCAGACCCACTTCTTATTTCATCCATGAGCAGGGACCAGAGCAAAGCAGAAGTGTTGTGAAGAGGGCAACTGACACAGAGGTAGGCTGGAAATTGTCCTTCAAAGCACAGTTGAAAGAATGAGCATGCTTTATCCCAGAGAAGAGGCTTAGGGGGACTTGAAATATCTTCACGTAAATTATGTTATAAGAATGGGTGCCCTTTCCAAATCATATGACAATTTATGTTAGCAGTTATTCTGGATTATGAATGGTGAGCATCTCATTATATGGGTTCCTCATGCCACACAACTAAACAGTCCTAACAATGTAGGGAAATAATATTTTGCAAACAGATTTCTTTTTCTTTCTTCAGTTCATATTACCACTTCAATTATTATCTTTAGTGGGCAGATACTACTCAAATTTAGTTGACACTTTTGCCTTTGATGTGTCTGTAATGGGTCATAATATACTTAAATGGAACATAAAAACTCAATTGAAAGGAATATTATAGATAATCTACTTGAAATACAGAGGGTCTCCTCCTTTGCTTCTGAAATAATCTGCTTTGATAGATAGAGAACAAGTAAACACCTTTCTCGAAACTAAACTCCACCCATATCTGAACTGAGCTTCCTTTGTTTTCACTATTATGATTATGCAGTGGGTTACAGCATCTCGGTCTACTGTCATTAATGAATATGTCCTCATGGGAATCTGTTAACTATTGGCGATTACACAAGAGGTTTTTCATTGCTCTGTTAATAGCTTGCCCTTTTCCTGTGTAACTGGTCCTCCTTGTTGTCTGTCCCTTCCTAGGGTATACACTTGATCAGACTGTACAGGGGAATTCTCCTGCTTAGAGAAGTTGCAACAAGAAAAGAAATCTAGACAGAAGCAATAAAGCAAAATGATTCATTTGAATCTTTTTAGTATGTTGCTACAATGAATATCTGTGTAACAAGTTTTGTCATAGGAAATTATATTAAAGAAATTGTGGTTAGGCTTATGCTTTTCCAAGTTAAGTTCAAAATATTTTCTTTTTACCTAACTTTTACAATATTCTTAAAACTTCACAAATATAAACAAGTTTGGGATCAGTAATAAATCAATGAATGGTTGCAGGAAAAAGTGACCTTATGATTTTTAACCTCCCGAATCCACATACAATTTCAATTTTGGTTTCTTCAATATCAAAGAGAGGTTGTTTTGTTTTGTTTTTGTTTCTTAATTAGCAGAACAGAAGGGGTTTAGCTGCTGCTTTTATTAAGGTGAATGGCTTGCATTTACTCTTGTTAAACTATTCTGTGCTGTCTGATTTACAGATTTTTTTTTTTTCAGTTCTGTGTATACCTGTATTAGCTCTTTTCCAAATTATTTTCCCATTTAGGTTATTACAGAATGTTGAGCAGAGTTCCCTGTGTGATACAGTAGGTCCCTGTTAGTCATTTATAGAGCAGTATGTACATGTCAGTCTCAAACTCTCAATCTATCCCTCCTCCTCATTTCCCCCCAGTAACAAAGAATTCATTCTCTAAGTCTGTGAGTTTGTTTCTTACAGATATTCTTTTTCCCTTCATTCACCAAGTATATTTTATGAGTGCTGTCTGTAAAGCAATCTAGCCAAATTATTCATAAGTTTATTTTAACATATATTTATGCATGTGCTATCTCTAATAAGACACAATAATTGACAATAGTGACATAAGTTCCATTAAAAGGTAGAAGCAGAGATGAACATTTGTATATGTGTGTATGCTGTGCGTATGAGCCACAGGATAGTATTTCTTTGTTTTCCGAATGACCAAGCAGTGTTCACTGAAGGCAGTTTAAAAAAAAAAAAGGACTAACCACTATTGAAGTCTTCTTTTAAAGCTCAAATTATATTAAACAACTAAACTAATTCATTTTAATTATAGCTATAGTTTGTCCTCTTTTGTACATAATCCTAAATATTTTGTGCTTGCTCTAAGTTTATTTAAAACACAGGTATAAAAATATAATTGGCTGTCATTTAAATTAAGACAACCTTATATAAATGACAAATGGTTTATTTTGCAAAGTGTAGTCTTTCAGTAATTTAATCTTCTTTAAACTCAGTTTATCTCCATTTTAAAACCTCCAGTGGTTTTATATGTGCCATCTACTATAAACCTCTGATGTCTTCCACACAAGAAGAATGAGTTTTATGTTCTAAACCTAGACTTGGGGCCCTTCCACAGAAATCTCATCTTATTTTTCTAAAATTTTCTCTTTTCTCCAATACCAAACACCTGTGGCCAGAATGGCTTCCTGGGCATTCCTCACACATGCATTCTTTTATCAATCTCACATTTAAAATGCCTTTTCCTTATACCCTGCCTACAAATTCTACTCATAGGTCAAGACAAATTCAAGTCCTATCTTTCCCATGAACATTTAGTCTAGTTAAGCCACACTCATCAATTCCTAGTCCAGCCTTCTCTGGGTATAAGTCACTGTGGCTAGCGTCATGATGTCTTTGAGATGCGTAGATCTTATCTTCCCAGCAGGGCACCCTGAGAACATTGTTGATCATCACAGACAAGTTTTATATTCATTCTAGGATATATGCATAGGCATGGAACAAATGCTGCATTTCTGTAAGTTTGGAAGGCTTTACACTTGAAAGTGTCTAACTAATAAAGCAGGGCATCTGAGCATATGACAGTGTTCCTGTCTATAAGGGTATTTTCCTATCAGTCAGAATTTTTAGTATCTTATAAAAAGCCTCAGTCAAAACAAGTAGGATAATTTATTTACTTATTCAAGATATTTTAAATAGTAAGAGCTTACTCTCTTATTCTTAGCTTGAACCATGCAAAATTGCCAATTTTATAATTCCAATATGGTTGGACATCAGCAAATTCATATGGTTCAAATGAATATTTGCCAAGACCTATGATGTAGTAGTAAGTACTATGTGCATATGTGAGTGCTTAGTTGCTCAATTGTGTTCAACTCTTTGTGACCCTATAGATTGTAGTCTGACAGGCTCCTCTGTCCATGGGTACTGTGCAAGCAAGAATACTGGTGTGGGTTGCCATGCCCTCCTCCAAGGGATCTTTCTCACCCAGAGATTGAACCTGCATCGCAGGTTCGTTGAGTCTCATGCATTGCAGGAAAATTTACTGTCTAAGCCACCAGGGAAGCCCCAGTAGTAAGTAATAGAAACTGTCTTTATGCAGTTTATAATCTCATCAACTAAAAGAATTACCCTTGATATTTCTAAGCCACTGAGAATGTCAGTTCTTGTCTAGATCATATTATGACTGGCTTTGTTTGCACATAGGTCCTTGCAACAGTTTCTTAGTGTAGTTCCCAGTGATGTTTGATGAGTGAATAATAGTCTTTTTAATCCATCTGAAAAGATTGAGATGTACCCTAGCTACTCATACCAGTCCATTTAAATTTTATCATATGTCCATTTCCATCATTCCCATAAGCCTGTTAATGCATCTTATGTTGCCTCCTAAATTAATAAGCTTAATTTTTAAAACTTTTCTGCATGCAGCTATTCAACTTCCTTTTGTTGACCCCTTTCTAGTTCTCCCTAATGAGACCAAGTGCTATTATCTCATAGCTAGTGTAAGAATAATTGCTTCTCATATTCATCCACTTTTTGATTATTAAGACTTAATTCAGTTTTATCCTTAGCCTTTTAATTTTTCAGACTCTAAGAAGTTGACTTCTTAGTGTTTATCCTTACAAAAAAACCATTCTGCCTTCCCCAGTGACTTGCTTTGCCTAAATAGTTTCTAATTCCACCCTGCTTTTCTGGAAGTAGAGTGGCATAATAAGTGGAATAAGACAAAGTGTTCCCCATGCCCTGATGGTAACTGATGCCTCACAGGTCTCTTCAAAGTTAGGGAGGTGTTTTCTCTATTGTCCTCCTGATGATAACCAGCATATTTGTGGCCTTTTTTACTCAGAACAGCACAAAGGACTTCTGCCACCAGAAAGTAGAACCCAGTGACCCTACATCTTAACTGTAAAATCAGAGCCCATAACTTAAAAACTAGAGATGGAGTTTACTTATTTCTTATCTTGAATAGGCTTACATTAAAAATAATCTTCTGTGTTCGTGGATTTGCACAAAACTTGGCAAATCTCTATCACATTTTTAATTTGTTCCTTTTAACAGCCCTATGGGTAAATTGAAGTGATTTTCTTATGATCAAACTTGTAGAAAAGAAAATAAGGGTTTCAGGAGGTTTTACTCATAATTCATTTAGAAGTCCATAAGAAACTAAGGATAGAATCTAAGCCCTGACCTATGGTTCATTTGACTATATGAAGTAGTGTTTTGGCATGTCACAAACTAGGAAAGTTGGATGCTATCAAGACCTACCTTAGGGGGGAAAAATAAAGTCTTAAATCCTGGCTAATAAGACATTGTTATTGAATCAGTTGTGACTGTTCTTCCTATTATCTTTCATTCTCTCTTCTGGTTCAGTGGTTTCTTGGTGTGTTTAAGCTTCTGCTACCTCCTACTTGACTGAGATTATCAGCTGACTCCTTTAAATTGTGTTACTACTCATAATAAACTATCTCAAAAGCATTTTGTCATTCCACTTTACGTTTATTGGTGTTTGAGGTATCTACTCTGGTTTCACTTCAGGTATACTGGCCTTAGATTGATTTTTAACACTGTTTTGAAGCTCAGTGTACAATTTTAGACAAACCTCTAAAGGCTAGTCCTTTGATTCATGTAATACTACAAGAGTTTGTTGGCTTAGCCGAGTCTTGTATAATCTCAGGTGTTTGTGTGTGAAAACCCAAAATAACACCTTCCCAAAGTATTTGCTTCTTACATTAATCTTACCCAGTAGAAAATTTTCTTGTAGAATTCTATCTCAAGAAGCAAGTACAGTTTCATCCCAAGAATATGTTAAGATCTACTATAGATCCTTATTGATTGGCTTCAGTCAAGAATGATATGTATGTGGCTCCTTGATTCCTCAGGACTTGGGACACCAAGATTTTGTTTTTTGTTAAAGTAGAGCATCATTTTGGACTTCCCTACCACCCCTGCCTAAACTAAACCTCTTATGTTTACTTTACAGTGTTAACTACTTTCTATGGCTTTATTATTTAATCTGTATTTTCTGATTTTGTTGCACTTCAGAAACAAAAACGCTGCATTACAGTATCCTCACGTAAGACAACTATTTTTAAAATCAGGTTATCTTCTTAAAGAGGCTGCATTTCTCCTTATAATACTTCTTGTGACCTAATTAAGCTGACATTGTTTGCCTGAAAGAGTGCCATTAGCTTGTAGCTTTTCCCGTTTGAATGATGAGGTGTCACGGTATCTTAAGTTTAAGGTAATGACACTAAAGTTGTGCCAGTTTATGTCAGGCGGCCTTCTTGACCTCTTCAGAGCAGGTGCCAAGCTTTTAGCCTTTTGATGAGCAAATAGCAGCCTGTCCAACACTATCTAAGAGAAGATTTCATAAACTATGGAGAAAATGTACTTACAAAAGAGGTTTTAGTCTTGTTATTATTTTATTCAGTTTCATCACTCACGTATTTCAGAGTCATAGTATCAAGTTGCTAGACTTTTCTGAATTGTTTGAAACCAAGACTTTTTACTGACCAGGATTGAATTGTGTCACCTTCAATAACATTCCATTCCTTCCCTATGTGTCATTGAATGAACACAAATCTCTCAAGACTAGAGCTCTGCTAGGAACTATGGGAGCACAGAACGGACCAGATTCAATTGTTATCTTATTGACTTTGGACATGTGAAAGTATGAAATTTCCTTAATCTCTCACTGTCTCAATATTCCTGTCATGTCCCACTTGTAGTTAGAAAGAAATTTTCCTGTATCCAGAAAATAGCCATCTTATTAGAGAAATCATTGTCAAAACAAGGTTTGAGATAATGCTATGCTTTATCTTTTCTTTTGCCATTTCCTTTCATTTAAACTATTTTTCATGTGAAAGCTCTATTAAACTTCTTTATAATGAATACAAATACCAAAATAAAAGATTATTCTGGGAAAGGTATTTACTCTCTGGAATGACCACAGTGCACATGATTCTTACTCCTCTTTGTTATTTGCCCAAATGCCTAGACATAACCCTCTTGTAAATGCAGAATCTCAGTTTCCAGGGTTACCATTATTCAAGACTGCTGCTCTTTTAGTATGAGTTAGTTTAGTTATTCAGTCGTGTCTGACTCTTTGCGACCTCATGGACTGCAGCATGCTCTTTCAATATAAACAGCATTAGTTTTGAATGATAGATGGATTTTCACCACATTTCTAGGGTATGTTTGTAATGGTTCCACTTAAGAGAAAAGTTTCATGGCTTAAACAAAATTCACTCTCTAGGCTCTTAGGTAGAATCTCAGAAAAAATCGTTTAACATCTAAATTAAATTCAGTATGAAGACAGTGGAGTAGTGAAATGACCAGTTGGAAAGGATAGACTCTTTCAAATGCAACCAAGTAAGATTCTCAATGTCAAGAACATCTGAGCCTCCACAGACATAGACCGTTCTCTTCCAAAGTATGGAAGTCTTTGTAAACACTGATAGAGGTATGTCATATATCAAGACTCTATGGGCAAACTGTGATTTCAAACATGAACCCTAAATTCATAATAACGAATCTGACATTGAAAATATGTCAGATAAATAAATCAGATAAATAAAATAAATACATATTTTATGTTGGAAAGTAAATGTTGAAGTCAACTAATGAGTCTCTAGGAGGGTTCTTAAAGCATTTATTAACAAAGAAATGTCCAGATTCAGACATATGAAAAATAGTAATGCAGTTTACAATTGTACCTTTTAATAGGTGCTCCTTAGATATCCACAAATTCCCCCTACTAACCCTCCATTTAAAAAACTTTGCATTTCTCAGTGAGTACAATTCTGCCCTTACTATTAATAACTCATCACAATGACAGACACCTATATTATAGTACTTAAGTTACAAATAATATACATTTTTACATTGACATATCTGCATATCTTGTTCAAAGGATTGTTTGTGTGGAACAGAGATATATGGACCACACTGATCAATGTACAAAGATCCTTTGTCAAAGAAGTTAAATTTTTTTTAGCAATGTTCCTTATTAAAATTATTTTTATATTCTTATTGGAACTCTAAAATTGATTTTTGTTTTCTACTACATTTGTTTAATCATTAATGATTATCCTGAGCTAGCAACGGCAATATAGCTATTTATATATAAGGTTAACATATAATTTTATGCATTTGTTTGTAAACAATTTGTAAGAAAGAAGATAAAAAAAAAAAGAAAGGAGATGAATCTGTTAATCCAATTGAATAGACCATACATGTTTGCATGGCTCAGTTTCTGGATAGGGAGGAGTATTTTTCATTTTCTGTAGCAGATAAATATTCACCATATGCTTTATGATTGAGGATTCAAAGTTGAACTGTTTTCAAGACTGGGAGAGGGTGCTATTGATACATGTGAGCTATTAATATCTTTATTTAGAACTTCCTCTATCATTGAAAACGTGATGAGTGAGACTCTCAACTATATCATAGATAATTATTTTTCATATTAAACAGTGAAAGGTTCTAATGTGCTATTAGAAGTGCTTTTCTTTTTCTTCTGTGGGGACTAACTATAGTGAAAACTGTAGTTCACTTTTCAAGACTATGGCTTCAGCCTTTAATTTTGTCATTGTATACTTTATTCTTCCCTTGACAATGACACAAGGACCAATTTTCTCTTTATTAACAATAGAAAAATACTGTTTGTGAATAAGCTAGCCATTCTTTGTATTTGGCCAGACTTCGTTTTTCCTATCTTAAACTGACTTTAGAAAAGGTTTATTTTATATCTTGGTAAATATATACCCTATAAACCTAGTGATTTTTACTTTAAAACGAAGACAATAATGCCAATTTTACCTTAGATGATGGTTATGCTAAGAATCTATTATAAAAAAAAAAAAACTATAGGGGATCTATAAATAAATTCTGAATAGCCTCCCTTCAGCCCAGCAATTATTTCCTTAAATTAAAAAATAAAAAAAAGTTACTTATCTCTAAAATTTTATTTTTGTTTTGTGCACAGTAACAAAAATATCCAAAACTTTTATTAATGGGGCAGGGTTGGGAGCGGGGGTGCAGGGCCCTGTCTTCTCCCTATAAGAGAGAAGAGCCATAATTCTTAATGTCGTTCAATCTAGATCACCATAGTTGCAAGTATTTTGTTCACAAAAACAAATAAGTTTCTAATTTAATAAAATTGCCTGGAAATTACTTTACCTAATCAAATCAACTATCCTCCATCTATCATGACCACACTTTCTTAGCTCATAAAAAATATATATAAAATGCCAATTAATTTTCACTCAATTAGAAACTGATATGAAATGTTTCATGTGATTTGAGCTCTTCTGAAATCAAATCTCTTTTCTCTGCTAAGGAAATCTTTGCCATTGTGGACATCTCATCAATTATTCCTGGTGAAGTTTCTTCTGCAATATTCTACCAGTACAAATCTAAGTATTATCAGTGTGGCTCCTGCTAGCAGACAGACTTTAGGCACTGAAAAATACAGTTCAGCTCTAATACAAAATTATTTCAAGTTTTGTTAGTCTAAATCTACTAAAGAGGATTGTATCATTAAAAGCAACAAATTATGAATGTAACATATATAACATAATGAGGACAGAACAGATTAACATGATTAAACATTTATTTATTTTTTAATTTCTCCTCACTTTTTCTTTGGCATATTTAACAAAGCAGAGCCAGATTATCTCCTGCCTAATTGCATCTGGACTTTGCTTAAAATAGATCATTTTGTTGAACAATTTTTGGCATTTAAAATCTTTATACTGAACTGTTATTTGTTCTCTCTTGGAATTTCACTTAATTATTCAAGAGTTACAGGAAAGAGAAAGATAACGGGTGATAAAAGCTATAACTTGACAAATAAAACCTCATATTCACTCTTCTGCTGTGACAGAAAACAGGTCAGCATAAACTTCTGGGTCAGTTATTTGATCATGAAAAAATAATCAGGATGGTTTCCATATCTCCATGTGCCATCTGTTAAAATCAAGGAGCTGGATTGGAAAATAATTGGTTAAAAAATTGAATGTCTTAAATAATAAACTATACCCTAAAAAGATAGTCTACTAATCTGTACCAATGATTCAACTATATCTTCATTTTAGCCTCATATATAAATGGAAACAGTGGCAGACTTTATTTTTGGGGGCTCCAAAATCACTGCAAATGGTGACTGCAGCCATGAAATTAAAAGACGCTTGCTCCTTGGAAGGAAAGTTATGACCAATCTAGACCGCATATTCAAAAGCAGAGACATTACTTTGCCAACAAAGGTCTGTCTAGTCAAAGCTATGGTTTTTCCAGTAGTCATGTATGGATGTGAGAGTTGGACTATAAAGAAAGCTGAGCACCGAAGAATTGGTATTTTTGAACTGTGGTGGTGGAGAAGACTCTTTGAGAGTCCCTTGGACTGCACGGATATTGAACCAGTCCATCCTGAAGGAAATCAGTCCTGAATATTCATTGGAAGGACTGATGTTGAAGCTGAAACTTCAATATTTTGGCCATCTCATGCGAAGAGTTGACTCATTGGAAAAGACCCTGATGCTGGGAAAGATTGAAAGCAGGAGAAGAAGGGGCAACAGGGATGAGATGGTTGGATGGCATCACTGACTCAAGGGACACGAGTTTGAATAAACTCTGGGAGTTGGTGATGGACAAGAAGGCCTGGTGTACTAGGGTTCATGGGGTCGCAAAGAGTCGGACACGACTGAGCTACTGAACTGAACTGAAATGGATTCCTTGCCTCAAATACTGCCTCATATCATTTACTCTTCAAAAATTAGTTCAAGTGATCTTTGGAAAATGTAAATTTAACCATGTTATTCCTCCTTAAACCCCTTATTTGATTCCCTATGTTTTTTAGGGAAAACTCCTTAAAGCACAACAGAGGCCTTCATAATGTATTCCCTACTGATATCTGTAAACTCATCCTCTACCCCAGCTCACAATCTCAGCTGCAGCCTTAAAGGACTTACTGTTCCTTCTTGCTTTCACACCTGTGTGCACTTTTTTGCTGTTGCCCAAATATCTTTCTCTGTGCTCTCTGCCTCATTAAATCCTGATCATGTATTTATTCAATAATTTTTCAAGATTTGCTCATGAATCATCTCTTCTAGGAAGTCTTCCAAGAGACACCACCTTGATCCTTGCTCTGTGATGCAATAGCACCAGCTACATTTTTCATGTATGTGTGGGTTTGCTCAGTTATGTTCAACTCTTTGCAACTGCATAGGCTGTAGCCCACCAGCCTCCTCTGTCCATGGAATTCTCCAGGCAAGAATATTGGAGTGGGAAGCCATTCCCTTCTCCAGGGGATCTTCCCAACCCAGGGATCAAACCAGTGTCTCCTGCATTGGCAGGTGGATTCTTTACCAGTGTGCCACTTGGGAAGCCCAGCGTAATCATTGCTTTATGTCTGTTTCTGCCTTCATTAGACTACATTTTTTTTTTTTTTTTAAGAATATCCATCATTGCATTCCAGATGCCCAGCAGTATCTCTGGATTGAATATAGTAGATTTCTAGTGAACAAATTTTGTTGGATCCATGAATGGATCAAACAAGGTTTTGGCAGTAACTGGCTATTTGACTTTTATGATCTTCCTTAAGTACCTCACAGCCTCAGCTGTTTCTTCAAACAAGAGAAATGTTTTGCCTCATGTGGGTTATTACAACTGTTAAGGAAATATAAAAGTACTTTAAACTGTTAAAAAGGTACAAAGATAATGTGATAGTGTTATTATGTTAAACATATCCTTACTCTTTCTGCAACAAAGAACAAAGATATTTGTGAAGATTAGTGATTATGTAAGAATAGTAAGAGGAGAATAAACTGAAGTTGATACATATCTTTTTTACTTTTTCTGCATTCCCTAGAAGTCCTTTGCTGCTATAGAAACACAAGAGGGTTGTCATATTTTTCTTTGTAGGCTTTACAGCTCTGTAGTGCCAAATGCTCAGTGGGAAAGATTGCTCTCTTACCATAAGAACAGTAACATTTTCAAATCAAAACTCACTAATCAAATTGATTAGCTGCCAAAAAAATAATATCCTGAAACAGAAAACATTCTTATTTTTGAAACATTTTTGGCATTATCTATTTTTCATTATTTGGTAGAGCGAGACTTTATTGTTTGGGGATGTTTAATTCACTTGGGAAACCAAAGTGGAGAAAAAGATAACTAGAGACTGTTTTCACTGAAGAAAAAAAAAAAAAAAAAGTAAAGATACAAGCAAAAAGAAAAACAGCTTTAACTGTTATAAAGCAGAAAGTCAAGTTACTGACCTAGTTGCCTTGCCAGGGATCCAACCCAGGCCCCCTACACTGGAAACCTGAGTCTTAGCCACTGGGCTACCAGGAAGTCCAGCGATTGTCTTCTTCTGGTCCCTCTCATTCTCCAGGATCAGATGTCACACTCTCCCATATTGGAAGGTGGGTTCTTTAGCTCTAACACCACCTGGGAAGCCCTGGAAAGTCCTGAAGGCCCAGAGATATGTTTGTTCCAGTCACAGACTAGGAAAACTGGAGATCTGGTAGCCAGATGGGGACATATGAGGGGAAGGGCAGCTGAACTGATACAACCCCTCTATCCTACAACAAATAAAATACACACACACACACACACACACATACACCCTTAAGAAACAGAGAGCTTCTCTGGCAAAAAGAGCCTAGTTGCAAGAAATCTAAGTCTGGATGAACAGAAAATTTTAACAAGTAACCGTGCCAAAGAATTGATGCTTTTGAACTGTGGTGTTGGAGAAGACTCTTGAGAGTCCCTTGGACTGCAAGGAGATCCAACCAGTCCATTCTTTTGCAAAGGAGATCAGCCCTGGGTGTTCTTTGGAAGGAATGATGCTAAAGCTGAAACTCCAGTACTTTGGCCACCTCATGCGAAGAGTTGACTCACTGGAAAAGACTCTGATGCTGGGAGGGATCGGGGGCAGGAGGAGAAGGGGACAACAGAGGATGAGATGGCTGGATGGCATCACCGACTCGATGGACGTGAGTCTGGGTGAATTCCAGGAGATGGTGATGGACAGGGAGGCCTGGCGTGCTGCGATTCATGGGGTTGCAAAAGAGTTGGACATGACTGAGCGACTGAACTGAACAACTAAATAAAATCTCTAGGCCCACTATGATGCTTATTTTTGTGTGTTAACTTGATGGGTCATGGGGTGCCCAGAGATTTGGTTAAACATATAAATGCCTGTGAACATATGTTCGCATTCTCTTTAAAGATTAAATAATGTCCTATAAGGCAGTGGTTGGATGGCATCATCTACTCAATGGATGTGAGTTTGAGACAGCTTCGGGAGATGGTGAAGGACAGGGAAGCCTGGCATGCTGCAGTCCATGAGGCTGCAAAGAATTGGACATGACTGAGTGACTGAACAACAAAACAAAAAGGCAGAAAATTTTATTTTTCATTTAGACATGTGAAAACTGTGTCAATGACCCCTTAGGACCATGCTTCTCCGAGTGTGGTCCTCAGCTACTTGCATCTACCTCACCTAATGCATCAGATCTTCTGTGAATGATGTTAAATAGAAGTACCTTTAACAAGGACTCTGGGTAATGTTTAGGCACCAAGGTTTTTTAGAAGCACTGCCTCAGGGTACATGTGTATGTGCTAAGTTGCTTCAGTCGTGTGGAACTCTTTGTGACCTTATGGACCGTAGCCCGCCAGGCTCCTTTGTCCAAGGGATTCTCCAGACAAGAATGCTGGAGTGGGTTGCCATTTCCTCCTCCAGGGCATCTTCCTGACCCAAGGGTCAAACCTCCTCTCTGTGTCTCCTGCATTGGCAGGCAGATTCTTTACCACCAGCGCCACCCAGGAAGCCCCTGCCTCAGGGACTTCCTTCCAATTTTAAAACAAAAATCAATAGAAAAATTGGATTCAATCTGCAGTGTTCAGTTTCTAACCAAAGTTTCTATTTTGTTTCGAAAATATCTTTCCTACTGTACATCTGTACTTACTGAACTTAATATATTTGGGTGTAAGCATATTTGGAAGAAGTATTGTTTCTTAATATACCTAACTTTTAATTAAAATTACCAGGAGACCAAACTTTTGCATTTCTAAATACAGTCACACTACCTGCTTATTCATCAATATTAAATCTCAGTGTGACATTGCTTTAATCATCTCCAATCGTATGGGATGTTTTCAAGTTGAGAGATTAAAGGAAATGAAAGACATTTTATGTCACAATCATATAACTATTTGAAGCAATCTTTTACCAAAATATAGTGTGTCTGAACTAATTAGTGGTTAAAATAAAGAGCTAATCTTGACCAAGAAACAAGGCCAAAAAAAAGTTAAAAAAAAAAATTAAGTCACAATGTTCTACCCAAATAGAAAAGCTTTGTTATCAGATGAAGATCATACTTAGTATTAAAAAAGATCATTTACTTATTCCTATTTCCTTAAATCACAACACATCTGCAGTATTCCTAGGATGATTGCCATGGAAACATCAGTATCAGGCAGTATTGTGTGTTTTATTCTGTGCCAGTGGATATTCATGAGGTGAGGTCAGCTGTAAATTGAGTCAGCCTAACACTAAACCCCCAGTGGAAAAGAACAAATGTTAGCTTAGCTGAATTAGAGTTATTAAAAAAAAATCAATAAGGTTAATGCAAATGGTTTAAAGATAAAATTGTGTAGCTCAGTTGAATTAGAGCTAATAAAAAAATCAGTGGTTCATACAAATAGTTTAATGATAAAATTGTATTTGATTTAAGAAAGACAAGAATTTGTGTCATTTGAAGAAATTATTTGGTGAGATGAAAAATAATTGATTAAAAAAAGTCACTGTAATGGAGTGATAGTTTTTAAACTGACCTCTGGACACGGAGGCAGATAAGAACCTCTGTCTTGTCTGGAGCATCACATTTTGGACAGATCAATGAACTGGAGATGTCGAGAAAGGGGAATGAAGGTATTCATTGAGGATCTGAAGGTACAGCATGTGTAAGCATATCAGGGAAGGTTCTTTATGTATGCTATCACATGGAGCAATGGCACTGACGGGATAGAAAAGCAAGCAGGCACCATTGATTTTTCCCTGGATCCTCATATTCCTTGCTAATGCACTGGAGGGTCTAAATAATGCATACAACAGATTGCATTAGAGGTGATTGTCTCTTTATTGCATACATAAGTCAAAAGGCGTTATTAGTGCATTAGAGACTGAGCTCCAGATTGCAGATAGTGTCTTTGCCTAATGACTGTCATGAATGGGAAATTTGAGAGCCAGAGACCAAACAAAACCATCTTGATAGCTTGTCTTGTAAATTGTCTTCCTTTGCATCATAAATGTCAAAAAGGTAGTTTATGTAACAAATAAAAATAGTTTTTTTTTTTTAAATTCATGAAGCTTTTATTAATTAGGGGAAGACGTGAGTCTTCATGAAGGAATATAAAATTACCCCTGTTATTCTTCTAAAATCCGTATTTGCTATTTCTTTTTTAATTTAGGCAAGATAACTGTAAATAAACTGATGTTGCAAGCTGTATAGGATTGTCTCAACGACTGGTGTAGTCTAGAGAAGGGTTGTATATTTTAATCCTTTATTGTATATTCCATTGCTTAACCAGGATAGACATTACATAAAGCAAAATGTTTCTTCCATGTAATTCCATCTTACTGATAAATAATCAAAAGTGCCTTCCCCTTAATCACACATTTGTGGGTAATCTACCAAATGTTAGTTGAATTGTTTTTCCTCCAGATTGTGTACTAGAAACACACTTTGACTTTGTCACAACCAAAGAGTAGTTAATTTGAATACCACTGGTCCTTATATGATCTATTTCTGCAATCTTTTTTCTCCTTCAGTCTTACAAATTATGTTCAATATCTGGCTTTAGTGAGCATTTTCAATGATGTAACAACTCAGTCTCCTTGGTGGGTAACATATGTTCTTTCCCTTCCTTTTGAGTGAGATCAGTATGGAGCACTAAGTTTGCAGTTAAGATGATGGATGTCTGACCTTCATAAAGGCAGATTTGATGACCTAGAAATCTATGGCCTCTGTCCAAACTAATTCCTGGAATTTTTAAGAAAAGATAAACTTTTTGACTTAATAGGAATAAGTTACTTCTAAACCTATTCTAAATTCTGGCACTTTAATGGACACTTTGTCTTTTGTAACTTAATAGGGTCACAGTTCTGATTTTAGAAAGTAACATTTTAATTTTAGGGTGAAAATGAAAGTTTAGTTGCTCAGTCGTGTCTGACTCTTTGCGACCCCATGGACTGTAGCCTATCGGGCTCCTCTGTCCATGGGATTTTCCAGGCAAGAGTATTGGAGTGGGGTGCCATTTCCTTCTCCAGAGGATCTTCCTGACCCAGGGATTGAACCCGGGTCTCCCACATTGTAGGCAGACTCTTTACTATCTGAGCCACCAGGAAATTTTAGGGTAGTTTTAAGTTTAGAGAAAAGTTGCAAAGAACCTAAAGAGTTCCCATATGCTTCAGTTTCCCAAGTTGTTAACATCTTATGTTACTATGTGAGAAGGAAATGGCAACCCACTCCAGTGTTCTTGCCCGGAGAATCCCAGGGACGTGGGAGCCTGGTGGGCTGCTGTCTATGGGGTCACACAAAGTCGGACACGACTGAAGTGACTTAGTAGTAGTAGTATATTTGTCAAAACTAATAAATCATATTAACAATTATTTAGCTAAAATCTAGTTCTGAAGTTTTAAAAAAGGTTAGAGTGATAAGAAAATAATTTATATACAGCCAATTAATTGTTTTTCACTTTTAAAATAAAGACCAACTAGAAAACTTTTGCAATAAGAATATCATTCCATGTCAATTCATTAGAAATGACTTTGTGATTCCATTTAGGTGTTGATGTTTGGTCACTGAGTCATGTCCAACTATTTTGCAAACCCACTTACCTCTTCTGTGCATGGGATTTTCCAGGCAATACTGGATAATACAAGAATACAATACAAGAATACTGGAGTGGGTTGCTATTTCCTTCTTCAGGGGATCTTCCCCACCCATCAAACCAGCATCTGCTACATTGGCAAGCAGATTCTTTACCACTGAGCCACCTGAGATAGGCAACTAAATAGTAGCAAATAACAGATAAACCAAATTTGTAGATGGTCTTGTATTGCAGTTCATTTCAATACCATATTTATTTAACCTTGATCATTTCTAAACTAAATTTCCAAAAAACATTGTGTGTTTAGAAGATCTTGAGCAGACAGTTTCCTTTTGACTTTGAAAAAATTAAGCTTTATGTTGCAAGATTAATTGTCCAGTAACAACACAGAGGACCTACTATGTGCTAGATGTTTTGCAAGGTGCTTGATACAAGTTATCTTTGATCCTATCAACAATTCTGCAAAGTTGTTAGCATTGGTCTCTGTCTTAGAGGTGTGGAAATTGAACTTAGAAAGACAAAGCAATTAGCTTACAGTTACAGAACAAGTAAGTGAGAATTACAGGGTTTTGTTTGTTTTTTTAAAGAAGAATTCTAGGTAAAATGATCTCCCAAGGAATGAAGTACTGTCCCAAGTTTATAACAGGAGAGGTAGTATTTAAACCCTAATCCTGATTAGTAGAATGAAGTGTTTCTTTTTTTTTTTTTCCTCTCACCTCGTAAATGAAGATTGGTCAAAATCGCCATTTTTAAAGCTTAGATTGTTTCTTAAATAGTGAATCCAGCAAGTTTTGTTTTTTGTTTTGTTTTGTTTTTAATCAGGGAAGTGGTATAGATCTGGCTTAGTAGCAAATGCTACTATAAAATTTGAGAAACAATGTAACTGGAAAGTTAATTTTGACTCCATACTGAATCTTTTTCTGTGACTTAAATCTTTTTTTTTTTTTTTTTGGCCATCATTGTTATTATACAGTACTTAATGGCCTGCCTCTGGAAACGCTGCCCCTTCTCTGCCTTACTCTTAAACTAAAGTGCCTTTGTTTAGCTCACAGGGAGACAAGCTAATCCTTCCCACCTTTGAAGGACTCTGACATTCTTAAGTTCCTTGTGTAGGGAATGGTGCCACTTATTGGCATGGCTCAGAAATTCACATTTGTGGTGGGGATGGGGGCAGAATCACAGATAGCTGTGGTATCCTTGCTTTTTGATACGTCAGATATTCCATTTCACACCACCTGTGAAATGGCTATAAGGCAGTGAAACTAGCACATCCCCCTGCCTGAAGCTTGACATTCTAGGAGATATTTGCGACAATTGAATGGTCTTTTTGTTTCCTACCTCCCCGCTATCTCTGATCCATAAAAGAACCTACAATCCAGGCCCCAACAAGATAGTTATTTTGAGCCCTCTGCCATCATCTGGGTCAGTGAGCTCTCCAAATAATGTTGAATTCCTTGTCCCAACAACTCATCTCCAGGATTTATTGGCCTACCATGTTGTGAGCAGAGGAAGCTTGGCCTCAGTAACAATAAAAGTGAAGTTTATAACACAGACAGACTTTCCATCTTTTACAAGAAAATGTTTGGTGGTTATTTATAATAAGACTGAGAGATAAAAATTACATCAAACTGAATGGTCATTTAAGACATATGAAATTTAGTTTTATTATTACACAAACGTAATTATGAATTGCCATCCTTATCCATCAGGGGGCAGACAGAATGAAAAAACAATCACAGAAAACTAACCAAACTGATCACATGGACCACAGCCTTGTCTAACTCATTGAAACTATGAGCCATGCCGTGTAGGGCCACCCAAGAAGGATGGGTCATGGTGGAGAGTTCTGGCAAAACATGATCCACTGGAGAAGAGAATGGCAAACCACTTCAGTATTCTTGCCTTGAGAACCCCATGAATAGCATGAAAAGTCAAAAAGATAGGACACTGAAAGATGAAATCCGCATGTCGGTAGGTGCCCAATAAGCTATGGGAGATCAGTGGAGAACTAACTCCAGAAAGAATGAAGAGACAAAGCCAAAGCAAAAACAACACCCAGTTGTGGATGTGATTGGTGATGGAAGTAAAGTCCTATGTTGTAAAAAGCAATATTGCATAGGAACCTGGAATGTTAGGTCCATGAATCAAGGAAAATTGGTAGTGGTCAAACAGGAGATGGCAAGAGTGAACGTCGACATTTTAGGAATCAGCAAACTAAAATGGACTGGAATGGGTGAATTTAACTCAGATGACCATTATATCTATACTGTTGGCAAGAATCCCATAGAGGAAATGGAGTAGCCATCATAGTCAACAGAAGAGTCTGAAATGCAGTACTTGAATGCAATCTCAAAAATAACAGAACGATCTCTGTTTGTTTCTAAGGCAAACCATTCAATATCACAGTAATCCAAGTATATACCCTGACCAATAATGCTGAAGAAGCTGAAGCTGAATGGTTCTATGAAGACCTACAAGACCATCTAGAACTAATACCCAAAGATGTCCTTTTCATTATAGGGGACTGGAAGGCAAAAGTAGGAAGTCAAGACATACCTGGAATACCTGGCAAATTTTCCCTTGGAGTATAAAATGAAGCAGGTCAAAGGCTAACAGAGTTTTACCAAGAGAATGCACTGGTCATAGCAAACACCCTCTTCCAACCACACAAGAGAGGACGTACTGTACTAGTCATAATAAACACCCTCTTCCAACAACACAAGAGAAGACTCTACACGTGGACATCACCAGATGGTCAGTACCGAAATCAGATCGATTATATTCTTTGCAGCCAAAGATGGAGAAGCTCTATACAGTCATCAAAACAAGACCAGGAGCTGACTGTGGCTCAGATCATAAACTCCTTATTGCCAAATTCAGACTTAAATTGAAGAAAGTAGGGAAAACCACTAGACGGTTCAGGTATGACCTAAATCAAGTGGAAGTGACAAATAGATTCAAGGTATCAGATCTGATAGACAAGGTGCCTGAAGAACTATAGACAGAAGTTCATGAGATTGTACAGGAGTCAGTGATCAAGACCATCCCCAAGAAAAAGAAATGCAAAAAGGCAAAAGGCCTTACAAATAGCTGAGAAAAGAAGAGAAGTGAAAAGCAAAGGAGAAAATACCCATTTGAATGCAGAGTTTCAAAGAATAGCAAGGAGAGTTAAGAAAGCCTTCCTCAGTGATCAATGCAAAGAAATAGAGGAAGACAATAGAATGGAAAAGACTAGATATCTCTTCAAGAAAAGTGTAGATGCCAAGGGAACATTTCATGCAAAGATGGGCACAATAAAGCACAGAAATGGGATGGACCTAACAGAAGCAGAAGATATTAAGAGGTCACAAGAATATACAGAAGAATGATACGAAAAGATCTTCATTATCCAGATAACCTCGATGGTGTGATCACTCACCTAGAGCCAGACATCCTACAATGCAAAATCAAGTGGTCCTTATGAAGTACCACTATGAACAAAGCTAATGGAGGTAATAGAATTCCAGTTGAACTATTTCAAAGCCTAAAAGATGTTGCTGTGAAAGTGCTGCACTAAATATGCCAGCAAATTTGGAAAACTCAGCAGTGGCCACAGGACTGGAAAAGGCCATATTTCATTCCAATCCCAAAGAAAGGCGATGCCAAAGAATACTCAAACTACCGCACAATTGTACTCATCTCACATGCTAGCAAAGTAATGCTCAGAATTCTGCAAGCCAGCTTCAACAGTACATGAACCTAGAACTTCCAGATGATCAAGCTGGATTTAGAAAAGGCAGAGGAAGCAGAGATCAAATTGCCAACATTCCTTGGATCACTGAAAAAGCAAGAGAGTTCCAGAAAAACATCTAGTTCTGCTTTATTGACTATACCAAAGCCTTTGACTCTGTGGATCAGAACAAACTCTGTAAAATTGTTAAAGAGATGGAAATACCAGACCACATGACATGCCTCCTGAGAAATCTGTATGGAGGTCAAGAAACAGAAGTTAGAACTGGACATGGAACAACAGACTGGTTCCAAATTGGGAAAGGAGTACGTCATGGCTGTATATTGTCACCTTGCTTATTAATCTTATATGCAGATTACATCATGAAATACCGGGCTGGAATCAAGATTGCGAGGAGAAATATCAATAACCTCAGAAATGCAGATGACACCACTCTTCTGGCAAAAAGTGAAGAACTAAAGAGCCTCTTGATGAAAGTGAAAGAGGAGAATGAAAAAGGTGGCTTAAAACTCAGCATTCAGAAAACTAAGATCATGGCATCTGGTCCCATCACTTCATGGCGAATAGATGGGGAAACAATGGAAACAGTGAGAGACTTTATTTTCTTGGACTCCATAATCACTGCAGATGGTGACTGCAGCCATGAAATTAAAAAACACTTGCTCCTTGGGAAAAAAGCCATGACTGACCTAGACAGCTTATTAAAAAGCAGAGACATTACTTTGCCAACAAATGTCTTTCTAGTCAAAGCTATGGTTTTTCCAGTAGTCACGTATGGCTGTGAGAGTTGGACTATAAAGAAAGCTGAGCGCCGAAGAATTGATGCTTTTGAACTGTGGTGTTGGAGAAGACTCTTGAGAGTCCTTTGGACTGCAAGGAGATGTAACCAGTCCATCCTAAACGAAATCAGTCCTGAATATTCATTGGAAGGACTGATTCTGAAGCTGACAGTCCAGTACTTTGGCCACCTGAGGCAAAGAGCTGACTCATTGGAAAAGACCCTGATCCTGGGAGAAATTGAAGGCAGGAGGAGAAGGGGACGACAGAGGAAGAGATGGTTGGATGACATCACCAACTTGTTGGGCATGAGTTTGAGTAAACTCTGGGTTGGTAATGGACAGGGAGGCTTGTGTGCTGCAGTCCATGGGGTGGCAAAGAGTACAACATGACTGAGTGACTGAACTGAAATGAGTGGAAAGTTCTGTTGATTTAGTAATGCAGGGTGTGCATGTGTGATATTGTGTGTTTGTGTATCTTTGCTGTAAGAGATAAGGGATTAGGATGTTTGAGGCTCTGCTAGACTCCTGACCCTGAATTTCTTTTTGATTAGGGATTAACAAGATAAATACTTTTGAAGGCATTGCCGTGCTCTGCTAAGTCACTTCAGTCCTGTCTGACTCTTTGCAACTCTATGGACTGTAGCCTGCAAGGCTTCTCTGTCCATGGGGATTTTCCAGGCAAGAATATTGGAATGGTCATCATGCCCTGTTCTAGGGGAATCTTCCTGACCTGGGAATAGAACCCAGGTCTCCTGTGTCTCTGCCATTGGGAGGCAGGCTCTTTGCCACTAGCACCACCTGGGAATTCCCTCTGAAGGCGTTATTGAAATGGATTCTCCCTCTTTGATTACTGTAATTTCTGTCTGGTTGTTCTTGCTAGAGTCCCTTGAATTTGGGGGCTCCAACGGGGTGCTATTGGCTATTTTGAAGTATAGAGAATAGCCCATATTTATCAAGACTATTTTTATAGTATCCTACTTTGAATTAAATATTAAGAGATTGTTTTTGTTCCTTCACAGTTTATTAAGTAATAAATACATTTACAAAACAAAGAATAACCCGGGGTTAATTCCACATGAATTTATCAGGTGTCTAATTCGTTTTGAATTTAGAGATCTTTTTCTTATTAATCACCATATATATAGCTTGAGATTTCACATTCCTGCCTAAAGAAACATGTTGTCATTAAGGTTTGCTATATGGCAGATGAAACATGACCAACAGCAAATTTCTTTGTCTTCCAGTATTACTCCATTCCCAGCACTGGCAAAGTACACATATAATATTAAGTAATATTTTTAGTGATAGAAGTCATACTTTTATAAAGATCTTTATTTTGTTCCTAATGATACTTCTTCCTAATGAAGCCTCCTAATGTGGATGACTCTTAAAAGAATCCAAATAAAAATTAATATCAAACATTGGGTTGACTTCTGCAAAAGTAATATAAACGAGGGGCACCCTCAGGAATAGCTTTATCTGCCAAGGATACAGCAATGAAAACTAGACAAAAGAACCTTGTCCCACTTGTGAACTAGTTGGGAAAGTGAGACAACAGGCAGTATAAATAAGGAGATTCTATTCTATGTTAGATTATGGTGAGTGCTATGGAGAGAAAAGGGACTAGAGTTTGGGGGCAGAGGTTAACCTTACAGTTCTTGATGAAGACAGGGAACCCTCACTGAAGAGGATCAGTGGACAGACGTTTCAAGGAGGTGATAGAGTGAGCCATGTAGGTATAGTGATCAGGAACATCCGGATGGAAGTAAGCATGTGCAGAGCCCCTGAGACATTTGATACAGTCTATGAAACATGACCTTGAACATAAGGATATAAACCATGTCTGATTAAATATTTTGCAACCTAATATTGTTGCTTTAAAGTGTTTTCATACATTTGGTCTAATTCAATTATTTTATCCATTCTTTTCTCACAGGAAAAATGCTTGAATTTGACATGACTATTAAAAAATGGTTCACTTACTGAAGACTGTACCTAGTATATAGGGATCCATATAATTTCAAGCCTATAGTTTCTTTAGCTCTTCACACTAAAGTTTTAAAAGGTTGTAACTTTCTTTCATAATTAGTTGTGAATTACTTTTGCTGGGAGTGTAATTGGTTGTGAAATTGCACTCTTAAAATTCTGTTCATGCTTTGTGAAGGAAAGCATTCACCAATTCCTCTTCTCTCCTTTATCTTTGCTGTGTTGAATAATTTCACACAAAAGAGGAAAAGAAAATCTCTGAAAACATGGCACAGGAAAGGCCATTTGTTCTATTGCCAGCTCACTGATAAAAACTCAGTGAGTAAATAGTACTTGAAGGCCAGATCTCCTCTGCAAAATAATCACTGATAATTGAAACACCAAACAAGTGAAATAAGTAGATGCCAAATCCTTTCAAAGAGTAATCTACTACTGCCCTTTTCAGTTAGGACACATCCTTTTTCTTGAGTCTAAAACCCTGAGGGCTCATTTGCCAAGGACTTTATCTTGAGCCTTGGCTCTGCTGTGTAGGTAAGCTCCTTGTTTTTCTATAGTTCTGTCTGTGGAGAATGGAGACTTCCTTTCCAAGTAGGTATGAAGATGAAGCACACTCTACTCCCTGCTTCTCAGTTTGCTGTATGGGAGAGCTAGTGACAGAGTTCTTTGCGACTATCACAGGAACAAATATAGCACATACCGCACAGCACAGTTCTGAAAGCACCCAAGTGCCACCCTGCTCATTTCAATCTCTGTAATGATTGGCCTTGGATTTAGAAGCCTGAAGGTGAATTATCCTGTTGGGTTCAGATGAGTGCAATTAGCTGGCAATTTAAACATTTAAGTAGATATGAACTTGGACTGTTTTCCAGCATGCAAACTAATTGTAGCCATTTTATCTAGCAGGTTCTAAAATTGCCCTTGAAAATGGAAACACGCGTTCCTATAAATTTTTATGAAATAGCCAGTGTCCAGATTAGAAGGGGCTAGACCTCATTGAACTTCTGGTTAAGTGCTAAAATATTTGCTTTTGTTTAATGCAAAATTCATCAGCTATAAAAGCAGAATAATGAATTAGGACACCAGTTTTAACTTTTAGTAAATAAATCACTTAGAAAATTGGGAGATACTGTCTTCACCTATCTGATAAGGTGAAGTTAATGAGAGAGATTGGCAGTGTTTTCGGTAATCTTTCAAACTGGATACTTACTTGTTATATCTGGCACTGGAAAGAACATTAAAATAAACAAACAGCAACAAGAACTACAACAGCAGCAAAAAAAAAATGTAGTAGATATCACAGACTTCTTCCTGAGACAGCACTTTGAAAGCTAAGACCTATTTTGAGAGAATTTAGGCAATAGTTACCACTATAAACCAGGAATAGTACTTAAGTGCTACAGATAGAAAATAAAACAAATAAAACTTTGAGTCCTGAGGAGGAACAGGTTATGGCAGATTGGCAGTTCCTAGAAATTTGTCTCTCCAGTGATGAGGCTTAACTTGTGGAATGTCAAAGATAAAACCGAACATAGACATCATAGTGTTCAACTTCTAATTTCACAGAATTACACAGATCCCCTAGGTTTCCCAGATGGCACCAGTGGTAAAAACCCACCTGCCAATGCAGGAGACATAAGAGACACAGGTTCCACCCCTGGGTCAGGAAGATCCCCTGGAGGAGGGCGTGGCAACCCACTCTAGTATTCTTGCCTGGAGAATCCCATGATCGGGACCGACACAAGTGAAGAAACCTAGCATGCATGAACATAAAGCCACAAATTATTGGGCCTAACTGCAGCTAAGATCTCCTAAGTTTTAGCCACAGTACCTCCTTCCTCTTTTCATTTGCTCGATCATGGATTCACTGGGCAAGCATTTTCAGCGTACGTGTGTATGTCCCAGGCACTACTCTGGTTGTCGGGAACCAAAATTTGCACAGTTCCTTAACATCCTGGAACTCATTCTGGTAGACGATATACACAGTGACTTTAGATGTTTAAAAAGTAATTTTTCTTAGTGGCAACAAGAGCGATGGGGTTGGCTGAGCAGGTAGGGATAATCAAGAGATTCTCAAGAGTTGTCGTGTGTACCGATAACTCAATGATAGAGAGCTAGCTGTGGGTGAAAAACATTGCCAGCAGAGGGAACACAGAGATCAAAAGCTCTGACCAAGAAAAGCTTGAGCGAATGGAGCAAAGAGCAAGGAGGACAGATCAGCTGTGGGCGGAGAGGAAAATGGGGAAGGCGATGAGGGTGTCGACAGGTGATCCACATCAACGTTCTGAGCATGACTAGGGTTTGGAGACAGGTATGTGAGGGAGATGACATTCAGAGAACAATTCTTGAAACAAAGGCATGGAGTTAGGAATTGAATATTGCTCTGTGACTACTCATTGTCTCTCTCTTGATATAAGTTGATACCTCAATATGGGGAAGAGTGTCCCTTTGAGGGGTAAAAAAAAAAAAAAAGAAACCAGAAACAACAAAAAAGGAATTAGTGAATACTATAGGTAACTTGAAGAAAGGGTCTTATAGATCACATTCACCCCAGCTTAATTTTTAAAGGCTTGTCTATATGTCAGTCTGTCCATTTTTTTGAACATACATGTCCCTACCTCCTTACTCTAGCCATCAAGACTTTTAGCAGGCTGAGGGTTAGGATTAGAGAGCTCAGTGACTTCTTCATGGTCACACCTGAAGCACCAAAAGTAATAGGAAGCCACTCAGGACCACTGCGTCAGGCTGCCGATCCTCACAGCTTGGGCAAGCCTGCTTTTCCCATCCAAGCCCATCTGCCTCCTGGGCACTTTTCTGAGTAAGCAAGAGCTGATTTCCAGACAGAGTTCACTTCACCAGATTAAATTTTGTACATCAGAGCATTCAGGGGAGATCACATTACCCAGGGGGACTTTACTTGGCAAGGTACATCTCTTAAAGGAGCAACTAAGCTTTGTATTACAAATTTAGCCTAATGTGATGCAAACTGCCATTAACTGATTCTATTAAAAAAATACCAAACTGGTGTCTTAAAGCTTTTCCAGGACTGGCGAATACTAGACCATATGTTAGGTGGAGGAAAGACTTTCTGGGCTACTTTCTTGCCTTTTAGCTTGGTGGCATCATTGTTGGAGAATCTTCCTCTCTCTTCATGGAAAAATGACAAGGGCTGCTAACGTGTGATTCACTTGAGAAGCAGAGTTGTATTTTGTCCTCCCAAGAGGGGAAAGAAAAATCACTTCATAAAGTTGGAAAACAGACTTCGGTTTTTTCATTTCTTGCCTTTGATGAACAATCTTCACCCTCCTCTTGTGGGTAATCAGAGTATTATCCTAATGAGTAGAACAAGGTCACAGTTGGCCTTCAGCTTTTCCTGATTCACGTGTGTGTATGTGTACCAAACACCTTCTTTAATTCGATGCAAGCGGATCCCATGACTCACTGTACCCTCTAAGGAATAACTTGTTGCATGTAGGACATAATAGAAACCATTTTAATCTTATTTTCTCTTATTTCTTCAACTGTGAACTTAGCTTGCACAATTGCTGAGTTTTCTGTTAGAGAATAGAGTGTTTTTATGTTTCAGTAACTTTAAAACAAGTATTGAATGACAGAAGTTCACTTTAGAATGTCTAGCAATGATTTTTACATTAGTTCCTTCCTTCCCCCAGTACATAGCAAATAATGTCCAGAGTAGTGTAAGAATTCTTAGGGTTTTCCCAGTGGTTCAGTGGAAAAGAATCTGCCTGCAATGCATGAGACACCAGAGACACACGTTCAGTCCTTGCATCAGGAAGATCCCTTGGAGGAGGAAATGGCAACCCACTCCAGTGTTCTTGCCTGAAAAATCCCATGGAAAGAGGAGCCTGGCACGCTACAGTCTATGGGGTCACAAAGAGTCGGACATGACTGAATGACTAAAGAGTGTAAGAATTCTTACCATCCATGCTCCTTGACTGTCTTCTCCTGTGTTCCATAGGCTGCAAGGACAATGAAGATCGCAGGAAGCTAGTATATCTGATAGTTAGGAAACTTTGGTCAACTTATAATAATCAGAGATGATTTGGAGTTGGACATAGTGCCAGTGTTGTTGTAAAGAGTGAAATTAACAAAGGTGTGGTGAGGAGGTCATGGCTTCAGGATAGGGAGGTGCTACTGCTGGGCGTGAGCTGGGCAGACTAGACTATGCCAGGTGAAGATCTGCAGGGAAGGAGATAAAACTGTAATTCAGAAGCCATTTGCAACATAGCAATGCCTTCCAGTGTTTAACAAGTGCTAGTCTTGTACCTAATTCCTGTATACTTAGAAGAGTTAATTTTATATTGAATTTTCTTCTTGTTCAAACCCCTACATTATTTATGTTAAGAGTTAGCCAAATATTTGGAAGCACAACCGCTTGCTGCTGGCTAAGACTGGAAGACAGTAGGGGCTGAAAGCCAAAGTGAAGTGGTATTTTCTCAGGCAAAATTAAGAAAATTTGCTTCCTTAGGATAGCTTCTTACAAATCACTGTGTTTAAGATACTTTTTTCTTACCTTTCTAAGGCAGCAAAATATAGAGGAAATGCACTTGAGAGTATTTGTTGAATACATGTATGACAAAGGTAATTTGCTTTCTATGCCAGGATAATTGTGGACCATGACATTATAGTAGTAACATCTGCCCTTTGTAGAATACTTTTTCTCCACTGGATACTGGATTGAGTGCTTTTTACATACTTAATCTATTCTAAACTCATTTAATTTGAATTACAATGCATGGGACAGATGTTTTTTAAGATGAGAAAAGCTAAATCAAGAAGTATGACCACTTGCTGGTCACTCACTAGTAAATGGAGAATGCAAGTTCTGACCAAAGCATTTGAGCTTCAGAAATTAATAAAAATTACAGTCACATAACCTTAGGCAAACCATATAATTTCTCTGCATTTGTTTCTTTAGCTATTATTAAAAGCAAAAATGCAGTCTCTGATGGGCTGTTGTATTAAAGTAATACATATAAATGCTGACAGCTCTGTATAGCACATAGTAATCTAGGACTACTAATTAGTAAGGTATATGTACCCTGCAACTTCTTTATTTGACCACTACTTGATTGAAGATCTGATTTTTCTAGAGCATTTTGATGTTCCCTTGAATGCATGAATTTGAATCTGATGAGATGATGTGATAAGTACGACTCTAATCCTGATACGATAGCCCAAGCTGGAATTTATATGCTCTAAGAGTATGTGATGTACAGGGGGTACAATGGTCCATGAACCTCCATGAAGTTGCTCAGTCATGTCCGACTCTTTGCGACCCCATGGACTGTAGCCCAACAGGCTCCCCCATCCATGGGATTTTCTAGGCAAGAATACTGGAGTGGGTTGCCATTTCCTTCTCCAGGGGATCTTCCCGACTCAGGGATCGAACCCAGGTCTCCTGCATTGTGGGCAGACACTTTACCGTCTGAGCTGCCAGGGAATCCCTAAGTACAATGGTATATGTGTATACATACATATATATGTATATGTGTCTGTATATTTTCTTGTGGGCACCAAACTGTATACCTAAACCATTGTTACTTTGACTTGTTTGAATTTTAAGTTTCTATTTTAGAAGACTTTTTGGTAAAAAAAATCCTTTATTATTCTGAAAATAGACTGTGATATGATGACCCTTTCAAAATTGATATATGGTATGTAAAAATTGTTGTTCAGTTGCTAAGTCATGTCTGACTCTTTGCAACCTCAGGACTGCAGCACACCAAGCTTCACAGTCCTTCGCTATCTCCTGGAGTTTGCTTAAACTCATGTGCATTGAGTCACTGATGACATTCAACCATCTTATCCTCTGTAGCCCCCTTCTCCTCTTGCCCTCCATCTTTCTCAGCATCGGGTCTTTTCCAATGAGTCAGTCAGCTTTTCGCATTACGTGGCCAAAATATTGGAGCTTCGGCTTCAGCACCAGTCCTTCCAATCAATATTCAGGGTTGGTTTCCTTTAGGACTGGCTGGATTGATCTCCTTGCTGTCCAAGGGGCTTTCAAGAGTCTTTTCCAGTGCCACAGTTCAAAAGGGTCAATTCTTTGAATGATGTCAAAATGAAGCTGCACAAAAGAAGTGAGATCACTTCCTTTTAAAATCATTCTACTTTGTCATCTTTTACACTAGCTATTCCACATAGGGTATAAATGTATTTATATATTTATATCTTAGATTATGTCATTAATACTTCCTAGTGCAAGTTCTGGGGTGACAGTTGCCTGAGTTTGAATCTGGCTGCACCACTTACTAGCATGTACTCTTAGGCAAGTTATTTAGATTCTCTGCCCTTGATTTGCCCAACAGTAGGAGAAGGCGATGGCACCCCACTCCAGTACTCTTGCCTGGAAAATCCCATGGATGGAGGAGCCTGGTGGGCTGCAGTCCATGGGGTCGCGAAGAGTTGGACACTACTGAGCGACTTCACTTTCACTTTTCACTTTCATGCATTGGAGAAGGAAATGACAACCCACTCCAGTGTTCTTGCCTGGAGAATCCCAGGGACGGGGAGCCTGGTGGGCTGCCGTCTACAGGGTCGCACAGAGTCGGACATGACTGAAGCAACTTAGCAGCAGCAGCAGCAGTATGAAGATAATTAATCTCCTAAGTAAAGGTTATTATGAAGATTAAAATTTATGTACCTGTGTTAAAGTTTATGAACAATCTTGTTAGTATTAAGTGACATTTATAATTAATATACAAATATTTCTTTTCCTTATTCTCATTTTTAGTTTATTAGAAAGGTTTTATGACAAATTTATTAAAAATACACTTAATAGACAAATAAATCTTGTATTTAATCTCTGAAGTGTGTGCATATCTCAAAATTATGATTTTTATCTTCAGTAAAATAGGAATAATTATACTTGTCTTGACTACTCATAGGATTGTTTTAAGAATCTAATGAGATACCATTGGTAAGGATGGTGTGAAAATTTCAAAGTTGTAGTATACATAGTCATATAAATGTTATATCAAAGAATAAGCCTGAGAGAAAGAGAGGAGGAATATTTTACAAGAAGAAGCAATAGTCTACTTTAAGAGAAATCGAAGGATATTTTCATGAAGCCTTCATGAAGGCAGGTAGAAATTTGGAAATCATGTTGAAAATGAGATAATATCAAAAGAAAAGATGACCAATGAAATCATGGTATAGTGGTTAAGGGCATAATCCTTGGAGAAGGACTTCAGGAATCAAAAAAGGATGACCATATTGAGATGAGAGATTTCCATTTACACCTGCTTAGGGAATATAAGTCACTGCAGAGGGTGATTGTAGCCATGAAATTAAAAGAGGCTTGCTCCTTGGAAAAAAAGCTATGGCCAACCTAGAGAGCATATTATAAAGCAGAGACATCACTTTGCCAACAAAGGTCTGTATAGTCAAAACTATGGTTTTTTCCAGTATTCATGTATGAATTGGATCATAAAGAGTTGGACCATGTATGAGTTGGACCATAAAGAAGACTGAGTGCCAAATAACTGATATTTTGAATTGTGGTGCTGGACAGTCCTTTGGACTGCGTGGTGGTCAAATCAGTCAATCCTAAGGAAATAAACCCTGAATATTCAAAAGAAGAACTGATACTGAAGCTCCAAAACTTTGACCACCTGAGGTGAAGAGCCAACTCACTGGAAAAGACCCTGATGCTGGGAAAGATTGAAGGCAACAGGAGAAGGGGGAGGAGGCAGAAGATGGAATGGTTAGATAATAGCATCACTAGCTCAATGGAGGTGACTGGGAGATAGTGGAGGACAGAGGAGCCTGCATGCTGGAGTCTTTGGACAACAGCAAAGGGGATATAAAATGTACTTTATAAATAAGCTTGATTAAGATAATAAAGATGATAATTTTAGCGGGGGAAAATTTTTTTATTATTATTTTCTGTACAGCAGATCTGGAATTTGGTACTTTATCTAATCAGATGAAGTATAACATGTATATTATTATGGAGCTTTCAACTTTCAGAGGGATGTGCAAATCAGCCTGGCATATACTGAAAGCCTTGAGGAAACTGCAGGCATTGAACTTCATATTTATCTACTGAAAGGCAGGAGAAATACCTAAGGGACTGGCAGGGAATGGGATAATGGGGAGGGTAGAGAGGAAGAGAGAAAAAAAAAAAAACATCAAAATTGAATACTTGTTGTTTCCTAGCAAAAGAGAGAAAGCAGTATAAGGCAATTTGGGAATGTCACAATTGAACACACAAAATTAAATTTTTTTCAGAAAGCAATTTACTGTATTGACAGTTTCCATTTTTACTTTTGAAATTTTCTGAGTAAAGCCTGTTCCTTTTAATAATTGCTGACAATCCTTCCAAAGTTAAAATCTGAGCCATTTGTCAGAAACCATTAATTGCAGCCATATTCTGTGCTATGCAATATTTTGCATTTATATTGAGTCTTTCAATCAATAACAGAAATCTATGAGTACTTTATGGAGAAGGAAATGGCAATCCACTCCAGTACTATTGCCTGGAAAATCCCATGGACAGAGGAGCCTGGTAGGCAACAGTCCATGGGGTCGCAAAGAGTCGGACACGAGCGAGCGACTTCACTTTCACTATGAGTACTTTAAGGATCATTCTTATAGAATAACAAAAGTAAATCATAGTTAACAACTAAGTTTCTGTATTTACAGATTGCCCTGGGGAAAATTAATAAACATAAAAGAATGAGATTCTTGGGCATAGGTCTAGGCAGTGTGTTGGAATCAGGGAGTTATAAAATGTGATGCTGGAAGGTACCTTCAGCATTATCCAGGACAACACCCCCATTTACAAATGAGAAAATAGGGAGACAATGGACTTAGCCAGTGGTTCTCGAACTGGTTTCTGTAGCATCAGTATCACCTAGAAACACATTAGAAATGCTTGTTCTTGGATCCTACACTCACGACCTGCTGAGACTCTGGGGATGGAGTGTAGCAATCTGTGTTTTAAGAAGCAGTTTCAGGAAGACTGTGATGTGCACTGGACCAGATTTTAACTAATCTAAAAGACTCTAGATTTTAACTAGTCTAGAGTAGATTAGATTTTAACTAGTCTAGAGTATATTAGTCTAGATTTTAACTAGTCTAGACTAGATTAGTCTAGATTTTAACTATTGTGGACTAGATTTTAGCTTGAGAACCCTTGGACTAGATTTAATTATTCTAGCACGTATATCCCAGTGTGTTTCCCACTGCAAAATGCTGCTTTTCTTCTTTTCTGTCAGTCCTTCTTGAAATTAATAGGAAGAAGACATTCAAAACTCGATTGTGTACACAAGCATTAAGCATGGTGGAAAAACAGAGGATACTGTTTTGCAATATACATCTTAAGATATCTTTGCATGACTTGAAAATTTTAGACAGAAGTGGTACTTTTAAGACTTTAACAATGCAGATAATTATCTAATTTCCCTAATTCAAAGAACTCTGATTCTCCTAGAATCTGTAGGAGGTATTTAAGGATAGTACTCTAGCCTCATACTACTAATATTTAGAAAGAGACCTAATATCTTGCTTAAATGGAGTCAGTCCTACATCCTTTCCCCTGTCTTGCATCCAGATTAATAAACAATGACAAAGAATAATAGAGCCTTTAAATTTTTTCACCTCCTTGCAACATACACTGTAAACTGATATATGTTGCTGTGAATTCCTAATGCATGTTTTAGAATGCTGAATATGGAATAAGAATTAATACATATTGCATTTAATCACTAAAAGGAAATTGCCATTATTGAACTCTGAATAATATGTAAATTTCCCTCTTGATTGGCTTAAATTGGTTTACTTAGATTCAAGATAATTCTCCCATAAAATAATTGTAATGGTTCTTTTGCAAACAAATCAGGTGCGTGTTTTCATCAGTGACTATGAGAAGATTCAACTGAGAATCTTCTATTGGAGACAAAATTCAAATTTTCTTTTTTCTTTTTAATTCATGTTTTTATTGAAGGATAATTGCTTTACAGAATTTTGTTGTTTTCTGTCAAACTTCAACATTAATCAGCCATAGGTATAAATATATCCCTTCCCTTTTCAACCTCCCTCCCACCTCTCTCCCCATCCTGACCCTCTCCATTGATACAGAGCTCCTGTTTGAGTTTCCTGAGCCATACAGCAAAATTCCCGTTGGCTATCTATTTTACGTACTGTTTTGTAAGTTTCCATGTTACTCTTTCCATACATCTCACTCTCTCCTCCCTCTCCCCATGTCCCTAAGTCTATTCTCTACGTCTGTTTCTCCATTGCTGCCCTGTAAATAAATTCTTCTAGATTTCATATGTGTGCGTTAGAATATTACATTTATTTTTCTCTTTTGGACTCACTTCACTCTGTATAATAGGTTCTACGTTCATCCACCTCATCAGATCTGACTCAAATGTGTTCCTTTTTATGGCTGAGTATATTCCATTATGTATATGTACCACAAGTTCTTTATCCATTCATCTGTCGATGGACATCTAGGTTGCTTCCATGTTCTAGCTATTGTAAATAGTGCTTCAATGAACAATGGGATACATGTGTCTTTTTCAATTTTAGTTTCCTCAGGGTATAAGCCTAGGAGTGGGAATGTTGGGTCATGTGGTGGTTTTATTCCTAGTTTCTTAAGGAATCTCCATACCATCTTCCATAGTGGCTGTATCAATTTACATTCCCACCAACAGTGCAAGAGCGTTCCCTTTTCTCCACACCCTCTCCAGGATTTATTGTTTGTAGACTTTTTGATGATGGCCATTCTGACTGGTGTGAAGTGATATTTCATTGTGATTTTGATTTGCATTTCTCTAATAATGAGTGATGTAGAGCATTTTTTCATGTGTTTGTTAGCCAACTGTATGTCTTCTTTGGAGAAATGGTTTCCTTTGTGTGAGTTCTCACTATTTGATTCTCCCTAGGATTAGTTCTCTTGTAGTCTGGGGTTTTGAAGTCAGTGCTCCCACTCCAAAGGCTCAGGACTTGATCTCGAGTTTGTGTGGGTCTTTTCCACTGGTCAGGTACTCCTCTCTGCTCTCAGCTGGTGTTCTGCATGCACTTCTGTGTCTGAATGTGTATTCCTGATGTATCTGTGGAGAGAGATGTACTCCACGTCCACCTACTCCTCTGCCATCTTGTTCTCCTGTAGTGCATTCAGGAACTGAGATCCACTTTTATCCTCAGGCTGGGTGGGCTTGTGTTCTTCCCATCAGCTTGAGGGGCCTGATTGGTGCTGAAGGGACAGCTCTGGCTATGGCCAGATCAGGCTTTAGGACCCATGGATAGCTTCAAAGGGGCTTCTGCATGTTCTCTCTCTTGCCTGTGCCTGTATTGTTGCCATGGCATATGCCTTCAGTGTGGCCACTGGGATGCCAAACAAGCCATTTCCCCTAACAAGACCCCTGGCTGCTGACCCATTCAAAATCCAATGTTCCCATGAAGCAATTATAATAAAACATAAACACAGAGCTCCTGACTTACATCAGTTCAGTTCAGTTGCTCATTCGTGTCCGACTATTTGCGACCCCATGAATCACAGCACGCCAGGCCTCCCTGTCCATCATCATCTCCCGGAGTTCACTCAAACTCACATCCATCGAGTTGGTGATGCCATCCAGCCATCTCATCCTCTGTCGTCCCCTTTTCCTCCTTCCCCCAATGCCTCCCAGCATCAGAGTCCTTACCAATGAGTCAACTCTTTGCATGAGGTGGCCAAAGTACTGAAGTTTCAGCTTTAGCATCATTCCTTCCAAAGAACACCCAGGGCTGATCTCCTTTAGAATGGACTGGTTGGATCTCCTTCCAGTCCAAGGGACTTACATAGGTACTTCCAAAACCCAGTATCTAATTTGGGATTTGTAATTTTATTTTACTATGAGACTGTCCCCAACATTGTGTGAGCTTCAGGCCCCACAAAATCTAGATCCTTTTTTTGATCTAGGGAGCATTAGGTACTCTGTTAGTAGGCAAAAGTATTTTACATTTAAACTGGGTAAAAGCTTTTCCATTTATGCTCAATGAACACTGAATCAAAATGAGTACCCAAGTCAGTTTGAAAGCAGATAGAAAGTGTTTCTGTATAAGCTCCTTGACAGTTGCCCCTGGTTTTGGATTCACATTAGGCTAGGTTGTCAATCACTTCTTTAGCATTTTAGATTTCCTTTTTCTTGAATAGCAATAGACAGGAAGCACTTAGTAGCTTACTGTGATATTAGCCAATGGAGTATGTATTCATATACTTATAAATCTAAGTCTCTAAATGCTTTCAAAGGAAGGACAACTGTATTTTGGGTCAATTCTGGCCCCAGGAATTCAAAAAACACTTTTTAGTTTAAAAACTTTAAAAGAAAGCATCTTGATTCATCCCTGAAATCAATGCCAAATGCTTATTGAACGGATATGTCTTTGATTTGTTTGTGTGGCTTACATCTCTGATGTCTTGGAATGACAGCATGATTTACATCTTCATTTTAGTGAAAGGATAGCTTTTTCCTTCATTCAAAGAGACAAAAAAATGATCCAGTTGTAAATATGCTTCAGTTTAAGTAGGGTTGTATGTTATAACTAATTTAAAAATTCCATGTGGGAGAGCAGAGGATTACTATGGTCTTCTTTTGGTTGGCATTTTAAAAGCTGAAATGTTGCCAGCAATGCTTTTAAATCACTCACTGCTATAGAAAGGAAGTTATAAGGGAAAACAAACCAAGTAGTATTTCTAAATAATAGCAGCCACAATGGTAACAGTAAGCATTCTAATGGACTCTGTGTGTGTCAGCATGAGGCTCATTTGGTTTATGGCTTTAGACTCATTGCCTCTTTGCTCAGCTTTATTCTTAATGTGCTCAGTCATATCTGACTCTTTGTAACCCTTAAGACTGTAGTCTGCCAGGCTCCTCTGTCAATGGGATTTTTCAGGTAAGAATACTGAAGTGGATTGTCATTTCCTCCTCCAGGGGATCTTCCTGACCCAGGGATCGAACCCACATCTTATGTGTCTCCTGTATTGCAGACAGATTCTTTACCACTGAAGCATCAGCGAAGCCCCTTATTGTTAATGAGTTATCATCTTATCCAAGTAAATTTCTCTCTCCAGACCTCAATTTCTTTGTATGTTTCACTTGTAGGATGGTGCCTGCCACATAGCTGATGATAAATATTAAAAGTATAACAAACAGAGTTTATAGCTGTTTCAGTGAAGAAATCTGAGGTGCATTCTGTAAGCATGAGGTCGCTTGGTGGGGAATGGCGGGGGGCGGGTGGTCAGGCAGTGATCTAGGTTGAAAATGAAAGTGCCTCTCTTGCCTGTACTTGTCCACATTTGGGCAACAAAAGAGTAAAAATTAGTGTTATGTTAGTGACGTTATTAGGAGAGTAAATGGTGATGTCAGGAGGGACAACTAACTGCCATGCTTTTCTCTGATCTCTTGGTAACATTACGAAGACACAATCAGGGCCAGGGACTAAGTTGTATTCTGTTTTGATGCTTTAGTTTAAAAGCTGGTGACTCCTTAACTTTCCTGGTAGTCATGGTGAAAAGTAACAGTGGTGGGCCCCCAAAGGGGCGCTGTATACAGTGATGCAAATAATACTGAGAAGGGCTTCCCAGGTGGCGCTAGTAGTAAAATCCTGACTGCCAGTGCAGGAGACAGGAGATGGGGGTTCAATCCCTGGGGTGGGAAGATCCCCTGAAGAAGGAAATGGCAACCCACTCCAGTATTCTTGCCTGGAGAATCCCGTGGACAGAGGAGTTGGGCTACAGTCCATGGGGTCACACAGAGTCAGACTCATCTAAAGTGACTTAGCACATATAATACTGAGAACCTAAACTGACTTCTAGAAGTTTATTAAAAGGTTAAAAAAAAATATTGCAGATGGTTCAATGACTGTGGAACCAACATGCTTGCTTTTTTTTTTCACATTGACAAGATGATCACAATTTTAAAATACTTCTCCTAGCCTTCTCTCTGCGTTTTTATTTACTCCCATTCACTTTGCAGATAGCCTTTTGGTTGGATCTCTTCAGAAAGTAACGTTCTAGCATAAGAACCAAATAAGATCAACACTACACAAGGGCAGAGTATCCAGTCTGTGGTGTGCTCTATGGCTCTGTAATACAGTTTTTTATTACCCAACAGCTTGCTACAATAAATTAAATCTTTACTACAGGAATCACGTTTTGGATTAAGATATGCTGGGTGGTCTAATTTTAACTTGATCAATGGGAAGATTTGAATTATTTTATTTTTTAATGCACATCATTTATCTTTGACTACCAGGAAAACTCCAGTAAAGTGAATATATCAAAACTGTGTTGGATTATAGTCAGCAAGCACATTTACATGTGTATAACCTGCACTTTTCCTATGTGAAGGAACCCTTGGCCTCATAATTCTCAACCCAGGACTGTTCAACCCCTAAGGAACTGTATGACTGAGAGTGGAGGGACTTCAAAGAGCAATAATATATTAGTTCTAATATATTAATTTTAAAACAGATGTGTTGGTATTTTAGAAGAGTAGTTATGCAAATGATTAATTTTTCATTAAAAGTATGAATAAAACATTTTAAAGGTAGATTATATTAAAGTAATAGATCCCATTTCATGGAAATAACAATAAATAAGAAGATAAACAAAACTAATTACTTAGGTATTGCTGTGTGCCTAGTATTCAGCTAAAATTTTACATCATGAAGTAGGTGTTATTTTCATAGTACTGATAAGAAATGGTAGCTTCAGGAGGCCAACTAACTTGCTTTTAGTCAAAGCTTTTTTAAGTAGGGAAGTTGAAATTTGAATTTAGGCACTCTACCTTTAGAACTGTAATTCTCAACCATTGTATTTTATAATATCAGCCCAAATTTGTAACTCCCTGTAAACATCCTTCAGGACAGTATGGATAGCTGTGTGGATGTACATATATATTGGTACAAAATTTTATATAAGTGAATAAGTATAGGCTGTTCTGTAAGCTATTTTTTTTTTTTTTTTTGATCTACAGTGTGTCATGGGTCTCTTTCTATATTAAAAAAAAAATGGATAGAGGATAGAGGTGATGACAGGTGGCCTTGGCCTGCAGCAGCTGGAAGCAGGATTTCAGTTCCTGGCCAGAGATTGAAGTCAGGCCTCAGAAGTGAGAGCATTAAATCCTAACTACTAGACCAGTGGTCAGTGACAAGACCATGGCCCTTCAGTTTTGCAGAAAAATATTCCCACAAAGATGGAAAGTAGTGAAACACGTTAAGTGCTTATTAGAGGAAAAAGAGTCCCTGTGGATAGACGCATGAGTAGGCGCAGAGAGAGGGTCACACCTTCATGGTAGTCTGCATCGCTTACATGAAGCCTTTATTCTGGGCTTTCATTCACCAGTCATTTTGCTTTGCCTGGTTCTGAGTCCATATTTGGCGTATCTCAGGATCCCCACATGTGTGCACACACATCCTAGTCAAGATGGATTACAGGCAGGAGGCTTGTGGGTAGGTTCTTGTCAGTCCCCTTTGTGACATCCAAGGACCTTTATAGTCCAGAAGGTCTCCTTGACTTTGAGAATGAGAAAGACCTGGTCTCTGTCTTTTATTTATGCAGGGCTCAGCTCCTCCTACTCTTCATCTTGGAATATCTGTCCACAGTGACAGACTCCAGCTGTTCAGGCTGGGGCCCATCTATCTCCTGCCTCAGAGGTACATAATTTTAAGGGATGAATGCAATTCTATAATGATTAAAAAAAATACAAAGGTCATATGTGTATGTGTCATATCCTCTTTTATAGGCAGATATAAATTCTATAGAATATTAATTTATATACTGATGAGCTTTTTTTCTTTTTTTTAGGGTCAGTCCTACTAGGAGAAATTTGGGGACAAAAGCTATAGCTATTATATATTTGGTGCATCTTTCTAGCAATCAAACAGGAAACTAGAGTAAATGAATGCTATGTTAGCTATGTTCTTTCAAAATTAAGTTATATCAGTGTTTGTTTTTCTTTTTTAACATAGCCAGAATACTTGTGATTGTTGAAGTGGGAGTTATTTTCATGTTTATTATCATTTGTATCTGCTTGCAAAATCAGTTCAGTTCAGTTGCTCAGTCGTGTCTGACTCTGCGACCCCATGGACTGCAGCATGACAGGCTTCCCTGTCCATCACCAGCTACTGGAGCTTGCTCAAACTTCTGTCCATCCATTTGGTGATGCCATCCAACCATCTCATTGTCTGTTGTCCCCTTCCCATCTTGCTTTCAATCTTTCCAAGCATCAGGGTCTTTTCCAGTGAGTTAGTTCTTCGCATCAGGTGGCCAAAGTACTGGAGCTTCAGCTTCAGCATCAGTTCTTCCAAAGAATATTCAGGACTGATTTCCTTTAGGATCGACTGGTTTGATCTCCTTGTAGTCCAAAGGACTCTTAAGAGTCTTCTCCAACACCACAGTTCAAAAGCATCAATTCTGCAGTGCTTGGCTTTCTTTATACTCCAACTCTCACATCCAAACATACATGACTACTGGAAAAACCATAGCTTTGAGTATATGGACCTTTGTTGGCAAAGTAATGTCACTGCTTTTTAATATTCTGTCTAGGTTGGTCATAGCTTTTCTTCCAAGGAGCAAGTGTCTTTTAATTTCATGGCTGCTGTCACAATCTGCAATGACTTTTGGAGCCCAAGAAAATAAAGCCTGTCACTGTTACCATTGTTTCCCCATCTATTTGCCATGAAGTGATGTGACTGAATGCCATGATCTTAGTTTTTTCAATGTTGAGTTTTAAGTGAGCTTGTGAGCTTTTTCACTCTCTTCTTTCACTTTCATCAAGAGGCTCTTTAGTTCCTCTTCACTTTCTGCCAGAAGAGTGGTGTCATCTATGTATCTGAGGTATGGATATTTCTCCCTGCAATCTTGATTCTAGCTTGTGCTTCATCCAGTCTGGCATTTTGCATGATGTACTCTGCATATAAGTTAAATAAACAAGGTGACAATATACAGCTTTGATATAGTCCTTTCCCAATTTGGAACCAGTCTGTTCCATTTCTTACTCTTCCTGCTTGATCTGCATACAAATCTCTCAAGAGGCAGGTAAGGTGGTCTGGTATTCCTGCCTCTAAGAATTTTCCAGTTTGTTGTGGTTCACATAGTCAAGGCTTTGGCATAGTCAATGAAACAGAAGTACATGTTTTTTTTTCTGGAATTCTCTTGCTTTTTCTATGATCCAATGGATGTTGGCCATTTGATCTCTGGTTCCTCTACCATTTATAAATCCAGCTTTTACATCTGGAAGTTCTCAGTGCACATACTGTTGAAGCCAAGCTTGAAAGATTTTGAGCATTACTTTGCTAGCATGTGAGATGAGTGCAGTTGTATGGAAGTTTGAACATTTTATTGGCATTGCCTTTCTTTGGAATTGGAAGGAAAACTGACCTTTTCCAGTGCTGTGGCACTGCTAAGTTTTCCAAGTTTGCTGGCATATTGAGTATACCACTTTCACAGCATCATCTTTTTGGATTTGAAATAGCTCAACTGGAATTCCATCACCTCCACTAGCTTTGTTCATAGTGATGCTTTCTAAGACGAAGTGATGCCCACTTGACTTCACATTCCAAGATGTCTGGCTCTAGGTGAGTGATCACACCATTGTGGTTATCTGGGTCATGAAGATCTTTTTGTATAGTTCTTCTGTGTATTTTTGTCACCTCTTAATATATTCTGCTTCTGTTAGGTCCATACTGTTTCTGTTGTTTATTGTGCCCATTTTTGCATGAAATGTTCCCTTGGTATCCAAATTTTCTTGAAGAGATCTGTAGATCTTGAGTAGATTAGATCTTGAATTCTTGAATAGATTTCCCATTCTGTTGTTTTTCTCTTTCCTCAGCCTTATCCTTGTGCATGCCAGGACCCCTCAAAAGACTGAGCCAGACCTGCCTTTGAGTGTTTGAGTGTCTCTGTGGAGTCACGGGTCAGCAGTGGGCTGCTGTGGGGGCAGGGACTCTGGCGGCAGCAGACCGGGGAGGCTCAGCATGTGAGCCCCACCATAGAGCCACTGAGCAGACAACCCACAGACTGGAGAACAGCTGTACCAAAGAAGTTCTCACACTGTTGCAAAAGTTTTAAGACCACAATAGATTTCCCAACCTGGGGCTGGCAAAGGAACAGAGAATCCCCTGGTAATTTGACTCTGAAGGCCAGTGACATTTGATTACAAAACTCCCACAGGACTGGGGAAACAGACTCTTGGAGGGCACAAACAAAACCTTGTTCACACCAGGACCTAGGAGAGAGAAGCAGTGATCCCACAAGAAACAGAGCCAGGCTTTTCTGTGAGTGTCCAGGAATCTCAGGTGTAGGTGTGGGTCAGCAGTGCAGTCAAGGGCACTGAATGCAACACTCCTGGCATAAGTCCTTTTGAAGGAGGTTGCCTTTACCTCTACCAAAGTTTGGCCTCAGGCCAAACTACAGGGAAGGAATACGGCCACACCCATGAACAGAAAATTGGATTATAGATTTACTGAGCACAGCCTCACCCATCAGAACAAGACCCAGATTCCCCCATAGCCAGTTCCTCTCCCCATCAGGAAGAATGGGGAGTACATATGTTTATATTTTTAAACAGATTTATGATCAGAACGGATATTTTTATAAACTAGAGCTTTTGGAATCATATGATACAAAACTTTTTTATAATATCATTGTGTTTCACTTACATTTCTCACTTTAAAGTCCAGTGCTTAAAAAAAAAAAGTATCATACTTGAATCCTGTTAGCAAAACCAAATTTCAGATAATCTCTTAAAGTTTCTGAGATGACATTAAATTATTACAGGAATATATGGTTTTACACTACTGTAAAATAGGAAAAGGAGTACGTCAAAACTATATTGTCACCCTGCTTATTTAACTTATATGCAGAGTACATCATGAGAAATGCTGGGCTGGAAGAAGCACAAGCTGGAATCAAGATTGCCAAGAGAAATATCAGTAACCTCAGATATGCAGATGACACCACCCTTATGGCAGAAAGTGAAGAGGAACTCAAAAGCCTCTTGATGAAAGTGAAAGAGGAGCATGAAAAAGTTGGCTTAAAGCTCAGCATTCGGAAAACTAATATCATGGCATCCGGTCCCATCGCTTGATGGCAAATAGATGGGGAATCAAAGGAAATAGTGAGAGACTTTATTTTTGGGCTCCAAAATAACTGCAGATGGTGATTGCAGCCATGAAATTAAAAGACGCTTACTCCTTGGAAGGAAAGTTATGACCAAACTAGATAGCATATTGAAAAGCAGAGACATTACTTTGCCAATAAAGGTCTGTCTAGTCAAGGCTATGGTTTTTCCAGTGGTCATGTATGGATGTGAGAGTTGGACTGTGAAGAAGCTGAGCACCGAAGAATTGATGCTTTTGAACTGTGGTATTGGAGAAGACTCTTGAGAGTCCCTTGGACGGCAAGGAGATCCAACCAGTCCATCCTTAAATGACATCAGTCATGAATATTCACTGGAAGGACTGATGCTGAAACTGACTCCAATACTTTGGCCACCTGATGCAAAGAGTTGACTTGGAAAAGAGTCTGATGCTGGGAAGGATTGGGGGCAGGAGAGGAAGGGGATGACAGAGGATGAGACAGCTGGATGACATCACCGACTCGATGGGCATGAGTTTGAGTGAACTGCGGGAGGTGGTGATGGACAGGGAGGCCAGGCGTGCTGTGATTCATGGGGTCACAAAGAGTCAGACATGACTGAGCGACTGAACTGAAGTGAACTGAACTGAAAATTCACTTTATCAAAAATCTTTCCTAGAAGATTTAAAGAAATATAATTTGTTTCCTGTATTTTGAAGATTGTTTACCATAAAATAACAAATTCCAAATGTGGTAATATTGTATTCTTTCTTTCATTATATGAGTCAATTTGCAGTCAGTTTGTTTCTAGTTAAAACATAAATGTGAAGACATACACACTTTCAAATCAACTACAGTATTTTACCATTCTTAAGGTCTACTAATTTGTTTGGTCTTTTTGTAGTTATGTGTTTGTATGTGTGTGTGTGTGTGTGTGTGTGTGTGTTAATGAAAGCCATTAAGTTTGATATTCTATTGAAATACAGGTAAAAGGAAATAAGCACTTTATTGAAATTTCATCATGATGCAGGATATAGTTTTAAATTTTTCCATTTCTGTCTCTCTTACCACTTATGAATTGATTCAGTGAGGCTGTCACTTTTTATGAAACAAGGTATTTAACACATTAAGTCTAAAATATCCTATGGAAAAAAATCCTATAAACACATCATCTTATAATCAAAATATTCAAAACCTTACACAATGGAATTTGTTTCTTTCAGTTTTGTTTACCTGTGTTTCTTCTTGATCCATATGTTGTTTGATTTATCTAACCTATGTTTTATTTTTGGTTTCTTGCTTTGTTCTATTCTTGTGTATTTCCAAGCTTCCTGGAATATCTTTCAGTATATTCAATTGACATCCAGATTTTTTGACTTTGATTTACTCTTGGGGATGCTCAATCACGTGGAAATATTTTCTATTACAGGCCACAATGAAACAGGCAGATTTGGTGTACTTTTGGGGATTCTTCTATCAGTTTTATCTTTAAGATATAAAACAGTTTGGAGGCTGATAAATTATAATCTATTAAATACTTCTTTCTGAATACTTGTTAAAACAGTGGCACAGTTTTCTTCATCCATATTCTCATCTCTAGATGTTTCTATCAAATTTCATGATAGATCCTAATGGATAAATCCAAGCATAATTCAATTAGATTATTCATATGCTTTTTCTACTTCTTTACTCTGCAGTCTTACTTTCAACTCGGTAGGTTAATAACCTGGATTTTTACGTGTGGTTATTGATTTCAAAAACTCTGTTTTTAAGTTTTAAATCACACTTAAAATTCTTTCTGGATATCAGAATAATCATTTGTCTTTGCCATTTTCTGTTTTTAAAGATATTCTCTCCAACTCTGATCTTTTTACAACTTCAAATTTTTGCAGGGAATTTCCTGGCCACCCAGTGGTTAAGACCCCATGCTTCCACTGCAGGGGGAACAAGTTTGATCCCTGGTCAGGGAACTAAGGTTTTGCATGTCATATGAGGGGGTAAAAAAAAAAAATCTCAAACATTAGTGAATTTTCTTACTAAATGCATAAATACAGAGCACCAGCCTAGAGTGGATTCCCTTCTGTTGAGCAGAGGTGAGAGAGTAACATTCAAGTCTGGCTTCTCACAGAGCCAAGAACTTCAAGATTAGAGCAACAGAGAGAAGGCTGATTCTTTTTAATAGATAGAGCCTTTTATTAAAGCCTATTGTTAACAATAAATGTTCTATTTATTTATATATCCTTTAATGTCTTTTAATGACTACTTTGGAATGAACTGTTAATGTCAAAGTCTTCAGTGGATACTGTTAGAAGACAGTGTTAGAGTTGTTCCCATTAGTACTGTGTGCAAGCTGATGTTCATTATATTGATATTCATTTCTACTTTGTATTTGGAATCTTTGAAATTATGCTTTAATTAAGTTGTTCCTAACCATAGACCATTTAGCATATTTAATTCAGTTTTGTATTGAGAAACTTTGTTTTTATTTTTCCCCCATGTTGCCATTTAGCTATTTTTCCAGAAGAGTTTGGGATGAATGCAATGGATTTTCCCCCCCATACTAGATCTCTTAAGGGTAGTTTTGTAGACTGCACATAAAATTAATGCACATAGAAAAGGTAAATTGGGATGTCTTTTGCAGCATATGTATAAGTTCTTATTTCTGATTTTATAAATATTAACATAAATATTTACCTTTGCCATTCATTTTTGTGATACTGTATAGGAAGAAAAATAAAATTTCAGAAAGAATAACATACTGCACCATACCTAAAAAGGAGACTCATCTAGTAACAAAATGTTTCATCTTATTTATGTCATATTCATTGATTTTTATTTAATGCAACTATATCTGGAATACAAAATCATAAGTGGTAGAGAATGTCACCATATAATTTTGATTATATTCCACTAATATGAAATATGAAATATGTCATCCCAGGAAACTTGCCTGTTAAGTAAATCAAAGGTAGAAACTTGTAAGCACATGATACTATTTGACTTTCTTAACAATATGAGTTTGAAGTGGTATCACCTTATGCTTTTAATTTGCATGCTTCTGAATTTGAAATACAAATTTTGTATCAAATATTTTTTTAAAGAATTGTTTCTATGCTATTCCTTTTCCTTGACTTGAAAATGCCATGTTTATGGAAGAAACTTGAGCTTTTTGTCCAATACTTAATTACGTGAATTAAAATATGTAAATAGCATTTTTTCTTCCATTAGAAAAAAGAAAATATTAATTTTAGGGGCCTGGTATTTCCCTTTAAGCATAGGCAGTTATTTTATGTATTTATGACTATGCTTTATTCTGTTAGCTCACTATAAACAGAAAAATCCATGTCTTTGACTTTTTAACATTTTTGCATTTAAAGAGATGTACCGAGAAGGATGAAATGATTAAACCATCACCTGCTTGACACAAAAAGTAGAGCATCCTACTGCTTCGGTATTTCATACTGTACCTGTCTCATTTCAACCATTCCTCCACCACCATGATGGGACACATGCATATTTTAGAAGAATGCATTGGTCTCACCTTTGAAATGGCTCACAAAAAATCACTGCATTTACAATTTGGAAAATGTGTTTTCCAAGAAGCAATACTCTAAAATTTAGTGATTAAGTAGTTACTATTCAGTTAATGCAACTGAAAAATGAATTGGGTTGGCAGAAAAAATTTTATCACTGTTTTCTCTGATAAAATATACTGTACATCCCATCCTTGCTATAAGGGCTCTCCAGAGAGCTCACATGTGGCCTTTACAGTGGACACCAGCTGCTTATAAATATGAGTGAACCATAGACAATGAAGGCCTCATGGGTAATACACTGAGAATTCCCTTGGATCTTACCATTTTTATTTCATAATATTAGAAATATGATTACTTTCCTATTTATCTTTGACATTATTTGCACAAAGTTATTAGGACCACACCTGTTATTTTACCTTTTGCATATTTTGAATCCATTTCAACCTGTAATGATGTAGCTGACAAGAATTAGGTTCAGCTGAAGATACATCTGCTTTTCAGTTTACACAGTGGTATATCCAGTTGCCACAACAAAACATTTTTTAGATAAAAGTATTTCTACATAAGTAAATATATAGATGATATCTCAGCCGTGACATTTTGTAATTCAATCATGTGTAAAGTCATTTTCGTTCTGTCAGAAATGAGTGCAAAGAGCACCAGAGTAGTAGAGTAAAAAAAAAAAAAAAAAAGGCATGGGGCTTTAAAATTAGAAAAAATTTATTCAAATCCAAACTCAAAAGTATGAATTTAGACAAATATCTTAACTTTTTGGAGTCTTGATTCTTTATCTATGAAATACTAATAATACTTCAAAGAAGTATGTACCATGTCAGTCTTGAATTCTCCTGTTTAATCTTATCTTTCTTCATCTGTTCCCATCTCACTAAATGGAAGTTTCATTTGCTCTGTTGATGATTCTAAAACCACAGAATCATCCTTGACTCCTGTTTGTTTTCTCTCTCAACACATAAAACTCGGTCTACCAAATAAGCCTTCAGTGTGCCCACTTTTCTCTGTCTGTACTTGGATGATCTATCCAAACCACCATCTCTGTCCCTCTACTAAAGAAAGAAAGGGAAGTCGCTTAGTCGTATCCTACCCTTTGCGCCCCCATGGACTGTAGTGTGCCAGGAATCTCTGTCCATGGAATTTTCCAGTCTAGAATACTGGAGAGGGTGGCCAGTTCCTTTTCCAGTCCCTATACTATGACTCCCTCAATTCTGTCTTCACATAGTAGTTGGAGAAATCTTTCAAAAGAACATTAATCAGGGACTGAAGTCCTTACTCTCCACATGAAACCGTTTCAGTTGTTGCATTCAGACTAAAATCCATGCCGTGACCCATTGGTTTCAATGTTAACAGTCTCTCCCCACCATTTAATGCTCCCTTATGCTACTCCTCTCCTTCCTTATTCTCGTTTTTGTTCAAATATTTCCACCACTTTGGAATGCTCTTTCTTAGGACTATCTCATAGTTAACTTATCTGTATTTGTTTCTGAGTTTAGTTATTTTGGCTTCAAAGAGGTCTTTCTTAACCACCCAGTGTAAAGTACACTTGACCCCAATAAAGTCACTCTGCAGCATATCCTGTCTTACTTTTCTTATAGTACTTATAACTAAAATTTTCTTAATTATTGATAGTATATTGTCAACTTCAGCCAGCATCACCAGTTACCAACTGAATCACGCTCTGCTACTCACCACTTACAAAATCAATTACATACTCACAAATGGTAAAAGAAAAAGGTGCTTAAGTTATAATGCTGGCAATCTAGGGAGATGGTGGATTCAGAGTCCCTTAAAACCACCTCCCAAGATTCTGGTTGACACTGAAAGTTTTAAAGGGAAACAAGTAATTTCAGTTAATCACTGAGATAGAGGGTCAGAGCCATTGTCATCCCCCTACTGTGTGCAGGGTCCTTGATTCCTTGTGATCTTCCTCTAAACGTTACCATGTTACCACAGTTTGGGAGATTACTGAAGGGGAATCTAGGTAAGAGATCTGGTCATCTGTTAATTATTTACTCTTCATTTCCATTTCTTTCATCTATGGAAGTAACTGACAAGTTAGGCATGGTATTCTGTGATCAAAAGATTTGAAAGGAATGCTTGAATCAGAGATGACTAAAGTATTGATGCCTGGTTTAAAAATTAGTTTCAATGTAGCTTTGCTAAAGTTACAGGAATAGGGGCTTCCTGATGAGGATGGTTTCCTACAAGGAGCTGCTTTACACATCTTCCCAGTAAAAATGAGAAAATCGGTACCATGAAGGCAGGGATTTAGTTAGTCTTTTTGATGCTATACCCACAATACCTGGAACAGTCTTTGGCAACTGTTAGGTGCTCAATACTTAATTGTGAAAATCACTGATGGCTGCTAGTATTTTCCATAAATGTGTGTGTGTGTGTGTGTGTGTGTGTGTGTTTGAGTAACTGTGCTGATTGTTATGGAGAATACAAAATTGATCAGACAGTGATAATCTTCTGGCACAAAAGATGGGCTAAAGTGTGTATACCAAATAAACTTAAAAATAGAGGATAAAACAGGGTAGGGGATAATAAAACTGTTTTGTTTTTTTTTTTTTTCTGTAAGTGAAATATATTGCACCGAGTATGGCATTTACCCTAGTCTTCAATGGCATAAAATTTCATGAGCAAATATCAAGTTAGTTTTGGAACAATTATTGAAACAGTGCTAACTGAGGCAGAAAGTAGTTTTAATGTGAGTAGACTAAATAATTCCAGGTGCCCTTAAGGTCTGCATATAATACTATAATGGAGTATAGGCAAACTCCGTTTTGCAGTACAGCTTTCGCGTTTGATAGAAATAATTCACAATATGCAAAAGTGTGACAGACAGGGAGGCCTGGCGTGCTGCGATTCATGGGGTCGCGAAGAGTCGGACACGACTGAGCGACTGAACTGAACTGAAAAGTGTGACATATTGTACAACGTTTACCAAAACTTTTCCTCACTCTCTTGTTTGCAGTAAGAATTCTGTTTAAAGCTTTGCAAATCTTTTGATGGGATATAAATGAAGCTTGGAGTAAGAACTGGGATTCTGTGGATCACATTGTGTCCCTTACTCTAGCACTTAATCAGACATTTGTAGTCAAATTACTTTAATTTCCTTTCTCTTTTCACTCTGAAGTAACATTTTCCAGGTATTTTAGAGAATTAATTAGTTTCCATTAATTAATTTGTTTTTGTTATGGCTTTAATAACTCTATTGAATCTCTGAGTAACTCATTGTAATGGCGTAACTCATTGCCAACTGCAATACAATAGGCTTTGTGTGAATGGAATTCTTCTTTTGATGTCAGTCAATTAACTAAAGCACTTTTTAAAATACCTACCTTATAAGCTACTCTGTGCCCAGGACACTGTAGAGACTCCAGGAGTAAACTATTTATTAGGTTGCTACAACTTTACAGTCTAGTTGGGAAGAAAATATTAACTTATAAGACCATCCAAAATGAATGAAACATATAATTAATCTTCCACAATATAATAATATGAGTAATAAGTAATAAGAAATGTCTTAGGGTGATAGATGAAGTTCAACAGAGCTCCATTTTCATTGTCCCAAGTCTCCAGTCTCATAGAATGTACTTACGTGTGTATCATCATACCAGAAAGTCTACTCTTAGTTATTTTGTCCAAGAGTAGTATATTTGTAGTATTCAAGTCTGAGTATGCCTTAGTCTTAACAGGATACTATTAAATCATAGTAGGCAAGAGTCTACAAAGTCGATATCTATGAAGTGTGTAGGGGGAAAGAGAAGGGGACAGACTGAGAAATAAGGGAATGAATAACTAGTGAGTACTTAATGAATTTAAATTACATATGTCCATATATTTTCTCACTTAATCCTCATAATTCTCTTGCAAAATGTTGATAGATACCCTTGTCCACATTTCACAGTTGAGGAAACAGGCTCAGAGAGAGGAAAGAACTTGTGCCAGATACTCAGCTCATAAATAGCACAGACAGAACGTGGGCCTCTCTTTCCAAAGCTACTCTTTTCTGCAACACCATGTAACCTACTGAATTTAAAAAAAAATGTCTATAATAGAAGTATAATACAAAGAGAGGTTATTCTAGGTGTTTTGGGAGAATTGAATTCATTTGAGTTAATTAGTTTTCTTTATTATGTGATTTACCCCAGTGAGCCTAAGAATAACACACAAGAAAATGGGTCTTTATAATTAAGGACATTATAAAATGAAATAATCAAATCTCCATTTGACAAGACTTATGTTTTTGTCTTCAGTAAGTTCTCAAACTAAGATGATATAGATAGATATCAACAATTATAAAACAATAAGTGTTAACAGTGAAATTCAAGAAATGAACCTTTTTCCATGACTATTCGGTCTTTCATTATTACTTAAATTCTTTCAACAAAGATTGGTTTGTTAAGGGAAATACAATTGGATGGATTCAAATATCATTCTCTTTTACAGTTTATAAAAGAATAGTATTTAAAAGGCTAATTCAGGTTGTTAAAATATTTTGGTGAAGTTATAAATACTCCATCAGGAATCTGTTTCTTCTGTGGATCTAATTTGCATGTTGCCTTTACTGAAGGACTGCCAATTTGGTGATTTGCTTCATTCTTTCAAAACTAAACTAATAGTTTTAGCTTTAATATTTTTGGCAAAGGGTTTGAGGTTATTTAAGGAAGCTTCATAGTGCCTATTTAATGTACATACTTACCCACTTTCTGAGAATTCTTCTGTAGTCATGTACTTGCATATGCCAGGAAATGCAGAAGAAAATTCAGCACCCTATGTGTATTTAAAGAGGAATCTGGGGAGAGGAAAAAGGGAATGTAATTTTTTTAAGTGAGAAATTGACCAATGCTGCTAGCATCTGTGATCTAATTTTGCACTATCCAATATGGTAACCACCAGCCACCTGTAGCTACTGGGCAATTACAGTGTGGCTGGTCCCAGTTGAGATATGCTTTAAGTGTAAAATATACACTAGACTTTAATAACTTAAAACATATGTATATGTTTGTATATATAACACACACATACACACACACATATATAGATACATACTATATACACACACAGAGTGTGTGTGCATACAAGCATCTCATGAATACTTTTATATTGATTACATTTGAATGATATTTTAGACAAATTATATTAAAATATATATTGAAGTTAATTTTATCTTTTTCATTTAACTTTCCTATGGCTGCTAGAAAATTTAAAATTACATAGATAACTTAAATTACATTTCTCCTGAACAATAATTATCTAAGTAATGCAGAAAATCATTATAGATATCCTTTCCATTACTTGAGACTGATTCTTATTGCCTGAAACTTTGGAATTCAAGCCCGTGACATGGGAAGCATACCAAGTGAGGTTATATCAATGATCAAGTCATCTCAACTCATGTATCATATTTACTATCTACCTGTCATCCATCAGAAAGTACGGAGGTGAAAAAGATGGAGCTTCTACTGTTTATCTGATGTCTGGATAAGACAAGAAGCATTCACTCTACAGTAATTCAAGGCATGATAGGAGCCCCCAAAGGCTGGTAAAGTGCCTATGGCTTCTAGAAAGCAAAAACAAAGGCACTCATTTAAGTTTAAGGAGAAAGAATTTGGTTAAGAGATTGTGGATTGAAACAATGTACAACCTAAAAGTTTAGAATTATATTTTATTGGGCAGATATGATGAAAGTTTAAGCCTGGGAGACAGCCTGTCATATAGCTCTGAGGGACAATCCAAAGAGATGAGGGAGGAGCCAGGAAATAGTTTTTGCAAAAAAAAAAAAAAAGTCAAAAAAATCAAAAGATTACTGTTAAAGAAAAAACAGACACCTCAAGTTAATGTATTTATCACTTTTCTTATATGAGAAGATGCAAGAGATTGGACTCTTTGAAATGTGCCTTAATTATCTAGGGCCTTTTTTCTCCCCTCCATCCTGAATCCCCTCAGAGTGCACAGTTGGAGACAGCTGCAGTAACTGGTGGCTTTGATGGCCATAACATCCTTCGTTTACTGATATGGCAAGTGACGTCTTCCACAAGATAGAGGAGTGGTCTACCCAGAAGGACTAGCGCAAGCAAACCTGAACAGTGAAAAAGGAAAAGACATGCTAAGAACAGTGAGTAATCTAGGTGACCCAGAACACACAGAGAGAAAACAAGATAGAAAGCAAGTTAAAAACAACAACAACAAAAGATAATGCTTGAATTGTGGAATCTTTGATTGTTAAGGTGGCAAAGCATTTATTGTTAATGTGTTAGACTCCCTGGAACCCACCACAAAACTATAGTTCTGAAGAGTTTGTATAAAGCAATGACATCTGGACTCAAACTGGAAGAATCGTGCATGCTAAGTGGCCTCAGTCATGTCCGACTCTTTGTGACCCTAGGGACTGTAGCCCACCAGGCTCCTCTGTCCATGGGGTTCTCCTGGCAAGAACACTGGAGTGGGTTGCTCTGCCCTCCTCCAGGGGACCTTCTCAACTCAGGGACTGAACCGCATCTCTTTTGTCTCCTGTATTGGCAGGCAGGTTTTTCACCACTAGCGCCCCCTGGGAAGCCCAAACGGTAGCCTTTCAGGCAAAAGGTAATGAGGACCCATATTAAGATGATGAAATGAGGATAGAAGGAAGAAATGGACATCAAAGCTATTCCTAAGGTGTTTCATTGTCTTGAGGCCTGAAATGGACACATTACACAGTAGCACTTCCTCCTGTATTCGTGTGCACACATGTGCATGTGTGTGTGCATATGTACTGGGAAAAGGAATAAGCCAGTGTGCACAAAGAGTCTACAAATCTATATCACAGTTGTAACTGTTAAAATAGCTCTGTTTAAAAATTTCTGAGTACAGGTTCACAAAGAAAGTAATTTTCCTACTGATAACAGTAAGCATTGGTGTCATTTTTTTGTTGTCTGATACCCAGGTATGTTCATATTCTTTAGCCATTTATAAGTAGCAAAGTAGAGATAGTTAATGATATATTATATTACTAATCTTAAGCAAATTCAGTGAATGCATTTAAGTTTCTAGCCGTTGCTTCAGGCACGAAAAAAGTATGTACCTGTATCCCCTTCTTTCTGACCTATGTCAATACTCCTGCTACAAGATAGACTAAGTATTTGTCAAAAGAAATGTGGTTATATAGGTGTGGCATGTGAGAGTAAATTCTTTGATTCAGTCATAAACAGTACAGTGAAACCTCACTGAAAGCGTCTCATTTTGTTCTTCAGTACTGGTTTGTTGAACCTTTGTCTGTGAACAATGTGCATGCACTTGCAGAGGCCTCGTTTTTGTCATCGCAGAAATGTAAGATCTGTCTCCTTCTAGTCAGAAAATTTCTGTAATTTAACTCCGCTTCTCCCAAATATAAAGACCCCGAGCTTTATTTCCAGAAGGAAAAAATAAGGAATCAAACTGCAGAAAGGGAACTTTCCTCAAGCAAAGCTATAATAATAGCAGCAGTTTGAGTTTTCCTTAAGGTGATTTAACTCGTTTGCAAAGAATAAATGAAACCCATTTCAGATACTGAATCCTCCTTCTATGTCAGGATTTTAGCTTTTTACCCAAAGCCAAGTATATATAATAATGAGTCCATAGACAGTCTTTATTTCTAAGTAATTCTTGCCTTATACTGAAAGATAAGGTAGAAAAGATTTGGAACAGCTTCTCTGACATTGAATTCACATATATTAATATTCAAAAAATGTGTATTATTTATATACTGCTTTATGTATATATTAGCATATAATATATATATAATGGTATAACTAATATATAATTTAGGGTAGTAAGATTACTCCCACATAATAGATTTATAGGGCTTGCTTATTTATTCATTTAATTGGAGGATAATTACTTCATAACATTATGATGGTTTTTGCCATGCATCAACATGAATCACCATTAGGTATACAAATGTCCACTCCTTCTTGAACCTCCCTCCCAACAGTTGGCAGCATGGTATGAGACAAGTGGCTTTAAAGCACGTTGGATTTACTAATCCTGACTACAAAAACTTTGGTTTTGATCTGGACAAATTTCAGAATATCTGTGAGCTCCAGTCTCCTCATCTGAAAGAAGTGATGATATATTCTGCTTTAGAGAATTATTTTTGAGGATTGCTTGTGAGGCCAGGGACTTCAGAAGCCAAGAGAGTAACTCATGAACTGTTGGTACCTTCAGCGTGTTATCCTAACTGTATCATCCTAACTATGTTATATATTAGAACGTTTGCTTTAATTATACCCTTGTATATGATTTACTGTACTGTCTTAATTTGTCTCAGCTATCACACACTAGAAAATCAAGACAGGGTGATTTAGAGAGGCTGACTGGATTAAGTATAAAGTACATTGACCTTTACTGGAGAGACTATTTCTTGACAAACTTGTCAGCGACTAGAACATGTTCGTTCTTTTGACTAGTAAGGATATTTTGAGTCCTAAGTGTATCAGCCATTAGTCTAGGCATTTCGTGTACAATATGCATTTTTCTTAGCATTGTACTTTCTTTTTGATGCATCTTGGAAAACACTCTTGTCCACCTCTTTGACCTAAGCTTCTCAATTTCATCTCTCCCTCTTGAACCATTAAGAACAAAGATTTGAAAATTTAAATATAATCACCTGCAATTGAAAACTATTTCCTAAGCATAGCCCTAGAGATAGTTTAGGTTCTGTGTAGGAATAGGCCTCAGAGAAGGCAATAGCACCCTACTCTCCAGTACTCTTGCCTGGAGAATCCCATGGATGGAGGAGCCTGATGGGCTGCACTCCATGGGGTCGCAAAGAGTCAAACACGACTGAGCAACTTCACTTTCGCTTTTCACTTTCATGCATCGGAGAAGGAAATGGCAACCCACTCCAGTGTTCTTGCCTGGAGAATCCCAGGGATGGGGGATCCTGGTGGGCTGCCATCTATGGGGTCACACAGAGTCAGACACGACTGAAGCAACTTAGCAGCAGCAGCAGTAGGAATAGGCCTGATAACCATGTGCTCAGGGATGCCCGGTGTGATGTAGTCCATGGGGTCTCAAAGAGTCGGACACAACTCTGTGACTGAACAACAACAACAGAAGATTCTGATCAAAAATCTACTCCATATCTGTATACCTTGGTTTTACTCAAAATGTTTGTAACCTAAGTATTTTCATCTAAGTGGATTTTACTATTTTTTAATGAATAGCAACTGCTTATCAGATTTATAGGTAATTTCTTCTGGGGAAAAAAACAGAAATTCTGGTTATAATGAGAACCTGGTTATAATGTTCTTTTTTTAAAGAATATATATTCCACTATTTGGCTGAACTAAACCAATCTTTGATTTGAAAAATAAAGATTGAGATTCAAGTAATTGGTTCTATAGTAGTTGATTAGTAAGAAGGTAGTAAAAAAAGATTTTTTTTTCATTTTTTCTATGCCATGTAAACAACAATTAAGTTAAACTAAAACAGGACTTGAACTTTTAGTCTAGGGGTTAAAAAATCTGTAACACTGATAACAGTCATCTTTTTTATAATAGCCCAAGAATATATGGTGGCAGCTGTTTAGCTGCCAAGTTGTATTTGACTGTTTTGTGACCCCGTGGACTGTAGCCCACCAGGCTCCTCTGTCCATGGGATTCTCCAGGCAAGAATACTGCAGTGGGTTGTCATGCGCTCCTCCAGGGGATTGTCCTGACTCAGGGATGGAACCTGTGTCTTCTACAGTGACAGGTGGATTCTCTACCACCAAGCCACAGGGGAATCCCTGAATATATGGTTACTTCCCTTAGTTTTTGATGATACTGTGAATATTTTAAAGGTACAAAATCTTCTGAATAAATTCTAAATCAGATTTTATATAAGTGGCTTTTGCTTTTGGCTGGGTATACAAGGTGTGAACAATACGAGTTCATCTAGATGAACTGATGTTTTGTCTCACGACCAGTCCTGTCATTCGACAGGCTAGAGAGGAATGATTTTCTTATTTGGTGAGTTGCTAACTGGATATTCATGACCTAGTGTGCCTTAGCGATTGGTCCCTTGTCAGTTGGATTAACCAGCTGCTATGAACTTACACATTGCTAGCTAATGCAGGTGAAGGCAACAAGACAAGACAAACAAGACCTTAAAAAGGTCTCATGTGAGTCAGCTTTCATAGCCAAAGGTTTGGTAACCTGGAGGGAGAGAAATTGTGTTGCAGTACCTAACAAAAAAGAATAATACAATCCTTTATTCTGTGTGATTTACAGTATAAAACGGGCATTTACCAGGCCAGGCACCCTGCCTTTTCTTTTCCCTTCAGAAATACTATTGTACAGTCAAGCGCGAAAGTTGTGAGGGGTTCAAAAAATCAAAATGAAGTTTAAATGGTAAAAGGCACAAAATGGTATTATTCATTATAAGAAAAGAACATTGTAAAACTTAAGAATTGCTACCTTTTGATTCAAGAAAGAAATTTTCTAAGTATGAATGTTGTAGAGTGGTTAGATGTACTTGGAGTTACTTAGAAACAGGATGAGATAAAGGTCCTTGAGGAATGACTTGAGGGCAGCTCTTCTTACTGGTGGGAGAGGGTGTGTGTTGTATTAGTCGCTCAGTCATGTCCAACTCTTTGCAACCCCATGGACTGTAGCCCACCAGGCTCCTCTGTGGAGCCTTGAGATAAATTCTCAAGGCCCTTAAGAACTCTGTGTTTACAGAGTTTTATATATACACATATATAAAAATTGTTTTTCCTGCTCAATAGTGATCAGACCAAAATAGGTGTGACTGTTGCTGAGAATTTTTTTCAGTTTCAACATCTGGCACAGATACATCTAGGAGGTCAAACTTGTAAATCCAGGTTTTAGAAGGAGAACAGAAAAACCTCAGTTATCAGTGAGCTTTCCGTTTCTGTTTTTCTTTTCACGAGAGAGGAAACTGAGGCTTGGGGAGGTTTTCCTCCTTCACCATGTTCACTCGGAGGGCAGGTGGAATTCTGTGAAATTAGGATCAGTCTTAGGGACCCTCTGACTCATTTTCATTGCCCTCCACATGCCATCTGTCGTGGGTCACAAGTCATATAAGGAGGATAGTATTGTTCTCTTTACTTTCATACATTCTCTGAACATTTTGATTGTGAAAACAGTATTTTACCCCAGTGAAGAAAAGGGTTCTGTCAAAAAAAAAAAATGTTCCAACACAGAGATTTCCTTGCCAAAACCTAATTGCTTAGTATAAAAATGCTACACTTGTGCCATGCATTAGTAAAATCAATTCTCCTCTCTATAATACTGCTCAGTTACTGTAGCTGTCAGCACTCTGAGTGTGAAGCTAAAATCTAAAACTGTGTCACCAGACACAAAGGCTTATAAAGCTTGCCCACGTAGATTAATTTTTGGTCTGATTTTGCAGTTTATGAGCTCTGTAGGCATTGTGCTTTTTTCTGTTTTCCTCTGTAACCCAACATTTAGACCTGAGGGACTGGGGTGGTATTAGCTCCCCAATTATAATTATAGAAAGGGAAAGGAAATGAAGTACCTTTGTTCAATTCCTCAAAATTTTCTGGAACACGTACTCTCTGTCGAGTACCAGGAATGTTGACACATGTGACTGTCAGACCTGAAACAACTGATAGTCAGGGTATATACTGAAGATTGTTTTTTTTAAATTCAGAATGATATAAAAAGGCATGCATTTGAGTCAGTTATCTAATGAAATACCTGAATGTAAAGCCCACTGCACAGAGTGAAGTAAGTCGGAAAGAGAAAAACAAATATCATATGTTAACATATATATATATATATATATATGGGATCTAGAAAGATGGTACTTATGAACCTATGTGCAGGGCAGCAGTGGCGACACAGACATAGAGGACAGACTTACGGACACAGCGTGGGGGAGAGGGTAGGACATACGACAAACGGAGGGAGTGGCGTGGAAACATACAGCTTCCATATGTAAAATAGACAGCCAGTGGTAATATGCTCTATGACTCAGGGAACTCACACTGGTGATCTGTGACAACCTAGAGGGGTGGGAGGTGGGAGGAAGGTTCAAGTAGGAAGGGACATATGTATACTTGTGACTGATTCATGTTGATGTATGGCAGAAACAAATACAATATTGTAAAGCAATTATCCTGCAATTAAAAATCAGTAAATTTTAAAAAAATCAGAATGGTTTGGCAGAGGTGATCACAGATGGGATGTTGTCAAACTACTTAGAAATTATAGAGAATAATCGCATGAACTGGTTTAACAAATAGGTAGCTGTCAGTAGGCCAGGCTCCTCAGTCTGTGAAATTCTCCAGGCACGAATACTGGAGTGGGTGGCCATTCCTTTCTCCAAGGGATCTTCCTGATCCAGAGATTGAACCCAGGTCTCCTGCATTACAGGCAGATCCTTTACCATCTGAACCACCAGGGAAGCCCAATTCCCCTGGAGAAGGGAATGGCTACCCACTCCACCATTCTTGCCTGGAGAATTCCATGAACAGAGGAGCCTGTTGGACTACAGTCCATGGGGTCACAAAGAGTTGGACCTTATGGTGCAATTAACGCTTTCCCTTTCTTCAGCAGTCAGTAAAAAAAAGTGTGTGTGTGTGTGTGTGCATGCACGCACGCATGTGTGCACACATGCATGCGTGTGTTACAATTTTGTCATATTTGAGTTCAAATAAAAGAATTTTAGAGAGAAGGTTCATAGTCTTATGTCAGTTGGAAAACTAGTTGGTTACTAATTAGTCTGTGTTTACTCATGGAATGCTTGTACATTCCCATTGATTAAACCACCTCATCTAATAAAGTCTGTCAAGAAATTCAAGATCAATTCTGTCATTGGACAAAATAAAAATTATTCAAGTGACTAGTACATTTGAAAGATGAAACCTTTGATTTTTGAGGATTTTCTCATGGATAGCCACTTCATCAATAAACAGTAAACATCCAGTAAGCAGTGACTGATTTTTGAATGTTTTCAGAACTGAAGAAAAGAGAAGAGTAAATGATCAACCCTCAGAAAGTGTTCAGACTAGTTAAGGATTTAATGCTGCATCCAATAACTAAGAATATACAAAAGTATCATGTCTAAACTGGAATGTAGGCTGTGAGAAGTGGTTACCAAGACGGTTTCAGTAAAAATTCATCTGAGACTACCTTTTGTTCCTATTTGAATATTTATTTAGATGCACAGTTGCACGGATAGCCTTATTTTCAATTGGAAAAAAAAATTCAGAGATTTCCACTCATGAAAAACATTTCTGATTGTGTAATTAGGGAGCCCAGTAATTAAATATGTTTAGAAAATTGTATTAGATTACATTGCATTGAGTCAGGTACATGCTTTCATTTCACACCTAACAGCCCCTTTTATGATCATAAGCAAATTAAAAAACACCAACCCAGCAACCTCTCTTCCCCCTATTAAGGGAAAAAAAAAAAAAAAATCCATTCCAGTAGAGCTTCCAATTTGCCTTGCTAATTCTAATTAGTATAGTGTGAGCTGCTGGACAGTTCTTCCAGGAGGCTAGTCTGCAAAGAAACATATTTCTGTAGCTGCAGGCTCTTGGGAAAGGACTCAAACTGGAAAAAAAATGAATAGAGACTTTTTTCTCATTTGATTGAAGAATAGAGATGAAATAAAATAAGGTTTAAGGAAGTAAAGCAGGCTGCCCTTTTCTCTATTAAGTATTGCTGGAAAAGACTGAATGATAAGATGAGCCTGAAGGGAAGCCTTCAGACCATTGCTTTTGAATGGTTTGGTGAGGTACAATTAATGAAACCTGTTTACTGCTACCGTGAAGCACAAGTGGGACCTATAAGTTCTGTCTCTGTGTCTGAGTATTTAATGTCAGCTCCTACATCAGCAGGTAGAATTTTTGAGAGTAAGAACTATATGTTTCACCACTGCTTGTGCTGACTTCCATATCTCAGACCTACCAACTGTATCATGGTCCAATAATCAATACCTGCCGATTGACAGAGTTGGTGAGAAGCCTATCCCCTGCCTGCTGTATTGATTGATTGGGATTCTCTGAGAGGATTCCATGGCTGCTGTCTGTCTCTAAAACTACCCAAGAAGAGCAAGTACTATACTTTCATGACAGATCCAGGCTCTGCCCACTCCTCCTTATTCCCACACCAGGTTTTAGTCTAACTTGCTAATCAGTATATGATGATTTGGGGACTCACTGTCGTTATCTTGTGGAAAAAAATGACCTTTTTAAACATTATTAACCTTGACTAACATTTAACTCAAATATCCTGACCAGCCTTGTGCCTCAGGAAAGAAATATATGTGTTTCAGAGGATCCTCACAAGAGTTGCATAATAATCAGGGCCACCAGATTTTGGATACACCTACTTGGAAAGGGACCAGTTCTTCTTGTTCTAAAGTGTGGTGACTTCGCTCTTCATTTAAGCCTTCCCAATTTAATGATTACTCTCAATATAAAAGACTGGCATTGATATCAACATTATATACTTTTAGATTAGCAAATTATATCTTTGTGTTTTTCTAGAAAATAATGTTTTCACTTAATAGAATCTACAAAGAATTCAAGCTGAAGAATGCCACAATTCCGTTTAAAATAATGTGCCATTTCCAGAGAGCATTTCAGGAATTTGTAGATCTCTTCCAGTGAAGTTTATTCTAGGGTGCTTTTGCAGTACAAGTGGTCTATGTATTATAGTACATTGAAGCCTATCAATAATGTATTCCTCAAATATGGGACAGATTGTCTCAAAAAAAAAAAAAAGTCAGTTTCCTTTCTAAAGGAATTCCCTATTTTGAGGGCTTCCCTGGTGATTCGGATGGTAAAGAATATGCCTACAATGCAGGAGACCCAGCTTCAATCCTGGGTTCAGGAAGATCCCTGGAAGGGACTGGCTGCCCACTCTAGTATTCTTGCTTGGAAAATTCCATGGACAGAGAGGAGCCTGGTTGACTATAGTCTGAGAACTAACACTTTTACTTTCACAATTTCACCCTATTTTGAAACCCAAACCTTACCTAATTTCAGGTTTCAGTTGATAACTGATAGTTGGTTATTGAGTATTTTTCTTGTGTCTTAGAAAGAGGTTGGCTCTCCGAATTATGGCCCAAACAGGTGGGGGTGAACTTGGGCTTGATTGGGAGTTCTGGTATGGTTAGATCCACTGTCTCTAATTTCAGTGTATTTCAGTTTCCTGTGGATCTTGTTAAAATGCAGATCTGATTCAGTGTATTAGTTTTCTACAGCTACTGTAACAAATATTGACACATTGGGTGACTTAAAACATTAGAAATGTGTTCTCTGAGGCCACAAGTTCGATATTAGACTCACTGGGCTGAAACTCACATGTGAGTGGGGCTGTGCTCTCTCTCTCTGGAGGCTCTATGCTGCTGCTGCTGCTGCTAAGTCGCTTGAGCCGTGTCGGACTCTGTGCGACCCCATAGACGGCAGCCCACCAGGCTCCACCATCCCTGGGATTCTCCAGGCAAGAACGCTGGAGTGGGTTGCCATTTCCTTCTCCAATGCATGAAAGTGAAAAGTGAAAGTGAAGTCGCTCAGTCGTGTCCGACTCTTAGCGATCCCATGGACTGCAGCCCACCAGGCTCCTCCATCCATGGGATTTTCCAGGCAAGAGTACTGGAGTGGGGTGCCACTGCCTTCTCCCTGGAGGCTCTATGGGAAGGATCCATTCCTGGCCTTCTGCCATGGCAGCTGTCATTCCTTGACTTGCAGCCGAAACACTCCTCTCTCTCTTCCTGTATCTTTATAGTGTTTTTCTCCTCTTGTTCGTATAATCTCTGTATGCCTCTTTCTTACAAGGATACATGTAATTAGATATAGGACTTAATTAGATATAGGAATTAGATATAGAATCTCAAAATCCTTAATCATGATTAAGGAGAACTTTACTATGTAAGCTGACCTTCACAGCTTCCAGGATTTCGAACCTGGGCATATCTGGAGAGTCATTACCAGTCTACCAAAGTGAGTCTAGGGTGAAGATTAAGATTCTGAATTTCTAACAGTTGTCCAAATGAAGTTGATGCTGCTGGTCTGTATGTAACACTTTGAGTAGCCAGTGGCTGCATTATAAATCTATAATGTTCATCATGATCTGTCTGGCTCAGAGAAAAATTATATTCCTTTTGATGCAAAACCACATAATAGCAAGGGACTTAGGGGACAGTTTGAATGATCTAGGAGATGAGAGTTGCCAAGAGTTAGGATGATTATTTGGGAACCAAAAGTTCTTCCAGAGTGTCAGGATGGAGTCCTGCTTCCAGGGGCAAAACTGGAGTATTATTCAGGAACCCAGGTAGAAGCTCCCTTCTTTACAGTGGGCAAACAAGTGACTCAGTGGGCAGAAAGGCAGCCTGGACACTAGGTTTCTATCAGAAAGTCTAAAGTCAGGTTCTGCTATCTGGTTTACCTCAGCGTCCTGCCAATCATGGCCAGGACTGATTATGAAATTAGCTAATGTTGAGTGTATGCTTGGCTCTCAAACTGCTGATTCAGTAGATTTGTAATAGGGTTCTGAAATCTCTATTTCTAACCAATATCTTAAATGATTCATTCGCCGGTGAGATGTGTGAGTATGGAATCGCATAGATCACATAGACCTCAGACGCGACCTAAATCGATTTTGGCAAGTTGTTTTCCATAAAGGGTCTGGCCCATGTCACATTTATTTGATTTTAGCTCAATCATCATTTGTCCAGGCAAGTACTCCCTGACCCACCTTTCAACTGCCCCCACCCCAGATCCAGGTCAGATGTGCCTATTTTATGTTCTCATGGGAAGGCATACGTCTACCGTTAGTACCTATGCATTTAACTTCTTAAATTTGACTTCTTTTGGCTATGCTGGATCTTTCTTGCTGCATAGGCTTTCTCCAGTTGTGTTGAGCAGGGGCTGCTCTCTAGTTGCAGTGCACAGTCTTCTCATTGAGGGGCCTTCTCTCATTGCAGAGCGCAGGCTCTAGGGCACAGGGGCCCAGTAGCTGTGGCTCCCAGGCTCTGGAAGCACAGGCTCAGTAGTTGTAGCACATGGGGTTAGTTGTTCCATGGCATGTGGGCTGTTCCCAGATCGGAGATTGAACCGGTTGTCACCTGCATTGGTGGGCAGATTCTCTACCACTCAGCCACTGGAGAACCCCTTGACATTTACTTTTATTTGTGATTATTTGGCTGATTTCTATCTCAGAATTATAAAATGTTCAAGGACAGGAACTGTGTATTTATCTGTTGAACTTTTTTTCCGAAGGATATTATTTGACATGAACTTGCTACTCAAAAAATAATTAACCAAATGGATTTGCAAATAATAGAATTTTCAGTGAATGCAGAAAATCTTGCCTGTGGTATTGCCCTCTTCTTAGTAGTTGCTTCTCCTTTGCTTATATGAACTACTGCAGTCATTGCAGTTCCCAGAGACTCACCTTTCCCTGAAAAGTAATCTGAAATGGGCAGGGGAGAGGGGACAAGGAACGTGATAATTTAAAATTGTGAACTCAGTGATCTTCCAATAACTCATTCAGGGGGCTTGGGAAGAGTGCAGGAAACAAACAAGGAAGTGGACCTCTGCTTCCCTTGTCTTCCCTCTTCTCCCTTCAAACAGCCCAGACCTATCTTTATCTATTTATAACTTCAGTTCAGATCTTTATTTTTCAATAGATTTGTGGAATATTTTCACAACATCTAAGAAGATCATGGCATCTGGTCCCATCACTTCATGGGAAATAGATGGGGAAACAGTGGAAACAGTGTCAGACTTTATTTTTGGGGGTTCAAAATCACTGCAGATGGTGACTGCAGCCGTAAAATTAAAAGACACTTGCTCCTTGGAAGAAAAGTTATGACTAACCTAGATAGCATATTGAAAAGCAGAGACATTACTTTGCCAACAAAGGTCCGTCTAGTCAAGGCTATGGTTTTTCCAGTGGTCGTGTATGGATGCAAGAGTTGGACTGTGAAGAAAGCTGAGCACTGAAGAATTGGTGCTTTTGAACTGTGGTGTTGGAGAAGACTCTTGAGAGTCCCTTGGACTGCAAGGAGATCCAACCAGTCCATTCTGAAGGAGATCAGCCCTGGGGGTTCTTTGGAAGGACTAATGCTGAAGCTGAAACTCCAGTATTTTGGCCACCTCATGTGAAGAGTTAACTCACTGGAAAAGACTCTGATGCTGGGAGGGATTGGGGCAGGAGGAGAAGGGGACGACAGAGGATGAGATGGCTGGATGGCATCACCAACTCGATGGACATGAGTTTGAGTGAACTCCGGGAGTTTGTGATGGACAGGGAGGCCTGGCGTGCCGTGATTCATGGGGTCACAAAGAGTCAGACATGACTGAGCGACTGAAGTGAACTGAACTGAACTGAAGATGTTGTCAAATGTAGTTTATTTTTCCCTTGGGCTTGGCTGTTTTGAACAGCATTATCTCACAGTTTTTCTAAGCCGGAAATAGCATTTAAAGCAATAATCAATTTGGTGATAAAATAAAGGGTAGGGTAAAATAAAAGTAAACACCATCATCTAGTTTTTTCTTTTTTAATTGCTTCTCAAATGCCCTTTTACAGAGGAGACTGTAAAATCCTATTCAAGCTGAGTTAATGATTAGCAGTGGTCAGTGTTGTTCCAAGGGCAGCATGAGGCTTTAGCAAGTAATCTCTCTGTTTGGTTTGTATAATGTGCTAAGGAAAGAAAATATGAAGACTGCTTATATAGTTCGGCTGATTACTTATTTTGTCTGGTGGCAGAAAGAACATTTGTTTTCCCTGTACTAAGCTTTGAGTGAGTCAGCCTTCTTCAATGGAACTTATCTTGACCTATCAAAAATATGATTTTTCAATTTCCTTTCAAATTTACTCTCATCCTACCTGGTGTATGCTTTCTTCTTGGCTGGAAAACTAAACTGATTTCCAGATTGAAAGGCAAATCATGATTTTATTCAGAAGGTCAAAATCAAAAATATTGATTACTATAGTCTCTTTTTTTAAAGAATTGCCCTTTTAATACATTATTAGCAAACCATTAATCATAAATCTGTAAGTTAGAGACTGTATGCCATTTTAGTCAGGCACACTTAGCATTCACATGAGGTTCTAACATCACATCACCCTTGACAACTTAATGTATCTACTCTAGTTCTCAAGGACCCATTTATTTAAGTGATATCAAGAATAATATCTGGTAATGTGAAGGAATGATCTGTTTTGACTAACAAATGGAATATTGGAATACTAGATCCTGACCCATCTGTTGACATGTCTTATATTGCTTCATCAAACACTTGTAAAATGGTATCAAATGAAGCTTCTAGGTGATAGGTTAGTTGTGAGTTTTTCCAGTGGAAAAGTTTTTGTTTACTTTTCAAAAGCTTTCTATACAGACTATTGCCACGTTTCTCAAGGTCTTGTGGCAAGAAAATCAATGGATACATACATGAAAAGGTATTAATATAAGGTCCCACAGCAGGATTTGTGATCTTCCAGAAAGTAACACAAGTATGCGAATTGTGTTGGAAAACAGAATTAAAATATATATATTTTATATATATATATACACATACATATATAAACTGATATAATTTCAATGAATCATTCTGATATTCCTCCAAAAAAACAGGGTTTTGCAGAAAACCAGTGAGAAATATAATAGAAATGGAAATTCAAAAGAAAAAAAAATGAAAAGTAGATCTCTCTAAAATTGCTTTGTAAATTATTTAGTAAAATTGGAACGTTAGTATTAAGTTGATGGAAAGAAGTAGAAGAAGATATACCCCTAAAATCTTAATAATTATGTCATTCAGTTCAGTTCAGTTCAGTTCAGTCGCTCAGTCGTGTCCGACTCTTTGCGACCCCATGAATCGCAGCACGCCAGGCCTCCCTGTCCATCACCAACTCTCAGAGTTCACTCAAACTCATGTCCATCAAGTCGGTGATGCCATCCAGCCATCTCATCCTCTATCGTCCCCTTCTCCTCCTGCCCCCAATCCCTCCCTGCATCATAGTCTTTTCCAATGAGTCAACTCTTTGCATGAGGTGGCCAAAGTACTGGAGTTTCAGCTTTAGCATCATTCCTGCCAAAGAAATCCCAGGGCTGATCTTCAGAATGGACTGGTTGGATCTCCTTGTTAATGCTACTGATAATAACTTGAATTGATGCAGCACTAAAATATTGAGCATAAGTAGCTTCGTAGATCTTAAATCAGAGAGACTAGTTCTGGTCATTTATTGTCTACTTTGGGTCAGGTACCATGGTATCCTCCGAGGATACCAAATGTGTGTGTGTATGTGTGTTAGTCTCTCAGTCATGTCCTACTCTTAGAGACCCCATGGACTGTAGCCTGCCAGGCTCCTGGGATTCTTCAGGCAAGAATATTGGAGTGGGTTGCTTGCCAGTTTCTTTTCCAGAGGCTCTTCCTGACCCAGAGATCGAACCTGGGTCTCTCACATTGCAGGCATCTTCTTTACCATTTGAACCACCAGGGAAGCCCAGTCATGTAACATGCCCATCTCCTAGGTTGCAAACCACCTTTGACAAGGAGCTGCATCTTCATTCATCTCTTCTGTCACCTTGCTCAAGATTGTTATTTGATTAGTCCACTCAATAAGATTGCCCAAATATGTTCTTATTTTAACTTGAGTTTCAATAAAATATTGAATGGTTCCAGATGATATGATGTTTAAGTAAGCTTTAAGTGCTTGATAATACTTAAGTGATGTTCAAGTCGATAAGTAAAGATTGGTCATGGAGAATTTTGGTAGTTGAGTAAAAGGAGAGATGGACGTTTGGGATACTATAACTCTTATTTTCCCCCAAATAAAATCATAAAATTACTGGGAAACAGCAGTGAAAATTAAACAGGATGAGTGGAGAAGGAATGGTCCAGCCATACATTTTCCTATCTCGTATGTACAGAAGAGTCATTGGGCTTTCTGCAAGTGTGCTATGGAAGCAGAAAGAGAGAGAGGGTTTTCAGAAGATAAACATCATCGTGTGTCAGAGTTGTCGAGAGCTAAAGTAAAGTATAAAAGGTTTGACCTAAGATGATAGGCGAGGTAAAACGTAAGTTCAGGGACTGAAAGAGGTATATACACTTTGCCTTCTAAGGAGAGTATGATTGACTCACTCGCTTAATTTCCTCCACATTTTTTCAGTTTTTGTGAGTGTCAGGAGAATACAGATTCAATGTTTCTAGACCAAAGGTTGTCAGGCATAGATGATTAGGCTGGAGCCTCTCCCCCAGGGAACATTTGGCAGATGTCTGGAGATATTTCTGGTTGTCACAACTGGGATGGGGTGATAACTTAATATCTAGTGGTAGAGGCCAGAGATGTTGCTAAGTAGCCTATAATGTGCAAAACAAGCACAGACAACAAAGAATTAACTGATCCAAACTGTCAAAAGTGCCAAAGTTGAGAAACTCTGTTTTAGATCACTTATTCCAAAGTCTTTTCAGATATCCCCATTTGACTAATTTTTACTCTGTTTTGATTTAATATTTTCCATCACCCAAAAAAGATTAAATTATTCAAACCAATAAACAAATTTTGGCCTTAAGGATTATTATCAGTATTGCAAAACTATACCCCCTTGTTTGCCATAGCAGTTATATGCTTGTTAGGAAGACTACCTGAGAAAATGTTTTATTCTGATGAAGCAGAAGATACGTCTTGATTAAAACAAGGTAAAAATTAAACCTTTTGGTCTCTGAAGATATATTTTTATAATAGTCTTTTACCATTATAACCCTTTGGCTATTTTAATGCAAACGTGTTTCTGTAAAGCCGTATTTTGGTTGCTATAACAACTTGATGTAGCTCCTGATGAGTTCTTCTTGCCTTAATGTTGCTTTTAAAAAGTTGGGGTTGCTATGACTACAAAATGCTGCTTTATTTTCAGCAAGCTTTTTTTCCCCCCTGGTAATTTTGCTTTCAAAATATGTATGTGCACATGCATGCATGTGTGTGCACTTCTACGAACATGTGTTGTGAAAGTCTGTGTGTACTAAAGCCAAAGTTTGAATCGTGCATTGTTATTCTAAAATTGGTTTGCGTAATGTTGGATGAGTCCAGGTTAAAGATGCTTTTTTCTTGCCTACAAATTATTTAACTACTTAATAACAGGCTCTTCATCATTGTTTTATGATTTACTTATCACATCTTCCATGTTATAGCCTCTTCCTGTTTCCAGCATATTTGTACCTCAACCCTGGAAGGGTCATTGTGTCTTAATATATTCATGATTTTTGATGAAGTCTTTTTTACAACACTGCTGATTATGGTCTTCTTTACATCATAAATTGTAACAAGATGCCCATTGCTCAGAGTTTTTCTTATTCAAATTTTGAAGAAGCCAGAAGGCTGAAAGTTAGGATACCTTGGTTCTGTTATTCGGAGAAGGCAATGGCACCCCACTCCAGTACTCTTGCCTGGAAAATCCCATGGATGGAGGAGCCTGGTGGGCTGCAGCCCATGGGGTCAATAGAGTCAGACACGACTGAGCGACTTCACTTTCACTTTCCACTTTCATGCATTGGAGAAGGAAATGACAACCCACTCCAGCGTTCTTGCCTGGAGAATCCCAGGGACGGGGAAGCCTGGTGGGTGGCAGTCTATGGGGTCGCACTATTAACTCTGTCACTATGAACTAACCACCTTATTTCTCTGGAGGAGTGCTGTCTGATGTATCTAGACAATGTGGAATTTTCTAGTAGCCAAGTTAAACAGAGTTAAGTTTAATAATTACTATCTAGCAAAATATATCCAAAATACTACCATTTCAAAATATTGATGTTTTAATGATATTAATACAGCTTTTTACATTATTTTTCTATTATCTTGGAAATCCAAGGGATATTTTACACTTATAACATGTATCACGTAAGATGAGCCACATTTCAAGTGCTCAGTCATCGCATGCGACTAGTGGCTATCCTGTTGGACAGTTTCAGCTTTAGATCTCCATCAAATTTGGCCATGCAATGTCACTTATTGTTTATAGATCACTTACTGGAAAGTCTTTGTGAAGTGTCAAGAGTGTGCAGATGATTAGGAAAACTCTGGTTTATGGGAGAGAAGAGAGAGGGAGAGAAAGGGAGAGAGGGCAAGAAGAAAAGAGTTAACAGAGAAGGGGGACAGAGGGGTGGAGGAGGGTGAGGACGGAAGGAAGGCAGAAAGGAAGAAAGAAAGATAGAAAAGGTTCTTTTAGGTCTTTTCTAGCTATTCAGTGCTATTGTCCATAATCTAATCTTATTTTGTTATAATCAAGAAATACTGAAATGAGTCAGACGTTTGTGTGTCTCCTCCTCTCGGTGGTGTGTGTGAGTCTCTGTCTCGGTGTTTGTGTGTTCACACACTCACAGTGTGAGTGTGTCTCAGGGAGGATGTGTTTCCCTCTCAGTGCGTGTGTGTGTCTGTGTGTGTGTGTGTTTCTGTGTGTGTGGCTGTCTCTGTCTCAGTGTGTGTGTCTCTGTTGTGTGTCTCTCAGTGTGTGTCTCTCAATGTGTGTGTGTGTTCCCTGTCACTTTTGTGTGACTTATTCACAGTTCGATTCCTAGCCACTTGGGGTATGCTTAGGACAAATTAACTGCACCCTACATGTTTATTGAATTGAATCTCCTTTCTTGTCAAAATATATGATTCAGTCCAAGATTAAATAAACATTAGTTTCAGAGCAAAATTTAGTTTGAAAAATCCCACCGTACACAAATATTTTAGAACAATGAAGAGTGTCTAAAGGTTTAATATAAAGGGGTATCAAGTTAAAGGGTGCTCTTCTTTCTCTGCATCTTGTCTTTCTTGCTGTTGGAAGATTTTCCTTTAGAGGTAATCAAGGATTAGCACAACTGCCTTATATTGTTTTGGTGCCATGCTGCAGGTGACACTGCCAGGACATCGTTGTCCAGATCCTTTATTCCATTTCTGCGGCTTTATTCCCGTCCTGCCTTTTCTCATTTAGCAGACACCGAATCAAAGTGAACCCTGTGACTCTTGTAGTCTGCTCAGTGAAGGAAGTTTCTGTTTTCTTTTTAACCATGTGTCATTTTTTATCACCATTATTTTAGAAATAAAGTGGCTTATTGGGTGTTTTTTTTAAACTGAGCCATTTTGCCTGGACTGAAAAGGTCTGGATGAACTAATCAGATTTGGAAAGAAGAAAACAGTGTTACAATTTGAGTGGATTCCTAAATCAGGTGGCAGATGGTAATCTGGGTTGTGAATTAAAATGTTTGATGCTGACCGCTCTTCACATTTACAAAGCAGTTCAACTAGTTCCCATCATTTGTCACAGATATTTTTCTTTTTTACCTCTTTGCAATGATGCAACGTAAGGTCTGACATTTCCTATCTCTTTGGTCTTTGTCAATTGGAATTGTATTCAATACATTTTATTTTCAGGGTTGAAGATGTAATGATTTTGAAATCCTTGTTACTCTTAAGAATTTCACAGTGAGCGATCATGCTACACTACCCTGAGGGGTTTGCCCAAGATAAACATTAGAATATTGTTAAAATGGGAATAACCTTAGTTTTCTGTAGTCATATCATTTCTGTCTGAACTTGCAAATGGAATTGTTTCTTCAAGAACATTTATTTACATTAAACACTAGTTTATAATGCCAGCTACTAAAATGAATGACTCAGAAGCCCTTAAAGTTACTCACAATAAGCTCTTATTTATCTGTAGACTATGAGGATTGTTCATTTTCTCATTTTTCTGTGTAATTTTGAATACTCTTTTTCTAATTATCTTTATTTTTCCTGGAAAATAAGCAAGGAAGAAAAGTTAGCTTTGCTATTGCCAGTTAATACTAGTTAAAAGTTTGATGTAGATTATATTTATAATAATTTGCATTTTTATTCTAACATTTTAAAAATTTGTAGCCCATTGAACAAAGATTATTACTTATGAAGACTTCCTTTACCTCTTGGGCTGAAAGAATTTAAATGTTTACTCATTAGATGGAGTTTGAGACTCTGAAATTAACTAGTTTGGTAACCTTTGAACTTTTTTTTTTCTGTAAGTTCATTTCTCAAAAGAAGGTATACCCCTGAGGTTCAAAATATTAAATACAGATTGAAGAACCAGAAGAGAAGGGAGGGGAGAAAAGGGGGTGGGAAAGAACCTTCCCCACCTGGAACACTCAGAAATGGCTTGGAAGGCCACATGTCACCTTGAACTCCATCCAAGATACCTGGAATTTAAGTGATTTGTTCAAGATCAGGCAACTCTGCCTGAAAGACTGTCAGTTTTTCATTCATTCAGCAAATATGTGAGTGCCTACTTAAATTTTTTGACTGTTTTTAAAATGTATTATAAATATTGATACTGTTACTTATTTACTTTTTGCTATTATAATTTCTTAGGGCTATGCCTAGGTCAATAGCAATTTTTACGTAGGTGCTTGGTTAATTCATTATTAGTTTCATTCAGTATTTCTTACATCTTTTCTTCTAAGTTTAAACATGTTTCAACACTGCCCTCCCCCTCCAGACTACATGAACAGAAGCACCTGTTGATACATGATACACGAACTACATGCATCAAGAAGCCTCTAAGTTGTAAGGATTTTTGGTTAATGTAGGCCTGGTGATCAAACTAGTGACTCTGAGATCTGATGAGGTTGCTATTCTGAGAATTTTGTAATTCAGCCATTACTGTTTTCAGTGTTGTCTTGGGTTTGGAAATATATGAGAAATATGTGTGTAGTGTTACTTTCTTTTATTTTGGCTAACTTGGTAGTGACATTTCCAACTGAAGACAAAGTATGTAGACAAGTTGTACCCTGTAAAGAATTTAATGGTACCTTTGCATTTATGGTTTGATATAGAAAGGTCTGCTGAAGTGTTCAATTAGTGACAAATTAGCCTTATCTCTTGGAGAAGGAAATGGCAACCCACTCCAATATTCTTGCCCGGAGAATTCCCACCAGGCTACAGTCCACTGGGTTGGACACAACTGAGCGATTAACACTAGACTTTTCTATAAAGAATAAATCAGAGGCAAGGGGATCATCCTGATGAAAGAGAATATTAAAGTGCTCATTTAGAGTTTAGAATGCAAGTCAAAGTATGTCTTTTTAACGATTTATTTTTTTTTAATAAAGTCTTTCAGTAACAAACTAGAGTGTGGTGTTTCCTGTAATACATCTTCTTCTACCGTCATTTTTTTTCAATTTTAATTTTTTTTAATTGAAGCATAATTGCTTTACAGAATTGTGTTGGTTTCTGCCAAACTTCAACATGAATCAGCCTTAGATATACATATGTCCTCTCCCTCTTGAACCTCCCTCCCGCATTCCTCCCCATCCCACCCCTCTAGATTGTTACAGAGTACCAGTTTGAGTTCCCTGAGTCATACAGCAAATTTCCACTGGGTATCTGTTTTACATATGGTAATGTAAATTTCCATGTTACTCTTGCCATACATCCCACCCTCTCCTTCCTCCCTACCATCATTTCTGAAATGAGTGAATCTAAAGTAGGTTCTTGAATCTAAAGAGTTGTTGTTGATTAAAGCATAGTTGCTTAACTCAAAATGGTAGGAAGTAGTGGGATACCCGTGCCAACCTGCTGACTTCTACTTTTCCTGGTTGTTACAATGCCTCCTTCCATGTGATTGGATTGCCCTGATTATTGTCAGAAAATAGAGTATTGCAGTTTTCTGAAGAGAACCCTGGAAGGTGTGGTATCTCCCTTTGTGTTTTGCTGATGAAAACCCCAATAATCCTGGTAATTATCTGTAATCAGTCTTGTCACAGACATCTTATAACATTCCATATGGGAAAAAGAAAAAAAGGTCTTTCCATGGCATATCCAACTAGTGGATACTCCTTGAAATTCCTCCTATTGCCTATTGAATAGAAACAATGTCACATCACTCATTTTGTGGTGGTGGTGGCTTAGTTGCTAAGTCATGTCTGACTCTTGTGACCCCATGGACTATAGCCCGCCAGGCTCCTCTGTGCATGAGATTTCCCAGGCAAGAATTCTGGAGTGGATTGCCATTTCCTTCTCCAGGGATCTTCCCAACCTAGGGGTTGAACCCAGGACTCCTGCGTTGCAGGAAGTCTCCTGCATTGTGGGCAGATTCTTTACCAACTCAGTCACCAAGGAAGCTCCCCTCACTTTGTGCTCATACTTAAATAGCTTTTCCTTATTTTCAGGATGTATGAGAAGAAAGATAACTTTTTCTCTCCCTTTAGGCTGATCTAGAAGAGGCTGAGTATACCTTTCCTGTCAAGGGCTGGATATTAAAAATTTCAAACTTTGTGGGCTAAGAGGCAAGGTTGAAGATAGGGTGAAAATACTTAAACAAGAAGGAAAGCTGCCCTTCTTTATCTGAAAGATAGGTTCTCACAGTAGCATCACCTGGGTGAGAAAGGAAAGTTGAAGAATGGGTTCAACTTGCAAGCTCTGTCTGGGGGCTCCACTCTGCACAGATCACCCTGGCTCTTATTCCCGTGTGCTGTCTCACCCTTCTGGTCTCCCTCCATACCTCTGGTGAATAGTACTCCCATTGCAGGTAACAGGAGCTACCCTATGGCTCTGAGCCAGTGGGATTTCTACCCCCTGCTCATGAGGGACAGGAAAAGAGATAAATGCCTGGCATCCCCTGTTGAGATGAGGACTAGATTTTGCCTTGGTTGTACTGCATGTTAGTCTTTGTATCCTGGCCCATCATTTTAATTGGAAAGAGAAGTAGGAAGGATTCTAAGTCCAAATAATTGATATAAGAAAAGAGAAAAAAAATTTAGAATCCAAGTCATTTGTAAAATGATAATTCCTTTGTTAAAATAAATTTGTTCTTATTTCCTTATCCAACTGTTTTGTAAAGATTGCCTTGATAAATACATAGTTTCAGACAACATTTTCAAATATTTCGCTGGAGCGTACTTTCCTTCTTAGACTTTTGAAATCCACTTGCAACCCCTACTTGCTATTCATTAGACATTAATTATGATTGCACTTTAATGCCAGGACTTTGGACTTAGGATGATTTGATCCAATATGTTGAAACCTATGAAACAATTTAAGTCCATGTTTCTCTATATCCTGCCTGCTTTTTCTTTTAATCAAACAAAGTAATGATTGTGGTAACAAAGTGGAAAAGCATTCAGTTAAAAGAGTGAGAGGTTAAACCTTCATCCAGACAACTTAAGCGTTGAGACCACAGACATACACTATTTCAACATTGGGGAAGAGGATCATTATTCTGGCTGCTTCTGAAACTCCAGGATTTTCTACAGTTGAGTCAGTGACCTTTCTTTCCTCATTGCGTTTATATCTGTTGCAGGAGAAATTTTCTTTTTTGATTCAGAATGTCTGATTATGACAGCTTTGTCAGAGTAGAATCATCACCATTGCTCAGAACTGAGACTTCTGCCTCTGCTCCAGAGGTTAAGGGAACTTGGAGGTTGCCGGCAAGGGACAATGGAACAGAAAGCTTGTGGATCTCCTTGGAGTTTATTCCACTAATGTCCAGGACTTCCCCAGGACTATTGGTCTTTATTTTCTGAGCTCTGTTACAACCCTGGGGATGGCTTTGGCCAAGGAACTGATCGTTTTAGATCATATACGCCAACCCTGGCTATTTCAAGTGCTTCATAACAAAATACAATGGCTTAGAAAAAATGAATCTGGAGAGATGGCTGGATGGCATCACCGACTCAATAGACATGGGTTCGGGTGGACTCTGGGAGTTGGTGATGGACAGGGAGGCCTGGCGTGCTGTGGTTCATGGGGTCGCAAAGAGTCAGACACGACTGAGGTACTGAACTGAACTGAGTACGGATAGGAAGAGTCATCTCCAGAGCCTAAAGATAAGGCTCCAAGAAAAGTGGTAATTATTGTTGTCATCATCTTTATCATCATCATCATAGCAGACAAACATTTTTACTTAATGTATACTAACCACTATTCTGGGGCTTCCCAGATATAGCAGTGGTAAAGAATCTGCCTATCAATGAAGGAGACATAAGAGAAGCAGCTTCAATCCCTGGGTTGGGAAGATCCCTTAGAGTAGAAAATTTTGGCAACCGGCTCCAGTATTCTTGCCTGGAAAATTACGTGGACAGTGGAGCCTGGAGAGCTATAGTCCACAGAGTTGCAAAAGAGTTGGGCACTACGGAGCACACACAACCACTATTCTAAGCATTGTACATATGTTAGTTCACTATAATGCTAACAACAGCCCTATGACTGAGTATGTCTGTTGTTCCTACCTCACAGATGAAGGACCTGCAGCGTAAGAGACTTTGGACTTATGGGTGATAGACAACTTTGGATTTACGGACAAAAGAGCCATTGGATAGTTTTAGCAAGGGCTTGCCATTGTCTGTTTTGCATCTCAAATGTCAGTGAGAGGCTAACTGAAGGAACAGCAAACTAGATGTGATAAAAGCTTCAGAGGGGATAGAAGTGAAAGGGATTGGTTTGATAAATAATTTGCTTAAGTGAACAGGATTGGATAATGGGGTTTAGGGAAGAGAGAGGGGTTAAAGAAATCAAGGTCCCAAGTAAATTAAGTAGATCTAGAGGACAGGCCTCATCATTTCATGGCAAATAGATGGAGAAACAGTGGAAACAGTGGCAGACTTTATGTTGGGGGGCTCCAAAATCACTGCAGATGGTGACTGCAGCCATGAAATTAAAAGACGCTTACTCCTTGGAAGGAAAGTTATGGCCAACCTACACAGCATATTAAAAAGCAGAGACATTACTTTGCCAACAAAGGTCTGTCTAGTCAAAGCTATGGTTTTTCCAGCAGTCATGTATGGATGTGAGAGTTGGACTATAAAGAAAGCTGAGTGCCGAAGGATTGATGCTTTTGAACTGTGGTGTTGGAGAAGACTCTTGAGAGCCCCTTGGACTGCAAGGAGATCCAACCAGTCCGTCCTAAAGGAGATCAGTCCTGAACGTTCATTGGAAGGCCTGATGCTGAAGCTGAAACTCCAATATTTTGGCCACCTGATGCGAAGAGCTGACTCATTGGAAAAGACTGTGATGCTGGGAAAGATTGAGGGCAGGAGGAGAAGGGGACAACAGAGGATAAGGTGGTTGAATGGCATCACTGACTCAATGGGCATGAGTTTGAGTAAACTCTGGGAGTTGGTAACAGACAGGGAGGCCTGGCGTGCTGCAATCCATGGGGTTACAAACTGAACTGAACTGAGATGACAAGATGTAGACGCATAATAATATTCAGACTTAGGAACCTGGGACTAATTCCCTGACATTAGTGGGCCTGTCTGGCCAGCGAGGGACGTTTGAACCTGAGTGGGTCTTTCTACTTTTTGTCTGATTAGAGACAGATTGGGGAAGACTCCCTCAAAAGCCCATCAGGAAACTTTGCCTTGAAGACTCTGCAAATAAGAAATTAGGAGGGGGAAATAAGACACTTAAGTAAGATCCAATCAAATCAATCACACCAAACCCTCTTGTTCTGATAGCTGTGTAGGGATCCCTTGGGCTTTGCCTTTCACAGGGAAAGTTTCCCAGGGCTCTAATGTTAATTAGAGAATTTGTATTTTCTACAGATGATTGCATTATCATCCCAGATAGGACAGCTAGATTCCTCTGAGCAGGGAGAAAGAAACCATTTACGTATTTTCTACAATCAAGCTCCAAAGAATTTTAGAGATAATAGGTAATTTGTCACTTGCCATCAGTACTGTCCTAAAGCTCATTCATAGACATGCAAGTGGGTCATTTCTCGTCCCTGGTTGATGATGTTTTCAAGAAGATGAAAGAGAAGAAATACATTATCATCTAGTAAGATATTACTAGAGAAGCAAAGTCAGTTGAGTCTGCTTCCTATAGTGCTATCCATCAGTTTCTTTAACTTTGGAAGTTTCTTTTAGGCTGGACTTAACACAACGATGACTAGTTGAAATCTCTTAATGATACATGTGAGTTTGCTAAAGCTAGTAGGGTATTTATCTAAATGATTGCTATGTTTAGGAGATAGCTAGTTTCCCTTTTATGTCTCAACAAACAATGATGAAACAATTTGATTCATGTAGATCATCATTTGAAGATAATTTGGACTATAGAGAAATTTGTATCTTGAAAGTTTAGCCTCATGTCTAGCACAGTAGATGTTCCATAAATATTTGTAACACAAAACCTAAGATTGTAGCAAGTCTCGAAAAATAACTCAAGGAGTTTCAAAGAGTCAGCCATTGGACAGTAATGTGTAAAATGGCTTTGAACATAAAAGTAAATGAAACAAACAAAAACTTCAAAGTCTGCAGCCACTAGCTCTCAATTCATTTGAACATGCTGAAGGCACAAGGTCCCAGACCATGCTCTTATGCCCACCCTAGAGACATGAGGAAGAATTCTTCCTGCCCTAGTTTTAGTGTGGTCTTAGATGAAGGAAAACAATAATAATACAGTGATAATGCAGCCACTGTCTCTCCTACTTTAAGCCATTTCAGACTTAAAGGTCTGCGTTTCTCAGGCCATAAGTTCTAGAGCCAGAGTTACACCCAGTCGTTTCTTTGAGACTTCAATTTTCATCTCCCTGTTTGCGGGTACTTAGTACTAGGCAATGCTATAAAGCTTTACATAAAATAACTCAGGTAATCCTCACAATGGCTCCAGGAGTACAATCGGTATCCCAATTTACCTTTGAGAAAATGAAGCACAGAGAAGTTAATACAACGTAGGGCCACACTGCAAGACGTGGCTCAGGGATTGGAACAGGGTGATTGTCCTAGGTAAGAGAGGCAAAATGACCTGGATGTCTTTTATCTGTGAAACAGGAAATTGGAGATTTGAACCCACTACAGCTTCAGAGACTGTGCTCAAACTATCATGCTAAGCTAACACCAGCTTTTCTTTGATACTGGCTGAAATTATGCTGTGAGTGACGTGGGCATAAGTTTGACAAGCTCGGATTCCTCATTAGTTGTTTCTGAAGAGCATTCAACTGTTATCAGACATTCAAATGTTATCAGACTTAAGTTACTTTATCTCTCTTGAGTAAATGACCTCAGGGATCAGGAAATTTTGAAGCTATAGATCAGTTCACACACTTCTAGGTCTTAGATTTCCTTTACTCTTTTAAAGTTTCTGAGGACATCAAAAAGCTTTCAGTGTTACGGATTTCACTTTGCAGATCCTCTTCCTTTATGTTGGTGTCTGTATTTTACATACTTTGTCTTATTTATATAATCACATACTCACCCCTGATGCACTGTCTTGAGAAGGCTTTTGAAAATTTGAGGGGTAATTAACTAAATTATTCAAAAGCAGATATATTACTTTGCCAACAAAGGTCCATCTAGTCAAGGCTATGGTTTTTCCTGTGGTCATGTATGGATGTGAGAGTTGGACTGTGAAGAAGGCTGAGCGCCGAAGAATTGATGCTTTTGAACTGTGGTGTTGGAGAAGACTCCTGAGAGTCCCTTGGACTGCAAGGAGATCCAACCAGTCCATTCTGAAGGAGATCAGCCCTGGGATTTCTTTGGAAGGAATGATGCTAAAGCTGAAACTCCAGTACTTTGGCCACCTCATGCGAAGAGTTAACTCACTGGAAAAGACTCTGATGCTGGGAGGGATTGGGGGCAAGAGGAGAAGGGGACGACAGAGGATGAGATGGCTGGATGGCATCACTGACTCGATGGACGTGAGTCTGAGTGAACTCCGGGAGTTGGTGATGGTCAGGGAGGCCTGGCGTGCTGTGATTCATGGGGTCACAAAGAGTCGGACACGACTGAGCGACTGATCTGATCTGATCTGATCTAAATAAATTAACCAGAAGGATACCATACTGACCACCTAAGTCTCTGGAGCCCAGTTATTTCTGTTGCTCAGTGCATATATCTTGCCATTCCATCAGAGAACCAAACTTCTGTTTGAAATGAAGAAAAATTCAAACCTTTTTTTCTCTTTTTTTTAAATCAACTATCTCAGAACTTCAGAATGTCACCCTTATTTTGTTCTAGAATTCTGTTCATTTGATCTAGTGCTTTGAATGTTGTTTGTATCTCTATTTTGATTTGATTTCTGTAAAGATAGCTATGCTGATGAGTAATTCTCACATCTGATGTCATCCCACTTCTTAACATCTAGTAAACTTGTTTCTCAGTTTGCATTCTGTTTGTTGGAAAGATACAATAGTGTTTTAAGTGGAATTCATTATTAATCATAGCTTTTAAGTCAAACTTTGGCTCTTCATTTAGTTCATTACTTAGGAACCAGAATTAAAGGTGACAGAAATGTGACTACCCTTGCCATCGTTCCTAAATAATCCTTCCCATTTCTCTGCACAGTTTATTGGTTGGATTTTACTTTTACTTTCCAACTGTTTGTCATATGCCAAAGCTGATGCCTTTTGGCAGTTTCAAAGTATGGGTCTATACTTTCAGGTAATGTACATTCTTGTAGAAAATATGCACAGTCTCATCACAGGCTACATGTTGTGAACCTCTTGTTATGCACTGCTTCCTATCAGTTTGAAGAATCTTTTTGTTCATCATTATTATTAGCAAATGAAATATATTTCCTTCAAAGGAAAACTGATGTATGAGACAGAGATTGAGTCACATGCTTGACAAGGACAATTACTCAGTTTTCTCTCAGTTAAAAATATCGAAACCACACATTATAATCAATAGAAACATTTTGTTATCTGCCTTATATGAGAACATTTGCAGATGTCTCCATACTTGTAGGAATCTGACAGATCACAGCAAAATCTGTCAGAATGTTATAGGTTTCTTGAAAAGCGAAGGAGAGACAGAAAGTTTGCTTTAAATACGGTATGCTATGCTATGCTAAGTTACTTCAGTCGTGTCCGACTCTGTGCGACCCCATAGACGGCAGCCCACCAGCCTCCCCCGTCCCTGGGATTCTCCAGGCAAGAACACTGGAGTGGGTTGCCATTTCCTTCTCCAATGCATGAAAGTGAAAAGTGAAAGTGAAGTCGCTCAGTCATCTCTGACTCTTAGCAACCCCAAGGACTGCAGCCTACCAGGCTCGTCCACCCATGGGATTTTCCAGGCGAGACTACTGGAGTGGGGTGGCATTGCCTTCTCCTTAAATATGGTATAGTTGAAGGAATTTGAGCTCTGGAACAAGCTTTTAGTAATCTGGTACTTCACTGGCATCTTAGCTACCTAAAGTTCATGTCATTTTTCATTTTTACCATAGAATCCCAGTTCTTAAGAAGGAAGAAACTCTGGGGAATTGCTTATGGAACAGTGACATATGCAAAGTATCCAGTTGCTAGAGAAAAGCTAAAAAGAGAAGAAAAGTGGACATATTTCATTAAGAGTTGTTCATATTGGAACTTCCCTGTCAGTCCAGTGGTTAAGAGTCCATGCTCCAGTGAAGGGGATATGGGTTCGATCCCTGGTCAGAGAAGATTCTGCATGCCCTGTGGTGCAGCACCGCCCCCCCCCCCCAACACACACACACACACACACACACACACACACACACACAAGTAAGAGCCAGTTCTTCATACTGAAGTTGATTTTCATGAAGTCGTTCCGTAAGCCTCTCTGCTCCTCTCCCACATCTTTCCTTCTACGGGGTCTACACTTAGCTTTGCATCTCTGAAGCTGGTGGCCACTCTAACAGGTGGTGCCAGTGTTTTGTTTTGTTATTTTTTTTTTTATTTCCCTGGAAAAGCAATGTAAGAATTACCATACATTTTCCGTAATTCTTATGCTTGCTGTTTTCCCTCTTAACACTATATCTTGGACATCATTCCACAAACCATGGTCCTCCATGGATGATTAATGATCCAGAAAGTTTTTGAATCTCATGGTAGAAAAACTCTTAATTTTTGAACCTGATCCAGAGTAAAATGGCAGCAAGGCGACTCTGTTACTGTATCATGCCTGGCCTTTGATTCATATGTTGGAGTATCGATTTTTTTTTTTTTAACTTGTAATGTATTGGGAGTTCCATTCTGTCATGAGAAAATTACAACAGTAAAACTGGAGTTAAGTGTGCCCCAAAACTACCAGTGGTGACTGAGGAACACCTGCTTGTGGGACCAATCCCTCTCATGAAGTGATTTGAATGCAGATGTTCTTTTAGGATTATGGTGTGAGGATAGACCCTGTTTTCTGCCCAGTGCCACCAAAGCTGAGGAAGAGGGCAGCTGCTCGATTCAGCTCATGTTCTGTAGATGCTGCCATTTCTTTTGTTGTTTTTGTTATTCTTGGTCTCTAATGAACAGAAATCTGCCTCCTAATAAATAATACTGTTGCTTTTACTTCTTATCTCTGAAGTTTCTTAGGATCTAATTCCTCTTTTTGTCACCACTGGAAATCTGTGTATCTGGCATAATCTTTCAAGTCTTTTTCCTTTTTCAACTGAATGTTCTCAGGGTCTCAGTCACTGCCCTTTTTTTGATGAGCTCTGATTTATCACTATTTCTCTTCAACTGGGATTGAGGCAGATTGTTGGTTATAGGGAGTTTCCTCAGGGAGATCACACACATTGGTAAAGAATTAAAATATATGGAACAAAAGAAATGGCTAACTTTTGGAACATCCTTGTAACTGACTAGTATCCAGTCTTTATATTTTAAGAGAAAACCTCTGACTATGACAATGTGCAAATTGCATCAAAATCCAGGATTCTCAATAGCCTAGAAGGATGATCTTAGTTGTGATAAAATATGTGCATAATACACATGTAGAAAAAGAAGTGAAACTTATCAAAATGAAAATGATGTGGAGTAATGGTGCATTTTATGTTCTTATTCAATGTTTTCCATTTTTTAGATAAATATATGTTCTTTTTTTTCACACATAGAACTCTACGTCGTAGTTCAGGTGAGAAATGGTGCACACAAAATACAGTGGGATCATAACCTTCATTTATCTGTGCATTGCTTCTTTTAAGGCAATCAAATCTTAAGTAAGGCATTTCATATTTTAGATTATCTATAAAAGGATGCATTTGGAATAAGGCCTTTTTGTGTTATTCCTTTGAAGCCTCTAGTTCTTATCACACTCCATTTCTTTAATTGGGAAGAGGGGTTTGCTTAATTGGATCTTAGGGTATAATATTTAATGCAAAATTTTGAGTATAGGAAGATAACTGCAAGGGAATTCCTTTAAGCATTGTGGATTAGAATGATTATGCTAAAAAAAAAGAAAGAAAGAAAGCAGTGTGTAGTGGGGAAGATTTAGAGAAAAGAGAACTCATACATTACTCATGGGGTTATAAAATGGCACAATCACTTTGGAGAAAAGATTGTCAGTTTCTTAAAAAAAAAATGAGTATAAATTTACCATATGACCAGCAGTTTTACTTATAAGGCATCTAAGAGAAATAAAAGCAGGAAATTCTCTGGTGATCCAGTGGTTAGGACTCTGCACTTTCACTGCTGAGATTTGGGTTTAATCCCTGTTCAGGGAACTGGGATCCTGAGAGCTGAGTGGCACAGCCAAAAAAAAAAAGACGAAAAAGAGAGAGATAAATAAAAACATAAATTCACACTTGTACAAGGCAGTTCAGAGGAGCAATGCTGACAGTAGTCAAAAAGTGGAAATAATCCAAATGTTTATCTGTGGGTCAATGAATAAACACAACGTGCTCTACCCACACAACGGAATATTATTTGGCAATAAACAGTAATGATTTACTGATATATGCAGCAAAATAGATGAACTTCAAAAATACCATGCTAAAGACAGGTAGCAAGATGGAAAAGATTACAAATTGCATTATTCCATTTGCATAAAATGTCCAGAAAAGATACATCCATGAGACAGAAAGGAGATAAATGATGGCCTAAAAGCTGGAATGGAAATCGATTGCAAATGGGCAAGAAAGATCTTGAGGTAATCTAAAGTTGGATTTTGTGATAGCTGTACAACTCTGTACATTTACTAAAAATCATTGAATTGTGCATTTGTAATGGATGGGTTTCATGGTATGTAAGTTAGGCTTCGATAAAGCTATTTATTTATAAAATTGAGATATGGTTGATTTACTATATTATTAATATGTAAGTTTCAGGTGTACTACATAATGACTCACAATTTTTAAAGGTTGTCATTTGTTTTTTTGTGGTTGTTATTCTGTCGCAAAGTCATGTCTGACTCTTTGAGACCCCGTGGACTGCAGCACACCATTCTCCATTTATAATCATAATACAGCACTGGCTGTATCTACAGTATATCCTTATATCTTATTTATTTTACACATAGTAGTTTATATCTCTTAATCCCCTACCCTATTTTATTAATAACCCTCATGCCTACCTCTCCCCATTGGTAACAACTTGTTTGTTCTATCAGTAAGTCAATTCCTTTTTTGTTATATTCACTAGATTGTTCTAGTTTTTAGATTCCACATGCAATTGATAGTATACAATCTTTGCCTTTCTCAGACTTATTTCACTAAGCATAATGCACTCCAAACTGATCCATGTCTCTGTAAATGGCAAAATTTCCATATTTTTTATGGCTAAATATTAATAGTGATTTTGTTGTGTGGAGTGGGGTACAGCACACCTTCTTCATCTATTTGTCTCTTGATGGGCACTTGAATTGTTGCTGTATCTTGACTATTGAAAATAATGCTGCTATGCTTCCCCGGTAGCTCAGTTGGTAAAGAATCTGCCTGCAATGCAGAAGACCCCAGTTCTATTCCTGGGTTGGAAAGGTCTGCTGGAGAAGGGATAAGCTACCCACTCCAGTCTTCTTGGGCTTCCCTGGTGGCTCAGCTGGCAAAGAATGCCCCTGCAATTTGGGAGACTTGGGTTCGATCCCTGGGTTGAAAAGATCCCCTGGAGAAGGGAATAGCTACCCATTCTAGTATTCTGGCCTGGAGAATTCAGTCCATGGGGGTAGCAAAGAGTCTGAAACAGCTGAGCAACTTTCACTTTCTTTCTTTCGTAAACATTAGGTGGCATATATCTTTTCAAATTAGTGTTTCCTTTTTTTTCTTCCCAATATATACCCACAGGTGGAATCACTGAGTCATATGGTAGTTCAATTTTTAGTTTAAGCTATTAATTTTTAAAGGATTATGTGATTTTTAAAGGATTACTTTTCTATATAGTTCTCTAAAATTCTACTATCAAGCAAACCTGCAGAAGACATCCTAAAACAGAGTCAGACACAGAGTGGGAAAATTTTGTTGGAAATGTAGCTTTCTGCCAGCCCCTCATCAATTTACATTTTGCTTCACCCCATCTAGATCCTCAAGGATTTTGTATTTCACTTTAGTTTGTCATCTATTTCTTCTTTAAAGATAGATTGAGACTCCACTTAACACAAATACTGAAATTGTAATAATCATTTCAGGGATGGCGGAGCCTGGCAGGCTGCCGTCTCTGGGGTCGCACAGAGTCGGACACGACTGAAGCGACTTAGCAGCAGCAGCAATGAGTCTCAGAAACAAGTTAGCAGGGAGTACAACTAGCCCTCTTGCTTTTATGAAAGACAGTGGCACACAGTTGAAAATGTAGGCATGTAGGGGAGTCAGAAAGCATTTTTTTTTTAAGTTTTGTTTCACATATGTGTATAAGTCATTGTGTATTTCTTGCTATGAATCTTGGTCAAAGAAAACTGAAAGTAATTGTTGTAAAGGACAGAGGAGCAGGTATGAGATATTTTTCCTTCATTTGCATCAGGATCCCAGATTGTGGTACAATTTAGATACAATCCAGCAGATAAGAAAATAAAAGAAAAAGATTGAGTTACTCCACATGATTTTAAAGGACATACAAATTGTTTTATGATGTAATTAAAAACATAATGCTGTCATCAAATAATCTGTCTTCTGGAAACCTGGAAACTGCTTAGTTCTTGAGTTCTGTAAAATAACTTTGAATGATAAGGTGAAATGTTTCCATTGTTTCTATGAGCATGTGCACACGTATACCCACCACAGTTAGTACAGACAGCTTGAGGAGCATGAAGCTCAGGAAGCAGACTTGGCTTTCTCTCTTTCTTCTCACATTATCTATTCAAAGTGTTGCCCATTTGGGGCAGCCAGGTTAATCCCTTCTATCTGTTCTCCCCTACTGAGTTGATATTTTCCTTGACTGTAAGGCATTTTCTAATTATTCTGTGAATACAGGGTTTTAGGTTGAAAGTAAAATAGAGTGCGAAGTTATGCTCGTAGCTAGAAATGTGCTCTCTAATGATTAAATTGAGGCTGGTCTCTGATGGTCCTGCAATGGAGCCGTGCCCAGTGTTCTGCGTCTCTTTTAGTGAATAAAGTAATTCAGTACATGGTGAGTTCTTAATGACAGACGGAGTAAGTAGTTCCTTTTTAAAACAATAATTTTTTTAGTTCTGCTGTCCAGGAATGGTTGGAGCCTTAGTAATTTGCAACTGTTGCCAGCCTTGTAAAATTCCTTCTTTTAGAGATTATGTGCAAGTAAATGGATCTTGTGCTGAAGCTCATGTAATCTTTACATTTTGTTTTTTATCATTAGATGTTTTGAACCACTGTTGCTGAGCTATATAAGTGATTCTGGCTGGGAGCAAACCTTTAAATTTGAACAGAGGTTCTGGTGTTCCAGTTGTTGCTAGTCAGAGTAGAGAAAGAGTTGATTTAATTATCAAGGACCTGAGTGAAAGTCTAGAAGCCACTGCTGATATATTTAGAAAAATAACTCCCTCAATCCTTCCAAGTCTATTTTGTTGTCTTTCTAATTATTTTCTGCCTTAAGAGAAAAGATAGATTACTATCATGGTATTTTTGCCAACCTGATAATGATAGTAGACTTATTCTTTATCTGGACAAATTCTTACCTTCAGATAGTTTAGCTGAACATTCTGAGGTGAGGGAAAGTAGGTATCAATCACTGCAAACTCAAAAGTGCCTATAAATCAAGGCAGTTAATAAAAAAACAAACAAACAAAAAAAACCCACAGGGCATTCCCAGATTCCCAAAGTTTTTGTTTTCTTACATTTAATAGGGAATCTCTTGTTACAGTATATACATATAAATATATGTGTATATATATATTTATGTCTGACTAGTCAAGGCTACGGAGAAGGCGATGGCACCCCACTCCAGTACTCTTGCCTGGAAAATCCAATGGATGGAGGAGCCTGAAAGGCTGCAGTCCATGGGGTCGCTGGAAGTCGGACACGACTGAGCAACTTCACTTTCACTTTTCACTTTCATGCATTGGAGAAGGAAATGGCAACCCACTCCAGTGTTCTTGCCTGGAGAATCCCAGGGACAGGGGAGCCTGGTGGGCTGCCATCTATGGGGTCTCACAGACTCGGACACGACTGAAGTGACTTAGCAGTAGCAGCAGTCAAGGCTATGGTTTTTCCAGTAGGCATGTATGGATTTGAGAGTTGGACTATAAAGAAAGCTGAGCACAGAAGAATTGATGCTTTTGAACTGTGGTGTTGGAGAAGATGCTTGAGAATCCCTTGGACTGCAAGGAGATCCAACCAGTCTATCCTAAAGGAAATCAATCCTGGGTGTTCATTGGAAGGACTGATGTGGAAGCTGAAACTTTGGTCACCTGATGCGAAGAGCTGACTCATTGGAAAAGACCCTGACGTTGGGAAGGGTTGAGGACAGGAGGCGAAGGGGACAACAGAGGATGAGATGGTTAGATGGCATCACCAACTCGATGGACATGAGTTTGGGTAAACTCTGGGAGTTGGTGATGGACAGCGAGGCCTGGCGTGCTGCGATTCATGGGGTTGCAAAGAGTTGGACATGATTGAGTGACTGAACTGAACTGAACTGAATGTCTGACTAAAATGATGGTGTAAACATGATAACAAATGGGAACTGGCCCCTTTATTATGAGGGCAGAAGAAATTGGCACTGTCCACGGCAAAGTGGAGAATGTGTTCTCTGCCTAACTGGGCCTTACATTCAGTCCAGCAGATGGTTGTCATTTGGGAAGTCAAGCCCAGTGGTTTTAGATTTTTTTTTTTCCCCCAGGAATAGCCAAATCCAGATTTTGAATGAGAAACCTCCTGGCTTAAAAGCGTTGGCTCAGTTTTTTGTTTTTGTTTCTGATTGATACATGCAGGCAAAACAAAATTCATCTGTTAGCTTAACTTAGCCTATTGGTTGCCAGTTGATGACCCCTCAGCTGTAAGTTTTCCAACAAGAACAGATGGAACTTTTTCATGGCTAATGAGTTTAGTAATTAAAGAGTTTTAGAACCTCTCTTTTGAGGAAATGGCATCTTCCAGTTCAGTCACTCAGTCGTGTCTGACTCTTTGTGACCTCGTGGACTGCTTCCCTGTCCATCACCAATTCCTGGAGCTTGCTCAAACTCATGTCCATTGACTCAGTGATGCCATCCAACCGTCTCATCCTCTGTCATCCCTTTCTCCTCCCACCTTCAATCTTTCCAAGCATCAGGTCTTTTCCAGTGAGTCAGTTCTTCACATCAAGTGGCCAAAGTATTGGAGCTACCGCTTCAGCATCAGTCCTTCCAATGAATATTCAGGACTGATTTCCTTTAGGATTGACTAGTGTGATCTTACAGTCTAAGGACTCTCAAGAGTCTTACAACACCACAGTTTAATAGCATAATTCTTCAGCACTCAGCTTTCTTTATGGTCCAACTCTCACATCCATACATGACTAGTGGAAGAACCATAGCTTTGACTAGATGGACCTTTGTCCACAAAGTAATGTCTCTGCTTTTTAATCTTGATTTAATAGAATATGTGCATGTGTGTTGCCATTTCATCATGTCCAGCTCTTTGTGACTCTATAGAGTATCTTCTGGAGCCCACCAGGCTCCTCTCTCCATGGGATTCTCCAGGCAAGAATACTGAAGTGGGTTGCCATGCTCTCCTCCAGGGGATCTTCCTCACCCAGGGATCACATCAGGTCTCCTGCATCGCAGGCAGATTCTTTACTGTCTGAGCCATCAGGGAAGCCCAATAGAATATGTACTGGTTCATATTTTGTGGTGTTTTAGTGGAATGGAAAGATTTCTATGGTTGGGAACCTATTACTTAGATTGGAGAAGGGAATACAGGAAAGTATAGCCAAGGCAGACTGATGTACATGCTTTAACAGGGTGTGTTTCAAAAGCTGTGTGAGAGCCATGAACCTAGTTTAGGTACTAGAAAAGCTTTACAGAGGAAGTGATAATGAATGACTGTGTATTGATATGCAGTGTTAGTTAGTCACGTCTGACTCTTTGCGACCCCATGGACTGCAGCCTGCCAGGCTTCTCTGTCCATGGGGACTCTCCAGGCAAGAATATTGAAGTGGTTGCCATGCCCTTCTCCAGGAGATCTTCCTAACCCAGGTTTCTTGCATTGCAGGTGGATTCTTTATCGACCGAGCCACCAGGAAATCCCATGTATTAATAGTGTGAATCAATATTTTGATAGAAAAAGAAAGGGGACATTTGTCAAGGAGAGGGAAATTATAAGCCTCTCTAAAGTTATATTATGGGCTTTGATATGTCTCAAAATGGTACAATGGAACATGATTGGAGTATAGAGTATATGAGGAAATAATAATCGGGGCCAAGCCAAGGTTACCTTGAATATCAGTTCACAGATCTGATACTTAACAATATAGTTAAGGAGAGTCATTCAGGGCTTAGACCAGGGGAGAGATCTGATCTAATCTCTGTGTTCTTATTCCAGATCCTGCACTATGGCCCCTGGAAGTGGCTGAAAGCTTTCTCTGAAGGATTAGTTAAAATAGGCATACTTCCTAGACACTAGCTAAGAAGCTGTATGATTTCTGGCACTGGCCATTCTTAAAAATCAACTTTGTACTGGTCACAATAAATCACATCCTCGTGATTTCCAGATGAACCTGTAAAGCGATGTCCAGAATTTGATCAGAACACCTGGTGATTTTACTATTCATAGTATGCAGAACATAGTTGCCTGCCCTGCGTTTGTGTTTTGTGTAGTGGGGAATAGGACACTTCTATGAATGAAGCAACTGTTAGAGGTCATGAAAACATAAATTAGGCGGAATTAGGTTGAAGTTGATAAGAAAGAAAATGCAATGGTGGCATCAATTATTTTAACAAAAGAGATTTTATTGTATGCAGTTGCCAATAATATGAAAGTGGAATGAGAATATAATATGCAAACATAAGCCAGTAAAATGTCATTTTAATATTAAAAATATTCACAATAACAGGAAAAAATTTTACAATTATGAGAAAATTGTCTCAGATTAAAAATCAAATATAAGATTAAATCAGGATTTAGGGGTGGATTTATTTTTCCCTCCTAAAATGCCAGTGGTCAAATTTCACTTGTGGGTAATGTGCCATAAAAGACACCTGTTGATCAGTACTTGGGTGTTGGTCAGGAAAAACCAATCAACATGCCAAATTATAATCAGATAAAAAACTGTTCCATGCAGATGGCCATTTTGGCAAAATTGAAAGAAACAATGTATGAATTAATGTGAATTGCTTTAACACATTATTTTTCTCTTCCAAGAAACTCAGTGTAGAATACATGTGACTCCTGTTCACCAATTCAAGAGTAATTATGGGTTTAAATTAATCACTTGGTTTATCACTTGCCAGTTGTTCAGTCTAGCCTCTAGAGATACTTTAGAGACAAGCAACAATTTGGCTAAACAATATTAAATAAATAAGCCAAGGTCACAAAGTAAAGAGAATAAAAATGATGAATCTTCAGATTCTAATATTTTACATAGTTAATGAAAGTAAAAGTGAAAGTGAAAGTGAAGTTGCTCAGCCGTGTCTGACTCTTTGCGACCCCATGGACTGCAGCCTACCAGGCTCCTCTGTCCATGGGATTTTCCAGGCAAGAGTACTGGAGTGGATTGCCATTTCCTTCTCCAGCGGATCTTCCCGACCCAGGGATGGAACCCAGGTCTCCTGCATTGTAGACAAACACTTTACCATCTGAGCCACCAGGGAAGTCCTTACATAGTTAATAGAGCAGTGCAAAATAAATTCCTATGAGGCTACCTGAAACAAATTGGTAGTTAAGCAAAGATACTTCCGTTGAAGTAAATAAATCAGGGGAATACGTGATGGTAGCACTCGTTGCTTATGACTGATTTGTTAAGTCGTGAATGAATGTGAAAATTCTCTTTTCCCATTCTGGCTTAGTCTTTCTTTCTTTCTTTTTTTTTTTTTTAAACTGGAATTCTTTATAGAAAGAAAAGGGGTTTAAATGCATGAGTTTACATTTTTTTTTTTAATCAAACCCTCCTTATTGGCTTATAAATATATATGACAGTTGATTTTAGAGGAGGGAAATCAACACAGCCCTGGGACTTTGGTGACCTTGACTTTTATCTTTAGCTTTACCAGTAGTCAGCTATACTTTAAAGCAAAGCTATTGATTCTCCATAATCAATTCTGTAAATTAACAGGAGTGACTGAAACAGTATTTGGGTCCTATTGCTTATTATTATTATTGCTTATATTATTATTATATTATTATTATTGCTTATTATTATTATTGCTTATATCCTATTGCTCATTATTCATTTTATGCTTTATTTATTTACAGTGCTCAGTAATTAGAATTGAGAGCACAGAAATAAACCTGCTAATGATAAACATCTCCTCCATGAGAACACTGATGTGTGGCATAGAATCGTGCACAATACATATTTAATTAACTAATGGATACCCTGAGAGCTGAGAGTGATTTGAATATGCAGGTGGGATGATGAGCTTTGGGCACTAGGATAAAATTTGGGAACGCTGCACCCAGGCAAGTGGGAGGGGCTTCTCATTTGACACACCTATCTGGCCAGAACCCAAAAATCTATTTGTCCCATTCCTGGCTCATCATCTCTGCTGCGATTTGTGACTTTTTACTTGCCAAATTTGCCTTGTGTTTTTCTTTTAGGCTTTATCAAAGCCTTTGATGTGAAAGGTAGAAAATGGGGAGAGCAGTGTGATTTACTTAATGATGTTCTTTGAGTTCAATTTTTGTCAAGGAAAGTCAGCTTTAATATACAGAACAAGACACCCTTTGCCAAACCTAAGGTGGCGACACATTGGATGGGCTCTTCATTGCCTCTGGTCAGTCTTCTTGTGATTCACTGTGTTGATCCATAGTTCAACTTTTATGCTCAAAGCCTTTTCATTGAAAAGTAATTGTCAGCCTGGGCCCTTGAAAACATGAAATAATGAAGATTGCTAAGTATGAGTGAGTGAGAAGGGGGAAAAAATATGAGTAGTCACTGATATACCTCAAAGTGAGGATTATGTATTTTTCATGAGTTAAGTGTCATAACAATTTAGAGTTAGGATTAATAATTTTGTCAGCTACTACTAATGAACATCTTACAAAGTTGAAAATTTCATGGTAGCAATAGCATGGACTTTCCTGTTTTTTTTTTTTTTTCTGTGAAGTTTTTGAAAAATTGACAAACACTTTTTTATTTTAAATATGTATACTTCGTTTTGGAATCTCTTTTCTTAGAAAAATAATGGAAGTCTTTTCTTGAAATCTTAGTCATAAATATATAGTCCAAGGATTTCCTTCAGTGCTAAAACATTTCTAAAATGAGTGAGCATGTGGTGTCCAGAGCTTGGCAGGGAGCACAAAGGTCTCTGAACAAATGCATTCAGCAGTCATGAAGAAGGATATGTTGTTAATATTTCAATATTTGTTATGTGACTGAGTTTTATTTTCACTCAACTCATTAGTGTGCTTAAATGCGCTAGTCTAGAAATTGCGAAGAAAAATAGGACACTGACTCTTTTGTCCCCAAGCTGTCTCTGATTTTCATGTACTTTATTTGCCTGCCATTTTTGAAGGGCATAACAGATAGCCAAGCAACTCTGTGTTATAACACAAGCAGAAGAGTTAAGATGTGAATGATATGGGCAGGAGAGTCTGTCTCTGATTAGGACAGAATCCTAGAGACAATAAGGAAGCAGGATGTAATCATCTTTCAGTTCAGTTAATTAACTGGAAATAATGACACACGGAAAGCAACGCTTCCCAGTTAAGTAAGAATGGAAAGAAAAGAGTCAACCAGCTAATTAAGATTAAGTGTAAGAAAGATATGCCCACTCTTACTGAACCAAAGAAGTACCTTAAATGGCTCATGGGAACACAGAGACCACGTCTCTTCAAAGAAAATTGCAAGTTCTCCAAAGAAATAGCAGCCGTCTTTGCACACAACAGAGATGAGAAGGTAAACTGCAGCTTGAGATTAAATAATGCAATCTCTTTCAAGGAATTGCTTTGGGTTTTTGTAGTTGAAAATCAATTTTAACATATTTTAGAATAGGAGAGGTGAGGACCGAAACTTTATGTAAATGCTCTATAGAAGAAGGAATGGGAAATTAACAACAATAATAAAGATAGGAGTGAGATAACACTTTTTAAAAGCTAAGTTAATTCTGAATTTCTTGGAAGCCAGGTTTTAAAAACATAAAAAAAAGATCTTATCTTTCATTTTTCAGTTAAAGAAATAAATAGATTACTTAAGAGAAATAAACTTTTTCATGCTGAGTACCAAATTAAAGTTAATACAAGGATTCTTTTTAATTTTTTTTAAATTGGAGGATAATTGCTTTACAATATTTTGTTGGTTTCTGCCATATATCAGCATGGATCAGCCACAGGTTTACATATGCCCCCTCCCTCCTGAACCCACCTCCCATCTTCTTCCCTATCCCACCCCTCTGGGTTGAGCTCCCTGTGTCACACAGCAAATTCCCACTTGCTATCTATTTTGCATATGATAATGCGTATGTTTCCATTCTATTCCCTCAATTCATCCCACCCTCTCCTTCCCCTACTGTTTCCACAAGTCTCTTCTCTACCTCTGCATCTGCACTGCTGCCCTGCAAATAGCTCCATCAGTGCCATCTTTCTAGATTTAACACGCATGCATTAATACAGAATATTTGTCTTTCTCCTTCTGACTTACTCACTCTGTCTAATACACTCTAAGTTCATCTACCTCATTAGGACTGATTCAAAAAAACTTTTTTTTTGTAGCTGAGTATATATGTGTGTGTATATATATATATGTATATATATATTGCATTGTATATATGTACTACAATTTCTGTATCCATTCATCTGTTGATGGATATCTAGGTTGCTTCCATGTCCTAGATATTGTAAAAAGTGCTGCAATGAAAATTTGTATTGCATTTTATTAAGAATTGATTATGAAAATAATTATGAAATAAGTCCATAATAAAGCATTTATATGTATAATAAAGCTTATAAGTCTTTCAGTTCAGTTCAGTTCAGTTCAGTCGCTCAGTCGTGTCCGACTCTTTGCGACCCCATGAATCCCGGCACGCCAGGCCTCCCTGTCCATCACCAACTCGCGGAGATGCCATCCAGCCATCTCATCCTCTGTCGTACCCTTCCCCTCCTGCCCCCAATCCCTCCCAGCATCAGAGTCTTTTCCAGTGAGTTAACTCTTCGCATGAGGTGGCCAAAGTACTGGAGTTTCAGCTTTAGCATCATTCCTTCCAAAGAAATCCCAGGGCTGATCTCCCTCAGAATGGACTGGTTGGATCTCCTTGCAGTCCAAGGGGCTCTCAAGAGTCTTCTCCAACACCACAGTTCAAAAGCATCAATTCTTCGGCGCTCAGCCTTCTTCACAGTCCAACTCTCATATCCATACGTGACCACTGGAAAAACCATAGCCTTGACTAGTTGGACCTTTGTTGGCAAAGTAATGTCTCTGCTTTTGAATATGCTATCTAGGTTGGTCATAACTTTCCTTCCAAGGAGTAAGCGTCTTTTAATTTCATGGCTGCAGTCACCATCTGCAGTAATTTTGGGGCCCAAAAAAATAAAGTCTGACACTGTTTCCACTGTTTCTCCATCTATTTCCCATGAAGTGATGGGACCGGATGCCATGATCTTCATTTCCTGAATGTTGAGCTTTAAGCCAACTTTTTCACTCTCCACTTTCACTTGCATCAAGGGGCTTTTGAGTTCCTCTTCACTTTCTGCCATAAGGGTGGTGTCATCTGTATATCTGAGGTTATTGATATTTCTCCCAGCAATCTTGATTCCAGCTTGTGCTTCTTCCAGTCCAGCGTTTCTCATGATGTACTCTGCGTATAAGTTAAATAAGCTGGGTGATAAACAGCCTTGACATACTCCTTTTCCTATTTGGAACGAGTTTGTTGTTCCATGTCCAGTTCTAACTGTTGCTTCCTGACCTGCATACAGATTTCTCAAGAGGCAGGTCAGGTGGTCTGGTATTCCCATCTCTTTCAGTCTTTGGTAGCATCTAAATGAATAATTTTTCTGTTCAAGAGTAGAAATATCCTTTGCTTCTGCTGCTGCTGCTAAGTCGCTTCAGTCATGTCCAACTCTGTGCGACCCCATAGATGGTAGCCCACCAGGCCCTGCTGTCCCTGGGATTTTCCAGGCAAGAGTACTGGAGTGGGTTGCCATTGCCTTCTCCGCCTTTGCTTCTGACCTCTTCCTAACTCTGTGACCATGAGTCAATGACTTCTCAGCTTTAGTCTCTGTGTCTACGAAATCACTATACTAGTGCCTTTCTCAGCAAACTGTTGTGATGATTAAATGAGGTAACACTGAAGAGCAAAATCCCTGATACATAGTAATTGTTCCATAAAGCTGAGTTACTATAGGTATTATCATCTGCCTCAACATCATTGTCATCATTTTTGCTACACCACTTCCAAGACCTGCATTAAATACTAGTGAGACCCAGAAATGGACTCTGACTTCATTGTAGACAGCCTTCCTGCTTGGAATATCACCATATATATTCTAGAGTATCTAGAACATAAGTTATTAAACCAGCAGCTGACCCTGAAAACGAATAACTTAGGTTTTATGGTGTCAAGAATCGGAAGCTGCTATAGGAGAGCTACATGTTACTTCTCAAGACCTGATTTTTTTTTTTTTTTTTTTCTGTTTTCTCCTTCCTTTTCTGACTTGCTGGAGTTTATATATGTGGGGATAATGTGAGCTGGCTGGAGGAGGAACAGAAAGAAAGCAAATTACAAAATAAGTATCGAGAATTGACTAGCAATAACTACTCTGGTTATCTTTCTCACTTGTTCTGCTGCAGCTGTGAATTGTGTTTTTCCGTAAAGAGGAAAAGATGCTTGCAGAAAAAAAATCAAAATCATATGACTACCTTTTTAGGGTGTCTCTGGAGATTCAGGGCTGAACGTTGAATTTTTTCTAAGGTTTCTAAATCCTTCAAATTTAGGAAATAAGACTTTAGGGTGCTCTCAAACAAATAGTTCAAATTCTCCATGCAGGATTTTAACTTGCAAAGTTTTTTGACATTGCTCTTAGCAACTCAATGACAGATATATGTGTTCCTTTTGCATTTAGTCAGAATAAAAGGCATGAATATGGAATAAAATATTGTCTCCATTCTAAAGTATAAGTTTTCCTTTTGTGTTTTTCCATATGTTGATCCTTTATCCATGTTTGCTAAATTTGTGTTGTTTTATCACTATAATAGATTTGTTGCCATACATATGGTCAAAGTATAAATGAGGGACATGGGTATAGAAACAAATATGATAAAAGAATCAGACAAGGGGTGAGGGGAGGTTATCCTTCACAATATTGCTATATGGGTAAATTAAAGAGTCACACACAACTGCCAAAAATAATGTTAAGAAATGTGATCCTAGTTTAGCATCCCTGAGGTAACTGCTGAGGGAAAAACACTACACAATGGGCTATGCTGGGGGTGGGGTGGGGTGGGGTTGCAGCCAGTTCTGATCTTCTTATTTCAAAAGTACACATGCATGGAGAACATCCCCGCCGCCACCACTTCAATTGTCCAGGGTCCCTCTTCCTTGAGTTTTCACACGTCCTGGGCCATAGAATCACCTGGCGAGTGGTCCACACCAAGGAATTCCGTAGGACTTGGATCCGCATTTGGGTGAAGTGTCTTTCAGTCTATGGACAAGACAGTGGATGATAAAGTAGAGAGGTCCTCTCTTAAAATGAGAACATCCTTTCTGAAGTCTGAACTGGATACTCCTTGGCTGATTACATGGCTTCCGTAAGTTTCTTGGACACCCAAATGCTTCTCATCTGAGCAGATATCCAATCATCTGATTATTTCATTGAAATGGGAATTTTTTCTCAGACAACCTCCAGGTGATCTTCCAGCTGTACTCTTCCACTCTGGTAATCCCTCACCATCTTCTGTACTCATCTCTGCTCTTCTCTTGAATGTAAGGAAATCATATCTTACCTTCTGCTTAAAACATTTTCAACAGAGATGTTTATTTCCTCTCTCATTTTTTCTTAAGAATCCCCTTCTTTCTTAAAAATTAAATTAGATTTCTCATTGAAACCATAGCTAAAGTCAACGAGAAAAGCAGTTCTGTTTTCCATGAGTCGAGGAGCTTAATCTTCAAATTGTAAGAGGGGAAATATTTCTAATCCAACCTTTCATATATCAGTGATAGTGATGGCATTTATTGTGCAGTTATTTTTAGTTGCTTCGTTCTATATTTTATGTAATATTGACTACTTACATTTCAAAAATCTCTGTAGGTTTTATATTTAACCCCATATTTTATTTAAATTGAGGTATATGCATGCTGTTGTATAAAAGAACCAGCACTTGAATCCAGAAATACTGATTTTTAAGCCCACATTCACTTCTCTGCATTGCATTTTTGCTGATCAATGGCAACAAAAAAGGAAAACAAAAGCAAAACAGTTTTATTTCCAGAAAAAAAAAACAATAGAAATGTTCATATCTTGATATAGAATAATCTATATCAAGACTAGAGGTTACAATGATACAATCATTGTATATATAGATACAATCTATATCAACACTAGATATAGATACGATGGAAATGTAACCTCTAGTGATAATATTTGTTGGTTAAATAAGATCACAATTGAGAATAAGTTTACTTTTGTGAACATTCATGTGACACGGTTTATCATGCGTAAGAAGAATGATAAGAGAAGGCTCTGCTTTCAGAGTCTTCATTCAGCCGGGAAGGCTTGAACTACAAATTTAAGTAAATATTTAAGCAATAGCTCAGGCCATTGCAGTGATGATGCATAGAGTTGGGTTGATCATAATCCTTGGGTCAGGGTATCTTGTTTTCTTCAGTTTATTTGTGATCCCCTTAATTTCATTCATTCATTTAGTCATCAATTTACTCACCTCACTTTCCTGTTGCATTATTCCCTCCATTGACAACTGCCATTTAAGGAAACTACATTCTTTGGGCAAGGACATATGAATTAATCTACATTACTGCTCGACAGCCCAATAAATGTCTTAAGACCCACTGGTAGAACACAGAGTAGTCACATTACATAATTATAAGACTTATCTTAGAAGTATGGCTCTAATTTAGTAATATTTTGGTCACGCTACTTCTTGGAAACAGAGAAGGGATCCATGGGTTTGCGTTTCACCTAAGGATAATTAAAAATGTGCTGTATTTTGACGAACAGCTGTGTGGGACATAAAACAAATTAAATGGCCATCACAATGGGACCAGCCAGAATTTATTGACTGAACAAACGGAAGGCTGTCTGAGAACGTAGGATTTCTGTCTGACCCTGGAAGAATTAGTTATCTTCAATCTCCAAATTGAATTTTGAGCTCTCAGAAATCACAGGAAAAAAAAAATACTGTTTCTGAAACTAAAGTAATCCATGTACTTATCTTAAATCTCTGTTTTCTAATATTGCTAGGCTTTTTTTCCCCCCTCTCTCTTTTTTCTAAGTCATTAGTTAATTCATTATGGTACCAAAAATAAAAATGTCCAAAGATTTCAGAGCTCCTGATATGCAATAATGAAAACTAATTTGTTATTGTTGTATGTCTGTGTTTGAGTTTTAAAAGAAAATTAATTAAGGAATGCTAATTAATTTTAGATGCTTTGTCTTGCAGTAACAGGTGTCATATTTCGGTATACATCCCAACAGTGTTTTTACCCCTTAAAATGTTTTATCTCAATGCTGTTTCACTTACTAAATAACTTATTTTTATTCTGGTTCAAAATGGATTTAATACCAAAAAGATTTAGTCCCAATGTAGAAACTTAAGCATCCTAAGACTTACAACTTTCTCTTTTCTGAATTCTCCTGTTAATTACATGAGTATCTCCTGGAAGTTTTGGATCAGATATTCTTAAATGTTAAGCTTTGATGAATATTAAAAGAAAATCATTCATAATCATACTTGAGTAAAACCCTAAAAATTTGACTTTTAAAGCAAGTAATATTTTTTTTTTAAATGACAAGCCTGTCACATCTGGATCCAACTGACTAATAGGGAGATAGTTAATTGCCCTGCACTGTGAAAGGAAGGTCTCTTGCTGAATGCTTCAGTGAATAAAACTTTCTGCGGTGTTCAGGTAATTCTCTGGTGCCTTTAAATGCAACTGCTTTGTTCTGTTTTTAAATCTCCAAAGATTTTGATGTTGAAATAATTCTCTAGCACTTCTAAATGCTACTAACCCAAATGAACAAATACAAACAACATTTTAACAGTACAGATTTGTAAACATATACAAAAATATGAAAATAATCATAATGAAGCATTATGTCCTATCCCCTGGCATGAATAACCATTCATTGATAAGAGCCAATCCTTTTCCATTCACATTCCCAATCTTATCCCCACTTCTCATATTGCTTTGAAACAAATCCCAGATATTGTGTCTTTCATTAGTGGTTTTGTATATGCACGTCTTAAAGGTGAGTTCTGTTTTACCCCTACCATGATCACAATACCAGTATCACACTAAAAATAATATCCTCTTAAATAAATCATCAAATTATCAATCTTGGTTCAAATGCCCAACTATCTCAAAAATCACATCAATTAACATGTTCCTCTCACCAACCGCTGTGTTTTCTGTAAGTTGGAAGTTGGATCTAGACTCTGGATCAAGACTCAAGTTTGATGTGTGTGTAAATGAGTCTATATTGTATGTGCATGTTACTATGCTCATTCTTCCTTTTAGGGGGCATGGCATGTCTGTCCTTTTGTGTGTATGTCTCTGATGTTAACAGCGGCTCATGATCATTGTCTAGGTGAATTTGTTTATTATTCAGATGTTCTAATTCTATCCCTCTTTCTTTCTTATGTAGAATACTTCTACCAAGAAAACTTGTGAATTTAAATATTATCTATGTTTTCTATTTTTAATTCACTGTAGTTCTTATTTTGTATTAATGTTCAAATTGTCCCAACTTCGGCCAATAGGAGCCTCTTCAAGTTTGATTCTGAGTTCTTTTGATATGGATCTAGGAGTCTTTATTTCCTTATTATCAGATAGGATAAATATTCTAGGTTTTTCTTGTATGTTTCATGACCCAAGATGGAATCACCCATTTCTTGTACTTCAGTTCAGTTCAGTCGCTCAGTTGTGTCCGACTCTTTGTGACCCTATGAATCACAGCACACCAGGCCTCCCCACATCACCAACTCCCGGAGTTCACTCAAACTCATGTCCATCGAGTCGGTGATGCCATCCAACCATTTCATCTTCTGTCATCCCCTTCTCCTCCCGCCCCCAATCCCTCCCAGCATCAGAGTCTTTTCCAATGAATCAACTCTTCGCATTAGGTGGTAAAAGTATTGGAGTTTCAGCTTCAACATCAGTCCTTTCAATGAACACCCAGGACTGATCTCCTTTAGGATGGACTGATTGGATCTCCTTGCAGTCCAAGGGACTCTCAAGAGTCTTCTCCAACACCACAGTTCAAAAGCATCAATTCTTCAGCGCTCAGCTTTCTTCACAGTCCACCTCTCACATCCATACATGACCACTGGAAAAACCATAGCCTTGACTAGACGGACCTTTGTTGGCAAAGTAATATCTCTGCTTTTCAATATGCTATCTACTTAGGGATCCCCAATCTGAAGTATAGAGCTGCTCTTTACTACTAGATTGGTCATTGTTTCTAAGGCTTTTTAGCACATGGAGTTATGAAATGTTCATATTTATAAGTTAAAAATCAGCTCATTGTTCACATGTATCTATTCTGAGTTTTAAGACTTGCTTGAGAGTCATATAAATCCAGGAGAGATTTAAAGCTGTTTATATTTTACAAAGGTATTTAACTTGCAATCATGAAGCATTTTGTAGTTAGGGATAGTGTTTCTGGCCATATTTAAACATTTTGCAGTTTTATTTTGTATGCTTAAAATTATGCATATATCACATTTGAACTGTGTAAAATGTGCAGTCTTTTGAATTTATTCTGAAAATCATTTCTAGCAAATGGTTTTATATAGTTAAGAATACACAGTAGCTTAATAATGATATGAATATATTAGTGAATCAGAATCTACTGATGGATTAGTCACCATTTTTCTAATTAAAAGTGTAAAATTTTGATTTTTTGGAGTCTGATTAACTGATAATAGCCATGTCATGATGTTCTTGCATAAACCTGTTTTGCCCAGCATTGCAATATAAAAAGTACCAGATAATAGACAAAACAAAAGCAAAACCAGTACTGATTATTTTCTCTTAAGAATTTAATGAGCACCTGATAAACCATGAGCATGGAGTTTTAGATACATCAGTATCAAGATTAGTATTACAGAATATTGTCTGTTAGGCTCTTTGCAATTAAAGATACTTGAGACAAGTTGACTCTAAACATCTGCAACTAAGAAAAGTAGGCAATTGAAGCAAATTATTCAGCTTATTTAGAAGAATTACAACACATTTAGCAAGTTCTTCATCTAGCCCTTAATTTGTGTAATATGGGTAAAATCAATGATTAAGCCTGAACTTTCAAATATTATGATTTTCTAAAAACCTTTGGGGATGAGTGCATGGGTACGGGCTGAATGTCTGTCATTAGGAGCCTGGGAAAACAATAATGTATGGCAGTAGAATACATTTTATTCAGCCACTGGGTCGAGGGGAAGGAAAATGAAACAAATCTTTATGTGTTGCTATGGAAACCTCCAAACTGGAGTATATAGTTTGTTGCGTAAAAACACAGATTGTGGAGCCAGACCACCAGACTTTAATCCTGGCACTTTAAGTTGAAACTTGAGCAACTTATTTACTCTTTCTGTATGTTTCTTAATATGTAAAATAAGGGCTGTAGCTCCATATACCTCTGATGGTGTGAGGATTAATTGAAAATTATGCCTGGTGCATGGTAAAGGTTCTTAGGCTAGCTCTTTCCACCCTTCTCCAGTTCTTCCTCTTCATTCTTCTCTTTCTCCCTTTCCTTTATATTTTTGATGTCTTTGTCATCATCATTGTCTTGCTGAGTGAAAAATAAAAGCTGTATATAGTTGTTTTCAGGGCAAGGTACCATTGATGTCAGTAAAATCATATGAATATATACTTTCATACATAAACTTTTATACTTACGTACATAAACATTTATGGAAGATACCTAATAAGCTGTTCAAAAGTGGTTGCCTCTGAAGAACAGATCTATTAAAAGAGGGAATGGGAGGTGAGCACTTTATACATAAAATTACTTTCTCTTGTTTTAGGCTGAACTTTGTATATCCAAGTACTTCTTAAAAAATAAAAACAGTTTAAATTGAAAAATAAATAATTTAATAAGTTTCCAAGAAAGTATAGGTTGGTCATGACTGCAAGAGCAGCCTAAGAAGAGATGGACAAAATAGATATCTGTGTGATATTTTTCTAAGTGTGCTTTTGTGTCCACTTCCCTAAATTATCTTTTCTACCAGCCCACATGATTTAAGGGAATTCTGCTGTGAGAGACTGTTTTTTTGTTTTTTTTTTTTGCTGTTAATAAGTGCTCCTCTTTAGAGCAAAGAACTTTTGGAAAGGTTAATTTAAGAAAACCTTTAGTTATTAGCATTTTGTAGATTCTATTTCTAGGTGGTTTTTGCAGCCCACAGTATCCATCTTCTGCCTGAACACTGATAAAATGGATATCCAGCAAGGTGGCAAGCTAGTGAGGTATTGTGAGATCAGACTAAGAAAAATGAAGGGAAAGCATGGTGAAATGGGATTGAATGGTGTTTACAGAAAGAAGGCTTTCAGGTCCAAGACCTGTAAACAAAAATCTCAGCTCTGCCAAATGGCATAATGGCATAATGTATTGCTCTGAGTAAGTTACAGACATATAACTCTGTTTACTGCATCAATAAAATGGAGACAAAAATAACCATATCCCTGGGAGGTTTGTAAGAATCAAACATGGCCCTTGAACTCACCTCCAATGGAGTATCCATTGCTATTTTAGCCCATATTTTCCCTTTCTGTCTTTGGGTAGAATAAGGAGGCTGAATCCATTTCTGCATTTACTGACAATCAGCTCTGTGACCTTAGGGCAGCAATCCCCAACCTTTTTGGCACCAAGGACTAATTTCCTGGGAGACAGATTTTTCACGGACTGGGGGTTGGGGGTGGGGATGGTTTGGGGATGATTCCAAGGCATTACATTTATTGCACACTTTATTTCTATTATTATTACATCAGCTCCACCTCAAATCATCAGACATTAGATCCTAGAGGTTGGGGACCCCTGTGGCTTAGGGAAGGCACTTTCTGTTTTTTTGTTTGATTTTGTTTTGTTTCAGTATCTGCAAAGTGCGTTTTAGAAAGGGTGACCTCTAAGCTTCCTTTTAACTGTAGTGTCCAATAGCAACCTGTTGGATGTGGGCACTCAGGTCTTCCCTACCCCTTACCCCAATTTTGATTAAAGAGATCTGACATTGTATCAGTTCTTTTTAAATTTATGAAAATCCATAAAGACAAGTTCCCAAGCTTTCTAGATACTCCTGAGCCTCCTATATATTCATTTTGGAATTTTCTGTATCAATTTTAAAGTGATAAATGAATTGGGAGAATTCTGGATTGTCAGATGACTTCATAAAATGATGTGATATCTGGATAGAAGACACATTTCACGTAATTCACAGAAATACTCACATCATGCTTTCAAGTCTTTGTGTGCTAAGAAATCATTTCCCTGCCTAGGCAATTACCCTTGCTCAAAAGGTAAGGGCTATATCCGCTATCGGGCTTCCCGGGTTGCTCAGTGGTAAAGAATCCACCTGCAGTGCAGGAGCTTCAGGAGACGTGGGTTTGATGCCTGAGTTGGGAAGATCCCCTGGAGGAGGGCATGGCACCCACTCCAGTATTCTTGCCTGGAGAATCCAGTGGTCAGAGGAGCCTGGTGGGGGCTACAGTTTATAGGGCTGCAAAGAGTAGACATGACTGAAGTAACTTAACATGCACACACAGTATCCAATACTAGTCTCTGTTTCCTCATCTATAAAATGAAATTAGCAATACCCATGGGTAGCCAACTGAGAAGGAAAAATTAGGACAACATTTTCTCTTTGCACAAAGGTCTACCAAACACAGAGTACTCAATAATTACTTTGATTATTCCTTTTGTTTTGATTATTATTCTGTTAGTAAATATACTTAATTTAGCAAGGTCCTTAGAATAGAAATACAAAGATAATAATGATAATACTAGCTAATATTTATTGAGCACTTATATTTGTACACAAAGGGTGTTAAAAGTGCCTAAAATATAAGGGCTCACTGAATATTAGCTAGTATTATCAACATCATCATCTTTATATTCCTACTCTAAGAACCTTGCTAAATTAAGTTGATTTACTAACAGAATCTCTAGCATACAAGAAACATTATAGTGGGATAATAATAATCAAAACAAATGAAGTAATCAAAATCTTTAAGATGGGCTTCCCCGGTGGCTCAGATGGTAATGAATGCACTTGCAATGTGGAAGACCTGGGTTGAACTCCTGGGTCTGGAAGATCCCCTGAAGGAGGGCATGCAACCCACTCCAGTATTCTTACCTGGAGAATCCCTATGGCCGAGGAGCCTGGCGGGATACAGTCCATGGTGTCTTAAAGAGTCAGTCATGACTGAGCGACTAAGCATGGCAGTGCAATCTTTAAGATAACCCAAATTGTAAGAACAAATACACTCATTTTTACAGATGAGGAAATTGAAGCATAGAGGAAAGGAGGTAGAAAATGCAGACAGTAAATAAACAGAAAACTCTTTAAGTTTCACTGTAAAGTAGAATATAAAAATGGAGTCAGGATTAAAATGGAATGTAGGGTCAAAGGAGAGTTATTTACAAAATGAGAAGCTGGAACGTGTTTGTGTTCTAATGGGGATGATTCAACAGAAAAGCAGTCATTGAAGACATGGAAGAGACAGATGATGTAATTTCAGGAAGAAAAGGCAAAAAGTAGGGGGAGAACAAGATGGAGGAGAAGTAGGCGGACATGGAATACATCTCTCTCCATGGATACATCAGGAATACACCTTCAGACACAGAAGTGCATGCAGAACACCATCTGGGAGTGGAAAGGAGTACCTGACCAGCAGAAAAGAATATATAGAACCGCACAAAACTCAGTAGGATGAAGTAACTAGGGGGAATAACTGGAGTGTTAGTGGGATTGGACCTGCCCTTGGCAGGTGGGGAATTGAAGCAGGGGTCCGATCCCCATGTCAGGGCAATTGTCTGAGTCAGAGGAGAAACATTTTAGGCTGAGAGTGAGACAGCTGATCTGTGGCAGCCTGATTGGAATGAGAAGCAGACAGTCCTTGCTGCAGCCATATGTACTCCGGATAGGGACGCAGGTGCCCTGAAAGGCATAGCATCTGGGAACTGGAGTTTAGGGATTGTGGAATAATCCCAGGGTGAGGGTTGCTGTTGACTGCCAAGAGACAGATTGAGGGCATGTGAGAGAGGAGATTGTGGTTGGGAAAAACCTGTGGAGGAAAGCCTAGCATCATGGAAGCAAGGCAATACTGCTGAGACACACATAGGGGATGGAGCCATCACCTTAGCCTCTCTCTCCCCACACACCAGCATTGGCAGCTGAACAATAGCGAGGCTGGCCCATGAAACTTGGGATGCACTGAACTACAGAGTAGGACCCCGCCCAGGGTGCCCCTTTAAGTGCCTGACACACCGATCTACAGAGTAGGACCCCAGCCAGGGGGACCCCTATATTTGCCTGATGTGCTGAACAACAGAGAAAGACCCCCCAGGCAAGGGAGCCCTCTAAGTGCCTGAACGGGTGGAGCTGCGGAGAAAGATTGGCCAAAGAGGCCTTCTAATTGCCAGCTACAAGAGGCTCAAAAAAAGACTCTGTTTCATCTTTGGTAAAATAACGGGTTTTACTTTCATCATCAGACTTTTCTTAGATTTATAACTAATTCTTACTTGACATCTTTCAGTTCAGTTCAGTTCAGTCGCTCAGTCGTGTCTGATATCCATACATGACCACTGGAAAAACCATAGACTTGACTAGACGGACCTTTGCTGGCAAAGTAATATCTCTGCTTTTTGTCTCCTTAGGTAGGTTTATTCCTAGGTATTTTATTCTTTTTGATGTGATGGTAAATGGAGCCATTTCTTGAATTGCTCTTTCTGCTTTTCATTGTTAGTATATAGAAATGCAACAGATTTCTGTGTACTAATTTTGTTACCTGCAACTTAACCAAATCCACTAATGAACTCTAGTAGTTTTCTGGTAGTGTCTTTAGAATCTTGTATGTATAGTATGTCATCTGCAAATAGTGACAGTTTAACTTCCTTTCCAATTTGAATTCCTTTCTTCTTTTTCTTCTCTGATTGCTATAGCTAGGACTTGCAAAATTACATTGAATAAAAATGGCAAGAGTGGACATCCTTGTCTCGTTCCTGATCTTAAAGGAAATGTTTTCAGTTTTTCACCACTGAGTATTCTATTAGCCATAGATTTGTCGTATATAGCCTTTATTATGCTCAGGTATGGGTTTCCTGGGTGGCCTTAGTGGTAAGGAGCCCTCCTGCCAATGCAAGAGACATGGGTGTGATCCTTGAGTTGGGAGGATCCTCTGGAGGAGGACATGGCAACCCACTCCAGTATTCTTGCCTGGAGAATCCCATGGACACAGAGAAGCCTGGCTGGCTACAGTCCATAGGGGTCATAAAGAGTTGGACATTACTGAAGTGACTTAGCAGGTTTGTTGAGGTATGTTCCAGCTATGCTTACTTTTTGGAGAGTTTTTTTTTTTTTTGGTATAAATGGGTGCTGAATTTTGTTAAAAGCTTTTTCTGCCTCTATTGAGGTGAAAAATCAATCCATTAAAAAAGATGTATTTAACTTAGCCCCATGTCACATATTTAATTGCATAATATTTTGGACCATTACATGAAACCACCCTAGTATTTACCTGATTGATTTAGTCATATATAATTACTTGCCATAGTGACCTATTATATGGTATGTTTTCATGTGATATATGTATTCCAGTTTTGAAAGTCCATGTTTTATTCTCAACCACATGTCACTTTGTTATGAAATTATCCTTTTCAGTAATACAAATCATTTTCCTTTGAGGTTATATTTTAGGAAATCGCATTTTCTGGTTACATATTTATATGCAATGTTTTTAAATTTACCAAGATCATTTTAAAACTATGTAATTTCTCCCAAAGAAAGGCAATGCCAAAGAATGCTCAAACTACCACACAATTGCACTCATCTCACACGCTAGTAAAGTAATGCTCAAAATTCTCCAAGACAGGCTTTAGCAATACATGAACCGTGAACTTCCAGATGTTCAAGCTGGTTTTAGAAAAGGCAGAGGAACGAGAGATCAAATTACCAACATCCGCTGGATCATGGAAAAAGCAAGAGAGTTCCAGAAAAACATCTATTTCTGCTTTATTGATTATGCCAAAGCCTTTGACTGTGTGGATCACAATAAACTGTGGAAAATTCTTCAAGAGATGGGAATACCAGACCACCTGATCTGCCTCTTGAGAAACCTATATGCAGATCAGGAAGCTACAGGTAGAACTTGACATGGAACAACAGACTGGTTCCAAATAGGAAAAGGAGTACATCAAGGCCGTATATTGTCACCCTGCTTATTTAACTTATATGCAGTGTACATCTTGAGAAACGCTGGGCTGGCAGAAGCACAAGCGGGAATCAAGATTGCTGGGAGAAATATCAATAACCTCAGATATGCCGATGACACCACCCTTATGACAGAAAGTGAAGAGGAACTCAAAAGCCTCTTGATGAAAGTGAAAGTGGAGAGTGAAAAAGTTGGCTTAAAGCTCAACATTCAGAAAACGAAGATCGTGGCATCCGGTCCCATCACTTCATGGGAAATAGATGGGGAAACAGTGGAAACTGTCAGACTTTATTTTTCTGGGCTCCAGAATCACTGCAGATGGTGACTGCAGCCATGAAATTAAAAGACGCTTACTCCTTGGAAGAAAAGTTATGACCAACCTAGATAGCATATTGAAAAGCAGAGACATTACTTTGCCAACAAAGTCTAGTCAAGGCTATGGTTTTTCCTGTGGTCATGTATGGATGTGAGAGTTGTACTGTGAAGAAAGCTCAGCACCAAAGAATTGATGCTTTTGAACTGTGGTGTTGGAGAAGACTCTTGAGAGTCCCTTGGACTGCAAGGAGATCCAACCAGTCCATTCTGAAGGAGATCAGCCCTGGGATTTCTTTGGAAGGAATGATGCTAAAGCTGAAACTCCAGTACTTTGGCCACCTCATGCGAAGAGTTGATTCATTGGAAAAGACTCTGATGCTGGGAGGGATTGGGGGCAGGAGGAGAAGGGGACGACAGAGGATGAGATGGCTGGATGGCATCACTGACTCGATGGCCATGAGTCTCAGTGAACTCTGGGAGTTGGTGATGGACAGGGAGGCCTGGCGTGCTATGATTCATGGGGCCGCAAAGAGTTGGACATGACTGAGTGACTGAACTGAACTGAATCTCTCACTTATGTTTATCATTTATTATTCAATAAATATTTATTGAGTGCCTCATGTGAACAAGGCCCAGTTCTAAGAACTATGGGGATACAAGATGAGTCATACATAAATCAGCACTCAGAAAGTTTACAGCCTTGGCAATGAAATGAGATGTGCATATCTCTATCTCTAACCCCTGCCCAAGTAGAATTCAAAGAAAATTATAAAATTTTAATTAAACAGAATTATTTTCAACAGTCTGTTAACTCTAAATTTAAACTATGGTGCTGGATCAGGCAGCATTCTATATTGTCTGGACTGGTTGAAAATCCTAATCAAATACTAAGAATTTATGTAAAGAGTATGTCCTTCATTTAATACAATGATAATACTATATAGAGATTATATGATGACTTAGTGATAAAGAATCCGCATGCAATGCAGGAGACATGGGTTCAATCCCTGGGTTGGAAAATTCCTCTAGAGAAGGAAATGGTAACCCACTCCAGAGTTCTTACCAGGAAAGCCCCATGGACAGAGGAACCTGGTGGGCTACAGTCCATAGATAGGGTCATGAAAGAATAGGACATGACTTAGCAACTAAAACAGAAACAGCAACAGCAGCAATACTATATTAATTTTTATTTTTCCATTTTTTTCATGAAACTGAGTAGTTGTTTATCTTCACAGCTTCTCTGTCAATAAAAAGAAGCAGGTGGTACTAGGGTTTTTTTTTTTCCCAATAATAATCCTTTCCTGCTGCACTTAAGTGGCTGAAAATGTCAATTTGCTCCATAAATGCTTTTTCTTGAGTATTTTCCTTGATCTGCCAAGTGGCCTCTGCTTTATCAGTAAGCGTTTGTTTCAGTGACATTTACTATTCAATTATACGAAAGTATGTCACTTTGATTTCTAGGCCCTACCCTTCTCAAAATAAATAAAAGTTGTTGAACAAAGGGAAAAAAAAAAGTAGAGCATTTCTAGGCACTAACAATGTTACATGCAGGGTGTGATATTCTAGGAGACTTTTTTTCTTATTATATTTGCATTAAATTATATCCACCAGCAAGAATGCTTATAGCATAGAAGGCCTAATTCATCAATGTATCAACTCATGATAATTACCAGCTCCCTAAATTTTTGTCCTTTTGGGCCAGAATTCAAAATGCAGATTTTAAATTTCTGAAACAACAGGCATAGAAAATGGAAGCTGCTTCTTTCCTTTTTCAAACCAGTAATTCACTTTCATTGTTTGTGGAGCAAAAGATATCTGTGATGAGTCATTCCTATTTCAAAGAGCAGAAATAATCACTAGATAGTGCGCTTGTTGTTAATATATTAAGCCCTTTAAATGCCTTCTTTTCAGTGAACCTTATTTAAATTAAGTATAATGATTTTCAACTTTTTTTCCCTCTCAAGAGTGATCCCCAAAGTAGTTTTATAATCATTCTTGGTATAAGGTGAATTCTTTAGCTGCTAAGAAACATGCTTGCTTGTTTCCCCACAGATTAGTAAAATATCCCTTGCTCTGCAATAACATTTTGTAGGTAAATTGACATTTAACTGGGACACCTTCAAAGGAGGGCATGACACAGTGCGCTGAAGGATTCTGGAGTTGAAGAAGGTAATTCATGTGTTATAAGTATCTGCTCACAACCAGCAGGAGAGGTGATGAGCAGAACTGGCTCTGTGACTTGTGGGGCCCACTGCAAAGTGAAACCATGGTCCCTTTCCTCCACTTACAACCTTCAAAACAATAATGTGTTAGTCGCTCAGTCTTGTCTGACTCTTTTCGACCCCATGGACCACAGCCCACCAGGCTCCTCTGTCCATGGAATTCTCCAGGCAAGAATACTGGAGTGAGTTGCCATTTCCTTCTCCAGCAGAACAATAATAGCAGAGCATTAAACCAAGCAGAAGATTCTTCTGAGTGTGGGGCCTGTGAAGCTGCATGGGTCTCATAAATATTCGGCTGACGTTGGAGTAAAGACCTAACATCCCCTCTCCTCCAGGTCTAACTCTTCAACTGTCAGAATATGGTTCAAAACCTTTTTTTTTTTTTTCCTGCTGTGAAGCTGGCATGGACCCATAACTCCTAGAAGTTGGGAATTTCACCCACCAGCAAGCAGCCTCCCAGTGATGATCCCCTTGACAAGAGTCCACATCCTAGTATTACTCTGTCCCATGTATAACAGGAATAGTATGTTTTCCGTGCAAGTTGGAACCTAACCCCCCCCCCAAAAAAAAAAATCCTTCCCATTGAAAGAACCAGCTGCCGAAGATAAGGCCAATGAATACATATTCTACTCAGATCTAAGGGTATTAAAGATGTGCTATTGACTATCAAAATGTTACCTTTGCCTCTATTTTTTAATGGATTGCAATTGAAAAATGATTATTTTTATGAGATCTTTTTAATTGAAGTGTAGTTGATTACAGTATTGTTAATTTCTGCTCTATAGCAAAGTGATTGTTACATACATACATACACATTATTTTTCATATTCTTTTCCATTATGATTTATCACAGGATATTGAATATATTAATAATTCCTTGGGTTGTATAGTAGGACCTTGTTTCACTTCAGTTCAGCTCAGTCGCTTAGCCATGTCTGACTCTTTTTGACCCCATGGACTGCAGCACACCAGGCTTCCCCCTCCATCACCATCTCCTGGAGCTTGCCCAGATTCATGTCCATTGAGCTGGTGATGCCATCCAACCGTCTCATCCTCTGTCTTCTTCTTCTCCTTCTGCCTTCAATATTTCCCACACCAAGGTCTTTACCAATGAGTGAGTTCTTCACATCAGGTGACCAAAGTATTGGAGCTTCAGCTTCAGCATCAGTCTTTCCAATGAAAATTCAGGACTGATTTCCTTTGGAATGATTGGTTTGCTCTCTTTGCAGTCCAAGGGACTCTCAAGAGTCTTCTCCAACACCACAGTTCAAAAGCACCAATCCTTCGGCACTCAGCTTTCTGTATTGTATGACTCTCACATCCATACTTGACTACTGGGAAAACCATAGCTTCAATTATACAGACCTTTGTTGGCAAAGTAATGTCTCTGCTTTTTAATATGCCGTCTACGTTTGTCATAGCTTTTCTTCCAGGAGCAAGCGTCTTTTAATTTCATGGCTGCAGTCACTATCTGCAATGATTTTGGAGCCCAAGAAAATAAAGTCTGTCACTGTTTCCATTGTTTTCCCATCTATTTGCCATGAAGAGATGGGACCAGATGCCATGATCTTCACTTTCTGAATGTTGAATTTTAAGCCAACTTTTTCACTGTCCTCTTTCACTTTCATCAAGAGGCTCGTTAGTTCTTCGCTTTTTGCCAGAAGAGTGGTGTCATCTGCATATCTGAGGTTATTGATATTTCTCCCAGCAATCTTGATTCCAGCCTGTGCTTCATCCAGCCTGTCATTTTGCTTGATGCACTCTGCATATAAGTTACATAAGCAGTGTGACAATATACACCCTTGGCATACTCCTTTCCCAATTTGGAACCAGTCCGTTGTCCCATGTCTGGATCTGTTGCTTCTTCACCTGCATACAGATTTCTCAGGAGGCAGGTAAGATCGTTTGGTATCTCATCTCTTTACGAGTTTTCCACGGGACCTCGTTGTTTATCCGTTTTATATATAGTTGTTTGCATCTGCTAATTCCAAACTCCTAATCCTCCTCTCTCCTATTCCCTCCTCCTTGGCAACTGTGAGTCTATTCCCTATGAGTTGGTTTCTGTTTCCTAGATAAGCTCATTTGTTAAGTTTGTAGATAAGTTTATTCCTTAGGTTCTACGTGTACGTGATGTCATGAGATATCTGTCTTTCTTTTTTCTGACTTCATTTAATATGATCATCTCTAGGTCCATGCATGTTGCTGCAAATGGTATTATTTCATTTTTAGTTTTTTTCTTTTTACTGGCAGAGTCATATTCCATGGTGGGTGTGTATGTGTGTATTTGTGGCGGTGTATATATATGTGGCACATGCCACATCCTTGGGCTTCCCAAGTGGCACTATTGGTAAAGAACCCACCTGCCAATGCAAGAGACATAACAGGTTCTACCTCTGGGTCAGAAAGATCCCCTTGAGGAGGGCATGGCAACCCACTCCAGTATTCTTGCCCAGCTGCTGCTACTGCTGCTAAGTCGCTTCAGTCGTGTCCGACTCTGTGCGACCCCATAGACGGCAGCCCACCAGGCTCCCCCGTCCCTGGGATTCTCCAGGCAAGAACACTGGAGTGGGTTGCCATTGCCTTCTCCAATGCATGAAAGTGAAAATTGAAAGTGAAGTCGCTCAGTCGTGTCCAACCCTCAGCAACCCCATGAACTTCAGCCTTCCAGGCTCCTCCGTCCATGGGATTTTCCAGCCAAGAGTACTAGAGTAGGGTGCCATTGCCTTCTCCGATTCTTGCCCAGAGAATCCCATGAACAGAAGAGCCTGACAGGCTACAGTCCACAGGATTGCAAAGAGTCAGACACAACTGAAATGACTTAGCATGCACTCACTCACTACATCTTTTTTTCATTTATCTGTTGATGGACATTTAGGTTGTTTCCATGTCATGACTATTGTAAACAGTTCTGCTATGAACATAGAGGTACATGTGGAAAAGTATTAACTTTAAAATTAGTCATGTACATAGAATTTCCTAAGATGTGTTCTGTGTGATAGTAATGAGTATCATGTAGATTTCTGTGATCAAATGAGTTTAGGAGTAGTTTGGAAGATTGTAGTCTCCACAGTCTGAGTCTTTCTGTTTCCCCTGCTACTGCCTGTGTTATTACCTGTGATGTTGCCCCCACCTTCCCTCTAGTTGTCTCAATTTCCATTCATTAATTATAGTTCAGCTCAACTTACCCAGTGCCTGCTATGTAATCTTTGGTTTCTGTGATATTGCCATAGGAACCTCTCCTTTATCTCAGAATAGAATGATTTTGACCTCCAGGACATTTAACAATGTCTAGAGACATTTCTCGGAGAAGGCAATGGCACCCCACTCCAGTACTCTTGCCTGGAAAATCCCATGGATGGAGGAGCCTGTTGGGCTGCAGTCCATGGGGTCGCTAGGAGTCGGACACGACTGAGCGACTTCACTTTCACTTTTCACTTTCATGCATTGGAGAAGGAAATGGCAACCCACTCCAGTGTTCTTGCCTGGAGAATCCCAGGGACGGGGGAGCCTGTTGGGCTGCTGTCTATGGGGTCGCACAGAGTCGGACACAACTGAAGCAACTTAGCAGAGACATTTCTGGTTGTCAAAACTCAGGTGGGAGCAAGAGGTGTTACTGAAATCTAGTGAGTAGAAGCCAGAGATGCAGCTAAACATCCTACGAGGCAGAGAACAGCCCTTGAAACAAAGAGTATACAGCTCAAAGTGTCTGTAGTGTATGTTAGTCATACCACTAACTCCTCAGAAACCTTCCTTGGTTTTCCATCTCATTTCATACCTGAAGAATTTTATACTCTCAAGCATAGCATTCAAAGTCCGTCATAATCTGACACTAGTCTTGCTTTTCAGGACATCTCCTACTCTTCCTTTCAACACACATTCTGTTCCAACAAAACCAGGTGATTCAGCTCAGCCTTCCCCAAACACTGCTCGTGCTCCCTTACTTACCGCTTCATTCCACATCCTAACTTTGCCTGTCCTGGAATGCCTTTCTCTCTCTTTTATTTTACCTATAGGGACACTCTTTCTATCCTAGCTCGTATGTCACTTCCTCTGGGAAATCTTCCTTGCTGTTCTTGCTGCTGCTGCTACTGCTGCTGCTAAGTCACTTCAGTTGTGTCCGACTCTGTGCAACCCCATAGACGGCAGCCCACCAGGCTCCGCAGTCCCTGGGATTCTCCAGGCAAGAACACTGGGGTGGGTTGCCATTTGCTGTTCTTACTACTCAAAATGGGAGTGATTTCTCTTCCCTGGACTCCCTTGAAATTCTTATGTGCGTGTGCATGCTCAGTCATGTCTGACTCTTTGCAACTCTCTGTCCATGGAATTTTCCAGGCAGGAATATTGGAGTGGGTTGCCATTTCCCCTTTCAGGGGATCTTCCCAGGAAACTCTTATATGTCTTTCGTATTTGTCATGTGATTAGGACAGCAGTTTTACAAGTTTTACTTCTAATATAACTAGATTTTTGAAGGGTAGAGAACATCATTGGGAATACCACTAACAACTTCTTATCCTATAAAGCTTTTAATAAACGTGGTCAAGAAGTACTTGAATTATTTTTTTTTTAGTTTTGAAGAATGTAGTTTCTAGATCAGACATTATAATTGATTTTAAATTCAACTGTATATTTAAAAAAGGATTGAGTCCCTGGTGTTAGTAATTTTGTGATTTTAAGAGCTATCTTCTTCTAGAAAGGAAGTCTTTAGGCTTAATAAAAGAAACTGATCAAACTGAACTATAATAGTACACTATTACCATTCTTTTGCTATTTAACACAGGTATTCTGATTTTAAATAGCACCAGCTAAATGATGTTTATTCTTTTGGGTTAAGAAAATAATTACTTGTGCTAGTTAAGTGATTTTTGAGGCAAACAAAGAAAACTCTGACTCAAGCATACTTTTAAAAGAGTAAGGAATTCATCTCATAATTTAAAATTCAGAGGTAGAGGAGCCTCAGGCTGACCATTGAGTGGGTCCAGCTTTGTTCCCCGTGGCCCCTGTTGGCTCTACCCTCTTCTGTCCTCAGATTGATAGCTGAATAGACAAGTGTCACATCTGTGAGTGACAGCATCCAGAGGAGGAGAGAGAGAGAGAGAGAGTCCTTCCCAGATGCTCTGGGAAACAGCGAAGAACTTTCCCACAAGCTCCCAGTGAACACTTTTCATCTCACGGCTGAATTTCTGAACCAGTCATCGGCAAGTGAAATGGAATAGCTCACACACCAATTATGTTGAGGGACCATCATCCCCTGGAGGGTCTGAGTGTTAAGAGGAGGAACAGAGACCTAGACATAATCAGACTCTGTTAGGGAGGAAGGCAAGAGAAATCAAGTCTGGGTGAGCAACTAAGGTGTATGACAGGATACAGACTGTTGATTCTGCTTTTGATTAATAGCCCTTATGGTTATCTTTTTAAATTATGAATTGATTTTCAATCAGATTTGCCTTACAAAATTCAGACCTGATTTTTTGTGTGTAAAAGTAATTAAGTAGAGTTATATAGTGATTTAATCCAAATTGTCTCTGATAAATAAGTTATATTTTTCTGCCTTGGTTATTTCAGTAAAATACTCCATGATAATTAATGTGAAAAAATAATTGTATTGCCCATAGTATCTTAGAATCATACCACTATTGCATTAAAAACCTGCCATAAAATTAGGAATTCTCAAGCCACTACAGCGTTAAATTTATAATTTAAATGACGCTGTGATAGATATACAGAATCAATGTTTTCATCCCTGTGGTTGCCACCTAGATGAACCCTTATGAAGGCAATTTAAATAATAATGCTTAAGCTAACGCATGGCCATAGATTTTATTTTCATGTTTAAACCAAGATTATATAGTAAGAACTACTTATGCAGTCTGATTACAGGTGGTACTTGACTTTAGCCTTGACACATTAATGAAGCTTGAATGGAACTCTTAGTAATGTTTATATTATGGTTAGTATTATATTTACTTATATTAAATAAAATATTTAATTTAAAAAGTGCATAGTAAAAGATATATTTGTATAAAGGCAAATTAAATTATACACTTTATGTACATTTTAGTATTCTTTAATTGTTTCTCAAGGTTGAAAAAAGTAAAAACAAATGTTTTAATGAATGCTAGTGAATAGAATGATTGATTACTGAAGGTATGTGGCACAAAATCTAATCACAAAGCTCTATTAGCTCTTTTACAAAGGTTCGCTTTAGCTTCTAATCACCTATTGCTGACTGAACCTAGAATATGCTGTAAAGATCAATATATTTTGGTATAGTTATTATAAGTGTTCTAACAGCCTTACCTTCCAAAGTGTCTGATTTTAATTTCATAAGCTATTGTTTCATAGGAAAACCCTTTCTCGACTTGAGGAACTTACACTCTGAAAGCCACAAGGATATTACGAAATACCAATTCTAACAAACAGTACAGATTAACAATTGGATCTTGAATATTTCCAAAGTACAGTGGTGACTAGAATGCAACAGAAGTGAATATGAAAGATTTAATTGACCCCACTCAATTGGACTTTCTAAGTCAATGCTTTTCAACCTTGACTGCATAGGAATCAACAAAGTTTCTTGTTGCGGTAAAGAATCGGATGCTGTAGGTCAGGGATGGAGTCTCCCAGTTTGCATTTCTACCAAGCTCCCAAGGATGCTGCTGCTGTCTGTGCCCTGCGTGCTGTGTTGTGCTTAGTTGCTCTGTTGTGTCTGACCCTTTACAACCCCATGGACTGTAGCCCTCCAGGCTCCTCTGTCCATGGGATTCTCCATGGAGGAATACTGGAGTGGGTTGCCATGCCCTCCTCCAGGGATCTTCCCAACCCTGGGATTGAACCCACGTCTCTTACATCTACTGCATTCGCAGGCAGATCCTTTACCACCAGCGCCACCTGGGAAGCCCAGGGCCTTTAGATATGCCCTGTAGGCCTTTAAATAACAAAGCTCTAAATCACCTGAAATTCACAAAAATGCAGTTTAGCTCTCTGAATTGCAAATGTTTTGTTGCATTTGATCATCTTTGAAAATGGACAGACATCTAACAAGAATCTGTAACTGCAACTAAATTTTCTTTTTGTTCCACATATTGAAAATACCCCTGTTGAGGTTATAATATTTAAGCATTAAGCCATCTTAGGGCAAGATCAAATCGTCGATTTTTGTCTTATTTTTAACTTTCTGTAAGGAAATAAAAAGACACAACTCACTTCAGGAATATGCTTAAGGAATGAAGCTACTACTTCCTTAAAGTCAAAAAGTTTCCTTGTATCATCTCACTGAATTTAAACCTATGTTGGTTATATGCAGTAAAACAGAAAGTTGGCAGGCTTGTTCTTCATACTTTGTACATATTTAAAAGTTAATAAGTCACCTCTTTATTCCTTTTAATAAAATTTTGATAATCTAAGATTCTTTGATTTTCAAGCTTCTCATTATTTTGTTTTCTCATTTCTGTTTATGTTCTAAGTTTCTATACGCATTTTAAGCCCGAGGAAGCCAATTATGTACATAAATACTCTTACACGGTGTATATCTAATTATTAAAAACAAAACAAGGAATTTGAGTGAGCTTTTCAATCATTACTAAGGGAACAATTTCAGCACAATTTAAAAGTTCTGTGTTTTTTTCTTCCTTCTTGGGTTACTTGTTCAACTCTGTGCAAGTGTATAAACCGGGATTGAAAAGGACACTGCCTGAAGGTGCCCATGATTTAGTATAATTTTAAGTCCTGGGCCACATGCCCAGTATCTAAACTAAATCAAGGAGAGCTTAATTGGAATTAGGCAGTGAGCCTAGAGCAACTTTACTTTATTCAGTCTTAAGTTCCTAGTTCCACTGGATTCATGTTTCTTAGAAATCTGTGTTCAGGGGCTATAGAAAGAGAGAGAGTGAGTATACATACTGATTATAGAGAAGATCATGTGGCCAATGGAACTAAACAAGGAAAGATTAGTGCAAGGAGAAGTAATCTGTGTCCAGTGCATCGTGATATTTGGTAGACATTGTATTGTTTAGTCGCTAAGCTGTGTCTGACTCTTTGTGACCCCCATGAACTGTAGCCTGCCAGGTTCCTCTGTCCGTGGGATTTCCCAGGCAAGAATACTGGAGTGAGTTGCCATTTCCTTCTCCAGGAGATCTTCCCACCCAGGGATTAAGATCTTCCCGACCCGTGTCTCCTGCATTGGCAAGTGGATTCTTTACCGCTGATCCACTAGGGAAGCCCAAATACATCGTAGAAGGATATAGGAGGATATTGTTTCAGGTTAAACTTTTCCCCCCACATTTAAGATATTGAAAAATACAAAAAACAAAAACCTGTGATACTGAATTAGAATATAGGCATATCAATAAATAATTTGATAGATTTATAATCTGTATTTCAAATGAGCAAAGCAGGCCATTACAGATCTTGGCCCTTTCATGATTCTATATTTGATAAAATCCGGTTCTTAGTTTTGTTCTCTAGATAATTATGCTGTTAATCTCTCTTTCACTCTGATTGTAAAAGGAGGAAATTAAGTAATGTTTTCATTCTATCTTATTCTGATATTAGAAGGGGAAGCTGTATTAATATAAATAAAGAACACTGAATTCTTTAATAGTATGTACTGTGCAGTATATTATTATTGTTATTATTTCAGAGTATTCACTAGTGACAGGAACAGCCTCTCAACTATAGAGTAGACATGGAGATAGTATGGTGAGATTTAAAAAAAAAATTATTCCTATCATAAAATGTGTGTTATAAAAGATATTCAGTAGGGACCTGTAAATACTGGTTAATCTGATTTATAATTGCTTAAATTAGAGGCATGATTCCTTTTCTGAACATTATATATGCACACATGCAATTGTTAGGGAATGGAGCCTTGAGTATTATAGAATATAGGCAAATTTGCAGCCTAAGGTTTTAGATGTATAAAATGAGACTAGCTGCTGTATCTATTTCAAATTCAAGTGTTTTACCACCTTAGTCAATTATAATAGTTCTTTGGCCACAAATTTTATTCTGAAATCTAGGATTCTTACAGTATTTAGCTTAATATGCCTATTAAATGAATTTTTCCCTTCAGAAATATCAAAGTATAGTTGTATGATGCATTCTTAACCCAGTAAGTGTTGTAGACAATGACCCAAGTCGTTTTGGGAATGAATATTGTTTAAAATTCCTGCTTCATGTTATCTTCAGCTTTTGAACACACATAACAAACTCTCCAAAGTGATAGTCACTCAGTCGTGTCTGACTCTTTGTGACCCATGGACTATACAGTCCATGGAATTCTCCAGACCAGAATACTGGAATGGATAGCCATTCCCTTCTCCAGGTGATCTTCCCAACCCAAGGATCGAACCCAGGTCTCCCGCTTTGCAGACGGATTCTTTACTAGATAAGCCACAAGGAAAGCCCCAAATTCTCCAAAGTTGCTCCTAATATGTGTACAACCATTCATTCAACACGCTTTATATCCTGGACCTATCCGGTCTAAGATTTTATAGGCAAAATAAAGCTTTTGTTGTTCAGTCACTAAGTCATGTCCGACTCTATGGGACTCCATGGGCTGCAGCATGCCAGGCTCCTCTGTCCTTCACTATCCCCTGGAGTTTGCTTAGATTCATGTCCATTCAGTTGGTGATGCTATGAAGACATCTCATGCTCTCCCTACCCCTTCTCCTTTTGCCTTCAATCTTTTCCAGCCTTAGGGTCTTTTCCAATGAGTCAGCTCTTCGCATCAGCTGGCCAAAATATTGGAGCTTCCACATCAGCCCTTCCGATGAATATTCAGCATTGATTTCCTTTAGGATTGACTGGTTTGATCTCCTTGCAGTCCAAGGGGCTCTCAAGAGTCCTCTCCAACACCACAGTTTAAAATTTAAAAGCATCAATTCTTTGGTGCTCAGATTTTTTTATAGTCCAAATCTCACATTCATCCATGACTACAGGAAAAACCATAGCTTTTTTATATGGACCTCTGTTGGCAAAGTTATATCTTTGCTTTTTTATACGCTGTTTAGGTTTGTCATAGCTTTCCTTCCAAGGAGCAAGTGTCTTCTAATTTCATGGCTGCAGTCACCACCCTTGCCATGATCTTAGGTTTTGTTTTTTGTTTTTTTTTTAATGTTGAATTTTAAGCCAGCTTTTTCACTCTCTTCTTCAAGCCTCATCAAGTGGCTCATGAGGTCTTCTTTGCTGTCTCCCACTAGGGTGGTATTATCTTCATATCTGAGGTTGTTGATATTTCCCCCAGCAATCTTGATTCCAGCTTGTGATTCATCCAGCCTGGCATTTCATATGATTTACTCTGCATATAAGTTTAATAAGAGTAACAATATACAGCCCTGTTGAACTCCTTTCCCAATTTAGAAGCAGTCACTTGTTCCATGCCAGTTCTCACTATTGCTTCTTGACCTGCATCCAGGTTTCTCAGTAGACAGGTAAGGTAGTCTGGTATTTCCATCTCTTTAAGAATTTTCCACAGTTTGTTGTGATCCACACAGTCAAAGCTTTAGCATAGCCAATGAAGAAGTCGATATTTTCCTGGAATTCCCTTGCTTACTCTATGATCCAGTGAATGTTGATAATTTGATCTCTGGTTCTTCTGCCTTTTATAAACCCAGCTTGTACATCTGGAAGTTCTCAATTCAAGTACTGTTGAAGCCTAGCTTGAAGGATTTTGAGTATTACCTTGTTAGCATGTCAAATGAGTGCAACATGCAGTAGTTTGAACATTCTTTGGCACTGCCCTTCTTTGGAATTGGAATGAAAACTGGCTCTAGGTGAGTGATCACACCATCATGGTTATCCCAGTCATTAAGACCTTTTTTGTACAGTTCTTCTGTATATTCTTGACACCTCCTCTTAATCTCTTCTGCCTCTGTTAGGACCTTACAGTTTCTGTCCTTTATCGTGCCCATTCTTGCATGAAATATTCCCTTGATATCACTAATTTTCTTGAAGAGATCTCGAATCCTTCCCACTATATTGTTTTTCTCTATTTCCCTGCATTGTCCTCTTAAGAATGCTTTCCATCTCTCCTTACCACTCTCTGGAACTCTACATTCAGTTGGGTCTGTCTTTCCCTTTTTCCCTTGCTTTTCACTTCTCTTCTTTTCTCAGCTATTTGTAAAGCCTCCTCACACAGTCACTTTGCCTTCTTGCATTTCTTTTTCTTAGGGATGGCTTTAGTCACCGCCTCCTGTGCAGTGTTATGAACCTCTGTCTGTAGTTCTTTAGGCACACTGTCTACCAGATCTAATCCCTTGAACCTGTTCATCACCCTCCACTGTATAATCAGGGGCTTCCCTGGTGGCTCAGATGGTAAAGAATCTTCCTGCAATGCAGGAGACCAGGGTACAATCCCTAGGTCTAGAAGATCTCCTGGAGAAGGAAAAAGTAACCCTCTCTAGTATTATTCCCTGGGGAATTCTATGGACAGTGGCGCCTGATGGGCTGTTACAGTCTATGGGGTTGCAAAGAGACACAACTGAACAAGTAACACACTGTATAATCATAAGGGATTTTATTTAGGTCATACTTCAACAGCCTAGTAAGGTTACACTCAAAATCCTTCAAGCTAGGCTTTGACAGTACTTGAATTGAGAACTTCCAGCTGTATAAGCTAGATTTAGAAAAGGCAGAGGAACCAGAGATCAAATTATCAACATTCACTGGATCATAGAGTAAGCAAGGGAATTCCAGAAAAACATCTACTTCTGCCTCATTGGCTATACTAAAGCTTTTCTGTGCAGATCATATCAAACTGTGGAAAATACTTAAGGAGATGGAAATACCAGACTACCTTACCTGTCTACTGAGAAACCTGGATGCAGGTCAAGAAACAACGGTTAGAACTGGCATGGAACAAGTGACTGCTTCTAAATTGGGAAAGGAGTTCAACAGGGCTGTCTATTGTTACTGCTTATTTAACTTATATACAGAGTCAGTCAGTTCAATCAGTCATGTCCAACTCTTTGTGACCCCATGGACTTTAGCACACCAGGCTTCCCTGACTGTCACTAACTTCTGGAGCCTGTTCAAACTCATGTCCATCATATTGGTGATGCCATCCAACCATCTCATCCTGTCATCCCATTCTCCTCCTGCCTTCAATCTTTCCCAGCGTCAGGGTCTTTTCCAATGAGTCAGTTCTTCGCATCAGGTGGCCAAAGTATTGGAGTTCCAGCTTCAGCATCAGTCCTTCCAATGAATATTCAGGACTGATTTCCTTTAGGATGGACTGGTTGGATCTCCTTGTAGTTCAAGGGACTCTCAAGAATCTTCTCCAACACTACAGTTCAAAAGCATCAATTCTTCAGCACTCAGCTTTCTTTATAGTCCAACACTCATATCCATCCATGACTACTGGAAATAACATAGCTTTGACTAGACAGACTTTTGTTGGCAAAGTAATGTCTCTGTTTTTTAATGCTGTCTAGGTTTGTCATAACTTTTCTTCTAAGGAGCAAGCATGTTTTAATTTCATGGCTGCAGTTGGCATCTGCAGTGATTTTAGAGCCCCCCAAAATCAAGTCTGTCATTGTTTCCCCATCTACTTGCCATGAAGAGATGGGACCAGATGCCATGATCTTAGTTTTCTGAATGCTGAGTTTTAAGCCAACTTTTTCACTTTCCTTTTTCACTTTCATCAAGATGCTCGTTAGTTCTTTGCTTTCTGCCAGAAGGGTGATGTCATGTGTGTATCTAAAGTTATTGCTATTTCTCCCAGCAATCTTGATTCCAGCTTCTGCTTCATCCAGCCCTGTATTTCACATGATGTAATCTGCATATGTATTTCACATGATGTAATCTGCATATAAGTGAAATAAGCAGAATGACAATATATAGCCTTGATGTATGTATTTGATTTGGAACCAGTCTGTTGTTCCATGTCAAGTTCTAACTGTTGCTTCTTGATTTGCATACAGATTTCTAAGGAGGCAGGTCAGGTGGTCTGGTACTCCCATCTCTTTAAGAATTTTCCAGTTTGTTGTGATCCACACAGTCAAAGGCTTTGACATCGTCAATAAAGCAGAAATAGATGTTTTTCTGGAGCTCTCTTGCTTTTTCGATGATCCAACAGATGTTGGCAATTTGATCTCTCATTCCTCTGCCTTTTCTAAATCTACCTTAAACACCTGGAATTTAACAGTTCACATACTGCTAAAGCCTGACTTGGAGAATTTTGAGCTTTACTTTGTTAGCGTGTGAGGTGAGTGTGATTGTGCAGTAGTTTGAACGTTCTTTGGCATTGCCTTTCTTTGGGATTGGAATGAAAACTGACCTTTTCCAGTCCTGTGGCCACTGTTGAGTTTTCCAGATTTGCTGGCATATTGAGTGCAGCACTTTCACAACATCATCTTTTAGGATTTAAAAGAGCTCAACTGGAATTCCATCATCTCCACTAGCTTTGTTCATAGTGATGCTTCCGAAGGCACACTTGACTTTGCATTCCAGGATGTCTTGTTCTAGGTGAGTGATCACACCATCATGGTTATCTGGGTCATTACAGTCTTTTTGGTATAGTTCTTCTGTGTGTTCTTGACGCTTCTCCTTAATAGCTTCTGCTTCTGTTAGGTCCATACCAATTCTGTCCTTTATTGTGCTCATCTCATGAAATGTTCCCTTGGGATCTCTAATTTTTTTTTTGAAGAAATCTCTAGTGTTTCCCTTTCTATTGTTTTCCTCTATTTCTTTTCATTGACATCATGTGAAATGACAGGCTGGATGAATCACAAGCTGGAGTCAAGATTGCTGGGAAAAATATCAACAACTTCAGATATGCAGATGATACTGCCCTAATGGCAGAAAGAGAAGAGAAACTATAGAGCCTCTTGATGAGAATGAAATAGGAGAGTGAAAAAGCTGACTGAGAACTCAACATTCAAAAAACTAAGATCATGGCTTCTTATCCCATCATTTCATGGCAAATAGAAGGGTAAAAAGTGAAAGCAGTGACTTTAAAATAAAAAGATTTTGTTTTATTGGGCTCCAAAATCACTGCAGATGGCAGCTGCAGCCATGAAATTAAAAGACACTTGCTCCTTGGAAGGAAAGCTTTGACCAAACTAGACAGAGTATTAAAAAGCAGAGACATCACTGTGCCAGCAAATGTCCATATAGTCAAAACTATAGTTTTTCCAGTATTCATGTAAGGGTGTGAGAGTTGAACAGTAAAGAAGGCTGAGCACCAAAGTAGTGATATTTTGAACTGTGGTGCTGGAGAAGACTCTTAAGAGTCCCTTGGACAGCAAGGAGATCAAACCAGTCAATCCTAAAGGAATTCAACCCTGAATATTTTTTGGAAGGACAGATGTTGAAGCTCCAAACTGGACCTGATGAGAACAGCTGACTCACTGGAAAAGATCCTGATGCTGAGAAAGATTTAAGATGAGAAGAGGGAGGCAGAGGGATGAGGTGGCTAGATAGCATCACCGGCTCAATGGACATGAATCAGAGCCAGCTCCAGGGGACAGTGAAGAGCAGAGGAGCCTGGCATTCTAGAGTCCATGGTATCACAAAGCATCAGACATGGCTTAGAGTCTAAACAACAGCCTTTGCCTTAGCTATGAGAATAGCCACCTAACTCATATTCATATGCTTGTTGTCCTTCAATTCATCCTCTTCAGTTACTGCTGCCACATTCTTCCTAAGGTATAACTTTATACTGACATCATCCATTGCTTGAAAACTTTATAAATAACAATCATAAGGTAGTTCATCCATGTCCTACTCTTTGTGATTCTATAGACTGTAGCCCACCAGGCTTCTGTGTCCATGGGATTTTCTAGGGAAGAATACTGGAGTGGGTTGCCATTTCCTGCTCCAGGCCATCTTCCCCACCCAGGAATCAAACCCACATCTCTTAAATCTCCTGCATTGGCAGGTGGGTTCTTTACCACTAGCACCACCTGGGCCCGTTAATGAGTTCAGAATATTGTTCATACTCCTTATTCTAGATATGCATCGTCTTTTGCAGTTTGATCCCAGCAAGACCTTTCCAACCTGATTCCTTATCATCCCCCTTAACATACCCTATCTACTGACATCCTAATGGGTAGAACTAAATAGGGTGAGTTCAAGAGTGCAGACGTGAAGCCTGGCTGCCTGGCTATGAATCCTGACTTCTCCAGCTTCTCCCTGTGTGACTGTGGGCAAGTTACTTGGACTCTCTTTGTCTCAGTTACTTCATCTGTAAAATAGAGATAATTATAGCTCCTATGGCATAGTGTTGTCATGATAATAAAATGGATTGATGTATGTAAAGTGTTTAGAACAGAGCTCAACATATATTAAGCACTTGTAGTATGTGATTTTTTTTTCTTTATGTTTTGTTCACGTTGTTGACTCTACTTGGAAGCCCACTCCCCTCTCCTTAATGCCATGGTTTTATGTCCATGTTCAAATTCTACCTGTCCTTCAAACTCTAGCATAATCATCTTTCCATTGATCTGGCTACAGTCTATATTCTTAACCACTAAGCTGAATTTCTTCTGCCACAATAGCATAGAAATTAATCTCATGATAAAAATCACTTTGTTTTCAGATGAAATATAACCAGAGATATACAGAAATGTATGATTTGTGGAATGATTCCAGTAGCACTGTTCATAATATTTCTGGCAATGCTGAATGGAAGACTGTCAAATTAAAAAGTCACATTGCAGTCTCTTGAGCACCAGTCTTAATAATTAAAAGAATCAAGTTGTCCTTGTGCTTCAAGATTATGGAGTTTTCCAGAAGACCTTGCAGTAAAGTGCCATCAGCATTCTTTATTTTGTGGTCACCAAGACATTTAAAGGTACCTTTCTTTAACCTTGAGAATTATGGCCCATTCCTCAAACACTCAGCTTTCTGGTGAGCAGTTAATGAAGTGGAACATTTTTGATTCATTGAGAGACAGTTTGAGAATGAATTTTCAAGCTTGAGTTTCAAGTAATATTGGAACCCTTTTTTAAACAGGCTTCCAACTGGAGAAAACAGAGTCCCTAGTGAGATTTAGCAGAAGGAACTGGCTTTTTTTTTTTTTTGGTGGGGGGCGGGCGGTGGGAATTATACACTGCCTCTCGTGACCTGGGGACTCCAGTATACTAGGCTCCAATGAAAAGCGAAGCATTTGTCAAGAGCAAAGATGTTTAAAAAGTCCTAGTTTCTTGACTGAAGAAACAGAAGTCAGCTGAGCTAATAAGCAAAAATGAATTTATTAGACAATTTGACAGAATCAACACCTTTGGACTGAATTGGAATCAAAAGAAACATGAGATCCTTAGAAGCCACAAGTATGAGTTTGTCTTGTAGTAAGAACTATCCCATTGACTTGCAGTGCGATGATTTATAACCAACTATTTCTTTCAATCTTTAACTATTGGATCAAATGTCACCTCTTGCAAGAAAGCACTCCTTTGTACCAAGCCTAAATTATGTGCTGACTCCCCGTCTCTGTTCACAAAGACAGACAGAGGATATGGCCTTTGGCAGTCACCTAGATTACTATAGTCCTCTCTTCCACAGAAGTATAACAGTAGGGCTGGAGTAATCCCCCAAGGATGATCACAGTTGGTATGAGGAAGAGAGAAGAATGGTGTAGGACAGGCACAAAATGGCAAACGTCTACTTCAAATCATGGGAAGCACGGGGCTTTAAAAGTAGCCCAACTGATATGTCATAAGCCCCTTAGATTTTCTCTTAGACTCTAACCTGGTCCTTGTTCAAAACTAAAATTTACCTAAAAAGCCGTGCTATTAAAATTTTTTGAAAAGTGTACCTAAATTTATCTTTATCTACAAGCATGACCAATCTATAAAAATGCATCCTAACTGAAAAGCAGAGTGGAAAGTTAAATTGACTCCAAAATCAGCTGCAGTTTTTCTCCATTAATTTTTCCAAAGTGATTCTTTTAATTATCAGCAGTTTTTAACTTGTATTTTTTTTTCTTTTATAATTTTCCAAGTATAGGATCACGTTGAAATAGTAGCAGGAAAAAAATAAAAATCTATTTGCCCTCCCTCTGGAAGCATTTATTTTCTTAACTGTGTATATATAAAGTCTTTATTTTATTTTTTTGATCAACCTTTATTCTCCTTTGAAACAAAAGAGAAAATGTGTTAAGTTCCATCTCTTCTACTCACATGTTGCTAAAGTATCATTTAAAAATAGATTGTCAGATGAAAGTAAACACTGGGACGACCCAGAGGGATGGTATGGGGAGGGAGGAGGGAGGAGGGTTCAGGATGGGGAACACATGTATACCTGTGGTGGATTCATTTTGATATTTGGCAAAACTAATACAATTATGTAAAGTTTAAAAATAAAATAAAATTTAAAAAAAAATTGAAATAAAAGTGTGAGAGTGGATTAGGAGTAGAATTGACAGAAGGGCATTTAGACAGCTTACCCATAGGTAGTGGGGCCATTAGCAAATAAATTAAGGATTCTCTGGCTTGCTACAGGGTCCTTGAAGTTCCCAAACTTTTTAAAGCATTATTCTGTGTAAATTCCATTCCATCAAACTCAACTGAACTATTGCAGATGTTTATCTGTTGGTTTTAATACTTCCTGTGAGATCAGCAAGATACAGGGTGCTATGGAGAAGAGGGGTTTAAATCATGCCCTGAGACTTTTTTTTTAATCATGAAATAGAACTATGCAGAATTACCAGATATTTAATGCAACAGCATATTATGTTACAGCTATGGTATGTCCAGAAGGGAGTGGTCAGTGGTCTGAGGTAATTAGAAAAGCTCCTGGCGGAGGGTAGACTGAACTGTATTCTGAAGAATGGCTGAGATTTGATAGATGGAGAGAGATAGGAAAGGACTCAGGAAATTTACCCAATCCTTTTCTTCCACAAATATGAAAACGCATGAGGCTTGGCATTTAAAATGTTTTCATTGTAGACATGTGATTTCTAAACCTAGCAAACAATGCAATGTAGACGATCCTTCAAAACAAAGATGATGCTGAATTGTAGGCTGCTGCTGCTGCTGCTGCTGCTAAGTCGCTCAGTCGTGTCCGACTCTGTGCGACCCCATAGACGGCAGCCCACCAGGCTCCCCCGTCCCTGGGATTCTCCAGGCAAGAACACTGGAGTGGGTTGCCATTTCCTTCTCCATTGCGTGAAAGTGAAAAGTGAAAGTGAAGTCGCTCAGTCGCGTCCGACTTGTAGCGACCCCATGGACTGCAGCGCACCAGCCTCCTCCGTCCATGGGATTTTCTAGGCAAGAGTACTGGAGTGACTTGCCATTGCCTTCTCCGAATTGTAGGCTATTCCATCTATAACTTTTTAACTTTACAGTTTGCTTTTTAAGATAAACTACAGTTGTTTTTTGTTGTTGTTGTTTGTTTGTTTGTTTAACTTACTGTTCAGGATAAAATTATAGGAATAATTCCAATGACATATGTTTCTTAAATTCTGTAAAGTTCTATATATTTTGTTGTGCCTAGCTGTTTGATACTGTCCCTACCACCACCTTTCCTTTGATACAAAAAGGAAAACAATAAGAAAGTGGTAATAAATGAAATTCTAGCTCATTTCTGCAGCCACTTTGGAAAAATCATGAGAAAGGTAGAGGGTCATGGTGTGTCTCAGCCCTAGTGAGGTAGATACGCAAATTATGATTATGCCCCTTTTTTGACCTATTCTTGAAAATTATGATGTAACTAGTGACAGAGAATATCATTGTTCTGAAGCTATTCACCTTATTTCTCTGATTTATTTAATAATTTTAAAGAGAATTCTCTTTTGCCTGTTTGTTACATCTACTTTTTGTGACCCCACAGACTGTAGCCAGCCAGGCTCTTTTGGCCATGGAATTCTCCAGGCAAGAATGCTGGAGTGGGTTGACATTTCCTTCTCCAAGGGATCTTCCTGACCCAGGTTTAGAACCCAGGTCTGCATTGAAGGCAAATTCTTTACTGTCTGAGCCACCAGGGAAGCCCCAAACTGTGCAAGGTTAAGGGAAAAGGCAGATTTAGTTTTCCAGTGTAAAGTGTGGAGAAATTAGATGGTAGATATATAAGTCAATGACCTTGATGAGCAAGAATCAGACTAACTTAAACTTTAAGAGAAAGTTCACATACTGCATAATTAGGATAAAGGCTGAAAAAGTAAATATTGGTTTCTTTAACCAGTCAGTGGCCTGGAAAGAGGGGATGGCTGGGGGGACAGGGGGGTAGTATGGACGTGAAGATATGGGTTAATAATTCTGATACTCCTATACTTGTATATAAGAATTGAACTGTTAAGTAAATGGATGGCCAATGATGGGAGCCATATTTCTTAAGAGTGAAAGTTTACAGATAAACAAGGAGAAGAGGCTAGTATTATCTATATGGTAGTAGATGAGTTGGAGACATCAGTAAGAAGCTATGTTTAGATTAATATAGATACAGACAGGTACATACAGAACTATTTATAGATATGTATACATTCATGGGGTCGCAAAGAGTCGGACACGACTGAGCAACTGAACTGAATGCATTCACAGGTTCATGTACACATGTATATTCCCTTACTCTTTCAACTGAAACTAGAAATAACTAAAAAAACTCCAGTAGAAAGAAGCACACCTCACACCACAAATCTGGTTTCTAATACTGTTTTCTAAGAGAGGTAGCCAGGGCTCTTTGGAGAAATGAGTAATTATAGGAGTGGGCAGAAAATGCTCAAAATGAGCTTGGGGCATCTTGATCAGAAAGTAAGGACTTATTCAAAAAAAAGAAAAGGATGAGGATGTACCGAAGCAACACAGGAGCCAACTGAAAGAGCTCCAAATGGCCAAAGCTACAATACTTTGAGCAACAAAATAAAATTATATTGGATTATAATCCAAAGTATAAAATACCCATGAATCCATTCTGACATAAATAAGTAATGAGGGCGAAGAGATAAATCTCCGTGCAGACAAATTCCAAATAATTTATATAGATACTCTACCCTCAAAGAGATAAAACATAATTCTCTACTCTTTAAAGTTTGTGCCAAGTATAGTAATTTTCTTCCAAATAGTACATTGTGAAAATTTATAATGGAGAAACTGGCAAACTTTTACCTCATTGGCATGGTCAAGGTTCACAACAGTGAGAAGTACCTTGGATAGCATAGACCCTTGGTATGATGGGATTAAAGGACTCTTTGCCTCTGTGATCTTCCTCCTCTGTAACCTTAGCTTAGTCACAAAAAAACAAAATGCCAGAAAAATTTTCACTAGAGAAGCATTCTACAAAATAAGTGACCAGTACACTCAGAATTGTCGAGGTCATTAAAAATAAGAAAAATATGAGAAGTTAGCACAGTCAAGAATTGTCTAAATAGACATCATGACTAAATGTATAGTGATAACATGGATGAGATTCTGGAACTAAAAATGGGACATTAGATTAAAAAGAAAGGAAATGTGAATAAAGTACAGATATTAGTTAATATAATGTGTCAGTATTGATTCATTAACTACAGTAAATAAAGTATTTAATGTAGTATGTTAATAATAGGGGAAACTGGCATGTATGGAAGCTCTCTGTACTATTTTTGTACTTTTCCTCCCCAAAATTACGTTTATTATTAAAATGATTTGAAAGAAAGGAGTAGGGAACTTATTTAAAGATTTTTAAGAACTCAAGAGATGTATCAACCAAGTGTAATATAAGAATCATTTATAGGAGAAATATTGCCATTTGGAATGTGTAATTATATTATCTATTTACATTGAAAATATGTCATTCAAAATTTTCCTCAGGTTGCTAGGTATATTTAACCTCAAATGAATATATTGTAATTAGTTTCCAGAAGCTGACAAAGGTTTTCTATAAAAGACCAGATACTACATACTTTAGGCTTTGCAGGCCGGATGATAGTGTTGCATATGTTTAACTGTCTTATAAAGAGAAAGTGGTCTTAGACAATACCTAAACAAATGGGCATGCCTGTGTTTCAATAAAACTTTATTTATAAAAATAGAAGACTGTATTTGGCACGAAGGCTATAGTTTGTTGATTGTTGATTTACTGTAATTTGAATGTTAGTATAAAATGAGGTTCATATTATATTGGTGAGTTTCCAACTCTGTTTTGCAGAATCTAAAAAAATTCACAGAGAGCTTAAGGACAGAATTGTAGCTGAAGCAGGGTACAGGCAAAATGAACAGAACTTAAAATATCCCAGTATTACTTCTAGCTGAGAAGTCTGCTTTTGACATTTTTTTATAAGGAAGTTCTGGGTAAAGTCTTGTTTGGAGGGCAATGTTAGATAATGGCTATGAGAACTGACTGTGGATTCAGACTATGGTTTCAAATTCTAGTTCCACCATTCCTTACTATCTTTATGACCTGGGACTTGTTCCTTAGTTTCTTCATCTATAAAGTTGGAATAATAGTGCATCTGCATGTACATCAAATTATAGTGAATATAAGTATAAAAAGTACTATGGGGATAATAATATCTGAATATATGTCAGTTTGTAATTAAAAATAAATGAGAAAATATATATTGAGTACTTATAGCAACTAGTACAGAATATTTGCTTATATTCACTGCATTCATAAATAATATCACTGATATCAGCATCATTTGGTTAAAAAAAAAAAAGTGTGAAAATGACTAGACCTTAGGGTCTCATTCAATTTAATTGGCCTAGTCTTATGGAAACTGGTACATTTTAAACATTCCTGTACTGTAGGATTTTTTTTTTAAGGGACTAGGGAAAAACAGCAATCATTGGCTGAAATAAGTCATATGTTTCTCAGCTGCAGTTTCTAAGAATTGGACCAAAAAAAGCCTGATTCTTAAGATAGCCCAAAGCTGACCCAAATCCTGACTAATCTGAGCAGAAAATTAAATGAAAAATTACTCAGAGATCCTTATACTCTGCTATAACATGAGTTAAGTGACAGGAGCACCATTGGACAGAGTGAAAGATGATGATCTTATACTTTCTGGGAAAACAACTTCTGCCCCATTGGCTTCTGTCTCACCTGATATATATCCCCAAAAGGGTTGGGTAGGGGGAGGATAAAAAGAAAAGAAAAATGTGTTTTTGCATGAATGATATAAACAATACAAATATTTAGATTAAATATAATGAAAATTAAAACTAATGAACGTAATTGGCTCACAGAGCTAGTGATGATGGAGCCAGGGTTTTTATCCATCCTCATATACATCATACTGATGTGTCTTCCCGTATCTTCTCCCCGCCACCACCAGTAATTCTCTCTTCCTCCCATCTCTTAAAAGTGTCTCGAGTTGAAATAAGAGAAGCAACTAATCAGCGCAGATTCAGGGGACAGAATCGGAAATTCTCCCTGGTCTTGATAGCCCCTGTCTTATTCTCACCATTATTCCGCATCTTGAAATGATAATTCATAACGACCCTCCGCAGTGCTGTAAATGAAAGAAGAACCCTTTGTGTTTTTCGCTGCTCTACACCCAGGCCATAGATTTCATAACTTTAAAAAAAGGTGAGAATGATCTTTTCTAACGTAAACTGGAAATGTGTGCTTGTTCTTCCATCACCTGCCACGTCTGCCCAGGTGCCTCATCTGCTAGAAGCAAGATTTGACTTCCCTCAATTAGAAAACACCTCAAGCATCTAGGCAAATGAGACTGAACTACATCGGAAGGGATTAGTGCCTGGGGAACTCATCCATCATGTTTTCTTATTTACGCATTAAGCATTCAAATCTATCAGAGAAAAACTGTTGGTACTAATGGCTGTCTCAAAACCCAAAGCCCGAAGCTTTTGAATTCCTCAGTTTAAACCTTATTTTGATTTGCCTTTTGGTGTTTTGTATTTGCTGCATGTGGGCTCTCTGCTGCCTTTGAGTTTGACTTTTGTAGAAAAACGATAATGTGTGTTTCCTACAAAGGCTTTCTCATTTACTGTCCTGTGATAGTTGAGATGTGTTTGTGTGTTGCTTTTTAATCTTTGTTGTAGTCTTTCATCTTGGAAAATAGAGCAGTGATGACATGAGAGGATATTTGCATGCCCCTTTTCCTTGATATCTCGTGTCTTTTTCCGTATGTGAACATACTCAGGTTCTTTTGAAGTCTTACCCCAAAACACAAGTTTAAGTTATGTTGATGGCTTATTGTAAGGCACAGATGGCTGAAATGCAGACTGTTTCTTACTGTGGCAAAGGATGTGATCTACTTAACAAGAGCTTTTCCTTCTCTGTATGTCCTGTACTCCAAGAGCACATTTATAATAAACCAAATTTTCTGAATATAATATTATTTTACAAAATTATATTCTTGCTTTAATTGTTTACTTTTATATTTTCTTATTAGAAAACTTATAAAAGATTAAGAATAGTCTAGAGAATCAGTTTTGAAGATGCATATTAGAGTTATCTATTCTTGTCTGGGGAATGTTCCTGTGGTGAATGACTAAGTTGGTGATTGAGTATGTACAGAATTTTTATAGATTGTGCCACACGTGAGTAGCATAATATTTGGATGTAGTAGGAACTTAATGAGTTGATGATGGAAACCAGTGTACCAGTGTATTCATATGTAGAAAATTCAGTCCTGTCAGCCAATAACTTATTGAATTCCTGTTACATTTCAGGCTTCTGCTAGGTGCTTTCATTATCACTAAATTTAACTTTTGTTGTTCTTATTGTACTTTAACAAGTATTTATCAAATACTTATTAAATATCAGGCATTATGCTGGGAACTTTCTATGCAGTGATTTATATACTCTTCACAAAAACCTTATAAGGTAGTTTGATTTTTGTCCTCAGTTTACAGATGGGGAAATGGATGTTTTAAAAGTGATTAAGCAATCATCCTATGTCAAATAGTTTGTAGGTAGCAGTCAGGATTTGAATAAAAGTCATAAGATATTAAGGTAGTAAAGTTCTTTTTTTTAAGTATTTTATTTTATATTGAAGTGTAGTTGATTAACAGTGCTGTGATAGTTTCAGGTAAAAAGTGAAGTGGCTTAGCCATACATATACATGTATCCATTCTCCTCCAAACTACCCTCCCATCCAGGCTGCCATATAACATCGAGCAGAATTTCCAGGTAGTAAAGTTCTTAACTACAAAATACCTCTTTCAGATGCAAATATATGCAAACTATGAAAAAGTTGGCTTAAAGCTCAACATTCAGAAAACTAAGATCATGGCATCTGGTCCCATCACTTCATGGCAAATAGATGGGGAAACAGTGGAAACAGTGTCAGACCTTATTTTGGGGGGCTCCAAAATCACTGCAGATGATGACTGCAGCCATGAAATTAAAAGACGCTTACTCCTTGGAAGGAAAGTTATGACCAACCTAGATAGCATATTCAAAAGCAGAGACATTACTTTGCCAACAAAGGTCCATCTAGTCAAGGCTATGGTTTTTCCTGTGGTCATGTATGGCTGTGAGAGTTGGACTGTAAAGAAAGCTGAGCGCCAAAGAATTGATGCTTTTGAACAGTGGTGTTGGAAAAGACTCTTGAGAGTCCCTTGGACTGCAAGGAGATCCAACCAGTCCATACTGAAGGAGATCAGCCCTGGGATTCCTTTGGAAGGAATGATGGTGAAGCTGAAACTCCAGTACTTTGGCCACCTCATGTGAAGAGTTGACTCATTGGAAAAGACTCTGATGCTGGGAGGGATTGGGGGCAGGAGGAGAAGGGGACGACAGAGGATGAGATGGCTGGATGGCATCACCGACTGGATAGACATGAGTTTGAGTGAACTCCGGGAGCTGGTGATGGACAGGGAGGGGTGGCGTGCTGCAATTCATGGGGTCGCAAAGAGTTGGACGCGACCGAGTGACTGAACTGAACTGATGACACTTTCTTAAGCCTGTATCTTTAGAAAAAGAACACTAATATGAGGGGAAAACCGATTTAAAAATTCAGGTTGTGGAAGTCAAATATAACAGATAGTGGGGCCTGACTAAATAAATGGAAAATAGGATCCTTGGAATATACAGTGACACAAAAAGTGATTCTTGGATGCAGAAAAAAATGAAGAGCTTGAGGCTACCAGCTAAAGTATTATGGTTTTCCTCTGAATATTCATTTGAGATGATGCTGAGAATATCCTGGAGAACAAAACCATCTCAGAGCTCATGTTCCAGTGGGAGATTTGCTTGTCACTTTGTGCTATTGCTGGTGAGCAGGCTATGTGAGCAATAACCATTGCATGGTCTATGGCTTCCCAAAATGTGGGAAGGTAAGATAGCGCAGCCTGAGGAACCAGGGAGACAGAGCCAGTGAGTGTTGGCAGAGTGTGGCTGTTGGCACATGGAAAAAAGATGATGGTTTGTCTGGGACTGGGCAGAGAGGAGACTCCATCCAGCCACAGGGAACTAAGAGTTCAGAAGCGGGAGCAGATATCCTCCGTCGTTCATACATTCAGACCAGTGCTTCAAGCAACAGGGGGCAATGGGTTTTTCAGAAGGAGACCACCAAGAAATCATTATCTATTAATATTATGCCACCTGTCCACTTTGCATTCAGTTTGGCCATTTTCACGTTTTCTGTTTAAGTTCACAGTAAAACATAGTGTAAAAGCACTTGTTTTATAAGCATGCTTGTCATATAATTTAAATATTCTTCTAAGTCCTAGAAGATAGGTAGATTTGAAGACTGTGAATGCAATGCAGTGAAGGATAAGCATAGAGAACCCTAACGTGAAAATATCCCCTTAAAAACCCCCACACACAAAAAAGACAGTTCACACAGAGGTACTGCAGGAGGGATCGTTGTGATCTGAAATAGTCAGATGTGTTTTAGGGATGAGTCTTGAGGTTGCCTTCAGAGCATAAGTAGGGTTTCTCTAGGCCAGGAGGAGCTGAGCCATCTGGCTGGGAGAACAGTGTGAACAAATACCCAAGGAGATTAATAATTTACCACAAATAAGAATAATTGTTGTCAGGCAGAATAAAGGGTTATGATGATGTGATGACTAAAATGGGATGACTCAGGCAGTGGGAAATATGAGGCTGACGGGCAGTAAAAATTTAGGGATACAGGAATAGCTTGCTGTCTCTGCAGAGTATCAGGAGTTGAAGCCTTAGCAGTAAATTATCTCATATGTAGTCAACAAGGCTGATTCAGGTTTATGAAGCTTGAAGCCTGTGCAATTTGGAGTATCGTGTTTAAGGAACAGAATACACAATTACAAATCCAAACCTGCTAGAAACCTACATAGGCTTTGGAAGGAGCCAATTAAATGAGAGACCCTGAATCCTAGGTATCATTCATTTCTGGACTACTAACCTTTGATTAGAACAGTTTTGACCAACAGCAATAAAATGTGAGCCACATATGCAATTTTAAATTTTTTGATATGCATATTTAAAAAGGTAAAAATAAACTGATTTTTTTTCTATTTTACATAATCCAGCATATCTGAACTATTATCAATTCAACATGTAGAGATATTTTACATTTTTTTGCATACCAGGATCTTTGAATTCTGATGAGTATTTCACAAAATATTAGTTAGGACTAGTCACATTCTTAGTGTTCGATAGCTTCACGTATCTAGTAACTGTCAAATTAATGAGCACACGATAGAGTCTTGCTATCCAGTGTGATCTTTCTGTGTATAAGCATCATCATCATCATTACCTGAGAGCTGGTTAGACTGCAACAGTCTAGACCTCACTCCAGACCTACTGGATCAGAATACACATTTTTCAATAAGGTCCCCAGATAATTCATGTACCCATGAAAGTTTGAAGTGTACTGTTCTGGGGAACTTATTCAGTTCAGTCTCTCTGTTGTGTCTGACTCTTTGCGACCCCATGGACTGCAGCATGCCAGGCTTCCCTGTCCATCACCAACTCCTGGAGCTTACTCAAACTCATGTCCATTGGGTCGGTGATGCCATAATAAGTTGGGCAACTTATTAGTTAACGGGGAACTTAGAAGTTTTCAGAGACTTACAGAGTCTGAAAAACAGTTGCAGAAAGATCTAAAAGTTCGCAAAAAAGTGCCCAAAACATCAGTAATGGAGGAGGTTTCTGGGATCAAAAGGACAGCAGTTACAAATGACACAGCAAAGTTGAAGAGGAGGACTAGAATTGAGAGCCGTCATTGTGAGAATTATAACTGAATAATAGCAGCTGTCATCGCCGTCACTTTCACCACCACCTCCATCATCGTCGTCATTCTTTGTTGCCCATTGGTAAACTGAGTGATTTCAGGAGAGAAGTTAAAAAATGGACATGGAAGGGTTAAGAATGCATCAGTGGCGGAATGGATAAAGAAGGTGTGGTACATACATATAATGGAATATTACTCATCTGTAAAAAGAATAAAATAATTCCATTTGCAGCAACTTGGGTGGGCCTAGAGATTATCACACTAAGTAAAGGAAATCAAAGAGAAATATCCTAGGATATCACTTACATATGGAATCTTAAAAATAAAAAGATACAAATGAACTAATTTACAAAAACAAAGAGAAGTAGGTGGGAGTGATACATTTACAAAAACAGAAAAAAGTAGGTGGGAAGGATACATTAGGCATTTGGGATGAACATATACACACTACTATATATAACAAAGTTAATCAACAAGGATCTACTGTATAGCTCAGGAAACTCTGCTCAATATTCTGTACACCCTATATGGGAAAATAGAGGTAAAAAAGAATGGATATACGTGTGTGTGTAACTGAATCACTTTGCTGTACACCTGAAACACCACATTGTATATCAACTGTATTTCCATATAAAATAAAAACTAACTTAAAAATGATAATGCATCATGAAGTGAGTTTAGATTCGTTTGGGGCAGTGAAAAGACAGCACAGACATGCAGGTTATCATGGGGCATTCAAAAAACTAAACATTAACCAAGTAGTAGTTGCAGGAATTTTTCAGGCTAACTCTGAGGCTCTTATGGTGTGTGTCTCCCCTCATTCATGCATGCTTGGTCCTGGCCGACTCTGCCACCCATTGGACTGTAGGTCACCAGGCTCCTCTGTCCATGGGATTTTTCAGTCAAGAGAACTGGAGTGGGTTGCCCTTTCTTCCTCCAAAATGTTTCCCTCTCATCGTTATTTTATCCTTGATACTCCAGTTGGAATAGTGCTAACTCTGATCGTGTAGCAACTTCAGAATACATTTGGAATAATTCTGAAGCTTTATTATTGAAAAATTTTGTGATGTAGCTTCACAGCTAGAAATGAAAAATGACCCTTCTTAAGCTGCTTAATTGAACACCTTCATGCCTGCAGCCCAGTTAGTGATGCATGCTGTAGCTGACAGTGGCTGGAAAGGGAGGGATGCCGTTTTTGAAATGCTTCATAACTTCTGAGATGTCAGGGTACTTGTTTAATTATAGGAACATCTCTCATTGCTGTTGCAAGTGTTATTTATTCCCTTTTGCTGTTGATTTAGTCCTTTTTTAAAATTTAGATTCAAGAAAACGTGAATGTTTTTAATTAGAATATCAACATCTTAAGATTCAAATGAGTTTATTTTATTCTGTGAGCAAAGCTATTGTTATTGTTATTGCTATTAGAATGGATTTTCTAAAAAGTGTTTGATTGATTTAGTGAATTGACTGCTTCCATGTATAAAGAAAAACCCAGATATATGGGGCCATGTATTCAACTTTGTATTTTCCATAATCTGGTCAGTGTCTGGAACATAATTAGCACTCCATAAATAATGCAAAGATGGATGGCAATGCAACAGTTATTTCCCCTGCTTCCGTGTGTACGTATATGTGTGCTGAGTGTGCTAAGTTGCTTTAGTCATGTCTGACTCTTTGAGATGCTATGGACTGTAGCCTGCCGGACTCCTCTGTCCATGGGATTCTCCAGGAAAGAATACTGAAGTGGGTTGCCATGCCCTGCTTCTGGGGATCTTCCTGACCCAGGGATGGAACCCAAGTCTCTCCTATATTTGCAAACAGGTTCTTTACTATCAGCACCACCTGGGAAGTCTGTATATGGGTGTATAGTTGATCTAAAAACCATTACTTTTGGTATGTTTCATTATCTTGATTAAATTAACCAGCTAATGTAGTGAAACTCTATTTTACATGTATACTTAAATGCTGGTATTGACCTTTTAATACTGATTGATCTAGTTAAGTGTTTATTTATATAGGTAAGAGCATAAAAGGGTCTTCCCTGATTGCTCAGATGGTAAAGAATCCACTTGCCAATGCAAAGAGACTCAGGTTCGATCCCTGGGTCTGGTAGTTACCCCAGAGAAGGGAATGGCTACACACTCCAGTATTCTTTCCTGGAGAATTCCATGGACAGAGAAGCCTGCCAGGCTATACAGTCCATGGGGTCATAAAGAACTGGACATGCCTGAGCAACTAAGCCTGCCCACCAACACACAAATGTGGATTAGGACTCAATCTTTTGGTGGTTTAAGATGCTAATTAGTAAATACAAGTGGAATATACACTGTGTGTGTTATTGTGCTAGGCCTTGGGGACATATGGTTGGGAAAGAGTACTTTTCAACTTTATTTGTGTGTAAGTATTATGTTATGTAGTCAGGTTATAAAAAATGCAACTGATGAATAAGTGAAAAATAAGCAAATAGAGAAGGCCATAAAATCTTACTGGGCGATCAAGGAAAACTTTAGAAATAGGAATATTCTAATTTAATACTTTAATTTTTTAAGTGATGGAAGACGAACATGGGAAGGAGAATTCCAGACAAAGTGAGCAGCAAGTTCAAAGGTAGACACAGGATACAGCTTGGTAATAATGGGGACAGTAAGTACAGAGGTCTAGAAACTGAGGTGCCATCTTTCAAAACGGATTTTGGCTAAAAAGTCTTCCAAACTGGAGTCTTGGTTCAAAAATGGAATGGGCATTAGAACAAGGCAGACTGACTTACATTTTAACTCTATGTTCTTAAACTTTCTGAACATCAATTCTTTGATTTTTTTTAAATGAAATAATGCCTATTTAATGGAATAGTGAAGAGGGTTAGGTAAAATATCATCTTTTCTTGCAGTGATTTGAACAGATATTTAAATAGGCAAATACAGATTCCTTTACTTTACAGAAGTCTTATCAGTCCTGCCTTCTGACCTGTTGACTTTTGAAGGTGCCCGTAGTTGGGATCAGAAGATTGGTGTGCTCCAGGTCTCACAGTGTGTGAGACCGCATCCACAAATGTTCTGTTAGATTGGCCGAAAAGCCCATTCATTTTTTCCCATAACATCTTACCACCCGAACAAATCTTTTGGCCAAACTAATGCTCTGCAAACCAGTTGCCACTTCTGACTTTGATCTTTTCTGTTTCATTATTACCTAAAAAAGAAAATCCTATGAAACTCACATTTGTAACAACTTCAGTCATTATTTGGATACAATTAATTTGTATCATGTAAAGATATAGATGGGTTGAGCAACTAAAAATATAAATGACAGAAAAATCTTAAGCAAGTCTTATAAATTTTAAAGCATTAATTTTTAAGAGATAAAAATTAAATTAACAAGATATTTTATTCACCACATTAAATGATTTGATTATTTGGCCATGAAGTTATTTTATACTGCCTTGCCCAATATAATTACTATTAAAATTTTTAAAGATCTATGTTGTACTGAATTGCCATCTTACTAATCATATCTTATTTTCTTGCTTAATCATCTGAATATTTATGTAAAGACATTATGATTAATAAACCATTATCCAACCATAAAAGAAATTTTAAGGCATTCATATTCTGTTTTTTTCTCTTTTGTAAGCCAAGATTATCTTCTGTACCTAACCATAGATTTTTAGTCAAAAATTTTATGGCTACGTGTTATGAAGAGAAACGAGATCAGCAAGTGAATCTTGTGTTTCTTGGAGTATCATTTCAACAGTTTTTCTTTCTTTCTACTCATCTCTTGCTCTGTTTCTTTCTCTCTCCTTTCCTTCCTTTCTAAATATGAATATATATATATGTGTGTGTGTGCGTGTGTGTCAGTGCTTGCTCTGAAAAAGATATTATATTAATTGTAAAAAGGATAAGATGTATTGTCCTTGACCTCAGGGAGTTTCTGTTTTGGTAGAAGAGAAAAAACTATTGGTTGATAGATAAATAGAGGTAGAAAAAGCTAGAGATATTTACAAGTGTTGTGAGTGTGTCTGTGTGATACAGGGGAAGACAATGACCTGAGCAACTGATTATAACAAAATCTCATTAAAAAATAAGAGTAAATAGCCTTTAAATGAAGTTAAATGATCAAGGACTTTAGAAAAAATTAAAACGAATGGAAATTAAGAAATTGACTAATGAAGCTCTTATACTTTTATTTACTGTTTAAGATTTTGTTCCATGTGGAATCAGTATGGTGTTATCCATTTCTTATGTCCTGTCCTTCAAGCCATATCTCATCTTTATTCTGATGAACATTGGCTGTGCACCTTCTCTGCTGTTTAAATGTAGAAATCAGATCAATAAAAACTAGATCTGTTTATCTCTGACCTCTTCTGCCAGAAGCTCAGTCAATTAAGTGACCATTTGATAGCTTCTGACACATATGAAAGATTGTAAGAAAACTTACGTGAAGAGTAGATGACACTGACTGGGAATTAAACTGAAATGACTCCTTTTTACAATTCTCTAATGGTTTAAAGAGCAATAGTCTGTGAATTCGTGCAACACAAGTTTGATGTAAATGAACTGCCTTTTCCTGTTGCATTATGTTAACTTCCTCAGGAGTTGTTTTGTGGAGAGATCACCTTTTAAGTCTCCTCAAGAAGCACTGCAGTGGAATAATGTACTATAAATGATACTTATCCACAAAGTAAAGTATCTGGTAGTTCATTGCTTAGCTGGGACAGTATTTCATATCATAAATCCACCTACATAATAAATGTGGTTGTTGCTAAGTTATTTCATCAGCACCCCACTCCAGTACTCTTGCCTGGAAAATCCCATGGATGGAGGAGCCTGGTGGGCTGCAGTCCATGGGGTCGCATAGAGTCAGACACGACTGAAGCGACTTAGCAGCAGCAACACAGAGTTTATTAGTTCTAGAAGGTCTTGTAGGTCTTCATAGAACTGTTCAACTTTACCTTCTTCAGCATTACTGGTCAGGGCATAGACTTGGAATACCATGATATTGAATGGTTTGACTTGGAAACGAACAGAGATCATTCTCTTATTTTTGAGGTTGAATCCAAGTACTGCATTTCGGATTCTTTTGTTAACCATGATGGCTACTCCATTTCTTCTAAGGGATTCCTGCCCACAGTAGTAGATATAATGGTCATCTGAGTTAAAGTCACCCATTCCAGTCCATCTTATTTCGCTGATTCCTAGAATGTTGATGTTCACTCTTGTCATCTCCTGTTTGACCACTCCCAATTTGCCTTGATTCATGGACTTAACATTCCAGGTTCCTATGCAATATTGCTCTTTACAGCATCGGACTTTGCTTCTGTTACCAGTCGCATCCACAACTGGGTGTTGTTTTTGCTTTGGCTCCATCCCTTCATTCTTTCTGGAGTTACTTCTGCACTGATCTCCAGTAGCATACTGTGCACCTACCAACCTGGGGAGTTCCTCTTTCAGTGTCCTATCTTTTTGCCTTTTCATACTGTTCATGGGGTTCTCAAGGCAAGAATACTGAAGTGGTTTGCCATTCCCTTCTCCAGTGGACCACATTCTGTCAGACCTCTCCACCATGACCCGTCTGTCTTGGGCGGCCCCACACGACATGGCTTAGTTTCATTGAGTTAGACAAGACTATGGTCTGTGTGATCAGATTGGCTAGTTGTCTGTGATTGTGGTTTCAGTCTGTCTGCACTCTGATCCCTTCTCTCAGTGCCTAACGTCTCACTTGGGTTTCTCTTACCTTGGACGTGGGGTATCTCGTCACAGCTGCTCCAGCAAAGTGCAGTCGCTGATCCTTACCTTGGACATGGGGTAGCTCCTCTCAGCTGCTGCCCCTGACCTCAGACGTGAGGTGCCTCCTCTCCGCCGCGCTTATGTGCCATCGCAGTTGCCGTGAAGGAATACGTCAAGGCTGTATATTGTCACCCTGCTTATTTAACTTATATGCAGAGTACATTATGAGAAACACTGGGCTGAAAGAAGCACAAGCTGGAATCAAGATTGCCAGGAGAAATATCAATAACCTCAGATATGCAAGTGACACCACCCTTATGGCAGAAAGTGAAGAAGAACTAAAGATCCTCTTGATGAAAGTGAAAAAGGAGAGTGAAAAAGTTGGCTTAAAGCTCAACATTCAGAAAACCAAGATCATGGCATCCGGTCCCATCACTTCATGGCAAATAGGTGGGTAAACAGTGGAAACAGTGTCAGACTTTATTTTTCTGGGCTCCAAAATCACTGCAGATGGTGATTGCAGCCATGAAATTAAAAGACGCTTACTCCTTGGAGGGAAAGTTATGATAAACCTAGACAGTATATTCCACTCCAGTAGTCTTGCCTGGAAAATCCCATGCATGGAGGAGCCTGGTAGGCTGCAGTCCATGGGGTCGCTAAGAGTCAGGCACGACTAAGCGACTTCACTTTCACTTTTCATTTTCATGCATTGGAGAACGAAATGGCAACCCACTCCAGTGTTCTTGCCTGGAGAATCCCAGGGACAGAGGAGCTTAGTGGGCTGCCATCTATGGGGTCGACCAGAGTCGGACACAACTGAAGCAATTTAGCAGCAGCAGCAGACAGTATATTAAAAAGCAGAGACATTACTTTGCCAACAAAGGTCCATCTAGTCAAGGCTATGGTTTTTCCAGTGGTCATGTATGGATGTGAGAGTTGGACTATAAAGAAAGCTGAGCATAGAAGAATTTATGCTTTTGAACTGTGGTATTGGAGAAGACTCATGAGAGTCCCTTGGACTGCAAGGAGATCCAACTAGTCCATCCTAGAGGAGATGAGTCCTCAGTGTTCATTGTTCGAAGGACTGATGTTGAAGATGAAACTCCAATACTTTGGCCACCTGATGCGAAGAGTTGACTCATTTCAAAAGACCTTGATGCTGGGAAAGATTGAGGGCAGAAGGTGAAGGGAATGACAGAGGATGAGATGGCTGGCTGGATGGCATCACCAACTCGATGGACATGGGTTTGGGTAGACTCCGGGAGTTGGTGAAGGACAAGGAGGCCTGGCATGCTGTGGCTCATGGGATTGCAAAGAGTTGGACACAACTGAGTGACTGAACTGAGCGGAACAGAGTTTATGGTTCTTTGGCTGGCCCTTTAAAAGCTATTGGTAAACACAGTTCAGTAGAGATCTTGTGAAAACTCATTTCTATTACCAGCAAAATAATATCTAGTAACTAAACACTGTGAAGTATAATTAATTATACAGCATTGTTCTGTTAAGAGCAATAGAATATTTACAGTATCCCTTGTTGATGCATTTTATTTTCCAAGAATGAAAGTTGTTTTGCTGCAGAATGTAAAACAGACTTTCCTTGCAAACATCTATAGAAGTATTTCAAAAATATTATCTATTATATATTTCCTTTTAAAAAAATTACACTAGAGTAGAATAGCATGAAGACATTATTTTTAAGAGATATGTACAGTCTTTGTTCAGAATTGAGAATGGTTTATTCAATCTAACTTGGAATTTTTAACTTGGATGTTATAAAAGTGTAAAATAATGATTATTCAGGTTCATTTGACTGATCTAGATATAGAAAAAATTCTTCAGTGGGGGAAAAAAATTCCTCTTTGCGACCCCATGGACTGTCCATGGAATTCTCTAGGCTAGAATACTGGAGTGGACAGCTTTTACCTTTTCCAGGGGATCTTCCCAACCCAGGGATCAAACCCAGGTCTCCCACATTGCAGGTGGATTTTTTACCAGCTGAGCCACAAGGGAAACCCCTAGATATAGACAAAATTCTTCAGAGAGAAAAAAAAAAACAGTAGGGTCACATTTCAACATTACACAAACCATGTTTTTGGAACTCAGACTTTCTTTTATGCTTAAGGATTCCAGGAACATAAACACTTTTATTGAGCATCTTCGCAGTCCCCTCTGAGTATCGCTGTTTTTCATCTAGGGTTCCTGTCCACGTGTTATTTATATTTCTGAGCTTCTTGGATTTATTAAGATTTACTTGTCTTTTCTGTGTATCTCCAAAGTACTATTTTCTATTTACTAAATCTTTCAGACTCCAAGCTCTGGCATCATCTATCTTTTCCCAAGCACCGACTCTTTTTGGGCTCAATATTGTGTTCACGATGCAGAGGTCCTGTTTCTTTTCCCAAGAGGAAAACATTACTGAGTTATGTGTGGGGACCTGAAGACAAAAATCTGGCCCTGAAGTTGCTGGAGATTATTCATACGGAGAATTTTCCAGCTCTCTCTGTGTTCCTGCCTAGAGCCATTAAATGCCTCCTAAATCACTGACAGAAAATTTAGATCAATACATTGCCTGAGGTCATTTAAATTTCAAATCTGCTGCCATTTTCTTGCTTGTAACTATTGGGAGAGAAGAGAAGTGTGCCTACAGTTAGTGACCTGGAGCCAAGGAACTGGCACAGGAAACTTCAACTCAGAGTAAAACTTATTTATGCTCTGCTGAAGGAAGTATGTCAAGGTTAATGAGTCTAAATTGGCATTCTGGCTTCTGACTTAGGGCTGGATTGGGAACAACATATAGTGATGAGTCTCTTTGCTCAATTCTATATCACTTTTTATAGTTTAAAATTTAGGTGTATATGTGTGTGTGTGTGTGTAGGTGAGCATAGGAAGTATTATTCTGGCTCCATACAAATGACCTGTGACTAAGATCAAAATTTCATGACTTGCTAAAACAAGTCAAGTGGCCAAATTAACTTATTTACAAAATAGAAGTAGACCCACAGATGTAAAAAATACATTTATGTTTACCAGAGGATAAGGAGGGGAGCAATAAATTGGGAGACTGGGATTAACATATACACACTTTATATATAACGTGTAACTAATAAGAATCTTCTGTATAGCACAGGAAACACTACTCAATACTCTGTAATGACCTATAGGAGAAAGGAATCTTTAATTAAAAATAAGACAGGAGGTGGGTGCAGAATGCCCAGTATTTCCAGGTCTTCATGACCAGCACAGAGCACAGACAAAATTATGCTCGCTGGATTCAACCAAAGGTTATAATTGGGTAATTTCCACTCTGTGCATGTTGACAGCCGTTATGGCAGTCATTTCCATCATAGCTGGCCCTGAAGATAGAAACAGAGGATACAATTTAATTTTTGCTACTTATGATATGCTGAGCTATAGTGACAGGTACCCCTAGAACCCAGATTTGGGTTTTTTGAGGTGTTCTCCATTAAAAGGAACCAGAGCTCATTAGAAAAATGATTGATTCGGTGTTGGCACAGAAAAAGGACAAGAAAAACGGAAATCTCTCCTACTGCCAGAAAGTTAAGGAAACACTTTAACATTGGCAGTGGCAATATGGAAAAATGTAGAAGCCAACTCAAAGGAGCTGCCAATGATCAAATTTTGGACTATATGAGTGACAAAATAATGATAATGATGAATTATTACCCATGGAATCAAATAAATACCCATGTGTAATACTGATACAAATAAATGATTAAATAAACAGTAAATCGGACAAAAGAAACAGCTTTTTCTTACAGTAGGATTCCAATTATAAGTGTAAAAGGAAGAATAGAAGTAAAAAAAATAAAAATGACCTTTTCCCAAACCATAGTAATCATTGCTGAATTGTGTTTTGTTCCAAAAATAACTCAAGGTAGCTTTAGTAGAAAATGCTTATATATGTGTATCATATTGTTTATCTTCAAAATTATATTGTCTGTTTGGGGAGGTATCCTTTTCATGGTTTACCTGAAAATATATATTTATTTAATCTGAACTATCATAATTCACTATCCCTTTTTTTTTTTTCAAATAAAACTTGAATTGTGTTCTATATACTGTTTTTTCTCATTGAAATTAAAACCTAAGAATTCATCAAATAGACTTAATAACAAATTTTAGGGGAGAAGTGGTTAATTAGAAACAGTTACTGAGCACCAGTGATGTGCACTTTGAAATTGCTAACACAGCATCTAATTTGTCTGTTTTTTCTTTTGAATTTTATTTATTTATTTGACTATGCTGGGTCTTTGTCGCTGCATGGACTTTCTCTAGATTCGGTGAGTGGGGGCTGGTCTTTGTTGTGGTGCTCGGGCTTCTCACTGCAGAGCGCAGGGTCTAGGGGCGAGGGTTTCATTGGTTGCCGCACGAGGCTCCTGGGCTCCGTAGTTGTGGGGCATAGGCTGAGTTGCTCCCATGTGGGGTCTTCCTGGACCGAAAGATAATGTCTCCTGCTATTGGCAGGTGGATTCCTTACCCCCGAGTCACCAGGGAAGCCTAGTTGTCTATTTTTAACTCGCCAATTGAGAAACTCAGTTCATTGATCCAGGGGTTATAAAAATTATTTTCCAAATACATGTTTCTTTTTTCGATTAATTTTTGTTGTTTTAACTACATTGTAGTCAGAAAACAGGTTATCAGTTTTTGTAATTCATTGAGACTTGATTTGTAGCCTAGAATTTGTCAGTTTTCAGAAATATTGCATGCATGCTTTAAAAGAGTAAGTAGTCTTTAATTTCTGAGCAGTGTTCTATCTATGGCTATCAAATTTATTAATCATATTATTTAAATTTTTATATCTTTATAAGTATTTTTCTTGTTCTCTCAATTTTTGAGACCAGAATAACTTTAAGTCTATTATTTAGAAGTAGCCCTGTGTGTAATTCTTTCGATTTTTGGTTTATATATTTCAAAACTATATTATTTGATATGTAAAAGTTTAGTATTGCTGTATCTTATTTGTTAATTGTCCCCTTTAACATTGTGAAGTCACTATGACTTTTTTTTTTCTTTTCAAGGCCATATTTTGATATTGACAGATCTATATATTTGGTTATTATTTGCTTGGCATATATTGCACCTTATTTATTGCCATCCCATCACGTGTATTTGACTGTAGATGTGTCACTTGAATATCATATAGTACATTATTAAATTCAATATGAGTGCCTGTCTTCTAACTAGTATGTTTGATCCATTTATATTTACCATGTATATTTAGAAGTATTTCTGCAGTATTCTTTTCAACTTTATACTGCTTTTTCAAGTTACATTCATTTCATACCTATTTTTTATTGTTAATATTCCATTATTTCTCTCAATTGTTTCATTCCTTACAACTCCATTTTTATTGGTTTTAATAATTAACATTAAAAATATAGCATGTCTTTTAAAATCAACCAAAGATCAACAATCAGGATGTCCACCCTACTCCTGAGTAATACTGAATGGTTTAAACTCTGATCATCTCCATCAATTTTTGTTCTATCTTACTTTTTTACTCCTAAGATGGTGCTGTTTTTGTTGTTCTATGCCATCATTGTTCGCTTTGATTCCCAGTATGTTACCCTGTTTATTTGTTCACCATTCTATCTTGTATCAGAGATATTTTTTTGAGGAGGGTAATTTACCTTCTTCTTGAAGTGTGTTTTTAGAAGCAAAAGTAGTGGAAGTCTGCTCACGCTATATTGTGCCTTATAATCTACAAATAGATTTTATTGTTAATTGTGCGTGAGGAAGCCGGATGCACAATTCTAAGTCAATAGGTAGTGCTGTTTATCACGTGAAGGATGATGCTGCCATCCAGTTTCTATAGTTAATGTTAGAATGGCAAGCTCATTGCAGTTATTTCGTAGGTGGTTGTATTAGTCTCACAGAGCTGCCATAAAAAACTAGCACACATTGAGCGGCTTAAAATAAAGAAATATAGGGAGAGGGTGGGAAGATTTGGGAGAATGGCATTGAAACATGTAAAATATCATGTAAGAAACGAGTTGCCAGTCCAGGTTTGATGCACGATACTGGATGCTTGGGGCTAGTGCACTGGGACGACCCAGAGGGATGGTATGGGGAGGGAGGAGGGAGGAGGGTTCAGGATGGGGAACACATGTATACCTGTGGCGGATTCATTTTGATATTTGGCAAAACTAATACAATTATGTAAAGTTTAAAAATAAAATAAAATTAGAAAAAAAAATAAATAAAAAATAAATAAACACCCAGCAGTGAAATTGTTAAAAAAAAAAAAAAAAGAAATATGTTGTCTCACAGTTCTGGAAGCCAGATGTCCAAAGTCAAAGTACTGGCAGGGCCATTTTCCCTCTGAAATTTGTAGAAGAAGACCTATGCCATGCCTCTGTCCTGGTCTCTGGTGGTTGCTAGCAACCCATGGCATTCCTTGAACGTAAAGCCATCATGTCAAACTCTGCCTCTATATTGACATGGCCATCTTCCCTTTGTGTGTTTCTGTCTCTTTACCTTCTCCTCTTTTATAGGGGTCAGTAAAATTGAATTTAGGGCCTACCCTACTCTAGTATCATATAATCTTAACTAATTAATGGCTACAAAGATCCTATTTCTAAGGAGTCATATTCTGGGGTTCCAGAAAGGAGATGAATATGGGGGGAGGGAGGTAGGGATATTTAATCCAGTTATACTGTTGTAACTTTTTCTTGTGGCTGTTTTAAAACTGCAGATTTTTCTTGAATTTCCTGTGATTCCTCTAAGATATTTATTTTTATGTATGGATTTCCTTACATTGATCCCACTTGAATTTGTTGTTGTTGTTGTTATTCCTGTCTTCAGTTAAGTTGCTCAGTCATGTCCAGCTGTTTGTGACCCCATGGAATGCAGCACGCCAGGCCTCCCTGTCCATCACTAACTCCCAGAGCTTGTTCAAACTCATGTCCGTCAAGCCAGTGATTCCATACAACCATCTCCTCCTCTGTTGTCCCCTTCTCCCCACACCTTAAATCTTTCCCAATATCAGAGTCTTTTCTATTGAGTCGGTTCTTCATATCAGGAGGCCAAATTATTGGAGCCTCAGCTGTAGTATCAGGCCTTCCAATGAAAATTCAGGACTTATTTCCCTTAGGATAAACTGGTGTGATCTCCTTGCAGTCCAAGGGACTCTCAAGGGTCTTCTCTAATACCACAGTTCAAAAGCATCAATTCTTCAGCATTCAGCCTTCTTTATAATCCAACTCTCACATACATCCATGACTACTGGAAAAAAATACCTTTAATTTGACAGACCTTTGTCAGCAAAGTAACATTTCTGCTTTTTTAATATGCTGTCTAGGTTGGTCATAGCTTTTCTTCCAAGGAGTAAGGGTCTTTTAATTTCATGGCTGCAGTCACCATCCGCAGTGATTTTGGAGCCCAAGAAAATAAAGTCTGTCACTGTTTTCAATGTTTCCCTATCTATTTGCCATGAAGAGATAGGACTGGATGCCATGATCTTAGTTTTCTGAATGTTGAGTTTTAAGCCAAATTTTTCACTCTCCTCTTTCACTTTCATCAAGATGCTCTTTAGTTCCTCTTTGCTTTCAGCCATAAGGGTGGTGTCATCTGCATATCTGACGTTATTGATATTTCTTCCAACAATCTTGATTCCAGCTTGTGCTTCATCCAGCCCGGCATTTCACATGATATATTCTGCATGTAGGGCTTCCCTTGTGGCTCAGCTGATAAAGAATCCACCTGCAATGCAGGAGACCTGGGTTCGACCCCTGAGTTGGGAGGATCCTGAGGGGAAGGGAAGGGTTACCCACTCCAGTATTCTGATCTGGATAATTCCATGGACTGTATAGTCCATGGGATTGCAAAGAGTTGGACACAACTGAATGACTTTCACTTCATTTCACTTCACTCTGCATATAAGTTAAATAAGCAGGGTAACAATATACAGCCTTGACGTACTCTTTCCCAATTTGGAACCAGTCTGTTGTTCCATGTCTGGTTTTAACTGTTGCTGCTTGACTGGTATACAGATTTCTCCGGAGGCAGGTAAGGTGGTCTCGTATTCCCATCTCTTGAAGAACTTTCCACAGTTTGTTGTGATCCACACAGTCAAAGGCTTTGGCATATCAATAAAGCAGAAATAGATGTTTTCTGGAACTCTCTTGCTTTTTCCATGATCCAGCGGATGTTGGCAATTTGATCTCTGGTTCCTCTGCCTTTTCTAAAACCAGCTTGAACATCTGGAAGTTCACGGTTCACATATTGCTGAAGCCTGGCTTGGAGAATTTTGAGCATTACTTTACTAGTGTGTGAGATGAGTGCAATTGTGCAGTAGTTTGAGCATTCTTTGGCATTGCATTTCTTTGGGATTGGAATGAAAACTGACCTTTTCCAGTCCTGTGGCCACTGCTGTGTTTTCCATATTTGCTGACATATTTAGTGCAGCACTTTCACAGCATCATTTTTCAGGATTTGAAATAGTTCAACTGGAATTCCATCACCTCCACTAGCTTTGTTCATAGTGATGCTTCCTAAGGCCCACTTGACTTCGCATTCCAGGATGTCTGGCTCTAGGTGAGTGATCACACTATTGTTGTTATCTGGGTCATTAACCACAGATAGTACTTCTGTGTATTCTTGCGACCTCTTCTTAATATCCTGCTTCTGTTAGGTTCATACATTTCTGTCTTTATTGTGCCCGTCTTTGCATGAAATATTCCCTTGGTATCTCTAATTTCTTGAAGAGATCTCTAGTCTTTCCCATTCTGTTGTTTTCCTCTATTTCTTTGCACTGATCACTGAGGAAGGCTTTCTTATCTCTCCTTGCTATTTTTTGGAACTCTGCCTTCAGATCTTTCCTTTTCTCCTTTGCCTTTAGCTTTTCTTTTCTCAGCTGTTTATAAGACCTCCTCAGACAACCATTTTGCCTTTTTGCATTTCTTTTTCTTGGGGATGGTCCTGATCACTGTCTTCTGTACAATATCACAGACCTCCGTTCATAGTTCTTCAGGTACTCTGTCTATCAGATCTAATCCCTTGAATCTATTTGTTCCTTCCACTGTATAATCATAAAGGATTTGATTTAGGTCATACCTGATTGGTCTAGTAGTTTGCCCTACTTTCGTCAATTTAAGTCTGAATTTTGCAATAAAGAGTTCATGATCTAAGCCACAGTCAGCTCCTGGTCTTGTTTTTGCTGACTGAATAGAGCTTCCCCATCTTCGACTGCAAAGAACATAATCAATCTGATTTTGGTATTGACCATCTGGTGATGTCCATATGTAGTGTTGAGGGTGTTTGCCATGAACAGTGTGTTCTCTTGGTAAAACTCTGTTAGCCTTTGCCCTGCTTCATTTTTTACTCCAAGGCCAAACTTGCCTGTTCCTCCAGGTATCTCTTGACTTTTGGTACTTTTGCATTCCAGTCCTCTGTGGTAAAAAGGACATGATTTTTCATGTTAGTTCTAGAAGGTCTTGTAGGTCATCATAGAACTGTTAAACTTCAGCTTCTTTTGGTGTTAGTGGTTTGAGCATAGACTTGGATTACTGATATATTGAGTGATTTGCCTTGGAAATGTACAGAGATCATTCTGTCATTTTGAGATTGCATTTCAAGTACTGCATTTCAGAATCTTTTGTTGACTATGAGGGCTACTCCATTTCTTCTAAGGAATTCCTGTCTTACCAACTCTAGAAATTCTTAGCTTTTGGCAATTGGAGTAACTTGTGTCTTTCATCTCTTAATACCCTGTTCGTGGAATGCCAATTTAGTGTATTTTAGACCTGCTCACTCTAATCTTCCATGCCTCCTAAGTTCTCTCTCATATTTAAACTGCTTTTCAAATCTTCCATCCAGTTTATAATTTTAATTATTGTACTTTTTATTTCTAGAGTTTTTTGCTATTTCTTCAAATCTCTCTCACTGTTTTCTTATATTTCTTGTTTTTTTTTAACCTGGTTTTGAGTTACTTCTTTTATTTTTATCAACATAGACATTGTTATTTTATAATCCATGTCTTTTCAGTACAATAGCTGAAGTCTTTGGCATCTAATTATGTTATTTGATTTTCTGACTGTCCTTCATGAGAGATCGCATTTGGTTGAACTACATCTGTGAAATCACAATGACTTGAATTTTACATGCCTTTGTAAAGAGAGAATTTGTATGTATAACTCAGGCCACTACTAACCTGAGGTATCTTAAATTTAGTTCTTCTGCATCACACAGGTAGTAAACACTAAAAAACTGTACAGTTAGAGGTCAGTTCTTATTTATAGAATCTTAGGAAAGTTTTCTCTTCTTTCTTTATTCCATATCCTGAGTCAAGACCAAATCAGTCAGTTATTTTGCTAACCCCCTTCTCAGGCTAGTAGATTTCTCTGCCTTACCTTTACACTGAGGTGTGACCTTAGTAGGTACAAGATTTATGCAAGGATTTCAGTTGCAACTTTCCTCCTAACATAGACCCAAGGTTTGTCTCTCACCACCACAATGCCATTAAAAGCCAAGACTTGTATTGGTTCTTGTATTACAGAAAACAGAACAATTCTAAGACCATTTCAAGTTTACGACTCTAACTGTATTCATTCACTTGTTTAATAAACATGTATTGAGAACTTGCCTGATGCCAGGGCCTAAACAAAAGAGTCTGTAGTCCACTTAGCTCACAATTTGAGGTATTACCCTTGCCCACATTTGTTGGAATATCAACAAGTTAAAAACTAAATATCAAAGTTGTAAAATGTGCTATTAAAAATATATATTTATTTTTAATATTTTCAATAAAGCAAAATGAAGATAAAAATGATAATATTTTATAAAGAGTGGTTAGAAAAGGCTGATATTATAAGATGGTCTTTTATCATCAGTCAGTCAGTGAAAATAAGGGAATTCTTAGGTGGGTATCTGGGTGAATAGATGAACGTTGCAAATTCCTGAGATGGGATCTATTTAAAGAACAAAGAGGAGATTGGTTAGAGATAAAGTCAGAGAGATGGATGTGGTGGTTGTGGTAAGGAATTTCTGGACGGGCAAGATCATAAAGGATGACCACTGTTAAATCTTTTTATTTTACACTGAATACTATTGAAAGCTCTTGGTGTGTTTAAATCTAAGGAATAATTTGATGTGACTTACAATTCTGTTTTTGCACTCTTTTGATTTCTTTTCTCATCTTGTGATCTCACTGTTTTTGTTAAAAGTGTGCATGTGTTGATGTAGTTTTCTAGTACACATGGCCCATTAGAAGTAGAAATTCACATATATTTATCCAGTTGCAAATCATGTTCATCTGTATTGTCATGATCAAAATAGAAGATTTTTTTAATGTTGGAAGACTACTGATTGATTTTAATATGTCTGAGGCCAGAAGCAACTATTCATAGCATCCTTATAGTATGCTGATTTTTATAATTTAGACTGTGCTATTGACCTTTTCATGCTTAAAGGGTTGACTTAATTGTAGCGTGACATAAAGAATACCAGGAGATTGTTTTATTTTCTTCATTCAATTTTTAATGTCATTTTTTCTCTTAAATAATGCTATGCTAGAATTTAAATAGCCTTTCTTACACATGAGATGGAAGTGTTTGACAGATGGTTGGCATCTTACTGAGGGTCCATCAGGATGTGTAAGTCAGTGTACTTACCTCTTTTAACTTTGATGATACCCTCTGAGAAATTTAATAGTTTCTCCTGCCTTTAATTCCACTGCCTTGTGAGTGACAAGCAGTCTTTTGAATAAGGAATAAGTTTACATCTCAACACTACTAAGCAGAGTAATCTTCTTAAAGACATGTTAAAAGTTATTTAGGATCCAAATGTATGTTGAAATTTAACTAAATGTACTATGCTATGCTATGCTAAGTCACTTCAGTCGTGTCCAACTCTGTGTGACCCCATAGACGGCAGCCCACCAGGCTCCCCCGTCCCTGGGATTCTCCAGGCAAGAACACTGGAGTGGGTTGCCATTTCCTTCTCCAATGCATGAAAGTGAAAAGTGAAAGTGAAGTCGCTCAGTCGTGTCCGACTCTTCGAGACCCCATGGACTGCAGCCTACCAGGCTGCTCTGTCCATGGGATTTTCCAGGCAAAAGTACTGGAGTGGGGTGCCATTGCCTTCTCCGAACTAAATGTACTACTACCAATATAAATAATTAAACTGAAGAGACAGTGTGGATAAACCAGTTACATTTTAGCAGAGTCAAAATATAATTAACCTAGTTGGGTAATAGTAGTTCTGTTAAAACTGTCTTCTCTACTTGGAGGCTGGCAAGTTTCTTTTTCATGTTGATCTTCAGATATAACCTAATGCATAAATAGTAATATGTGGATTTAAAAGGTGGCAGTGAGATCTTAGAATTGAAGAGGCAGGATATTTAATCCACAGTTGACTTTCAGCTTATTTCAATTTTTGTATGAGTGAAGCAAATGCTTCTTAAGTGTCTTATAATGAAGAAACTAGCTATTTCTACTTCATGAGAAGCAAACAGAGTAGTTTTCAGTGAAAAAAAAAATTCAGTGGAAAAAAAAATTAGAAGATATTCTTCAGGTCACTTTTAGCCATAATCCTTCAGACATAGTTGGGATATCAATATTACTGTTAGATGGCATGTGAATCATAGCACTGTCCCAGAAATCATAAAAGTGGTTTAAAAGTTCAGTGTTCTATTAAGTCCACCATGTTCTATACTATTTGGGAGGTGACTAGCAAACACTTGTAAGTCGGTGTACTTCACAATAGGTATTCGGGCAGCACAGGTATGAGTCAAATATGAGTTATGGAGTTATGTCTTGCTGACCTTGTTGAGAAAGACTAATTCCTACAAATAATGAATAAAATGAAGCAAAATTTCAATTTTTCTCAGGTCAAGATGTAATCCATCAAGGGAAAAATTCAAACACTGTCTGGTCTTAAAAATAAGAAAAAGTTATCTCCTGGTGTATCTGATCTTCTGAACTGCCCCTCTGTATGCCACAGTCTCCAGGCCAGGACATTACAGTGACTTACTCAAAAGTTTATACTAAGCTGAAAGCAAAGGATAACCAGCATGTTGATGCCAGTAACTTACCAAATCCTGTTATCAAATCAGACCCCACTGCTCACTGTAAAATCAGTACTCACAAATGTTGATAGGAAGAAAAGGTGATTTTAATTAGAATGTCAGTAATTTGGAGATATAGCGGATTCAGCATCCCCTCCAAACCTACCTCCTAAGATTCTGCTTGGCCATGAAAGCTTTTAAGGGGAAACAGGGTTGCAATCTTGGTTTATCATTGAGATAGGAGCTCAAAGTCATCTCCCACTGTGTACAGACTTGTGCACAAGCTTGTCAGCTCTTTGTGATTTTTCTTTAGATGCTCTCTTGTTCACACAGTTGGTTTATGAGATTACTGAAGGGGAAGCTAAGGAAGAGATCTGGTCATCTGGTTAATTATGTATTCTTCATTTCTACTTCTTTGATCTATAGATGGAACCAGCAAGTTAGGCAAACTTGGCCAAAATATTGGAGTTTCAGCTTTAGCATCAGTCCTTCCAGTGAATATTCAGGGTTGATTTCCTTTAGTATTGACTGACTTGATCTCTTTGCTGCCCAAGGGACTCTCAAGAGTCTTCTCCATCTTCGTGCTAACATAGGGTGCCATCTTCTTAGAGCAGAAGATGTCAGTATGGGTCTGTAGCATCTCTTTTCCAACCTTACAGTTGCCCATTTACATATATGGGCAGAATAAGCTATAATTATTTTGATGCTCACAATGATACAGATTATTATGAGCAGTAGTGTTAATCTCATTCTCTTAAAGCCAGATCTTGGAACTGTGCTAGCCATAAACTCAGTATTGCTCAAGATGGAGCAGTTTATGTCATGGCTGCAGTCTGGTCATCATGCAGTTAACTTTTTCCCTCTGATGGCAGTTACATATCTTTTCAAAAAAGTCAGGAATGTATATCAGATACTGAGTCTGTGACTCTATTGTCCTAATCATTAGCTGCTTGGGCCTGCTCTTTTGTGATTCAGGGAGACCTGGGAGGCCAGCTTTTCTGTAAACTAGCGGCAGGAGACATGGAGGGGCTCTTGAATTGATACTTGGCGGGTGGCGGGGCACACAAGGTTCCACTTAATTCCAATCCTAGTCAAAGGTTTTCTGGTCTCCTGCTTTATTGTTTTAGCCCTCATTTTCTGTTTCCTCTATACACATATTTAAAATTTGCTAATTTGAACTGTCAAAAGATAAACTGAGGCATATTAATTTTTCTTAAAGTTTACTTAAGCAAAAATTGATTCAGACAAGACAGCATCCCACTGAACAGATAGAAAGGAGCTCCAAGGAGCTGTATAGAACGGAAGACGTTTATAGGCAGAAGGGAAGTTATACAAAAAAGAAAAGCAAAAAAAAAAAAAAAAATTGGTTATTGCAACATTACTCTCCTTTAGAGGATGTCAGGAATCAGGCAGATTGCCTTACTTGATTCCTAATTAGCTGGTTTAAGAGTCCATTTCTGGGAGAACTGAAACTCTAACTCTCGGTTTGTTGACATGGCTTAACATAAATGGATGTATGTGGGGCCTGTTGTCTTGTTTTAAACAGGATACATTTCCATTTGTTACAGTTATTTTTCCTGATGACCGATTAACTTCTAAAATTTTTAAGATTCTTTAGTTTTTAACCAGTTTTCCAGAGAAATCCATTTCCTTCCCATCACCGTGCAAGCCAATAAACTCAATTAGCTTCTTTGTCTTCTTTCAAATCTTTCCAATTGACCCTCCTTTGGCTCCAGTCATTTCAACATCACTTCATCATTTCAGAAAGCATTGTAGACCTTATAGTATGAGAGAATGTGGAATCAGATGGCCATCAAAACTTGCATGGGCCATAGGCAGCTGGGTACACATGGCTATTTGAATTTATATTTAAATTAATTAGAGTTATATTAAAGGAAAACTGTATTTCCCCAGTCATACTAGCACAGTTGAAGCCCAGTGGCTAGTGGCTACCATAATCATCATAGAGGAACATTTCCATTGTTGTTGAAAGTTCTATTGGAAAGCACTGGTTCAGACCAGAGAAACCAAACAGCTCTGTGTCTAAGTTTAAGGCACTGTAGAGCCCCATTTAAGCCATTCCATGTTACTCAAAGTTGCAAAAAGTTACTATATGAACTAAAAGATAAAAATTCTATTTCAATTCAACATTTTCTCTCCACTATTTACCTGAGCAAAGAGTCCTCCCAAAAGCAGACAGGAGAAGCAAAGGAAGTGAGGAACCTCTTGGTGGGACTCTTTCATTCTGAAGAAGACTCTACTGCCATTTCCCTTTATAAAGGTGTCATCTGCCAAAATGGAAATTTGATGAGTTAACAATTTTAAGTAGCCTTTTTAATTTTTTTTTCTGCCTGACATTTTTATGCTGTTTCCTGTGGTCACAAATGAGCCAGAAACCGCTGACAGAGGGGGTATATGTGACATCTATTTTAAAGTACTAACAGGTAGCAGGTATCTGATTAATCTAAGTTGTCTATTTTCTTTTTCTTATCTCCTGGCTTTGATTCAAGGCTAATGTAATTAAATGATCATCCTGAAATAGATGAGCTTCCAACCAATGTTAAAGTTTTTATTAAAATATAGCATGTTAAAAAGCACACAAATCCTGAGTGTAGCTTAATTAAATGTCACCAAGTGAACACACTGGGTCATCAGAAAAGCAAGAGAGTTCCAGAAAAACATCTACTTCTGGTTTATCGACTACGCCAAAGCCTTTGACGGTGTGGATCACAGCAAACTGTGGAAAATTCTTAAAGAGATGGGAATACCAGACCACGTGATCTGCTTCCTGAGAAATCTGTATGCAGGTCAAGCAGCAACTGTTAGAACTGTACATGAAACAACACACTGGTTCCAGATCGGGAAAGGAGTACATCAAGGCTGTATATTGTCAAGGCTGTATATTGTCACCCTGCTTATTTAACTTATATACAGAGTACACGTGTAGTACATCGTGAAGTCCCGGGCTGGAAGAAGCACAAGCTGGAATTAAGAGTTCTGGGAGAAGTATCAATAATCTCAGACATGCAGATGATACCAACCTTATGGCAGAAGGCGAAGAACTAAAGAGCCTCTTGATGAAAGTGAAAGAGGAAAGTGAAAAAGTTGGCTTAAAACTCAACATTCAGAAAACTAAGATCATGGCATCCAGTCTCATCACTTCATGCCAAATAGATGGGGAAAGAATGGAAACAGTGAGAGACATGATATTCTTGGGCTCCAAAATCACTGGAGATGCTGACTGCAGCCATGAAATTAAAAGACACTTACTCCTTGGAAGAAAAGCTATGACCAACCTGCTGCTGCTGCTGCTGCTGCTGCTAAGTTGCTTCAGTCGTGTCTGACTCTTTGCGACCCCGTAGACGGCAGCCCACCAGGCTCTCCCGTCCCTGGGATTCTCCAGGCAAGAACACTGGAGTGGGTTGCCATTTCCTTCTCCAATGCATGACAGTGAAAAGTGAAAGTGAAGTCACTCAACTGTGTCCAACTCCTAGCAACCCCATGGACTGCAGCCCACCAGGCTCCTCCATCCATGGGATTTGCCAGGCAAGAGTACTGGAGTGGGGTGCCATTGCCTTCTCCAGTGACCAACCTAGACAACATATTAAAAAGCAGAGACATTACTTTGCCAACAAAGGTCCATCTAGTAAAAGCTATGGTTTTTCCAGTAGTCGTGTATGATGTGAGAGTTGGACTATAAAGAAAACTGAGCACTAAAGAATTGATGATTTTAAACTGTGGTGTTGGAGAAGACTCTTGAGAGTCTCTTGGACTACAAGGAGATCCAAGCAGTCCATCCTAAAGGAAATCAGTCCTGAATATTCATTGGAAGGACCGATGCTGAAGCTGAAACTCCAATACTTTGGCCATCTGATGAGAAGAGCTGACTTATTGGAAAAGACCCTGATGCTAGGAAAGATTGAAGACAGGAGGAGAAGGGGACAACAGAGGATGAGATGGTCGGATGGCATCACTGACTCAATAGACATGAGTTTGAGTAAGCTCCTGGAATTGGTGATGGACAGGGAGGCCTGGCTTGCTGCAGTCCATGGGGTCACAAAGAGTCGGACACAACTGAGAAACTGAACTGAACTGAAGTGAACACACCTGTGTAACTCTCACTGTTTTAAACCCTCAAAGCCCTCTGTGTGCCCTCTCCCCATAAGTATCTTTTCCTTATTCTCAGAAGTAGCCTCTATCACGACTTCTTTTTCTGTGAATTACTTTGTTCTGTTGTTTTATTTTCTTATTGATGTACAGGTGACTTACAGGGTTGTGTTAGTTTCTTCTGTACAGCAAAGTGATTCAGTTTTGTGTAATATACATATATGATATACATGCATACATATATTCTTTTTCCACATTTTTTTCATTATGCTTTATTACAGGATATTCAATACATTGTTGTTCCTTGTGCTAAACAGTACAGCCTTGTTGTTTATCATTTTGTCCTATTTTTGGAATAGAATTATACAGGGTGAGATTTTTATGCCTATCTTCTTTGGATGAATGTCATGTTCCTGGAATGCATATTGTTGCATATGGTTATATTCTCTCATTTCTTTTGCTGTCTAGTAAGCCACTGAATGAACGTACCACCGTGAAACCATTGGTTGCTAGATTGTTATGAACTTTCTTATACAAATCCACCATAACAGAACTTTGAGAATTTGGCACCTTAAGGAATACTTTCACCAGTAACGGAGGACGCAGCAATGTAGACTCATATGGCAGTAACTACACTTCTCTCAGCTTCCAGTAGTTCACACCCTGGCTTTCATTCAACTCAGTCACCACAGTGTCCAAAGGCAATGCCAGTCACTGGGGTTAAAACCAGGATTTCATCATCTGTTTCTGCTCAGAGAGGCACTGGCTTTGGGGGATAGCCTGGAAAAATAACCTTGATATCTGGGTACATGTTCACTGCATCTTTATTTTTATTATTTTAATTAATTAATGTGGTTGTAATTAATTTGTTGATTAATTAATTAATCCTGGTCATGCACACAGGATTTAGTTGCAGCATGTAAACTCTGCACTGAGGCACGTGGGGTCTAGTTCCCTGATACGAGTGAAACCCAGGCCCCCTGCACTGGGAGCAGGACCACTGGAGAAGTCCTATGCATCTGTAATCAAGTCCCGAGTTGCCAAATGGAAGGAGAGATATGGGGCAGAATCTTAGGTGAGAAAGGGACACAGAAGATCCCGTATTTCTGTTTCATGGTCAACCTAAGATTTTTTTTTTCTTTTTTGACATCTTGATGCATAGCAACTTAACTATGTATATTTTGTTTTTCCCATGAGCTGAGTAAAGGAGAAAGAAGCTAGGGATTAAAGATCAAGGAGAGGTCTTTTGTTCTCACTGTTGGCACATCTAGCCATAACAGTCTGATTAAGACATTAGTTAGAAAATGAAGAGCTGAGTGGATTCAGGGAGAAAGAGGTCTTGCTTTCTCAGCAGGCTCTCAAAGCTTCGATTAAAAACAATCATTAACAAATATAAAGGGCAGCACCTATGCAACAGCTTCACAGGCAATCTCAACATGGTAAAGGAAGCTTTGGATACGGAGAGTCTGGAAAGCTTCTGACCACAGCAAGTAGCTTTATATGCAAATTGTGCATTCCCTGTGAGGGACGAGAATACATTCGGACATTCACATAATTGTAATGTCCAAATATGATTGGGATTAGGGTTTTTAAAAAGAGTAAATCTTTAGCACCTGTCACCACCACCACCATCACCACTATTGGGTTGCACCCCACAGGCCTGTGAGGCCTGTGCTTGTCCAGCTTCAAGACAGAAGAAGGAACCCCAGTCAGTGACAAAGACATCAGTGGTTTAATGGATCGGGGAGCTTACACGACTGAAGCAAGGTCCTGGAGCAACACCCCACCATGTACAGTGGACGGCACGGAGGATGTGATGGCAGGTTTTGCCCCCAGTAGGAAGGGGAGATTACCTGTTGTAGCGGAATGGATGTCAGGTTGGATCATAGGTTACCAGGAAAACTGGCAGAGGGATACAGTCCTCACTGCCCCCTTTAATAAGAACAATCACTAGCTGAGGTCTGGGGCAAGCATATAGGAAGGTCACTCCTGTGGGTCGGGTGTAGGTGAAGCAGGCACTGATCCAGCAGAGGATGTACAGAGAGCAAAGAGAACAGCCATCTTCAGTGACCTGACTGTAGCCACCACCCTAGATTTACTTGAATCTGAACCTCTAGGGTTGGGGACCAGGAATCCTGTTTTTCAGAATTTCAAGGAGATTCTGATAGGCATCTGATGTGAAAATCACTTCTCTAAAGAGAATCAGATATCAAATTGCTTATCTTTGCTCTGAAGGATAAGAGGTTAGTTACTTAGATTGCATTGTTTTATAGGAAGAGGTGACTTTTCATATAAAGAGGTTCACTATTTTCCTTTATTTCACGTTCACTAAAAAAGAAGTTGTGCCTTAGATAAATGTCTTGTTTGGAAGCAGCTGGTTCAAGATAAAGACACCAGATCCCTGAAGCTTCATAAAAGACTGATAAATCTGTGTGTGGTAAGGTCAGGTCTGACACAGTGACTCCATGTTTCACACAAGTAGAAGAGGCCTCAGGCTAACCGTCAGTCATTGCCTTGGGATATAATGTACTCATATTATTCATGGGACTACTGATCTCCTAACTCTTCTATATGAATTTTATGATGCATTCATTTACTGATATTTATGAAGGCAACAGGGGCAGGGGGCAACAGATGATGAGATGATTAGATAGCATCACCAATGCACAAATTCTGGGAGATAGTGAAGGACAGAGGAGCCTGGAGTGGTGCAGTCCATGCATTTGCAAAGAGTCTGACATGACTTAGTAACTGAACAACATCTACAAAATGAATGTTCATAAATATTTATTGAAGACATAGCACTATGTCAGGTTTACTCTACATATGAGGCCACAATGGTGAAAGATAAAGTTTCTGACATTTAGATCTTATTCCTCTTTCACTTTCAGCTATTGCTTATTTTTTTTATTCCTGCAACTGTCTTTTTTCTCTTATTACTGTATATCTGCTGAAAATCCATATAAAATCTATATTGTTAAATAAATAACAATATTTTACGTGCAGCTACAAGCCAGTAGTCTCCACAAAAGGATGTTTTACAAGCATAGTGCCTAAGAAGCAACCTATTTGTTTTCTCTCTTTTTTTTTTTGTCTTTTTCTTAGTAGCTTTTGACTTCTTCTTGATGGCTAGCTTTGTTAAATGTCTTACTCTCATAAAAACGAAGCCATTTTGTAAAAAAAAAAAAAATCCTTTGAAAAGCTTGCTAGCAGATTACTTTGGGCCACAGAGCATTTTCCATTCGGATTCCTTTGGTTTTTTTTCATAATTGATCTTGTTCAGAGAGATCTTCCTCAAATGTCAATCTGAACTTTTCTTTCCCCAAATCCTTGAGTTTCTCCATATATCTTTCAGTCCAAAGATCAAACTCTGTAGGCTATCTCTAAAGGCACAGGGTTCTAGAACCTTGCCTTCTCTCCTCTGCTTCTGCACACCCCGCCGCCCCTCATGGAAACAAGATATAAAGTTCTCTGATAGCCGCAGGCGAGTTCATTGTAGCTCCTTGGCTCAGAGAAATCCTCTGCTCAGAATGGCTTCTCACTAACTCCTCTCAATCTTCAAAACTTAGTTCTGTTGCAAGAAAATTTCCCTGAATACTTATGGATTCAGATTCTTATAATTGTGCTGCTATCATATTGCAGTGCTATAGTGCCCTATACTGCCCTCTATTTGGGGGGCTCTCCCCTCTAGACTAACCTCCTTCAGGGCAAAGCATGTGCTCAGAGTACCTGGAATGAAATAGACACTGAATTAATGTAAAAATCCACGAGATCAGTGTTTTGTTTTTTTTTTTTTGCTGTTTTGATTCCTCATTGCCTGATACATGAGGAGCATTAGATACTCACTGAAAGAATAAGGGAATACAATGAGCTAAGGATACTTTCATTTGTTGTCTTCTGAATACTACATATTATGTGAGAATATTACACATGTGGTGGTGTATTTATTGATCTAAATGCATGAGCACTAATTACTGATGAACAGTTTTAATGATGCTGTTAATTCTGAAAATTAGTGATGGGAATATCCAAGCAGTTGATCTGTGATTTTTGAACCATTACCCACAATGATATTTAGCCGTAAAATAACTTAACGTAAAATAACTTTAACTTAACTTAAACTAACTTAAATAGTCCTCTGTATTTGTGCTATCCACTATGGAGCTATTATCCACATGTGGCAACCACTCAATCCACTAAATTTGAATAATTTAAAAATGTACTTTCTGAGTCTCATTGGGCTTCTCAAGTGCTGCGAGTGGTAAAGGACTACCTGCCAATGCAGGAGATATAAAGAGATGCAGGTTTGATCCCTAGGTTGGGAAGATCCCCTGGAGGAGGGCATGGTAACCCACTCCAGTATTCTTGCTTGGAGAATCCAATTTAAGTTTTCAGTACCCACATGTAGCTAGTGGCTGCCATATTGCAAGCATGAGTGAAGTCGCTCAGTCGTGTCCGACTCTTTGCGACCCCATGGACTGTAGCATACCAGGCTTCTCCGTCCATTGGATTTTCCAGGCAAGGGTACTGGAGTGGGTTGCCATTTCCTTCTCCAGGAGATCTTCCCTACCCAGGGATTGAACCCAGGCCTCCTGCATTGTAGGCAGATGCTTTACCATCTGAACCACCAATACAGGATATTAGATTTAATGATATGGTAACAAGTCTGGAGAAGGAAATGGCACCCCACTCCAGCACTCTTGCCTGGAAAATCCCATGGACAGAGAAGCCTGGTAGACTACAGTCCATGGGGTCGCAAAGAGTCGGACACGACTGAGCAACTTCACTTTCAACAAGTTAATAAACTGGAAATTTACCCATTTTGCTGTTACTTTTTTGAGTAAAATTTTGAGAAGAAATGGGCTTCCCTTTTGGCTCAGCTGGTAAAGAATCTGCCTGCAATGCGGGAGACCTGGGTTCGATCCCTGGGTTGGGAAGATCCCCTGGAGAAGGAAAAGGCTACCCACTCCAGTATTCTGGCCTAGAGAATTCCATGGACTATACAGTCCCTGGGGTCACAAAGAGTCGGACACAACTGAGTGACTTTTGCTTTCGCTTGAGAAGAAATATGGTGGTCATAAGGAAATGCATTTCAAAACATGATGAATACTTTGACATATGTTTGCTTATTGAAACCAAAAGTGTTTGCTAAATTAATGCCAAGTGAATGTTAAAGAAGATACTCATTAGGAGGTCAAAAAAATATCTGAACTTTGAACTTCAGTGTAATTCAGTATTGTAGTTTCCAATTTTTGGTAAAATTAGCATATGTATAGAATTTGTGTAAGTTAATACTCTTTTGTTTAAAGCTAGTTGCATTTGGTAAAAGTTTTTTCCAGTACATGTAATTCTGTAGGGTCATTTTCTTAAGTCAGTGTGAGGAATACTAGATATGTATAAAGCACAGAATACTAAATGAGGATTAATGAAATCATCATATCTTGGTGCATTTATGCTGCAAGGTAAATATAGCATAATGTGTACCATTTAAATATAGCATAGTGTGTATCATTTTTGAAAGCTTGAAGGAAAGGGCAAAGTTTTACATGAATACTTCATTTGTAAAACATTTAAGATATGTGTACTCTAAATATAATACCATAACAAACAGTAGAAATGTTTTCTCAAACTTTTTTATCGCATTGTTAAAGTTTGCTTTAGATAAGGAGAAACAGAGTTTCTAAACTCTATCCCCTATTGTACTGAATAAAACTATAGGAAACAGAAATATATAAGCCATAAAAGCTCACACTAGATAAAACTGTGATTCCATTTCTATTGGTTTGTCTAAAACAAGATTTCAGGAGCTTGAAACCTCTTGGGTCAAACAGTCAGCTGTTAGAGGGTTTTTCAATATAAGATTTCCTTCACCATTGTAAAGTTGGATTAGATTTCTTCTTGTACAAAATACAGCTTTACTATACAAGGGAATATAAGGAAAGTGGTAAGGGGAGAGGTGATATTTTTCTTTTCCTGCCCTGATCTTACAATCTTTTCATCCAAAACACAGAACAGATCACTGTGGTTTAAAATACCTCCTTTTCTGGCAATAGACTTTTCTTGTGGGTTCTTTCTTTTCTCTCCTGATATGGATGGAGGTCCTCATAGCTGAGCTAATTCCTCCCATTCTCTATTCCTCACTCTCTCTATTTTCCAGGGTATACAGAGCAATAAACAGAGATTGCTCATGTTTTCATGTTGCCTTTATGGTTCTGTGTCCCAAGTTTTATTTGTTTGGGGATAAGGAAAAGGCAGAGGAACCAGAGATTAAATTGCCAACATCTGCTGGATCATGGAAAAAGCAAGAGAGTTCCAAAAAAACATCTATTTCTGCTTTATTGACTATGCCAAAGCCTTTGACTGTGTGGATCACAGTAAACTGTGGAAAAATCTGAAAGAGATGGGAATACCGGACCACCTGACCTGCCTCTTGAGAAATCTGTATGCAGGTCAGGAAGCAACAGTTAGAACTGGACATGGTACAACAGACTGGTTCCAAATAGGAAAAGGAGTACATCAAGGCTGTATATTGTCACCCTGCTTATTTAACTTATATGCAGAGTACATCATGAGAAACACTAGACTGGAAGAAACACAAACTGGAATCAAGATTGCCGGGAGAAATATCAATAACCTCAGATATACAGATGACACCACCCTTATGGCAGAAAGTGAAGAGGAACTAAAAAGCCTCTTAATGAAAGTGAAAGTGGAGAGTGAAAAAGTTGGCTTAAAGCTCAACATTCAGAAAACAAAGATCATGGCATCCGGTCCCATCACTTCATGGGAAATAGATGGGGAAACAGTGGAAACAGTGTCAGACTTTATTTTTTGGGGCTCCAAAATCACTGCAGATGGTGACTGCAGCCATGAAATTAAAAGACGCTTACTCCTTGGAAGGAAAGTTATGACCAACCTAGATAGCATATTCAAAAGCAGAGACATTACTTTGCCAACAAAGGTTCATCTAGTCAAGGCTATGGTTTTTCCTGTGGTCATGTATAGATGTGAGAGTTGGACTGAGAAGAAAGCTGAGTGCTGAAGAATTGATGCTTTTGAACTGTGGTGTTGGAGAAGACTCTTGAGAGTCCCTTGGACTGCAAGGAGATCCAACCAGTCCATCCTAAAGGAGATCAGTTCTGCATGTTCACTGGAAAGACTGATGCTAAAGCTGAAACTCCAATACTTTGGCCACCTCATGTGAAGAGTTGACTCATTGGAAAAGACTCTGATGCTGGGAGGGATTGTGGGCAGGAGGAGAAGGGGACGACAGAGGATGAGATGGCTGGATGGCATCACTGACTTGATGGACATGAGTCTGAGTGAACTCCGGGAGTTGGTGATGGACAGGGAGGCCTGGCGTGCTGCGATTCATGGGGTGGCAAAGAGTCGGACATGACTGAGCGACTGAACTGAACTGAACTGAATGCCAATGTCTAGTACATACCAAGAAAGGCATGGCACAAATGGTGCTACCAGACAATTTTCTCAACCACACTAGAAAGTAGATAACTCAGTAGACAGAAAGTGAGAAAAAGAAATGGGTCACATAGATAGTATTGCTGGAAACCAGTATTTAAACACAGGAAGAGACCATGCTATCTAATATTGCACTGCCTCCCTGGAAGAGTGCCCTCTGTTCTTTCAAAGTCAACTAATGTCTTCAAGTTGGAGGTGAAGATGTTTCCCTCAGCCTTCTTAGTGTCCCTTACTGAGTCTGAGGGCTTCCCAGGTGGCGCCAGTGGTAAAAAACCCACTTGCCAATGCAAGATGCCAATGCAAAAGATGCATGTTGGATCTTTGGGTCAGGAAGATCCCCTGGAGGAGGGCTTAGCAACCCACTCCAGTATTCTTGCCTGGAGAATCCTGTGGACAGAGGAGCCTGGTGGGCTACAGTCCATAGAGTCAGAAAGAGTTGGACAAGACCGAAGTGACTTAGCATGTATGCCAGCTAGGTCTGAAAATTAAACTGACAAAGATTAACAGGAGAAAAACATGACTGTAATTATTTAATATACATTTTACATGACACAAGAGTCTTTGTAAGGAAATGAAAACCCAAATAAAGAAACCTGAGTATATTATTCATGCTAGTTTTGGTGGAGATTGGACAGTAGAAGTATGTAGGTCAGAAGAGCATAAGTCAAGTGCGAACTGGGGGAACTTATTAGCAAGGCCTGTCTGTTGATCTCAGCATCCCTTTGTCTTTAGAAATAAGGATGTCCCTTTTCTTAGGATATAGGGAGGCATCTCTCATAGGAGTTTTTTGACGTGTTTCTGGGGAGAAGGGAGATGTCAGGATGACCTTCTTACTTCTGCCATTTCTTTTTCATTCAACTTCAGTTTAACATATTCAGTATGCCAACGTGACATATTTGGGGCTCATGTGTCCTCAACCCCACCAAGAGATATAAGCCATGATAATCATTACCTACATTTTCCAAAATGGTATAAGGATATAACTGAAAACCATCACTTCTACCACTGCAACTTGACTCCTGCTATTTCAGGTCAGTTCTTCAATCGTGAAAGAATTTTTTTTTTTTTCCCCCTGTTTTAGAGATAGTCATTGCATTAAATGGAATGCTAAAATCATAAAACATTTTATTTTATTTATACATTTTATTTATAGTGAATAGATTACCTGGAACAGGCATTTCTCCAGAGATCTACAAATAGCTAATAGGCAGATGAAAATATGTTGATCGTTAGCCATCAAGGAAATGTATATCAAAACTATAAGGATTTCCCTTCACACATGTTTGAGAAAAAAGTGTTAGGTATTCAGCCACATCCAACTCTTTGGGAACTCATGGACTGTAGCCTGTCAGGCTCCTCTGTCCATGGAATTCTCCAGGCAAGAATTCTAGAATGGGTAGCTGTTCCCTTCTCCAGGGGATTTTTCCAGGGATAGAACTCAAGCCTCCTGCACTGCAGGAAGATTTTTTTTTTTTTTTTTTACCATCTGAGCCACCAGGGAAGCCTGTGGTTATAATAAAAATAAATTAACAAGGGTTGACAAAGATGTATAGAAATGCTATACAAATGGAATGCTCATTTGTTGCTGGTGGGGATATAAAGCAGTATAACCACTTTGGAAAACAGTCTGACAATTCCTATAAGCTTTAACATAAGAGTTATCATATGATGGAGTGATTCTACCCCTAGGTATATACCTGAGGGAAATTAAGCAAATAGGCACACAATAATTTGCAAATAAATGTTCATAGCAGGACTACTTTTTTAAAGATAGAAAGCAGATCAGTGGCTGCCTAGGGCTGAGTAGGGAGATGAGTGAGGATTAGAAGTGAGGCTAGTGAGTTCAAGTTTTCTTTTTGGGGTGATGAACATGTTCTAAATTTAAGTTGTACAAATCTATGCATATACCAAAAAAATATTGCATGAAATGCTTTAAATGAGTAAAGTTTATGGCATGTAAACTATATATTATTAACATTTTTAAAAAAGAGATGACTGGAAAAATAAATCTCAGTACTGTTTAAATTTGATATTGACCAGACCTATCCAGCAGATATTTTTATGTATTTCTTATAAATGGTCTATTGTTATTCCATACAAATGTTTTCATTCTAGCTTTGTATTTTATTTCTCTCTATTCTACCAAAGCCCCAGTTTAGTACTTGGAAGAATAAGGACAAAAGATTGATTTTATAAATCTTTCATTATTGCCTAAAAATCACCTTTTCTAGACTAATAAACTTCCTTACTTAGTGGAAATGATGCTTGATGTTCCCTTCACATTCAATCCCCGGTATGAAAACTATTCTGTCCTCTGACTATCTCTTTCTTAATGCCAAAGGATGTGACAGGGAGAGCTGGACAGACTTAGATTCAATGGTGCTTCAACCTCCTACAGGCTGTGTGACTCAGGGCAAACCAGATCACTTCTCTAAGCGTATTTCTCCCTACTGCCTCCAGAGTTTAGTCAGCTTAGAGATGATGTATGTCAAGTGCTTGGCATTAGTTAGCTCATTAATAGAAGTTTTTAATTTATTAACCATTACTCTGTCTTCCAAAAGAGGGCATAGAACTTATAACTGACATCTGTGTTAGTTCTGGAACATTTGAGAGGCTCTTGCTACTATCTTCCTTCCTCAAAAACAGATCTCTCTCCTACCCCGAGTCTTGTGGCTGATGCCTGAAATTCCATTATTATAGGTTCCTTTCATCACTTCAAAGTATTTGATCACTGTGTAAATAAAAAAGGCATATTAGAGTAAAAATATTTTAAACAATTATATTCCATGTCTATATCAATGTAAGTGAATTTTTCTTCCTTTTCTTATTAAAACAAACAAAAAAACCCTTTAGTTGTATGGCAAGTAAGACCCAAAAGCCTCACAGAGTAACTGAAGAGGAGCTGGAAAGGGCACTGCTTGCTTCGGGTAGCAGTCTCCCAGTTGCATGTAGAGTAGGTTTGTGTTTCTGGTGGGACTTAGAGGGAAAAAAAAGAAAAAAAAACTCTACCCACTGTTGACACATTTTGCAGTCCTGGTAATTTGCTAAATTCACCACAGTGATCACAGGAGATGAGTTTCACAATCCTGCCTTGGCCAGTGGCCAATTCATCCATCTTCCTCCTCTTTATGAATCATCCTGGGCAAAAAGGACAATGGACAGGAGATGCAGAAAAGCCTCTTTTCTCCCCAGGATAATCCAGCTCTAATTCCTCAGGAAGGGCAGCTTTGGGCCATTTTAAATCAAGAATATTTTTGTTCAAAAAAAAAAAAAAAACAAAACAAACAAACAAAAAAGAATATTTTTGTTCAAGGCCCCTAGTTTGCCTAGTTTGCACCTCCCAGCAAAAGCACTTACTAGGGGGTAATTGCTAAACCTGTTTATCCCACCAACCAAGGAGTCTATAAATTACCTCCTAAAACATTCTAATTAAGCAATTTTTTTTTTCCCTCTAGGAAAACAAAGCCCCAGATTACTAGAATACAAGTTGTCTGAACACGTGTGAAAAGGAGAGATATAAATTCACTGTTCCAAGGTCATCTTCACAGCCTCAAAATGATGCTTTGATGTCACTTCTTGAAAGGCCTTGATTGGAATTTAAGTTGTTTGTTAGAAGTGTTTTGAGCTCAGTTAGTTGAATACAATTTAAACTTTTCTTTAGGGGAAAAAAGCATATTTGCTTAATTTACAAAAGTTGATTTGCTTAATTTGTACTCTTAATCATGAAGGGAAAGGCTACCCACTCTAGTATTCTGGCCTGGAGAATCCCATGGACTGTATAGTCCATGGGGTCTCAAAGACGCCTGGTGACTTTCACTTTCAGTCATGATCGAGTTCAAAGACAGAGTTTAAAGGCACAGATCAGAGCATATGGTTTTCATGCCATTTTCAATAAAACTACTGAAAATAAATTAACAAAAGCTGGGCAGTTACTTTTAGCTGCTTTGGTGATAATGGTCCTTTCATTTTGGTACACAGGAATATGTAGATGAAGTTTGAAAAATATTTAGCAGCAGAATTCTGTTGACAGTTCATTCTCACTGAAACATAAGCATGTTGATTTTATGGTTTCAAGATTTCTTCTGTTTACAGTAGACAAGATATAAAGGCAACCTGAGTGTCCATGGATAGATGAATGGATAAAGACGTGGCATATGTATATATACATACAATGGAATATATTACTCAGCCATAAAGAAAGAATGAAATCTTACCATTTGTGACAACATGGTTGGATTTAGAGGGTATTATGCTAAATGAAATTAATCAAAGACAAACACTATATAATTTTGCTTATATGTAGTATCTAAAAATAACAAATTAAATATTTCCATCAAATCTAATAGCTATGTTTTAAAGCAGAGTAAAAGCAGGAGTTGTAAACTCAAAGCATTACAAGGAATGGCAAGTAGTTGTATGAATAACCTAGCATAAGATCCAGGGATTCAGGGAGAGGTGGGCTTGTGGACAAATAGGAACATATATGTAAATGCACTCAAATTCAAAATTTTTGAGAACCTTGACTGGTCAGACAAAACATATCTGCAGGCTCAACTGACCTACAAGACACAGATTTGGGGTCCCTAGTGCAAAGACATTTAGTTTCTACAGGACAAAACTTGGACAAAATTAATGGTGGTGAGATGCGGGGAAATAAGTGATTCTAGAGATTTTAATACTGTAATTTTGTTTTTTAAAATAGATGAGGATTTTTTTCTCTGATTGATGTCTGATATGTGTACAGTGATGAAATCAGTTTGACTATAGGTTTACCTAAAGATAGCAAATATATTCTATTAATAGGTGATGATTGTTTTTACGCTCTTAGAGTGAGGTTTGTGTGTTTTTTTAGTCCTTCTTATTGCTATTGCTGTATTATTTTACATGGACATTTGAGATACAGAATATGACTTTATGAAGGTTAGTGCACCAAGCAAGCCCTGTGTAGGTCCCTGCGTGCATGTGTGCATGCTCACTCAGTTGTGTCTGGCTCTTGAGACCTCATGGACTGTACACCCCAGGCTCCTCTGTCCATTGGATTTTCCCAGCAAGAATATGAATGGCTTGTCACTTCCTTTTCCAGGGGACCTTCTCAACCCAGGGACGGCACCTGCATTTCCTGCGCTGGCAGGCAAATCCTTTACCTCTTAGCCTCCTAGGGAGCCCATATTGGTCCTTCCATCACATAATTTAAATATAACGTTTTTAATGTGGCTCATGTTTTGAGTATTATTAAGGTGAACCTTTAAGGTAAACTGGGAAATGAGATATTGTTATCTTTTTCTGTGGAACGGTCAGGGATACATACATAAGTAAATTCCTAAATAGGTACAAATTCCTTCAAATCCGTTTGAGGTAGGAAAGAATTAAAGGCTGGCAGGTACACTGAAGTGGCCTACAGATTTTTTGCAGTAGAATTATTAAATATTAGTAACATAGTAAAACCAAATTTTGATTAAAATAGCTAATTAAATAAAATAACTTGTGGGAAACTGATGGTTTTATTACTTGATGCCCAAGAAATTAACTAGTCTACTTTTTTGAAAGACAACAAATAAGTAATCAAGCAGATAGATTTTTTAAATGACCAGACTTTGTGACACGTATGAGAGATTTCAGATGTCTGCAGATTTATACATATTGAATCATACAAAATCGATTATGGATTAAAATGTTATATATTTTATTCTAACTCTTGATAATTAGTTACCTACCTTTGGGAGCTAAATCAACTCCTCATTATAAAGAGTTGTCATTAACCAGAACATCTAGGTTCTTTTTCTAGGTACATACTTCGGCATTTTTACATACAGCAAATAAGCACTGGGTTTGTTATTTTTGACAGTGCTACCCCAAATCACTTTGTTACATGTCCCTTACTGGCATAAGCTCTATACTGTGGTACAAAAATATCAAGAAGAAATATGTCTGTTAACATCTCATGAGAAAGGTCATTTGTAATATGAATTATCTGTGAAACTGAACTTTCAACTGGGGGAGTGCAACTTTTAAGGTGCATAGAAGCAAATGAAAATATTAAAAAATCTGTTTCAGTTAAGATCTGAAGTATACATATATATGAAATATATTAGCATACTAGATATCAATATCCTATAATAGTAATATTATCAATAGTACTAACATTAGTTATATTTATTAGCTTAAATATATTCATTTCCTTAAAATGAATTAGGTTTTTACTATATTTTCAACAAAAGATTGAGAAAAGCAAGCTCCAATCAGAAATCTATCTGGTGATTACCTGGCAGTGTAAAGCACCAAGAGACTGTCAGTTTCTTTTGTGAGAAGATTGTGAGATGTAACTGATAATTCAGTTTCTCTGCCACAGTAGGTTGTTGCACATAATATCCTTAGACCTCATCAGACCTAAGAGAATGGCCTGACACACCACAGGAAATAAGGTTCTGTGTGCTTAGCTAATGTCCCAGCACTGCATGGAAAAGCAAGAAGGTTTGCAAGCTGTGATTGTATTAAGGATTTTTTTTTTTTTTTTAAAGAAAAGCTTTCTACTTTTAGAATTCTGAGAATTAGAGTTGAAAAGTCATACATATCTCACTTGGATTAGCCTACCTTTACCTGAGATTCAGGTATCTTGTTTGTATCTTATCAAACGGTCCCAAACAAGAAGTCTTGGGATATCAGCAAACATTAAAACATACTGTGATATTAATCAATAATATGAAAGGACGATGAGCAGGCACTGATTAAAGCTGATGATTTATTCCCCAAAAACATGCACAGTCCAAACGGAATAAGCCATAAAGTGGGATTTCCAAATGTGTTCCACCCCACTACCTTTACTGTTGTTATGAGTGTATTTGTGATTGTATTTGTAGTCTGCCCATACATAGGAAGACTTCCCTGGTGGCTCAGATGGTAAAACGTCTGCCTACAATGTGGGAGACCCAGGTTCGATCCCTGGGTTGGGAAGGTCCTCTGGGGAAGGAAATAGCAACCCAATCCAGTACTCTTGCCTGGAAAATCCCATGGACAGAGAAGTGTGGTAGGCTACAGTCCATGGGGTTGCAAAGAGTCCGACAGGACTGAGCAAACTCACTTTCACACATAGGAAAATGCAGGATGCCAGGGTTAAAACACGATTCTGAGTGTAGTAGACATGTATTGTTTATATTCTCATTCTCCATCAGTACTGGGTCCAACCATGAGTGAATTGGAAACGAAGAGAAAAATCTATTCTATTCAGCTTAGCAGAGTAAAGGTGATTGCTTGTATTATCTATGTCTAATGTATTTTCTAATGCAAATAGTTATTAGAGCTCATTTGCTCTGTGTTGAATTTAAATTATTTGTGGGGAAATTCATGTGTTAATAGGATTTTTTCCACTAAAATTGATAACATTTTTGTCCTTCTCATGTGCAATTTTTGCTATATATAGTGAATACAGAAATGAGTAAAACAGTCCATGTTTAGAGTTCCTGATCTACTAAAAGTGGGAGTAGGGAGTAGAGGGTAAAAGTAAAATATACTGAAAGTCACTCAGTCGTGTCCGACTCTGCGACCCCATGGACTGGGGCCTGCCAGGCTCCTCTGTCCATAGAATTCTCCAGGCAAGAATACTGGCATGGGTAGCTGTTCCCTTCTCCAGGGGATCTTCCCAACCCAGGGATTGAAGTTGGGTCTCCCTCATTGCAGGTGGATTCTTTACCATCTGAGCCACCAGGGAAAGGAAAAGTGAAGTAGCTCAGTTGTGTCCGACCCTTTGCGACCCATGGACTATAGCCTACCAGGATCCTCTGTCCATGGGATTTTCCAGGCAAGGGTACTGGAGTGGGCTGTCATTATTGCATGACAATTTAACAAGTGCTGTCAGTAATGAAGTCACAGTACCTATAAGGCATTACTGGGATACAGAGTTCTCTGTGGGGAATAAACATAACAGGAAGCCTAATGTCTCAATATCCAGGATGGTGCTACTGATACCTACCATAGAAAAAACATGGTTGGATATATAATACACAAGTATTTGTGTAAGAATCAGTATAAAAAATTATATCCATTCCTGTAATTTCTTTAGCTTTGCCTTTTTTCAAAGGAAAAAAAAAGTATTAAGGCCCCATGGAACTCTGAATAGATTACCTTTTGTTAAAAAAAACAGCAGATACTAAACTCAGCTAAATTTTACTTTTCAGTCTGCATTAAACAATGCACGTTTTACTACAAAAAAGAACATTAAAATTTAATGGTTTTCAGTTAAAAGTCTTTTAGTGAAAACTTTGGGATACAGCAACTACAATTTTGAAGTAACCTAGCCAACTCTGAGTTCATATTAACAAGAACTACTACAGATGTCAAGGAGTGTTTCATCCCCTCCAATAAGGGAACACATATAGAAAACATGGGGAAATTAACAGTATGAACAGTAAAACAGTAAAATAGGTAGCAGGAAATCGTAGAGAGCAAAACTTTAAGAACCAATTATCCATTTAAGGTATAAAAACCTTGCAAAGGGAAAATATTTCTAGGCTTACTTTGTATTATTATTTTTTTCCCTCTGCATTGGCTTTTCTTCTTCTAAGATCAACTGGTTACTTCGGTGTTTCTGGGTGTTATTTGGGTTATTTCTGTTAATTACTACTTATTCTATCATACAAATGTTTGTCTCCACATCCTAAAGGCTTAAAGATAAATCAGGCAGTAGCTCTAAAGGTACCTGGTAAGCCCCACCTCCCTCCTACTGATTTTTAAATGTCTCATGGGTATGTATATTAGAATTAAATGGCTTTATTTATTGCTTGTAAAAGGAAAGTAATAACCAACTGAGCATATTTCAGGCTACAAGAATACCTTTAAACCTGGGTGTCAATTATTCTGATAAAATGGTGACAGATAAGCAAATTTTGAAATAAGAACTAAAAGGCATTTTAAATGCTTAAATGTTCCTGAGACTAAAATTTTTAATTCCTGATTTTGGTTGACCAGATGGATACCATCTGTGTAATGGAAGTGAGTTTCTAGGAAACTTGAGAGCTTTACTGCATGAAGCCTTCCACTATTTAAGAAAATAATTGATTATTTAAGAAAAGTCCAATGCTGTGTATAATTCATCCAGATCAACTAGACCCCTACACAATGATTTTGGGGAAGAACATGAGAGAATTATTTAGATTCAATTAATTCAAGACTATTGACAAATAGGACATTACTGAGATACAGTCTCATCAGAGCAGATTTAAGTAACTTAGTTGACCTTAGAACTGTCCTAGCAAAATCATGCTCAAGGCCAGGCCAAAATATTGCTGGAAGGGTGGGATAAGTAAAACATCACATCAATAAGGTGTGTCCTTAGCTTCAGAAAAAAAAAAAAAAAAAAAAGGCAAATACCACAAGTTGAGAATTATTTGGTTAGCTCTAACATACTGAAGTAATTCAAAATTTATAGTAAGACAATGCTTAAATCAATACAGCATTCTATTGCCCCTGAAATAGGATTTTGTATCTTAAATGGCTTACCAAAAAAAAATACATCTTGTAATTCTGAGGTAAACATCTTTATTTTCTTACGCAACCAAACATGTTAAACTATCTTAGTATATTACTATTTGAACAGGTCATCTTTTAGTCTTGATGCAGTTTTCACACTGTTTTACTCCGAATTTTTAAAATGGACTTAACACCTTGTACACATTTAACAATACTGTATAACCTTTGTAATCTTACTTGGTATATAATCATGTTATTTTTGTATATTTACAGGGAATTAAAGTAAACAGACCCACTCCCTCCTCCCCCTACCCCACAATTAAAAGTAAAGGAAAAGACAACAAGAAATAAGATTAGGTTCTGGGAGGAAAGAAACCCTAATCATTCAAGTGTGGGGTTTCAGAAGTCAGCTTTTTGCACCTACCCATCCTCTATGCTACAGAAAACCTTTGTAAGACTACCACCAAATATTTTCTAAAACCTTTCAAGAAGTTCCAGTAGATTTCTGGATTTGTTCCTTTAAAATCAAGATACTCTGCCTTTGCTCAGGAGGCAGCATGGCAATCTGATCTGCAGTCAGCTGAAGAACCTGCATGATCAAAGCTGCCTTTTCTTGATCCTGGGGGGTTACTTGGCTCTGCCCAGGACTAAAACTGCTAGGCTGGCCTCCACCCTGCTTGCCAGCTCCTTGCATGCCCGGCCCCTGCATGCCAGCTCCTTGCATGCCCGCCCCCTGCATGCCAGCTCCTTGCATGCCCGCCCCCTGCATGCCCGCTCCTTGCATGCCTGGCCCCTGCATGCCACCTCCTTGCATGCCCGCCCCCTGCATGCCAGCTCCTTGCAAGCCCGCCCCCTGCATGCCACCTCCTTGCATACCTGCCCCCTGTATGCCAGGTCCAGGGTTTCCCACCCCTGAAATGCTGGGAACCTGTCTGGGTCCCTGAGGACCACCTGCCCCCATATTAATAGGACCAGGACCCTGAATTCCCCCAGTCATAGGGCCTCTCGAACTGGGGCCAGGGCCCCTCATCTCCATTCCTCTTGCATCCATGCCTCTCGCTTCCATTGCTCTGGTTTCCATTGCACAGGTCTCCATTCCTCTTCTCTCCATCACTCGTGTCTCCAAGACCTCTGTTTCCATGGCTCGAGTCTCCATCCCTCGAGAGTCTCTGCTGCCTCTGCCATCCATAGGTAGCCCCCTTTGGTCTATCATAGGTCCTCTGGGCTCACTCATGAGCATTCTAGGATCTGCTAAGGGCCCTCCCCTCATCTCATGTGAGGAAGGGCCCCGGCTGTCATGACCAGCGGCATGGTGCATTGGAGGACCCTGATGCGGTGGGCCAAGATAGCCTCTGGGCTCCACTTCTCCGGTGACTGAAAGCAAAGTCCCTCCACGTGGGTCATTTGGAGCATCCCCTAACAGTCCTCGAGGAGGCAGGCCACCAGCAGTCATAGGCCCACGAGGCATAGGAGCTCTGGGATCAGATATCTGCACCTGCCCCCGCTCTAAGGGCACGGGACCAACCCCTGGCATTCCAACTTGGGGCTGCATTGTTCCGCCAGGAGTTAAGGGGCCAGGGCCAGGAACTGCGGCTGGCATTGGGCCTTGGGGTGGAATTCCACCTTGGATAGGGGTCTGCATCAGAGGAGGGATGTCTTTCACAGGTCTTCTGGCCAAATGTTGAGGCTGAGGGGCCGGGGGGTTCTGCTGGTTCAGCAGAACGTTAGGTCCAGGACAGAGCCCAGGGCCAGGGCCAGAAACGGATTGAGATTTCCCTGGGATGAGTGGTGTGACATGAATTTTGCGATGCAAAATTTTCAGAGCAATCTCTGGATCCATGATTCTCATCACTACTTGTGCCTGCAACAGCGCATAAGCCAGCTGTGGGTTTTGAAGTAACATATTTCGAGCTTCCTGGTGGCTGTTTTGGACACAGAGTTTCATCTGCTTCATCAGCTCAAACATTTGCTCCGGGGGAAGACTGGCGACTGCTCTGGTAATCGACTCTGGAGCATCTTCTGGATCGATAGGGTCCCCGTAGGGTGAGTCAATGATAGGCGCTGCAGGCCCTAGGCTCTTTAGCTCCTCCTTGTTCTTTTCACTGGCTGCATTGTCCACCCGAAGCGCTCTCCCGCTGAACTCCCGCCCATTAAGGTTCCGCATGGCACTAAGTGCGGTCTCCTGGTCTTGGTACTCGCAGAAGCCATAACCCTTAGGTTTGCCCGTCTCTCTATCGTATACCAGCCGGAAACTCACAACAGAACCAACCTCCGAGAAAATGTCCTTTAACTGCTCCTCAGTCGCCTCATACGGAATGTTCCCCACGAACACGGAACGCAGTGATCGATCCATTGCCGGGTCTCTCACCGCCAAACTCGACATGATTCCGGTCGCCACACAGCGGAGAGCGGCTTCTTCAAGTCGTCCTCTTCCGACCCACACTTCCGCCGAGCAGCGGAAACAACTTTCAAATTCCGGGTAGAAACCTCTCTACTCTGTTTGAATCGTTCCGCTAACCCGCAACATCTGCGCCTCTATCTTTTCCTAACTAAACTAATGCTTTCTGTCCTTAGTCCTTCCTGAGGCGCATGATTCCTTTCTCACCTCTTATTCTGCAAACTTTTCTACGGCGCTCTACCACCCTCTCCGGGAAAAGCTTGGTGTGGATCGACCACAGTAAAGATGGCCGCGTCAACTTCACCATGGTAACGCGGAGAGGCTGCTTTCTACGACGTCAAGGGCGGTTTTGCTTCCGTTTGACCGGCGGGAAACCGCTAACTGAAAGCGATTGAGGCGGCGTCGTCTGTGTTCTGGTAGAAGTATTTCCGTGTATCAGTTTCTCCATAGTAGAGTAACTTTAAGCTATATTTAAAATCACAGTGCAGGCAAAGAGGGGGAAATGTAGTATTTCAAAGCAGACTTGGAGTTTTCTCATTAAAATTCAAAAGTAATAGCTTGTTTTAAAAACGCATTTTTGGACAATAACTGTTCAGAAATACAAGCTGAATGCGTGTGCTAGCTCCACCCCCGCCCCCATCCTGTTGCTTCAGTCAATCCCTGAGGAGAGATGTCTGGTCCTTACATGTTTATTTTTGTGCGCGCACTCAGCAGTCGATCTTTTCTTTCTTTCTTTCTTTTTATTATTATTATTTTTTAATTTAATTTTATTTTAAAAACTTTACATAATTGTATTAGTTTTGTCAAATATCAAAATGAATCCGCCACAGGTATACATGTGTATCTTTTAAAAATAATATTTTTTCTTAGTTATATTAACCAATATTAATAATTTATTGAATTTTATGGCGACAGCGGATTAGTTAAATGCATTTAACCATTCTTTAGGCATTTAGGTTGCTTCTGATTGTTTTTAACTGAGGCAATGATTTCGCCACCTCTGTTATGAAGGAGGAAACTACTTTCTCTTCTGTTGCTAGTTTTGCTGGGAGAAGTTAAAACATGTGGAATGTGGGTCTGTCTCTGTTTAACAAGCAATTAGAATTGAAGCTTGGTGATTTGCTAAGTAGCTGGTAACCTGCAAAGCCTCACTTCTTACCCAGGTTAGTCCCTCATAGCTCCAGAGCATCTGCCATGTACTGTAGGCACTGCTGCTGCTGCTGCTAAGTCGCTTCAGTCGTGTCCGACTCTGTGCGACCCCGTAGATGGCAGCCCACCAGGCTCCCCCGTCCCTGGGATTCTCCAGGCAAGAACACTGGAGTGGGTTGCCATTTCCTTTTCCAGTGCACGAAAGTGAAAAGTGAAAGTGAAGTCACTCAGTCGTGTCTGACCCTCAGCGACCTCATGGACTGTAGCCTTCCAAGCTCCTCCGTCCGTGGGATTTTCCAGGCAAGAGTACTGGAGTGGGGTGCCATTGCCTTCTCCGACTGTGGCCACTAGAGTAGTTGAAAAATGGCTACCGTGACTGAGAGATTGAACTTTTAATTTCATGACTCTTATTAAATATCAAAACTGATATTCCTTAGACTTTTGGAAAACTTCTTAGTATGTTTAGAGCAACTTGGGTGTGAAATTGACTTTTGCAATGATAAAATATAAATTTAAATCAAAAACTATTTTCAGTTAAAGTTTAACATATTAATTGAGATATGCTAGTAAAATAAATGCAATATTTTGAAAACAATATAAAAAGTAAAATACCTCATTAAATTTTTATTTTTTCATATTAAAGTGATATTTTTAATACATTGGAAAAATATATTTTAACATCACTCATTTTACTTTGTTTAATGTGGTTACTTTAGAAAAATAATATTACATATGTAGATTGCATTGCTATGCTAAGTCACTTCAGTCGTGTCCGACTCTGTGCAACCCCACAGACGGCAGCCCACCAGGCTCCCCCGTCCCTGGGATTCTCTAGGCAAGAACACTGGAGTGGGTTGCCATTTCCTTCTCCAATGCATGAAAGTGAAAAGTCAAATGAAGTTGCTCAGTCGTGTCAGACTCTTAGCGACCCCATGGATTGCAGCCTAACAGGCTCCTCCGTCCATGGGATTTTCCAAGCAAGAGTACTGGAGTGGGGTGCCATTGCCTTCTCTTGTAGATTGCATTACATATCTATAAACTGTATTGCTTCAGAGCCTAAGTCTTAACTCAAGCAGAGACTCATTTTATTCTACATATTCCTTTTGAAGGGATTATTGAACTTTAACTTTCATCAAAAAATTGTGTTAAGATAAAGCAATTATCCTTCAATTAAAAAAATTTAAAAAGTGAAAAAATTTTTTATGAACTTTGGATATCAGAGTTCGAGGAGTACATCTGAGATGAGTGTGGGTTTAGGTATAAATCAGACAAAGCATCCATTTACCTTCAAGTGTCTTAATAGTTATTTGAAACAGGTTTGGACATAGCTTTGCAAAAGTATTTAATTCTTTATTTGACTGTGCTGGGTCTTCATTGTGGTGTGTAGGAAGCTGAGATATAAGGATCTTAGTTTTGGCATGTGGGATCTAGTTCCCCAACCAGGGATCAAACCCAGGCACCCTGCCTTGGGAGCTCAGAGCTTTAGCCTCTGGCCCACCAGGGCAGGCCTGGACATAGTTATTCATTCAAATTGGTTTAACCACCCCCCCTGATTTTTTTTTTTTTTTAATTAATCCCATGGATGGAGGAGCCTGGTGGGCCACAGTTCATGGGGTCGCTAGGAGTCGGACACAACTGAGCGACTTCACTTTCACTTTTCACTTTCGTGCATTGGAGGAGGAAATGGCAACCCACTCCAGTATTCTTGCCTGGAGAATCCCAGGGACGGGGGAGCCTGGTGGGCTGCCATCTATGGGGTCACACAGATTCGGACACGACTGAATCGACTTAGCAGCAGCAGCAGTGTTAAATATAACATAAATGATGCCACTATAACCTATAATCAATATAAAATTATGAATTGAAATGTTGATATTTAAATACAAAGAGATATTTTACCTTTTGTAGTGCTGTCTCTGAAACCCAGTGCTTTAAGCCTAGTATTTTACATGTCAAGGTCAGAGTAGATGCATTTCAACGGCTCAGAAGCATATGTGGTTGATGGCTAGTATCTTGAAAAGTGCAGTTCTAAGGAATTAAATGCCAGGACATGAGCGAAAAAAAATAAGCACATTTATAAAATGCTTCAAGAGTGGGTTGTAATGATGTGCAAGAAACAACCATGCATTCGTTCATTAAAGTTTTTTGCGTGCAGAGAACAGAAAGAACTCAAAACTTCTGCCCTCAAAGACTTCATCATCTAGCAAGGGAGAAAGACCTGAATTGATTATCATAACATCAGGTGGCAGATGCAGTGCCAGAGACGATCACAAGAAAGTAGAGAGATGTGCCATCCTTGGGGGAAGGGGGCTGGAGAACAGGGTCCTAAAATCACCATCCATTACGACTAGTTAAGGTCCCTGAAGTTCTCATCATTTGTGAAATGTTCATCGTCTCAGAAGTTCTGCATCATGAAAATAACCTGGTTAAAATGCAACTACCTACTCAGTCAGGGAGAACACGTAAACTCATGCATGCTCATTTACATGCATTACTTTTTAATTTTTATTCATTTTAATTTTTCCTTTTATTTATGTATTTATTTTAAATGAAGCAAAGATGGATATTTTTAATGAAAAATGTGCAATTCACAAAGAAGATAGACATCATAAACCATTAGACACAATAACAAAGAAGCAAACATGCATAAAGCAAAAATCAGAAGAAGTATAAGAGGAAAGAAAAAATATAATCATAGTATGACATATTAACATTTCTCTGAGAATATTTATTTTATCAAGTGCATAAAAAGAATATAAGCATCTTGAATGATGTCTAATAATTTAAATATAACAGATTTATATTTAATTAATGTATATTAATCTTATATCTTAGACAAATTATATTTAAAATTTTGTATCTTATATGTTACTAGATTTCCATAGGAAATTTAGAAAAACTGTCACAAAGATAAATGTTACTAAATTTCAAAAAGTAGAATTTTTTTTGGTGTGTGTGATTCAGTTATAGATACATATATTATTTTTGAAATTATTTCTCATTATAGGTTATTATAAAATATTGACTATAGTGCCCTGTTCTGTACAGTAAACCTTTGTTACTTGTTGCATATCTATTTTTTTTAAATTAGAAATCTAGCAAGTGGAATTAAAGTATCCCCCCACCCCTGATTCTTTTAATTGAGGTAGAGCAGGAGTAGAGGGGGGTTGAGGATGGTATTTCAGAAAACTAAAAACAAGCTTATTTGGTTCATTTGTCTCCTTTTCATATCATGTCTTTACTGAGAAAGCTATGACTTTTTAACATACATTCTGGCAAAGACATTTTAAATATTGATTGCATGTATGATTGCATGTATAATAGCATGTATAATTGTGTGTATATTAAATGGTCAATCATGTGGGTGATAATAGGCTATTAAAATATGTTGTAAAGTTCATAAAACTTTGTATAGTAATAGTAAGAGAGTTTCCTTACTGCTGCTGCTGGTTAGATCTAAACCAGGGGTCTTCACACTTTGGCATACATCGTATTCACCTAGACTCATGGCTAGTTAAATCAGATTGCTGGGCCTCCCCACCTCCCCTCCTCAGTTCTTATTCAGTATTTCTGGAGTGAGACTGGAGAATTTACATATCTAACAAATTATCAGCTGATATTTTTGCTGCTGGTCCGGGAGCACCACTTAAGGAATCATTGATCTAAACAAAGGAACCTGAAGTATTTGCTATTTTCATTTCTATCAGGCCAAAGTTTAGTATACTCTGTTAAAAGATATGGGCTTTCCTGGTAGCTCAGCTGGTAAATAATCTGCCTGCAATGCAGGAGACCCCAGTTTGATCCCTGGGTTGAGAAGATCCTCTGGAGAAAGGATAGGCTACCCCTTCCAGTATTCATAGGCTTCCTTGGTGACTTAGATGGTAAAGAATCTGCCTGCAAGGTGGGAGACACAGGTTTGATCCCTGGGTCAGGAAGAACCCCTGGAGAAGGAAATGACAACCCACTCCAGCATTGTTGTTTGGGAAATCCCTGTAGACAAAGGAACCTGAAGGGCTATAGTCCATGGGTTACAAAGCGACAGTCACAACTTAGCAACTTGACAGCCACAGTAGAGCTAGGACATGCTGACCTGCAGTGAAGATATCCTGAACTCAAAGGATGGGTGAGTAGAGTAGCTGAGGAGTTCTGGGGACAAACAAGAAGGGAAAAGCCAGGCTATAAGAATGTGCTGTTTGTCAGAGGCCTTGTATGTTCTCTTTAGTTCCTGTATTCCAAACTAGAAGAATGTTTTCATATGGCCCCCCCATTCACAGAGTTCCAGTGTGACCCAGCACGCAGCTCAAAGCCCAGAACACATAAACTAATATTTATTTTTATACTGGGTAGCCTAGAATTACACAGAATTTTTAGGAACCTCTATCGCCTGGTACTAAAGCATACTTTTCATATACCTGCCTTGGAAGAACTTCCATATTACATATTGCTTTCTCTGTTCCCATATGTTTAAACTTTAGATATTTATAGCATGGCATACAATGTAAAAAAAAAAAAAAACTTTACATGGCATCTTTTATGTTTAGATATCAATTCTTTCAATATATCAAAATACCAGCTACACTAAGAGTGATTTTTAAACAAACATCTGAGTATATGGCCAAATGGGGGCCATTCTTCAAACTAATCATCTTCAGAAACTATAACCTTGAAACTTCCAGTGTTCAAAATTATTTTTAAACTCCTGCCCAGAAATTGTTTCAGGGCTCCATTTGTAAGTCACCCTAGAAAACTGGTGTCTTAACTCAAACACATACCTTGTTTTCAACCAAGCTGAGTTATGCAACTAAATTACCAAGTTTCTGACAAGTCTTGGCAAAAATGATGTTTAACTATTTCCAAATATCAAACCTTATATCAGAATGTAAAGATTCTATTGAGTTTGAGGGTTTAAAAAGGATTCACTATATGTTAATTATATAAATTATAAAGAGAGGTACTAAAACACTTCTAGCTATGAGAGGCATTTTAAAAATAAATGTGTGTGTCCTTCAAAGAATAGATCAAATATGCTACTCCTCAAAGGTCTCTCTAATCTTCCTCCTCCTTTCTCTACGTTGGAAGTTAATTCACTTTTCTTTGAATATAAACTGTTCCTTATTTTTCTGATTATAGTATTCCTTCTATCTTTTAATAGAATTGTGCTTTTCCTTCTATAACATCATTTAAGGAAAAACTTAGATTTCCCTTTGTCAATTAACAAAGTCCTATTTAATCTCTTATTACATAAATATTTATTCTAAGCACTAACAGTACAGCAGTGAAAAATATGGCCATTCCACTAGAATAGATTCTAGGTATGGTCTCTGGTTTGGTAGCATGAACATCATCTGAGAAATGCAAAATTTGGGACCCTACCTCACACCTACTGCATCAGGAACGTGTGTGTGTGTGTGTGTGTGTGTGTGTGTACAGTTTTAACAAGTTCCCAAGGTGATTCTGTGATGCAGGCTGATAAGAGAATCACTGAGCTAACAGGAGACAATCATAGAAAGATAGATACTTTCTCTTCTTCACCACTGTATCTTCATCACATAGGATAGAATTTAACACAAGTGCATGCATATTGTACATTGAATAAATGATGGGAAGTAACCTTAGAGTTACATAATCCACAAAGCTTTCATTTTATAAAACAGACATCAAGTAGCATGTATACAATCAGAGTGAGAACCTGCTGTCAAGATGCTTGTCATTTAATTTTAGGTCAGTGATAATTCTTCCAGGTTATTATTTGTTGTAATATATATGTAAATAAAGTGTGTAGGAGTGTGATACAGAGAGTGGATCAGTCTAAATCATCAGGGAAGACTTCCTAATGGAGCCGGGATTTGAGGGATGGGTTATAATCTGGTATGTACAGAAGATAGGGAGAACAATCCAAGAGCCAAGAGTAGCCAAGACATAAAATTGGAACCTGGTGTTTTATGTCCTCAGAAGAAACCAATAGAGTTATTAAGTAGCATGATAGAAGATTGTATTTGGGGATAGATTACAAAAGGTTTTGAAAATCAGATTCATAAATTTAAACTTGATTCAAGGGTCAGTAGGCTATATTCTTTCTGAAATATGAGCATGGAATAATGACAGCAATTTGAGGCTATCAGTCTCATCTAATCTTTCTCCGTGACATCTTTGGCACTTGTTCTTTCCTTTTTAATACTTGAACCAGAGTATGGATTTGATGTCCATATTTCTGTCTTGTATTAGAGGTACCACTATTCTTGTGTTATCACTTAAGCATAAAATCCACATATGTTTTATATTCTTCATATTACTTAGTCCAGCGTCTTTTATATTCTAAATTCTCAGTAAGTATTTTTAAAATAATTACAAGGTCATCTTATGATAACAATTTAAATGTGTTAACCAAATGATAATTCAGTGCTTTTAGTTTACAAAATAGTTTTCTTTGGGTTCCAACATCTGATCTTGACAGCAATCACACGAGGTACATACTACTGTGTCCTAATTTTAAAGATGTAGAAACTTGACTCTTATTTATTAATAAAATTTTACCTTGCAATGGTCTCACTTAAAATACAGATACTAGTCTTAATACCAAACTCTGAGCCTTTAACAGGAAGACCTTCTGATAAATGTTTTATTAAATATCATGTTTTATTTAATCCTTTCAACAGCCCTTCTGAAATAGGCAGTTGCAGTGTCTGAATTTATAGCTAAAGAAACAGAAGCATAGAGAATTTAACGAGTGTGTCCATGTTAACTGGCAGAGTCAGGATTGGCACACATGTCATTTGATTCAAAAACTCCAGCTCTTAAATTATTATTCCATTGAATGAATTTCCCAAACGTAGTAAGTGGCAGAGCTACAGCCTTAAACTAGATCTCTTGATTTTAAACTTCTTTCACAGTAATCACAGGTTATTGAGACCTGGGCACAGTCTGCCTTGGCCCTTTTCCTGATTGTCTCTGAGTGTAACTAATTGCAATTTTGACATCCCAATCAGTGCTGTGGCAGCAGATGGACTGTAAGGTATAAAGACTGAAGCAATTGAAAAAATATTTCCTTTTCCAATTTGCATGGCTGTAGTTAAACATCACATTAGGATTTTTAAACTACATCTAGTTAGATACCTAATGAATTTTCCATAAAAATGAAAGAGCCCAAATTTCTCAAACCTAGAATAAGATTGATCCATAACATTTTCCCCCCAATTTTGAAATGCATTTAATGTGAACAAATGGTAAATTTCATTAACTTATACATGAAACAAATTACTTTTGTTGGCAAGAGGGAGATTACATGAATTTGAAACTGCTGGAGAAACCCCATTCCAGGATGCAAGGTTGAACAAAGCCAAACATTTTCCCTGGGCAGGACGTTGGAGTTCAACCACATTCTTTTTTTTTTAACAGATAAAACAAAGCTTAGGGAAAACAAGGGACTCAACTAGGGCTAGATGCCTGGTTTCTGGCCTAGCCTGTAAAGATCTAGATCTTCAGACTTTACCAGACTCTTCTCAGCACTTCTGAGAGGCAGTAGAGTAAAGGGGTTATTTGTTTTTTTTTTTTTTTAATATATTTATTTGTTTAATTATTTGGCTGCCCAGGATCTTTAGTTTTGGCATTTAAGATCCTTTTAGTTGTTGCCTTTGGGATCTAGTTCCCTGATGAGGGATAGAACCCTGGCTCCCTGCATTGGGAGCATGGAGTCTTAGCCACTGGACCATCAGGAAAGTCCCAAGAATGTACACTTTAAATCAGAGGCCTGAGTTGGCTACCTAATTCAACGAGTCACTGTGTAGCCTGGGGCAAGTTACTTAACCTCACCATAATTCCATTTCTGCATCACTTAAATGATAGTAGCAGCACCTGAATTAGATTCTTGCATGGAATAAATTACATATTTGTTTTTAATCATTATTTTCTGTAGTAATTATTAATCTACCTTTGTTGTATAGAATGAATTGTTGTAGTGGAGGAAGCAACATCTTAAGTGGAAAGAAACCCAAATTGTAGTCTAGTTTGTATCACCTTTTTTTTGAGGTAAAATGTGTATCTTCATTTTTATCTTTGAAAAGGGGTTGGACTGGGTGAATGAATGATCTGTTGTCAGATGATATTATTTTAAAAATTGGACAGAGACAACCTTGGGTAACATTGCCATTTTAATTTGTGGTAAATTTGTAGTTGAACATGGATCATTTTTAGGCTGAATTCCATAGGACACTTCAATGAGAATTTTACTGATCATTTTTGGTGCTCATTGAATTCTTATACTGAATCAGGAAATACACTCTTCAAATATTTAGTTGGCTGAAATTCCACTTATTCATTATTATTGAAAGGGCCTGCCCTGAACTTGGACTGTGGAGGATACAGGCTTATACAACCATGTGTGTTGGTCTGGCACACGGAATACCTGTTTGAGATTACGGTCGTGTCCAGAATATCATTAGGACTACTACTTTTGTGCGTACACTGGCAGGCAGAGGCCGTTTATTCAAACATGGGAAAGCAGAACTAATTGGACACAAAGCAGAGCTCCCTATTCTTGCTTCAGGCTGTCACCTGAAAGAACTCAGAGGAAGGAAGTGTCCTCATAAACTGTGGAAAAGCATGAGCCCTGAAATGGGATCCTGAACAGAGACATCCTGTTGAACAGCTTGTGAATTTTTTTTTTTTTTTTCTGTGACGAGAACAATCCAATGCCCAACTTCAGAGAGAAATGTCGGAATTGCTGTTCGCTTCACAAGTTAGGCTGGTATACTCTCTTCTGAAGCTTAATGGGCCCGTAGACTAAGACTATATTTATACCAAGTTATAGGAAGGAGGTCTTTCTGAAACATTTCATCGGGGGCTCAGATTGTTAAAAACAGCAACAACAAAAACCAGCATGACAGAGTGTATTTTGGATTTTTTTTTTTTTTTTATCACACTTGAACGATCCTTGAAAAACATTACTTCAGAGTGTCAGTTCAGATTTGCCATCAGACAATGAGATTCCCCCAGAGTCACACACAAGATAAAATGTAAAATCCAGTGTTTATAGAAATGTGATAACTACTGCTTCTTGGTACAAGTACAGAAACCAACTCTAACCATGATAAGCAAAAGCAGGGGATGGTATTTTAATGCTAGACTGTTAGCTCACAGAACCCACAGCAGTATATTTGTCTGCTAGAGTTGCCATAACAAAATAGCATTGATTGGTTGGCTTCAGCAATCATATTTTATTTTCTTGCATTTCTGGAGGCTAGAGGTGTGGGATCAAGATACTAGCATGTTCGCCTTCTCCTCAGGCTTCTCTTCTTGACTTGCAGATGGCCACTTGCTAGCTGTATCCTCACATGGCCTTTCCTTTGTGAGCCGGAAGCCTGGTGTTTCTTCCAATTCTTATAAATCCAATTCTTGGATTAGTGTCCCACCCTTATATTTCATTTAACTTTAATTACCTCTTTAATGAGGTCACATTGGAGGTTAGGGCTTCAAAAGCAAATTCAGCATATGAACTTGTATGTGTGGTGGTGGTGGGGGGTGCAGTTTAGTCCAAATAACATGTAGTAATGCAGTCATCTTTAAAAAAAACAAAGAATGGGCAATTGTAATGCATTCAGGATACTCTTGTTTCCATATTTCTTTCCCCTGCCTCTCCCTTATGTTTGAAGAACCAGATCACTGATTTCTCTCCTGAGTCTACTGTCCTTTAAGGGACTCTTTCTTCTACTTCTATATTCTTTTGATTTCCTTGTTACAGTTTTGCCCAGAGAGAATGATCTGTTTCTCTGAGTATAGATTCCAGCTTCCT